>NC_137905.1:54452434-55707434 GCF_963455335.1 Martes martes | reverse complement strand
ACGAAATAAAGCTTTGCTTGACCTTCGCTTTGTATTAGTCTCGCTCCTTTAATCACAGACCCATTATTAGGGCATAACAGGTATGAGTCCAGAAAAACTTGGAAAGTTCCCATTCTAAAAACAGGTGTGTGTGGGCTCCTGGGTGGCTCAGTGGGTTAAAGCCTCTGCCTTTGGCTCAGGTCATGATCCCAGGGTCCTGGGATCGAGCCCCGCATCGGGCTCTCTGCTCAGCAGGGAGCCTGCTTCTCTCTCTCTCTCTCCCTCTCTCTCTCTCTCTCTGCCTGCCTCTCTGCCTACTTGTGATCTCTCTCTCTGTGTCAAATAAATAAATAAAATCATTAAAAAAAAACAAAACCCAAAACGGGTGTGTGTGTGTCTTCAACTTTAGCACATGAAAGAGATATTCTACTTAAAGTCCACTACAGGAGGGTGCCTGGGAGCTCAGTCAACTAAGGTTGGACTGTTGATTGAGCTCAGGTCATGATCTCAGGGTCCTGGACTGGTATCCCTGCTTCTGGCTCTGTGCCCAGAGGGGAGTCCACTTGACATTCTCTTTCTCCCTCTTCTGCCCGTATCCATCTCCTCTGAAATATAAATCAATCTTGGGGACCGAGGGTGGTTCAGTTGGTTAAGAGTCTGCTTTCTGCCTCCAGCTCAGGTCATGATTCTGGTGTTGGGTCCCCCCAAAACAGGGTACCCCAATAATGGGTCTGTGATTAAAGGAGTGAGACTGATACAAAGCGAAGGTCAAGCAAAGCTTTACTTCACACCAAGCATCAAGAATCAGACCGACCATCAAACAGACCGGTCAGGGATGCCCCTACAGAGAGGACGACCCCTCCCTGCTTTCCAGACTAACTTTTATAGAGCAAAGGCCATGTGGTTGGGCCTGGCCACGCATAGGTGGCCAATGAGATTGTAACACACACAGGAAACTCCACAGTGATGCTAGGCGACCAATTGAATTACAATTTACCCTAGTAGACATTTGAACCAACCTATCACCTAGTTCAGAATTGGCACCCAAAAGGTGCCCAAAGGGCGGGGCCCATACTCCTTGGTAGCTGGGAGACAGCATGCGCCCCCACTGATTGAATACCTCCACCTGGCCTGACCCACCCTTGCATTTGGACTTTGTTACCTGGGACTGGTTTCCCGGACTTGCTTTTAAATAAGTTCCCCTGGGCGGGGGGGGGGGGGGGGGGGGGGGGGGGGCAAGTTCAATTTAAGTTTTACAACAAAATGGCAGTTCAACTGGGGTGGGGCCGCTCTGGCTGAATAGGCCCTTACACTGGGGACCTGGGATCCAGTCCCACATCGGGCCCCAAATGGGCCCCAAATGGGCCAGCGTCCTCTTCTCCCTCTCCATCTTCCTGGTATGGCCTCTTTGTCCTCTCTCTCTTGCTCTCTTTGAAATAAATAAATACAATCTTTTTAAAAAAATTTTATTTATTTGTTAGTAAAAGTGAGAGCACAAGCAGGCTGAGCAGCAGGCAGAGGGAGAAGGTTCCCCGCTGAGCAAGGACCCCCCCCCCCCAATGTGGGTGGCGTACCCAGGACCTTGGGTGGTGGCCTGAGTCAAAGGCTGAGGCCCAACTTACTGAGCCACCCAGGCATTCCAATAAATAAAATCTTTAAAAAGAAGATTATATAAATCTTTGGGAATTAATTTAAAAAGGACTAAACTAGCTGTTACTAGCACAGGGACACTGTGCTGTCTCATTGTAGTATCTCTGTCAGTTGCATGGGGTCCCAGACAAGGGTCCATGATTGGCTGGAAGCCCGCTCAGCGGCACTGATGGAATTCCCCTGAGGCAGGGCATAGGCTGGAGAAGTTTGTTGAATACCTAAGAGATCAGCAGGCAGGAGGGCCCAGGAGAGCTTCTCTGCAAGGAGCAGGGGGGTAGTTCTTAAAGGAGGAAGGGGAGGAGTTATGGGGAACCTGTGGAACTTGCTTCTTTCTGGTCACTGTACCTGGTTGTCAGAAGCCCATTGGTTCGTTAGGGCCTTGGGAATTTGGAGGTGGGTGCCCGGCTGGGCCTGTCTGGACTCAGCCAAGGGGTCACTGGGGGCCTCACTGCTTTGCTCAAGCCTGCTTGCCTAAAAGGAGTCCATATAGAACGTATAGTGATTGAATTGTGTACGTATGTCCTCTGTATTTCCAAAATTAGATTTACATTCTGCATTCCTTCTTTCAGTCCCCAGGAAAGCACCAGTGACGGTATGTCCTTTGATATGCATTAGGGGCTGATAGCAATTTGTTTCTATTCAGCTGATGGGAACTTCTTTTATTGGTTTGGTGCTGCCTGCCTGGTCCTCCCCTGTCCTGTTCCTATTTTCCCTCCTGTCATTTGTAAGGAACATGGGATACTAAGGAATATGCAGGAACTGTACATTTCAGGTGTAAACTTCTTCTGTGTTTCTCTTGCTTGTAGGTTCGTTCTTTCTCTTTCCTTCCTTCCTTTCTTCCTTCCTTCTTTCCTTCTTTTAAACGTTTTCTCAGCTGAGAGAGAAAGTGCATGAGAGTGAGGAAAGGGAAAGAGGGAGAAGCAGATTTCCCACTGAGTCCAGTGACCAACTCAGGGCTCCATCCCAGGAGTCTGCGATCATGACCTGAGCTCAAGGCAGGCCCTTAACCAACTGAACTATCTGGGTTCCCCTTGCTTGTAGTTTCTGAGGAGGAGAACAAAGTCAAAGAGGTATGGATAAAATTAAATGTCCGTCAACTTCCAGTCTGTTGATAAATACCTGAGAAAGGCAGAGTAGGACATTCCTCAGGGAACTCACAGCTGCCTCAAGGTTAATGTCTTGTTGGATGCAAAAACCAGTCTTAGCTTGAAAATAGCCAGACTTCCAGGATCCTCTAATTCCTCTTTAACATTTGAAAGTTGCTTTGGAAACTTCCTTGAACTCTATTCCCCAAAAGTAGCTTGGCCACCCTCCTTCAAGCTTGGGGCCCCTGATAGATATCTGGAGGGTTTCCTGACTAAAGTGTTACTAAACAGTGAGTGGCCTCATCAGAACACCAGCTGGGAGGCCCTGAGGGTCCTGGAAACTTGCTTCCAAATTCCTTAGAGCCTCCTGCTATCCCTTACCCCCTCCCCACCTGAAAGCATAGAACCAGTCACTGCTCACAACTTTCCTTTCCCCTTGCGTTAGGACCACAGTGTTTGTACCACGGGTATCTCAACAACACTTTCTTCATCATTTACTCCAGAACCCCAATATTTCACATCAAAAATATGTCCGGAATTTCTTGACCATTGGCTCCTCTCCCACATCCCAACACTTTGTACTGGACAAGGAGGGCTGTCACCTCTGTAGTGGATAGAGTTGACTTCTGGGAGTGAAAGGAGTGCAAGTTCTCAACCACGGAGCCCCCTGCCCCATAGGTTTTTCTTTTACTCCACACCCATGTCAGGAAGAAGGAAAGGTCAGGTCTGGTCCTAGGTGGTGACACTAACTTCCTCTTTCATCTTAGGGACCATTGTGAACTGTGTCAATGGCCATTTGGTGACTGTGGTATTTATTGCGGGGACAGCTGACATTCAGGGATGTGGCCATAGAATTCTCTCAGGAGGAGTGAGGATGCCTGACCCACACTCAGCGGCAACTGTACAGGGATGTGATGTTGGAGAACTACGGACACTTCCTCTTCTTGGGTGAGGAAGACTCCTTCCAGATTTCCCAAACTTCACTCAGGGTTTCATTCCTTCCTGTGAAGACTATCTCTTGGGAGTTTTCTCTTTGAGTGACTGGAATTCAGATCCCGGCAGAGAGGGGAATAAGTAGGGGTTTGTAGATGGGGAGGAAAATCTTCATGATGCTTCCTTTTCAGCCTTGGCTGCTTCCTCAAGGTAACATCAACCCTGATGTAGTTGAGTGGGAATTCTAAACAAGTTGGTGGGATAGAATGGCGCTGCTCACATCTAAAACTGAAATTTCCTCTTCTTTATTTTATTTTATTTTAAGATTTTATTTATTTATTTGTCAGAGAGAGAGAGGGAGAGAGTGTGAGCGAGCATAGTCAGAGGCAGAGGGAGAAGCAGGCTCCCTGCCAAGCAAGGAACCCGATGTGGGACTCAATCCCACGATGCTGGGATCATGACCTGAGCCAAAGGCAGCTGCTTAACCAACTGAGCCACCCAGGCATCGCTGAAATTTCCCCTTCTTAATTATCTTGTCTACTACTTGGAAGTGGAGGTCAGGATGTGAGCATTGGAAATGCTTCCTTTGTGTTCTAAAGGGAATGTTGGGCAATAGCCTTTGTGAAACCATCTTCTAGGATTGTAAAATGTCCTCTCTTTGCTGAACACAAGACTCATGGGAAGTTAGAATTAGCAGCAATAGTCACTTTCCTTTTTCCTCATAAACAGGTCTCCTCTGTCAAAGCCAGACCTGATCATGTTTTTGGAGCAAGAGAAGCAGCTCTGGGATGTGAAGAGAAAGGAGACCAGAGGCTTCCATCCAGGTAGGAGAGATTGAATGAAGCAGATGACAGAGGGGAGGTCCAAGTCTGAAGGAGGAAGGTAGACCTTAAGCTGTGGTTCGAGTAGCTCTCCTTGAATGAAAATCAGTTGGAGACATGCCCAGTTTTCTCTCTCTCTCACTGGCTCCCAGAGGGGCATCTTCTCTCCAACATTATCGAGCTCTTGAATTCTCTAGGGATTCTCCTTCAGCTCCAGTGATGGTCCATCACATCCACAGGGAGGGCCAGGAGACTCTCCTTGGAGGGGGAAGGCCCCCCTAGTCTGAGAGTTTTCCATTGCTGTGAGGGTTCTGGAGAAGTCATCCTATTTCTGAGGACCTGTACACTATGGCCTTGTCAATTCTGGTTTTCATCAGGGTACATGTAGGTCAGGGTAGTTGTATGCACACTGGGGTTTGATGTAGAAATTCCCAGAACACTGGAGACAGATTTCTAATGTTTTCTGGCTTATGCTTTCTAATGTTACAGAGGCTTTAATTTTAATCTTACAAAGTTGAGATTCAGTAACTTCATCAGATAACAAAGCACTGCGCTAAAATGAGAAAATTTACTGCTTTATTTCCCTTCAAAATTTCTTTTTTCTTTTATTTTGTATTAAATACAGAAATTTAATTTCCACTCTGTGAGTTCCATTCCTCTGTGGTGAAATAATTTAATGTCTCCATTTGTTTCCTAGAATTCCTACATAACAAATGGTATTGGGGAACTACACACTTAGAACTTGAACTTGTAGCCTTTAATAAACTCTCATTTATTACCTTATTTTTTTTTTTAATTTTTTTTATTTTAATAAACATATAATGTATTTTTATCCCCAGGGGTACAGGTCTGTGAATCGTCTGGTTTACACATTTCACAGCACTCATCATAGCACATACCCTCCCCAATGTCCATTTCCCCACCACCCTCTCCCATCCCCCTTCCCCCCCGCAACCCTCAGTCTGTTTCTTGAGATTGAGTCTTTTATGGTTTGTCTCCCTCCCAATCCCATCTTTTCATTTTTTCTTTTCCTACCTCCCCCCAAACCCCCCCACCTTGCATCTCCACTTCCTCATATCAAAGAGATCATATGATAGTTATATTTCTCCGATTGACTTATTTCGCTAAGCATGATACCCTCTAGTTCCATCCACGTCGTCGCAAATGGCAAGATTTCATGTCTTTTGATGGCTGCATAGTATTCCATTGTGTATATATACCACATCTTCTTTATCCATTCATCTGTTGATGGACATCTAGGCGCTTTCCACAGTTTGGCTATTGTGGACATTGCTGCTATAAACATTCGGGTGCACGTGCCCCTTCGGAGCACCACGTTTGTATCTTTAGGATATATACCCAGGAGTGCAATTGCTGGGTCGTAGGGTAGCTCTATTTTCAGTTTTTTGAGGAACCTCCACACTGTTTTCCAGAGTGGTTGCACCAGCTTGCATTCCCACCAACAGTGTAGGAGGGTTCCCCTCTCTCCGCATCCTCGCCAGCATCTGTCATTTCTTGACTTGTTAATTTTAGCCATTCTGACTGGTGTGAGGTGGTATCTCATTGTGGTTTTGATTTGTATTTCCCTGATGCCGAGTGATGTGGAGCATTTTTTCATGTGTCTGTTGGCCATCTGGATGTCTTCCTTGCAGAAATGTCTGTTCATGTCCTCTGCCCATTTCTTGACTGGATTATTTGTTCTTTGGGTATTGTGTTTGATAAGCTCTTTATAGATTTTGGATACGAGCCCTTTATCTGATATGTCGTTTGCAAATATCTTCTCCCATTCTGTCAGTTGTCTTTTGGTTTTGTTAACTGTTTCCTTTGCTGTGCAAAAGCTTTTGATCTTGATGAAATCCCAATAGTTCATTTTTGCCCTTGCTTCTGTTGCCTTTGGCGATGTTCCTAGGAAGAAGTTGCTGTGGTGGAGGTCAAAGAGGTTGCTGCCTGCATTGTCCTCAAGGATTTTGATAGATTCCTTTCGCACATTGAGGTCCTTCATCCACTTTGAGTCTATTTTCGTGTGTGGTGTAAGGAAATAGTCCAATTTCATTTTTCTGCATGTGGCTGTCCAATTTTCCCAGCACCATTTGTTGAAGAGGCTGTCTTTTTTCCATTGGATATTCTTTCCTGCTTTGTCGAAGATTAGTTGACCATAGAGTTGAGGGTCTATTTCTGGGCTCTCTATTCTGTTCCATTGGTCTATATGTCTGTTTTTGTGCCAGTACCATACTGTCTTGATGATGACAGCTTTGTAATAGAGCTTGAAGTCTGGAATTGTGATACCACCGACTTTGGCTTTCTTTTTCAATATTCCTTTGGCTATTCGAGGTCTTTTCTGGTTCCATATAAATTTTAGGATTATTTGTTCTATTTCTTTAAAAAAAATGGATGGGATTTTGATAGGGATTGCATTAAATGTGTAGATTCTTTAGGTAAAATAGACATTTTCACAATATTTGTTCTTCCAATCCATGAGCATGGAATATTTTTCCATTTCTTTGTGTCTTCCTCAATTTCTTTCATGAGTACTTTATAGTTTTCTGAGTATAGATTCTTTACCTCTTTGGTTAGATTTATTCCTAGGTATCTTATGGTTTTGGGTACGATTGTAAATGGGACTGACTCCTCAATTTCTCTTTCTTCTGTCTTGTTGTTAGTGTAAAGAAATGCGACTGATTTCTGTGCATTGACTTTATATCCTGACACTTTACTGAATTCCTGTATAAGTTCTAGCAGTTTTGGAGTGGAGCCTTTTGGGTTTTCCACATATAGTATCATATCATCTGCAAAGAGTGATAGTTTGACTTCTTCTTTGCCGATTTGGATGCCTTTAATTTCTTTTTGTTGTCTGATTGCTGAGGCTAGGACTTCTAGTACTATATTGAACAGCAGTGGTGATAACGGACATCCCTGCCGTGTTCCTGACCTTAGCGGAAAAGCTTTCAGTTTTTCTCCATTGAGAATGATATTTGCGGTGGGTTTTTCATAGATGGCTTTGATAATGTTGAGGTATGTGCCTTCTATCCCTACACTTTGAAGAGTTTTAATCAGGAAGGGATGCTGCACTTTGTCAAACGCTTTTTCAGCATCTATTGAGAGTATCATATGGTTCTTACTCTTTCTTTTATTAATGTATTGTATCACATTGATGGATTTGCGGATGTTGAACCAACCTTGCAGCCCTGGAATAAATCCCACTTGGTCGTGGTGAATAATCCTTTTAATGTACTGTTGGATCCTATTGGCCAGTATTTTGGTGAGAATTTTCGCATCTGTGTTCATCAAGGATATTGGTCTGTAATTCTCTTTTTTGGTCGGATCCTTGTCTGGTTTTGGGATCAAGGTGATGCTGGCCTCATAGAATGAGTTTGGAAGTTTTCCTTCCATTTCTATTTTTTGGAACAGTTTCAGGAGAATAGGAATTAATTCTTCTTTAAATGTTTGGTAGAATTCCCCTGGGAAGCCGTCTGGTCCTGGACTTTTGTTTGTTTGGAGATTTTTGATGACTGTTTCAATCTCCTTACTGGTTATGGGTCTGTTCAGGTTATCTATTTCTTCCTGGTTCAGTTGTGGTAGTTTATACATCTCTAGAAATGTATCCATTTCTTCCAGGTTGTCAAATTTGTTGCCATAGAGTTGCTCGTAGTATGTTCTTATAATTGTTTGTATTTCTTTGGTGTTGGTTGTGATCTCTCCTCTTTCATTCATGATTTTATTTATTTGCGTCCTTTCTCTTTTCTTTTTGATAAGTCTGGCCAGGGGCTTATCAATCTTATTAATTCTTTCAAAGAACCAGCTCCTAGTTTTGTTGATTTGTTCTATTGTTTTTTTAGTTTCTATTTCATTGATTTCTGCTCTGATCTTTATGATTTCTCTTCTCCTGCTGGGTTTAGGCTTTCTTTGTTGTTCTCTCTCCAGCTCCTTTAGGTGTAGGGTTAGGTTGTGTATTTGAGACCTTTCTTGTTTCTTGAGAAAGGCTTGCACTGCTATATATTTTCCTCTCAGGGCTGCCTTTGTTGTGTCCCACAGATTTTGAACTGTTGTGTTTTCATTATCATTTGTTTCCATGAATTTTTTCAATTCTTCTTTAATTTCCTGGTTGACCCATTCATTTTTTAGAAGGATGCTGTTTAGTCTCCATGTATTTGCGTTCTTTCCAAATTTCCTCTTGTGATTGAGTTCGAGCTTCAGAGCATTGTGGTCTGAAAATATGCAGGGAATGATCTCGATCTTTTGGTACCGATTGAGACCTGATTTATGACCCAGGATGTGGTCTATTCTGGAGAATGTTCCATGTGCACTAGAGAAGAATGTATATTCTGTTGCTTTGGGATGGAATGTTCTGAATATATCTGTGATGTCCATCTGGTCCAGTGTGTCATTTAAGGCCTTTATTTCCTTGTTGATCTTTTGCTTAGATGATCTGTCCATTTCAGTGAGGGGAGTGTTAAAGTCCCCTGCTATTATTGTATTACTGTCGATGTATTTCTTTGATTTTGTTATTAATTGGTTTATATAGTTGGCTGCTCCCATGTTAGGGGCATAGATATTTAAGATTGTTAGATCTTCTTGTTGGACAGAGCCTTTGAGTATGATATAGTGTCCTTCCTCATCTCTTATTATAGTCTTTGGCTTAAAATCTAATTGATCTGATATAAGGATTGCCACCCCAGCTTTCTTCTGATGTCCATTAGCATGGTACATTGTTTTCCACCCCCTCACTTTAAATCTGGAGGTGTCTTCGGGTCTAAAATGAGTTTCTTGTAGGCAGCATATGGATGGGTTTTGTTTTTTTATCCATTCTGATACCCTGTGTCTTTTGATTGGGGCATTGAGCCCATTAACATTCAGGGTAACTATTGAGAGATATGAATTTAGTGCCATTGTATTGCCTGTAAGATGATTGTTACTGTATATTGTTTCTGTTTCTTTCTGATCTACTACTTTTAGGGTCTCTCTTTGCTTAGAGGACCCCTTTCAATATTTCCTGTAGAGCTGGTTTGGTGTTTGCAAATTCTTTCAGCTTTTGTTTGTCCTGGAAGCTCTTTATCTCTCCTTCTATTTTCAGTGATAGCCTAGCCGGATATAGTATTCTTGGCTGCATGTTTTTCTCGTTTAGTGCTCTGAATATATCATGCCAGTTCTTTCTGGCCTGCCAGGTCTCTGTGGATAGGTCCGCTGCCAATCTAATGTTTTTACCCTTGTATGTTACAGACTTCTTTTCCCGGGCTGCTTTCAGGATTTTCTCTTTGTCGCTAAGACTTGTAAATTTTACTATCAGGTGACGAGGTGTGGACCTATTTTTATTGATTTTGAGGGGCGTTCTTAGCATCTCCTGGATTTTGATGTTTGTTCCCTTTGCCATATTAGGGAAATTCTCTCCAATAATTGTCTCCAATATACCTTCTGCTCCCCTCTCTCTTTCTTCTTCTTCTGGAATCCCAATTATTCTAATGTTGTGTCGTCTTATGGTGTCACTTATCTCTCGAATCCTCTCCTCGTGTTCCAGTAGTTGTTTGTCTCTCTTTTGCTCAGCTTCTTTATTCTCTGTCATTTGGTCTTCTATGTCACTAATTCTTTCTTCTGCCTCATTTATCCTGGCAGTGAGAGCTTCCATTTTTGATTGCACCTCATGAATAGCTTTTTTGATTTCAACTTGGTTAGATTTTAGTTCTTTTATTTCTCCAGAAAGGGCTTTTATCTCTCCGGAGAGGGTTTCTCTAATATCTTCTATGCCTTTTTCGAGCCCGGCTAGAACCTTGAGAATTGTCATTCTGAACTCTAGATCTGTCATGCTACCTATGTCTGTATTGATTAGGTCTCCAGCCTTCGGTACGGCCTCTTGTTCTTTTTTTTGAGGTGAGTTTTTCCGCCTTGTCATTTTGTCCAGGTAGGATTTGCTTTCTCCTGCTGTGGAATTCCGCTGTTCTTGGTGACTGAAGTTGGTTTTGGATGGTTTCTTGTTGATCTTCTGGGGGAGGGGCCTGTTGTAGTGATTCTCAAGTGTCTTTGCCGCAGGCGGAATTGCACCGCCCTTGCCAGGGGCCGGGCTAAGTAATCCGCTCGGGTTCGCTTTCGGGAGCTTTTGTTCCCTGAGCGCTTTCCGTAGAGTTCCGGAGGACGGGAATGAAGATGGCGGCCTCCCAATCTCTCGGCCCAGAGGAGCAGAGAGCTTGGGGTTCCGCTCCTCAGTGCGCTCTCAGAGCAAAGCGCCCAACAGTCCCGCCTCCCTGGCTTGCGGTCGCGCCTCGAGGAAAGCAGTCAATTGTTGGAGCTGGAGAAAAGCGCCGGGTCGCCTTTGTCTCCGTGGCCTCCGGCCGCGCTCCGAGCCCACCCAGCCTGCGACCGGCACAAGGTAACCCCGGGCTTAGAGCTCACTCCTCGGCTTTGTCGCTATAGCCGGCTTCCCCGCTCTAATACCTGCGAGCTCTGCGGCACTCAGACACCCCCAGTCCTTCTGTGACCCCGCGGGTCCTGGGGTTATGCTGACCCCGCCTGGGTTTCCCCCCAGTTTAGCCTCTGGAGCGATGTCTCCCAGTGGAGCCGACTTTTAAAAGTCCCGGTTTTGTGCTCCGTCGCTCCGCCGCTTGCCGGGTGCCGGCCCCTCCCCCCGGGGTCTATCTTCCCGTCGCTTTGGATTCACTTCTCC
The DNA here is from genome assembly GCF_963455335.1 of Martes martes. Classification (NCBI taxonomy): domain Eukaryota; kingdom Metazoa; phylum Chordata; class Mammalia; order Carnivora; family Mustelidae; genus Martes; species Martes martes. The sequence goes on along the minus strand of NC_137905.1, from coordinate 55,696,314 downwards.
GCAGGTCCTACCTTTTAGAAAGTGATCGATTTTCTGTTTCTGGGATTGTTGCTCTTCTTCTCTTCGATTTCCCGTTGGATTTATAGGTGTTCACAATGGTTAGATAAGCTATCTAGCTGATCTCCTGCTACCCGATGTCGTCTCAGCCTGCTACTTCTCCGCCATCTTGACTCCTCCCCCTATTACCTTATTTTTTAATAATCACATCATTGTATAATTCTGTCTTCTGTGAACTTCTTGTGACTTTGTCATGCATCTTTTCACTTTCTGATTAGCTCTGAAAAAACTTTTTTAAAGATTTTATTTATTTATTTGACAGAGATCACAAGTAGGCAGAGAGGCAGGCAGAGAGAGAGAGGAGGAAGCAGGCTCCCTGCTGAGCAGAGAGCCCGACTCAGGGCTCGATCTCTGGACCCTGGGATCATGACCTGAGTTGAAGGCAGAGGCTTTAACCCACTGAGCCACCCAGGCACCCCTAGCTCTGAATTTTTTACATCAAATGTCCTTATATGACATGGGCGTGTGCTTCATATGAAGTGAGTTAGACAATTAGTGAAATTCCCATATATTTTGTTTAAAATTTATATTTGTTCGAGACAGAAAGAGAGAGAGAGAGAGAGAGAGAATGAGTAGGGGAAAGGCAAAAGGAGAGGGAGAAGCAGACTCCCTGCTGATCAGGGAGCCCAGTTTGGGGCTGGATCTCAGAACCCTGAGCTCATGACCTGAGCTGAAGGAACCTGCTTGACTGACTGAGCCCCCAGGTACCCCAAACCCGCATGTTTGAAAAATCTTTTTGTTTAGTTTTGCAGCGTTACTTCATGGGAAATTAATCATGAGCTTTTCCTTCTACTTTCCTCAGAATGCATCAGAATTTAACCCCAAATATTAATTTCATATACACTGTCTCTCAGCATATTTTCCAACTTTCATGGTGTTCATTTATTTAGAAATGAAGATGTTCATTTCCTCTGTCTTAAAGAATGGATTATAGGCTTCCATTCTGTGTAGGAGTAGGAATCTATTAATAATGTAATGCATTTCTTTCAGGTGTTTTAAGTGTTCATAAAATTTTCATTTACAGCTTTTTATGATTGATTTTAATAAAAGTTCTTTATAATTTTATAGTCCATGAAGACATGCCAATCAAATGCTTGTTTGTTTTTTTTTTTAAGATTTTTATCTTAAGATTTTTTAAGAGATCACAAGGAGGCAGAGAGGCAGGCAGAGAGAGGAGGAAGCAGGCTCCCCACTGAGCAGAGAGCCTGATGCGGGGCTCGATCCCAGGACCCTGAGATCATGACCTGAGCCGAAGGCAGAGGCTTTAACCCACTGAGCCACCCAGGTGCCCCCTCAAATGCTTGTTTTTTATGGGTACATGGACACAGTTTAAAATTATGGTTATGTAGAACTTTTCCATTTATGTAATACATCAGTGTTTATTTAGATTTTCTTGGGCTAAGTTTTGTCTTATTCTGGTTTGGTAATTTCCTAACAATGTGCTTCTTATGTCTGGTACATTCCACAACATTAGCTATGTGTGGATTGGGTTTTATTTGTGTGATGTTAACTGGAAGAGAATTTTCTACTCAGTACATTTCAAGAGCATGTGAGTTTAACTAAAAAAAGAATGAACTTTATGCTTTTTGCCGGTAAATTATGTATGTCTTTGTCTTGTGTTTGTTTGTCACACATATATACTGTGTGACTCCTACTTTTTGTCTCCTTGTTTAGTGGTCAGTGAATGCTATACTATGTCTAGGTGAGTGGTCATCGACATAGAATTAATTTCATCATGTATTTGTGGGTCAATTTTTATTCTCTCTGCATGAGAGAAAAGACTATTTTGAATTCAAAGTAAATTTGAAACATTTTATACCTCTGTATCATGTTTTGGTATGAAATAAAAAAGATACATATATATTATTAAAAAATTAAAATTAAATTTAAAAATTTTTTAAATTAAAAAATATATATTTAATTTTATTTCAAATATATAATTTTATTTAAATATATATATTTAATTTTAAAATTTTAAATTAACATATAATGTATTATTTGCCCCAGGGGTACAGGTCGGTAAATCATCAGACTACACACTTCACAGCACTTCACAGCACTCACCATAGCACATACCCTCCCCAATGTCCATAACCCAACCACCCTCTCCAACCCCTCCTCCCCCCAGCAACCCTCAGTTTGTTTTATGAGATTAAGAATCTCTTATGGTTTTTCTCCTTCCCTATGCCATCTTGTTTCATTTTTTCCTTCCCTACTCCCCAACCCCTCACTTTGCCTCTCAAATTCCTCATATCAGGGAGATCATATTATAATTGTCTTTCACTGATTGATTTATTTCACTCAGCACAGTACCCTCTAGTTCTGTCCATGTTGTTGCAAATGGTAAGATTTCATTTCTTTTGATGGCTACATAGTATTCCATTGTATGTATGTATGTGTGTGTGTGTGTGCGTGTTGTATATATATCTCACATATTCTTTATCCATTCATCTGTTGATGGACATCTAGTTTCTTTCCATAGTTTGGCTATTGTGGACATTGCTGCTATAAATATTCGGGTGCATGTACCCATTTGGATCACTACATTTGTCTCTTTAGGGTAAATACCCAGTAGTGCGATTGCTGGGTCATAGGGTAGCTCTATTTTCAACTTTTTGAGGAAACTGCATACTGTTTTCAAGAGTGGCTGCACCAGCTTGCATTCCCACCAACAGTGGAGGTGGGTTCCCCTTTCTCTGCATCCTCGTCAGCGTCTGTCGATTCCTGACTTGCTAATTTTAGCAAGGTGGTATCTGTGAGGTAGTATCTGATTGTGGTTTTGATTTGTATTCCCCTGATGCCAAGTGATGTGGAGCACTTTTTCATGTGTCTGTTGGCCATCTGGATGACTTCTTTGCAGAAATGTCTGTTCATGTCCTTTGTCCATTACTTGATTGGAGTATTTTGTTCTTTGGGTGTTGAGTTTGGTAAGTTCTTTATAGATTTTGGATACTAGCCCTTTATCTGATATGTCATTTGCGAATATCTTCTCCCATTCTGTCAGTTGTATTTTGTTTTCTTTTTTTTTTTTTTTGACAGTTTCCTTTGCTGTGCAAAAGCTTTTGATCTTGATGAAGTCCCAATAGTTCATTTTTGCCCTTGCTCCCCTTGCCCTTGGCAATGTTTCTAGGAATAAGTTGCTGCAGCTGAGGTCAAAGAGGTTTCAGCCTGTGTTCTACTCAAGGATTTCAATGGATTCCTCTCTCACATTGAGGTCTTTCATCCTTTTTTAGTCTATTTTTGTGTGTGGTGTAAGGAAATGGTCCAATTTTCCTCCAAAAATGGAGCAGATAGGTTGGTTGGAAGAAGAAAGAAAAAGAAAGTGGAGAGAATTTGCTCAGGCTGGACACTAGAACAAAGCCCTAAGCTAGATTTAGGGTATATTTTGATCTATTAGAAGAAATCATATCCCAAAAATTTTTAGGAGGAAAAAACCCCTCTATGTATACAAAGAACAATGTTAGATACAATGAAGGATACAATATGACTATTATAATGAAAGTTTAAAAAGATTTTTTTAGAAAGGTATTGTGAAAATAAACTAGTTAAAAAGCTTTAAAAGAGGAAGAAAGAAAAGTTTTAAAAATTACAAAAAGAAAAATAAAATTAAAAAAATTTAATTAACATTGCAAGACTAAAGAATCATGAGGAGAAAGCCATGAATTCCATGCTTTGCTTTCCCCTCCTCTGGGAATTGCGCTGTTCTCCTTGTTCAGTGAGCTCGGTCTTGGCTGGATTTCTTGCTGATCTTCTGGGGGAGGGGCCTGTTGCCGGGACTCTCAAATGTCTTTGCCGGAGGCAGAATTACACTGCCCTGGCCAGGGGCCAGGCTAAGTAATTTGCTCTGGTTCGCTCTCAGGAGCTTTTGTTCCCTGAACGCTTTCCGTAGAGTTCCGGAGGAGCGGAATGAAGATGGCAGCGTCCCAGTCTCCGTCCGGAGGAGCAGAGAGCTGGGGCCCCGCTCCTCAGTGCACCCTTGGAGAAAAGCCATCAGTCCCTCCCGTCTCCCTGGTCTCCAGCCGTGCTCCGAGCTCCCCCCGCCTATGACTGAGCATCTCTGTCTCTGGCACACAGCCCCACCTGGAGTCGCCAAACCCAGCAGATTCCTGTCACTCTGCCCTTCCAGCAGAGGAAGGTGGGTTTTGCAGATCTGCCACTTGCGGGGTCCCTGCTTGAGGAGCAGTGGCTCCACTGTGGCACGGATCACAGTTTAAGGTAACCCCGAGCTGAGAGCTCACTGCTTGGCTCCGTCTCTGTAGCTGGCTTCCCCACTGTAATACCTGCGAGCTCTGCTGCTCAGACATCCCCAAGCCTTCTGTGACCCCTGGGGACCTGAGACCACACTGTCCCTGTGAGGCTCCACCCCCGCTTAGCCGCTGGAGCGATGTCCCTCAGTGGGGCAGACTTCTAAAAATCCTAATTTTGTGCTTGCTGCTCTGCTGCTTGCTGGGAGCCAGCCCCTCCCCCTGCGGTCTATCTTCTTGTCCCTTCAGATTCACTTCTCCGCATGCCCTACCTTTCAGAAAGTGGTCGATTTTCTGTTTCTAGAATTACTGCTCTGCTATTCAATCTCCTGTTGGGTTTATAGGGTTTGGAATGGTTTGATAACTATCTAGCTGTACTCCTGCTACCTGATGTAATCTTTGTCTGCTACTCCTCCACCATCTTGACTCTCCATAGATGTATTTTATCTTTAATTGTGGTGTTACACCCATGATATGAGCTGGTATCTCTCTCATTGACTTTTGTGTGGTCTGTGAGTATTTTCATTGTGGTTACCTTACAGATGCCTTAAAACAACTTAGATGTAAAACAAACTATTTAAAACTCATAGTGTCAATTACATACAAAACTCTTCTTCCTGTGTCCACCTCTGCACCCACTTTGTTACCAATGTCACAGATTCTTTTATGTTGTGTACTATATGACCTACACTGATGATTTTTATACTTTTTTTAAAAAAATTAATTTATTTATTTCACAGACAGAGATCACAAGTAGGCAGAGAGGCAGTCAGAGAGAGAGAGGGGGAGGCAGGCTCCCCGCTGAGCAGAGAGCCCGATGCGGGGCTTGATCCCAGAACCCCGGGATCATGACCTGAGCCGAAGGCAGAGGCTTTAACCTACTGAGCCTCAGGTGCCCCGATTTTTATACTTTTTTTTAAACCAAAATTCTGTAGTGGAAATAAATGTGACTTGTATCTCAAGACAACACTACAGGTTTGTGCAATTATCTAAATATTTATGTTTAGCGGAGAGCTTTGGGTTCTCTTGTGGTTGCAGGCTCTGCTTAGAATCCTTTTATTTCATCTAGAGAGTGTTCCTTTAGCATTTTGTATGGGAGAGCTCTGGTGGAGTTGACGTCAGGTCTCCTTTCACAAACAGACTAGAGCTCACCTATTCAAACTGACCACATTCAGGCCAGGTATGAAACACTGCCTGTACCAGGCAAGGGGAGCCCCTGAAGACCACTGCTGGCTTGAAGGATACAGCAGGACACATCATTTGCTTTTCTGTCACACAGAGGAGGGTAAAGACTTAGACAAAATGCCAAGGTGAAAGAATATATCCCAAACAAAACCAGCGGATAAGACCAGGAAAGACACAGAGATAGAATGGAAAGAGATAGTAGTAAGGAGCTTGATGGAGAGTTTAAGGCAGCAATCATAAGGATACTCAAAGGGTTGAGAAAAGAGTAGTGAGAACGTTACCACAGAGATAAGAGTTAAAAAATAATTGGGTGCATGGGTGGCTCATTTGGGTAAGCCACTGACTCTTGATTTCTGCTCAGATCTTGACCTCAGGGTCCTGGGATGCAGGCTTAAGTCAGCCTCTGCACTCAGTGTGATGCCTACATGTGATTCCCTCTCTGTAGCTCCCACCTGAACTCTTATGATCCCCCCCTCAAATATATGTCTTTCTAAAAATCAAACATAGGGGCACCTGGATGGTTCAGTGGGTTAAAGCCTCTGGCTTCGGCTCAGGTCATGATCACAGGGTCCTGGAATTGAGCCCCACATCAGGCTCTCTGCTCAGCACAGAGCCTGCTTCCTCCTCTCTCTCTGCCTGCCTCTCTGTCTACTTGTTATCTCTATATGTCAAATAAATAAATAAAATCTTTAAAAAATAAAAATCAAACATAGGTGAACAATACAATAAGTGAGATTAAAAACCGGCTTGATGTAAGGAGGCTGGAAGAAGCAGAAGAATGACTTTGTCATACAGAAGGCAAAATAAAGGAAAATACTGAATCTGAACAAAGGGAGGGACAAGAATGATGGATTTATTAAGGGAACTCGTAGCCTTCATCAAAAGTAGTAAGATTCCCAGGTCTTGGGCTTTTCTGTGCCGGGAGAGTATTGCTTCCAAATTCAACCCTCAAGCTTCTTATTGGTCTAAGGAGGTTTCCCATTTCTTTGGTTCAAGGTTTGTAAATCTGTTCTAATAACTTGTCTATTTTTAGGAATTCTGTTCTTGGGCACTTGGGTGGCTCAGTTGGTTAGGCAACTGACTTCAGTTTAGGTCATGATCCCAGAGTCCCGGGATCAATTCCTGCATCAGGCTCCCAACTCCACGGGGAGTCAGCTTCACCTTCTGACCGTCTCGCCTCTCATGCTCTCTCTCACTGTCTCTCTCTCAAATAAATAAATAAAAATCTTAAAAAAGAAAAAAAAAGGAATTCTGTTTTTTTTGTTTTTGTTTTTGTTTTTTTGTTTTTGTTTTTTTTTCTAAATTTCCCCATTTGTTATTAGGTAATGGTTTATGGAGTGAAAGCATCACCAGTTTTATTTATTTTGTTCATTGCAATGGACATTACTCTCAGTGTTCCATTAGTGTTATTCTGCTCTCTGTTTTATTTATGTCACATTTTTCTTTATTTCATTCCTTTACTAAAGTTTCACCTAAGTCTCTTTTTTAAAAATTCTTTTTGTGGAAGCTAAGTTGTTTATTCCAACATTTTCTTAACTCTGTATTGTATAAGATGAAAATATTGGGAAATGGAAAGCCTAGCAGGGAAAAACTGGCTGAAATGAACAACACAAACAAGGACCAAAAACAGTAAAAAAATTTAAAATGGTGATTTTTAGGGATTTCTATAATCATGTCATGGGTGAACAGAGATAGTTTCAATGTTTCTTTTCCAGTTTAGATTCCTTTACTCTATTTTTGGTTGCATAATTGTTCTAACTAGAGTGTCCAGAAGTATATTCAAAGGCAGTGGTGGGGTCACTTCATTATCTGCTGATCATAGAGGAGAAGTTTGCAGACTTTCCCTATTGAATAGGTTAAATTTCACCTTTTCATACATCTGTGGTGTTCATTGGGTTGAGGGGGTTTCCCTTTCTCTCTACGTTGAATGTTTTTAACATGACAGGTTGTCCAGTACCCCCATATTTGTATCCTGTCTCCCTTCATGTGATCATGTCATTTTTGACCTTTGTTCTGTTAATGTGGAGTCTTGAATTTATGGTTTTCTGTATGTTGGAGCGCCCTTCATTCCTGGACCGTTTCCCACTTGATCATCTTGTAAAAAGGGAAAATGTGCTGTTGATTCAGATGGCTATTTATTGTGGGCTTTGAGTGACTGTTCCTCACAGGCAGTGGTTTGTAAACTTCATCATTTGTAGTGTCTTCGTCTGGCTTGCATGAGCTGGTAATGCTGGTGGCACAGAGAGAGTGTTCTGCTAGTTTCCCTGATCGTCACTCCTTGGAAATGTTTGAGGAGATTTGCAGTCCTTTCTCCTTCACTGTCTGTTTGAATATCCAGTGAACTCATCTGGCACACAGTTTTTGTTTGTTGGAGTTTTTTCTTTTATTCCTCTTTCATTCAGCTTCGTGGTTGCAGATCAGTTGAGATTTTTTTATTTTTTATTTTTGTGAATGATGCACTCTAAATTGATTATACCATTTTTGAAATTTATACTTGTCTTTTAATAAAAGTTTGTGGGAACTGATTATCCATTTTTGCCTCTTATATTTACTTTTATTCCTACAATCAGTTATACTGTGTCTGCTTTCACTTCTTCACTTGTCATTTTAGTCAGTCTTTTCTCTATAATTCTTCATTTAGTTCATGGGCTGTCAGTGTTGTTGATCTTTTCTGACAAACAACTCTTCCTGTGCTTGATACGTTCCTATTTTTACTGTACTCTGGTTGGTTCATTTCAGTTTTGTTTCAACATCCACTGTTCTGCTAATTTTGAGCTCATGTGACCCTTTTCCTGATTGTCAGAGATACAGGAAATTGATTTGTGCTACACCATGACCATACTTCAGAATTCTCTGTTAGACTCAGTGCTCAGTACACTGTGTGCTATGTTGTGTGTCCATGGAGAAATGAGGTCCTGATGACTCCTTCTCAGCCGTCTTCCTGACATTGTCTGATTGACTTGATACTTCTGTATTAGAAGTCATTTGTATGTTCTTCTGAATGTAGTAAGTACAATGGTTTTATTTTTATTTGGTATCTTTTAGCTGTATCTTCACATGACACCCAGAGTTTCCTGCTAAAGTGGAGCATAGAAGGTTCTTTCCAGAATGGATCAGTAGATAGATACAAACATAGTGCTGTTGAGACTTTACGCTCATGTACGGACTGGGACAGTGATGGGGATAGTGACGGGCATCAAAGAAATCCTGGGCGATACACCCAAACCAAGGCAATTGCCCTTAATGAGAATCTCACTGCCCCAAATGTTGTAGGATATAAACCTCTATGGAAGACCTCCCTCTTTAAGTCAAAGGTTTGTGCAGACCAGTGTGTCTCTGTCAGCACAAGCTCCAATCAAATATTCAATCGTAGTGATTTGTGGATAGACCATTTGGAACATCTGAAAAGCTATCTAATCCATGCTGAGAATAATGATTTGAGCCATTTGGAAGATAGGATTGGCCTGACCTTTAGCCAGATGTTTCTGATCATTAGAGATATAGAAATGAAGAACAAAGTGCTCAGTGGGATCCATACAAGAGGGGCACTGAGTTGACCCTACACAATTGCCAGAGGCTTTTCACTGGAAACGGAATAGCTCAGTGCACTGAATCTGAGAAAACATTGAACCAGGACTTCAGTGTTCACAGATGTGTCAGGGCTAGGTTTGCAGAGAACCATTATGAATGTGATAAATGTGGGGAAGTCCTTAATCCAAGCTCTAATCTTAGTATACATAAGTCTCCCTTTGAGAGACAATTCTTATAAATATAATGAATGTGGGAAAGCTCTTAACCAGTCCTCCAGTGTTGGTGATCATCAGAGAATCCATGAGGGAAAAAAACCCATTCAGATCTAATAAACGAGGAACCATGTTCAGTCAGTCATCAAGCCTAAACATAGATAAGATAATTCCTAAGGGAGTGGAAACTTACTGTTTGAAGAAATGTGGTAAATCCTTTGACTGCCCCTCAACACTATCTCAACATCAGCGAATGCATGCTGGGGAAAAAAATACACAAATGTGAAGAAGGTGGTAAAAGCTTTAAGGACTGTCCATCAATAAATGGACATAGACAAATCTATACTGGAGAGAAACATTACCAATGTCAAGAATGTGGCTAGACCTTTAACCGGTCTTCACATCTTACTTGACATCACAGGATTCATATTGGAGTGAAACCTTTTCAATGTCAAGAATGTGGCAAGGCCTTTAACAACAATTCAGCCTTTACACGACATCACAGAGTTCATGAGAGAAACCTTACTGGTGTCAAAAATGTGGCAAGGCCTTTTACCAGAACTCAGTGCTTACTAAGCATTACGGAATTCATACTAGAAGGAAACCTTACCAATGTCAAGAATGAGGCAAGGCCTTTAAACATAGCTCAACCCTTACTCAGCATCACAGAATTCATACCGGAGAGAAACCTTACAAATGTCAAGAATGTGGCAAAGATTTTTCGCGGTCCTCACCATCCTCGACATCACAGAATTCATGCTGGAGAGAAACTTTACCAGTGTTAACAATGTAGTGAGGCCTTTAACTGGCCTTCACACCTTCCTCAACATGGCAGAATTCATACTGGAGAGAAACCTTACCAATGTCAGGAATGTTGCATGGCCTTTACAGGCACTCAATCCTAACTAAACATCATAAAATTCATACTAGAAAGAAAGCTTACTAGTGTAAAGAATGTGAGAAGAGGGGCACCTGGGTGGCTCAGAATTAAGTGTCTGCCTTAGGCTCAGGTCATGAGCCTTGCATCGAGCTCCCTGCTCAGCAGGAAGTTGGCTTTTCCCTCTCCCAATCTCCCTGTTTGTGTTCCTTTTCTTACTGTTTCTGTCTCCATCAAATAAGTAAAATGATTTAAAAAAAAAACAATATTTTGGGGGGCTTGGGTGGCTCAGTGGGGTAAGCCTCTGCCTTCACCTCGGGTCATGATCCCAGGGTCCTGGGATCTAGCCCCACATCAGGCTCTCTGCTTAGCGGGGAGCCTGTTTTGTCCTCTCTGCCTACTTGTGATCTCTGTCTGTCAAATAAATAAATAAAATCTTTAAGGAAAGTTTTTAAAAATATAAAGAAATTGTTGGAAACATTTATAATCTATTGCTGTCTGTAAGAACCCACCCCCTTGAGCGCTAAACATACATCCACCTCCTTCAAACATGAAAAGTGTAGCTCTTAGGGGGCCTAGGGATCAGTCAGTTAAGGGTCTCACTTTGGCTCAGGTCATGATGTCAGGTTCCCAACACAGTGCCCTGCTGGGCTCCCTGCCCAGTGGTGAGTTGGTTTCTATCTCTTCCTCTGCCCATCACTACACCCCACCATGAGTGCCTCTCTCTCTCAAATCAAATATTTAAAAAAAGAAAAAAAGTGTAGCTCTTTATGCACAGACGTCCCAACCACATGCTACTTCAGTAAACTTACTAAGTTGCATCATAAATCATCACAGAAGTTCTTCCTGACCACTGTGCTAAAGGATCCGACAATTTTATTATCCGAAGCCCAAGCTGGCTACCATTCCTTTGAAAAGCCAGTGCACAGGGCATGAGTTTTGATTGGAACAGAAGATCAGCATTATTCAGGAGACGATCCAATTGGAAAGGAGGACTCATGTTCAAAAATGAACTCCAAGGATTTTGCCAGGCCTTCAGAGTTTAAAGGAGTGTAAGGACAGTGAATCAGGAGGAGGAAAGCAGGGCAGTCTGAAACAGTTCGTGATCCCCTGTGGACTCAACTGTGTCTCCTATGGATGTTACAGAAGTGATTGGAGGTTATGAATGGGTCCCCAGGGGTGGTTGTGCCAGAAGGTGGGATTACCAGTCCTTCTTGGAAACAATGTGTGATGTATAGATGTACAAAGAAGGGTTTAGTCCATCATTCATGGAAAGGTGCACACAGAAATTTAATTTCTATTAAGTTGGCCAAAGCAGGGATTCAATTTAAGTTAGAAAAGTGTCTTCTAGGTTTGTCCTATGATGCAAATGGCATTATTGCCTTCTGTGGTGATGCTGAGATACATATACATATACATATACATATGCATATACACAAACACCTATACATATGCATATGTATGTGTGTATACACACACACACACACACACACACACACACACACACACACACACTCAATAATCAATTAGATGGAGGACCTCTATTAGGAAGAGAGATGATCATGATGTAGGAAACAAAGGCAGAAGAAAAAATACTAATAGCCTTATACCTACAGGTTATTGACAAGCCCTTGAAACAGGCAGAGTGACATTCCTCCCAGGACTCAACTTCCTTGATGTTAATAGGTTGGTTACAGCAAAAGACAATCCTGACCTGAATTCCCCGACCCCCACCAGGGTCCTGTAAGTCTACTTTAACATACAACATTTCCTTGGGAAATTTCCTTTTTCTCCCCACCCCCCCAGCTACCTGTTGGCAGTCATACCCCAAGCAGATGGCCCACTGAGAGACATCAGAAGGGTCACGTGACTATGGTTTTTTAGATGGTAATAAATGACCTTTTCCCAACAACCACTATTCCCCTCAAGGTCCTAGAAAACTTGCTTCCAAAATTTCTTAGAGACGTATGCTATCCCAAACTCCCTCCAACATAAAAGTATATAATGGGTCACACCTCATGACACAGTGCATCTCCTTCTGCCCCCAGGTCCTGTCCCCATGCTTTCATAAAATCACCTTTTGCACCAGAGACATCTCAAGAATTCTTTCCTTGCCATCGGCATCAAACCCTAATGTTCTTTCCTACATGGGCACCAGAGATTAACAGTTTATATCATAAAGAGATGCCTACCTGTAAAAGACATATGAAAAAATATTCATCATCATTAGTCATCAGGGAGATTCAAATTAAAACCACATTGAGATTCCACCTTACACCAGTTAGAATGGCCAAAATTAACAAGACAGGAAACACCAAGTGTTGGAGAGGAAGTGCAGAAAAGGAAACACTCTTACACTGTTGGTGGGAATGCAAGTTGGTGCAGCCACTTTGGAAAAGAGTGTGGAGATTCCTTGATAAATTAAAAATAGAGCTACCCTATGACCCTGCAATTGCACTCCTGGGGATTGACCCCAAAGATACAGATGTAGTAAAAAGAAGGGCCATCTGTACCCCAATGTCCATAGCAGCCATGGCCACAGTCACCAAACTGTGGAAAGAGCCAAGATGCCCTTCAACAGATGAGTGGATAAAGAAGCTCTGGTCCTTATATATAATGGAATATTATGCCTCCATCAGAAAGGATGAGTACTCAACTTTTATATCAACATGGATGGGACTGGATGAGATTATACTGAGTGAAATGAGTCAAGCAGAGAAAGTCAGTTATCATATGGTTTCACTTACTTGTGGAACATAAGGAATAACTCGGAGGACATTGGGAATTGGAGAGGAGAAGTGAGTTGGGGGAAATCGGAGGAAGAGATGAACCATGAGAGATTATGGACTCTGAGAAACAAATGGGGTTTTGGAGGGAACGGGGGTGGTGGGTTGGGTGAGCCTGGTGTTAGGTATTAAGGAGGGCATGGATTACATGGAGCACTGGGAGTGGTGCATAAACAATGAATCTTGGAACATTGAAAAATAATAAAATTGCAAAAAAAAATTGCTGACCTTGAGGGGCAAACCATTGTTTGATAAATATTTCATCTTTTCTTTCTCCTCTGAATATAATCCCTTCCTTGGAAATTCTAAATCCTACTTCCTCCTTATTACGTCACCGTGACACAGAAGCTTCAATCACCTGTCTTTTTGCCTCATGTGTTTCACATTCCCATAATTAAGAACTTCATTGCTTTCTCTACTGAAAATGTCTCTCATTATTTTAAGTCTTAGACCAGCCGAAGAATTGAGAACAGCGCAGGAAAAACAAATTTTCTTCTCCTCACATTCATTCTGTTGTGTGAACTGAGCTCCACGCTTCACACCCAGAACAGCACGTGCAGACAGAGCTGGGGATCAAGGGCAGCCGGAGCTTCATTGCTTTGCCAGCCAAGGAGGCCTCAGCAGGTCGGGGCCTTCAAACCTGCAGCCCACCGGGAGGAAGGGACTGGGGGTTTGTTGGGAAATTTGGGATAATGGCCAATTTCCCGAGGAATTGTGTCTGTGCTGCCAACTGTGTTCATCAAGTTGTCAGGGTGAAACAAGGTTCCTGAAGCAAAGGGCTGAGAATCGAGGAGAAGAGGTTTGTGGAGAAGAGAAAGGTTACTTATTTGGAAATGGAGTCTCACTGATGTGGGAAGCAGAGGCAGAAGAAAAATTACTCAATTTCCTAACCCACTGACAAGCCCTTGATACAGGCAGAGTGACTCTCTAGGGACTCAACAACCTCCACCTTCAGGCTTTGCTAAGGGCAAAGGGCAGTCCTAGCCTGACAGACCCCTACCCCCAACCAGGATCCTGGAAATCTACTGTAACAAGTCCTTGTAACTTTATCTCCAAACACTCCAAGATACGTGTTGACAATCATTCCCAAGCATACGGCCCACTGACATTCATCGAAAGGGTCTCACGTCAAAGGTTTTATTACCAATAATGAATAACCTTTTCCCCAATAATACCTAGCTCCTCAAGGTCCTGGAAACCTGGCTCCCAAAACTCCTTAGAGACTTACACCATCCCTGACCCCCTCCCAACTGACAAGTGTGTAACGAACCGCTCCTCACAGCCCCGGGGCAGCCGCTCTTTCTGCCCGAGGTCCTGTCCCTGTGCTTCAGTAAACCATCATTCTGCACCAAAAATGTCTGAAGAATCCTTTCTTGGTCATCAGCTCTGGGCCTCACCCCACTGAACCTCACTTATATACTGATACTTCATCATCACTTAAGCATTAATCGCTTTTTTCTTTGTTCAGTCTGATGCTTTTCAAGTGGTTTTCATTTCAGTCACCAAGACAGTTGTTTTTAGAATTCATACTTTACAGTGAGAAACCACTCAGTGTTTTCTGGAATGGCTAAAATAAAAAGGATAATATCCAATCCTGAGAATGCTGAGAATTAGAATTAGAATTAGAGAATTAGGTCCTTATGAACAGAAATACTTATTTACTGAAGGGAATATTTTGTCACCCGAAAATATGGCTCTTGGCCTGAGCATTATTTTTGGCTGGTTATTTTGAATCAAAGGCAGATAAAGGAAGAGCTCTGAACTCCTGTGTTTGCCTTGAAAGATACATTTGCTTTTATACGGGAAAGTTCCGTCTGTCAGGGGTCTCCCTCTGTGTGGCCAAAAGTGGGGGAAGGAACCAGTCTCCAGAAACTCTGATGGTGGAGAAGGCAGGGCTCGAACTCTGCTCCCAGCCCCAGCCTTGGTTCCCCTGCTCGGCCTGGTCACCTCCCCAGTTCCTTCCCAGCAGGGTCACCTGTTGAGTTTCAGGAAGGATCTCCTCTGCGGGCCTCCCCCTCAGATTCTGTCAGTTGGTTTGGGCGAAAACAACACTGTTGTGTTAATTAAGGGCTCAGGTGATTCTCAGTGAGGCCAGCGGGGAGCCCGAGGGCTTTCGGTGGTTTTCTGGGAGTGGGTTTGCGGCTTTGGTCCTGGAGAGGTGACAGGGTCTCTGCTCCGTGAGTCTGGGAGGGTCGGGTCCCTGCAGCCCGCGGTTCCGATGCCGACGCTGAAGTTGTGAGTGGCGGTGGCAGGGGAGCCCTCCCTCCCCACAAAGCAGGTAAGGAAAATGCAGGGATGGGTGTCCTCACGGGAGCTCACAGTTTCTGAGCTGCTCCGGACACAAAGGACTGGGAAGTTGGGCCTTTTCTGCATCTCTGAGACCTGCGGGCGGGCGAACGGTGTGAGGACAAGGAGCTCTGTTGCTGGATTTCAGGGCATTTTCTCCTGATGCAGCTGTGATTTCCCCCCAGATCCCTCGTGAGGACGAAATCTAGAGGTGGAGGCGAAGGCAGAAATGGCCGGTTCTCAGGTGAGCCTGGTGTCCCCGCGGAGCTGTGTCCCCTGTTTCTCCGCAGACCCTCGCGTTTAGAAGCTGCACATGCGGATGCCTCGAGTCCGGGTGCTTCTGGCTTCTGCGTTCACCTGTTTTTAAGATGTGGTCAGAAGTGATACTCACGGTTAGGTCTGTAGAATGGTTCTCCATGTCCCAGAGCCTCCTGTCCTGTGTCCCCAACCTGGCTTCGATAGGGCATCAGCCATTGTCACTTTGAATTAAAGTCCCGCGAGGAGTGACCATATTCCGTTGGTGGCAGATCTGGAGGGGAAGGTGTCGAGCCCGAGATTCCTGTGGCTGATGAGGTCTGGTCCTGGGATATCAGGGAGGGAAATCATTTCTCATCTGGGCTCGTCTGGATTCTCGATCAGCTGTGTGCAGCCGGGAAGGAAGGAAATGCAGATAAAAACTTGAAGGGTATGAGGTCCAGAAAAACTTGGAAAGTTCCCATTCTAAAAAAGGGTGCGGGTCTGTCTAGACTTTTAGAATGTGAAACATATATTCTTTTTAAAACATACTATAGGAGTTGCGCCTCGGGGTCTCAGTTGACTAAGCTTGGACTTTTGATTTCAGCTCAGGTCGGGATCTCAGGGTCCTGGACTGGTATCCCCGCTTCTGGCTCTGTGCCCAGAGTGGAGTCCGCTTGACATTCTCTTTCTTCCTCTTCTGCCCGTATCTATCTCCTCTGAAATACAAATAAATTTTGGGGACCGAGGATGGTTCAGTTGGTTAAGAGTCTGCCTTCTGCCTTCAGCTCAAGTCGTGATCCCTGGGGACCTGGGATGCAGCCCCACATTGGGCCCCCAATGGGCCAGCGTCCTCCTCTCCTTCTCCTTCTGCCTGGTGGGAGGCCTCTTTGTTTTATCTGTCACTCTCTTTTAAATAAATAAATACAATCCTCTTTTTAAAAATTTTATTTATTTGTTAGAAAAAGAGTGAGAGGGTACAAGTCAGGTGAGCAGTGGGTAGAGGGAGAAAGCTCCCCGCTGGGCAAGGACCACCCCCCATCCCCTATGCAACCCTCCCCCCAACGCCCCTCCCCCACCCCTGCCCCAAGGTGGGAGGCGTTCCCAGGACCTTGGGTCGTGGCCTGAGCCTAAAGCTGCTGCTCAACTCACTGAATCACCCAGGCATTCCAATAAATAAAATCTTTAAAAAGAAGATTATATAAATCTTTAGTAATTAGAACTTTAAAAAGGACTAAACTAGCTATTTCAGGCACAGGGACGCTGTGGTGGCTCAGTGCGGAGTCTCTGTCAGTCGCCTGGGGTCCCTGATTGGCTGCAAGCCCGTCCAGCAGCGCTGCCGGAATCCCCTGGGGCAGGACAAAGGCTGGAGATGTTAATTGAAGACCTAAGAGATCAGCAGGCAGGAGGGCACAGGAGAGCTTGTCTGCAAGGAGCAGTGGGTAGGGGGGTTTCTTAAAGGGGAGTTATTGGGAACATGTG
Source organism: Martes martes (assembly GCF_963455335.1). Taxonomy (NCBI): domain Eukaryota; kingdom Metazoa; phylum Chordata; class Mammalia; order Carnivora; family Mustelidae; genus Martes; species Martes martes. The sequence goes on along the minus strand of NC_137905.1, from coordinate 55,679,420 downwards.
GAACCTTCCCAGTTTGGGTCATTGTACTTGGTTTCAGAAGCCCATTGGTCTTTAGGGCCTTGGGAATTTTGAGGTGGGGCCCCCGCTGGGTCTGTCTGGACTCAGCCAAGGGGTCACTGGGGCCCTCCCTCCACTCCTTTGCTCAAGCCTGTTTGCCTAAAAGCAGCCTCTACAGATCGTATAGTGATTGAATTGTGTATGTATATCCAGTGTATTTCCAAAATTAGGTTTATATTCTGAATTCCCGCTTTCAGTCCACAGGAATCACCAGGGATGGCGTGTCCTTTGATGTGCATTAGGGGCTGATAGCAATTTGTTTCCATTCAGCTGATGGGAACTTCTTTATTGGCTTGGTGCTGTCTGCCAGATCCTTCCCTGAAATGTTCCTATTTTCCATCCTGTCATTTGTAAGGAACAAATGTGATGCAGAAACTATCACATTTCAGATGTAAACCTCTTTCATCTCGGGTAATCTTGCTTGTAGATTCTTTATTTCCTCATATCTTTCTTTCTTTTTGAACGTATTCTCAGTTGAGAGAGAGAGCACATGAGTGAGGAAAGGGGAAGAGGGAGAAGCAGATTCACCACTGAGTGGGGAGCCCAACTCAGGGCTCCATCCTAGGAGTCTGGGATCACAACCTGAGCTGAAGGCAGACAAGACAGATCCTTAACCAACTGAAGTATTCAGGGTCACTTTCCTTGTAGTTTCTGAGGAGGAGAACAAAGTCAAAAGAGGTGTGGAGGGGCACCTGTTTGGCTCAGTTGGTGAAGCAACTGCCTTCTGATTGGGTCATGTTCACAGAGTCTGGGGATCGGATCCCTCATTGGGTTCCCCTCCTCGGGGAGTCTGATTCACCTTCTGAACTTCCCTCTCATTCTCTCCCTCAATGTTTCTCTCTCAAATAAATTATTTTTTAAGATTTTAGTTATTTATTTGACAGATCACAAGTAGGCAGAGAAGCAGGCAGAGAGAGAGGAAGAAGCAGGTTCCCCACGGAGCAGAGAGTCTGATGTGGGGCTCGATCCCAGGACCCTGGGATCACGACCTGAGCCAAAGGCAGAGGCTTTTAGCCACTGAGCCACCCGATGCCCCTCAAATAAATAAATTCTTAAAAAAAAAAAAAAGAAGTGTGGATAAAATTAAATGTCCTTCAACTTCCAACCTTGATAAATACCTGAGAAAGGCAGAGTAGGACATTCCTCAGGGAATTCACAACTGCTTCAAGGTTAATGTTTTGTTGGATGCAAAAAGCAGCCTTAGCTTGACAATAGCCAGACTTCCAGGATCCTCTAATTCCTCTTTAACATTTGAAAGTTGCTTTGGAAACTTCTTGAACTCTATTCCCCAAAAGTAGCTTGGCTGCCCTCCTTCAAGCTTGGGGCCCCTGATAGGTATCTGGAGGATCTCCTGACTAAAGTGTTACTAAACAGTGAGTGGCCTCATCGAAACACCAGCTAGGAGGCCCTGAGGGTCCTGGAAACTTGCTTCCAAATTTCTTAGAGCCTCCTGCTATCCCTCACCCCCTCCCCACCTGAAAGCATAGAACCAGTCACTGCTCACAACTTTCCTCTCCCCTTGTGTTAATGATGAGGGAGCAGGAGGCTGGCTGAGGACAAAGCAAAAGCTGGCATCTTGCACCCCCTCTCCATCCGCTCCCCTCGGTGATGTGTGTGGCATTCCTCAGGTACCCCTGACTGCCAAAACAAATTTAACTCACAATCCTGCAAGACAGGAGTCTCCCTTGGTTTACAAATGTCCTAGAGATCTATGAACAAAGAAGTTACATTATCAATAGCACAATTTCCAGAGGCAAATGACTCAGTTCCTCAAGACTTAATGTCACCCTCCCCTCCATAAACAAAACTGAAGGAGGCTGGGGTCGAAGGAAATGCAAGTGAAGATAAGTTTCTCACTAACAAAGACAGCTTGATAGCAGGATTGTGACATTTCACCAGGAATCTCCCAACCATCTTGATGTTAATGGCTCGCCAAAAGACAGCATTGATCAAGCCTCCGGTATCCCTGCACCTCGGTATCCCTGCACCTCGGAGGCCTCCTTTAACATATGAAAGCTCCGTTCAAACCTCCATTTCCCTCACCTTCCCCCAACTGCAGGGTACATAACCTGCCATCCCTCACAACCCGGGGCAGCAGCAGCTCTTCCTGCCCACGGGTCCTGTCCCCGTGCTTTAATAAACCACCATTTTGCACCAAAGATGTCTCAAGAATTCTTTCTTGGTCATCGGCTCCGGACCTCAGCCCACCGAACCTCACCCAGGTTCTAGAACTTCATCATTAGGACCACAGTGTTTGTATCACGGGTATCTCAACAACCCTTTCTTCATCATTCACTCCAGAACCCCAGTATTTCACATCAGAAACATGTCTAGAATTGCTTGACCATTGGCTCCTCTCCCACATCCCAACACTTTGCACTGGACAAGGAGGGCTGTCACCTCTGTGTAGTGGATAGAGTTGACTTCTGGGAGTGAAAGGAATGAAAGTTCTCAACCAGGCAGCCCCCTGCCCCATAGGTTTTCTTTTACTCCACACTCAGATCATAGAGAAGGAAAGGTCAGGTCTGGTCCTAGGTGGTGACACTAACTTTCTCTTTCATCTTAGGGACCATCATGAACTGTGTCAATGGCTACTTGGTGACTGTGGTATTTATTACAGGGACAGCTGACATTCAGGGATGTGGCCATAGAATTCTCCCTGGAGGAGTGGGGATGCCTGACCCACACTCAGCGGCAACTGTACAGAGATGTGATGTTGGAGAACTATGGACACCTCTGCTTCCTGGGTGAGGATGACTTCTTCCAGATTTCCCAAACCCCACTCAGGGTTGTTGTTGTTATTTTTAACTTTATTTATTTTTTATTTTCATTTTTCATTAATATATAATGTACTATTAGCCTCAGGGGTACAGGTCTGTGAATCACCAGGTTTACACACTTCACAGCACTCACCATAACACATACCTTCCCCAATGTCCATAACTCAACCATCCTCTCCCTTTCCCCCTCCCCCCAGCAACCCTCAGTTTGTTTTGTAATACTAAGAGTCTCTTATGGTTTGTCTCTCTCCCAATCCCATCTTATTTCATTTTTTCCTTCCCTAACCCCCAAACCCACCACTTTGACTCTTAAATTCCTCATATGAGGGAGATCATATGATAGTTGTCTTTCTCTGATTGACTTACTTCGCTCAGCGTAATACCCTCTAGTTCCATCCACATCATCACAAATGGCAAGAGTTCATTTCTTTTGATGGCTGCATAGTATTCCATTGTGTATATATATACCACATCTTCTTTATCCATTCATCTGTTGATGGACATCTAGGTTCTTTCCATAGTTTGGCTACTGTGGACATTGCTGCTGTAAACATTTGGGTGCATGTGCCCTTTCGGATCACTACATTTGTATTTTTAGGGTAAATACCCAGTAGTGAGATTGCTGGGTCGTAGGGTAGCTCTATTTTCAACTTTTTGAGGAACCTCCATAGTGTTTTCCAGAGTGGCTGCACCAGCTTGCATTCCCAGCAGCAGTGGAGGAGGGTTCCCTTTTCTCTGCATCCTCGCCAGCATCTGTCATTTCCTGACTTGTTAATTTTAGCCATACTGTCTGCCGTGCCCACTTAGGGTTTTATTCCTTCCCGTGAAGATTGTCTCTTGGAAGAATTCTCTTTGAATGATTGGAATTCAGATCCAGGCACAGAGGGGAATAAGTAGGGGTTTGTAGATGGGGAGGAAAATCTTCATGATGCTTCCTTTTCAGCCTTGGCTTCTCCTTCCTCAAGGTAACATCAACCCTGATGTAGTTGAGTGGCAATTCTAAACACTTGGTGGCATAGAATGGCGCTGCTTACCTCTTAAACTGAAATTTCCCCTTCTCTCTCTTTTTTTTTTAATTTTTAAAAATTAAAAAAAAATTTTTAAATATTTCATTTATTTGACCAACAGAGATCACAATTAGGCAGAGGGGCAGGTGGAGGGGGCGGGGAGCAGGCTCCCCGCTGAGCAGAAAGGCTGATGTGGGGCTCAATCCCAGGACCCTGCTATCATGACCTGAGCTGAAGGCAGAGGCTTTAACCCACTGAGCCACCCAGGCACCCCGAAATTTTCCCTTATTATCATGTCTACTACTTGGAAGTGGAGGTCAGGATGTGAGCATTGGAAATGCCTCCAGTGTTGGGCAACAGCTTTTGGGAAACCATTTTCTAGAATTGTCTAATATCATCTCTACTCTACTGAACACAAGACTCATGGAAAGTTAGAATTGGCAGCAATAGTCACTTTCCCTTTTCCTCATAAACAGGTCTCCTTCTGTCAAAGCCAGACCTGATCATGTTTTTGGAGCAAGAGAAGCAGCTCTGGGATGTGAAGAGAAAGGAGACTGGAGGCTTCCATCCAGGTAGGTGGGAATGAATGAGGCAGATGACAGAGGGGAGGTCCAAGTCTGAAGGAGGAAGGTAGACCTTAAGATGTGGTTCGAGTAGCTCTCCTTGAATGAATGTCAGTTGGAGACATGCCCAGTTTTCTCTCTCTCTCACTGGCTCCCAGAGGGGCATCTTTTCTCCAACATTATCGAGCTCTTGCATTCTCTAGGGATTCTCCTTCAGCTCCAGTGATGGTCCGTCACATCCACAGGGAGGGCCAGGAGACTCTGATTGGAGGTGGAGGGCCCCCCTAGTCTAAGAGCTTCTCCATTTCTGTGAGGACCCTGGGGAAATCTCCCTATTTTCTGAGGACCTGTACGCTCCGGCCTTTGTCAGTTCTGGTTTTCATCATGAGACAAGTAGGTCAGGGTAGTTGTATGCACACTGGGTTTTAGTGCAGAGATTCCCAGAACACTGGAGATAGATTTCTAATGTTTTCTGGCTTATGCTTTCTAATGTTATGGAGGCTTTAATCTTAGTCTTAAAAAATTGACATTCAGTAACTTCATCAGATAACAAAGTACCACCCTAAAATGAGAAAATGCACTGCTTTATTTCCCTTCAAAATTTCTTTTTTCTTTTTTTTTTGTATTAAATATAGAAATTTCCACTCTATGAGTTCCATTCCTCAGTGGTGAAATAATGTAATGTCTCTGTTTCCTAGAATTCCTACATAACAATTTCTATTGTGGAACTAGCACATTTAGAACGTGAACTTGTAGCCTTTATTACCTTACTTTTAAATAACTGCATATGAACTTCTTGTGACTTTGTCATGTGTGTTTTCACTTTCTAATTAGTTCTATATGAGATTTAGCTCTGAATTTTTTACATCAAATGTCCCGCTATGACATGGGCATGTGCTTTATAAGAAGTGAGTTAGGCAATTAGTAAAATTCTCATGTATTTTCTTTAAATATTTTATTTGTTCAAGACACAGAGAGAGAGAATGAGTAGGGAAAGGGCAAAAGGAGAGGGAGAAGCAGACTCTCTGCTGAGCAGGGAGCCCAATGTGGAGCTGGATCTCCAAAGCCTGAGCTCAGGACCTGAGCTGAAGGAACCTGCTTGACTGACTGAGCCCCCAGGTACCCCAAACCTGCATGTTTGAAACATCTTTTTGTTTAGTTTTGCAGCGTTACTTCATGGGAAATTAATCATGAACTTTTTCTTCTATTTTCCTCAGAATGTATCAGAATTTAACCCCAAATATTAATTTCATATACACCGTCTCTCAGCATATTTTCCAACTTTCATGGTGTTTATTTATTTAGAAGTGAAGATATTGTTCATTTCCTCTGTCTTAAAGAATGGATTATAGCGTTACATTCTGTGTATGAGGAGGAATCTATTAATAATGTAATACATTTCTTTCAAGCTTTCTAAGTGTTCATAAAATTTTCATTTACACCTTTTTATGATTGATTTTAATGAGAATTCTTTACAATTTTGTAGTCCATGAAGACATGCTAATCAAATGCTGCTTTTTCATGTGTACGTGGATACTGTTTAAAATTACAGTTATAGAGAAGTTTCTTTTTCTGTCATACATCAATGTTTTATTTAGAATTTCTTGGGTTGATTTTTCTCTTATTCTGTTTTCCTATTTTCCTAATAATGTGCTTCCTATGTCTGGTTTATTCCACAATATTAGCTAGCTGTGGATTGGATTTTATCTGTGTGTGTTATTAGAGGAAGAGAATTTTCAGCTCAGTGTTTTTCAAGACCATGTGAGTGTAATTCACTCACTAATCTAACTCAAAAAAGAATGACCTTTATGCTTTTTGCCTGTAAATTATGTGTGTCTTTGTCCTGTATTTGTATGCCGCACATATATACTATATGACCCCTACTCTTTTTCTCCATGAGTGGTCAGTGAATGTTGTACTATGTCTAGGTGAGTTGTCATCAACACAGAATTCATTTCATCATATATTTGTGGGTGAATTTTTATTCTCTCTGCATGAGAGACATTTTTGAATTCAAAGTAATTTTCAAACGTTTTATACTTCTGTATCATGTTTTGGTATGAAATATGAAAGATTTATTTTATCTTTAATTGTAGGATTAATACCCATGATATGACTTGGTACCTTTCTCATTGACTTTTGTGCCTTCCATGAGTATTTTCATTGTGGTTACCTTAAAGATTCTTTAAAACAACTTAGCTGCAAAACAAACCATTTAAAACTCAGTGTCAGTTACATAGAAAACTCTTCTTCCTGTCTCCATCCCTGTACCCCCTGCCCACTTTGTTACTGATATAACAAATTCTTTTATGTTGTGTACTTTATGACCTACATTGATGATTTTTTAAAAACAAAGCTCTGGGGGCACCTGGGTAGCTCAGTGGGTTAAGCCTCTGCTTTTGGCTCACGTCATGATCTCAGGGTCCTGGGATCGAGCCCCTCATGGGGCTCTCTGCTCAGGAAGGCACCTGCTTCTCTCTATTTCTGCCTGCCTCTCTGCCAAATAAATAAATACAAATCTTAACAAAAAAAACCTGTGTAGCAGAAATAAACGTGACTGGTATCTGATTACAGTACTGAAGGTTTGTGTAATTGTCTACATATTTATGTTCAGCAGAAGGCTTTGTGGTCTTGTGTGGTTCAGTTTCTGCATAGAATCCTTCTGTTTCATCTAGAAAGACTTCCGTTAATGGTTCTTGTAGGACGGATCTACTGGTAAAAGTAGAGGAGTTTTCACTTGGGAATGTCTTCATTTCTGCCTCTTTGGAAAGTAATTTTTCTAGGTTAAGTATTGTTGGTGGCTATTTTTCAGTCTTTGAGTACCTGAGTACGTTATGCCGGGCCCCATTGCTGTTTGGCGTGCTGAGAATCCTACTAGTGATTTTCTAGGAGCTCTCTTGCACAAGATGAACTGCGTTTGCCATTGTGTTTCTTTTGATTTATTTATTTGTTTATTCATTTATTTATTTATTTATTTGACAGAGAGATATCACAAGTAGGCAGAGAGTAAGGTAGAGAGGAGTGGGGAAGCAGGCTCCCTGCTGAGCGGAGAGCCTGACGCGAGGCTCCATTCCAGGATCCTGGGATCATGACCTGAGCCAAAGGCAGAAGCTTTAACCCACTGAGCCACCCAGGTGCCCCTGTCATTCTGTTTCAAAAGGCTCTTTTCATCTGTGGGGTTTGGTGGGTTAATTACAACATGTCATGAGTTATCCCATTCTTTGTATGTAGTCCACTGTATATACCATAGTTTTATAAGGAAGTGATTTGAAAAAATAAAATATTAAGGCAATCATAGTGCACAGACATTTACTGTAGTGCACTGGATTTACCAAGGTAAACTTGTCTGTGTAAGTGAACTGTTACTGATGAAAAGCACGTTATTCAGTGGTTAACTGCATTTGTTAGTAGACCTGAAAGGATTCAGGGGCAGGTGGATCCCTAGAGAGGGATCAGTATTTTCAGTGATTCTTTTTTTTCTTTTGACTCTATTTTGTACATGCAGATGGGTGTCCAAAGAAAGCCAGAGTAGCAGAAGTTTCATCAGATAAACTAGCCTTTTATCTTTTGTTTATACTGCTTTGATATCAAGGTACTGCTGACCTCACAGAATGGTTTTGAGTGTATTTCTCTTTCAGGATTATAAGATTTTTTTATTGCTAAGATTTTGATAAAGATTGTTGTGAATGGTTTTTATAAATGTTAGTTTCTTTTTCTTGTCCTGAACTATGGCTCACCATCTAATGCCCAGGGTTCTACCCAATGATTGCTAATTGAACAAAGTCACTACAAATATAATGATAAGCCATAGCTACACAATTCTCAAGGACTATCAATCAAACTTTACCCTGTATGTTTCTCCTGTTGTTTTGTGAGCATAGAGAACACAAGCAGAGTTTTAGGGTTTTGATCTGCACAGAATGCAATGTGTCATATTAAGCTAAAAATTGATTTTTGAAGTCCCAGAACTAACTAGGAAGAAGCACGTGTACATCCATATGTGTGTGTACCTATAGCTTCAGAAGGAAAAGGAACCTTGATTCAAACCAGATCATTTCCAAGTATGAAAATTGATGATTTCCTAGCAAGCAAAGAGATTCTAGATTCATAAGAGAAATAATTTTCTCTGTATTGTATTGAATTTATGCTTCCTACATCTTGTGTATCTTAGTTTGAGAATCTCCCCATGTGAATCGTCTCTTACATAACTAGGTTTTACTCCTGTAGGATCTACTCTGTTTTCCTTATTCCTGTGTTGACCTGTTGCTTACCTACCTTGATAGAGATTTTAACGAGTTTCCATGGAATGACATGGTATTCAAAATTTAATTTATATGTGAGAGTAATTCTCCAGGGAGCATTATAAATTGCATGTAGTTAAATTGATAGACTTCACTCCTTCCTTTGCGATTGGAGAAGTAAGAGTTCTTTCAAGTTCTTCTTTTTCCTTCTGGGAAGTGACATCACCAAGTTGGTCCCTTTAATGTAAACATTTGATTAGGTAAAAATGTGGAGATTTCATGAGTCACAGGTATTTTGTTTTGATGATTATTTGAAGAGAAGAAAGATGGGACAGGGCTGGGAGCTGAGTAGATGTTCTAACTTATAAAGAACACAGTCTTCTGTTAGGAGTGATGGAGCATCCCAGCGAAGAGATGAACCAGGTCCAGGGTGACACATTGGCCTTAATTCTTTGTGTGGGGAGAGGACCCCTGTCCAAGGCTACACTACTGACTCTGAACCTTGAAGGAAAAATTGTACTTCCTTTCTTCCCAAATCCTGTCCAGTTCTTCTGTCTCATCTCTATTTCGGTGATGGAGGCATCACAGCTGACTTTCCCTCCTGTGTTCTTAAAACCTCATTGTCGCTGCACTCCCCCTCCCACCTAAGCCAGGCAGGCCCTCGCAGGCCTTAGGAGTAGCTTGGAGTTTTCTAATGCCACTGTAAATGGTTGGTAACTGGATCACGTGAGGCCTATGTGCATTTTAAATACAGTGTTGTCACCACTGCACTGGAAGAAAAGCAAAAAGCTATCACTAGGCCACAGGATTAGTTTAGGCATTTGGCACTGGAAGTTGTGAGGCCAGATAAAACATGATGTTGCGACAGTTTGAGAGGAAAGTAAGTGCTATGGAAATGAAATATGGTGAACTCTTGAAATGGGAACAAGGATCTGGTAGAGCGGTCCCTTTGGTCATTGCAAGGCCTTAGGAAGCTACTCGTGATGAGCGAATGGAACCGAGATGTGTTCCTGGGAAATATAGTTGTCTGGGACATCTGATGCTTTTCTCATGATGTAATGTATTCCCTGCTGGTCCTGAGGACCAGTTGCATTTGGATGACAGAGATAATTGTACTCTCTGAGGCCCAGATGCTTGGAGTGTCTGGAGGGGGGTATTGGTTGATTTAATCATGGTGGGTATAGCTTAAAGATGTCACATGACAGAGTAGATGTTGAAGACGAAGAAGGCTGCTGGATACTGCTAGTGAGAACCAGCCAGGTGTGTGTTGTGGTTCCACAAAGCATTGGTATCCCAGGAATATAACCCAACATAGGTCCGATCCAGGATAGATGGGTGACCTTGCAAGCATGATGACCCATGGTTGGCAGGGCCCTCCCTCACTTCCACTCAGGCCCTTGGTGAATCTACTCCTGTGCTCTGATCTATGTGCCAGGCACCGATTCATTGAGAAGTAAATCACTAATTAACCAGCAGTGATCATTTCTGCTTCAAAACCCCTTCCCAATATTTGGGAAAGCTGTCCCTATGTTGTTTCAGAGCCCTTGCATGCTGTCCCTCCACTCCTCCTGACCTGAGTGAACAGAGGATTTTTCAAGCTTTATAACTGTGCTCATTTTAGGCAAAGTCAGTTTTCAGGAGGATGCCTAAGTTGAAACAAGTAATTCTATAACCTGAAGCCGTGGATTTTAGTAAAAATGCAGGGAAAACTTGAAATTTATGAACACCACGGATTCAGTGGTTTCTCGTACAAAATCCAGCCTTACAGCCAGAAGCAGATTGCACGTGCATTTCTTGTGAAAGAGGGAGCCATTTCCATGAATATGGTGGTGCGGTGAATTGAAGAAGGAGAAATAAAAAGAGGTCCAGAGAAGAGTGACTGGTCAATATCGTTATACAGGGATACAGTTAGCTTGAATGAAGAGTGATGGGAAGGGAAGGATTCCATGCTCACCTCTGTGCTCTTCCCCCTTTTTAGGATCCTTTGAAACGTCTTTAAAAAAAAAAAAAAAGAGTATTTATTTATTTATTTGACAGAGAGAGGGATCACAAGTACACAGAGAGGCAGGCAGAGAGAGGGGGAAGCAGGCTCCCTGCTGAGCAGAGAGCCGGATGCCGGACTCGATGCCAGGAGCCTGAGATCATGACCTGAGCTGAAGGCAGAAGCTTTAACCCACTGAGCCACCCAGGCGCCCCCCCTTTGAAATTCTTCATCATAATTCAGTCCTGGAATTGTGAGTGGAGCATACATTGTCGATGTAGGACATCAGTGGCACATTTGTGAAAGGTAGACGCTCAGACCCCATGTAAACTTCCAAATCAGAATATGACTTTTAAGATCTTCAGTTCATTGTCATATCCATTAACACTGGAGAAGTACACATCTAGCTCACCTACACTTCCATTATTCTGCTGTTCTACTCTATTTGATAACTGTGTCTTGTATGCCTTAAATCAGGATACGTGCTCTTCATTTCCCAGATTATTTTGGGTATGGGTTGTCCCATGACATCCACATGAAGTTAGGGTGGATTTTGATCTTTGTGCAAAAATAGCATTGGAGTTTTGGTAGAGATTGCATTTTCTGTAGATCCCTTCAAGATTTATTGTGTTTCAAGAATTCCAATGAAGGAACATAGATGTGCTTTCAATTTATTCATTCCTTGATTCCTACACAGTACATTTCATTTTCCATAATTTCTGGTTTGACCTGTACCGTTATGTTAAATTGGAAGCATTTTTATTGGGGGGTGTTTGTTCTAAAAGTTTGATGTCTCAGTTTGGGGAATTGTTCTTTGTTGTGTAGAAACAAAACTAATTGTTATGTGTTGGTTTGTGTACCATGTTTATAAAATCCATATGAGGTTTTTTTTTTTTAAGATTTTATTTAATTTGTCAGACAGAGATCACAGGTAGGCAGAGAGAGAGGAAGGGAAGCAGGTTCGCGGCTGAGCAGACAGCCCGATGTGGGACTCGATCCCAGGATCCTGGGATCATGACCTGAGCTGAAGGCAGAGGCTTTAACCCACTGAGCCACCCAGGCGCCCCTACATAAGTCTTTCTAAAAATCAAACATAGGTGAACAATGCAATAAGCAAGATTAGAAACAGGCTTGATTTTAAGAGGAGGCTGGAAGAAGCAGAAGAATGACTTTGTCACATAGAAGGAAAAATAAAGGAAAATACTGAATCTGAACAAAGTGAGGGAGAAGAATCATGCAACACGGGCTTTATTGAGGGAGCTCATTGCTTCCGTCAAAAGCAAGATTCCCAGGTCTTGGGCTTTTCTGTCTGTGCTGGGCGAGTATTGATTCCAAATTCATCCCTCATGCTGCTTATTGGTGTAAGGAGATTTCCCATTTTTTTGGTTCAAGGTTGTAATTCATTCTTAATAACTTGTCTATTTTTAGAAATTCTGTTTTTTTCCCCTAAATTTCCCTTTTTGTTATTATGTAATGGTTTATGGAGTTAAAGCATCACCAGTTTTATTTTATTGATTGAAATGGACATTACGCTCAGTGTTCCATTAGTGTTAATCTGCTTTCTATTTTATTTTGGATTTTTCCGTATTTTGTTCCTCTACTAAGTTTCATTTAAGTCTCTTCCTTTTTTAATTCTTCTGATGGAAATGCAGTTGTTTATTCCAACATTTTCTTAACTCTGTATTGTATAAGATGAAAAAATTGGGAAATGGACAGCCTAGTAGGGAAAAATTGGCAGAAATGAACAATACAAACAAGGACCAAAAACAGTACAAAAATTAAAATGATGATATTTAGGGATTTCTATAATCGTGAAATGTGTGAGCAGAGATAGTTTCAGTGTTTCTTTTTCAGTTTAGATTCCTTTACTCTATTTTTGGTTGTATAATTCTTCTGACTAGAGTATCCAGAAGTATATTCAGGGCAGTGGTGGGGTCACTTCATTACCTGCTGACCATAGAGGAGAAGCTTGCAGACTGTCCCTACTGAATAGGTTTCAGCTTTTCATACATCTGTGGCATTCATTAGCTGGAGTTTACTTCGTTCTCTACCTTGAGTGTTTTTAACATGACAGGTTGTCCAATACCCCCATATTTGTATCCTGTCTCCCTTAATGTGATCATGTCATTTTTGGCCTTCGTTCTGTTAATGTGGAGTCTTGAGTTTATGGTTTTCTGTATGTTGGAGCGCCCTTCATTCCTGGTCCGATTCCCACTTGATCATCCTATAAAAAGGGAAAATGTGCTTTTGATTCAGTTTCCTCTATTTTATTGTGGACTTTGAGTGACTATTCCTCACAGGCTGTAGTTTGTAAACTTCATCATTTGTAGTGTCTTCGTCTGGCTTAGATGAGCTGGGAATGCTGGTGGCACAGAGAGAGTGTTCTGCTAGTTTCTCTGATTGTCACTCCTTGGAAATGTTTGAGGAGATTTGCAGTCCTTTTTCCTTCAGTTTCTCTTTGAATATCCAGTGAACTCATCTGGCACACAATTTTTGTTTGTTGGGTTTTTTTCTTTTATTCCTCTTTCATTCAGCTTCATATTTGTAGATTGGTTGAGATTTTTTTCTACTTTTCTGAGTGATGGAGTCTAAATTTGTTATACTTTTTTTTTTTAAAGATTTTATTTATTTATTTGACAGACAGAGATTACAAGCAGGCAGAGAGACAGGCAGAGAGAGGAAGGGAAGCAGGCTCCCTGCTGAGCAGAGAGCCCCATGTGGGGCTCAATCCCAGAATCACGACCTGAGCCGAAGGCAGAGGCCTCAACCCACTGAGCCACCCAGGCACCCCTGGTTATACTTTTTTGAAACTTACACTTGTCTTTTAGTATCAATTTGTGGGCACTGATTATCCATTGTTGCCTCTTATAATTACTTTTATTTCTACGGTCAGTTATACTGTATCTGCTTTCACTTCTTCACCTCTCACTTTAGTTGGTCTTTTCTCTATGATTCTTAATTTAGTTCATGGGCTGTCAGTGTTGTTCTTTTCTGCCAAACAGCTCTTCCTGTGGTTGATACGTTCCTATTTTTACTGTACTCTAGTTGGTTCATTTCAGTTTTCTGTTTCAGTATCCATCATTCTGCTAATTTTGAGCTCATGTGACACTTTTACTAATAATTAGAGATACAGGAAGGTGATTTGTGCTACACCATGACCATACCGCAGAATTCTCTATTAGACTATGTGCTCAGTACATTGTGTGCCATGTTGTGTGTCCATGGAGAAATGAAGTCCTGATGACTCCTTCTCAGCCATCTTTCTGACATTGTGTGATTCACTTGATGCTTCTATATTAGAATTCTTCAGTATATTCTTTTGAATGTAGTAAGTGCAGTGATTTTACTTTTATTTGGTATCTTTCAGCTGTATCTTCACATGACACCCAGAGTTTCCTTCTAAAGCAGAGCATAGAAGATTCTCTCCAGACATTATCAGTGCACAGATACAAACATAGTGCTGTTGAGATTTTACACTTACGTACAGACTGGGACAGTGATGGGGAGAGTGACAGGCATCAAAAAAATTCTGGACGATACACCCAAACCAAAGCCATGGTCCTTAATGAGAATCTCGCTGCCCCAAATGGTGAAGGATATAAACCGCCGTGGAAAACCTCCCTCTTTAAGTCAACTGTTTCTGCAGAGCAGTGTGTTTCTGTCAGCACAAGCTCCAATCAAATGTTCAAACATAGCTATTTGTGGACAGACCATTTGGAACGTCTGGAAAGTAACCTAGTTCATGCTGAGAATAATGATTTGAGCCATTTGGAAGATAGGACTGGCCTCACTTTTCAGTCAGATAATATTTCTGATCATCATAGAGTTAGAAATGAAGAACAAAGTGCTCAGTGGGATCCATACGAGAGGGGCTTCACTGAGAAGTCGACCCTCCGGAATGACCAGAGGCTTCTCACTGAAGACAGAATTGCTCAGTGCAATGAATCTGAGAAAACATTGAACCAGGGCTCCAGTGTTCACAGATGTGTCAGGGCTAGGTTTGCAGAGAACCATTATGAATGTGATAAATGTGGGGAAGGCTTTAATCCAGGCTCTAACCTCAGTATACATAACGGTGTACTTTTGGGAGACAATCCTCATAAATATAATGAATGTGGGAAAGCTCGTAACCAGTCCTCCAGTCTTGGTGATCATCAGAGAATTAATGAGGGAAAAAACCTATTCAGATCTAATAAAGCAGGGACCATGTTTAGCCAGTCGTCAAGTCTAAATATACATAACATAATTCCTAGGGGAAAGGAAGCTTACAGTTTGAAGGAATGTGTTAAATCCTTTGACTCCCACTCAACACTGTCTCAACATCAGCGAATGCATACTGGAGAAAAAATACACAAATGTGAAGAAGGTGGTAAAAGCTTTAAGGACTGTCCATCAATAAATGGACGTAGACAAACCTATACTGGAGAGGAACATTACCAATGTCAAGAATGTGGCAAGACCTTTAACCGCACTTCACAGCTTATTCAACATCACAAAATTCATACTGGAGAGAAACCTTACCAATGTGAAAAATGTGGCAAGAGCTTTATACAGAGCTCAGCCCTTATTCGACATCACAGAATTCATACTGGAGAGAAGCCTTACCAATGTCAAGAATGTGACAAGTCCTTTACCTGCCCTTCACAACTTATTCAACATCGCAGAATTCATACTGGAGAGAAACCTTACCAATGTCAAGAATGTGGCAAGGCCTTTAACCGGAGGTCAAGCCTTACTGACCATCACAGAATTCATAGTGGAGAGAAAACTTATCGATGTAAAGTATGTGGCAAGGCCTTTAATGACAGCTCCACCCTTGTTGAACATCACAGAATTCATACTGGAAAGAAACCTTACCAATGTCAAGAGTGTGGCAAGGCCTTTATTTACAGCTCAAGGCTTACACAACATAAAAGAATTCATACTGGACAGAAACCTTACCAATGTCAAGACTGTGGCAAGGCCTTTTACCAGAGCTCACATCTTAACGAACATCACAGGATTCATACTGGAGAGAGACCTTACCAATGTCAGGAATGTGGTAAGGGCTTTAACAACAGCTCAGCCCTTACTCAACATTACAGAATTCATACTGGTGAGAGACCTTACCAATGTCATGAATGTGGCAAGGCCTTTAACCATAACTCAAGCCTTACTCAACATCGCAGAATTCATACTGGAGAGAAACCCTACCAATGTCAAGAATGTGGCAAGACCTTTTCCCGGAGCTCAAGTCTTAGTGAACATCACAGAATTCATACTGGAGAGAAACCTTACCAATGTCAAGAATGTGGCAAGGCCTTTAACGACAGCTCAACCCTTATTCAGCATTACAGTATTCATACTGGAGAGAAACCTTTCCAGTGTCAAGAATGTGGCAAGAGGTTTAACGTGAGCTCAGTGCTTACTCGACATCACAGAATTCATACTGGAGAGAAACCTTACCAATGTAAAGAATGTGGGAAGGCCTTTAATCAGAGGGCAAGTCTTATTGAACATCACAGAATTCATACCGGAGAGAAACCTTATCAATGTCAACAATGTGGCAAGGCCTTTAACCACAGCTCAACCCTTATTCAACATCGCAGAATTCATACTGGAGAGAAACCTTACCAATGTCATGAATGTGGCAAAGCCTTTAAGTGGTCTTCACTCTTTAATCAGCATCGCAGAATTCATACTGGAGCGGAACCTTACCAAAGTCAAGAATGTGGCCAGGCCTTTTTGCAGCCTTCAGACCTTCCTTGATATCACAGAATTCATGCTGGAGAGAAACTGTACAAATACTAAGAATGTGGCAAGGCCTTTACAGGCACTCAATCCTCACTAAACATCAGAAAATTCATACTAGATAGATAGCTTACCAGTGTACAGAATGTGAGAAAGGGGGCACCTGGGTGGCTCAGTTGGTTAGGCGGCTGCCTTAGACCCTGTTCCTGATCCCAGGTTCGAGCACTGCAGGAAGCCTGCTCTCCCTTTCCCTCTGTCTGCCCCTCCTCCCTACTTGTGCTCTCTCTCCATCTCTGTCAAATAAATAAATACAGTCTTTAAAAAAGGAAAAAGAATGTGAGAAAAATCAGTTAAGGAGTGCTTACCCATTCATGCACATCAGAGAATTCATTTTGGACAATAACCTTGCAAATATAACAAATGTGACAAGGCCTTTGTCCAGCATGCACGCATTTACTAAATAGAGAATTCAAACTGGAATGACAGCCGATGAGTACTGTGGCAAAACCTCTAACTGCAAACGACTGTTACTGGGCATCACAGAATTCATACTGGAGAGAAAATTATGGATGTATGTGAGAAAATGCCTAAGGATTGTTTCCTCCTCACTCCATATCAGAGATTTTATATAGGAGAGTTAATGTACAGATACTAAGTTGTGTCTGTGGGGCACCTGGGTGGCTCAGATGGTTGAGCGGCTGCCTTTGGCTCAGGTCATGATCCTGGAGTTCTGGGATTGAGTCCTGCATCGGGCTCCCTGCTCCATGGGGAGTCTGCTTCTCCCTCTGACTTTCTCCCCTCTCATGCTCTTTCTCACTGTCTCTCTCTCCAATGAATAAATAAAACTTTTTTTAAGATTTTATGTATTTGACAGAAATCACAAGTAGGCAGAGAGGCAGGCAGAGAGAGAGGTGGGGAAGCAAGCTCCCTGCTGAGCAGAGATCCTGATGCAGGGCTCGATCCCAGGACCCTGGGATCATGACCAGAGCTGAATGCAGGGGCTTTAATCCACTGAGCCACCCAGGCACCCCTAAATAAAATATTTAAAAAAAAAATGTATCTGACCTCTCACTGGAACCCTGAACTTACTAAAATCATACTTATCATAAAGGAGTAAAAGTGTGAAATGTAAGGGCCGTGGCCAAGCATTTAACTGGAATTCAGTCCTTCCTCAGTATCTCAAAGTGCATACTAGATTCAAACCCTTGCAGCATAGTGAATGTGGGAAGACCTTCATTTCAGTATACATTGGAGCAAACACCAGAGAGTGCATTAAGGAAAGTTCATTGAAAGTTAGCATTGTTTAGAAAACTAATTATGTGAACATCAAATGCCAATATATGTAAGAGAAATCAAGCCAGTGGAATATATTATTCACTCTACTCAGACATTACTCTGTATGAACATAGTGATTTTAAGGAAAAATCAAACTTAAACCCTTAGAAAATGTATGCGGTATTCTGTTGAACAGATTTAGAGGGTGGACTTTTACATACATATAAGGGATTTCAGTATTTTTTCATTCTTACATTGACCGCATTTGAGATTTGTGACTAACAGTATTAATCTGTTTTCCTCTGAAATCACTCCGGAAAATTCCTCTGTTCTTCATGGGTGTGTAAGACCATGTGGTTGGTTGTTGGTACATCAAAGATATTAGATGTCCTGGTCCATTAAGTAGGACTCATGCGTACCTAATTTTCCATGGGAGAGGACCGTATGATATACAACATATGAAGTACATCTCAGTGGAGATGGTGCTTACGGTTATAACATTGATGTAAGATTCCATGGGGTAGGTGTTCAGAGCACACACTTCTGCATGTATTGAAACTGAAAAACTTCCTCAATATTAGAAATACAAGGTTTTCCTGATTGTTGTTTAAGGAAAAAGAGGTTGCTGTCCACTAAACTATGAATGTATCTTCCTAAGTGCAATCGTTACAGTGTATGACTCTAGAACATAATATATTTTCAGTAATAAAACACTTAACATATGGATATGGATTTGTCATGAATTATGTGTTATCCTATGTCTAGTGTTCATCTGTCTCATTGAGGGTTGAAGGGTGCTGATCGAGTCAATCACCTGTTTGATACTGGAGTAAAACAATATACCTAGGAATCCATTTTCCCAGTGGTCTGAAGGTTTAAGGGATATGTGATTATGTTTTCGCCTAGTCTATGCTGTGGTTTTCTCCTCTTTGTGAATACGATGATATTACTGTGGGTGTATTACCGAGGTATGTAACATAGAGCTGTTGTTGATGTTTTAGCTCACGTACTCCATGATGCTGTTACTGGGCATTGATTTTGTGTAGCCAGTAGTTTTGCAGGGTCCTTGCACTGCCACGAGCCCTTCTCACTAGTGCATTCCCCAGTCAGCACGCTGCAGGGTCACAAGTTAGTAGGACGTGTGATATGACATCTGCACTCCGACCTTGTGAGCCACCATCTCTCCTTTCTTCCAATGGTTTCCCTCCCGTGTCTTACAGAGAAGACTCCCCCTCCCCCAGAGCTTCCCTAAGTCTGTTTTAGTCAGAGTGGCATATTTTGGACTTAGACTTGGGACTCTCTAGCTCTGCACCATGGCCCCAAATGAAAGCATGTGCCCTGCACCCTACACTGAGTGTTGTTTTGATGTGTCTATGAAGTACACACGCACATATCACCATGATATGTGTGTCATAGATACCCCGTAAGAGAGAGAAATCTATCCCAATAGGAGTCATGGGGTAGACCAGGAGAGACAGAAAATATTTAAGATGAAAAATTAGTATGTAGAGGAGGACAACTGTCCTGAGTTGCCCAAGTGACTCCCTAGCTGTGGAAAAAGAACTTCTGTTTTATGACCTACTTATCTGCAGATCTCCAGTTGTATTCGCCCTCATTTTTCTTCCTCTCTACATAGGAACCACAACCGTTCTCTTTTGCCTGTGGAGAGAGTGTCTTCAGAAAATGCTTCATTGAGATTAGACAGATGGAAAGCTGGTGGGTATTAAGACAATTAGCACGGGGATGTGGGATGTGAATCTGAGTAAAATTTGAGGAAGGCACCATCCTTAGAGAAAAAGGCAAGACCTATTAAAAGGAAATGTGAGGAACTCTTTCCCGTGTGGGGAGGGACCCGGAGGTGGCTCCCTTTAGTCACTGCAAAGGCACATGAACACATGTAATGGGGACAAGAAATGGCAAATGTGGGTTGCTCAGGAGTAGAGGGTCCTGGTTTATCTCGACGATTTGATCGATCTCCTGTGTCTACCTGGGAATAATGCTGTTGGATGTCAGTGATGACTGTCCGTCCCCGGCCTAGATCCGTGACAAGGGATGGAGGATCTGGACAGTGGAATAGGTCGGATCAGCAAGGCATGTGCTGTGGTTGCTCCCTCATTTCCCAGGTAGGTAACCCCAGTCAAGGTCAGATCCAGGGTGGTTGGGTGATCCTTCAGGGAAGCTGCTGTGCGGGACCTGCCTCCCTTTCCTCAGCGCCATAATGGGTGTAGTTCTAGGGGCACCTGGGTGGCTCAGTCATTAAGTGTCTGCCTTCGGCTCAGGTCATTAGCACTGCATCGGGCTCTCTGCTCAGCCGGAAGCCTGCTTCTCCCTATCCCCCTCCCCCAGCTTGTGTTCCCTCTCTCTCTGTGTCTGTCTCTGTCAAAGTAAATAATTAAAAAATAATAATAATTAAACAGTATAAAGAAACTGGTGGAAACATTTATACTCTATTACTGTCTGCAAGAGCCCACCCCCGTCAGTGCTAAGCATACAACCACCTCCTTCAAACATGAAAAGTGTAGCTCTTAGGGGGTCTGGGGGATCAGTCAGTTAAGGGTCTCACTTTGGCTCAGGTCATGATGTCAGGTTCCCAGCACAGCCCTGCAGTGGGCTCCCTGCCCAGTGGTGACTTGGTTTCTCGCTCTCCCTCTGCCCATCACTATGCCCCACCACGAGTGCCTCTCTCTCTCTCAAATCAAATAATCAAATATTTAAAAAAGAAAAAAAAAACTGTAGCTCTTTCTGAGCAGAAGTCCCAACCATGTGCTACATCAATAAACTTACTAAGTTGCAGCATAAATCATCACAGAAGTTTGTCCTGACCACTGTGCTGAAGGATCCGACAATTTTGTTATCCAGAAACCCAAGCTGGCTGCCATTCCTTTGAAAATCCAATGCATAGGGCACGAGTTTTGATGGGAACAGAATATCTGTATTATTCAGGAGACGAGCCCCTTGGAAAGAAGACAGACTCATGTTCAAAAATCAACTCCAAGGATTTTGCCAGGCCTTCAGAGTTTTAAAGGAGCTTGAGAACAGTGAATGAGGAGGAGGAAATCAGGGCAGTCTGACACAGTTCATGGTCGCCTGCGGACTTACTGTGCCTACTACCGACGTTACAGAGGTGCTTGGAGGTTGCGTATGGGTCCCCAGGGGTGGTTGTGCCAGAAGGTGGGATTACTAGTCCTTCTTGGAAACAATGTGTGATGTATAGATATACAAAGAAGGGTTTAGTCCACCATTCATGGAAAGGTGCACCCAGAAATTTAAGGACTATTAAGTTGGCCCAAGAGGCCAAGGCAAGGTTTCAATTTAAGTTAGAAAACTGTCTTCTATGGGTGCCTGGGTGGCTCAGTGGGTTAAAGCTTCTTCCTTCGGCTCAAGTCATGATCTCAGGGTCCTGGGATCAAGCCCCAAATTGGGCTCTCTGCTCAGTGGGGAGCCTGCTTCCCCCTCCCCCCCAGCTGCCTCTCTGCCTACTTGTGATCTGTCTGTCAAATGAATAAATAAAATCTTTAAAAAAAAGAAAGAAAGAAAGAAAACTGTCTTCTAAGTTTGTCCTGTGATGCAAGTGGCATTATTTTCTTTATGCTGTGATACTGATTTTATATATATATATAAATATATATATATTTATATATTTATTTATATATATATATATTTATATATATATAAATAAATTCAGGAATGAATTAGATGGAGGACCTTTATTCGGAAGAGAGCTGATCATGATGTGGGAAACAAAGGCAGAAGAAAAAATACTGATGTCCTTACTAACTACAGCCCATTGACAAATCCTTGAAACAGGCACTGACATTCCTCAAGGACTCAACTGCCTTGATGTTAATATCTTGCTAAGAGCAAAGACAATCCTTGGCTGAACTTCTCAACATCCTCTGGGATTCTGTAAGTCTACCTTAACATATAAAAATTCCTTTGGAGGGGCACTTGGGTGGCTCAGTGGGTTAAGTCTCTGCCTTCAGCTCAGGTCATGATTTCAGAGTCCTGGGATCGAGCCCTGCATCAGGCTCCCTGCTTAGCAGGGAGCCTACTTCCCTCTCTTTCTCTCTCTGCCTGCCTCTCTGCCTGCTTATGATCTCTGTTTGTCAAATAAATAAATAAAATAAAATAAAAAATTTCTTTGGAAACTTCCTTTTTCTCTGAAGTTCCCTGCTACCAATTGTCAATCATCCCCTAAGCAGATGGCCCACTGATAGACATCAGAAGGATCCCATGACTAAGGTTGTTGTTTTTTTTTTTTTTTAAAGATTTTTATTTATTTGACAGACAGAGAGCACAAGTAGGCAGAGAGGCAGGCAGAGAGAGGAGGAAGCAGGCTCCCTGCTGAGCAGAGAGTTGGATGCGGGGCTCAATCCTAGGACCCAGAGATCATGACCTGAGCAAAAGGTAGAGGCTTTAATCCACTGAGCCACCCACGTGCCCCACTAAGATTTTTTAGATGGTAGTAAATGATCTTTTCCCAACAACCACTAGCCCCCTCAAGGTCCTAGGAACCTTAATTCCAAAATTCCTTAAAGACTTGTGCTATCCCAAAGACCCTCCAACTTGAAAGTATATAATGGGACACACCTCATGACACAGTGCAGCCCTCTCAGCCCATAGGTCCTGTCCCCATGCTTTCATAAAATCATGTTTTGCACCAGAGACATCTCAAGAATTCATTCTTCGGCATAGGCTTCAAACCCTCACGTTCTTTCCTACATGGATACAGAGATTAACGGTTTATATCATAGAGGGTTGCCTACCTGAAGGGGCAAACCACTGTTTGATAGACATTTCATCTTTCCTTTCTCCTCTGAATATAATCCCCTCTTTGGAAATTCGAAGTCCTACCTCCTCCTTCTTAAGTCACCATGACACGGAAGCTTCAATCACCTGTCTTTGTGTCTCATGTCTTTCATGTTCCTATAATTAAGAACTTCATTGTTTTCTCTACAGAAAATGTCTTACATCATTTTTTTTAAAAAAAGATTTATTTATTTATTTATTTGACAGACAGATCACAAGGAGGCTGAGAGTCAGGCAGAGACAGGGGAGAGGGGAAGCAGGCTCCCTGCAGAGCAGAAAGCCCGATGCGGGGCTCGATCCCAGGACCCCAGGATTGGGGCACCTGGATGGCTCAGTGGGTTAAAGCCACTGCCTTCGGCTCGGGTCATGATCCCAGCGTCCTGGGATCGAGCCCCGCATCGGGCTCTCTGCTCGGCAGGGAGTCTGCTTCCTCCTCTCTCTCTGCTTGTCTCTCTGCCTACTTGTGATCTCTCTCTGTCAAATAAATAAATAAAATCTTTAAAAAAAAAAAACCCAAAAAAACCAGGACCCCAGGATCATGACCCAAGCTGAAGGCAGAGGCTTTAACCCACTGAGCCACCCAGGTGCCCCTGTCTTACATTGTTTTAAGTCTTAGACCAGCCAAAGAATTGAGAACAGCGCAGGAAAAACAAATTTTCCTCTCCTCACATTCATTCTGTTGTGTGAACTGACCTCCATGCTTCACATCCAGAACAGCACGTGCAGACAGAGCTGGGGGTCAAGGGCAGCCAGAGCTTCATTGCTTTGCCAGCCAAGGAGGCCTCAGCAGGTCGGGGCCTTCAAACCTGCAGCCACCGGGAGGAAGGGACTGGGGGTTTGTTGGGAAATTTGGGATAATGGCCAATTTCCAGAGGAATTGTGTCTGTGCTGCCAGCTTTGTTCATCAAGTTGTCAGGGTGAAACCAGGCTCCTGAAAGAAAGGGCTGAGAAGTGAGAGGAGGTCTGTCGAGAAGACGAAGGTTACTTATCTTGAAATGGGAGTCTCACTGAAGCATTCATTGGTTTTTCCTTTGTTCAGGTTGATGCTTTTGACATTTATCCTACTTAAAATTTAGCACGCTTGAGTTGTCTCTTGTTTCCACATAAGTCACCCTCATCTCCTTATGGGGGCCCCTTAATGTGCATATTGGACCACTTGTTGGTGTCCCACAAGTCTCTCGGACTCCGTCCTTTTCCACCTATTTCTTTGGTCCCCTCAGTAGAGAACTTAGAAAAGGTGTCTTTAAGAGTTCTGATTCTTCTTCTTCATCAAGTCTGTTGCTGATCCCTTAGTGTATTTTTATTTTATTTTATTTTTTTAAAAGATTTTATATTTATTTGAGAGAGAGAGAGATCACAAGTAGGTAGAGAGGCAGGCAGAGGCGGAGGGGGAAGCAGGCTCCCACTGAGGAGACAGCCTAATGCAGGGCCGGATCCCAGGACCCTGAGATCTTGACCTGAGCCAAAGGCAGAGGCTTAACCCACTGAGTCACCCAGGCACCCCCTTTAGTGTATTTTTAAATTCAGTAATTGTACTCTGGGGCTCTCAGTTTCTGGTTCCTGGATGTTACACTTTCTGTCTCTTTGAGTTTATATTTTGGTCGTGCTTCGTTTTCACGATAACATTTAGTTACCTGTGTGTTTTCTCTTCTTTCTCCATGAGCATCTTTATGATTGTAATTTGATTTCTTCCCAGTTAATTTTTTTCTTTCTTTGCAATGTATGGGTCTTTATTATCTTAGGGCTAGTTTTGGAGATTTATTTTGTTCCTCTGATTGGAACATATTTTTCTGTTTCTTTGTATGCCTTGTGATCTTTGAGTGATATTTGGGAATTTAAGAAAATAGCCTGTGGGCCCAGAATGATGGACTTGCTTTCCTCAGGAGAACACTAATAATGGCAATTCTGGGTTCTGTCACACATGTCCTGGGCATTTGTCATGTCTGTGTTAGTGTAATTTCCCCGTGTAGGAAACCCAGTGGAGTTACTCCATTAGAATGAATGATCCTCTCCTCTCCCTTTGCCTTCAGCTCTGTCGTCTCTTCCTTATTTGAGTAAGAACTCACCCTTTGTCTGAGTAGCCACCACACTGCCTCCAGAGGTGCTCTCATTCTCTGTGTCTTCCAAGTCAGGCAGGTGAAAAGAAGCCAGATTATTGAACCAGCAAGTCACTCAGTTGTTTCTGCCCCGAGGAGAGGAAGGAGTTTTCTCACACTGTTGCCAAGGAGTGTTAGGGTGAACAGCCTTGTGGGCAACTGTCCCAATCTTTCCTTGTCTCTTCAGTGTCTCTTCTTCATTTATACTTGTGTGGGGGTGCTGTGTTCTCCTAACTGGCTTCTGGAGCATTCTAAAAGGTAATTTGGTCCATTTTTGTCTCCATTGGGGTACAGAATCCTGGTGGTTCTTATTTCTGTTTCTGTCCTAGGATGGGTATTATTTGGAAGAGAAGAGAGACTTGGAAGTGGAGAAAGCCAAGACAGACTCTGTTAGAGTCAGATTTAGTAATGAATAAAGGAAATGTGTGTTGTGTATGTTGTGTGTGTGTATGCTGTGTTTATGTGTCCCAGCACTAACATGACCATAAACATGGAGGGTTTCTAAGATTAACTTAGTGGGGATAACTCAGGATTGATTTGTGACTTAGTTCCTGCAGAGGTTGTCCAAATTGTCCCGGGTCAGAATCACCAGGAGCACTTGTAAATCTTGGATCGCTGTGCCCAGCCTTATGTTACCGTGTCAGTAGCTCTGGGGGCAGCCCCCCTCCTTTCCTCTCTTACCCCATCTCAGGTGGCTGTGTAGGGACTAGACCTTGAGAACCTGTATCTGGGGACACCTTCACAGTTGTGTTCTTCAGGGAAGGTAGTAGCCCGTGTGTAATGTAGTGAGACACACAGGTGTGTAGTCTTGGTTCTCAAGGAGTGAATGTGGGCTCCTGTGTTGGGCCTTTCCTGTATTGTACCTTGGATGCCTGACTTTTGTGTCTAGTTCTGAGTAGTCAACCAGGAAACCACTCAGGCTACCTATGTGTGGTATGGGCTGTAATGTTCACTTTTTTTTTTTTTTTTTTACGTTTTTATTTATTTGACAGAGAGAGAGATCAAAAACAGGCAGAGAAGCAATGGGGGGGGGGCGGGGGAGGAAGCAGGCTCCCCGCTGAGCAGGAAGCCTGACATGGGGCTGAATCCCAGGACCCTGGGATCATAACCTAAGCCCAAGGCAGAGGCTTTAATCCACTGAGCCACTCAGGTGCCCCTAGAGTGTTCACTTTGACGTGTCTGTTCATGGAAGCTGTTCTGTGTGAGGACAGGTGGGTGAACCATTGAGTGTTGAAAGAGAAAAGAGAATCCAAACCCGGGTCACCTTCTAGAAGGGCCTCCTTCTCCTTTGTCCTGTGTGCCTCATGTTCCTATGTAGGGCAGCCAGATTCAAACCCTGACTCTACCAATAGTGAGAGGCTCACTATACCTTCCTTTATCTACATAATTTCTTTCAAAATAAATGAATGAAAAAAATAAATCATTTCTGGGGCACCTGGGTGGCTCAGTGGGTTAAGCCTCTGCCTTCAGCTCAGGTCATGATCCCAGGGTCCTGGGATCGAGCCCTGCATCAGCCTCTCTGCTCAGCGGGGAGCCTGCTTCTCCTCTCTCTGTCTCTGCCTGCCTCTCTGCCTACTTGTGATCTCTGTCTGTCAAATAAATAAATAAAATCTTAAAAAAAATCATTTCTTTCAGTAAAAGGATAATAGTATTAGCCCTAACCCATAGAATCCAGAACATTAAATACTTTAACAGCAGATTCAATAACTGTGGGACATACAGTGTATGCAGTGTGCAGAGGAACGTGTCAGATGCTAGTGAATATTTTGGGTTTTCTTTTTAATGATAAAAAGTAGCCCATAAGTCATGTTTCATGGTGAATCCTCTCTGAATGTGAATATTGAATCCTGTAAAAAAAAAAATACCCTGTGTGTATTTGAAACATGGAAGTATCTGTTTGATGCCAATTTTCTTTTTTTTTTTTTTAAGATTTTATTTATTTGACAGAGAGAGATCACAAGTAGGCAGAGAGGCAAGCAGAGGGAGAGAGGGAAGCAGGCTCCCTGCAGAGCAGAGAGCCCGATGTGGGGCTCGATCCAAGGACCCTGGGATCATGACCTGAGCCAAAGGCAGAGGCTTTAACCCACTGAGCCACCCAGGTGCCCCGATGCCAATTTTCATTGGAATCCTGTGGAATTGCTCACTCTTGTATCTGTGCCTTCTCCTTTTCTGAAATGGCAGGAAGGCAAATTTGAGTGGTTTTACTCACCATCATCTGAATGTAGCCAACTGTTCAGCATTCCTTCTAGAGGTATCCCATGGACCTCAGCAGCTTCTGCTGTAAAACATGTGCGATTGTTTTGAATATATACTTATTATGTATGAGCACAGAGGGCTACACATCTGCCCATGGACACGTGTGGACTCCTGAGTGCCTTCCCAACCTATGCTGGTGACTCCATGATCGGCAGGGGCCAGAGGTGATGCTGAACATGTGGCGGGACTGAAGGCCATTCTCTGTTGCTGGGCAGGACCATAGGCTGGGCTCTGAGGCTGCCCAGGTTCACTGAGGAGGCTCCCTGCTCATGCAGAGCAAGAGGTTATGCTCGGCACTTGGTCCATGCTGCCGGCTTGGTTTTCTCCCCAGTGGCCTGTAGAGAGGCTCTGAGGTTGTCTAGGGTCTCTGTTCAGCTTCCAGTGGGGCAGGATTGGAGGCTAGGGTCAGCCATGGGAAGTGACTTAGAACTTGCTTAGCTACCCAGAGAACAGAGAATGTTCTAGTTCAAAGCATTGGCTGGACACCTAAGTCAGTCACAGCTGCTGACAAATCTCCTTAGCCAGGTAGGTTCATCTCCTCTCTGCAAGTGGGCAGATTCCCGTGGATCTCAGATTCGTTGCCACTACAATTTGGAACACTGTCTGGTCCGGCAGCTCTACGATCTGAGCACTGGTTGCTGTAAGCCCTGCCCACCTACTCCGTGTCTATAGGGTCCCCAGTGGTCCCGCACCACAGACGCCCCCAGGGATCCCCGTGAGGTGAGCTCTCACTGGGCCACCCAGGGAGTGGTTTGCCATTTGGGGAATGCTGGATGTCCACTCTGGGCTGTCTTTTTTTACCTGAAGCCATTGTAGTTCCTTCTGGTCCCTGCTAGTGGCACACTGTGTTGGCCCGGGGAAGGCGCGCTGGGATCCACGTGAAATTGCTCCTGTTACCCTTCTAGGGGTGTCCTTCTTGGTCTCTTGGGTCCCGGGGTGCATCAGCCTCACCCTTTTGTATTGAGAATCACGCACTGGTGTCTCATGTGAACGGTTGCTCGTTGAGCGAAGGTGGAACTACATTGTCACTATCTGGATGAGGTCCTCCCTCTGTGAGGAGCAGTTTTCTCTCTCCTGGGCTAAAAAGAGATGTTTCCCTGTATGCATGTGTTTGTGGGTATGTATTTGTATATATGTGTGTATGAATTTGCACATACACATGTTTGATATCCAAGAGGAAGGATATTTAAATTGTGTATTTTTTGATATTGAAACATAACCCTAACAGTGACAAATGCCTTCCATGTTAAAGATTATTCTATAGGATGTTTATGTTGCCATGCTGCTTATTTGGTTGGTTATCACTACATGGGTTATTTCTTTGTTTAATTTCTTTTAATTCGGCCCTCCTTTATTTTAGTTATAAGAAAACTTCCAATGAAATATATTGAAGCAATGTTTAGTGTTACCTGGAATGTTTGCTTTATTCATTTTTTTTTTTTTAAGATTTTATTTATTCATTTGACAGAGAGAGACACGTGAAAGTGGGAACACAAGCGGGGGAGTGAGAGAGGGAGAAGCAGGCTCCCCACCGAGCAGGGAGCCTGATGCGGGGCCTGATCCCAGGACCCTGAGATCATGAACTGAGCCGAAGGCAGATGCTTACACCTGAGCCCCCCAGGTGCCCCTATTCATGTTTAATATTACAATGGAGATGTTGGAATTTGGATTTACCCTGTATTTTAATGTTTTTCTTTATACCTATATATATATCTTTCCTTATACCTATATATCTATATATCTATATACCTATATACCTATATATATAAAAAATATCTATTTTTTGTTTTACTATTTCTGTTTTGTGTTTTTCTGTGTTCATATTCAGAAAATAATTCTACATTTCAGTCCTGCTCTGTGACCATTATGCATTCAGTAACATTGCTTTAGCTAGAAATGAAGGCATGCTTTTTTTTCTTAAGCATGCTTTTCAAGTCACGGTAGGACATTACGTCATACCTGTGATTTCAGTCTGTCAGTACATGTGCATTGTGATGCTTACGTATTTACGTACATCTGTTTTTCATGAGTAAGGTTTTGTTTTTAAAGTAAAGTCACACGTGCATAAGAGAAGTGAACAACTCAGTGGAATTTCACAAACTGTTCACGTGTCTCCAAGCCAGTGAGATCAGAACACAGAGTACTGTCCTCTAACATTCCCTCTGAGCTCCTCAGTAACCGTCCCCCAAACTCGGCACTCTTTTCACCTGTAAGGCAAGAGGCTGCTGTGCTCATTTTGTACTTTACATAAATGGAGTCAGGCAGTGGGGACTCTTATATTTAACTTTATTTCTGTCTGTTTGCAAATTGATGTGTATTCCCGCATGTTACTGTGCATCATTCATTAGAGTGGACGGGTCCCCGGAAGCCTGGGTGTCGCAATCAGCGAAGCATCTGCCTTCAGCTCAGGTCAGGATCCCAGGGTGCTGAGATCCAGTCCTGAATGGGTCTCCTTGCTCAGCGGGGAGTCTGCTTCTCCCTCTGCCTGCTCAGCCTGCACACCCCTCACTGTGTGCTCTCTCTCTCTCTCAAAAAAATAAAAAATAAAATCTTTAAAAAGAAGAATAAGAATGGATCGTCCCATTCCTTTTTGTGAATACCAAGTGATTGCATCATTCTACTGTTA
The DNA here is from genome assembly GCF_963455335.1 of Martes martes. Taxonomy (NCBI): domain Eukaryota; kingdom Metazoa; phylum Chordata; class Mammalia; order Carnivora; family Mustelidae; genus Martes; species Martes martes. The sequence continues at coordinate 55,649,999 of NC_137905.1, read as the reverse complement.
ATAGCAGAGGTTTGTTCTCAGTGCAGGACTGTCACGACTAGTACCGGCATGTAAAATCTAACTTGTCTTTTAGTGGAACATGCACACATGTCTGCTGGCTCTTTATGTGGGATTGAATTGTTGATAAATAGGGTTAGATATCTTCAGCTTTAACTACCAAATTCTCGGGGTGCCTGGGTGGCTCAGTGGGTTAAGGCCTCTGCCTTCGGCTCGGGTCATGATCTCGGGGTCCTGGGATCGAGCCCCACATCTGGCTCTCTGCTCGGCGTGGAGCCTGCTTCCTCCTCTCTCTCTGCCTGCCTCTCTGCCTACTTGTGATCTCTGTCTGTCAAATAAATAAATAAAATCTTAAAAAAACAAACAAACAACAAAAACCTTTAACTACCAAATTCTCCCTCAAACAACTTGTGCCCATTTTCCCATCCACCAGCAGTGCATGAGATTTCATGCTCAACCACATACTTTTCACATTTTAGTGGCTTATGTGATTTTGATGTTGGGCTCCTGGGTCATACATGATGTTACTAAACCCCGGTTTTATTTGCTTTTTTGCTGGTGTTATTTCTCTCTGTTAGTATGGAGTTGAACTCTAACTGTTGGATAATCTCTTTTTCAAAGTGTCTAGTGAGTTCTTGTGCCCATTTTTTTCTGTTATGATACCTTTTTCTTGAATCATTGTAGTTCTGTACATATCGTGAGAATGAGTCCTTTGACTCCTCTCTCACTTTATCTCTATTTCTATCTTGAGCTTGTGATGCAGAGAATTTCTTTTTTTTTTAAACCTTTTTTTTTAAGATTTTTTTATTTATTTGACTGACAGAGATCACAAGTAGGCAGAGAGGCAGGCAGAAAGAGAGGGAGAAGCAGGCTCCCTGCTGAGCAGAGAGCCCGATGTGGGGCTCGATCCCAGGACCCTGAGATCATGCCCTGAGCCATAGGCAGAGGCTTTAACCCACTGAGCCACCCAGGCACCCCTGCAGAGAATTTCTTAATGATATTGTAATCTCATTCTTCATTTCACCCTTCATGGGTAGTTTGTTGTTTTTTTCCCTTGGTCTTAGAAATTTTTTCTTATACCAACACCACAGAGACAGAATCCTATGTGTTTCTCTACATATATCATTATGTTAAAAATTTAGTCAGGGGGTGCCTGGGTGGCTTACCTGTTAAGTGTCTGCTTCGGCTCAGGTCATGATCCCAGGGTCCTGGAATGGAGCCCTGTATCAGGCTCTGTGCTCAACGGGAAACCTGCTTCTCCCTCTCACACTCCCCGTGCTTGTGTTCACTCTCTCACTGTATCTCTCTCTGTGAAGTAAATAAATAAAATATTAAAAAAAATATTTTTAGGGGCACCTGGGTGGCTCAGTGGGTTAAAGCCTCTGCCTTCGGCTCAGGTCATGGTCCCAGTGCTCCAGGGTCCTGAGATCGAGCCCTCCATCGGGCTCTCTGCTTGGCGGGGAGCCTGCTTCCTCTTCTCTCTGCCTGCCTCTCTGCCTACTTGTGATCTCTCTCTGTAAATAAATAAATAGAATCTTTAAAAATAAATAAATAAATATTTTTAGTCAGAAATATTTTATAAATTAAGATGCTCTGTGGTTTCTTTAGTGACTGAGGTTTTATATTTTTTTTTCCCGAACATGGCTAACAAATCAAAATGTATTCTGAAAAAGTTTTATTATGCTTTCTTTTCATTTACCTACACAAATCTTTTTTTTTTTTTTTTAAGATTTCATTTGTTTATTTGACAGACAGAGATCACAAGCAGGCGGGGGGCGGGGTGCAGGGAAGCAGGCTCCCCACTGAGCAGAGTGCCCAATGCGGGGCTCAATCCCAGGACCCTGAGACCATGATCTAAGCTGAAGGCAGAGGCTTAACCCACTGAGTCACTAGGTGCCCCTAGATCATTTTTAAAAAAAATTTTTTTTTTTTTTTTAATTATTAGAGAGGGAGAGAATGAATACAAGTTCAAGGGAGGGCCAGAGGCAGAGAGACAAGCAGACTCCCCACTAAGCAGGGAGCCCCAGGCAGGGATCTGTCCCAGGACCCTGGATCAGGACCCAGTTTATAGTCTGAAGCTTAATTGAGCCTTCCAGGCATCCCTACAGAAGTCATTTCTTGATATGGATTCCCGTGGCCATGATCTTGTACCAGACTTCTCTGTTGATTTATCTCTGTGTCTTCCTCCTCTAGTGGTGTTAGCAGTCTCCCAGGACCACACACCCAATGTCAGTTGTGATGTCAAAGATCTTCCATGGACCTCTGTGCTTAGATGAATGATTATTCCTCTATTTCCACATTGTCTGTAATGGAGTCCCACCCACACTGACAGAATTTGAGTGAACGATATCTGCCATGATTTTGGATACACACATATTTGTTAGGTTGACAGAGTGGCCAGGGATGTGTCTATGGTGGCACAGTGTGCATCTTGGGTATCTTCCAGACCTTCCCAAGTGGCCCTATGGCCGATGGTTAGAAGGATCTTAAAGTCAAACCTTCCAGGTACATTGACTTTGTGATCTACCCTGCATGCAACTGTTTATCACTGCCAGGTGAGCAGCCAAAGATCATGAAGGAAAATATATTGGTTACTGTTGTGGTTATCTGAGCCAAATCATACATTTATATATGTGCCTTCTACAGTATTGTCACTATTCCTTGAAGTCATATGGTGACTTTGTGATCTGCAGGAGCATTTCCTTGATTGATGTTTTAGTTATATTTGTCATTCCACTCATGTTTGTGTATAAAAAGCTTGGGAATATAGTGAAAGCATCTGGCTCTTGGGTAGAGGACAGATGAGTTTATTGTACAGGAAAACAGATGTTTCTTTCGTGACAAAGGACTGGGTAGATATATTGGATGTTCCTTGAAGATACTGGGGTTTCCTATGCTCAGAGTCTCCAACACAAACCCACCGCATGTGCAGTATCTCCCTGTATCAGTTAGAGGTAGGCAGCTGGCCAGTGGAATTAATGTGATGAAGATGTTTATGATGTTTGCTGTGTCATGAGCCATAAGATGCTTGGACTTTGACCTGGGAACCTCCCATCTTCTGCCAGTATTGGAAAATTGTTACAGACCAAGGGGTTACAATATAGAATGGTGTCATCTTGGAATTTTTATATTTATTGAGATTTTCCATGGACTTTATTTAAAACAAAATAGATATTCATAGGTCTGTTTCTTATTTGTTCATTTACATTTTTGTTTTGATTATACACACAAGTGAATATGTATGGTATTTGTCTTTGAATATCTGACTTAGTTCACATCACATAATACCTTCTGGATCAAACCTCGTTATCACAAATGACAAGACACTATGAAAAAAGCAGAAACAAACACATAAATACAAGGAATAACTTGATTGTTACCAGTGTGGAATGGAGAAGGATGATGGGCAACCTGAAGAAATGGGAGTGGAAAGCACAGTCTTCCAGTTATGGAATAATGAGTCATGGGGATAACAGAATATAGGGAACTCATTTAATGGTGTAATGACAGCATTTTATGGGGCCAGATGGTAGCTACTTGTGGTGAGCATAGTTGAACCTATTGAGTTGTCAAATCCTCATGTTGTACATCTGAACTAATGTCATATTGTCTGTCAAGTATACTTTAATAACAAAGAAAGCAAGATATATACCAAGAAGCATTTATGTATATAGGTTAAACTACTGTCTTAAGAAGTTGCAGGTAGGGGCACCTGGGTGGCTCAGTGGGTTAAGCCTCTGCCTTCAGCTCAGATCATGGTGTCAGGGTCCTGGGATCGAGCCCTGCATCAGGCTTCCTTCTCGGTGGGGAGCCTGCTTCTCCCTCTCCCATTGCCCTTGCTTGTGTTTCCTCTCTTTCTGTCTCTCTCTGTCAAATAAATAAATAAAATCTTTAAAAAAAAAAGATAAGAAAGAAAACTAACTTACTCTCCAAAACAAGCCAACCCTAAGTCTTCATAGTAGGATAAAGTCCTAGGAAACCAAATTGATCTGTACCACAGAAGAGATTAAGCTTCCTTGTTTTAGAAGGGAGAGGACAGGGGAAAGAGAAGAGTCCGTCAGCAGAGGGAAGAAATGAAGGGAACTGGAAGACCAAGAAGAGCCTGTGGTCCTCATAGGCTGAGCAGCCCAGGGGATACATGGAAGAAGAGTCATTTCTGTGAGAGCTTCTTCAGTCCATTTCCCTTCGGTGTGCTCTCTCTCATGTCTCGCCATGAAAGAGTGTGTAATAGTGGCCACAGGTCTCATGAAGGCTTTCTTAAATAAGTGATTCTTTTGGGAAGGCCAAAAAGTGCAACCAGATTTTATAACTGTGCTCATTTTAGGCAGAGTCAGTTTTCAGGAGGAAGCCTAAGTTGAAACAAGTGATCCTGTAGCCTGAAGACATGGGAATTAATAAAAATGCATAGAAAATATGATATTTATAAACACCATAGATTCAATGGGGTCCAAGCTATGAAATCCAACCTTGCAACAAGAAGTAGATGGCACCTGCATTTCTCGTGAAAGAGGGAGCTATTTTGACGAATAGGTTGGCGTGGGTGGTTTGAAGAAGCATAAAGAAAAGGGGTTCTAGAGAAGATTGCCTGGTCAAGTTTGTCATGCAGGGGTAGTGTTGGCTTGAATGAAGAGTGAAGGGAGGGAGGGACTTCATGCTCCTCATCCTCTGCTGTTTAGGAACCTTCTGAAACTCTTCATTTGTGATTCAGTCCTGGAATTCTGTGGGGAGCATACATTGTCAAGGCAGGACATCAGTAGCAAACGTGTGACATGTAGAAACTCAGACCCCACCCAAATATCCAAATCAGAATATAAATTTTTTTAAAAAATATTTTATTTATTTACTTGACAGATAGAGATCACAAGCAGGCAGAGAGGCAGGCAGAGAGAAAGGAAGGGAAGCAGGCTCCATTCCAGGACCTTGGGATCATGACCCGAGCTGAAGGCAGAGGCTTCAACCCACTGAACCACCCAGGCACCCCCCAGAATATAAATTTTAACACGATCTTCAGTTTCTGGTCATACACAGTAACAATGGAAAAGTACACATCCAGCTCAACTATACTTTTCCATGAGTCTACCCCTATCTTCATGTCTATAGGTCATTATTTTGGTAATTTTGCCTTGTTGTATGTCTTAAATCAGGAAATGTGCTGTTCATTTCCCAGATTATTTTGGGTATGGGTTATCCCATGACATCTATGTAAAGTTAGGGTGGATTTTTATCTTTCTGCACAAATAATATTATAATTTTGGTAAAGATTACATTGATCTGTAGATCACTTCAAGTTTTATTGTGTTTCAAGTATTCCAGTGAAAGACCTTGGATATGTTTCCAATTATTCCTTATGATTCCTGCACAGAATTTTATACTTTTTATCATTTCAGCTTTGACCTCTACCATTATGTTAAATTAGAAACATTTTCTTGTGTGTCTGTCAGGGGATGGTTGTTGCTCTCAATGTATGATGTCTCTGTTTTGGGAGTTCTTTGTTGTGTAGAAATAGAACTAATTTTTATGTTTTGGGTTTGTGTACCATCTTTGGAAGTCCATATAAGTTTGTTTGTTTTTTTAAAGATATTACTTATTTATTTGGCAAAGAGAACCTGCGAGAGAGGGAACACAAGCAGGGGATGTGGGATAGGGAGAAGCAGGCTTCCCGCTGAGCAGAGAGCCTGATGTGGGGCTCCATCCCAGGACCCTGTGATCATGACCTGAGCAGAAGACAGATGCTTAATGACTGAGCCACCGAGTACCCCCCATATCAGTTTCAACAGGATTATAACAATAAGGATTCTCCAGGAGAAGAAATGGTAATGGGGTAGGAGGATCCTAACCCATCACATATCATGAATACCACTAGGTAACCATCAGATCATCCTAAATGCCCCAGACATTGGGCTGAAGAATGATAGGACAAACTCCCCAAGTAAGAGGACAGAAGAGGCCACATGGAAGATGGCAGATAGTTTGGAGACATGGTTTAGGGAGGAGAGGAGTATAGCATTGTGGAGGGCAGAGAGCCCCAGCTGTGCAGTAGGTGTCATGACAGAGGAGCACTCAGGGGATGCCTAAGGAGGTTTCCCCAGAGCCATTGGCTTGGAAAGGGAGAAGGGCTGAATTTTATGAGTTCTTGGAACCAGCATGTCTTAAAGCCTGGACTTGTAATAGTCAATAGGTTTGGATGGGATAGAACCAGGAGGGCACTGGGGTGCTCCTGGAGAGAAGGCTGGCAAACAGCCGAGGACACAGAGTGGTGAAACAGCCATCTGTAGAACACCTGGGGTGCACAGTGGGGAGAGTATCCAGTAGTCTAGGAGCACGTTCCTGAGAGGAAACATTCAGTGACATGTGGCTCCAAGAACATGGGAGTTGGATGACACCATTTCCCTCTCGCGTCCTGTAGCATAAAGACAAAGCCCCACTCAGTGAGGACACTGGTTGTCTGCCTTGCTTGCACCAGGCCCCACCACCCTGTGATCTGAGGGGACTGCCCTTCTCAGTGAGGCTTGTCTCAGGCTCAGCAAGGTCAGCCCCTGCCCACATCTCGTCTCCTGAGCAGAGATTCTGCAGGGGCTCAACTCTGATGGAGTTCACGTCAGGTCTCCTTTCACAAGCAGAGCAGAGCTCACCTAGTTCAAACTGGCCACATTCAGGCCAGGGACCAAACATTGCCCATAGCAGTCAAGGAGAGCCCCTGCAGATCAGTGGCCTGAAGGATGCAGCAGGAGACATCATTGGCTAGTCTAATGGACAGAGGACAGTAGAGACTCCGACAAAATGCCAAGATGAAAGAATTTATCCCAAACAAAACCAGCAGGTAAGGCCAGGACTAGAGAAACAATGGAAATAGATAGTAGTATTGAGCCTGATGGAGAATTTATTTATTTATTTATTTGTTTATTTGTTTGTTTATTTATTTTCTGATGAAGAATTTAAGGCAGCAATCATAAGGATCTTCAAAAGGTTGAGAAAAGAATAGTGTGAACTTTACCACAGAGATAAGAGTTAAAAAATAATTGGGTGTACGGGTGGCTCACTCCCTTAAGTCCCAGGTTCTTGGTTTCTGCTTAGGTCTACATCTCAGGGTCCTGTGATTCAGCCTCGTCAGGCTCTGCACTCAGTGTGATGCCTGCATGTGATTCCCTCTCTCTGTAGCTCCCACTCATGCTCTTCTGATCCCCCACCTCAAATATATAAATCTTTTTAAAAATCAAACAGATGAAAAAAATCAAATAGATGAACAGTGCAGTAAGCAAGATTAGCAGCAGGCTTGATGTAAAGAGTATGCTGGAAAAAGCAGAAAGATAACTTTGTCATATGGAAGGCAAAAATAAAGGAAAATATTGAATCTGAACAAAAGAGGGCAGAGATGAATCATGCAACAGAGGATTTGATTTGGGGAACTCAATGACTCCATCAAATATATAGTAATTATGATTCTTAGGTCTTGGGCTTTTCTGTCTTGGGAGAGTACTGGTCCAAATTTAATATTCATGCTTATTAATTGGTCTAAGGAGATTTCCCATTTCTTGGTTCAAAGGCTCCTAATTCAATCTTTATAACTTGTCAATTTTTAGGAATTTTCTGGATTTTTCTTCTAAATTAACTGATTTTTTAGCATATAATGGTTTACATAGTTAAACCATTGCCAGTTTTATTTATTTTGTTGTTAAAATGAGCATTACTTTCCATGTTCTGTTAGTGTTAATCTGGTATCTATTTTTTTAATATTGGATTTTTCTTTGTTATTTCATTACTCTACTAAGTTTCATCTAAGTTTCTTCCTTTTCTCGTTCTCCTGGTAGAAGTTGAGTTGTTTCTTCCAAAATTTTCTTAACTCTGTATTGTATAACATAAAAAAAAAATTGAAAATGTAAAGTCTAGTAGGGAAAAACTGGCAGACATAAACAATACAAACAATGAGAAGAAAATAGTAAAAAAAATTAAAATTAGGAATTTTTAGGAATTTCTATAATGATGTCATCTGTGAACAGAGATAGTTTTACTCTTTCAGTTCAGATTCCTTTTTATATTTTTGGTTGCATAATTGTTCTGACTAGAGTATCCAGTACTATACTGAAAGGCAGTGGTGGGGTCACTTCATTACCTGCTAATCATAGAGGAGAAGCTTGCAGACTGTCCCTATTGAATTGGTTTCAGCTTTTCATACATATGTGGTGCTCATTAGGTTGAGGGGGTTTCCTTCTCATTTTACTTTGAGTTTTTTAACATGACATGTTGTCCAATATGCCCATATTTTATTCTGTCTCCATCATGTCATTTTTTATCTGTATTTGGTTAGTGTGGCATCTTCAATTAATGGTTTTCCATATGTTGAAATTCCTTAATTCCAGGACAGTCCCACTTGAGTATCTTGTAAAATGTGAAAATGTACTTTTAATTCAGTTTGCTCTGTTTTATTGTGGATTTTGAGTGAATATTCCTCATAGATAGTAGTTCATAACCTTCTTGTAGTATCATCTTCTGGCTTGGATAAGCTGGTAATGCTGGTACCACAGAGAGAGTGGTACACTAATTTTCTGATCTTCACTCCTCGGAAATATTTGAGGAGATTTGAAATACTGTCTCCTTAAATATCTGTTTGAATATCCAGTGAATTCACCTGGCATATCTTGGGAGTTTTTTTGTTTTTTGTTTAATTCCTCTTTCATTCGGCTTCATGGTTGTAGATCGATTGTGATTTTTTTTTTTTTCCTGAACGATGGAGTCTAAATTGATTATACCTTTTTTCAAATTTATACTCATCTTTTGGTACAAATTAGTGGGCACTGATATCCATCATCGCTTCTTACAATTATTTTTATTTCTAAGGTCAGTGATACTGTGTCTTCATTCACTGTTTCACCTCTTATTTAAGTCGGTCTTTTTTCTATTATTCTTAATTTAGTTCTTGGACTATCAATGTTGTTGATGTTTTCTGACAAACAACTCTTCCTGTGGTTGATATGTTTCTATTTTTCTGTACTCTTTGTTTCATTTCGGTTTTCTCTTTCAGTATCCATCATTCTACTAATTTTGTGCTCATGTGACCCTCTTCCTGATTATTAGAGATATAGGAAACTGATTTGTGCTATACCATGACCATACCACAGAATTATCTACTAGACTATGTGCTCAGTAATTCTGTGGCATGTTATGTGTCCATGGAGAAATGAAGTCCTGATGATTCCTTGTCAGTCATCTTTCTGACATTGTCTGATTGACTAGATGCTTCTATATTAGAAGTCATCAGTATATTCTGAATGTAGTAAGTACAGTGATTTTACTTTTATTTGATATCTTTCAGCTGTATCTTCACATTACACCCAGAGTTTCCTGCTAAACCTGAGCATAGAAGGTTCTTTCCAAAAAGTACCAATGCCTAGGGGTGCCTGGGTGGCTCAGTGGGTTAAAGCCTCTGCTTCGACTCAGGTCATGATCTCAGGGTCCTGGGATTGAGCCCTGCATTGGGCTTTCTGCTCAACAGGGAGCCTGCTTCCCCCTCTCTTTCTGCCTGCCTCTCTGTCTACTTGTGATCTCTGTCAAATAAATAAATAAAATCTTAGAAATGCATTACATAGTCTATGTGTGGACTTAATATATTTTAATTAATAAAACATAAAGGTTTTTAATGTGTAACATGGATTTGTAATGAATGACACATTACTCCACCGCCAGGTGAACCTATCTCATTTTATTTTATTTATCTCATTTATTTTGTAGGTCCTCTTTAGCATATGAAAGTTCTTTTGAAAACCTACTTCCCTTTCCCTTATCTCAACTCCAAGTGCAGGGTCTCATTTTACCTGTGAGTCTTGCCTCCGGGGTTTAATAAGACCATCATTTTGCGCCAAAAACCTTTCAAGAATTCTTGCCCATAGGTTCCGGACCTCACCCCACCAATTCTCACCTACATTCCAAAACTCCATCAAAACCAGTCCCCGATTGAATTAAAGCCCAACCGGTGACCATTTCCTAGGAAAGTTGACTGTAAAGACTATATGTGTTTGAATATCTCTTAGATCATGGTGGATTTCTGTCTTTACTGTTTTCTGTTTATGTCCTCTACTGACTACTTAAATTACAAAATTGGGTAATTTCCCATTGTAAAAATTTTCTAGTGTTTTCCGTGGATTAAAAATCACAGGGCAATAATGCAGCCTTCGGGGCATGAGTGGCAAGGCGTGGTATTTTCATCCATTCAGCTAGTGTCCATTCACCAGGCACCCATCTGTAGCCTAGGATGTGACGGCATAGGGCAGGGACACCTGTATCCCTCCTACCTAGACTTTTATGGCTGGAATGACTCTGTGGTAAGGTAGAATGGTAATCAATGGGATTTTTGAGGGACACCTTGCATTGCTTTTGACACATGGATGCTCTGACATATCCTGCATGGGACACCACCTGAGAGTCGGGGGATTTTGTTAAGGGGCCTTCTCTACTTTTCTAGGAGCATGGTGCTAGTCCCTAAGGACTCTCCCATGGGATACTTTTAAGCCACTGGAAACCATGTGGGTTGCAAAATTTAAGAAAGGTACTGCATGGCCTTAGTAGGATCTATCAGTTAGATCTCTTCGCAGGAAACTGGGAAAATAGACGTAAGTACCCTGGCCCATCCCAGGCTTTCAGGGCTCTAAATCAGGACATGAACCTAAAGACCACTTGCAGAACATATTTGGTCATAAGGAGACCAGTACCCCCCCCCCCCCCCGACCTACTGGATGGTAATTATCTAAGTAGGCCTCCTCCAAATAAACCCAGGTTATGGGAGGAAAGAGGCCATCATGGATGAAGGGGGACTCTGAGTCTCTCTCTCACTGTTCCTCCTCCTAATAAATGTGGGGGCTTCTCCCTCACTCATTGCCCATTTTTTTTAATATTTATTTTTTATTTTTTTTAAGATTTTATTTATTTATTTGACACAGAGAGAGAGAGAGAGAGAGAGAGAGATCACGCGTAGGCAGAGAGGCAGGCAGAGAGTGGGGGGAAGCAGGCTCCCCACTGAGCAGACAGCCTGATGCGGGGCTCGATCCCAGGACCCTGAGATCATGACCGGGGCTGAAGACAGAGGCTTAACCCACTGAACCACCCAGGTGCCCCTCATTGCCCATTTTAATGGCTCTACTGGAGCCAGCTGTGGTTGGTCTCCCTCAGGACAGGACATTAAGGGGCATTCTGAAGCAGCTGCTGAAACGCCCTTTGTTTTGGGGAAATTCCCTGTCGTCTCTGGCCTGTCATGGACTGCCTAATTCCCCTTGTTGGTGGAAAAAGCAAGTGGATGATCTTGAGAACTGGAAACCCTCTGTCTGCTTTCTGGGAGCACTTCCCCTCCCCCTCCTCCCATTTCTGCACCACCTTGGGTGGGGCCTGAATTACTGGCTTTTCTACTGGCCTCCCTGCCTCCAGCACCATTGGCTCCTCCTCCTCCTCCTTGTGAGGAGCAAAGAAGACCGCCCCTTGGACTTGGCACTGCCCGGTTCAGATTTCCCCACCAGTGTTCCAAGTAAAGATTGGCAATGGGGAGGTACTTTGTTGGTTTAATTAAGGTAGACATGTCTTTAAAGTTATTGGCATTAAATGTGAAACTTTTATCCTATTGGGTTTTGCTGAAGGTCAAATAAGCTCATGCTATACATTCTCTGTTGCAGTCTGGTAGCAAAAGGATGACTTGAAATGATGGTTAACCTTGTCTGTCACAAAGTTTTCATGGGCCTTTGTTAAGAAAGCTTTCAAAGTCTTCAGTAACATAAAACTTTAAAGTTTTGCTTGGATGATAAATGGGATTGAATTCATTGGACAGCTAGTTTTACTTCAAATGAGATAAAATACTAAAGCCCTGAGGACTGGATGTAGGTCTGTGCTTTTGACTTTTTTTTTTCTTATAAAGAATTACTTGACACACAGACACAGCAAGAGAGGGAACACAAGTGGGGTGGGGATTGGGAGAGTTGGAGAGGGAGCAGCAGACGTCCCAGCAAACAGGGAGCCCAATTTGGGGTTCCATCCCAGGACCCTGGGATCACAACCAGAGCCAAAGGCAGACTCTTAAAGACAGCCATCCAGGTGCCCCTGTGCTTTTGACTTCTTACTGCAAAGGAACAAAGAATATTTGAATCTGTCAGTAAACATTCTTTGTGCTCAATTGATTCATAAGTTTGCCATACAAAGAGTTCTAGTGTAACAGTTCACAGTTGATTACTACTTAGTCTTTGCTGGAGACTAAGGTTTTGAAGAGTTAAATGCTGCTAAATGTAATTAAGACTGATAGAAATAAGAACCAACTCTATGTATAAGGAAGATCAAGGAATGGGAATACATTTTTCTTGAAGGTAAAAGAAGGTACTTTTGTCCTTTTTTTTTTTTTAATATTTTCTTTATTTATTTGACAGAGAGATCACAAGTAGGCAGAGAAGCAGTCTCCCTGAGCAGGGAGCCTGATGCAAGACTCAGTCCCAGGACTGTGAGACCATGACCTGAGCCAAAGGCAGAGGCTTAACCTACTGAGCCACCCAGGTGCCCTGGTACTTTTGTCCTAAGTGAGACTGGTTCTTTGGAGAAAAGTGGCCTGGGAAAAATCTGAATGCACAGGAAAATTGTAGAAGGTTTTGAAGGGAAATCTGTGGAAAGGAATTTTAGGTGTGGTCAGGACAGACTAAGACTGAAATGCAAGGATTTTAAAATGCATTAGTATAAGATTAAAAGTGTGTTTTCCTTCTGTTAAAAAGTCAAAATTTCCTTGAATTGTTGGTCTGCTCTTTTTTTTTTAAAAGATTTTATTTATTTCTTTGACAGAGAGCACAAGTAGGCAGAGAGGCAGGCAGAGAGAGAGAGGGGGAAGCAGGCTCCCCACTGAGCAGAGAGCCCGATGCGGGGCTCGATCCTAGGACCCTGGGACCATGACCTAAGCCGAAGGCAGAGGCTTTAACCCACTGAGCCACCCAGGCGCGCCTGTTGGTCTGTTCTTGACCAGAAAATGTGAACAGTTGTTTTTCTCTTTCCCTGCCTGGAAAAACCATTTTCTCTGTTTTGCCTTTATCAGGCCTTTAAGGATGCCTAATCCTGTTTAGGCCAGTGCTTGAAAACTTTCTAAGGTTTTAACAAACTCCTCCGAGATTTAAATCCTAAACGACGTCTTGTTGACTAATTAGGCTTGTTTGCTTGGTGTGTTATCTCTGTTATAAGGTCATCATCACTTGATACTCTGATTGTTGAAGTGTTCTGTGTCACAGAAGGGATGATTTTCTTGTTAATTATCATAATGAACTCTTACCAAATCATTAACAGTGTCCATTTCTGAGTTCTTGTTATTTCTAATTGTTGTTATTCTCTTGCAAAATAAGTTTCATCTGCAAGGAGGTTCATATAAAGGATTTTTAGGAAAAATACAGGTATTCAGTATCTGTAAGGTCACAACTGAAATGGGTAAGAATTTCCAGAATGAACTAAAAAAACTGCATTCAAATTAAACAAGAATTAGTAACATGGGGCTACATGAACTAAAAAGATGATGGTAGTTTTGTGCCTCTTGACACATCCTGGTTCTCTAATGTTTGCTCTTCCAGATTAAGAAAACTTTCTCTTAAGATATCTGTGACTTAAAAGAATGCGATAACGGATTGACTTGTGAACACATGGAAGCATTTAACTTTTCTCTCCACGGGAACCCTCTGATACTCAGAAAGTCTCAGTAAGGATTCTTTCTTCCATGGCAGTCAGTCATTTGCTTCAATTCGATAGAATGTTCTCCTAACGGGACACCATTGGAAACACTGTTATTTTACCAAGGCTTCGATTGGAGTGTCTTATTTGTGAGACGTGTATAGACTCAGGTAGGACTGAATGGTTCTAAAGAACCGAGGTCGACTTATGAAACCTGGAGCCCTAAAGCCCCTTGGAAATGTTGGCCTGACCTCTTGCTTTCAGATTTCCCAGTAGCCTCACCAGGATAGACATTGTCACTTCCTGTCACAGGATAGATTGTCACTTCCTGGCAGGTGCAGGAACCTCAGGATATATTGGGGACCTTGTGAAGAGGGATCTGCCCACATCTACAGGGCCTGCAGGCACATCTGATGGCTAGTACTTGACTTGGCTTCTGGTCTGGAGAGGCTACTAAGAGTTCACCCTAGAGATTCCTTCTAAGAAGTTCCAGCAAAGCAGATTCTAAAAGATCTTTATGACGAGTCATTATTCTTGCTGAACTTATGTAGACCAAGTTTGTGATAATTTAAAGGTAGAAACTGTTCCAGAGGGTGGGGAATAATGTCGGTAACAAAGGCAGAAGAGAATTTATTGCACTTCCTTAAAATCAGACAAGTCCTTGAAACAGGCAGAGTGACCTTCCTCCAGGGACTCAACTCCCAGCTTAATATTTTAACAAGGGCAGTAGGCAATTTTAGCCCAATCCCAGGATCCTGTAAGTCTCCTTTAACATATAAAAAATCCTTTGGAGCTTCTGTTATCTCTGCCCCGCAAAATACATGTTTGCCATCATCCTCCAAGCTTATGGCCCACGGATATAAATCTGTTGGGTCTCATGACTGAGATTTTACTAAGCAGTAATAAAGAAGCCTTCCTAACAACAGCCAGCTCAAGGTGTTGGAAAGGTGTTGGAAACCTTGTTTCCAAAATACCTGGGAGGCTTAAGCTATCTGTAACCACCTTGCCACAGGAAAGTACATAATGAGCCACTTCTCATGACCCCAGGGCAGCTCTTTCTTCCCACAAGTCCTGTCTTCTGACTTTAATAAAACCACATTCTTGCACCAGAGACAGATTAAGAATTCTTTCTTGGCCATTACTTTTGAGCCCTAATGTCTTTTCTACAGAGAGATGATACCAGACATTAACTTTTAAGATCATGGAAAGTTGCTCCAACGGATTGGCCAACCATTGTTGGACATGCATTTCCTATTTCCTGCGAATATATGTCCCCTGTTTGAAATTCTACATCCTCCCTCCTCCTCCCGTGACAGTGGCACGGAAGCTCCAGTCACCTGACTTTCAGCCTCATGTCCTTCAGTTTCCCATAACTAAGATTTTTTTTAAATCTCCTTAAACGGTCTTACATCGTTTTAATTATTAACAGACCAAAGAACTCAGGATGGAGTAAGAAAACCAAGTTTTCCTCTCCTAAATTCACTTCTGCTGTACGGCCCGACCTCCACGCTTCAGCCCCCAAATCCAATGTGAACCCGGAGCTGGGGATCAAGAGGAACAGCAGTCTCATCGCTTTGCCGGCAAAGGAGGCCTCAGCAGGTCGGGCCGGCAAACCTGCAGTGCACCCGGAGGAAGGGGCTGGGGTTTGTGGGGAAATAGAGAGTCTCACCAGTTTCTGCAGGAATTGTGTCTGCGCTTCCCGCCCTGTTCACCGTGTTGTCAGCGTGGAACCAGGTTCCTGAAACAAAGAAGGGCTGAGAAGGGGAGAGGGGAGGTGTTTGAAGAGGGGAGGTTTGGAGGGGAGAGGCAAAGTGTCATTTAGTTTGAAATCGAGTCTCCCTGAGGCATTAATGCAGCCATTTTCATTTCTGTTCAGCTTGATGCTCTGAAGTGGTTTCCATTTCAGTCACCAGGACAGCTGTGGGAAGACCACTTCATACGTTCCAGTGAGAAACTATTCGGTATTTTCTAGAATGGGTAAAATAACAAAAAAGGCTAAAAGATCAGATTTCATGGAGAATGTTGAGGAATCCGACTTCTCCTATATTGCTGATGGTATGGTAAAAGTACATTCAGTTTGGAATACTATTTTGGAGTTAAGTATGAAAATAAACATTTACCTAATGAAGGGGAGCATTTTGTCCCCCTAAAATATATCTCTGCTCTAAGGATTATATTAGGCTGGTCTTTTTTTTTTTTTTAAGATTTTGTTTATTTATTTGACAGAGAGAGACAGATCACAAGCAGACAGGCAGGCAGAGAGAAGGGGAAGCAGGCTCCCTGCCAAGCAGAGAGCCCGATGCGGGGCTCGATCCCAGGACCCCGAGATCATGACCCGAGTCGAAGTCAGAGGCCTAACCCACTGAGCCACCCAGGCGCCCCTAGGCTGGTCTTTTAAAGAAAGGGTAAAGGAAAAGCTCTGAAACCCAGAATGTTTCCCTTTGTGAGAGACTTTGCATTGATAAGGGAAAACATCACTTGTAAGGGTGCCTCCCTCTGTGTGGCAGAAAGAGGGAGGAGGTGTCAGTCTCCCGACTGATCATTGGAGAAGCCAAGGAGCTCAATGTGGTCTCAGCCACAGCCTTGGTTTCCCTGCTTGGCGTGCTCTCCTTCCCAGATGCTTCCCAGTAGCATCACTGTGGAGGCCAAGAAAAACAAGGCTGGACCCACCTCGAGTCTAGCCCTGACGTAAGTACAGCCATCTTGACAAAGCAAAAGCCGGCACCTTGCACCCCCTCTCCACCTGCTCCCCTCCCCCCCCATAGTCTGTGTGAACAAATAGTTAACTTGCAGAAATCACAGTCCTGCCAGACCAGAGTCTCCCTCAGTTTACACATGTCTTAGAGATTTACGACAAAGAAAGTTAAGTTTCTTCTAAACCTAAATCTCACTAACAAGGATGCCTGATAGGAGGAATGTGACATTCCACCAGGAAACTCCCAATTGTCTTCATGCTAGTGCCTCCTTAGAGGGAAAAATGGCCTTGGCTTGACAATAACCAGGCCTCCAATATCCTGACACTCTTCTTTACCGTGAGAGCCCTTCTGAACACCCCCTTTGTCCTCACCCACCGCCGAGTCCACCCCTACTCTGCCTTTAAAAACTCTGACTGTAAACTGGTTTGGGGTCCAAGTCCCTACTTGGCTGGGTCGGGTTATACTTGGGCCCAAGCTGAAGCTTGTCAAATAAACCGTGAGATTGCATCGGTGTCCTTGGTGGTCTCCCAGATGCGAAAACTCGGGCATAACAATCACCTGTGCAGGTTCAAGAAGGATCTTCTCTGCTGCCCCTCCCCCTCAGATTCTACCCATCCAGTTGGTGGAAACAACAGTGTAGTGTTACTTCAGGGCGGCAGGAGATCCTCAGTGAGGCCAGGGTGTGGCCTCACTTATTTCTTTATCTATATTTTTAATTTTTTTAAAAGATTTTATTTATTTATTTGACAGAAATCACAAGTAGGCAGAGAGGCAGGCAGAGGGAGAGAGAGAAGGAAGCAGGCCCCCGCTGAGCAGAGAGCCCAATATGGGGCTCGATCCCAGGACCCTGGGATCATGACCTGAGCCGAAGGCAGAGGCTTTAACCCACTGAACTACCCAGGCGCCCCTATTTTTAATTTTTTTAATGAGAGTGGAGAGCAGGCTTTGGTCCACGGGGAGGTAACCAGGTCTCTGCTGCGTGAGTCTGGGAAGGTCAGGCCCATGCAGCACCCAGTTACTTTGCTGAAGCTGGATTTGTGGGCATCGGTGGGAGGGGAGGCCCCCTGAAAGCTGCGAAGGAAAAGCCGAAGATTAGTCTCGCGGTAGGAGCTCTTTTGAATAGCTCCTGACACAAAGGACTACGAATTTGGGCCTTTTCTGCGTTTCAGTGTCCTGCCTTCAGGGAAGCAGTTTGATAAGAGAAATCTGTGTTCGCAGGAGGCGGACCCGTCCAGTGGGGAATCCCAGTTCCGGCCCTGGGCCCATTCTGGGTTTTCCCCCCTTTCCTGCCAGCCGTGACCACAAGAATGGCAGGAATGCGGAAGTAAAAGTGCATAAACTTCCCTCTTTCTTCGTGCTCCCGGCTCAGACCTGGGAGAAAGGTCACCCTCCTCCGAGTCCGCTGGTGTTAAATAAACTCCGATCCCCACGGTCTCCCAGGGCCGCTCGGTTCTTCTGCAGGATCCAGCCAAGTTCCAGAACAGTTTCCAGATGCACAGGCTCTGTTGGTGGCCTGAAGGGTGTTTTCTCCTGATGCTGCTGTGATTTCTCCGCAGATACCTTGTGAGAAAGAAATCCAGAGGACGAAGGGGAAGGAGAAATGGCCAGTTCTCAGGTAAGCCTGGTGTCCCAGGAGAGGCCATGTCGTGTTTTCCTCCTGAAATTCCTCGCTTTTAGAAATTGCAAATGTTGGTTCCTGTAGTTCTGATGTTTCTCCCTTCTGATTTGAAGATCTTTCCGGAAATGATACTCAAGGCCAGGTCTTCAGAACCGTTCTCCTCTGTATCCCAGAGCCTTCTCTCCCATGTCTCCAACCCGCCTTACAATAGGGCAGCAGCAGCTGTCACTGAGAGTTAAAGTCCTGGAAGCACTGAAAATAGTTTCTGAGGGATAGACGTGGGGGCGGGGGGTAGCCTTGAGTCTGAGATTCCTGCTGCTGCTGAGGTCTGGTCGCGGTCAGTGAGGGAAAACCTTTCTCCTTTAGGCCCCGTGTGCTTGCTTTTCTCAGCGCTGTGTAGCCCAGGGGTCGGGAAATCGAGAAATAAACTCGATGGATTTGGGTCCAGAATAACTCCAGATGTTCTCTGAGAGAAAGTGGGGGACGGGGGAGTTCTTGAGACTTGCTCTTTAGAACGTGAAGCAGGTATTTTATGTAAAACACGCTCGTTAACATACACTAGAGGGGAACCCGGGGGCTCAGTCAGTGAAGCCTCGAGACTGTCGATTCCGCCTCGGGCCCTGATCTCAGGGTCCCAGGACGAGCTCTTCCTTTGGCTGCAGGCTCAGCTGGGAACCGGCTTGAGATTCTGTCCCTCTCCCTGGCCCCGGCACTGAAGTGTAAATGAATCTGTAATTAAGATTCTACTGCCTCGTAGGGGACCTGGAGACTCTGTTGTCTAAATGTGGTGTCTCTGCCGGTCCGGTGGGGCCCCAAACGCGGGTCCATGATTGGGTGGAGGAAGTCACGTGGGATGGAAGCGTTCACCTGAGGCAGAGCCACCGTCTTTGCAGTTCACGGAGGATCCTGCGGGGGGCAGGCGGCGGGCGGCAGCGGAGAGAGAGGCTGTGTGCAAGGAGCAGTGGGTGCGGTGGGGGCTCTTTTTAGTGCGGGAAGGTGAGGCCTTAGGGGGCTCAGGGAAGTTTCCCTCTTCTGGGCACTGTCCCTGGTTGTCAGTAGTTCATTGGTTA
Organism: Martes martes; assembly: GCF_963455335.1. Classification (NCBI taxonomy): domain Eukaryota; kingdom Metazoa; phylum Chordata; class Mammalia; order Carnivora; family Mustelidae; genus Martes; species Martes martes. The sequence goes on along the minus strand of NC_137905.1, from coordinate 55,630,953 downwards.
GTTCGGGCCTGTGGCTCCTTTGAGGTGAGGCCCCGGATGGGCCTGTCTGGGTTCAGCCAGGGGCTCCCTGGGGCCCCTTCTCCATGCCTTTGCTCATGCCCGCTTGCCTCAAAGCAGCCACTGCAGAAACTGTAGGTGACTGAACTGTACATATATCCTCTGTCTTTATAATGAGATTCCTATTCTGAATTCCTGCTTCCAGACCACAAAAAACATACCAGTGATGGTGTGTCCTTGGCTGTGCCTTGGCACCAAGATCACTTTGTTTCCTACCCTTGGTGTGAACTGGATTTGTCGTCTCGCTGCTCTTTGCCCGATCCCTCCCCTGCTATGTCCATATTTTCTCTCTCAATCATTTGTAGGGAACGTGGATGTACTCAGCACTATGCAGAGATCATCACAGTTCAACTGGAAACACCTTTGTCTGAATTTCTCTTGCTTGTAGCTTTTTTCTTTTTGTAAGAATTATAATTTGAGAGAGAGAGGGTGAGAACGCACATGAGCAGTGGTGGAGGGGGACAGGGCGAAGTAGACGCCCCACTGAGCGGGGAGAACAATGGGGGGCTCCGTCCCAGGTCCCTGGAAACAGGACCTGAGCTGAAGGTGGACGCTTACCCAAGTGCCCTTGATCGTAGATTCTGAGAAGAACCAAGTCAGAAGAGGTGTGCATAACATCAAATTTCCTTCCACTTGCCACCACTGGTATATACCTGAGTAGGCAGAGTTGGACATTCTTCCTGGAGTTCACAACTGCCTTCATGTTCATGTTTAATTAGAGGAGAAAAACAACCTTAGCTTCTCAGTAACCAGAGTTCCGGGATTCTGAGAGTCCTCCTTAACATAAGAAAATCCCTTTGGAATCTTCTTTATCTCTTCCCCCCAAATGCATGTTGGCCGTCATCCTCCATGCATGTCCCCCACTCATACAGATCTGCAGGGTCTTCGGTCCCAGGTTTCACTCAACAGTAGTAAGTGATCTCATCATCACACCAGCCGGGCCCTCAGGGTCCTGGGAACCTTGCTTTCAGCTTCCTTCGTGATAGCTGTGCTCACCGTTTTAGTGCAGACTGAGTTCCTGCTCATACCCCAGTGCAGCGCCTCTGACCCTTGGGGCCTGTGCCTGTGCATCATCAGGAAGACCACAGCTTTGGCACCAAACACATCTCAGTAATTGTTTCTTCATCATTCACTCCCTCAACTCAAGATTTCACATCAGAAATATCTCATGAATTCCTTCTGGAACATTGGTTCTTCTCCTGCATGCCAACAGTTTGTACTGGACAAGGAGCGCTCTCACCTCTCTGTAGTTGGTAGGGTTGACTTCTGGGAGTGGAGGTTGTCAATCAGTCCTGCCCTCTGTCTCATGGGTTTTTCTTTTATTCCACACTCATGTCCTAGAGCAGGGAAAGTCAGGTCTTGGGTTTAGCTGGTGACATTAACTCCCTCTTTCATCTTAGGAACCATCGTGAACTGTGTCAATGGCCACTTGCTGACTGTGGTATTTATTGCAGGGACAGCTGACCTTCAGGGATGTGGCCATAGATCTCTCTCAGGAGGAGTGGGGACGCCTGACCCACAGTCAACGGCTACTGTACAGGGATGTGATGTTGGAGAACTACAGACACCTCTGCTTCTTGGGTGAGGAAGACTCCTTCCAGATTCCCCAAACCACACTCTGGGTTTTCTCCTTCCTGTGAAGATTGTCTCTTGGACGATTCCTGTTTGAATGACTGGAATTCAGATCCAGGCAGAGAGGGGAGTAAGGAGGGGTTTGTACATGTAGAGAAAAGTCATCATCATGTGTCCTTTTCATCTTTAGCTTCTCAGGGCAACACCCCCACTTCTGTAGATGAGTGGCAATTCTACACACTTAGTGGCAGAGCATGGTGCTGTTCACATGTTAAACTGAAATTTCCCCTTCTTACTGTGTCTACTGCTTGGAAGTGGAGGTCAGGATGTGAACATTGGAAATGCCTCCTCTGTGTTCTAAAGGGACTTGGGCAATAGCTTTTGGAAACCATTTTCTAGAATTGTACAGTATCCTTTCTTCTGTGCTGAACACAATCCTGATGGAAAATTTGAATCTCTGGCAATACTCATTTTCCTTTTTCCTCGTAAACAGGCCTCACTGTGTCAAAGCCAGACCTGATCACTTTTTTGGAGCAAAAGAAGCAGCTCTGGGATGTGAAGAGAAAGGAGACCGTAGCCACGCATCCAGGTAGGTGGGAATGAATGAGGCAGATGATGGGGGGAGGTCCGAGTCTGAAGGAGGACCGTAGGCCTTAAGCCGTGGGTCCACTACCTGTCCTTGAATGAAAATCCACTGGAGACATGCCCGGCTTTATTTCCCTCATGCTCCCAGAGGCACATCTACTCTCCCACATTATCAAGCTCTTGCATTCCCTAGGGATTCTCCTTCAGCTCCAGTGATGGTCTGCCACATGCACAGGGAGGGCCAGGAGACTCTCCTTGGAGGGGGAAGGCCCCCCTAGTCTGAGAGCTTCTCCATTGCTTTGAGGACCCTGGGGAAATCTCCCTATTTTCTGAGGACCTGTATGCTCCGGCCTTTGTCAATTCTGGTTTTCATCATGAGACAAGTAGATCAGGGTGGTTGTATGCACACTGGGTTTTGGTGCAGAAATTCCCAGAACACTGGAGACAGATTTCTAATGTTTTCTGGCTTATGCTTTCTAATGTTATGGAGGCCTTAATCTTATTCTTAGAAAATTGACATTCAGTAACTGCATCAGATAACAAACCACCTCCCTAAAATGAGACAATGTGCAGTTCTATTTCCCTTCAAAGGTTCTTTTTTTTTTTAAATGTTAACTAATACAGAAATTTCCCCTCTCTGTGTTCATTCCTCAGTGGTGAAATCATGCAATGTCTCTGTTTCCTAGCCTTCTCACATAAATAATGCTCTTGGGGGACTAGCACATTTTTTTTTTAAAGATTTTATTTATTTATCTGACAGACAGAGATCACAAGTAGGCAGAGAGGCAGGCAGAGAGAGGGAGGAGGAAGCAGGCTCCCCGCTGGGCAGAGAGCCCCATGCGGGGCTCAATCCCAGGACCCTAGGATCATGACCTGAGCTGAAGGCAGAGGCTTTAACCCACTGAGCCACCCAGGCGCCCTGGACTAGCACATTTAGAACTCAGAACTTTGAACCTTTAATAAAGTCTCACTTACTATGTAACTCAAAAAAGGATAAGCTTTATGCTTTTTGCCAATAAAATTATATGTATTTGATTGTGTTTGTATATCATACATACGTGCTCTGTGATTCCTATTGGTAATTTCTCTCCCTGGTGAGTGGTGAGTGAATGTTATACTCTGTCTAGGTGAGTTGTCATCAACATAGAATTAATTTCGTCATGTATTTGTGTGTGAATTGCTTTCCTTCTGCATGAGAGAAAAGAGTTTCTGGAATTGAAAGTAATTTTGAAGCATCTTATACCTCTGTATGATGTTTTGGTAGGAAATTAAAAAGATTTATTTTATCTTTAATTATATTACACCATGATGTGCCTTGGTACCTTCCTCATTAACTTTTGTGTCTTCTGTGAATATTTCCATTGTGGTTACCTTAGAGATTCCTTAAAACCACTTAGAGGTAAAACAAAGCTTTTGAATCTCAATATTGTCAATTGCACACAAAACTCTTCTTCCTGTCTCCACCCCTGCACCCACTTTGTTACCGATACCACAAACTCTAACATTTATGTTGTGTAGTTTATGACCTACATGAATGATTTTTATACTTTTTTAAAAACAAAATTCTGTGGCAGAAATAAATGTGACCTAGGTAATTCCAACACTACAGGTTTGTATAACTGTCTAAATACTTAATGTTTAGCGGAGAACTTTAGGATCCCATCTGGTTCAGTTTCTGGGTAGAATCCTTTTAGTTCATTGAGAGAGCATTCCTTTAATGGTTCTTGTAGGGCAGATCTACTGGTAAACGTAGAGGGGTCTTTACTTGGGAGTGTCTTCATTTCTACATCTGTGGAAGAGTTCTGCCCGGTAAAATATTCTTGGTGGTATTTTTCAATCTTTCAGTAGCTGAGTGCATTATGCCGGCCCCATTCTTGTTGGGATTGCTGAGATCCCACTACTGCTCTTCTAGGAGCTCTTGCACAGGTGAAGTGCATTTGGCATGCTGTTTCAAAAGTCTCTTTTCATCTGTTATATTTGATGGGTTAATTACAATCTGTCGCTGGTTCATATCTTGACATTTATGCTACTTAGAATTTAGCAAGCTTGAATTGTCTCTTGTTTCCACATAGGTCACCCTCATCTCCTTATGGGGTCCCCTTAATGTGCATATTGGACAACTCGTTGGTGTCCCACGAGTCCCTCAGACTCTGTCCCTCTCCACCTATTTCTTTGGTCCCCTCAGTAGAGAATTTAGAAAAAGTGTCTTTAAGAGTTCGGATTCTTTCTTCTGCTTCATCAAGTCTGTTGCTGATCCCTTAGTGTATTTTTAAATTCAGTAATTGTACTCTGGGGCTCTCAGTTTCTGGTTCCTGGATGTTACACTTTTTGTCTCTCTGGGTTTACATTTTGGTCATGCTTTGTTTTCCCGATAATGTTTAATTACCTGTTGTCTTCTCTTTTTCCTCCATGTGGATTTTTATAATTAAAATTTGAAGTGCTTGCAGTTTGCTATTGTTGTTGTTGTTTTTGGATTGGTTTGGTTTTGGTTTGATTTGGTTTGGTTTTTTTGCAATGTATGAGTCTTTATTAACTTAGGGCCAGTTTTGGAGATTTATTTTGTTCCTGTGATTGGAACACATTTTTCTTTTTCTTTGAATGCATTGTGATTTTGGAGTGGTATTTGGGAATTTAAAAAAAAAAAAAAAACAGCCTAAGGGCCCAGGATTATGGACTTGTTTTCTTCAGGAGAACACTAATAATAGCAATTCTAGGTTTTGTCACACGTGTCCCGGGCATTTGTCAAGTCTGCGTTCCTGTAATTTCCCAGTTTCAGGAAGGGGAGTTACTACTTTAGAACGACTGATCCCCTCCTCTCTCTTTGCCTTCAGCTCTGTCGTCTCTTTCTTGTTTGAGCAGGAGCTCACCTGTCTGAGTAGCCCCCACACTGCCTCCACAGGTGCCCTGATTTCCCCTCTGTTTCCCGTGTCAGGCAGGTGAAAAGAAGCCAGATCATTGAATCTGCAAGTCACTCACTTGTCTCTGTTAGAGTCAGATTTAGATATGAATAAAGGAAATGTGTGTTGTAAATGTTGTGTGTTGTGCATGTTGTATATGTGTGTCCAGACAGTAACATGACCACAAACACAGAGGGTTTCTGAGAGTGACTTCTGTGGGGATAACTCAGGATTGACCTGTGACTTAGTTCCTGCAGAGGTTGTGCGAATTGTCCCGGGTCAGAATCACTGGGAGCACTTGTAAATCTTGGATCGCTGTGCCCAGCCTTACACTACCATGTCATTAGCTCTGGGGGCAGCCCCCCACCTTTCCTTTCTTACCCCATCTCAGGTGGCTGTGTAGGGACTAGACCTTGAGAACCTATATCTTGGGACATATTCATAGTTGTGTTCTTCAGGAAAGGTAGTAGCCCGTGTGTAATGTAGTGAGATACACAGGTGTGTAGTCCTGGTTCTCCAGGCATGAAAGTGGACTGGTGTGTGTTGGGCCTTTCCTGTATTGTACCTTGGATGCCTGACCTTTGTGTCTGCTTCTGAGTATTCAACCAGGAAACCACTCAGGCTACCTATGTGTGGTGTGGGCTGGAATGTTCACTTTGAAGTGTCTGTTCGTGGAAGCTGTTCTGTGTGAGGACGGCTGGGTGAACTACTGAGTGTCAAAGAGAAAGGGAAGAATCCAAACATGGGTCACCTTCTAGAAGGGCATATGTACTCTGTGCTTCCTGTTCCTGTGTAGGGCACCCAGATTCAAACCCTGACTCTACCAACAGTGAGAGGTTCCCTATACCTTCCTTTATCTACATCATTTCTTTGAGTGAGAAGACAATAGTATCACCACTAACCCATAAACTCTACAACATTGAATACATTAATAGCAGATACAGCATCAGTAACCGTGAGACAGACATCGTATGCACTGTGCAGAGGAATGTGTCACATACTAGTAAATATATATATTTTTTTAATTTCTCTTGATCTTAGGAAATTTTTTTAAACCATACCACAGAGATAGAATCCCTTGTGTTTCTCTGAACACATCATTATGTTTAAGTTTTTAGCCAGAGATGTATTAGAAATTAATATATTCTGTGGTTTCTTTCGTGATTGAGATTTTCTATTTTTATTTCCCCACTTGGGTAATAAAGTGAAATGTATTCTGAAAATTTGTATTATGCTTTCTTTTCACTTGCTTACACAAATCATTTTAAGATTTTGTTTCTTTATTTGAGAGAGGGAGAGAATAAATACAAGTTAGGGGAGGGCCAGAGGCAGAGAGACAAGCCGACTCCCCACTGAGCAGGGAGCCCCAGTCAGGGCTCTGTCCCAGGACCCTGCCTTAGGATCCAGTTTTTAGGCAGAAGCTTAACTGACTGAGCCACCCAGGCTTCCCTACACAAGTCATGTGTTGATATAGATTCCCATGGCCATGATCTTGTATCAGACTCCTCTGCTGTTTTATCTCTTTGTCTTTCTCCTCTAGTGGTGTTAGCAGTCTCCCAGGACCACACACCCAATGTCATTTGTGGTGTCATCGATCTTCCGTGGGCCTGTGTGCTTAGATGAATGATTATTCCTGTTTCCCACAGCAGACATGCCTCCCGGAGTTGGGCAGTTGCCATAAACTTTGTGTTGCAGGCTGTCCCTGCAATCGTGGCAGCCTGATAGATGTTGTACCACTGTCGCTCTTTACTTCACTGGAGGTAGGATAAGTTCTACGGCTTTTATTGCCAAACAGGGGAGCATAGGGAACTCATTGGACATTTTCTGTAATGGAGTCCGACCCGCACTGACAGCTTTTGGGTGAAAGATTTCTGCCATGACGGTGGATGCACACTTCTTTGTTAGGTTGACAGAGTGGCCAGGGATGTGTCTTTGGTGGTACCATGTGCGTCTTGGGCATCTTCCAGAGCTTTGCAATTGGCCCTATGGCCGATGGTTGGAAGATCTTAAAGTCAAACCTTCCAGGTACATTGACTTTGTGACCTACCCTGCGTGTAGCTGTATATCACTACCAGATGAGCAGCGAAAGATCATGAAGGAAAATGTATTGGTTACTGTTGTGGATATCTGCCCCGACTCATACATTCATATATATGTGCCTTCTACAGTCTTGTCACTATTCCTTGAAGTCACGTGGTGTTGTCATGATGTTTTAGTAATACTTGTCATTCCACACGTTTGTGTATAGAAAAGCTTGGGAATATAGTGAATGCATCTGGCTCTTGGGTAGAGGACAGATGAGTTTATGTTACAGGAAAACAAATGTTTCTTTCTGTGACAAAGGACTGTGTAGATACATTGGATATTCCTTGACGATACTAGGGTTTCCTATGTTCAGAGTCCCACAGAAGTGACTCAAACCCACCGCATGTGCAGCGTCTCCCGGTATCAGTTGCGGGTGCGCAGCTGGCCAGTGGAATTAGTGTGATGAAGATGTTTATGATGTTTGCTGTGTCGTGAGTCATAAGATGCTTAGACTTTGACCTGGGAACCTCCTGTCTTCTGCCAGGATTGGGAAATGGTTACAGGTCACCTGGTCACAGTTTAGAATGTGTGTCATCTTGGGCTTTTCATATTCTTGGGATTGTCCATGGACTTTATTCAAAACAAAATAGATATTCATGGGTGTGTTTCTTGTTTGTTCATTTACATTGTTGTTTTGATTGTACACTTAAGTGAATATATATGGTATTTGTCTTTGAGTTCCTTGACATCGCATAATACTTCGTGGTTCAAACCACGTTGTCACAAATGACAAGACACAATGAAAGAAGCAGAAACAGACCCATAAATACAAGGAGTACCCTGACTGTACCGGTGTGGAATGGAGAAGTATGATGGGCAGCATGAGGAAATGGGAATGGGAAGCACCTGCTTCCAGTTATGGAATAATGAGTCATGGGGATAACAGACTATAGGGAACTCATTTAGTAGTATAATGACAGCATTTTATCGTGCCAGATGGTAGCTACTTGGTAGTGAGCAGAATAGAACCTATAGAGCGGTCCAGTCCCCATGTTGTACACCTGAACTAATGGAACATTTAAAAGAAAGCAAGATAGATACCGACAAGCATATGCCTTTATAGGTTAAAGTAGTGTCTTAAGAAGGTGCAAAGAAAGTAAACCTACTGTGCAAAATCAGCGAATCCTAAGTATTCGTAGTAGGATAAAGTCCTAGGAAAGCGAACTGATCTGTACCACAGTGGAGATAAAGGTGCATAGTGGTAGAAGGGAGAGAGCCGGGGAAAGACAAGAGTCTGCCCAGCAGTGTGAAGAAGTACATTGGTAGATGAAGAAGAGCCTGTGGTCCTCATAGCCTGAGCAGCCCAGGGGTACATGGAAGAACAGTCATTCTGTGAGAGCTTCTTAAGTCTGTTTCCCTACAGTGTGCTCTCTCTCATGTCTCACCATTACCGAGTGTGTAATAATGGCCACACGTGTCAGGAAGGCTTTTCTGTGTAAGTGGATTCTTTTGGGAAGACCAGAAAGTGCAACCAACATTAATAACTGTACTCATTTTAGACAAAGTCAGTTTTCGGGAGGAAGCCTAAGTTGAAACACGTGATCCTATAGCCTGAAGACATGGGTACTAGTAAAAATGCAGGGGAATCTTGAAATGGATAAAGGCCATGGATGCAGTGGGGTCCAAGCAACAAAATCCAGCGTCGCAGCCAGAAGCAGATTGCACCTGCATTTGTTGAGAAGGAGGGAGCCGTTTCCATGAATATGGTGGTGCAGTGAATTTGGGTTGGGGGGTTTGTTGCTCTTAAGGTATGATCCTGTTTTGGGAATTGCTCTTTGCTGTGTAGAAACAAAACTAATTTTATGTTTTGGTTCATGTACCAGCTTTATAAAATCCACATGAGTTGTTAGAGGATTAAAACAATAAGGATTCACCACGGGAAGCAATGGCAGTGGCGTAGGAGGATCCTAGACTCATGTGTTCTGTCATGAGCACCACTAGGCAACTGTCAGGTCATCCTAAATGCCCCAGACATGGGGCTGAGGAGTGACAGGACAAACTCCCAAGTGAAAGGAGAGAAGAGGCCACATGGAAGATGGCAGATAGTGTGGAGACATGGTTTAGGGAGGAGAGGAGTATAGCATTGTGGAGGGCAGGGAGCCCCAGCTGTGCAGTAGGTGTCATGACAGAGGAGCACTCAGGGGATGCCTAAAGAGGTTTACCCAAAGCCACTGGCTTGGAAAGGGAAAAGGGCAGAATTTTATGAGTTCTTGGAACTAGCACGTCTTAAAGCCTGGAGTTTAATGGTCAGCAGGTTTGGATGGGATAGAACCAGGAGGGCACTGGGGTGCTCCTGGAGAGAAGGCTGGCAAACAACCTGGGGGCTCCAGCATGGTAACAGTCATCAGAAGAACACCTGGGGCACACAGTGGGGAGAGTATCCAGTAGTCTAGGGGCACGTTCCTGAGAGGAAACATTCAGTGACATGTGGCTCCAAGAACACGAGAGTTGGATGACACCATTTCCCTCTCCCATCCTGTAGCATAAAGCAGAGCCCCACTCATTGAGGACACTGGCTGTCTGCCTAGCTTGTACCAGGCCCCACCCCCTGTGATCTGAGGGGACTGACCTTCTCAGTGAGGCTTTCCTCAGGCTCAGCAAGGTCAGCCCCTGCCCACATCACGTCTCCTGAGCAGGGATTCTGCAGGGCCACAGTCCTGGTGTAGTTGAGGTCAGGTCTCCTTTCACAATTGGAGCAGAGCTCACCTAGTTCAAAACGGCCAGATTCAAGCCAGGGACCAAACACTGCCCGTAGCAGGCAAAGAGAGCCCCTGCAGACCCCTGGCCTGAAGGATACAGCAGGAGACATCATTGGCTAGTCTAATGGACAGAGGACAGTAGAGACTCAGACAAAAGCCAAGATGAAAGAATTTACCCCAAACAAAACCAGCAGGTAAGGCCAGGGCCAGAGAAGCAATGTAAACAGTAGTAAGGAGCTTGATGGAGAATTTTTTTTTAAAAGATTTTTATTTATTTATTTGACAGAGAGATCACAAGTAGGCAGAGAGGCAGGCAGAGAGAGAGAGAGAGGAGGAAGCAGGCTCCCTGCGGAGCAGAGAGCCTGATGCGGGACTCGATCCCAGGACCCTGAGATCATGACCTGAGCTGAAGGCAGAGGCTTAACCCACTGAGCCACCCAGGTGCCCGTTGATGGAGAATTTAAGGCAGCAATCATAACGATACTCAAGGCATTGAAAAAAGAATAGTGAGAACTTTACCACAGGGGCAAGAGTTAAATAAAAAAAAAAAAAAAAGAAGGTTGGATGTCTGGGTGGCTCACTCTGTTAAGCCCCAGGCTCTTGGTTTCTGCTCAGATCCTGATCTCAGGGTCCTGGAATCCAGGCTCAAGTCAGCCTCTGCAGTTAGTGTGATGCCTGCATGTGATTCCATCTCTCTCTAGCTCCCACCCTAACTCTTACGACCCCCACCCCCCCAGTGTATGTCTTTTTAAAAATCAAACATATGTCAACAATGCAATAAGCTAGATTAGAAACAGGCTTGATGTTAAGAGGAGGCTGGAAGAAGCAGAAGAATGACTTCGTCACATAAAAGGCAAAATAAAGGGAAATACTGAATCAGAACCAAAGGAGGGAAAAGAATCATGCAACATGGGATTTTTTTTCTTAAGATTTTATTTATTTAGGGAACCTGGGTGGCTCAGTGGGTTAAAGCCTCTTCCTTCAGCTCAGGTCATGATCCCAGGGTTCTGGGATCGAGTCCTGCATCGGGCTCTCTGCTCAACAGGGAGCCTGCTTCCTCCTCTCTCTCTGCCTGCCTCTCTGCCTACTTGTGATCTCTGTCAAATAAATAAATAAAATCTTCAAAAAAAAAGATTTTATTTATTTATTTGACAGACAGAGATCACAAGTAGGCAGAGAGGGAGGCAGAGAGAGAGAGGAAGGGAAGCAGGGTCCCTGCTGAGCAGAGAGCCGGATGCGGGACTCCATTCCAGGACCCTGGGATCATGACCTGAACTGAAGGCAGAGGCTTTAACCCTCTGAACCACCCAGGTGCCCCCATCTCTTTTTCTTGCAATGCCTTCCCTCCCATGACCCATAGAGAAGACTCCCCCTCCCCCAGGCCTTCCCCTAAATCTGTTTTAGTCAGAATGGCATATTCTGGACTTAGACTTGGGAGTCTCTAGCACTGCACCATGACCCCAAATGAAAGTATGTGCCCCATGTCCTACACTGCGTGGTATTTTAATGTGTCTATGAGGTACACATGTGCATATGACCATGCTATGTGTGTCATAGATACCCCATAAGAAAGAGAAATCTATCCCAAGAGGAGTCATGGGGTAGCCCAGGGAAGAGACAGAAAGTATTCAAGATGAAGAATTAGCATGTAGAGGAGAAGTGTCCCAAGTTTCCCAAGTGACTCCCTAGATGTAGAAGTTATCTCCAGATCCCCATTGTATTCGCCCTCATTTTTCTTTCCAGCTACATAGGCACCACAACCATTCTTTTTTGGCTGTGCTATGGAGAGAGTGTCCTCAGAAAATGCTTCATTGAGATTAGACAGATGGAAAGCCGATGGGTATTAATGCCAACATGAATGATGTGGGATGTGAATCTAAGTAAAATTTGAGGAAGCCACCATCCTTTGAGAGAAAGACAAGACCTATTGAAATGTGAGGAACTCTTTCCCGTGTGGGGAGAGACCCGGAGGTGGCTCCCTTTAGTCACTGCAAAGGCACAGGCAGCTCTTGCTGGTGTCATCTGATGAAGACATGTAATGGGGGAAAGGAAATGGCAAATGTGGGTTTTTCAGGAGTGGGGAGGTCCTGCTTTATCCTGATGATTTGATCGACCTCCTCTGTCTTCCTGAGGACTAATGCTGCTGGATGTCAGTGATGACTGTACTATCCCTGCCTAGATCCATGACAAGGGATGGAGGAGGGTGTTGGATGATGCAATCATGTGGGCTGCTTTAAGATGTCACACGGTAGAATAGATGTTTGAGATGAAGAAGCCTCTGGACAGTGGAATAGGCCAGATCAGCAAGGCATGTGCTGTGGTTGTTTCCAAGCCCTCGTTTCCTATGTAGATCGGCCCAGTCAAGGACAGATCCACTGTGGTTGGGTGATCATTCAGGGAAGCTGCTTCACTGCTGTGCAGTACCTTCCTCCCTTTCCTCAGCTTGGTAGTAAGTGTAGTTCTAGGCTCTGCCTCTTTTCATGGCCCGGATTTATTAGAGAATCAGTTCAGCAGTGAGAGGCAGTGAGCAAATCTGCCTGAAAACAGTCCAGCCCAAGTGTTGCAAGTTGGAAATCAGAAGCACTGATTTCCTTTGCTGGCTGAAAAACAACTTCAGGTACACAAACAGAAGCAGAACCACACAGAGTCAGAAGCAGAACCCTCTCAGAGTTTGTGACTTATAACCAGAAGAGGACTAGTCCTCAACAAAATGAGGTTACGATACAATTCAAGTAACAAATTTCTTTGGTTTCATCCCATGCCATGTTACTTTCCATGAGATCTTCCCAGTCAGATGCCTTATTTCTCTACACCACAAACTGAAAGCACCATATTCAAGAAGGATTTCACTTTTTCCTTCCCCCTCTCTCTCTGCCTGCCTCCTTGCCTACTTGTGATCTCTCTGTGTCAGATAAATGAAATTTTAAAAAGATTTTATTTGACAGGGATCGCAAGCAGGGTTAGAGGGAGCAGTAGGCTTCCCACTGAGCAGAGAGCCCAATGAAGGTCTTGACCCCAGGACCCTGGGATCATGACTTGAGCTGAAGGCAGATGCTCAGTGACTGAGCCACCCAGGTGCCCCCACAGAACAGACTCTTAACTGTTGAGAACAACCTAAGGGTGGTTGGATAGGGACTTAAGTAGCACACTGGGATGACCGCTGGGTGTTGTATATAAGTGGAGAATAGAAATTCTCCTGCTGAAACTAATGCTATGTGCTAATGAAGTGGAATCTAAAGAAAACTTGGAGCTACAAAAAAGTAACTTAAGGACAGAAAATTGTTACTTGGTGAAAAGATGAGACATAGAAACAAAACACTCACTTTTAGCCCAGAAGGCTGACTTACAGCCTGCATAGTTATGATAAGGATCTAGCAAGTGCTAAGTGCTGGTTGCTACATTCTTAAAGGCTCTCATGACTTCTGTCCATCCACCAATAAGCAATATGGAACTTGACAGGGTTTTGGAATATAGGTGAGGTTCAGTGGGGTGGAATCCAGAGCTGATGACCAAGAAAGAATTCTTGAGATGTCTCTGGTTAAAATCATTGTTTTCTTAAAGCACTGGGACAGGACCCCTAGGCGAAAGAGCTGCTCATTTTCCTGATGTGTCACTGATTATATAATTATATAATTGGGAGCTGGGGAGTTGAGGACAAACAGGGTGTCCAGAAGGACTGTCATATGCGAAAGAAGATGCTCAAGAGAATGGGGACTTATCTCATCTGCATAAGCCATCGAGGTCATGAAACACAATATTGTCCTCTGAACTCCCTTTGAGGTCTCAGTAACTTTTCCCCTAAGCTCAGCACTGTTTTCAGCATCTAAGGCAAGGGATTGCTGTGCTCACTTTTTTACTTTGTAGAAATATCATCAGGCAATGGGGACTCTTATATTTGGCTTTTTTTTTCTTTCTCTGTCTTTGTGAATTGATTGGTTTTCCTGCATGTTACTGTGCATCATTCATTAGAATGGACCGATCCTGTTCCATTGTGTGAATACCAGTCACATCATTCTACAGGTAACAGGAGGGGGGGGATGGTTCTCTGTGCAGGACTGTCATGACTAGTACTGGCATGTAAAATCTATGATTTGTCTTTCAGTGGAACATGTACACATGTCGTTCCTTGTGACGGATTCCCATTGCCATGATCTTAGTCCTAACTACTCCTTTGATTTCTCTCCATCCTTCATGTATCTCTAGAGAGGCACAAAGCCTGCTGTGGGGCTCAGTCCCAAAACCCTGAGATCAGGACCTGAGCCAAAATAGACAATTTTTCAACTGAGTCACTGATGCAGCTCCATCCATGATTTTTATTTTATTTTATTTTTTATTTTTATTTTATCCATTCATTCATTCACTTAGGGAATTTAGAACTGTGGAATTGAAAATGTGGGCATCAGTTGCACACTTGTGAGAAATGTAGAAACTTAGACCTTAACCAGAAATCGAAACCAGAATATGAATTTTAACAAGGCCTCAGTTGATTGTCATACACAGTAACATTGGAGAAATGTGTGTCTAGATCATCTACGCTCTTCCGTTATTCTATGCCTATCTTTCTGTCTGTAGTGTATTATTTTGATAACTGTGACTTTGCAGTATGCCTTAAATCATGACGTGTGCTGTTCATTTTCCAGATTATTCTGGGTGTGTGTTATCCTGTGACATCCATGTAAGGTTAGGGTGCATTTTGATCTTTCTGCAAAAATACCATTGAGATTTTGATAGAGAGTACATTAAATCTGTAGGTCAATTGAAGTTTTATTGATAGGTCAGTAGTCTTAAGTATTTGAGTGAAAGAACATCGACGTGTTTCCACTTATTTCTTCTTTCAATTCCTGCACACTATTCATAGTTTTCATTGTTCCAGATTTGATATCATTATGTGGAATTATAAGCATTTTATTTGGGGGGACGTTCCTCTAAATGTATTATGTCTTAATTTTTGGAATTGTTTTTTATGTAGAAACAACGAATTTTTTATGTGTTGGGTTTGTATTCTCCAGTGTTGTAAGTATTTTTAGTTTTCACGTTTCTTTTTATTTTTTTAAAGATCTTATTTATTTATTTGACAGACAGAGATCACAAGTAGGCAGAGAGGCAGGCAGAGAGAGAGGTGGAAGCAGGCTCCCTACTGAGCAGAGAGCCCAATGCGGTGCTCAATCCCAGGACCCTGGGATCATGACCTGAGCCTGAGGCAGAGGCTTAACCCACTGAGCCACCCAGGCGCCCCTTTTCACAGGTTTCTAACAACAAGGATTCCCAGGAGAGGAAAATGGCCTTGGAATAGGAGGATGCTAGACTCATCACATCTCAGGAACACAACTAGAAAAATACCAAATCACCCTCAGTACTCCAGAAATGGCCATGAAGACTGACAGATCATACTCCCCAAGTTACAGGAGAGAAGAGGCCACATCATAGATGGCAGAAAGTTTGGAGACATGGTTGAGGGAGGGAAGAATTACAGTGCTATGGAAGGCAGGGATCCCTGGTTGTGGAGAAAGTGGCAAGACAGAGGGAACGCACAAGGAAAATGTTTCTCCAAAGCCCCTGGCATGGAAAACAAGAGGGGTTGAATTTCATGAGTTCTTGGAACTAGCAGGTCTTAAAGCCTAGAGTTTTAAAGGTCAGCAGGTTTGGCTGGGATAGAGCCAAGAAGGTGCTGTGTTACTCCTGGAGAGAAGGAAGGCAAGCAACCTGGGTACAGACAACCTGCAAACAGTGATCCAAAGAATGACAGGGGGACACAGCGGGAAGATTATTCACTAGTCTAGGAGGTTTCCCTGCGAGGAAACATTCAGTGAGATATGTGTCTAAGAACACAGGAGTTAGATGGCACCATTTCCCTCTCCTGCCCTGTAGCATAAACATAGAGCAGTGTCCCAGTGTCCCAGTGTCCCAGTCAGTGAGGACATTGGCTGTCTGGCTTGCTTCCTAAGCCCCAGGCCCCTGTGCTCTGGTTGGACTGACCTTCTCAGTCTAGCTTACCTCAGGCCCAGAAAGGTGGGCCCCTACCCGCACCACATCTCCTGAGCAGAGGGTTCTGCACAGCCTCCATTCTGGTGGAGGTGATTTCAGGTCTCATTGCACAAGCAGACCAGAGCTCACCTAGATAAAACTGACCACATTCAGACCAGGGAGCAAATACTGTCTACAGAAGGCAAGGAGAGCCTCTGCGGACCACTGACTGGAAGGATGGAGCAGGACACATAAGTGGCTTTTCTAACATAGAGAGGAAGGCAGACTTAGACAAAATGTGAAGATGGAAGAATTTATCCCAAAAGAAATAAAAAAATACAGCCATGGCCAGAGATTGAAGGGAAGCAGTTATCAGTAACATACGCAATGGAGAATTAAAGGCAACAATCATAGGGATACTCACAGGTTTGAGAAAAGAGTGCTGAGAACTTTACCACGGAGACAAGAGTTAAAAGGGAAAAAAATGGAATGCACGGGTGTCTCAATTATATCTGATCCTTGCTTTAAGCTTCGGTAGTGATTTCAGGATCCTAGGATCCAGCCCCGGGTCAGTGTCCACATTCAGTGTGCTGTCCACTTGATATTCTCCCACTCCCTCTGTAGCTCCCACTCGTGCTCTTTCTCTGTCTCTGTTTCTCTCTCAAATAAATACATTTTTAAAAAATCAATGAGATTAACAATGCAATAAATGAGATTGAAAAGAGGATTGATGCAATAAACAGCCAGCTGGAGGAAACAGAGGAAGGACTTTGTGACCTCAAGGACACAAAAAAGGAAAATAATGAATCTGAGCAAAAGAGAGAAGATTTGATTTGGGGAACTCAGTAACTGCATCAAATGTTGTAACATTGCTAGGTCTTGGGCTTTTCTGTGTTGGGGGAGTTTTGTTTCCAAATATAACTTAAATTCCTGTTTCTGGTGTAAGAAGAGTTCCCATTTATTTGGTAGAGTGTAGATAATTCAGTCTCAGTGACTTGTGCTATTTTAGGAATTATCTATTGTTGTTGTTGTTTTGATTCCTAAGTTATCTCATTTGGTAGTATATAAATGCTGACCAAGTTAAAGCACAGCCAGTTTTATTGTTTCGGGTAAACTGGGCATGACATTCAGTGTTCTGTTACTATTCTGGTTTGCATTTTATTTATTTCAGATTTAGCTTTGTTACTTCCTTGTACTACAACATTTCATCTAAGTTTTTTCCTTTCCTCGTTTCTCGTGGAAAGTTAAGTTTTTTATTCCAGCTCTCTCTCTTTTTTCTTTTTAAAGATTTAATTTATTTATTTGACAGACAGAGATCACAGGTAGGCAGTGAGGCAGGCAGAGAGAGAAGAGGAAGCAGGCTCTCTGCCAAGGAGAGAGCCCAGTGTGTGACTTGATCCCAGGACCCTGAGATCATGACCTGAGCTGGAGGCAGAGGCTTAACCCACCGAGCCACCCAGGCACCCTTCCAGCTTTTTTTTTTTTTTTTTTAAACTCAGCCATGTATTGCATAAAAAAAAATTTGAAAATGGAAAGTGTTGTAGACAATGACTAGCAGAAATAAACAATACAAACAATAGAAAAAAAACGCGGAAAAATTAAATTAGGATTCTTTAGGGTCTTTTATGGATCATGTCATCTGTGAACACAGATAATTTTACTTTTTCTTTTTTCAGTGTGGATTCTTTTTATGTGCTTTTTCTTCCCTAGTTGTTCTGACTAGAATGTCCAGTACCATGTTGAAAGGCAGTGGTGGGCTTACTTCATTACTTCATTTCTGATCATAGAGGAGAAGCTTACAATCTTTACCTATTGAGTATGTTGGATTTTTTTCTATTTGGTTCATTTCAGTTTTATGTTTAAATAACTGTCCTTCTAATTTTATGCTTATGTGGCACTTTTCCAGATTATTTGAGATGCAGGAAGGGATTTTTGCTAGAATATGACAGTAACACAGAATTATCTATTAGGGTATGTGGTCAGTATGTTGTGTTCAAAGGTAAGGTGTCCATGGGGGAAGGAAATTCTGATGATTCCTCCTGAGCCATCTTTCTGACACTCTCTGATTGACGCGAAGCTTGTATGTTACAAATCATCAGTATATTCATCTGAAAGTAGTAAGTGCAATGATTTACTTTTCTCTTATTTGATATCTTTCAGCCATATCTTCACATGACACTCAGAACTTCCTGCAAAAGCCAAGCGTAGAAGCTTCTTTCCAAAAAGTGACAATGGGTAGATACAAAAATAGTGCTCTTGAAAATCTATGCTTAATGACAGACCGGGACGGTGATAGGCAGAGGGAAGGGCATCAAAAATACCACGAAGGACAGAGCCCATCTGAGGCAGTGGCGTCTAATAAGACTCAAAATGACCCAAACAGTGAAGGACATGAAACATCGTGGCAAACCTCCCTTTTTAAGACATCTGCTTCCACAAAGCAGTGTGTGTCTGTCAGCAAAAGCTCCAGTCAAGTATTCAAACATAGCTCTTTGTGGAAAGACAGTGTGGACAATCTGGAAAGGTATCTAGTCCATGCTGAAAAGGATGATTTGAACCATTCTCAAAATGGGATTGGATTGACCTTTCCATCAAATACTTCTGAAAATCAGAGATTGAGTAATGAAGAACAAAGTGCTAACCGGGATCCATACGAGAGCGGCTTCACTGAGGAGTCGACCCTCCAGAATGATCAGAGCCCTTCCAGTGGAGACAGCATTGCTCAGTGCCCTGAATCGGAGAAAACACTTAACCAGGGCTGCAGTGTTCAGAGCCGTGAGAGGACTCAGTTTTCAGAGAACCAGTATGAATGTTATAAATGTGGGGATGTCTTTCATCAGAGGTCTAACCTTATTACACATGAGAGTATCCATTTGGGAGAAAATCCTGATGAATCCAGTCAATGTGAGAATGGTCCTCACCAGTCTTCCAATATTGGTGATCATCAGAGAATTCATGAGGCCAAAAACCCATTCAGATATGCTAAACCTGGGCCCACATTTAGTCAGTCATCAAGACTAAATAGAAACAAGACGATCCCTAGTGGAGAGAAAACACACATTTTTAAGGGATGTGGTAAAGGCTTTGACCAGCACTCAACCCGATCTCAACATCAGCAAATGAATACTGAAGTGAAATCATACAAATGTGAAGAATGTGGTAAAACCTTTAAGTACTGCTCATCCCTAAGGAAACATAGGCAAATCCATACTGGAAAGAAGCTCTACAAATGTAAAGAATGTAGCAAAGTTTTTAAAAATCGCTCAACACTTATTCGACATCACAGAATTCATACTGGAGAGAAACCTTACAAATGTAAGGAATGTGGTAGGTCCTTTAACCAGCAGGCACACCTTATTCGACATCACAGAATTCATACTGGAGAGAAGCCTTATAAATGTCAAGAATGTGGCAAGGACTTTAAGGAGCGCTCACGCCTTGATCAACATCACAGAATTCATACTGGAGAGAAACCTTACAAATGTAAGGAATGTGGTAGATCCTTTAACCAGCAGGCACACCTTACTCAACATCACAGAATTCATACTGGAGAGAAACCTTACAAATGTCAAGAATGTGACAAGGCCTTTAAATGTCACTCAACCCTTAGTAATCATCTCAGAATTCATACTGGAGAGAAACCTTACAAATGTAAGGAATGTGGCAAGGGCTTTCACCGGAGCTCAGGGCTTAGCCAACATAATGGAATTCATACTGGAGAGAAACCTTATGAATGTCAAGAATGTGGCAAGGCCTTTAATGATCGCTCATGCCTTGATCAACATCACAGACTTCATACTGGAGAGAAGAAACTTTACAAGTGTCAAGAATGTGACAAGACCTTTCATCAGAGCTCATTGCTTAGTAAACATCAACGAGTTCATACTGGAGAGAAACCTTACAAATGTAAGGAATGTGGCAAGGCCTTTAAACAGAGCTCACACCTTACTCGACATCACAGAGTTCATACTGGAGAAAAACCTTACAAATGTCAAGAATGTGACAAGGCCTTTAAGTGTCACTCAACCCTTAGTAATCATCTCAGAATTCATACTGGAGAGAAACGTTACAAATGTCAAGAATGTGGCAAGGCCTTTCACCGGGGCTATTTGCTTACTGCACATCACAGAAATCATACTGGGGAAAAACCTTATAAATGTAAGGAATGTGGCAAAGCCTTTAGCTGGCCTTTTGACCTTACTTGGCATCAGCGAATTCATACTGGAGATCAACCTTACCAATGCCAAGAATGTGGCAAAGCCTTTAACAAGCGCTCGTACCTTGATCAGCATCAAAGAATTCATACTGGAGAGAAACCTTATAAATGTAAGGAATGTGGCAAGGCCTTTTCATTGCACTCAAACCTTCTTAAGCATCACAGAATTCATACTGGAGAGAAACCTTACAAATGCAAAGAATGTGGCAAGACCTTTAACCGGCGCTCACACCTTACTAACCATCATAGAAGTCATACTGGCAAGAAACTTTAAAAATGTAAAGACCAGGAGTAAGGACTAAAACCCTTTCATCACAGAGCTTGTATCCGATGTAACTGGAGAACAACTATACACATCTAAAGAAGTCCACCCTCTGTCTCTCCTGAAACTCACATCGTAGTTATCATATGGGAGCAACATGGTAAAATGTGATGAATGTGGTGAAACCTTTAACTGGAATTCAGTCTATACTCAGTGTCCCAAAATGCACACTAGATTCAAACCCTAGAAACATGATGATTGTGGAAAGACCCTCATTTTAATATACACGTTCGCAAACACGGAAGATGCTACAGAACGTAAATTGAATCATACAAATAGTTAGAAAACTCTCTGATTGAACATCTAATGTCAATAAATGTCACGGATATCACGTAAAAAGAGTGTATCAGTCCCTCTATTCAGACAGTACTAGTTAGTCCAAGGAAAAAGATCAAGTTAAACACTTGGAAAATGCATATGCTGTTCCGTTGGAAAGATTCAGTGGGGGAGTTTTTACAAGGGTACAATTAGTTTTGATGTGCTTTTTGTTATATTGAGCCTTTTTGAGGTTTGTGACCAACAAATATTAATGTATTTTATTCTCAAATCATTTGTGGAGATTGACTTACTCGTACTGGGTGTATGAATCCGTGAGCCTGATTTTTGCTCCGTCAACGGCATTCGATGCCCTGCTGCACTCGGGGGGACTTACGCATCCCAGATTTTCCTTGGAAGATGAGAACTGTGTAATACACAACATGAACAAAGAAAATCTAAATGGAGACACTGCTTAGGGTTATAGCATTGATGTAAGTTGCCATGAAATAGGTGTTCAGAACAATATTTTTCTCCATTTACTAAAACTAAAGAACTTCCTGAATATTAGACATACAAGGTTTACCTGATTGCTCTCTAAGGAAAAAAAGGTGGCTCACCAGTTAACTACTGATGTATCTTCGTAATAGCAATCTTTAGAGAATAGGAGTGGATGCGGTTGAAATGAAGAAATCCTCCCCGATAACAGAAAGAAGTTATCTAACTCTTCCCTACCATGCCATATAGGTGGACATACACATCTGTTGCGACTGTCAGCAACACTGGAGTTAAGGAAGTCACTTACACATCATGATATCAGCTATGTGGTTAACACTTGTATTCCGTATTTTGAACAAGTGTAACAGTGGATTTGAAATGCATAACATAGTCTGTGTGTGAACTTATTGTACTTCAATTAATCAAACATAATGGTTTTTAATATGTTAACATGAATTTGTGATGAGTGATGTGTTATCCTACCACCAAGGTGAACCTATCTCATTTTTTTTTTTTTTAAGATTTTATTTGACAGATAGGGAACACAAGCGGGGGGAGAGGGAGAAGGAGGCTCCCCACTGAGCAGGGAGCCTGATGCAGGGCTGGATCCCAGGACAGGGACCATGACCTGAGCTGAAGGCAGATGCTTAACAACTGAGCCACCCTGGCGGCCCCTATCTCATTTTACTGAAAGTTTTCGGCAACTGGTCTTATCTGTCACCTATTTGGTAATGGAAGGGAATAATATTCTTATGAATCCATTCTCTCAGTGTCCTTAAGGTTGAAAGGATGCGTGATTTCCCTGCCTAGTTTAACTACTGTATCATTTTCTCCTCCTCGTGCTGACTGTGATATTACGAATATATTACAGGTTTTGTGGGGGGTATTGTTGACATCTTAGCTCACTTGCTGCATGGTGCTGCTACTTGCCATCCACTTTGTGTACCCAGCACTTTTGCAGGGACCTTGAGTGGACACCTGCCCTGCTCGCTAGTGTGTTCCCTATGATGTGGTTTTGGAATATAGGGGAGGTTCTGTGGGGTGGAGTCTGGAGCCGACGACCAAGAAAGAATTTTTGAGACATCTTTGGTGCAAAATGGTGGTTTATTAAAGTATAGGGACAGGACTCGAGGGCAGAAAGCGCTGCTGCCCTGGGCTTGTGAGGCATGACTGATTCTATACTGTGGGCTTGGGGGAGGTAAGAAAAAGGGAGTGTTAGGGTCCATGATCAAAGGAACGAGGCTGATGCAAAGTGAAAGTCAAGCAAAGCTTTATTTCGTGCTGCACCAGAAACCAAACCGACCGGTAGAGGCCATCTCTTACGAAGAGGCTGTTAAGGCCCGTGATCAAAGGAACAAGAGGCAATGACGACAACCCCGACGAGGCTGCTCCGGACGAGGCTGCTCTTGAGGATGAAGAGGCGATGACGACGAGGACGACAACCCCGATGACACAGACTCTGCTCCCCATGATGCCACTCCGATGAGGCCGCTCCCTGGACAGGGCTGCTCCGGGCAAGGCCGCTCCCTGGAAGGACGCCGCTCTGGCGAGGCTGCTCCAACGACACCGCTGGCATTAGGGCCGTGGCTCTGGCAACGCTGTTCCCGAGGACTACCATACGATAGCTATCCTAACGGCTCTCCCTCACGGCTCTAACGGCTCTTCCTAACCGCTATTCTAACTCCTCCTACTACTCCCCTACTGCCCCCCCTCACAGACTAACCTTTATAGAGGTGGTTGAGCCCGGCCCACACACAGGTGGCCAAGGGGATTTCAGGTCACCACAGTAAACACATGCGCGCCCCACTGATTGGTTGTCTCCATCCAGCCTAGCCCGCCCCTATATCCGGGGTTTTCAACTAAGTTCCAGACTCTTACAGGGAGGTTTTGAGAAAGAACATTCATATATTAAAGAAGATTCAGGGGATCCCAGAGGCCTTGCTCTTGTCAAGGTGGTTTACCCGTCTCGTAAGGCATTAACGGTGAGATAGTTGGGGTATTCCGGAAGCAGTATTACATTCCTCCTATTCAACCCCGTCCTTTTTAGTAGGCTGCAGGTTTAAAAGAAATTCAATTTTAATTACATTTCCTTCTGCCTCAACCTCCCTCAATTTTAAGGAGAAGAGGGTGATGGTAGGGCTTCAGGAATCTGAGTTATGGGTCGCTGGAAGTTTGGCTGTAGATAAAAGAAAGCTTCTTCCTTGTAAATCACTAGGACATTTCTAAACTGAGGAATACTCAGGTCTTGCAGGATTGTGATCTCTACAAGGTAACTATTTGTTTCCCCCTTATTGCAGCCAGGAGTGCCTGAGGAATGTCCCATATATCCCGTGGGGGGTAGGGGTTCATGGGGTGACAGCTTCTGCTTCATCCTCAGCTTGCCTTCTGTTCTCTCATCACCTAGACAACACTCTGTAGAGTCACAAGGATATGTAACTTGAGACATGACAATCAGATCCACCTCTGTGGGCAATCCTCTGTCCCTTTCCCAATCATTTCCCATCCTATGTTCTAGAGAAGATGCCCACAGAGCTTAGCCAAGCTGACATTAGTTTGAATGGCCAAATGTGGACTTGAACCAGGACTCTCAAGCACTCCACCATGACCCATAATAAAGGTATGTTCTCCATTTATTGGTGGGAGTGTTGGTTTGAATCACGTGTCCATGTGACCATGCCGCATAGGTCATAGATATCCCAGAAGTAGGAGAAATCTCCCAAATGGAGTGACTGTAGCCCAGGTCACAGATCAAAAATACATAAAATGAAAAAATGAGCATGTAGACTGCAAATGTCTCAATTTGCACAATGGACTCCATGGATTTAGAAAAAGAATTTCTATTTATTTTATTTCCTAGTTATCTCCAGGTTTATAGTTATATTTTTGCTCTTTTTTTTTTTTCCCCAGCTAATAGGCATCACAAGCATTTTTTTTTTTTTTTTTTTTGCCTGGGTTGTGCAGGAGTGTCTTCACTAAACACTTGAGATTAGAGAGCTGGAAGGCCAATGGGGATTAATTCAGACATTAAATACTGGGATGTGGCATGTGAATCTATGTAGAACTTGATGAAATCACCATCCTTAGAAGCAGAAGCCCTATTAAAAGAAAATCTAAAAATTGTGTCTACTGTGGGTAGAGGCCCGGAGGTGGCTCTCTTCAGTCACTGCAAAGGCACAGGCAGCTCTTGGTGGTGTCGTCTGATGAATACATGTAATGGGAGAAAGGAATTGGCAAATGTGGTGGGTTTCTGAGGAGTAGGGAAGTCCTACTTTATCTTCATGATTTAACTGAATTCCTGTTTGTTACTGATGATCGGATGCTGTCGGATCATATTTACCGAAATCGCCCAAACCTAATTCAGTAGCACTGGATAAAGAGGGGTATTGGTGATGCGATCACGTGGGCATAGCTTTCAAAAGTCACATGGTAGAGTAGCTGTTGGTGATGAAGGAGACTTCTGGACACTGGGGTAGGCAGGATCAGCAAGGTGTGTGCTGTGGTTGAACCCAAGCACTGCTCTCCCAGGCATAAAAGCCCAATCAAGATCTGAGCCACTGTAGATGGGGGATCTTTCAGGAAATCTGCACAGTGCATTGTGGGAACTTCCTGTCTACTCAGTGCCATGTTCAATACCCTCCCCCGCTCTGGCTCTGTGTGCTATAATTTTGGAATATAGGGGACCTTCAGTGGGGTGGAGTCTGGAGCTGATGACCAAGAAAACATTCTTGAGGCATCTTTGGTGCAAAATGTTGTTTTATTAAAGCATGGGGACAGGAGGACGGCAGAAAGAGTTGCTGCCACCAGGGTCATAAGGGGTGACTGATTTTATACTATGGAGTTGGGGAAAGGTGAGGAATAAGGGAGCTTTCAAAATGATTTTCATATGTTGAAGACTCACAGGATACTGGAGGCCTTGCCATTGTCAAGTTAAGGTTGTTTTTCCCTCTTAGGAAGGCATTACTATGAAGATAGTTGGGAGTTTTCTGGAGGAACATTACATTTTGCCCTCTTCAAGCATCTGTCAATGGGCTGCAGACTCTAAGGTCACTTAAACGTATGTACATTCCCTTCTGGAAGCTTGGTAATTGATAGAAGTCCTTTGTTTTTGTAAATTTCTAGGACATTTTTAGAACAGAAGGACACCCATGTCTTGCAGGATTGTGATCTCCATAAGTTAACTATTTGTTTTTTTTTCCTTCAGCCAGGAGCCCCTGAGGAATGTCACATGCATCCCATGGAGGGGAGTTGAGGGTGTCAGCTTCTGCTTTGTCCTCAGCTTGCCTTCTGGTCTCTCGTCATGTCCATGACACGGATTTGTTGGAGGAACAGTTCAACATGGGATATCAATCCGCCTACAAAGGAATGTAACCCTGCCATTTGCCACAATATGGGTGAACTTGAGAGTATTATGCTAAGTGAAATAAGTCAGAGAAAGACAAATACGGGATGATTTCACTCCTATGTAGATTCCAACAAACAAAACAAGTGAGCAACGAGAAAGAGAACAAGAAAGGGAGAGACAAAGAAACAGACTCTTAACTATAGCAAGCAGGCTGGTGGTTGCCAGAACAGAGGTGGGAAGGCGGATGCGTTAAATGAGTGATGGGATAAGGAGTGCACCTGCGAGGCGCACTGAGTGTCCTATGGAATTGTGCACTCTTGTACTCCTGAAATGAATATTACCTTGTATGTTAACTAACAGGAATGTAAAGAAAAACCTTTAAAAAATGCTTTTTACAGATGGGAGAAACTTTGTGTCTTAGGTCACCAAAATATACCTTCGGAAAGAAATTGAAACATTTATCCTTTCTCCCTTTCTGATGCTCTCCAAATTTGGAGACTCCTTTTGACTATTCTTATTTATATATATTTTTTAAAGATTTAATTTATTTGTTTGACTGACAGAGATCACAAGTAGGCAGGGAGGCAGGCAGAGAGAGAGGAGGAAGCAGGCTCTCTGCGGGGCAGAGAGTCCAATGCAGGGCTCCATCCCAGGACCCTGAGATCATGACCTGAGTGGAAGGCAGAGGCCCTAACCCACTGAGCCACCCAGGCGCCCTGACTATTATATTTTTAAGCCAGCATGTATATATTTGCATAATTTCAATAAGCAATTGTTCTGCTTATGGCAATACACACTGACCAATGCTGCTTTTAGGAATGCCTAGTGGCCCAGTGGGTTAGGCATCTGCCTTCAGTTCAGGTCATGATCCCAGCATCCTGTGATTCATCCCAGTGTCCATCTCCCTACTTACAGGGGAGTTGCCCCTTCCCTGCTGATGCTCACTCTTTCTCTCTTTCCCAAACAAATAAAATACTAAAATGAACAATTTAACAACCCCTGGTTATATTACCAAAGATTTCTGTAGGATGTCCTAGCTGGAAAGAGCTGCATAGACTCAGACATGACTCAAGAGCTATAAGGGATTAAGATTCACTTTATGAAACAAATGAAGCCCCCTTGGAAAGAGCATCCTGAGACCTTCTTGACAGAGTTCCCAGCAGGCTTACTGTAGTCAAGAAGATCATTCCCTAACAGCTACAGGAACCTAGAGCTATTTGAGGGACTCCAAGAAGAGAGGAGTTCCCCCAAATCCATAGGTGTTCCACGCAATGTCTGGTGGCAAGGATTTGGCTTGTCTTCTGGCCTGAAAAAGCTGTTAAGAGTTCTGTCTAGGGGTACCTGGGTGGCTCAGTCAGTTAAGCATCTGCCTTCAGCTCAGGTCCCAGGGCCCTGGGATTGAGACCCACAGAGGACTCCTTGCTTGGCAGGGAGCGCACTTCTCCCTTTTTCTCTGCCTGCTGCTCCCCCTGCTTGTGCTCTCTGTGTGTGTGTCAAATAAATCTTTGAAAAACAAAAAGTTCCATCTAGAGATTCAATATGAAACATTCAGCAAAGCTGCTCTTAAAGTCTGTAAGTCAAACCTCTGTTCTTGGGGCATTTACGTAAATAACCAGGCCAACTTTTCTTTCTTGAACTAGCCTTATTTTCCAATAAAATTTGTGTTCATTTGGTTGTGTTTTTTGGTAACAATGAGAGTGATTATAGAGAAAATTATGTCTCAGTAATACATGTGTGTAGATAAAAGATTCTAATACTATTCATTATAAATTGGAATAGATCCTGATTTTTTTTTTTTCTAGTGTCATCCAATGCCAGGGTCCAAATCCCCAAGTATTTTGATCTTTCTGTCAAGTTTCTAACTTTAATCATTTGAGGATGAAAACTGCCTTTTCCCCTGAAGCTCTGTAGACTTAGTAAAAAAGTACTCGATGTAACAAAATGGTCCTAATAGCTCATGTAGAAACAGCCTTAGGGCTGTGTCTCCATGGGCCACTAAAAACATTACCAGATGCATTTGAACTGTAAACCAGGAAGATCTGTCCATTGGTCACTACCTGCTCTCAGTCTATCTGATGATAGTTCAAGTCTGACATCCAGATGTCTGCTCAACGGGCTACCCTTAAAAGTCAGAATCCGGCCTCACCTTTTTTTTTTTTTTAAGAGTTTATTTATTTATTTGACACACAGATCACAAGCAGAGGGAGAAGCAGGCTCCCCACTGAACAAGGAGCCCAACACGGGGCTTGATCCCAGGATCCTGGGATCATAACACGAGCCAAAGGTAGGTGCTTAATTGACTGAGCCACCCAGGCACTCCTTAACTTTCGATCCAATCATCAATCACAGTTCTTTTATTTTCATAGAAAAGCCTCCTTTTATTACATTACTTGTACCATAGGGTACATGTGAAAATACACCTGTGTCATTGCCTCCTGAAATGACTTTGACTCAACCGACCTATTGTCAGGCCTAAGATGCTGGATCATTGATATGAAACAATCTACATGTTCAACTTTTAATATGTGAAACTCCCAAGGAAGTGTCAGATGGGGGAACTGAAGGGAGTCAGGACAGCCTCTCTGTCCTCCCGACCCCTGAATGTGCCTCCTTGGTCTATGGATTATTTGACTTCAAGGTACTTGAGAACCTCCAGGCTCAAGAGAACCTTTTCCCTCTCCCTTAAGCACCCAACAGAATCTAAATTGGGGGTCTTCCCCAGCATTAGGGTTATTAGCAGAGAAAAGTTAGTCTCAGGGACTGATCCTTAAGGTAGGACAAATATCTCATTACAAACTATGTGCTCTTATCAGCCTGTAAAGGTGTTTTCCTGTGCTCTGAAACTCCAGGCCCTGGTTCTTTTGCCTTAGCTCAGGATCACACTTGTAACTATTTTATTTATTTATTTATTTATTTATTTTTTTAAAGATTTTATTTATTTATTTTATAGAGAGAGTGAGACAGAGCATGAGAGGGGAGAAGGTCAGAGGGAGAAGCAGACTCCTCGTGGAGCTGGAGACTGATGCGAGACTCCATCCCGGGACTCCGGATCATTACGTGAGCTGAAGGCAGTGGCTTAACCAATGGAGCCACCCAGGCGCCCACACTTGCAACTCATCTGGCCTGACAGTCTCTAGAATTTCCACGTCTATGTGGATTCCCTGTATGTACACTGATTTAATTTGATTTTCTCCTCTTTATTTGTTCCTGACAGTTTCTTAGTCCAGCCTAAATGGATCTTTAAGGGGACAAGAATTCTTGTTCTCTGACACGGTTTGATTCTAAGGCATCAGTTCCTGGTGTCTTACTTTTTAAAGTGTAAAAACAAGGTGGAACAGTAGGAAGTATTTCTACAGGAGTTGATTTTTTTTTTTTAAGATTTTATTTATTTATTTGACACAGAGAGAGATCACAAGTAGGCAGAGAGGCAGGCAGAGAGAGGGGGAAGAAGGCTCCCTGCTGAGCAGAAAGCCCAATGTGGGGCTTGATCCCAGGACCCTGAGATCATGACCTGGGCCAAAGGCAGTGGCTTAACCCACTGAGCCACCCAGGCGCCCCTAACAGTTATTTTTTTAAGTCATTTTTAATTTTCTTTTTTACATTTATGTTATATATATATTTTTCATTTTTGGTTTCCTCTCATTGTATTAAACTTTTTTTGTGTGTATATGTCTTTTTCTTTCCTGTTTTGGGATCCTTTTCTTATTTCTTATTTTTGATTTTCTTCTACCAAGCCAACCAAAATAAACCCAGGATCTATTTTCTGGATCTAGTTGTCTTCTCTTCTAATTTTTGTTTGATTTTATTTTCTCTCCCCCCCTCCCTTTTTTTGTTCCTTTTCTCATTAGTGTATATTTTTTCTGGAGTCATTGTTGCTATTTTTGTATTTTTTCCCCTTATTCATCTATTCTTTTCTGATGTAATGACAAGATGGAAAAACTCATCCCAGAAGAGAGAACAAGGGACACTACTCACTACCATGGATTTAATCAATATGGATATACATACACAGAACTAGAATTCAAATCAACAACTATAAAGATACTAGCTGGGCTTCAAAAAAGCAAAAAGACACTAGAAAATTCCTAACTGGAGAAATAACCAAAGTCTAATCAAGTTGAAATCTAAAAGGCTATTACTGAGATGCAATTTAGGAAGGAGGCTCTATCTGCTATGGTAAGTGAGGTAGAAGGGAGCGTCAGTGACATAGAAGACAAAATGGAGAATAAGGAAGCTGAGAAAAAGATAAACAGCTATTGGATCACAAAGTGAGGATTCAAGAGATCAGTGATACCATAAAGCAAAACGAGTTGGTATAATTGTGATCCTAGAGGAACAGGTGGGGTGGGAGGGGAGGAGAAGTTTTATTTGAGCAAATTATAGCTAAGAACTTACCTAATCTCAGGAAAGAAATAGACATTCAAGTCCAGGAGGCACAGAGAAACCACCCCCCTCGAAATCAATAAAAATAAGTCAACTAGGTTGACATAGAATAGTGAAGCTTGCAAAAATCAGAGTTAAAAACAAAATCCAGAAAACAGCTCAGGACAAGAGGTCAGTAAACTACCAGGGTAAAAAGAGAAGGCTGGCAGCATACGTAACCACAGAGATCTGGCAGGCGAGAAAGGACTGGCATGATAGAATCAATGTACTAAATGAGAAAAATATGCAGCTAAGAATACTTTATACAGCACGCCTGACATTAGGAATAGGAGAGATAAAGAGCTTCCAGGCGGAACAAAAATCACAGGAGTTTGTGATCACTAAACCAGGCCTGCAAGAAATATTAAGGGGATCCTCTGAGCAAAGAGAGAGTCCAAAAGAAGAAAGACTCGAAAGAAACAGAGGCATTTTACAAAAGAGTGACTTTATAGGTAATATGATGGTGCTAAGTTCCTATTTTTCAATAATCACTCTGAATGTAAATGGACTAAAAAGTTCCAATTAGAAGACACAGGGTAGTCAATTCAATTCAAAACAAAACAAGACCCATCAATGTGCTGCTTAGAAGAGACTCATATGAGAGCCAAACACACCTCCAGATTGAAAGTGGGGGGTGGAGAACCATTTATCATACTAAGGGACATTGAAAGAAAGCTGCAGTAGCAGTCCTTATATCAAACTAGATTTAAACCAAAGACTAGTAAGAGGTGAAGTAGGACACCATATCATAATAAAAGGGTCTATCCAATAAGAAGACCCAACAACTGTAAATATTTATGCCCCTAACTTGGAAGCAGCCAATTGTATAAACCAATTAATAACAAAATAAAAGAAACACATTGATAATAAAACAATAATAGTAGTGGACTTCAACACTGCAGTCACAGCAATGGGCAGATCATCTAAGCAGAAGATCAACAAGGAAATGAGGGCTTTAAATGACACACTGGACCAGATGGACTTCACAGATATATTCAGAACATTTCATCCTAAAGCAACAGAATACACATTCTTCTTGTGTTTGCATGGAACGTTCTGCAGTGTAGATCACATACTGTGTCAAAATCAGTCTCACCTGGTACCAAAATATTGGAATTATTCCAGGCATATTTTCAGAGGCTTTAAAACTTGAACTCAATCACAAGAGAAAACTTGGAAGGAACACAAAGACTTGGAGGTTAAAGAGCATCCTACTAAAGAATGAATAGGTCAACCAGGAAATTAAAGAAATACTTTTTAAAAATCATGACAAAAACGAAAATTAAAAAAACAAAACAAAACTCCAACAATTCAGAACCTTCGGGTTGTAGCAAAGGCAATCTTAAGAGGGAAATAGTAATGCAAGACATTCCCAAGAAACAAGACAAGTCTCAAACACACAGCTTAATCTTACACCTAAGTAGCTGGAGAAAGAACAGCAAATAAACCTCAAATCCAGCAGGAGAAGAGAAATAATAAAGATTACAGCAGAAAGCAAAAGAAGAGTAGAACAGATTAATGAAAATAGGAGTTGGTTCTTTGAAAGACTTACTAAGGTCTATAAACTCCAGGCCAGACTTTTCAAAAAGAAAATTGAAGAGCAAAAAGAAAAGATAAAGGACCCAAATAAAATCATAAATGAAAGGGGAGAGATCACAACCCAAACTGAACAAATATAAGAACATATTATGAGTAATATATGACAACAAATTAGGCAATCTGGAAGAAATATGTGCATCCTAGAATCACATAACCTATCAAAACTGAACAGGAAAGGTGCCTGTGTGGCTCATGGGTTAAAGCCTTTGCCTTCAGCTCAGGTCATGATCCCAGGTCCCCCGGTCTGCATCTCTGCTCAGCGGGGAGCCTGATTCCTCCTCTCTCTGCCTGCCTCTTTGCCTACTTGTGATCTGTGAAATAAATAAATAAAATCTTAAAAAAAAACTAAACAGGAAGAAGCAGAACACCATAACCGGCAAAGAAATTGAAGCAGTAATCTAAAATCTCCCAACAGGAATCCAGAACTAGAGGACCTCCCAGTGGAATTTTACCAAATATTTCAAGAAGAATTAATTTGTTTTCTTCTGAACCTGTTTCAAAAAATAGCAATGAGGGGCACCTGGGTGGCTCAGTGGGTTAAAGCCTCTGCCTTCGGCTCAGGTCATGATCCCAGGGTCTTGGGATCGAGCATTGGGCTCTCTGCTCAGCAGGGAGCCTGCTTCCCTTTCTCTCTCTGCCTGCCTCTCTGCCTACCTGTGATCCCTGTCTGTCAAATAAATAAATAAAATCTTTAAAAAAAATAGCAATGAAAGGAAAACTTACAAACTCATTCTATGAAGCCAGCAATATTACCTTAATCCCCAAGTCAGACAAAGACCCCACTAAAAATGAGAATTACAGATCAATATCCCTGATGAATATGGATGCAAAAATTCTCAACCAATACACTACCCACTACGATCCAACAATACATTAAAAGTTTTATTTACCATCACCAAGTGGGATTAATTCCTGGGCTGCAAAGGTGGTTCAATATCCCATCAGTGTGATATACCACATGAATAAAAGAAAGGATAAGAACCATATGATCCTCTTAATTGATGCAGAAAAAGCATTTGACAAAATACAGGATCCTTTCTTGATAAACACTTTGCAGTGTAGGGATAGAGGGAAAGTACCTCAATATCATAAAAGCCACATATGAAAATCCCACAGCAAATATCATGCTCGATGATGAAAAACAGAGCTTTCCTCCTAAGGTCAGGAATATAGCAGGGTTGTCCACTATTGCCACCGCTATTCAACATAGTATTAGAAGTCCCAGCCTCAGCAATCAGACCACAAAAAGAAAAGAAAAAAAAGGCATCTAAATTGGCAAAGAAGATATCAAACTCTCACTCTTTGCAGATGACATAATATTCTATGTAGAAAGCCCAAAAGAGGGGCACCTGGGTGGCTCAGTCGTTAAGTGCCTACCTTCAGCTTGGCTCATGATCCTGGGGTCCTGGGATCGAGCCCTGCATGGGGCTCTCTGCTAAGTGGGAAGCCCTGTTCTCCCTCTCCCACTCCCTCTGCTTGTGTTCCTGCTCTCGCTATCTCTGTCAAATAAATAAATTAAAACTTCAGAGAAGAGAAAACCCAAAAGACTCCACCCAAAAATTGCTAGAATTGAATCGGGAAGTAAAGAAAGTGGCAGGATATAAATTCATTGGAGAAATTAGTTGCATTTTCATACACTAACAATGAGACAGAAGAAAGAGAAATTAAGGAATCTATGCCATTTACAATAGCACCAAAAACCTTAGGATACCTAGAAATAAACCTAACCAGAGAGGTGAAGGGCCTGTACTGAGAAAACTATAGAACACTCATGAAAGAAATTGAGAAAGCCATGAAGAAATGGAAAAATTGTCCATGCCCATGGATTGGAAGAACAAATATTATTACAATGTCTATGCTACCTAGAGCAATCTACATATTCAATCCAATCCCTATGAAAATACCATCAACTTTTTTCTCGGAGCTGGAACAAATAATGCCAAAATTTGTATGGGACCAGAAAAGACCCCAAATAGCCAAAGGAATGTTGAAAAAGTAAACCAAACTTGGTGGCATCACAATTCCGGACTTCAAGCTCTATTACAAGCTGTAATCACCAAGACAGCATTGTACTGGCACAAAAACAGACACCTAGATTAATGGAACAGAATAGAGAACCCAGAAATGAACCCTCAACTCTATGGTCAACTAACCTTCGATAAAGCAGAAAAGAATATCCAATGGAAGACAGTCTCTACAGAAATGGTGTTGGAAAATTGGATAGCCACATGCAGAAGAATGAAACTAGACCATTTTCTTAGAACATACATAGAAATAAACTCAAAATGAATGAAAGACCTAAATGTGAGACAGGAATCCATCAAAATCCTAGAGGAGAATACAGGCCATAACGTCTGTGACCTCAGCCAGAGCAACTTCTGTCTAGACACAACTCCAAGGCAAGGGAAACAAAGGTAAAAATGAACTATTGGGACTTCATCAAGATAAAAAGCTTTACAGTCAACAAAACCAAAAGACAGCCGAGGGGCTGGGAGAAGATATTTGCAAAATGTCTTATCAGATAAAGGACTAGTATGCAAAATCTATACTTACCAAAGTCAACACCCAAAGAACAAATAATCCAATCAAGAAAAGGACAAAACACACAAAGAGCTCTTTCTCCAAAGAAGACATACAAATGGCCCACAGAAAAATGAAAAAATGCTCAACATCACCCAGCATCAGGGAAGTACAAATCAAAACCACAGTGAGATACCACCTCACAACCAGTCAGAATGTGTAATACTAACAAGTCAGGAAACAACAGATGTTGGCAAGGATGAGGAGATTCGGGACCCCCTTACCCTGGTTGGTGGGAATGCAAACTGGTGCAGCAGCCACTCTAGAAAACCGTATGGAGGATACTCAAAAAATAAAAAGAGAGCTACCCAATGCCCCAGCAATTGCACTACCCTATATTTACCCAAAGAATACAATCATAGTGATCCAAAGGGGCTCCTGCACCCCAGTGTTTCCAGGAGTAATGTCCCCAATAGCCAAAATATGGAAAGAGTCCAGATGTCCACCAACAGATGGATGGATAAAGAAGACATGGTATATATATATAATGGAATACTACTCAGCCATCAAAAATGAAATCTTGCCATTTGCAATGATGTGGCTGGAACTACAGGGTATTATGCTAAGCAAAATGAGTCCATCAGAGAAAGATAATTATCCTATGATTTCACTCAAATGTGGAACTTAAGAAACAAAACAGGATCATAGGGAAGGGGAGGGAAAACTAAAGTAAGAGAAAATCAGAGAGGTAAGACAAACCATAAGAGACTCATAACTCTAGGAAACAAATTGAGGGTTGCTGGAAGGGAGGTGGGTGGAGGATGGGGTAATTGGGTGATGGGCAATAAGAAGGGCACATGATGGAACCAGCACTTGGTGTTGTATGTAACTCATGAATCACGAAACTCTACCACTGAAGCTAGTAATACACTATATGTTCATTTATTGGATGAAATAAATAAATAAATAAACTGACCTCTGTGCTTCAGACCCAAAACAGAACATGAACACAGAGTTGTGGATAAAGAGGAACAGTAGCTTCATTGCTTTGCCAGCCAAGGAGGCCTCAGCAGATCAGGGCCTTCAAACCTTCAGCCCACCCAGAGGAAGGGGCTGTGTGTTTGTAGGGAAATATGGGATTATGGCTGATTTCCAGAGGAAATCGTGTGTCTGTGCTGTCAGCTCTGTTCATCTGTTCATCATGTTGTCAGGGTGGAATTAGATTCCTGAAACAATAGGCTCAGAAGGTAGGAAGGGAGGTTTATAGAAGAGAGAAAAAACCTTATTTAGTTTGAAATGGAGTCTTGCTGAAGCAGAAATGCAGCCATTTTTGTTTTTGTTTTTTTTAAAATTGAGAATGGCTAATCCAAGCCATTCAGGCCTTTAAGATTTTATTTATTTATTTGAGAGAGAGACAGCATGAGAGGGGAGAAGGTCAGAGGGAGAAGCAGACTCCCCATGGAGCTGGGAGCCTGATGCGGGGCTCGGTCCCAGGACTCTGGGATCATGACCTGAGCTGAAGGCAGAGGCTTTAACCCACTGAGCCACCCAGGCACCCCACCATTTTGGTTTTTGTTCAACTTGATGCTTTGAAGTGGTTCTGGTTCAGTCACCAGGACAAGCGTAGGAAGCCAACTTCATATTTTATGGTGAGAAGCCAGTCCACATTTTCTAGACTGGGTAAAATAAAGAAAAAAGATAAAACACCAAATTTCAATGAGAATGTGGATGAATTAGAATTCTCATATTGCTGATGAGAGGGTAAAAAGTAGATTCACTTTGCAAAACTGTGTGGTACTTACGAAAATAAATATTTATCTACCAAAGAGGAGCATTTTGTCACCCTAAAATATCTGATCAGTGGAGAAGGCATGGATCTAAATGTGCTCACGATCATCGACTTGGTTCCTGTTCTGTGCCTGGTCACCTCTCCAAGTGCTATCCTATGGGAACAGGCTCAGGTTTGAAAGTTTGAAAGATGATTATCACCTGAGCCCTCCCTCTCTGGTTCTATCAATTGGTTTGGACGAAAACAACAGTGTCGTGTTAATTGCGGGCTCCAGGTGATACTCAATGAGGCCAGGTGATCCTGAGTTAAGCACGAGGGCTTCCTGTTATTTTTTGAGAGTTGAGAGCAGGCTTAGGCTCAAGGAGAGGTCAGAGGGACTCTCCTACAAGAGTCGGGGTGGGTCATGTCCATGCAGCACACAGTTCCTATGCTGTAGCTGAATTTGTGGGCATCTGTGGAAGGGGAGGCTCCCTGAGAGCAGGGGAGGAAAAGTCAGGGATTGGTCTTCAAGTAGGAGCTACTGACAAAATGGACGAGGAAGCTAGGACTTCTCTGCATTTCATGGTCCGGTCTTCAGGTGAGCAGTTTATTTTTTTTTTTATTATTTTTTTTTTAAAGATTTTTATTTATTTATTTGACAGACAGATCACAAGTAGTCAGAGAGGCAGGCAGAGAGAGAGAGAGGAGGAAGCAGGCTCCCCGCTGAGCAGAGAGCCTGATGCGGGGCTCGATCCCAAGACTCTGGGATCATGACCCGAGCCGAAGGCAGAGGCTTTAACCCACTGAGCCACCCAGGCGCCCCAGGTGAGCAGTTTATACGTGAAGAGGCTCTGTTGGTATCTTTAAGGGCATTTTTTTTTTCGTGATATTCCCGTGATTTCTCCCCAAATACCTTGTGAGAAAGAAATCTAGAGGACGAGGGGAAAGAAGAAATGGGCAGTTCTTGAGTAAGTCTTGTGTCCCAAGTCAGAGACCAT
Organism: Martes martes; assembly: GCF_963455335.1. NCBI lineage: Eukaryota > Metazoa > Chordata > Mammalia > Carnivora > Mustelidae > Martes > Martes martes. The sequence goes on along the minus strand of NC_137905.1, from coordinate 55,594,154 downwards.
GTCATGTTTTTCTCCTGAAATTCCTTGCATTAGAAATGGCAAATGTGGGTGCCTGGGTGGCTCAGTGGGTTAAGCCTCTGTCTTCGTCTCAGGTCATGATCTCAGGGTCCTGGGATCGGGTCCCACATCGGGCTTTCTGCTCAGTGGGAAGCCTGCTTTCTCCTCTCTCTCAGTCTGCCTTTCTGCCTACTTGTGATTTCTGTCAAATAAATAAATAAAACCTTTAAAAAAAAAAAGACTTAAATGAAAAAAGAAATTGCAAATGTTGGCCACCTGGGTGGTTCAGTTGTTAGGCTGCTGCCTTTGGCTCAGGTCCTGATCCCAGGGTCCTGGGATCGAGCCACGTGTCGGGCTCCCTCCTCAGCAGGAAGCCTGCTTCTCCCTCTCTCACTCTCCCAGCTTGTGTTCCCTCTCTCGCTGTCTCTCTCTCTGTCAAATAAATGAATGAATCTTTAAGAAAAAAAAAGAAATTGCAAATGTTGATTCCTCTAGTTTTTAAGTTTCTGCATCATGTTTTCACCTATTTATAAAACCTTTCCAGAAATGACACTCAGGGCTAGGTCTTTAGAACACTTCTCCCCTATATCCCAGATCCTTCTCTCCCACGTCTCCAGCCAGGCTTCCAGTAGGGCCATCAGTGTTTGTCACTGAATTAAGGTCCTGTGATTGTTGAAAATATTCCTCGGTGACAGATCTGCAGGGGAAGGTGGTGAGTCCAGGTTTCCTATTGCTGCCGAGTTCTGTTCCTGGGATCTCGGTGAAGGAAAACATCATCTAGGTCCCACCTGGATACTTCACCAGCTCTCTCTAGCCCAGAAGTAAAAAAACACACAAATACCCATGATGGATATGAGGTCCAGAATAACTCGCAACATTTTCGGACTGCAAATAGGTGTAAGTGTGAGTCTTGTTCTTGAGAATGAGAAAAAGATGTTCTATTTAAAATATGATGGGGGGCACCTGGGTGGCTCAGTGGGTTAAAGCCTCTGCCTTCAGCTCAGGTCAAGATCCCAGGATCCTGGGATCGAGCCCCACATTGGGCTCTCTCCTTGGCAGGGAGCCTGCTTCCTCCTCTTTCTGCCTGCTGCTCTGCCTACTTGTGATCTCTGTCAAATAAATAAATAAAATCTTTAGAAAAATATATGATAGGAGACACCGGCATGGCTCAGTCATTAAGCATCTGCCTTCAGCTCAGGTCCTGATCCCAGGGTCCTGGGATGGAGCCCCACGTCAGGCTCCCTGCTCAGTGGGAGACTGCTTCCCCCTCTCCCACTCCCCCAGCTTCTGTTCCTCTCACACTGTCTCTCTCTCTGTCAAATAAATATTCTAAAAATATATGATAGAGAGGCATCTGGGTGGCTCAGTCGGTTAAATTTTGGACTCTTGATTTCTTATCAGGTTGTCTTCTCAGGGTCCTAGAATGGAGCCCCATTTCTGGCTCTGCACTGGGAGGCGAGACTGTGAGATTCTTTCTCCCTTTCCCCTGCCCCTCCCCTCCTCTCTCTAAAATATAAATAAATCTAAATAAAAATAAAAATAAATAACTTCCCCAGTAGCCTTTCTGAAAGAGTTCCACTCCCAATATATTTCAGGAAAACCAATGGATGCCTCTTTCCATGGCAGTGGATTGGGTAGATACGCAGGATATACCTTTAAGCTCTTGGGATTTCCTATGCTCATGGTCGACAGATGTGATCGAAAACCACTACATGTGCAGCATCTCCCTGTATCAGTTGTAGGTGGGGGAGCTGACAAGTGAAATTAGTGTGATGAAGAAGTTAATGGTTTTTGCTGTGCCATGAGCCATAACATACTTTGTACTTTGCTAGGAGCTTCCTGTCTTTTTTTCTTTTTTAATCTATTTATTTATAAAAGATTTTATTTATTTATTTGACAGACAGAGATCACAAGTAAGCAGAGAGGCAGGCAGAGAGAGAGAGGGAAGCAGGCTCCTTGCTGAGCAGAGAGCCTGATGCAGGGCTCGATCCCAGGACCCCAGGACCATGACCTGAGCCAAAGGCAGTCACCCAACTGACTGAGTCAGCCAGGCACTCCAACCCATTCATTCTTTACAAGGATGCTCTTTAACTTCAAGTATTTGTGTTCCTTCCTAATTTCCTCTTTTTTTTTTTTTAAAGATTTTATTTATTTGACAGGCAGAGATCACAAGTAGGCAGAGAGGCAGGCAGAGAGAGAGAGAGGTGGGAGCAGGATCCCTGCTGAGCAGAGAGCCCGATGTGGGGCTCGATCCCAGGACCCTGGGATTGTGACCTGAGCCAAAGACAGAGGCTTTAACCCACTGAGCCACCCAGGACCCCCCCTAATTTCCTCTTGTGATTGTGTTCAGATTTTAAAGCATTTTGGTATGAAAATATGAATGGAATAATCTCAGTCTTTTTGTACCAGTTGAGACCTCATTTGTGACCCAGCATGTGATCTATTCTGGACAATGCTCCATGTGCACCCAAGAAGAATGTGTATTCTGTTTTAGGATGGAATGCTCTGAATATATCTGTGAAGTCCATCTCATTCAGTGTGTCATTCAAAGCCCTTGTTTCCTTGTTGATCTGCTTAGATGATCTATCCATTGCTGTGAGTGGGGTGTTAATGTTCCCTACAATTATTGTTATCAATGTTTCTTTAATTTTGTTATTGTTTTGTACAATTGTCTGCTCCCAAGTTAGGGGTGTAAATATTTATAATTGTTAGATTTTCGTGCTGGATAGACCCTTTTATTATGATATAGTGTCCTTCTTCATCTCCTACTACAGTTTTTGGTTTCAAATCTAGTTTGTCTGATAAGAGGATTGTTACTCCAGCTTTCTTGATATCCATTGGCATGATAAATGTTTTCCCACCCCCTCACTTTCAATCTGGAGGTGTCTCAGGCTCTAACATGAGTCTTTTCTAAACAGCATATCAATGGGTCTTGTTTTTTTATTCCATCTGATATCCTGTGCCTTTTGATTGGATCATTTGGTCCATTCACATTCAGAGTAATTATTGAGAGATATGAATTTAGTGCCATTGTATTACCTATAAAGTTAATGTTTCTGTAAATTATCTTTGTTCCTTTCTGGTCTTTATTACTTCTGGACTCTGTCTTCACTCAAAGGATCCCCTTTGATATTTCTTGCAGAGCTGGTTTAGTATTCAAAAAAAAAAAAAATATATATATATATATATATATACACATATACACGCACACATACATAAATACATACATACACATATATTTATCCAGGAAACTATCTTTCCTTCTATTCTGAATGACCACCTTGCTAGATAAAGTATTCTTGGCTGTATATTTTTCCCATTTAGCACATTGACTATATCATGCCAGTCCTTTCCAGTCTGCCAGGTCTCTGTGGGCATGTCTGCTGCCAGGCTTATGTTCCTACCCTTGGTTAAAGACCTCTTGTCCTGAGCTGCTTTCAGGATTTTCTCTTTATCTCTGAAATTTGCAAGCTTCACTATTATATATCGAGGGGTTGGCCTATTTTTATTGATTTTGAGGGGACTTCTCTGTGCCTCCTAGACTTGAATGCCTGTTTCCTTCCCCAGATTAGGGAGATTCTCAGCTATAATTTGTTCAAGTAAACGTTCTACCTACTCTTCATCTTCTGGGACCGCTATTATCTGGACTTTATTTTACTTTATTGAATGGCTGATTTCTCTGTCTTACTTTGTGATATAGTAGTTATCTTTCTGATTTCCACCTTCTTTATTTTCCATAATTTTGTCTTCTATATCACTGACTCTCTCTTCTGTTTCATTTATCTTCACTGTTAGAGACTTCATTTTTTACTGCATCTCACTAATAGCCTTTTAAGTTTCAACCTGATTGGATTTTAGTTCTTTTATTTCTATAGTAGGGGATTCCCTAGTGTTGCCTATGTTCTTCTCAGGCCCAGCAAATATCTTTATAATCATTGTTATAATTTCTAGTTCAGACATCTTACTTCTATCCATATTGATTAAATCTGTGGCAGTGAGTACTAACTCCTGTTCTTACTTTTGTGGTGAATTTCTCCATCTCATTATATCCAGGAAAGAATAGAAAAAAGAGGGAGAAAAGAAAATAATATTAACAACAACAGAAAAAAATTAACAAAACAAATCAGAAGAAAACAAAACAAAAAAAAAACCAAAGAAAATTAAAAGTCAAACCAGAATTTAAACAGAACAGACCAAAATTCCAGATTGTGGGTGTATTTTGGTCTGCTTGTTAAAAGAAACTAGATCCCAAAATGGGAAAGAAAGAAAAACTTTATATCATATTTTATATATATATATTTATATATATATACACACACACATATATATATACATACATACATACACATATATATACAATATAATATAAATAGATATCTGCATTATATCTATATAATATATATTTATAATATTAAAATATATAAATATATATATCTCCATATAAAATCATGTATGTATAATACAATGAATGGAAACTAAAAATAAAAAATACATATATATATAACCTATATATAAAATAAAAATGAAAATAAAGAGAATTGAAAAAAACAAAAAAATAAACAATTAAAAAAAACTGAAAAACTATAGAAGAATAAAAAAACTGGTAATGCTATATACTGTTTTCCCAACAGCTGAAGTTTTGCAGTTGTCTATGACTGGTAAACTTGGTGCTATCTCTTCTCGGGGAGGGTCCTGTTGCACCCTGATTCTCAGAGGCCTTTTTCCTAGTGGAATTACACCTCCCTTTCAGTATGTGCTCAGTGTAAGTCGTTCCAGATTCCACTATGTGGCACTGTTTTGCTCTCTGCAGGCTTTCAGCAGTGATTGGGGGGGTTGAAAATGGTGGCACCCTGCTCTCTAACCCTGAGGCTGAAAGGTTGCACCCCCCCGCCCCCCAATTTTCAGTGATCCCTCACAGAAAAGCACTTTTGTCTCCCTGGTTTCCATCTGAACTCTGTATTCATGCAGCCCGTGACCCAGTGTTTTTATCTCAGGCATGGGACTGAGTTTCAAGTTGCCAAATTGTAGACTCCTGTGATGTGGCCTGTGCTCTTCCTCCTGGAGGAGGGAGGAAGGTCTCACTACACTTTGGCCTTTTGCTGGGCCCCAGACGGGAGAGCAGGAGTGCAACAGTGCAGCAGGTCCCAGTTAATGGCAACACCGAGAATAAAAAGCAGTGCTGTTTTCAGCCAGCTTCCCTGCTCTGACGCCTGTGAACTCTGCCTCACTCAGGCATCCCCATTCTTCTTGTGACCCCAGGGATCCTGAGACCCCACTGTCCCACCAGGGATTCTACCCTGCTCTGTCATCTGAACACCTTTAAGCCAGGGGTGTCCCCACCAGAGGAGACTTTTAAAAGTTCTGATACCACACTCCACTGCTTCTAATACTTAACCAGTAGTCTCCTTAAGCTGACTCCCTCCCCTCACCCTGTCCTCCCATATATGGTCCCTGATTCAAGTCTCTGTACCTCCTACCTTCCAAGAAGTGGTTGCTTTTCTATTTGTAGAATTGTAGCATTTCTGTTCTCAGATCTCCAACTGATTTTGCAGGAATCCAGAATGATAACTAGCTGAATGCCAGGGACCTACAAACTTACCATCCCCTACTCCTCTGCCATTTAACTTGTCCCTCTCTTTCCTTCATTTTTGATACTTGATGTCATCCAAGTTGTTCACATTACTGTGACAATTTAATAAAGTGAAAGCATGGAGATTTTACGAGTCACGGGTTGTCTTGATATTTCTTTGAAGTGAAAAACATGAGACAGTGCAGAGTCTCTAATAGCTTTTCTATACTTAGGAAGATAACAGTATTCCATTAGAAGTAAAGTTATTGCCCCAGGTAAGAGATGAAAAACATCCAGACTGATGGATTGGCATAAATTCTGCTTGTGGAGACAGGATACCTATCCTAGGCTGCACTATTGACTCTGAACTTAGGAAGGTAAATTCTATTTCTTTTCTTTCCAAATCATCTTCAGTTCTTCTATGTCTTCTCATTGGCATTGCCAGCAACATATGCATCAAAGCTGCCCCATGTCCACATCAGTCACTCTTATAGGTTCTCATGAGTGATTTAGAATTTTTTGAGCAATGAGAAATTATCTTTAAGCAGATCACTGGAAGCCATACTCAAGGTTTAAATACAAGATTGTCATCACTTCATTGAGGTAGGAGGAAAGAGGTGCCAGTGGGCCACAGGTTTAATTCAGGCACTTGACAATGAGAGTTATGAAGGCAGATAAAACATGTTGATGGTATCCTTCCGGAGAAAGATAAGACCTACTGAAAGCAAATACAGAAAACTTTTAAGTGTGGGGAAAGAAATGGCAGGGAGTGTCTTTTAGTCACTGCAAGGGCTTAGGAAGCTACTTGTGATGAACAAATATGACAGAGATGGAGGCTTGAGAAATGTGGTGGGTTTCAGAGAAGTGAGATCTTGTCTTCATGATTTCACAAATTCCTGTGTAGTACTGAGGACAGATGCTGTGGCATGACCAAGATTACTGTACTTTTCAGTCCAAAATCCATGGCAGGGGATAGAGAGGGGTTGCTGGAAGACTCAAACATTGTGGACACACTGCTTTCAAATGTCACATGGCATAGTAGACATCCAGCCTTCTGGAAACTGGCATAATCAGAAAGATGTGTGCTGAGTGTCCACAAAGCACTAGAATCTTAGGTATCTAACCCCAATGTTGGATGACAATCCAGTGAAGCCGATGCACAGCAGGAAACTCATTCTGTTTGAGCCCCGTGAGGAGTGTTATTCCTTGAGGTGTGTGTGAGGGGCACTGGTTAGTTGGGGGACAGCTTACCAGTCAGAGGCAGTGAGCATTTCTGCCCCAAACAGTCCACCTGCTTTTTAAGGTAAATGTTCATTCACAGCCCATGCTGCGTTTCTGCCCATCCTGAGGGGAGCAGGAAAGAGGACTCCTGTCAGCTGTGGAAACTGATACCATGAAGTTGGGTAGCAGGTCATGATCACATGTAACCCTGATCCAACTGAAGGATAAGTATAAGTATAAAGCTTCATTTGGGGTAGTTGTTACTTTGTGGTCCGCTGTACCCTGAAAAAGCAGATGTTTGCTTCTAGAAAAGAAGACGTATGTCGTGTATTCCATGCATATTGAGTAGGTAATGCTCAGGTCTGATAAAAGGGCAGTATGGTGTAGTCTGGTTGGTCCGTTTCTTCCCTCTGCTGTTGTCCACCAGCAGACATTGTGCTAACACTTCCCTCATGGCCAGACGTGCTTGCCCCACCCTCAGTCATCAAACCATGTTCCAGGCATCACAGAGGCAGTGTGAGTCTGATAGGAGTCAGGGAATTTATTTTAGAATCACTCATTTTTTATGCAGGGAAGGCCAACTTCTTTCAGGTGCTTCTCTCTTCATCTCACTGACCAGAACACTGTCATGAGGCTACTGTAAGTAACATATCTGTAACACATGTGAACAGGTGAGCTCTTGGGAATGGCCAGTCATAACTCCATTTGCAGCCGTTCTCCCTTCTCTGGAGTAAGGGGGTGGGGAGATGAAGCTGAATGTTCCAACCTTCTGGTTATGGTTTGGTCTTTCTGGTGGCCAGCCCCCATTCAGGAGCCCACCCAGAGCCACTTCCCTGAGTAAGGGTTACTCCTACTGCTGTTATCACTTAAGAATTTACAAGTGTTAGGAGCTTGGTACCAAAACTGGGGTCAGAGACAAACATATATGTATTTCATTATGACATCAGTAAAAATGGAATAATATTAGCCCAAAAGCATAAATTCATGAACCTTAAAAGCATTAGTAACAGCTGACCATACATTGTAAACACTATATAATTACTTTAGCCTTTGGTGAATATTGTAGATTAAATTTTTCATGGAAAAGGAGTATCACAGTTCATGTTTCCACGCTGATTTCTCTAGTTTTGAATGTAAATATTGAACCCTGGAAAATGACAGTTAGGAATGAACTTCCTGATGCAGATTTCCCCTGGAAACCTGTTGTTCTAGCTCTTATGTCATCGTTTTCCTTAACTGCACTGGAACCGTGACAAGTTGGAGAGGTATTTCTCAGTCATTTGAATGTAGGAAAGTGTTGGTCATCCTTCTGGTGGAATCCCAGACTCCTTGGCAGCTTTTGCTTTAAAACATCTTCTCCATCATTTTCTAGTTTCACAGAGTGTCCAGAGATTGTCCACTGGCAACTCTGAGCTCTTGAATATCTTCCAGGCCATCACCATCAGTCCAGGTAGGCAAGGCATTAAGGAAAGGTTCCACATTCCATTGGCTGCTCCAATATCCTCTGCTGAATTCTACCTCAGCTGGTCAATATCATAGTTCCTTTGTATGTATAGGACAAGAAGATCAAATAGATCACAGACATTATAGGCTTTGGATCCTTTTCTACTCTACCTTGTGAGGAACACATAACCTTACTCTATGCAGCATTCAGATGGATCTCAACTGTCTTGTGTGTAGGACTCATTAAGGTTTTCATTCTGTTCATGCACAAGCTGAGGGGCCAACACCTTCATAGGAAATATCACGCCCAGATTCTCCCCTGAGATAACAGCTGTGACCCCAAACATTCTTATCCTGGGGAGCACCTCTGTAAATTTTCATATTCTCTCTGCCGTCATTGTAATTTCTCTTTTTTATTAAACCACGTGGAGGGAAATGAACAACTGGGTCTTAATCAATGCATGTTTCCAACCTGCCAGAAGTTTACTCTGCTGAGTGATGACCACTGTGTATCCAGGTCCTCCTCTGTATCCTGGAGAAATCATAAAACTTCCTCATCTCATGAGGAAAATGTAGTCTGTTTTCCTCCACGTAAGTCATTTATATATTCATGCGTCAAAGAGTGTCATATACAATGACAAGACAGTCACATTGTAGGTAAAATTGTGAATAGGATAATCTATTATAGTAAGAAATAATAAATTATAGCCATAGAATGAATCCTTTTTATAATTATTATATAATTATCCATACAATTATGTTATATTGAGGGTCCCAGGAGATAAGGTCAGAGTCCAATCAATGATGAAGTAGTTTCTCTTGAAAGAATGCAGAGATACTCAAAATGTCTTTGAATGTATAACTTTCAATATGAGATGTTATATTTGCCTACCATTTACCTGGGGGTTGGGTTACGAAGAAAGTTCCACAGAGGTGGTTAACAAGTTTGATGGTCCTTCAAGAAACTGGTGCATCTGATGGTCAGAGCAGAATGTCTACATGGCAACAAGCATAAGCATTAAAACCTGCCACATTAGGTTCTGGCTTAGTGCAACCTCGGGGGGGGGGGGGTGGGGAGATTCTTTAACAGTGCAAAGTTAAGACCCACAACAGTTCTAAAATCATGACCACAACTACAGCTACCTGTAACCCGTGTTAACTGAAGTACAGTCTACTTACTGCAGAGAGCCCTGCTCAGATATGGGAAATATTACACCTGCATCAGAGGACACTGCTCCACCAGGACGGGTCTGTGCTCTACCTGATGGCCCAGACTCAGCCCAAGGTTTCTGCTCCCTGGATCCCTATGGGGGCAGTCTCACTGGGGACACACTCCTCAGGACCAGGGACTCTTTGGAATACACAGGGATGGCCTCTATAGACTGGGGTTAGGTTGGCATCCGAATCTGAATCTGCTTTCATCTCCAAGAAAAAGGAATGAATCATCCAGGGTCCTCTTCTCCCTCCATAGAGGGAATCTTCTTCATGGTACCCAGGTGGGAGTCCCTCTGGGTTCCTCATACTATGGTAAAGAACACTGAGTAAGTGTAGAGATGAAAACAAAACTGTTTATTTCCATAGCATCCCATCATTAGAAAAACAGATAGAGAGTCATGACCCACATCATCCAGGAATTTTTAGGTTAGGGTAATTGGGTACATTGTTGAATTCCAGATTGTGGAGTCAGTGTGAGGAGGAAGAGTGGTCTACAGGGAACTTTGTTTCAGTTGGGCCAGTTCCTTGTCTGTGTTGTTGTGTGTGTTCTGGTGTTACCCCTGATGGGTCATCCATGGACCAAAGAGTTTTTATTAGCAGTAATAGTAGCATTGATTTGACATTCTTCTTAAGAAAAGTTTTCTAATATAATTGTCCCAGAAAATTCTGTTCATGTTAAGTTGCTTTTTCTTTTCTTTTATAACACAGAAAGTAGAGAGACCAAATAGATTTAAATAATATGAATTCTGTGTGTTAATCTTCTTTGGGTAGGCTTAGGAATGACAGAGCTGGAACTATGCCTGAGGCAGGGAGATAAGGGCCTACAGCCCACTTCCTCCCTAGGTCAAACCAGATACACCCTCTTCTGAGTCTGGGTGCTTGTCTCTCTGGCTCTGGGAGCTCCTCCCTTCCCAGGACAGATTAGAGAACAGATTCTGAGTGGCTGTTCCTTTCATCTCTCCAGGGCTGGTGCTCACAATTCCCAAAACTGGGAATCGGAAAAATGGGAGCAAAGGACTATGTATCTTAGTGCCTTCATTTCTGTTTTTATCATTAAAGCCCGTGCTTCACAAGTCTTTCACTCAGAATCCTGTTTTCCGTTCCTGCAGGTTGAGTAGTCACCCAAGTAACAAAATAGAAATATATGTATACATTGTGACATGGTTAAAATAACCTAGCTAATGAACATGTCCATCACCTCAAAGTGTTAGAAATTTTTCATTTTTGATGTTTTAATTTTTGTAAGAACATCTAAGATATACTCCCTTAGCAAAATTCAAATATTAAAAGACACAGAATTATTTGTAGTCACCATGCTGTAGCTCAGATCCCAGAACTTACTCATCTTACATAAGTGAAATTTTGCACCATTTGACCAACACCTCCCATATTGTCATCAGCCACCTCTTGGCATCACATTTCTACTCTGCTTTGAGGAGTTCAGTTTCATTAGATTTCAGATATAATTGAGATAATGCAGTATTTGCCATTTTGTGTGGCTTATTCCACTTAGCGTAATATCCTCCATGCTCACCCCCATTGTCCAAATGGAAGGATGTCCTTCTTTTAAGCTGAGTTTTGTTTAGATACAGAGATCAATATTATATAGTTTTTCTATGTATCTTGATATGTATATATGTCTACATTTTGATACATTTGATATGTATATTCGTTATGTATTTTGATATATATCATAAATAATATATTTATATGATATTTATATTTATATACATATACAGATTTCTAGAGTCACTACTCCTAGAAACCAGGGAGACTACTCTTCCTATTTGATAGAATAACTAAAATTGAGAAAAAAAGAGAAATTTGTAGCATCAGGGATGCCTAGGTGGCTCAGTTGGTTAAGTGTCTGCCTTCAGCTCAGGTTATGATCCCAGGGTCCTGGGATCAAGTCCCACACTGGGTTCCCTGCTCAGCAGAGAGCCTGTTTCTCCTCCTGACCACCATTCCCCCTGCTTGAGCTCTTTTTCTGACAAATGAGTAAAAATAAAATCTTTATTAAAAAAAGAAATTTACACTATTGTGGAGGAATTAAAATAATCATATATTGATGAAGAGAGTATACATGGTACACGATATAAAATTTACGTATAAAATATTTTCTTTCCTCTTAAAAACATGTAAATGCAACAATGAAAACTCCCTGAACTTCTCTTCCTTTCTGTGTTTTTACATTCATCTATATTTCACTCATACAGAATACACACATTCCTTGTAATTGACAGGAAAAAAGACAAGGTGGATAGGTGGGGGCCAGTATCTACATCTTCATGGTTATTACAGGACACCTAGTGCCCAGCTTGCAGGATTATATGGGGGTGAAATCACATCATATATGGGCAGTTGCCAACATGTCGCACCATAACCCTTGTGAACACGAAATCAGTGCTCAGTCAACACTGCAGTAATCAATGTATACACCTTGTTTTCCAAATAGAGACTTGCTCAGATATTAGTGCATTCATTAGTCTTCTTTCTGTAAATTTTACAGTGCTATGAAAGCACGTGGTCCTTCAGGGTGGTGATGGTGGTCTTTGCTGGGACCAACAGTCCAGCACAACAGTGAAAAGGAAATAGTAAATTCTTTCCTGGGAACTTACCAGGAAATGTTTGTGTTGACACAAACATGGGGGACTCAGGTGTGCTGTCCCTGCATTCTCCAATGTAGCCACTAAATGTGGGTCCCCAGGAGCAGCATCAATACTAATGAGGAACTTGTGAAAGGTGCCAGTTCCCAGACCCCATTCCACACCTGCAGAATCACCATCTTTTTCTGTGGAACCTGGAACACCAGGTGATTTCATGCCCATCGAAACGTGAAAGCACATCATTGCTTATCAGCCTGGGTTGACGGTAAAGATCCCACGGTGCATTTTAAGAACCACCATCACCTGTGCGCTCTGCCAGAGTCCGTCTGTGGGTCAGGGGGAGAGCGTCAGTGCCACTTTAAGTACGTGCTCCAGGTGATTCTCAGGGAGACCGGGGGAAGCACCAGGATCCTAAGGTGTATCTGTGAGAGCTGAGTCTGGCTTTCTGGTGGAGACAAGGTAACAGTCTGTTCTGTCTGCAGTTGGAAGGGGCAGGTCAGGGCAGCCCAGGCTCCCTGCGCTGTGGCAGGATTCGTGGCTGTCGGTGGGAGGCGAGGACATCTGAGACCGGGAAGGAGAAACACACTTGTAAGTGTCCACTTAGCAGCTCCTTTTTTCTGAATCCTTCCTCTGACAAAGGAGAGGTGGCCTTTTGTGCAGTTTGCGATCCTTCTGCCTCTGAGTTGATGATAGCGGGTGAAGAGACAGTGCCAAGGACTTAAAAGGCTTAAAGGTGAGATTTCTCTATATAATCTCACCCAAGAAAGAAACCTGCAACAGAAGGGAGAGGAAGAAATGGCTGCTGCTCAGGTAAATCTTGTTTTGACTTAGCTCAGGGCAGTGTTCTCATTTTTTACTGAAATGTCATGTATTTAGAATTTATACACATTTACTTCTCTAACTCTGGTGGAACTGCCTGCCAAATGTATTTTCCACTACTGTTTATTGTTTTAATGATAGTCAAAGTCAGCCCTTTAGGATATTTCTCTCTTTCATCCCAGGGCTGTCTCTCCATTCTCCCCAACAAGGTTTTCTATGCAGCATGAATTCCTACCATGAACTCATGATCTGGAACTATTGAAAATATTTGCTTTGTGACAAATTAATATGGGGATGAGTTAAAACCCAAGATTCTTACTGGAGGTGGGTCAGATTTCAGGACCCCAGTGAAAGAGGAGAATACATACCACTGAGGACCCGTCTGGGTGTGGCCCGAGTCTATGGAAACTAGATGAACATAAACAAACCCCATGGTTATTAGGCCCAGAATAAGCCAAAGTTCGGGGCAGTCTTGCTGTCTAGCTTGCTTCAAAGAAAGACTTACTGGGACACCTGGGTGGCTCAGTGGGTTAAGCCTCTGCCTTTGGATCAGGTCATGATCCCAGGGTCCTGGGATCAAGCCCCACATCGGGCTCTCTGCTCAGCAGGAAGCCTGCTTCCCGCTCTCTCTCTGCCTGCCTCTCTGCCTACTTGTGATCTCTCTCTCTGTGTCAAATAAATAAACAAAATCTTAAAAAAAAAAAAAAGACTTTTTGAAATACATTCAAGATTATAGGACACGAGAGCATTCGGTCTTAATTTCATAAAAATACTGTATTTTCACAATTGGAATCATTATGATTTTTTTGGGGGGGGTAAACAGTATTATGGCAGTGGTAATTCTTTCTACATGCTTCAAGCCATCGATACCAGTTTGTCTTGTTACAGCTGATGTTAAATTTGTTGAATTGATTCAGGGTTTCTCTGCTGGATGCCCCAAGACAATGAAAGCTCTGTCCTTTGTTTACTGGAGATCCTGGCCTTTGCAAATAAAAGTTCTAAATTAGTCATGGACCTGTAAGTTTCCATTTTATTCTGTACAATGTCACAAGTATTCTCTCCTTTTCTCTCTTTCTCTGCTTTTCTTTTTAATTTTCAGCAAAGGGAAACAACTATAATTACTCTATGTTTACATGTTAAAAATCTGTAGTGTAACTCACCACAAATGACAAACGATGTGATTTTTTTTTGTATTTTGTATTATATGTATACATATATATAATATATACATATATATTATATGTATACATATATATATGTATTATTTGCTTCAGGGGTACAGGTCTGTGAATCATCAGTCCTACACAATTCAGAGCACTCACCATAGCACATACCTCCCAATATCCACCACCCAGCCACCCTATTCCTCCCCCCACCCTGGTCTCCAGCAACCCTTAGTTTGTTTCCTGAGATTAAGAGTCTCTAATGAGTTTGTCTTCCTCCCCAGTCCCATCTTTCCCTCCCTACCCCTCACAGCACGCCCCGCCCAATTCCTCATATCAGAGAGATCATATGATAATTGGCTTTCTCTGATTGACTTATTTCACTTAGCATTATACCCTCTATGTCCATCTACAACATGGCAAATGGCAAGATTTCTGGTTTTTTAATGGCTGCATAGTATTCCATCATACCCCCCACACACACACCACATCTTCTTTATCCATTCATATGTTGATGGACAGCTCAGCTCCTTCCACAGTTTGGCTATTGTGGACATTGCTACTACAAACATTCGGGTACACGTGCCCCTTCGGATCACTACATTTAATTCTTTAGGGTAAATACCTAGTAGTGCGATTGCTGGGTTGTAGGGTAGCTCTATTTTCAACTTTTTGAGGAACCTCGTACTGTTTTCCAGAGTGGCAGCACCAGCTTGCATTCCCACCAACAGTGTAGGAGGGTTCCCCTTTCTCCACACCCTCACCAACATCTGTCATTTCCTGACTTACTAATTTTAGCCATTCTGACTGGTGTGAGGTGATATCTCACTGTGGTTTTGATTTGTATTTCCCTGATGCTGAGTGATGTTGAGCACTTTTTCACGTGCCTGTTGGCCGGCCATTTGGATGTCTTCTTTGCAGAAATGTCTGTTCATGTCTTCTGCCCATTTCTTGATTGGATTATATATTCTTTGGGTGTTGAGTTTGATAAGTTCTTCATAGATTTTGGATATTAGCCCTTTATCTGATATGTCATTTGCAAAATTCTCCTCCCATTCTGTTGGCTGTCTTTTGATTTTATTGACTGTTTCCTTTGGTGTGCAAAAGCTTTTGATCTTCATGGAGTCCCAATAGTTCATTTTTGCCCTTGCTTCCCTTGCCTTTGGGGATGTTTCTAGGAAGAAATTGCTGCAGTTGAGGTCGAAGAGGTTACTGCCTGTGTTCTCCTCAAGGATTTTGATGGATTCCTGTCTCACATTGAGGTCTTTCATCTGTTTTGAGTCTATTTTTGTGTATGGTGTAAGGAAATTGTCCAGTTTCATTCTTCTGCATGTGGCTGTACCATTTTCCCAACACCGTTTGTTGAAGAGACCGTCTTTTTTCCATTGGACATTCTTTCCTGCTTTGTTGAAGATTAGTCCACCATAGAGTTGAGAGTCCATTTCTGGGATCTCTATTCTGTTCCACTGACCTATGTGTCTCTTTTTGTGCCAGTACCATACTGTTCTGATGATTCTAGATTTGTAATAGAGCTTAAAATCTGGAATTGTGATGTCGCCAACTTTGGTTTTCTTTTTCAACATTTCTCTGGCTATTCAGGGCCTTTTCTGGTTCCATATCAATTTTAGTATTATTTGTTCCATTTCTTTGAAAAAAGTTGATGACATTTTAATAAGGATTGCATTAAATGTGTAGATGGCTCTAGGTAGCATAGACATTTTCACAGTATTTGTTCTTCCAATCCATGAGCATGGAATGTTTTTCCATTTCTTTGTGTTTTCCTCAGTTTCTTTCATGAGTACTTTATAGTTTTCTGAGTACAGATTCTTTGCCTCATTGGTTAGGTTTATTCCTAGGTATCTTATGGTTTGGGTTGCAACTGTAAATGGAATCGACTCCTTAATTTCTCTTTCGTCTGTCTTGCTGTTGGTGTATAGAAATGCAACTAATTTCTTTGTACTGCTTTTATATCCTGACACAATCCTGAATACCTGTATGAGTTCTAGCAGTTTTGGAGTGGAGTCTGGAATATATACACAGCATTATTTTTATGATATCGCAAGTTCTCCTTTGTGCAACAATTAAAACATGGAATACATTTTATTTTGTAAAACTGCTTTACATATTTGTATTACTTTAGTATTCAATAGAGAAATGTAATTTTGAGTATCATTTAGGGCTTTGACCATGTTCTTATTATGAGCTTCCATACACAAAACATTCTCCAGTCTCAAAGAGGGAACAAAGTCTGGGTGGTCATACCAATGAGACACAGAACATGACCATCATTGTTTTAAATTTGGAAGACTGGCTGGGTTGGTAATGGTTTTAATAATGTGTCCATGCATCCGGCCAAAACCCAGAGTACAGCAGCCTATCCAGCCTGGGGGAAGCCATGGCCACAAGTTAGTCACATAGACATTTGGTCCCAGCCAGGAATCAGCCATTTGATACTGGTCCTCCTTTAAGTGCAGTCAGGATTATCAAAGGCTACTTGGTTTTGAAGGGCTATCCTGTGAATCTGGGTAATAAATTTCAGGCCCATATTTGGTTGGGGAGTTATAGCTTGATAATAATCCCCCTTTTCTTCAAATTGCTCCATGGGCATAGAGGACTAGGAAGGCATGTTTGGAGTCCATACAAATATTAATTTTTAAGGCTTTTGCTATTTGTAAAGCACAGGTGGGTATTATTAACTTTGCTTTTGGGGGACACATATTTGCTGACAGGGCTTTGACCTCAACAGTCTAAGTTAAGACTGTCTATAGCATACCCAGGTTTTCTTACCCCCTTTTCCATGAAACTACTGCCTTTGGTAAATCAGCTGTCATTTGCATTTTTAATAGAGGCATCTTTTATATCTGGATGACAAAAATAAACAAGATCAGTAACTTCTGAATAGTTATGCTCTATAGAAGTTACAATGGTCAGGTCTAGGTGTAAGGGTAGCTGGGCTTTAAGTTTGACAGGTTTAAGTATTATTTTAGGCATACGTATAGCATTACCTGGTATTTAATGAGTCAGTTTCCCATCATCCACTGGTGGCTTTTGGCTGTGAAGTTCTTACAGTCAGGGATTGTCCCATAGTGAGCTTTGAGGCTCCTTCTACCAGGAGGGCTGTTATATGCTTGGCTGTTTGTTTGCAATTGTACCTCAACAGGGGTGGCTTCTAAGATAAATATGACTATGAGGGATGAAACCATTAAGAAGCCCTTTTTGCTTGAGGTCCAGCCTTAAGGAATCGCTGGCAAGTGGGAGAAACTTTTAAGAGATAAGGGCATCCCCAAGTACATCATCTGATCATAAAAAAGGGAGATAATGGATGACCCTACTTAAGTCCATAGTTAACCCATGGAGTGGTGTAAGTGCTGGCTTTTAAGGAGGGATTTTGTCATCCCAGCCCCACAAAATTGGTCAAGAAGCTAGCTGAGTTCTACATTTGTTGGGGAATTCATCCCATTTTCCAGTTTTTAAAATATTCATATGCCCATGGAGTCCTGCTGTTATTTCCACAGAATAAAAAGCATGAAGATTATATGTGAGCTATTGTGTAGCAATAGAAAAGCTGTTTCTCTTAAGTTTACCTCGAGTTGTCTAGCTTAGGCAAACATTTAAGGACAATCCAAACTAGGATGTAACATCCACAAAGGTGGGTTACTGAAACATAATTTCTCTCACTAAAATTACCCTCATTTCCAGAGATAGCCAAACCATGACTAATCTGTTTGCAAAACAAGTCCTAACTTGGCCTAATGATTTATAAAAGCTCAGCAAGAATAATGATCATATACAGAGATTTTTAAAAATTTGCTTTGCAGTAAGTTTTTCCAAGGAACCTCTGGGTGGAACTTTTAGCAGACTCTTCTGGCCAGAAGCCACGCCCAGTACTTACCATCAGACATGTGTGCAGTACCTGCAGATCTGAGTGACTTTCTCATCAGAAGGTCCACAAAGTATCCTGATGTTCCTGTACATGCCAGGAAGTGACATTCTTTACTTACCTGGTGAGACTGCTGGGAACTCTGTATGCAAGGTTATCAGCTTAACTTTTCCAAGGGAATTTATGGCTCCAGGGTTCATGAAGTCAACCTTAGTTCCTTAAAGCTGTCTGGTCATATCTGAGTCTATGCATGTCTTTCTCAAATATGACATTCCCGTCAAAGCCTTGGTAAAATAACCAACATTTCCAATGGTGTCCTGTTACAAGAAGAGATTCTTATTGAACTTCTGGAAATGACTAGGATTGCCATGGAAGAAAGAATACTTACCGAGATCTTTGTAATTTCAGAAGGTTTAGGTAGAAAAGTTAACTGCTTCAATTTGTTTTATTCTTTCTATATATCACTGATGTCTTAGTGATGTGCTTTTGGAATACAGGTGAGGTTCAGTGGGGTGCAGTCCAGAGCCAACAATGACCAAGAAAGAATTCTTGAGACATCGTTGGTGCAAAATGGTTTACTAAAGCACAGGGACAGGACATGGTGGGCAGAAGCAGCAGTTATTGTGAAGAGTGGCTGATTCTTTACTCTGGGGTTGGGGGAGGTAAGGAAAAAGGGAGGTTTTGGAAAGAACTTTCATATGCTAAAGAAGGCTCACAGGATACCAGAGGCCTTACCCCAGTTAAGGTTGTTTAGCCCTTTTCAGTAAGACATTAACAAGAAGATAGTTGGGAACTTCCTGGAGGAACATTACACTCTACCCAGCCAAGTATCTGTCAGTGGACTGCAGATTATAAGGACATTTAACTGTATCTACATTTCCTTCTGGAAGCCAGGTTATTAATAGAATGCTTTGTTCTTGTAGATTGCTAAGACATTTGTGAACCAAGGGAGACTCATGTCTTGCAGGATTGTGAACTCTGTAAGCTTAACTATTTGTTTTTCCTTTCCTTAGCTTCAGGGCAGCCAGGAGTGCATGAGAATTATCACATATACCCCGTGGGCGGGGTGGGGGGGTGGGGTGGGGTGGGGTTGTGGGTGTCATTTTCTGTTTTGGCCTCAGCTTGCCTTCTGTTCCCTCATCATTAAGAGAAAGTTTTCTTAGTTTGGAAGAGTAAATATTAGAGAACCAGCAATGTTTCAACCAAGAGTTTACAAAACTATAATCTTTTAGTTCATTTAGTCCCATGTTACTATTCTTGTTTAGTCTGAATGATGTGGGAAACAGGCAGAAGAAAAGTTACTAAATTTAATTTCCTTACTACCTAGAGCCCACTGACAAGTCCTTGAAACAGGCAGAGTGACATTCTTCTAGGGACTCAACTGCCTCCACCTTAATACTTTGCAAAGGGCAAAAGGCAATCCTAACCTGACCTCTCCCCACCCCAACCAGGATCCTGTAAGTCTCCTTGAACATATAAAAATTCCTTTGGAAACTTCCTATATCTCTAAACCCTCCAAGATACACAGTGGCAATCATCCCCAAGCATATGGCCCACCGATATACATCTGAAGTGTCTCATGAGTAAGGTTCTATTAGATGGTAATACATGACCTTTTCCCAACAACAGCTAGCCCCTCAAGGTCCTGGAAACCTTGCTTCCAAAATTCCTTAGACACTGACACTCTCCCTGACCCCCTCATAACTTGCAAGTATGTAATGGGCCCCTCCTCACAACCTGGGGGCAACAGCAGCTCTTCCTGCCCATGCGTCCTGTCCCTGTGCTTTAATAAACCACCATTTTGCACCAAAGACATCTCAAGAATTCCTTCTTGGTCATCAGCTCTAGAATGTACACCACTGAACCTCACTTATATTCTAAAACTACATCATGAATGCAGTTTTAGTTAGTTCTGGCAATTCTTACCCATTTCGGTTTTAATCTTAAAGATACTGAATACCTGTATTTGTCCTAAAGTCCTCTTTATGAATCTTCTTGAAGATGAAACTCATTTTGCAAGAAAATAGGAACGATTAGAAAAGAGAAAAACTCAGAATGGACATGGTTCAAGTTCTGGTGAGATGAGAGTTTACGATAGAGCTAGCAAGGAAATCAGGTTATTTCTGTAACACTTCACAGAACACTTCAATAATCAGATATTAAGTGATGATTTTATATTAAAACATTAAAACTTTGGGAATTGCGTATCCTCTCTAGAATAATTACAGCACTTATCCAACTGCAACCTAAGGCTCGTCATTTGTTTACCAGTGCTTCCAGAGTAATTTCACATGCCAAAAAGAAAGGCCTAATGAGTTAGACTTCATTTACAATTTAGTTCTTGGGAAATTTGTTAAAACCTTTAAGTTTTAAAGTACATGCCTACATAAAATTAGGGATCAAAGACCTGATAAAAGAGAAAAAAAACACACAAAAACACTTTACACTATATATATATATATATATATATATATATATACATATATATATATATATAATTTTTTTAAAGCAAAAGCAGACCCACAATTCAAGAAAATTTTGTCTTTTGAACAAAGAATTTCAGTCTTATACCACTGTACTTTTAAAATCATTTTTAAAAAAATTAGTCTATCCTGAACATACCCCAAATTCCTCTCTAAAGATTTCTCTTCAGTGTTACAGAACCTGGATTGGGTCCTGGTGGAAGAACCAAGTGGCACCTGGAGACCTTGTAGGATGGGAGGTTTATTTAACATGGGCAGGCTCAGAGGACAGTGTTCGCCAAAGGTCTGAGCCCTGAGCATAAGAGCATGAGCAGGGAGGGGAATTTATACCCGTCTACTTCTGCATACTTGGTACTTTTGACACGTGTGTGAGAGAGGGTAGGGAAGAAGAAGCCGGAAAGGCTTTGGGACAGGAACTGGAATTCCCTTGTTGGTTTGGTCAGCCATCTTAGACTACAGTTTTTCCCTGATCATCACAACCTATTACAACTTTCTTCTACATTCAGATTTTGTCCCAAGCCATTTTTTCCCCAAATAACCACCTTATTTCAGACAAAATTACCTTTTTAGCCTTCAAAAAAAATGTATTCCTATTCCTTTTATCTTTTCTACATATGTCCTACTTTTCTACGTAGAGTGTCTTCCCTTATTTTCATCAGTTTCAGTTATACTTAGCGACTTTTGCACTCCTAGAAACATTAGTCTTCAGTGACAACTAAGTAGTAACCAACTACTACCAACTACCAACTTGGTGTGTCAACTGTCACACCAGAATTCTTTAGATAGCAAATCTGTGAATCAGTTAAGCATGAAGCATGTTTACCCACAGACTCAAATATCCTCCAGTTTTCCCAGTAAGTAAACAAAAGCACAAACCTATGTCCAGTCCTCAAGGCTTTAGCACTTTATCCTGTTTGAAAAGACCAAGATGTCCAATGAATTCAATCCCATTTATCATCCAAGCAAAAGTTTCAAGTTTCAGGTTACCAAAAACTTTGATGAAAGCTATCTTAACAATTTCCTATGAAAACTTTGAGACAAGACAAGATTAACTATTACATGTGTTTATTGCTAACAAACTGCAACAGAGATAACATGGCTTATCTGACCTTCAGTAAACCTCAACAGAATAAAAGTTTCATGTTTACTGCTGATAACTTAAAGACAGGTCTATCTTAACTAAACCAACAAACTTAGTTTAGTTTTTGGTTTTGTTTGTTTGTTTTTTAAACTTAAGTACTGAACTGTGTTCCACCTGGCCCATCCCATTTTCAATTTTTGTCTGAGACCAGTGGGGAAATCTGGAGTGAGAGGTATTCAGTCCAGGGCGCTCTTTTGGTTCCGTGACAAGGAGGGTAGGAGAAGCCAATGGTGCAGGAGGCACTGAGGATGGTTATTCAGAAGTTCTTCAGGTCTCACCCCAGGTGGTACAGAAACAGGAAGAAGGGCAGGGGGAGACAGAAGAGGCAAAGTGCTTCCAGGAGACAGAGAAAGGGTCCCCGGTTCTAGAGGTCATCAAATCCAACAGAGAAGCCGTCACCATGTTCTCCCACAAACCAGGGGGAATAGACAGTCTGTGTCAGGCCAGAGAAGACAGGGAATTTCCCCCAAAACAAAGGGAGAGCCAAGCCAGCACTGTTTCCTTAGAATTGAGTATAACATCTGCCTCTGCCTGACCAGGGAACCTGAACAGTGAATCTAGGCAGTCTCAGAGGCTAGCTGATGGTACTGCCCACAACAGAGAATGTCCTTTAGTCCTGACGAATCTGAATATCACCTCTGGCCCCACCTGCACCACAGAGCTAGCAGCATAGTTTTGGAAAACACATGGGGGACCACAGTGTCAATGGACATATATGTGGCAGTCTGTAATCTTAGAATATGAAATTACATCCAAGATGATTGTGGGGGACCTGGGCAGCTCAGTGGTTAGTATCTGCCTTTGGGTCAAGTCATGATCCTATGGTCCTGGGACCGAGCCCCGCATTGGGTTCTCTGCTCAGTAGGGAGTCTGTTTCTCCCTCTCCCTTTGCCCCTACCCCCACTTTGCTGGTGCTTGCTCTAATAAATAAAACAAAATGTTAAAAAAAAAAAAGATGACAAATGTTTTAAACCAGAAGTTGCCATGTCCCTGGGATATCTCTAGAAGAAATGACAAAATAGTTGGCTACCTTCAGATGACTGAGAATAAAGCCTCTCAAACTTGCCTTCATTCCATTTCAGTAAAGGAAGAGGTACACATACAAGAGAAATTCTGCGGAAGTCAGATGAAAAACTGGACCAGACAGATCATTCCAGTAATCAAATGCACACAGGTACTTGTTTTCCAAGGATCAATATTCACATTCAAATAGAGCGGACTCAGCATGAAACATGACTTGTGGACTATCTTTTCATGAAAAATAAAATCCAAAATATTCACTAGTATCTGACACATTCCTCTACATAAAATGTACAATGTATGTCCCACAATTACTAATGCTTTATCTACTGTAATGTATTTAATGTTCTTTTGATTCTATGTGTTAATACTAATACTATTGTCCTTTTATGGACAGAAAGGATTTAGATGAAGGTTTAGTGAGCCTCTCGATATTAGAGTCAGTGTTCAAACATGGATACCCTAAAAATCAACATGGGGAACCCAGGTCAAATGCCCTTCCAGAATGTGACCTGTGTTTGGATTCTCTTTCCCCTTTGACACTCAATGGCTCACCCAGAAGTCTTCACACAGAACTTCCATGAACTGAGACTTCAAACTGAAAATTCCAGGCTACATGACACACATGTAGCCTGAGTGGCTTTCTGGCTGACTACTGAGAACCAGAGACAGAAGTCAGGTGTCCGAGGTAAACACACAGGAAATTCCCAGCAATGAGTTCACTTTCACACCTGGAGAAGCAAGACTATACACCCGTGTACCTGACAACATTTTGTATAGCTACTACCTTGCCTGAAGAACACAACTATAAATGTGTCCCCAGACGTTGATTCTCAACATCTTCCCTAGACAGGCACTAGAGATTACTTAAGAAAGGCAAGTTGGGGAGAGGGGTTGTGCCCCAGGACTACTGACATGGGAATGTGGGAACAGTCACAACAATCCAAGATTTGTCCCAAGAACTGCATGGGACAGTGTATTCAAGCACTGAAAGATCAAAATATCCACCAAGAATCCTCTATCGGGGAAAATTATTTTCCATGAAGGTAGAAATGAAGACCTTCCCACATAGAAACCCCTGTACGTTTACCAGTAGTCCTGTCCTGCAAGAAATACTTCTATTCTTCTATTCTAATACTTCTACAAGAAGCACTTCTAGTTGAAATAAAAGGATTCTAAACAGAAACTAAAACCACAAGACAACATAAAGCTCTCAACTAAATATAAATATTTCCAAAATTATAGAAGCCCACAGCATTGTAATAAGGTAGCACAGGTTGCCTTTATTTCTACCTCAACATATTTAAAAAATATTTTAAAAATCAAAGCATAAATATAGGTAATAAAGCACGCAACATAAAAGATAGAATTTGTGATATCAGAAACAAGGTGGGTGCAGGAATGGAGATAAGTAGAATAATTTTGGATGCAGTTGAGACTATCAGTTTATTTTTATTTTAAGATTTTTCTTTCTTTATTTATTTGACAGAGATCACAAGTAGGCAGAGAGGCAGGCATAGAGAGAGGAGGGGAAGCAGGGTCCCTGCTGAGCAGAGAGCCCAATGTGGGGCTCAATCCCAGGACCCTGGGATCATGACCTAAGCTGAAGGCAGAGGCTTTAACTCACTGAGCCACCCAGGTGCCCTGAGACTATCAGTTTAAAATGTTTTTTTATACCTTTCAGTTTCACTGTGAAAGCACAATGAAAATACATACAGAAGACACAAAAGTCCAGGAAAATGGTACCAAAACATGTCATGGGTATAACACTGCAAGTAAGGATAAAATATACCTGAACTTGAGACAGAGGTAGGAAGTGTGTTTTTTTTTTTTTAAGATTTTATTTATTTAATTGACAGACAGAGATCACAAGTAGGCAGAGAGGCAGGCAGAGAGAGAGGAGGAAGCAGGCTCCCCATGGAGCAGAGAGCCCGATGTGGAGCTGTATCCCAGGACCCTGGGATGACGACCCCAGCCCGAAGGCAGAGACTTTAACCCACTGAGCCACCCAGGCACCCTAGGAAGTGCTTCAAAATTACTTTTCAAAAGTGTCTCTCATGAAAGGAGAATAAAAATCCACCAGTAAATAGATGATGAAATTATTTCTATCATGACAACTCATGTAGGCATGATGCAGTATACACTGACCACTAACCAGTGAAAGAAATATACAAGATGAGTCACAAAGTATGTATGGGTGATAGTGATACAGACAAATACATAATGTTCTTGGCAAAGGGCATAAAGTGGATTCATATTTGAGTAAACACATATTGTCTTCAAATCTAGACTTAAAAATTGTTATCCTATATCAAGATACACAGTTAATAAGGAAACCAGAACTAACTAATGTTCTGGAGAGTCCCAGACAAAAGGAAGTGCATGATTATGGAATTGCAAAGCCAGAGTAAGACCAAATTGAACCCAAATTTCTACATTAAAAAACATGAATTATTTAGTAAGAAAACTACCAAATAAATATAATTTTAAACTGTGTATGCAAGAAAAACAAGCATTTGAATTACTGACAGGCCTTCACTGACAAATTATGTATTCATTAAAATTCACCAAAAAAAAAGTCTAATGATAATTTTACAAATAAGTGCTTAAAAGACTTGAAAAAAATGTATCATGTTATTAATATATTCCTCCTTTTATCTGTAATGTAAGATATAACTCATTCAAGATATAACTCATTCCTTGGAACCAAGCAAATTAAAATCCTTTCATTTCTGTTTTTTAAAATACTTTATTTTTTTGACAGAGCCCACAAGCAGGGGTGGGGGTGGTGCAGAGGGAGTGGGAGAAGCAGGCTCCCCGCTGAACAGGAATCAGTCCTGGGTCTCAATCCCAGAAACCTTAGATCATGACAGGAGGAGAAGGCAGATGCTTAATTGAGTCACCCAGACACCTTAATCTGTTCATTTCTAAATAAACACCAACAATGTGTAAAATGCCCTGACAACTTCATAAAACATAAATATTTGGGATGAAATTCAGATACATTCTGAGGAAAGCAGATGAAAAGTACATGTTTAATTTTTAATGAAGTAAAAAATTTGTGAACAAAAGTTTTTCCTTAAATAGGGGGATTTTACTAATTACCTCGCTTCTTATAAATCACATGCCTACGTCCTATCCGAACTTTTGATCTAAAAAAAAAAAAAAAGGATGCTTCTATATAACTATTTAGAAAATGAAAACACATAGGAAAAACTCACAGGAGCTTCATACAAGACAGAATTATGAACTGATGCAATTTTAAATAAGGTAGCAACTGAGACTTTATTAAAGCCTACAAATTCTGAGATCCAAATGTTCTGACTCTCCTGTGGAATTCATTTAGGTAGGAATTCTATGTTATTTCAACACTGAGGAATGGAACACAGAGTGGAAATTTCTATATTAGTTAATATTAAAAAAATAACATTTCAAAAAAGACCTTATTTATTTATTTGACAGAGAGAGAGATAGTGAGAAAGGGAACACAAGCAGGGGGAGTGGGAGAGGGAGAAGCAAGTCTCCCACGGAGGAGCAGGGAGCCTGATGTGGGGCTTGATCCCAGGACTCTGGGATCATGACCTGAGCCAAAGGCAGATGCCCGACCACTGAACCACCCAGGCGCCCCCAAAAAATACTTGTGAAGGGAAAGAAAGCATTAGATTTTTCTCATTTCATGGAGGTGCTTTGTTATCTGACAAAGTTACTGAGTCTCAGTTTTGTAGAGTTCAGATGATAGCCTCCATAACATTGGAAAGCATAAACCAGAAAACATGTGGTATCTGTCTCCACTGTTCCTGGATTTCTGCACTAAACTCCAATATGTCAACCATGACCCGACACATTTCTCAGAGGAGGAAAAACACAACTTGCAAAGGGCTAAACATAGAGTTCCCCAGAAATAGGGAGATTTCTGCAGGGCCCTCAAAGCAATGGAAAAACTCTCAGATTATGGAGGCCCTCCCTGTGAATGTGATGGACCATGACTGGAGCTGAAGGACAATCCTTAGAGAATGAGAGACCAAGAATGTTGGATGGCATCTGCCCCTCTGTAAGAAAGAGAGAAAAAACACTATGCTTCTAAACTAATTTTTATTCAGAGAGCTACTCGAACCACAGTTTAAGGTCTATCATCTTCCTTTGCATTTGGACCTCCCCTCTGTCACCTGCCTCATTCATTCCCACCTACCTGGATGGAGGGATACAGTATCCTTTCTCATCACATCCCTAGGCTCCCTCTTTGGTTCCAAAAAGGAGACCAAGTCTGGCTTTGACACAATGAGACCTATTTATTAGAAAAAAAGGAAAGGTGGGGCGCCTGGGTGGCTCAGTTGGTTAAGCCACTGCCTTCGGCTCAGGTCATGATCCTGGAGTCCCAGATCGAGTCCCAGATGGAGTCCCACATCAGGAATCCCTGCTCAGTGGGGAGTCTGCTTCTCCCTCTGACCCTCCCCACCCCCTTGCCCTTTCTCTCTTTCTTAAAGAAAGAAAGAAAGAAAAGAAAAGAAAGGAAAGGAGTACAGCTGGAGATTCTAACTTTCAATTATGACTGTGCTCAGGAGAGAAGAGAGGACACTGCAAAATCAAGAACATGTTTTCCCAAATGCTGCTGAAAAACAGCCCCTTTACAATATGAAGGAGGGATTTCCAATGTTCACATCCTGACCTCCACTTCCAAGTATGAGATACAATAATAAAGAGTGGAAATTGAAGTAGAAGATGTGAGAAGTACTCATTTTATGCCCCTCGGTATTTAGAACTGACACTCATCTACAGAAGCAATGATGTTCCGTTAAGGAAGGGAAGGTAAATCTGAAAAGGACACAGCATGAAGTTTCTTCTCTACATGTACAAAACCCTACTTATTTCCCTGTCTGCCTGGATCTGAATTCCAGTGTTCAAAGAGGAATCTCCAAAGAGACAGTCTTCACAGAAAGGGACAAAACTCTGAGTGGGGTTTGGAAATCTGGAAGGAGTCTTCCTCACCCAAGAAGAGGAAGTGTCCATAGTTCTCTAACATCACATCCCTGTACAGTTGCCGCTGAGTGTGGGTCAGGAGTCCCCACTCCTCCTGAGAGAATTCTATGGCCACATCCCTGAATGTGAGCTGTCCCTGCAATAAATACCACAGTCATCAAGTGGCCATTGGCAGAGTTCATAATGTACCTAAGAGACAACTTGAGGAAAGAGGGAGTTAGTTAGTTCCCTTTATCTCATTATAGTTTAAAATCTCCACCCAAGGAGGAGCACAAACTCATTTAGGTAAAATGCAAAGCACGTAGAGAAGTGTTTTCTTGAGGCACTTGTGCCCCCTTATGCCCAGCTCTATGGAAGATGACAAGGATCCACTTTCTAAATATCTACCCTAACCCCTAAATAAAAAGAAATCATTCTCCCTTGCTCTGTACATCTCTACTTTGGAAGTTATTTACTGTTACCTCCTTATTTGCTGCAAATTGCAGTTTTTTTGGTGTGACAACCCCTACCGAGTACACTTTCTGTGACTCACCAATCAGTGAACTCATGTTAGTTCAATTATGCCAGGACAACTAGTTCTGGCTTAGGTGATTTTTCTACTTTACACAGGAAGATAATTTTTAACACAGTAATATGCTCTGAAGGATTCTCTAACTTTGAGATAAGAGGATGGCATAGGATCCACAAAACCATTATTAATACTCTATGTTTCTTCAAGATAACTTGTCAAATGAAGGCATCAACACAGGCATACACATTTTTTACCATTGTGTTTACATCGTACAGAAAGTTGTGTCTGTTTCTTATGTGGAATCTCTTAGTGGGTTAAACTTCTAAACCGTGCACTGGAGATGTTGTGAAAATGCATATTCTGTTCAGGAGTACTGGGGTGGGATCAGAGTCTGTGTTTCTTTCTTTCTTTTTTTTTTAAGATTTTATTTATTTATTTGAGAGAGAGAGAGTGAGAGAGTATGAGAGGGGAGAAGGTCAGTGGGAGAAGAAGACTCCCCGTGGAGCTGTGAGCTCAATGTGGACTTGATACTGGGACTCCAGGATAATGACCTGACCCTAAGGCAGTTGTTCAACTGACTGAGCCACCCAGGTGCCTAGAGTCTACCTTTCTAACAAGGCAGTAGCCTATGGGCAAAGGGATAAAGTTTTGAAGAAGAAAGAGGTAGAACTCTAAGGCAAGAACTCTTGGAGGATTTAGAATAGGCAAAAAATGCTTTTTTTTTTTTTTTTAACCTTTTTTTGTTTCAGAGAGAGAACACAAGAGACAACTTGAGGAAGACAGGGGTTACAGAGGGAGAGGTATAAGCAGACTCCCCCCTGAGCAGGGAGCCCAATGCAGGGCTCCAGCCCAGGATCCTGGGACCATGACCCAAGCTAGAGGCAGACACTTACCCAACTGAGCCACCCAGGTGTTCCCTGAATGGGTTTTATAGCCATTATAGATTCTGCTGGAAGAGCAAGAAAGCCAACAACAACCCTTTATCACCATTTCCTAGTTACCTGAGACCATCTAACAGTGATTCATAAATTAATGAGTATGAATAATAAAAATCTCAGAATACACACATTATCCTTCTATTTTTTGGGAATATTTTGTCGAACATCCAGTAACATGGAAGGGATTGGGTTTTTACCCCCGTTGTCTGACCTTTATAGAGTCCATCTAAAATGACATGCAGGTCAATATACAGAGAGGACCTTAAGGCAGTGTTCACAGCAGGTATCAAAGTGGAGAAGCATGAGGAAAACAAGAAGGGATCCAAATAAAACTGATCTACATTTTGTTTGTTTGAGAGAGAATGAGAGAGACAGCACGAGAGGGGGCAGGGTCAGAGGGAGAAGCAGACGCCCCAAAAAGCAGGGAGCCCTATTTGGGATTCGATCCTGGGACTCCAGGATCATGACCTGGGCCAAAGGCATTTATTTAACCGACCCACCCAGGTACCCAATTGATCTACCTATTTACTTTTCATGCACACATCCATACTTTGTAGAAAAGATTTTCTTTATTTATTGGACAGAGGAAGACAGAGCGAGAGAGGGAGCACAAGCAGGAGGAGTGGGAGAGGGAGAAGCAGGCTTCCCACTGAGCAAGGAGCCCGATGTGGGGCTCGATCCCAGGACCCTGGGATCACGACCTGAGCTGAAGGCAAATGATTGATGACCGAGCCACCCAGGTGTCCCACATCCATACATTTAGAAAGTAGTTATATATACATTAAAAGTAATAGAGTAGAAAATGGCCATGGTGACTATTATGCAACATTTCAATGACATGACACTCATAAATAGCTTTGTGGATGGTGATTCTTCTTTTATTCACATTATCAACATAAACGCATAGAATGACAGAAATTAAACAACTCTTATTTCTGAGTCTATGAGGCTGAGGGCTAGAAGCAAAACATGTTTACCTGTAGCCCAGAAGGCTGACCTATAGGCTCCGTAGTTTTAGAACCATCAAATAAGAGTAAACTGCTACATTCTCAATGGATCTCATGACTGCCTATACATCTCACCTAGAGTTAATATCGAAGTGAATAAATGCCTGAGAAATCTTGCAAAAGTAGTTTTACAAGTACAAATTCAAAGAAACACTTATGACCTCATACACCCCGCACAGCCCCTTCCTCAAGAACACTTAGCATAGAACCACGAACTTCATGCAGCCAAACTGCAGCTTTTTCTGCCCATGGATCCTGTGCTACTCAAATGAATTTCCTAAGTTTTACCATACAAGCTTTCAAGAATTATTTCTTGGCCATTTTATTTATTTGTTTATTTCTTTATTTATTAAAAAGACTTTGTTTATTTGACAGAGATCACAAGTAGGCAGAGAGGCAGGCAGAGAGAGAGGTGAGGGGAAGCAGGCTCCCTGCCGAGCAGAGAGCCCTATGTGGGGCTCGATCCCAGGACCCTGGGACCATGACCTGAGCCGAAGGCAGAGGATTTAACCCACTGAGCCACGCAGGTGCTCCTTTCTTGGCCATTTTAATCCATGATTCCTCAACATGGTATTTCATTGAAAAGTTTTGTTTCGATGATCATTTGTGCTCTATTATATTTCAGGATTTTAAGACCCTCAAAATGTTAATTATGGGGGCATGTGGGTGACTCAGTGGGTTGAGCCTCTGCTTTTGGCTCAGGTCATGATCTCAGCGTCCTGGGATTAAGCCCCACATCAGGCTCTCTGCTCAGCAGGGATCCTGCTTCTCTCTCTGCCTGCCTCTCTGCCTATTTGTGATCTCTCTCTCTCTCTCTCTCTCTCTCTCTCTCCATCAAATAAATAAATCTTAAAACAAACAAAAAAAAAACCAAAAAAACAAGTTGTTATTAAAAAAAAAAAAAAAAAGAAATGTATGTCCACGACATTAGTGTGGAGAAAAGAAAAACCAATGGGACAGAGGGCTGACTGCCTAAGAACCTCCACCCCCAAAGTCAAATATATCAACTACACAAAGGTGAGAGCTCTCCTTGTTAAGTGCAAACAGGGATGTGGGACAGGAGCCAATGGTCGAGAAAGACTTCTTGAGATGTTTTTTGATGTGAAATGTTGGGGTTCAGGAGTGAATGATGAAGAAATAGTTATTGAGATGTCTTTGGTGCAAGAAAGTGGTATTACTAAATATGGGGACAGGACCTGTGGGTAGAAAGAGCTATACTGGGTTTGTGAGCAGTGACTGATGATGTATGTTCAGTGGAGGAGGGGGTTGAGGGAACAATAGAAGTCTCTAACGAATTTGGAAGCAAGTTTTCCAGGATCTTGAAGGTGGTGTCATGATGAGGTCATGTATGACTATCTTGTAAAACCTTAGTCATGGACCCTTCAGATATCTATCAGTGGGCTCTATGCTTAGGGGATGATGGCCAACATATATTTAAGGGGTAGAGATAAAGTTTTCAAAGGGATTATCCTATGTTAAAGAGGACTTACAGGATCCTAGAGGTCTGGCTCATGTCAAGCTAAGGTTACTTTTTGCCTCCAACAAAACAACATTGCCACCATTGTGAACTCCTTGAGGAATGTCACACTGTGCCTGTCTCAAGAGTTTATCAATGGGCTGGAAGTAAAAGGAAATTTAATTTTATCTGCACTTCTCTGATTTTGTTCTTTTCCTCAGAGAATACAAGAAAGGTGCATCTGGGTGGCTCAGTTAACTGCCTGCCTTCAGGTCAAATTGTGATCCCAGGGTTCTGGGATTGAGCACCGGATCTGACTCCCTGGTCACCCTCCACCACTGCTCATTTGCTATCTTTATCAAATAATAAATGCCATCTTTTTAAAGTTATTTTTAAAGTTATGTTATTATTGTTGACAGAGGGAGAGACAGCAAGAGAGAGAACACAAGCAGGGGGAGGGGGAGAGGGAGAGGCGGAAGCACACTCCCCGCTGTGCAGAGCTAGACGCAGGGCTCCATCCTAGGACTGTGGGATCCTGACCTGAGCCAAAGGCAGATGCTTAACCCAGAGAGCCACCAAGGCACCCCAGCAAATGTAGTCTTTAAAAAAGAAAAGAAAAAAGAAAAGAAAGGAAGAAAGAAAGAAAGAAAGAAAGAGAAAGAAAACAGCTTATGCCTGTCCCCAACGCTGCCATGGCCAATGCCACTGGCCTTCCTCCTACACTTGCCCCCCCACCCCCGTCCTCCACCCTGGGCTGGGGCCAGAATGGGGGCAGGCAGCTTTGTGCTGCTGGAGACAGGTAAAACTGCCTCTGGCTCAGAAGAGCTCCTGGCCCGAGGCTGAGGAGGGAGCTCCCGAGGGCACCCCAGCCGGCTCCATTTTGTGCGGTGAGCTGGGTGGGAGACACTGGCCTGGACCGCATTCCCGACCCTGGGCCCTTAGCAAGGCTGGTGCACAGAGTCAGGGTGGGGGTGGGGGGCTCCCAACAGCTAGCAGGGGCACGACAGGGCCCGGCAGCTTTGCCCCAGTGCCCTGGGCGAGTAGATGCCTGGCAGGCGTTGGGCGCCGGGCTGGGGCCTGGGTCAAGGAGTAGGGGGATGCGAGCCACGGTGGGCCGCCGCGCGCCACGGTGGGCCGCCGCGCGCCACGGTGGGCCGCCGCGCGCCACGGTGGGCCGCCGCGCGCCACGGTGGGCCGCCGCGCGCCACGGTGGGCCGCCGCGCGCCACGGTGGGCCGCCGCGCGCCACGGTGGGCCGCCGCGCGCCACGGTGGGCCGCCGCGCGCCACGGTGGGCCCGACAGTCAGCCCACGGGGGCGGTGGGGCTAGGGCCAGCCTGCGATCCTGCCTGGGTAGGAACGGAGGTGCCCGGGAGGAAGGAGTGGATTTGGTCTCCCCGCAGTCTGGCTTACACGTAAAAAAATGCAGCCATCTGGCAGCTTGTGGCCCCTGGACTTGCCTCAAAGGTTGAGGGTGGGCAAAGATCAGACCCCTTTTTAGAAAGGTGTTTCTGAACACCACTGACAACACGGTTCTCACAGTATTTCATGACAACCAATGGCCATAGTGCTACGACAGATGCTTCTCTACTAGGCACAGTTGCACACTATATGGGAGGAAGCCACTATGTGATTCAGCCTCATGATGCCACTGAGCACAGCGTGAATGATCATGAAGACACAAATGGTTCAAAAGACAGTTTCAGAGAACAAGATATCTATCTTCCAACTGCAAATGTAGCAAGGATCATGAAAAATGTCATACCTCAAACGGGAAAGATTGTAAAATGCCAAGGACTGTGTTCAAAAATAGGTAAGAGAGCTCATCAGCTTTATAACATCTGAAGCAAATGAAAGATGTCATCAAGAGAAACGGAGGACAGTCAAGGGAGAAGATGTTCTCTTTGCCATGCTGACCTCAGGTTGTGACGGTTCTGTTGAACTTCTAAAATTATCCTTTCAGAAATTCAGAGAGGCTATGAAAGGAGAGAAAGGAACTGATCGAAGAGTCATAGCTGCAGATGGACTAAGTGAAGAACTTACAGAGGGTCAACAACAAAACGTTATGGTTTATACAATGTCATATTTCTGGTGTTCAACAAATTCAGTTTTCAAGGTCTGAAGAAATGGTGGCATGGGGTGGAGAGAAGCTTAAGTCTGTATGATTCTGGAAACAGACACTAGATGGAAGTGACTGGGGAAAGAGGTCTCTTTTACATTAAATAGCTGTAATGTAGTTTCCTAATGCTTGACTGAGGGCTTCATTCTGACTTGAGATGCTTTGTCATGAATGATTTTCAAGAAAACTTTGGATTGTAAAGGTATTAAAATATTTTTGTTTCACATGAGGTTGTTGCTGTGTAGGACTCCTATATACATTACATATTGCAATTTATTACTATCAGAGATTTGTAGAAAGTTTCTTATTTTCATGTTGAATCATGTTACTTTTATAATTCAAAGCAACAGCTGGGTTAATTCATGGTGTTTGCCGTTTCGATAAAATATAAGGGTGGAGTTAAAAGAAAGAAAGAGAGACTCCAAGCAAAAGAAACTCAGGAGAAAGAAGTTTCCATCTGAAATGTGACGGTTTCTGCATATTACTCCATACACCTAAGGTCTGTACAAATGTAAGACGGGGAATATGAACACTATAGGGGAGGAATCTGACAAAGAGCAACAAGCCAATAAAAGCAGTTAACAGTAGGTGTACGCCAACAAATTGATCTCAGTGCCCAAGGCACACCAAAGGACACACTGTCACTGGTGTTTTCTTGTGGTCTGAGAACAGTAATGCAGAACAGAAATCTAATTATGAAAATACAGTGGATATAAATGAAGTTAAATCACCTATAGTTTCTGTTGAGGCTGCTTTTAGGCAAGCAGACTTGATCAAAGGAATGGAGAAAGGGCCTCCAGCGCCCCTATGGCTGAATACAGACAGGCCCATCAGGGGACCCACCTCAAAGTAGCCATGGGCCCTGACCAACCACCGGGCTACTGACAACCAGGTACAGTAACCAGAAAAGGGAAAATTGGATAAGCTCCCATAACCCTCTTTTAAACACAGCCCCCACCACTGTCTCCTTACAGACAGCCTCTCCTCTGCTGTCCTGCCTGCTGCTCTCTTGCAGTGTATTCAATAAACTTCTAATACCTTTGCTCTGCCTCAGGTGAATTCTTCTCAGTGCCCACTTGACTGGCTTCCACCCAACCATGGACCCACATCTGGGGTCCCCATCGGACTCTCAGAGATACCACATTTAGACACCACAGTTTCCATGTGCTGTAATACCGACTGTATTTTTTTTAATTTAAATGTCTATTTTTATTTAAAGATTTATATTTTAGAAAGAGGAGGGGAGGGCCAGAAGTAGAGGGAGAGAATCTCAAAGAGACTCCCCACTGAGCAGGGAACCAGGAGCGGGTCTCATATTCTAGGATCTGGAGATCATAACCTGAACTGAAATCAACAGTCCAGTGTGAAACTGACTGAGCCACTCAGGCAACCTCTAGTATATTTTACATAGAACATCTTTTTCACATTCTTTTTTTTTTAATATTTTATTTATTTACTGGTCAGAAAGAGAGTGAGCACAACCAAGCAGGCAGAGTGGCAGGCAGATGCAGAGAGAGAAGCAGACTCCCTGCTGAGCAAGGAGCCCAAAGGGGGACCCGATCCCAGGACCCTGGGATCATGACCTGAGCTGAAGGCAGACGATTAACCGACTGAGCCACCCAGGAAACCCATCTTTCTCACATTCTAAAGGGGAAGATTCAACAATCCCCTCCCCCCACTTCTTTCATCTGAGAAACTTTCAAATTATTCTGGAGCTTATATCCATCGTTTTACTTGTGCATTTTCTTACTCCTGGGCTACACAGACCTGGTAAAGCATCCAGACAGGCCCTAAATGAGAAATGTTTTCCCTCCCTGATAAACCAGGACCAGACCTCATCACCAACGGGGATCTTAGACTCCACACACCTTCCCCTCTGGATATGCCACCAAGGGAATATTTTCAATACTTGCAGGACTTCAATTCAAAGTGACAACTGCTGATGGCCTACTGGAGCCAGGTTGGAAAGAAGGCAGAGAAGGGATGTAGGGGAGATAGGGGATACCTGGGATATAGGGGAGTAGTGTTCTAAAGACCTAGCCTATGGTATCACTTCAGAAAATGAATACTACATTCAAGAACACATCACCAGAAACTTCAGAACTAGAGCAATCAACATTTGCCATTTCTAAATGCAAGGAATTTCAGGAGAAAAACATGACAAGACTTCTGACTTGGGATGCCAGGCTTACCTGAGAACTGGCCATTTCTTCTTTCACTTCATCCTGTAGATTTTTTTCTCATAAGGTGTTTGTAGAGAAGTCACAGCTCCATCAGGAAAAAATGCCCCTCAAACCACCAATACAAACTCTTCATCTGTAAACTCGCGTGAAGACAAGACCCTGAAATGCAGATAGACCCAACATCCCAGTGCTTTGTGTCAGGAGCTGTTCAGAAACTTGGAGTTCCTACTTGAACACCAGTCCCTGAACCTTCCTTCTTTAATTCCAGGGGTGCTCCCCTCCCAAAATGCCCAGAGAGACAGAGAGAGCATAGGCACCATGTGCTGCATGGACCTGACCCTCCCAGACTCACGTAGCAGAGACCATGTTGCCTCTCCGTGAGCCAAAGCCTGCTCTCCGCTCTCATAAAATAACCTGAAGCCCTCGTGCTCATCCCTGGCCTCACTGAGAATCACCTGGAGCCCTTAATTAATGCAACAGGATTGTTTCCACCCAAACTGACCAACAGAATCTGAGGGGGAGGCCAACAGAGAAGATCCTTTTTGAAACTCCACACGTGATCCTATTGGGAAGTAATTGCGGAGGTGACCAGGCCGAGCACATTAGCCAAGGCTGTGGTGGTAACAGATGAAGATTCATGCCTTCACCGATCAGAGTTTCTGGAGACACATTCTCCGTCTTTCTGCTACACAGAGACACCTTACAGGCGGAGCTTTTCCTTACAAATGCAAAAGTCTTCCAAAAGTAAACACAGGATTTCAGAGCCTTTCCTTTATCTGCCTTTTATTTAAAATAACCAGGTAAAATAATGCTTATGCCAGACACATTTTAGGGTGACAAATTGGTCCCCTTCAGTCGGTAAAATGTTTCTTTTCATAAGTAACTGCCACACATTCCGAAGTGAATGTTCTTTTTACCCTCACATCAGCGATATGAGAATTTTAATTCCTCAACATTCTCACTGAAAATTGGTGTTATCTTTTTTCTTTTAGCCATTCCAGGAATACTGAATGGCATCTCACTGTAAAAGATGAAGTGGTCCTTCTATAGTGGTCCTGGTGACCGAAACGGGAAACCACATAAAAGAATCAAGTGGAACAAAAATCACATGGCTGGGGGAGCCTGGGTGGCTCAGTGGGCTAAGCCTCTGCCTTCAGCTCAGGTCATGGTCTCAGGGTCCTGGGATCAAGCCCCGCATGGGGCTCTCTGCTCAGCGGGGAGCCTGCTTCCCCCTCTCTCACCCTGCCTCTCTGCTACTTCTCATCTCTGTCAAATAAATAAATAAAATCTTAAAAAAAATCAAAGGGCTGCATTCATGCTTCAGCGAGACTCCATTTTAAAGATTAAGGGGTACATACACCTGGTGAGTACTGGGGGAGGTACAGAACTGTGGAATCACCAAATTTGACACCTGAAACCGAAAACATGTTAGGTTAACTAATTGGAATCAAAATAAATTATTTAAAAAGATGGACAGCCTGAGTGGCTAAGTTGGATAGGCAGCTGACTCTTGATGGGGCTGAGGTCAAGATCTCAGGGTTGTTAGATGGAACCCCGGGATTGGCTCTGTGCCCAGGGTGGAGGGTTCTTAAAATTCTCTCCCTTTGCCACTCCCCTCGCCCAACACCACCAGTAACAAGTGTACTCTCTCTCTCTCTCTCATAAGACGTTTTTTCTAAAGATTTTATTTATTTATTTGACAGAGAGAGACACAGCGAGAGAGGTAACACAAGCAGGGGGAGGGAGAGAGGGAGAAGCAGGCTTCCCACAGAGCAGGGATCCTGATGCAGGACTCGATCCCAGGACCCTGGGATCTCGACCTGAGCTGAAGGCAGACACTTAACGACTGAGCCACCCAGGCACCCCCCCTCATAAGAATTATTAAAAAGCATTTGTTCTATGTTAAGAGTACAAAATAAATTTTCAGAATTCAGAATTCAGTTTCAGAATTAAGTTGTCATAAACCAAAAAGAAAAAATTAAAAAGTTACTGTACAAGGACTGTGTATATCAAAAAGTTAGCATTAAGAACACTAGGGGGCGCCTGGGTGGCTCAGTGGGTTAAGCCTCTGCCTTCGGCTCAGGTCATGATTCCAGGGTCCTGGGATCGAGCCCCACATTGGGCTCTCTGCTCAGTGGGGAGCCTGCTTCTTCCCCTCTCTCTCTGCCTGCCTCTCTGCCTACTTGTGATCTCTGTCTGTGAAATAAATAAATAAATAAAATCTTAAAAAAAAAACATTAGGAAGGAAAAAGTGAACTGACTCTTGAGTACGGTGCTTTCAGTTTGCAGTGGGAGAAATAAGGCATCTGACTGGGAAGACCTCTCTTGGTAAATAACATGGCAAGTGACGACAGCAGGGAAATGTATTGTTGCTTGGTTTGAGTGTCACCATAAACTCAGTTTGGTGAGGACTAGGCATCTTCTGTTATAATAGGTCACACAATCTGAGAGGCTTTGCCGTTCTCCTTCTGTGCTTGGGTAGCCACAGTTGTTTCTTGGCTAGCAATGGGATCGGTGTGTCTGATCTATCTCCCAACTTGCAGCCCAATAGATTGCCTGTTTACAAAAAAAACCCCTTGGAATTCAGTTATGAATTACTAAAAGGAAGGTACTTTTCTTTTGTAATACTGCATGGCCACAACACACTTTAGAGTCAGGAGAAGCACAAATTGCAAGTCTGTGACACAGATGAAACTGCCTTTGGAAATTTAAAATTCTTTTTTTTTTTTTTAAGATTTTATTCATTTATTTGACAGAGAGATCACAAGTAGGCAGAGAGGCAGGCAGGGTTGGGGGAAAGCGGGCTCCCCGCTGAGCAGAGAGCCTGATGCGGGGCTCAATCCTAGGACCCTGAGATCATGACCTGAGCCAAAAGGCAGAGGCCTAACCCACTAAGCCACCCAGGTACCCCTAAAATTTAAAATCCTTCACAATGTAACCCAGTGAAATGATGCATTCTTGCAGTAAGATTCTGAATGAATCCAAACATAAAAACGACATTAGTTCCTCTCAGTAGACAGCGGCAGAGTCAGCTTCAGCATCCAGCAGCCATCCCACAGGGATTCCCATTCAGGACACCAATAATTTAGGTGTTCCATCAGGGGAAGTGTAGAAGAATCAGCCACTTAACATACCGAGCACTTTGAATTTAGGCAGACTATCTACAGAGAAAACCATGACATGAAATATAGTAAGATCACTCTAATTAGCATATTCATTCAGAGCTAAAACATATAATGGCATAAAAACTAAGAATAGTCACCAAAACGTTCTGAATTTGGGAAGAATGAGGAAGGGAGAAAAATAAGTATTTCTATTTGTGTGCAAAGGTATATTTTGGGCAACAACTACAAGCCAGGCAATATAAAACAAAAATTTCTTATATGTGCAAAACACAAAGTACGTTTAAGATTCTTCCTTATATTCTACTTAGTTAACATATGAAGTAATATTTGATTTAGGTGTACAACAGTGATTATACAATTCCATATAACATTCTATGCCTATCACAGGGGCAGTCTTTAATCCCCATCATTTACTTAATGCATCCACTAAGCCATGTCCACTCTGGCAACCATCAGGTTGTTTTCTAAAGTTAAGAATCTGTTTCTCGGTGTGCCTGGGTGGCTCAGTCATTGAGCATCTGTCTTCAGCTCATGTCCCGATGCTAGGGTTCCAGGATCAAGCCTCAAATCCTGCTCCATGGTCAAAAGAGAGCCTACTTGTCCCTCTCCCACTCCCACTCCTTTCATTGCCTCTCTGTCTCTCTGTAAAAACAATAAAATCATTTGAAAAAAAGTTTATTTCATGCATTACCTCTCCTTTTCTCTTTCCTTTCCCATTGCTCACTTGTTTTGTTTTCTGAATTCCAGACATGAGTGAAATGATACAATACTTGTCTTTCTCTGAATTATTTCCCTTGGAAGGATACACTCTAGCTCTATCCATGTTGTGGCAAATGGCAAGATTTCATCCCTTTTAGGGTTATAAATATGCCTTTCAATTTCTATCTTTCTTCGTTATTCATTGAGGGGTCAATGAACACTTGGGCTGGACTGCTTCAAGCAGATATACTCACTGCCTCTCACTGTTGAACTGTTTCACCAACTAATCCATGCCATGCAAAGACCCAAAATACAGAACTACACTCATTATGGTGCTGAGAAAAGGGAGGAAAGTCCCGCACAGCAGGGAAGGAGCTTCCCTGAAGATCACCCAACCACCCTGGATCTGACCTTGACTGGGGTGATCTCCCTGGGAAACAAGGGCTTGGGAGCAACCACAGCACGTGTCTTGCAGATCCAACCTATTCCACTGTCCAGAAGGCTTCTTCATCTCAAACATCTATTCTACCCTGTGACATCTTAAAGCTGCCCTCATGATTGCATCATCCAATACCCTCCTCCATGCCTTGTCACGGATCTAGGCAGGGAAAGTAGTGTAATCACTGACATCCAGCAGCATTAGTCCTCGAAGACACAGGAGGTCGATCAAATCCTCAGGATAAAGCAGGACCTCCCTCCTCCTGAGAAACCCACATTAGCCAATTCTTTCCCCCATGACATGTCTTCATCAGATGACACAAGCAAGAGCTCCTTGTGCCTTTGCAGTGACTAAAAGGAGCCACCTCCGGGTCCCTCCCCACACGGGAAAGAGTTCCTCACATTTCTTTTTAATAGGTCTTGACTTTCTCTTGAAGGATGATGCCTTCCTCAAATTTTACTTAGATTCACATCCCACATCCCCATGCTAAATGTCTTAAAACCCATCAGCTTTCCATCTCTCTAATCTCAATGAAGCATTTTCTGAGGACACTCTCTCCATAGCACAGCCAAAAAAGAGTGCTTGTGGTGCCTACGTAGCTGGAAAGAAAAATGAGGGCGAATACAACTGGAGATCTGGAGATAACTAGGTCATAAACAAGTAGAAGTTATTTTTCTACAACTGGGGAGTCACTTGGGAAACTCAGGACACTTCTCCTCTACGTGCTAATTCTTCATCTTGATTATTTTCTGTCTCTTCTCTGGGCTACCACATGACTCTTATTGGGATAGATTTCACTTTCTTATGGGGTATCTATGACACACATAGCATGGTCATCTGCACATGTGTACCTCATAGACACATCAAAATACCACGCAGTGTAGGACATGGGGCACATGCTTTCATTTGGGGTCATGGTGCAGTGCTAGAGACTCCCAAGTCTAAGTCCAGAATATGCCATTCCGACTAAAACAGATTTAGGGAAGCTCTGGGGGAGGGGGAGTCTTCTCTAAGGGACATGGGAGGGAAAGCATTATGAGAAAGAGAGATGGTGGCTCACAAGAACGGAGTGCAGATGTCATAAGAGATGTTCCACAAACTTGATACCCTGCAGTGTGGTGACTGGGGAATGCACATGTGAGAATGGCTCCTGCCAGTGCAAGGACCTTCAAAAACGCTGGCTACACAAAATCGATGCCAAGTAGCAGTATCATGGAGTACATGAGCTAAAACACCAATAATACCTCTATGTTACATACCTTGGTAATACACCCACGGTTAATATCATTGTATTCACAAAGAGGAGAAAATCACAGCATAGATTAGGGGAAAAATAATCACATATCCCTTAAACCTTCAGACAACTGAGAAAATGGATTCCTAGGTAAATTGTTTTACTCCAGTATCATATAGGTGATTGATTCGATTAGCTCCCTACAACCTTCAATGAGATAAATGAACACTAGATGTAGGATAACTTATCATTCATGACACACCCATATCCAGATGTTAAAACACACTAGGTTTTATTAATGAAAATATATCAAGTTCACACAAACACGAAGTTATGCATTTCAAATCCACTCTATTGTCACCATTCGAAATACAGAATACACATGTGCAAAAGCATTCGAGTGTTTTCAGAAGGATATGGAGTACCTATTTCCAAAAATCTCAGGACTGAGGTACATTCTTCAGAAATGTGTATGTTCAACGGTATGGCATTGTAAAGAAGAGTTAGCTACCCTCCTTCAGTCATCTGTCAGGATTTCCTCATTTAACCACATCAAGTCATACTCTCTAACGATTGCACTTAGAAAGATACATTGGTAGTTTACTGAATGGCTACCTCTTTTTCCTTAAAGAACAATCAGGAAAACCTCATATTTCTAATATTGAGGAAGTTCTTTAGTGTCAATACATGCAGAAGTGTGTGCTCTGAACACCTATCCCATGGAATCGTACGTCAGTGTTATAACTGTAAGCACCCTCTCCACTGAGATGTACTTCATATGTTTTATATCATACGGTCATCTTCCACGGAAAATTAGGTATGCATGAGTCCC
Organism: Martes martes; assembly: GCF_963455335.1. Lineage (NCBI taxonomy): Eukaryota > Metazoa > Chordata > Mammalia > Carnivora > Mustelidae > Martes > Martes martes. Next base: position 55,552,079 of record NC_137905.1, on the reverse strand, counting down.
ACTTAATGGAGCAGAACATCCTATATCATTGATGTAACAACAATCAACCACGTGGTCTTACACACCCACAAGGAAAGGAGGAATTTTCTGGAGTGATTTCAGAGGAAATACATTAATTCTGTTAATCACAAATCTCAAATAGGGTTAATGTAAAAAACTAAAAAAAACTGAAATCCTTATATATATGAAAAAGTCAACCCACTAAATTTATTGAAACAGACTGCCATATACACTTACTAAGTGTTTAAATTTGATTTTTCATTATAATTACTATTTTCATAGAGAGTAATGTTTGAATAGAGTGAATAATGTATTCCATTGGCTTGACTTCTTTAGCATTTACTGGCATCTGATCTTCAATTAAATAGTTTTCTAAACATTGCTAATTTTCTATTGACTTTCCTTAATGCACCCCCTGGTGTGCGCTCCAATGTATACTAAAATGAAAATCTTTCCACATTCACGATGTTCCAAGGGTTTGAATCTAGTATGCATTTTGACCTATTGAGTAAGCACTGAATTCCAGTTACAGGCTTCGCCATGTTCTTTACATTTCACACTTTCACTCCTGTATGAAAACGACGATGTTAACAAAGGTGGGAGTCCCACTGAGAGGTCAGACACATTCTTAGTATTTGTACACTTACTCTCCTATTTAAAATCTCTCATATGGAGTCAGGAGGGAGCAGTCCGTAGGCACTCTCTCACATTCATTACATCCGTAATTTTCTCTACAGGGTGAATTCTGATGTGCAGCAAGGGTTGTGTGCCTGCTAGAGGTTTGGCCACATTATTCATCCGGTGTCTTTCCAGTATGAATTCTCTGTTTAGAAGGTGTTCATGCTGGACAAAGGCCTTGCCACACTGGTTATATTTGTGAGGTTATGGTCCAATATGAATTCTCTCATAGGCATGAATGGGTGAGCACTCCTTTACCGATTTTTCTCACATTCTTTTTTTCTTTCTTTCTTAAAGATTTTATTTACTTATTTGACAGAGAGATGGAGAGAGAGCACAAGTAGTGAGGAGGGTCAGGCAGGGGGAGAGAGAGAAGCACGCTGCCTGCTGAGCAGGGAGCCCGATGCAGAGCTCAATCCCGGGACCCTGGGATCATAACCTGAGCCTAAGTGAGCACCCTAACCGACTGAGCCACATGGGCGCCCCTTTCATTACATTCTGTACACTGGTAAACTTTCTATCTAGTATGGATATCATGATGTTTAATGAGGACGGAGTGCCTGTAAAGACCTAACACCATTCTTGATGTTGGTAAGGTTTCTCTCCAGGATGAATCCTGTGATGCTGATTCAGGGCTAAGCTGTCCTTAAAGGTCTTGCCACATTCATAACTTGTTAAGGTTTCTCTCCAGTATGAGTTCTGTGATGTCGAATAAGGCCTGAGCTCCGGTTAAAGCTCTTGCCACATTCATGACATTGGTAAGGTTTCTCTCCAGTATGAATTCTGTGATGTCGTATAAGGGTTGAGCTGTGGATAAAGGCCTTGCCACATTCTTGACATTGGTAAGGTTTCTCTCCAGTATGAATTCTGTAATGTTGAGTAAGGCTTGAGCTGTGGCTAAAGGCCTTGCCACATTCTTGACATTGGTAAGGTTTCTCTCCAGTATGAATTCTGTGATGTCGAGTAAGGTCTGAGCTGTGGTTAAAGGCCTTGCCACATTTTTGACATTGGTAAGATTTCTTTCCATTAGGAATTCCCTGATGTTGAGTAAGCCTTGAGCACCAGTTAACGGCCTTGCCACATTCTTGATATTTATAGTGTTTCATTCTGGTATGGGTTCTGCTATGCTGACTTAGGTGTGAGTGCACGTTAAAGGCCTTGCCACATTGTTGACATTGGTAAGGTTTCTCTCCAGTATGAATTCTATGATGTCGAGTAAGGTGTGAAAGGCAGTTAAAGGCCTTGCCACATTCTTGACACTGGTAAGGTTTCTCTCCAGTATGAATTCTGTGATGTTGAATAAGGCTTGAGCTCTGGTTAAAGCTCCTGCCACATTTCTGACATTGGTAAGGTTTCTCTCCTGTAGGAATACTGTAATGTTCATTAAGAGTTGAGCTGTCCTTTAAGGTCTTGCCACACTCTTGACATTGGTAAGGTTTTTCTCCACTATGAATTCTGTAATGCTCAGTAAAACTTGACCTCCAGATAAAGGCCTTGCCACATTCATGACATTTGTAAGGTTTCTCTCCAGTATGAATTCTGTGATGTCGAGTAAGGTCTGAATTCCGGTTAAAGCTCTTGCCACATTCGTGACATTGGTAAGGTTTCTCTCCAGTATGAGTTCTGTGATGTTGAATAAGGCCTGAGCTCCGGTTAAAGCTCTTGCCACATTTGTGACATTGGTAAGGTTTCTCTCCACTATGAATTCTGTGATGTCGAGTAAGGATTGCGCTGTGGTTAAAGGCCTTGCCACATTCTTGACATTGGTATGGTTTCTCTCCAGTATGAATTCTGTGGTGTTGAATAAGGGTTGACCTGTCATAAAAGGCCTTGCCACATTCCTGACATCTCTCCAGTATGAATTCTATAATGTTCAGTAAGACTTGACCTCCAAATAAAGGCCTTGCCACATTCTTGACATTGGTAAGGTTTCTCTCGAGTATGAATTCTGTGATGTTGCATAAGTTGTGAAGGGAAGGCATAGGCCTTGCCACATTCTTGACATTCGTAAGTTTTCTTTGCATTATGAATTCCCTGATGTTCAGTAAGCCTTGAGCTCAAATTAAAGGACTCGCCACATTCTTGGTATTTATAGGGTTTCTCTGTACTATGAATTTTGCAATGTCGAGTGAGGTGAGAGTGCCTATTAAAGGCCTTCCCACATTCCTGACATTGGTAGGGTTTATTTCCACAATGAATTTTGTGATGTTGAATAAGTTCTGAGCATGATTTAAAGGCTTTGGCACATTCATTACAGTTGTGATTTTCCCCTGCAATATGAATTCGTTTATCTCTATTAAGACTTGAGTGATTGTTAAAAGCCTTGCCACATTCTTGACATTTGTAAGGTTTCTCTCCAGAATAGATCTGCAAATGACCACTTATTGATGAACAGTCCTTAAAGGTTTGACCACCTTCTTCATATTTGTGTATTTTTTCTGCAGTATGCATTCGCTGATGTTGAGATAGTGTTGAGTGGCAGTCAAAGGATTTACCACATTCCTTAAATATGTAAGTTTCATCTCCCTGAGGGCTTATCTCATGGATGTTTAGGCTTGATGACTGACTAAACATGGTCCCTGGTTTATTAGATGTGAATGGGCTTTTTCCCTCATGAATTCTCTGATGATCACCAACACTGGAGGACTGGTTATGACCTTTCCCACATTCATTATCTTTATGAAGACTGTCTCCTGAAGGGAGTATACTGAGGTTAGAGCTTGGATGAAAGCCTTCCCCACATTTCTCACACTCATAATGGTTCTCTGTCAACCTAGCCCTGACACATCGGTGAGCACTGGAGCCCTGGTTCAATGTTTTCTAAGATTCAGTGCATTCAGCAATTCTGTCTCCAGTGAAAAGCCTCTGGTCATTCTGGAGGGTCGACTCCTCAGTGAAGCCCCTCTCGAATGCATCTCACTGAGCACTTTGTTCTTTATTTCTAAATCTCTGATTTAAGGTCAGGCCAGTCCTATCTTCCAAATGGCTCAAATCATTATTCTCAGCATGGACTAGGTTACTTTCCAGATGTTCCAAATGGTCTGTCCACAAATAGCTATGATTGACTATCTGATTGGAGCTTGTGCTGACAGAAACACACTGCTCTGCAGAAACAGTTGACTTAAAAAGCAATTTTTTCCACAGCAGTTTATATCCTTCACCATTTGGGGCAGTGAGATTCTCATTAAGGGCAATTGCCTTGGTTTGGGTGTATCGCCCAGAATTTCTTTGAAGCCCTTCACTCTCCCCATCATTGTCCCAATCTGTGCGTAAGTGTAAAATCTCAACAGCACTATGTTTGTATCTGTGCATTGATACCTTCTGGAAAGAACCTTCTATGCTCCGCTTTAGCAGGAAACTCTGAGTGTCATGTGAAGATACAGCTGAAAGATACCAAATAAAAGTAAAATCATTGCACTTACTACATTCAGAAGAATATACTGATGACTTCTAATACAGAAGCATCAAGTCAATCAGACAATGTCAGAAAGTTGGCTGAGAAGGAGTCATCAGGACTTCATTTCTCCATGGACACACAACTGGCACACAATGTACTGAGCACATAGCCTAATAGAGAATTCTGCGGTATGGTCATGGTGTAGCACATATCACTTTCCTGTATCTCTAACAATCAGGAAAAGGGTCACATGAGCTCAAAATTAGCAGAAGAATAGAGGATATAGAAACAGAAAACTGAACTGAACCAAATAGGGTACAGTAAAAATAGGAACGTATCAACCACAGGAAAAGCTGTTTGTCAGAAAAGATCAACAACACTGACAGCCCATTAACTAAATAAAGAATAACTCAAAAAAGACCAATTAAATGAGAGGTGAAGAAGTGAAAGCAGACACAGTGTAACTGACTGTAGGTATAAAAGTAATTATAAGAGGCAACAATAGATAATCAGGGCCCACAAATTGTTAATAAGAGACAAGTATACATTTCAAAAAAGGTATAACCAATTTAGACTCCATTACTCAGAAAAGTAGAAAAAAAATCTCAGCTGATCTGCAAACATGAAGCTGAATGAAAGGGGAATAAAATTAAAAACCCCAACAAACAAAAAACTGTGTGCCAGGTGACTTCACTGGATATTCAAACAGACACTGAAGGAGAAAGGACTGCAAATCTCCTCAAACATTTCCAAGGAGTGACGATCAGAGAAACTAGCAGAACACCCTCTCTGTGGCACCAGCATTCCCAGCTCATGCAAGCCAGACGAAGACACTACAAATCACGAAGTTTGCAAAACTCTACCTGTGACGCATATTCACTCAAAGTCCATAATAAAATAGAGGAAACTGAATCAAAAGCACATTTTCCCTTTTTACAAGATGATCAAGTGGGAAACGGACCTGGAATGAAGGGTGCTCCAACATATAGAAAACCATAAATTCAAGACTCCACATTAACAGAACGAAGGGCGAAAATGACATGATCACATTAAGGGAGACAGAATACAAATATGGGCATAATGGACAACATGTCGTGATAAAAATACTCAAAGTAGAGAGAGAAGGAAACCCCAACCTAATGAATGGCACAGATGTATGAAAAGCTGAAACCTATTCAGTAGGGACGGTCTGCAAGTTTCCCCTCTATCATCAGCAGGTAATGTAGTAAGCCCGCTACTGCCTATAGTACTGGATTCTCTATTCAGAACAATTGTGCAACCAAAAATACAGTAAAGGAATCTAAACTGAAAAAGCAACAGTAAAACTCATTGTTCACATGGGACATGATTACAGAAATCCCTGAAGATCATTTTAATTTTTTTACTGCTTTTGGTCATTGTTTGTATTGTTTATTTCTGCCAATTTTTCCCTACTAGACTTCCCATTTCCCAAGTTTTTCATGTTATACAATACAGAGTTAAGAAAAATGTTGGAATAAACAACTTAATTTCCACCAGAAGAACTAAAAAAGGAAGAGACCAGGATTAAATTTTATAGAGGAATGAAATAAAGAAAAGTCTGAAATAAATAAAGTAGAAGATTAGCGCTAACGGAACATAGAAAGTAATGCCCATTTCAATCAATAAAACAAAACTGGCAATGCTTTAACTCCACAAACCATTACATAATAACAAATAGGGAAATTTTTTTTTAAGACTTAATTTATTTATTTGACAGAGATCACAAGTAGGCAGAGAGGCAGGCAGAGAGAGAGGGGGAAGCAGGCTCCCTGCTGAGCAGAGAGCCCGATGCAACGCTTGATCCCAGGACCCTGGCATCATGACCTGAGCTGAAGGCAGAGGTTTTAACCCACTGAGCTACCCAGGGTGCCCAACTAGGGAAATTTATGAAAAAAACAAAAACAACACAAAGCAGAGAATTCCTAATATTGGACAACTTATTAAAACTGATTTCCTAACCATGAACCAAAGAAATGGGACATCTCCTGAGATCAGTAAGAAGGATGAAAATCAAATATGGAATCACTACTCTAGCAGCACAGACAGAAAAGCCCAAGACCTAGAAATTTTTTTTTAAAAGATTTATTTATTTATTTGACAGAGAGAGAGATCACAAGTAGGCAGAGAGGCAGGTAGAGAAAGAGGGAGATGCAGGCTCCCCGCTGAGCAGAGACTCCGATGCGGGGCTCGATCCCAGGACCCTGAGATCATGACCTGAGCTGAAGGCAGAGGCTTAACCCACTGAGCCATCCAGGCGCCCCAAGACCTAGGAATTTTACTACAATTGATGGGGTCAATGAGTTCCCTAAATGCAATCCTGTGTTGCATGAGCCTTCTTCCTCTCGTGCTCAGATTCAGTATTACTTCAGTTTGCCTTTTATATGACAAAGTCATTCTTCTGCTTCTTCCAGGCTGCCCTCTACATCAAACCTCTTTCTAATCTCACTTATTGCATTGTTCATCTATGTTTGATTTTTAAAAAGGCTAATATATTTGAGGGGGGAATCACAAGATTTCAGGTGGGAGCTACAGAGAGAAGGAATCACATGCAGGCATCACACTGAATACACAGTGTGACTTGAGCCTGTATCCCAGGACCCTGAGATCAAGATCTGAGCAGAAGTCAAGAGTCAGTACTTACTCAAGTGAGCCACCAAGCACCCAATTATTTTTTACCTCCTATCTCTGTGGTAAAGTTCTCACTATTGTTTTCTCAACTCCTCGAGAATCCTTATGATTGGGACCTTAAATTCTCCATCAAGCTCCTCACTACTGTTTCCAGTGTATCTCTGGCCTTGGTCTTACCTGCTTGTTTTCTTTGGGATAAATTCTTTCATCTTGGCATTTGTCTAACTCTCTACTTTCTTCTGTCCATTAGAAGTCAGTGATGTCTCCTCCTGTATCCTTCAGACCAGTGGTCTGCAGGGGCTCTCCTTGCCTGCTACGGGCAGTGTTTGGTCCCTGGCCGGAATGTGGCCAGTTTGAACTAGGTGAGCTCTGCTCCAATTGTGAAAGGAGACCTGACGTCAACTCCACCAGGACTGTGGCCCTGTAGAATCTCTGCTCAGGAGACGTGATGTGGGCAGGGGCTGACCTTGCTGAGCCTGAGACAAGCCTCACTGAGAAGGGCAGTCCCCTCAGATCACAGGGGGTGGGGCCTGGTGCAAGCAAGGCAGACAGCTAGTGTCCTCACTGAGTGGGGCTCAGTCTCTAAGCTACAGGACGGGAGAGGGCTCCCATGTTTTGGAAGCCACAGGTCACTGAATGTTTCCTCTCAGGAATGTGCTCCTAGACTACTGAATACTCTCCCCACTGTGTGCCCCAGGTGGTCTTCAGATGGCTGTTTCCATGCTGTGAGCCCCCAGGTTGTTTGCCAGCCTTCTCTCCAGGAGCACCCCAGGGCCCTCCTGGTTCTGTCCCATCCAAACCTGGTGACCATTAAACCTCCAGGCTTTAAGATATGCTGGTTCCAAGAACTCATGAAATTCAGCCCTTCTCCGTCTCCAAGCCAATGGCTTTGAGAAACCTCCTTATGCATCCCGAGTGCTCCTCTGTCATGACACCTACTGCACACCCGCGGCTCTGTCCCCTCCACAATGCTATACTCCTTTCCTCCCTAAACCATGTCTCCACACTACCTGCCATCTTCCATGTGGCCTCTTCTCTCCTCTTACTTAGGGAGTTTGTCCTGTCACTCTTCAGCCCAATGTCTGGGGCATTTAGGAAGACCTGACAGTTACCTAGTGGTGCTCATGACAGGACACATGAGTCTAGAACCCTCCTACGCCACTCCCATTTCTTCTCCCGGGAATTCTTACTGTTTTAATCCTGTTAAAACTCGTATGGATTTTATAAACCTGGTACACAAACCAACACATAAAAATTAGTTTTGTTTCTACACAACAAAGAACAATTCTCCAAACAGAGACATCATACATTTACAGCAAACCTCCTCCCCCACAAAAAATGCTTCCAATTTAACATAATGGTAGAGGTCAAACCAGAAACAATGAAAAGTGTAATATACTGTGCTGGATTCAGAGAATGAATAACTAGGAAAAGCATCCATGTTCTTTCACTGGAATAACTGAAACACAATAAATCTTGAAGTGACCTACAGAAACTGCAATCTCTACCAAAACTCCAAGGTCATTTTTGTGCAAAGATCAAAATCCATCCTAACACTATGTGATGTCATGGGATAACCCATACCCAAAATATTTTGGGAAGTGAAGAGCATATATCCCGACTTAAGGTATACAACAAAGCAGTTATCAAACTAATGTCCTATAGACATGACCTCAGGAGTAGAATAATGGAAGAGTGTGGCTGAGCCAGATGTGCACTTCTCCAATGTTAATGTGTGTGTCAATGAACTGAAGATCCTGTTAAAATTCGTATTCTGGTTTAGATGTTTGCGTGGGGTCTGACTTTCTACTTTTCACAAATGTGCCACCGATGTCCTACATCGACAATGTATGCTTTGCTCACAATTCCAGGACTGAATTATGATGAAGAGATTCAAAGGTTCCTAAAAAGGGGGAAGAGCATAGAGGTGAGCATGGAGTCCTTCCCTTCCCTTCACTCTTCATTCAAGCCAACCTGCCCCTACAAACGACTGGTCACTGTTCTCTGGACCTCCTCTTATTTTTCCTTCTTTAATTCACCACGCCACCGTATTTATGGAAATAGCTCCCTCCTTCACAAGAAATGCAGGTGCAAACTGCTCCTGGCTGCAACACTGGATTTTGTAACCTGGACCCCACTGAATCCGTGGCCTTTATCAATTTCAAGTTTCCCCTGCATTTTTGCTACTACCTATGGCTTCAGGCTACAGGATCACTTCTTTCCACCTAGGCTTCCCCCTGAAAACTGACTTTGGTGGGGCGCCTGAGTGGCTCAGTGGGTTAAGCCTCTGCGTTTGACTCAGGTCATGATCTCAGGGTCCTGAAATCGAGTCCCACATCTGGCTCTCTGCTCGGCGGGGGGCCTGCTTCCCCCTCTCTGTCTACTTGTGATCTCTCTCTCTGTGTCTCACAAATAAATAAAATCTTTAAAAAAAAAAAACTGACTTTGGTGAATATGAACACAGTTATAAAAGTTGGTTACACTTTCTGGTCTTCTCCAAAGAATCCACTTACACAGAAAAGCCATCCTGAAACCTGTGGTCATTACTACACACTCTTAAATGGTGAGAGATGAGAGAGACCACACTCAAGGGAGTGGACTTAAGAAGCTCTCACAGAAGTACTGTGAAGTATGTAAGCCCGATGATTCACAGACCTGTACCCCTGGGGCTAATAACACATTATATGTTTGTTTTTTTAAAGATGATATGGTCCATATATACAATGGAATATTATGCCTCCATCAGAAAGAATGAAAACCCAAGTTTTATCAACATGGACAGGACTGGAGGAGATTCTCCTGTGTGAAGTAAGTCAAGTACAGAGAGTCAAGTATCATATGGTTTCACTTACTTGTGGGGCATAAGGAATAACACGGAGGACATTGGCAGATGGAGAGGAGAAGTGAGTTGGGGGGAATCGGAGTGGGAGGTGAACCACAAGAGCTGGCAGACTCTGAGAGACAAGCTGAGGGTTTTGGAGGGGAGTGAGGTGAGGGTTTGGGGGAGCCTGGTGGTTGGTATTAAGGAGGACACATATTTCATGGAGCACTGGGTGTGGTGCATAAACAATGAATCTTGGAACACTGAAAAAAACAAAACCAAGTTAAGAAAAAAAAAAAAAAAGCTCTCACAGAAATGACTGTTCTTCCGTGTACCCCCGTGGCTGCTCAGCCTATGAGGATCACAGGCTCTTCAGGTCTTCCAGCTCACGTCTTCACACTGCTGGGCACATGCTTCTCAGTCCCTGTCCCCTCCCTTCTATATTAAGGAAACTTTATCTCTACTGTGATACAGATCAATTTGCTTTCCTAGGACTTTATCCTAATATGAATACTTAGGAGTAGCTTCCTTGGAAGAGTAGGGCTAGTTTTCTTTACCTGCAAATCTTTTTTTTTTTTTTCAAGATTTTTAAATTTATTTATTTGACAGAGAGAGAGAGAGAGAGAGATCACAAGTAGGCAGAGAGGCAGACAGAGAGGGAGGGGGAAGCAGGCTCCCCGCTGAGGAGAGAGCCCAATGAGGGGCTCGATCCCAGGACCCTGAGATCATGACCTGAGCTGAAGGCAGAGGCTTAACCCAGTCAGCCACCCAGGCGCCCTACCTGCAACTTCTTAGGACACTAGTTTAATCTACATAGGTATATGCTTCTTGGTACCCATCTTGATTTCTTTTCTATTAATGTATAATGGACAATGTTCCATTAGTTCAGGTGTAGAACATGGGGATTCGACAACTCTGTAGGTTCTACTATGCTCACCACAAGTAACTACCATCTGGCACCATAATATGCTGTGAAAATACCATTGGAGGAGTTCCCTGTATTCTTTTCACCCCACGGAAGCCTCTACTTCCCATTCCCACTTCCTCATGATGCCCATCATCCTTCTCCATTCCACACTGGTAACGATCAGGCTATTCATTGTATTTGGGTGTCTCTTTATGCTTTTTTCATTGTGTCTTGCATTTGCGATAATGAGGTTTGACCCAGAAGTAATTATGCGATGTGAACTAAGTCAGAGATTCAAAGATAAATACCATACATATTCACTTCTGTGTATAATCAAAACAACACTGTAAATGAACAAACAAGAAACAGACCTATGAATATCTATTTTGTTTTAAGGGACGGCTGGGTGGCTCAGTTGGTTAAGCGGCTGCCTTCGGCTTGGGTCATGATCCCGGGGTCCTGGGATGGAGTCCCACATCGGGCTCCTTGCTCAGCGGGGAGCCTGCTTCTCCCTCTGCCTCTGCCTGCCTCTCTGCCTGTGCTCACTCTCTCTGACAAATAAATAAATAAAATCTTTAATAAATAAATAAATAAAGTCCACGGATAATCTCAATAAATATAAAACTTCCAAGATGACACACATTCTATGCTGTAACCCGTTGGTCTGTAACCATTTTCCAATACTGCTAGAAGACAGGAGGTTCCCAGGTCAAAATCCAAGTTTCTTATGGCTCATGACACAGCAAACATCATAAAGCATCTTCATCACAGTAATTCCACTGGCCAGCTGCCCACCCCCAACTGGTATTGGGAGATGCTGCACATGCGGTGGGTTTGTGTTGGAGGCTCTGAGCATAGGAAACCCTAGTGGCTTCAAGGAACATCTAGCATATATGCCCGATCTTTGGCCATGAAAAGAGACATCTGTTTTCCAATATAATAAACTCATCTGTCCGCTACCCACGATCAAGATGCCATCACTATACTACCAAATAGGAGTTGAATGACAATTATAACTAAAACATCAATCAAGGAAACACCTGTGCAGATCATGAGGTCACCACATGACTTCAAGGAATAGTGATAATTCTATATAAGGCACATCTGTGATTCGGTGCAGATATCCACAACAGTAACCAATACATTTTCCTTCATGATCTTTCGCTGCTCATCTGGTAGTGATATACAGCTACACGCAGGGTAGGTCACAAAGTCAATGTACCTGGAAGGTTTGACTTTAAGATTTTCCAACCATCGGCCATAGGGCCAATTGCAAAGCTCTGGAAGATGCCCAAGACGCACACGGTACCACCAAAGACACATCCCTGGCCACTCTGTAAACCTAACAATGAAGTGTGCATCCGACATCATGGCAGAAATCTTTCATCCAAAAGCTGTCAGTGTCGGTGGGACTCCCATTACAGACAATGGCCAATGAGTTGCCTATGCTCCCCTGTTTGGCAATAAAAGCTGTAGAACTTATCCCACCTCCAGTGACGTAAAGAGAGAAAATGGTACATCTATCAGGTTGCCACGATTGCAGGACAGCCTGCAACACAAAGATTATGGCATTTGTGCAGCTCCTAGAGGCACGTCTGCTGTGGGAATAGAGGAATAATCACTCATCTGAGCACACAGGCCCACGGAAGATCGATGACACCACAACTGACATTGGGTGTGTGGTCCTGGGAGACTGCTAACACCACTAGAGGAGGAAGACAGAGAGATAAATCAACGGAGAAGTCAGCATCTAAGATCTTGGCTGTGTGAATCTATATCAAGACATGACTTGTGTAGGGAAGCCTGGGTGGCTCAGTCAGTTAAGCTTCTGCCTAAAAACTGGATCCTGATACAGGGTCCTGGGATAGAGCCCTGCCTGGGGCTCCCTGCTCCATGGGGAGTCTACTTGTCACTCTGCTTCTGGCCCTCCCCTGACCTTGTGTTCATTCTCTGTCTCTCACAAATAAATAAAGTCTGTAGAAAAACTGATCTGTGTAAGGAAATGACAAGAAAACATAGTTCAGGGGCGTCTGGGTGGCTCAGTGGGTTAAAGCCTCCGTCTTCAGCTCAGCTCATGATCTCAGGGTCCTGGGATAAAGCCCTGCACTAGGCTCTCTGCTCACTGGGGAGCCTGCTTCCCCTTCTCTCTCTGCCTGCCTCTCTGCCTATATGTGATCTCTGTCAAATAAATAAATAAAATCTTTTAAAAAAAAGACGACATGGTTCAACTTTTTCAGAGGAAATTTCATTTTGTGAGCCATGTAGGGAGAAAAAAATTAGGAAACCCCAGACACTAAGGAAACCACAGAGCACATTAGTTTATAATACATTTCTGACTGATCAACATAAGGATTTGATCTCTGGGGTATGGTATAAGAAAAAATTTCTAAGAGGAAGAAAAAAACAACACCACCACACCAACCATGAATGGTGAAATGAAGAAAGAAATTACAAAAAGAATTCAAAACATCTGTGTATCACAAACTCGAGAGATAGAAATAGAGTTAGACAGGATACAAAGGACTCATTCTCATGATATATGGAGAACTACAAAGACTGAAGAAAAAGGCATAAGAGAAAAAAATGAGGACAAGAACTTGCTAGACACTTTGAAAAAGAGACTGGCCAACAGTTAGTGCCCAACTCTGTAGTAATAGAGAGAAACACCACCAGCAACAAAGCAGATAAAAGTAGGACATGGTATGATCATGTATGAACCAGGAGCCAAACATCAAAATCACATAAGCTGCCAATATGGGGACAATAGAAACCGAAATTTTTCCTCTATCTATAAATAAAAAACTGGATGATCAAATTTGAAGAAACAACCCACGTAGTGACAAGCAATCAAATAAGCAGCATGGCAACACAAACACCTCACAGAATAATCGTTAACAGAAAAGGCATTTGTCTCTGTTAGCATGATGTTTCAATATCAAAAAATTCATGATTTAAACATACTACCTCTTGGATATCAAGCATGTATATGTGCAAATTCATACACACGTATAAAAAAATACATACCCACAAATACATGTATACGGGGAAACAACTGTTTTTAGCCCAGGAGAGACAAACTGTTCCTCACAGAGGGAGGACCTCATCCAGATAGTGACAAAGTAGTTCCTCCTTCGCTCAACGAGCAACCGTTCACATGAGACACCAGTGCATGATTCTCAATACAAAAGGGTGAGGCTGATGCACCCCAGGACCCCAGAGACCAAGAAGGACACCCCTAGAAGGGTAACATGAGCAATTTCACGTGGATCCCAGTGCGCCTTCCCCGGGCCAACACAGTGTGCCACTAGCAGGGACCAGAAGGAACTACAATGGCTTCAGGAAAAAAAAGACAGCCCAGAGTGGACATCCAGCATTCCCCAAATGGCAAACCACTCTCTGGGTGGCCCAGTGAGAGCTCACCTCACGGGGATCCCTGGGGGCATCTTTGGTGCTGGACCACTGGGGATCCTACAGACACGGAGAAGGTGGGCAGGGCTTACAGCAACCAGTGCTCAGATCGTAGAGCTGCCGGACCAGACAGTGCTCCAACTTATAGTGGCAATGAACCAGAGATCCATGGGAATCTGCCCACTTACAGAGAGGAGATGAACCTACCTGGCTAAGGAGATTTGTCAGCAGCTGTGGCTGACTTGGGTGTCCAGCCAATGCTTTGAAGTAGAACATTCTCTGTTCTCTGTCTGGGTAGCTATGCAAGTTTTAAGTCACTTCCATGGCTGATCCTAGCCTCCAATCCTGCCCCACGAGAAGCCTGAACAGACCCTAGACAACCTCAGAGCCTCTCTAACAGGCTTCTGGGGAGAAAACCGAGCCAGCAGCATGGACCAAGCATTGAGCATAACATCTTACTCTGCATGAGCAGGGAGCCTCCTCAGTGAACCTGGGCAGCCTCTGAGCCCAGCCTATGGTCCTGCCCAGCAACAGAGAATGGCCTTTGGTCCTGCCACATGTTCAGCATCACCTCTACCCCTGGCTGATCACGGAGTTGCCAGCATAGGTTGGGAAGGCACTCAGGAGTCCACAATTGTCCATGGACAGATGTCTAGCCCTCTGTGCTCATAGAGAATAAGTGTATATCCAAAATGATCGCAAATGTTTTACAGCAGAAGCTCCTGAGGTCCATGGTATGGATACCTCTAGAAGGAATGCCGAACAGCTGGCTACATTCAGATGACTGAGAATAAAACCACAATTTCACAGGATTCCAATGAAAATTGGCATCAGACAGATACTTCCAAGTTTCAAATGGACACAGGCTATTTCTTTTTACAAGGTTCAAAATTCACAGAGAAGATTCAGTATGAAACATGACTTGTGGGCTACTTTTTATCATTAAAAAGAAAATCTAAAATATTCACTAGCGTCTTACACATTCCTCTGCATACTGCACACACTATATGTCCCACGGTTATTGAATCTGCTCTTAATGTATTCAATGCTCTGGATTCTATGGGTTAGGGCTAATACTATTCTCCTTGTACTGAAAGAAATGATTTATTTTTTCATTTATTTATTTTCAAAGAATTGATGTACATAAAGGAAGGTATAGTGAGCCCCTATTGGTAGAGTCAGGGTTTGAATCTGGCTGCCCTACATAGGAACATGAGGCACACGGGACAAAGGAGAAAGAGGCCCTTCTAGACGGGGTGACCGGGGTTTGGATTCTCTTTCCTCCTTGACACTCAATGGTTCACGCAGCCATCCTCACACAGAACAGCTTCCACGAACGGACACTCCAAAGTCAACATTCTAGCCCACACCACACATATATAGCCTGAGTGGTTTCTAGGTTGACTACTCAGAAGTCGACACAAAGGTCAGGCACCCAAGGAACAATACAGGAAAGGCCCAACACACAAGAGTCCACATTCACACCTGGAGACCCAAGATTACGCAATTGAGTATCTCACTATATTATCCACAGGCTACTACCTTCCCTGAAGAACCCAACTATGAATGTGTCCCCAGATACAGGTTCACAAGATCTAGTCCCCAGACAGCCACCTGAGACTAGGTAAGAAAGGAAAGGTGGGGGGCTGCACCCCAGAGCTACTGACACGGTAGTGCAAGGTTAGCCATAGGAATCCAAGACTTGTAAGTATTCCCAGTGATTTGGACCCAGGCCAATCTGCACAACCTCTGCAGGAACTAAGTCACAGGTCAATCTGAGTTATCCCTACAGAATTCCCTCTCAGGGGTGTCTGGGTGGCTCAGTGGGTTAAGCCTCTCCGTTCGGCACAAGTCATGATCTCAGGGTCCTGGGATCAGGCCCCGCATCAGGCTCTCTGCTCAGCAGGGAGCCTGCTCCCTCCTCTCTCTCTCTCTCTCTCTCTCTCTCTCTCCCTGCCTCTCTGCCTACTTGTGATCTCTGTCTGTCAAATAAATAAATAAATAAAATATTAAAAAAAGAAAAAGAAGTCCCTCTCAGAAACCCTCTGTGCTTGTGGTCACATTAGTGTTGGGACACACACACACACACACACACACACACACACACACGATTCCTTTTCTTCTGAAGTTATAGGTACACACACACACACATACGTATGTACACGTGCTTCTTCCTAGTTAGTTCTCTGACTCCAAAATCTGTCTTTAGCTTAATATGACACATTGCATTCTGTGCATATCAAAACCCTAAAACTCTGCTTGTGTTCTCTGTGCTCACAGAACAACTGGAGAAACATACAGGGTAAAATTTTACTGAGAGTCCCTGAGAATTCTCTGACTAGGCCATATCATTATATTTTTAGTGACTTTGTTCAATTAGCACTTGTTAGGTAGAAACCCTGGGCATTAGTTCAGTACAACAAAAAGAAACTCACATTTACAAAAACCATTCATGACCATCCTTATCAAAATCTTAGCAATAAAAAATAAATTTATACATACTGAAATAGAGAAATACACTCAAAACCATTCTGTGAGGTCAGCAGTACCCTGATACCAAAGCAGTATAAACAAAAGATAAAAGGCTGGCTTATCTCATGAATCTTCTGCTACTCTGGCTTTCTTTGGACACCCATCTACATGTACTAATAGAGTCAAAAGAAAAAATGAATCACACTGAAAATAACTGTCCCTCTCTAGAGATCCATCTGCCCCTGAATCCTTTCAGGTCTACTAACAAATACAGTTAACCACTGAATAACATGTTTTTCAACAGTAACGGTCCACTTACAACAGACAAGTTTATCTTGATAAATCCAGTACACCACAGTAAATGTCTTTGTGCTGACTGCCTTAATATTTTATTTCCTCAAATTACTTCCTTTTTTTAGAAATTTTTTAAAAGATTTTATTTATTTTTCCTAGGAACATCGCCAAAGGCAACAGAAGCAAGGGCAAAAATGAACTATTGGGATTTCATCAAGA
Organism: Martes martes; assembly: GCF_963455335.1. Lineage (NCBI taxonomy): Eukaryota > Metazoa > Chordata > Mammalia > Carnivora > Mustelidae > Martes > Martes martes. The sequence continues at coordinate 55,535,234 of NC_137905.1, read as the reverse complement.
TCAAAAGCTTTTGCACAGCAAAGGAAACAGTTAACAAAACCAAAAGACAACTAACAGAATGGGAGAAGATATTTGCAAACGACATATCAGATAAAGGGCTAGTATCCAAAATCTATAAAGAGCTTATCAAACTCAATACCCAAAGAACAAATAATCCAGTCAAGAAATGGGCAGAGGACATGCACAGACATTTCTGCAAAGAAGACATCCAGATGGCCAACAGACACATGAAAAAATGCTCCACATCGCTCGGCATCAGGGAAATACAAATCAAAACCACAATGAGATACCACCTCACACCAGTCAGAATGGCTAAAATTAACAAGTCAAGAAATGACAGATGCTGGCGAGGATGCGGAGAGAGGGGAACCCTCCTACACTGCTGGTGGGAATGCAAGCTGGTGCAACCACTCTAGAAAACAGTGTGGAGGTTCCTCAAAAAACTGAAAATAGAGCTACCCTATGACCCAGCAATTACACTACTGGGTATATATCCTAAAGATACAAACGTGGTGCTCCGAAGGGGCACGTGCACCCGAATGTTTATAGCAGCAGTGTCCACAATAGCCAAACTGTGGAAAGAGCCTAGATGTCCATCAACAGATGAATGGATAAAGAAGATGTGGTATATATACACAATGGAATACTATGCAGCCATCAAAAGACATGAAATCTTGCCATTTGTGACGACATGGATGGAACTAGAGGGTATCATGCTTAGCGAAATAAGTCAATCGGAGAAAGACAACTATCATATGATCTCTTTGATATGAGGAGTGGAGATGCAAGGCAGGGGGGGTTGGTGGGAGGTAGGAAAAGAAAAAATGAAAAGATGGGATTGGGAGGGAGACAAACCATAAAAGACTCAATCTCAAGAAACAGACTGAGGGTTGCAGGGGGGAGGGGGGACGGGAGAGGGTGGTGGGGAAATGGAGATTGGGGAGGGTATGGGCTATGATGAGTGCTGTGAAATGTGTAAACCTGACGATTCACAGACCTGTACCTCTGGGGATAAAAATACATTATATGTTTATTAAAATAAAAAAATTAAAAAAAAAGATATTATTTATTTGACAGAGAGAGCTCACAAGTAGACAGAGAGGCAGGCAGAGAGAGAGAGGAGGGAAGCAGGCTCCCTGCTGAGCAGAGAGCCCGATGTGGGGCTTGATCCCAGGACCCTGGGATCATGACCTGAGCCAAAAGCAGAGGCTTTAACCCACTGAGCCACCCAGGCGCCCCTCAAATTACTTCCTTATAAAACTATGGTATATACAGCAGACCACATACAAAGAATGGGAAGACTGATGACATGTTGTAATTAACCCACCAAACACCACAGATGAAAAGAGACTTTTGAAACAGCATGGTAAATGCACTTCACCTTGTGCAAGAGCTCCTAGAAGAGCAGTAGTGGGATCCCAGCAGTCGCAACAAGAATGGGGCCGGCATAATGCACTCAGGTACTGAAAGATCAAAAAATACCACCAAGAATACTTTACCGGGCAAAACTCTTTTCCACAGATGTAGAAATGAAGACATTCCCAAGTAAAGACCCCTCTACTTTTACCAGTAGATCTGTCCTACAAGAACCATTAAAGGAACACTCTCTAGTTGAAATAATAGGATTCTACCCAGAACCTGCAACCACACAAGAACGCAAAGCTCTCCACTGAGCATAAATATATAGACAATTACACAAACCTGTAGTGTTGTAATGAGATACCAGTCACGTTTACTTCTGCTACAGAGCTTTTTTTTTTTTTTTTTTAAGTATTAAAATCACAAATGTAGGTCATAAAGTACACAACATAAAAGAATTAGTATCAAAGTTGGGGGGTGCAGGGGTAGAGACAGGAAGAAGAATTCTTTATGTAATTGACACTGAGTTTTAAACTGTTTTACAACAATGTTGTTTTAAGGAATCTCTCAGGTAACCACAAGGAAAATACTCCCAGAAGACACAAAAGGCAATCAGAAAGGTACCAAGGCATATCATGGGTATTCATCTTACAATTACAGATAAAATATGTCTTTCATATTTCACACCAAAACATGATACAGAAGTGTAAAAAGTTTGAAAATTACTTTGAATTCAAAACAGTCTTTCTCTCATGCAGAGAGAATAAAAAGTCACCCACAAATACATGGTGAAATGAATTCTATGTGGATGACAACTCACCTAGACAGGGTACAACATTCACTGACCACTCACCAAGGAGACAAAAAGTACGGGTCACACAGTATGTATGTGTGACATACAAAAACAAGACAAAGACACACAAAATTTACCAGCAAAACACATAAAAATCTTTTTTTTTTTTGAGTTATGCTCACATGGTCTTGAAATATACTGAGCTGAAAATTCCCTTCCTATAACAACACACACAGGTAAGACCGAATCCACACCTAACGAATTTGGTGGAATGAGCCAGACAGAAGAAACACATTATTAGGAAATTACCAAATTAGAGTAAGACAAAACTCAACCCACGAAATTCTAAATAAAACACTGATGTATGACAGAAAAGGAAAACTTCCATATAACCATAATTTAAAACTGAGTCCATGTACCCATGAAAAACAAGCATTTGATTGTCATGTCTTCGTGGACTATAACATCGTAAAGAATTCTCATTAAAATCAATCGTAAAAAGCTGTAAATGAAAATTTTATGAACACTTAAAAAGCTTGAAAGAAATGTACTACATTATTAATATATTCCCCCTCCTGCACAGAATGTAACCCTATAATCCATTCTGTAAGACAGAGGAAACAAACAACATCTTCATTTCTCAGTATATAAACAGCATGGAAGTTGAAAAATATGCTGAGACACACTGTATATGAAATTAGTAGTTGGGGTTAAATTCTGATACATTCTGAGGAAAGTAAAGAAAAATCTCATGATTAATTTCCCAGAAATAACATCACATTACTGAAAAGAAGATTTTCCAAACATGGGGATTCGGGGTACCTGTGGGGCTCAATTAGTTAAGCAGCTTCCTTCAGTTCAGGTCATGAGCTCAGGGTCCTGGATCCAGGGCTCCCTGCTCAGCAGGGATGTTGCTTCTCCCTTTCCTTTTGCCCTTTCCCTACTCATTTTTTCTCTCTCTCTGTCTCTCAAACAAATACAATTTTTAAACAGAATAATATGGGACTTTTACTAACAGTCTAACTCACTTCTTAAAAAGCACACGCACATGTCATATCAGGACATCTGATGTCCAAAATACTGAGCTAAATCACATATAGAACGAATTAGAAAGTGAAAACACACATGACAAAGTCACAAGAAGTTCACAGAAGACAGAATCATGATGCAATTATTAAAAAATGAAATAATAAATGAAACATTATTAAAGGCTACAAGTTCAAGTTCTAAATGTGCTAGTTCCCCAATAGCATTTGTTATGTAGGAATTCTAGGAAACAAAGAGAGACATTACACTATTTCACCACTGAGGAAAAGAACTCAAAGAGCAGAAATTTCTAAATGTAAAAAAAAGAAAAGAAAAAAGAACACTTGAAGGGAAATAAAGCAGTAAATTTTCTCATTTTAGAGCGGTGCTATGTTATCTGATGAAGTTACTAAATCTCAGTTTTGTTTAAGAATAATATTAAAGCCTCTAACATTAGAAAGCCAAGGCAGAGAACATTAGAAATCTGTCTCCAGTGTTCTGGAAATTTCCGCACCAAACCCCACTGTGCATACATCGACTCTGTCCTACTTGTCTCATGTGAACCAGAATTTACAAAGACTTTAGCCTAGTTGGAGAGCAGATGTCCCTCTGGGAGAGAAAGAGACATAAACCTGGGCATGTCTCCAACTGACATTCATTCAAGGAGAGCTACTCGAACCACAGCTTAAGGTCTACCTTCCTCCTTAAGACTTGGACGTCCCCTCTGTCACCTGCCTCACTCATGCCCACCCACCTGGATGGGTGGCTACGGTCCCCTTTCTCTTCACATCCCAGAGCTGCTTCTCTTGCTCCAAAAACATGATCAGGTCTGGCTTTGACACAGTGAGACCTGTTTATGAGGAAAAAGAAAAATGACTATTGCTGCCAATACTAACTTTCCGAGTCTTGTGTTCAGTAGAGAAGAGATGACGTTGGACATTTCTAGAAAATGGCTTCCCAAAAGCTGTTGCCCAACAGTCCATTTAGAACACACTGGAGGCATTTCCAAAGGTCACATCCTGACCTCCCCTTCCAAGTAGCAGACATGAAAATAAGAAGGGAAAATTTCAGTCTCAGATGTGAGCAGCACCATTCTATGTCACTCAATGTTGAGAACTGCCACTCATCTTCACAAGCCATGATGTTACCTTGAGGAAGGAGAAGCTGAGGCTGAAAAGGAAACATCATGAAGATTTGTCTCTCCATCCACAAACCCCTACTTTTTTCCCTTTCTGCCTGGATCTGGAATCCAGTCATTCCAAGAGAAATCTCCCAAGAGGCAGTCTTCACAGGAAGGAACAAAACCCTATGTGGGGTTCTGGAAACCTGGAAGGAGTCTTCCTCACCAAAGAAATGGAGGTGTCCATAGTTCTCTAACATCACGTCCCTGTACAGTTGCCGCTGAGTGTGGGTCAGGCATCCCCACTCCTCCTTGGAGAATTCTATGGCCACATCCCTGAAGGTCAGCAGTCCCTGTAACAAATACAACAGTCACCAAGTGGCCATTGGCAAACTGTGCCCCTAAGATGGTCCCTAAGATGAGGAGGAATTTAGTGTCACCACCTAGAACCAGACCTGACCTTTCCTTCTCTATGATATGAGTGTGGAGTGAAAGAAAACCTATGGGGCAGGGGGCTGCGTGGTTAAGAACTTTCACTCCTTCCACTCCCAGGAAGTCAACTCTATCCACTACACAGAGGTAACAGCCCTCCTTGTCCAGTGCAAAGTGTTGGGATGTGGGAGAGGAACCAATGGTCAAGAAATTCTAGACAAGTTTCTGATGTGAAATATTGGGGTTCTGGAGTGAATGATGAAGGAATTGTTGAGATACCCATGGTACAAACACTGGTCCTAACGCAAGGGGAGAGGAAAGTTGTGAGCAGTGACTGCTTCTCTGCTTTCAGGTAGGGCGGGGGTGAGGGATAGCAGGAGGCTCTAAGGAATTTGGAAGCAAGTTTCCAGGACCCTCAGGGCCTCCCACCTGGTGTTTTGATGAGGCCACTCACTGTTTAGTAACACTTTAGTCAGGAGACCCTCCAGATACCTATCAGGGGCCCCAAGCTTGAAGGAGGGCGGCCAAGCTACTTTTGGGGAATAGAGTTCAAGGAAGTTTCCAAAGCAACTTTCAAATGTTAAAGAGGAATTACAGGATCCTGTAAGTCTAGATATTGTCAAGCTAAGGCTGCTTTTTGCATCCAACAAAACACTAACCTTAAGGCAGTTTTGAGTTCCCTGAGGAATGTCCTACTCTGCCTTTCTCAGGTATTTATCAAGAGACTGGAAGTTGAAGGAAATTTAATTTTATCCACACCTCTTTGGCTTTGTTCTCCTCCTCAGAAACTACAAGCAAGGGGGACCCGGATAGTTCAGTGGGTTAAGGGTCTGCCTTGAGCTCAGGTCATGATCCCAGACTCCTGGGATGGAGCCCTGAGTTGGTCACCGGACTCAGTGGGGAATCTGCTTCTCCCTCTTTCTCTTTCCTCACTCCTGTGCTGTCTCAGCTGAGAAAATGTGTAAAAGAAGGAAAGGAAGAAAGAAGGAAGGAAAGAAAGAAAGAGAAAGAACGAATCTACAAGCAAGAGAAATGCAGAAGAAAGAAGTTTACACCTGAAATGCTATAGTTCCTGCATATTCCTCAGTATCCCATGTTCCTTAGAAATGACAGGAGGGAAAATAGGAACATAACAGGGGAGTTTCTGGCAGACAGCACCAAGCCAATAAAAGAAGTTCCCATCAGCTGAATGGAAACAAATTGATATCAGTGCCTAATACACAAGAAAGGACACACCATCACTGGTATTTTCCTGTGGACTGAAAGCAGGAATTCAGAATGTAAATCTACTTATGCAAATACAGTGGATATACATACACATTTCAAACACTATTCCTTCTGTAGGGACTGCTTTCTTGAGCAAAGGAGTGGAGGGAGGGCCCCAGTGATCCCTTGGCTGAGTCCAAACAGGCCCAGCAGGGGACGCACCTCAAAATTACCAAGACCCTAAGGAACCAATGGGCTTCTGACAACCAGGTACAGTGAGCAGAAAGGAGCAAGTTCCTGGTTCCCCAAAATTCCTCACTTTCCTTCCCCCATTAAGAACCGCCCCCTCCCCCCTTGCAGACAAGCTCTCCGGTGCCCTCCTGCCTGCTCCTCTCTTAGGTATTCTGGAAACTTCCACCGCCTTTGTCCTGCCTCAGGGGAATTCCAGCAGCTCTGCAGGATGGGCTTCCAGCCAATCACAGACCCAGGTCTGGGGCCCCAAGCGACTGACAGAGACGTTACACTGAGATAGCACAGCGTCCCTGTGCTAGTAATAACTACTTTATGCCTTTCTTTTCTTTTAATTTTTAAGATTTATTTTTATTTTCCTCTTCTTTAAAGATTCTATTTATAGGGGCACGTGGGTGGCTCAGTCAGTGGGCATCAGCCTTCTGCTCAGGCCAAGACAGGTCCTGGGAACGCCTCCTACATTGCGGGGTGGGGTGGGGCGGGCGGAAGGAGGGGAGGGTCCCGGCTCAGCAGGGAGCCTTTGGCCTCTGTCCATAGCACACCCTACTTGTGCGCTCACTCTTTTTCTTACAAATAAATTTTTTACAAAGACTGTATTTATTTCAAAGAGAGCGAGAGAGACAGCACAGACAAGCAGAGCAGCAGAAAAAACACTGAGGCAGGACCCTCGCCCACCTGGGAGCCTGATGTGGGGCTGAATCCCAAATCCCCGGATCACGACCTGAGCTGGAGGCAGAAAGCAGACTCTTAACCAACCGAACCACCCTCGGTCCCCAAGACTGATTTATATTCTAGAGGAGATGGATGCGGGCGGGAGAGGGAGAGAATGTCAAGAGGACTCCCCTCTGGGCACAGAGCCAGAAGCGGGGATACCAGTCCAGGACCCTGAGATCCTGACCTGAGCGGCAATCAACAGTCCAACCTTAGTTGACTGAGCCCCCAGGCACTCTCTTCTAGTCCATTTTAAGTAGAATATCTCTTTCACGTGCTAAAGATGAAGACACACACACACCCGTTTTTAGAATGAGAACTTTCCAAATTTTTCTGGACTCAGACCCACCGAGCTTCTGTCCGCATTTCCTTCCTCCCCGGCTGCACACAGCTGATCGAGAATCCAGACGAGCCCGAATGAGAAATGATTTCCCTCCCTGATATCCCAGGACCAGACCTCATCAGCCACAGGAATCTCGGACTCGACACCTTCCCCTCCGGATCTGCCACCAACGGAATATTGTCACTCCTCACAGGACTTTAATTCAAAGTGACAATGCCTGATGCCCTATCGAAGCCAGGTTGGGGACAGGACAGAAGGCTCTGGGACACAGAGAAGCATTCTAAAGACCTAACCGTGAGTATCACTTCTGACCAGATCTTATAAACAGGTGAACGCAGAAGCGAGAAGCACCCGGACTCGAGGCATCCGCATGTGCAGCTTCTAAACGCGAGGGTCTGTGGAGAAACGGGACACGGCTCCGCGGGGACACCAGGCTCACCTGAGAACCGGCCATTTCTGCCTTCGCCTCCACCTCTAGATTTCGTCCTCACGAGGGATCTGGGGGGAAATCACAGCTGCATCAGGAGAAAATGCCCTGAAATCCAGCAACAGAGCTCCTTGTCCTCACACCGCTCGCCCGCGGGCAGGACCCAGAGATGCAGAAAAGGCCCAACTTCCCAGTCCTTTGTGTCCGGAGCAGCTCAGAAAGCTCCCGTGAGGACACCCATCCCTGCATTTTCCTTACCTGCTTTGTGGGGAGGGAGGGCTCCCCTGCCACCGCCACTCACAACTTCAGCGTCGGCATCGGAACCGCGGGCTGCAAGGACCCGACCCTCCCAGACTCACGGAGCAGAGACCCTGTCACCTCTCCAGGACCAAAGCTGCAAACCCACTCCCAGAAAACCACCAAGCCCTTGGGCTCCCCCCTGGCCTCGCTGAGAATCACCTGAGCCCTTAATTAACACAACAGTGTTGTTTTCCCCCAAACCAACTGACAGAATCTGAGGGGGAGGCCCGCAGAGGAGATCCTTCCTGAAACTGCACAGGTGGCCCTGCTGGGAAGTAACTGGGGAGGTGACCAGGCCGAGCAGGGGAACCAAGGCTGGGGCTGGGAGCAGAGTTCGAGCCCTGCCTTCTCCCCCATCAGACTTTCTGGAGACTGGTTCCTTCTCTCTCTTTCTGCTACAGAGAGGGAGACCCCTGACAGACCGAACTTTCCCATATAAAAGCAAATGTCTCTTGCAAAATAAACACAGGCTCTCAGAGCTTTTCTTTTCTCTGTGTTTGATTCAAAATAACCAGCAGAAAATAATGCTCAGGCCAAACAGACATATTTTCGGGTGACTAAATACTCCCCTTCAGTAGGTCAGTGTTTCTGTTCCTAAGGACTTGCCACACAGTTGTCCACAGTTCATCTACTTTTTACCCTCCCATCAGTGATGTACAAGAATTCTAACTCTCAGCATTCTCAGGAAAATTGGATGTTATCCTTTTTCTTTATTTTGGCCATTCCAGAAAACACTGAGTGGTTTCTCACGTAAAGTATGCAGTGTTCTTACAACAGCTGTCTTGGTGACTGAAATGAAAACCACTTTCAAGGCATCAGGTTGAACAAAGAAAAAAGCAATTAATGCTTCAGTGAGACTTCATTTCCAAGTAAGTAACCTTTCTCTTCTCCACAAACCTCTTCTCCTCGCTTCTCAGCACTTTGATTCAGGAACCTGGTTCCACCCCGATGACATGATGAACAGGGCTGGCAGCACAGACACAATTCCTCTGGAAGTGGGACATAATCCCATATTTCCCTACAAACCCCCAGCCCTTTCCCCAGGTGGGCTGCAGGTTTCACAGCCCCGACCTGCTGAGGCCTCCTTGGCTGGCAAAGCAATGAAGCTCTGGCTGCCCTTGATCCCCAGCTCTGTCTGCACATTCTGTTCTGGGTGTGAAGCATGGAGGAGGTCAGTTCACACAACAGAATGAATGTGAGGAGAAGAAAATTTGTTTTTCCTGCGCTGTTCTCAATTCTTCCGCTGGTCTAAGACTTAAAATGATGTAAGACATTTTCAGTAGAGAAAGCAATGAAGTTCTTAATTATGGGAATGAGAAAGACATGAGGCTCAAAGACAGGTGTTTGAAGATTCTGTGTCACGGTGACTTAAGAAGGAGGAGGTAGGGGGGGCGCCTGGGTGGCTCAGTGGGTTAAAGCCTCTGCCTTCAGCTCAGGTCATGATCCCAGAGTCCTGGGATCGAGTCCCACATCGGGCTCTCTGCCCAGCCATGAGCCTGCTTCCCTTCCTCTCTCTCTGCCTACCTGTGATCTCTGTCTGTCAAATTAAATAAATAGAATCTTAAAAAAAAAAAAAAAAAAGGAGGCGGTAGGATTTCGAATTTCCAAAGAGGGGATTATATTCAGAGGAGAAAGGAAAGATGAAATATTTATCAAACAATGGTTAGTCCTCCAGGTAGGCAACTCTTTTTCTTTTTTTTTTCAATTTTATTTTTTTTTCCAATGTTCCAACATTGTTTATGCACCACACGCAGTGCTCCATGCAATACATGCCCTCCTTATTACCCCCCACCAGGCTCACCCAAACCTCCACCCCATCCCCTCCTTAACCTTCAGTTTCTTTCTCAAAGTCAATAGTCTCTCATGCTTCATCCCCCTCTCTGATTTTCCCCAATTCACTTCTCCTCTCCTTCTCCTAATGTCCTCCGTGTTATTCCTTATGCTCCACAAGTAAGTGAAACCATATGATAATTGACTGCCTCTGCTTGACTTATTTCACTCAGCATAATCTCCTCCAGTCCCATCTATGTTGATATAAATGCTGGGTATTCATCCTTTCTAATGAAGGCATAATATTCCATTGTATATATGGACCATATCTTCCTTATCCATTCATCTGTTGAAGGGCATCTTGGCTCTTTGCACACTTTGGTGACTGTGGCCATTACTGCTATGGACATTGGGGTACCGATGGCCCTTCTTTTTTTTTTTTTTTTTAAATTTATTTATTTGTTGGAGAGAGAGAGCGAGCGAGCACAGGCAGACAGAGTGGTAGGCAGAGGCAGAGGGAGAAGCAGGCTCCCCACCAAGCAAGGAGCCCGATGTGGGACTCGATCCCAGGACGCTGGGATCATGACCTGAGCCGAAGGCAGCCGCTTAACCAACTGAGCCACCCAGGCGTCCCCCTTCTTTTCACTATGTCTATATCTTTGGGGTAAACACCCAGGCATGCAATTGCAGGGACACAGGGTAGCTCTACTTTTAATTTCTCAAGGAATCTCCACACTGTTTTCCAATTTGGCTACACCAACTTGCCTTCCCACCAACAGTGTAAGAGGGTCCCCCTTTCTTCACATCCTCTCCAACACTTCTTTCCTGTCTTGTAATTTTGGCCATTCTAACTGGTGTAAGGTGGTATCTCAATGTGGTTTTGATTTGAATCTCCCTGATGGCTAATGATGTTGAACATTTTTTCATGTGTCTGTTATAGGTAGGCAACTGTTTGTGATATAAACTGTTAATCTCTGGTATCCATGTAGGAAAGAACGTTAGGGTTTGATACCCATGGCAACGAAAGAATTCTTGAGATGTCTATGGTGCAAAAGGTGATTTTATGAAAGCATGGGGACAGGACCCAGGGGCAGAAAGAGCGCACTCTCTATGAGGCGTGGCCCATTATATACTTTCAAGTTGGAGGGGGTTTGGGATAGCACAAGTATCTAAGACATTTTGGAAGCAAGGTATCCAGGACCTTGAGGGGTCTATCGGTTCTTGGGAAAAGGTCATTTATTGCCAACCAAAAATCCTTAGTCAGGGGACCCTTCTGATGTCTATCAGTGGGCCATCTGCTTGGAGGATGATTACCAATAGGCAGCTAGAGGGTTTGAGAGAAAAGGGAAGTTTCCAAAGGAAATGTTTTATGTTAAAGTAGACTTACAGGATCCTTCTGGGGCTTGGGGAGTTCAGGTCAGGATTGTCTTTTCCCGTTAGCAACCTATTAACATCATGGCAGTTGAGTCCTTGGAGGAATGTCACTCTACCTGTTTCAAGGATATGTCAATGACCTGTAGGTATAAGGCTATTAGTATTTTTTCTTCTGCCTTTGTTTCCCACATCATGATCGGCTCTCTTCCTAATAAAGGCCCTCCATCTAATTGATTCTTGAATACACACACACACACACACACACACACACACACACACATATATAACTTGGCATCATTGCAGAAGGCAATAATGCCATTTGTATCACAGGACAAACCTTGAAGACAGGTTTCTAACTTTTTTTCTTTTTTAAGATTTTATTTATCTATTTGACAGACAGAGTTCACAAGTAGGCAGAGAGGCATGCAGGGAGAAGAAGGGAAGCAGGCTCCCCGCTGGGCAGGGAGGCAGATGCTAAGCTGAATCCCAGATCCCTGGGATCATGAACTGAGCCAAAGGCAGAGGCTTAACCCACTGAGCCACCCAGGTGCCCCTCAAAATAACAGATTTAAGCAAAACATATTTGAGTACAGTTGACCCATCAGTAAGATATTTGGTAGTAAAATCATGCCAAATACAACATTTGAAATTATATCTCAGCAAGAAAGTTTCAGCAAACACTATGATCAGCAGTCAACACTGAGAGCATTTTCATGACAGTGAGGCGGGGACTAGGGGCCGAGTCTGGGCTCTCCCCATTCACCACACACAGGAGGCCTGAGCGGGGACCCAGAGAAACAGGTAAAGGCGGAAACAAGACAAGGGCAATAGGAGGCTAGAACTGCTATTATTCATAGAGGATGTGATTACATACCTGAAACAGCAGAGATTGTATTTCGAGTGTTTAGACTAACAAGAGAATTGAGAATGTCGGGGAGGGAGAACTTCCCCTGCCCTGTGGTCCATCTCACTGGCATTAGAATCAAATTGACATGAGACAGGCGTACGTCCGTGGAACCCACACAGAGATGCAAGTCCAAGGACAACAAGGCACCACGAAGCTTACTTGAGGTAAGGAGAGGGGCAGGGAAGAAGACTCCTTGGCAAGGTGAAAAGAGAAGCTTGGAAAAACAAGATTGTTCCATCAGGCAGACGAGGGGCCTCGGTTAACACTTGTCTTCCTGCCGCAGGCTCACCTTTCCGATGTGTATTAGCAGTTATGTGGGAAGCAGAGGGCCCTTCCTGCATCTGCTGGGTTTTTATTACTTTTAGCTCAGAACAACCTTTATGTGCCACTCTTTGGAGCAGCCTGCTTTGTGTCCCTACAAGAACGCAGTGCAAACCCTTAACACAGTGACATCAGTCTTTCTTCTTTACTAGCAGTAATTAAAAAATAATGCAAACAAAAATCGAACGGGTTGCATTTCCCATCAGCAAATACACTGTGACTTTCTTATGAGGCATTTCTAGATTTGCGCAAAGGAGAACATAACATTAAACATATCAGGTCGTCTGGTTAAATTAGTTTTTGACTTAATATAAGAGATCATCAATATCCTTACAATTAGGAGTTGAACTGTGCTTTTTCTCAGAGAAGATATTGTTAAGTCCTAACCCACCCCGCCTCGGCCCCCGGCTTCCTCAGTGTGATCTTACTGGAAGTGGGGTCATCGCTGATATAATGAGTTAAGATGAGGTTATCCTGGGGTAGAGCAGACCTCTAATTCAATATGACAGGTGTCCCTGTAGAAAGACATGCATCTTGTGAAGATGAAGGATTGGAGTGATGCGCCACAAGCCAGGGAAAGTCAAACACTGCTCACCAAGACCAGAAGCTAGAAGAGCCAAGGAAGTATTTTTCCCCGACAGGCTTCAGAGGGAACAGGGCCCTGCAGACACCTTCCACACTCAGGACTAGGAATCAATACATTTTATTTTATTTTTTTTTTGGTTTCTCTTTCTTTCTTTTTTTTTAACATTTCTGTTTTAGGCCACCCTACTTGTGGTATTTTTTTTTTTTTAAGATTTTATTTATTTGCAAGAGAGAGAGAGAGAGAGAGAGAATGCACACAGGCAGGCTCCCTACTGAGCAGGAGCCTCTTGCAGGACTCGATCCCAGGACCCTGAGATCATGACCTGAGCTGAAGGCAGATGCTTAACAACTGAGCCACCCAGGCATCCCTATTTGTCGTACTTTGTTAAAGCAGCCCTAGGACTCCCATATGTTTAGTAAATGCACAATGAAATAGTGTAGAATTATGTACCAGATACTGAAGAGTCTTTTCAATACATAATTATTATTATGTATTGAGGCTTGAGACTTCATCTGTGATACAATTTAAAGGAAAAACACTGGAAATTTAAAAAAAATTAATAAATTTGGAATCAAATTTAAATGAAACTTGAGGTTACAGGGATAGGAAAAACAAAACAAAATAAAGCAAACCCAAAAACAAAAAACCAAAACAAACGAACAAACAAAAATAAAACAAAACAAAAAACAAAAAAACCCCAAACCCTTGTACGGGGAAAACCCTTTCCAGTGGGGCACTGGGGCTGTATTCATGCCACTAAAAGAGAACTTCGGGTGCCTCCATTTTGACCTCAAAGCTTTCTGATTGGGTTCTTTCCAGCTCAAGTCTCAGCTCACATGGAAGATCCTGAGAGCAAATCATCCTGAGGGAAACTGAAACCACCCCCTCAAGCAGTTAAGGATGGCCCTGAGCCAGCCAGTCCCCACCAATGACTGACTCACAGACGCCATCGCTTTGACTTCCACTGCCTACCTGCACTACTACTCACCCACCCACCTTTGCTCTACATTTTCCTTAGAAACCTGGGAGTATTTTCAGTACTTTGGAGACAGTCTTTGAGAGGCTACTCTGCTATCTTCCCACTGTCTGCCTCCCTGAAGCAAATCCCTTTTTCCTTTCACCACCACCGGTTTCTCTGCCTTTGAGTTTTGTCAGCAGGAATGGCAGAACCTGGTCTGTTTGGGACCCCAAAAGATGCAGATCCCAGCCCTCCGCTGTGATGTGGGAAACAGAGGCAGAAGAGAAATGATTAAATGCCCTTACTGTCTACAGCCCAATGACAAGTCCTTCAAACAGGCAGAGTGACATTCCTCTAGGAACTCAGCTGCCTTGATGCCAATACTTTGCTAAGGGCAAAAGGCAATCCTAGCCCAACCCCCTGGATCCTGCACATCTACTTTAACATGTAAAAACTCCTTTAGAATTTTCCTGTAGCTCTAAGGTACGCACCCCCCGCCAAGATATGTGTTGGCAATCATCCTCCAAGCATATGACCCACTGATATACACTGGAAGGGTCTCATGACCAAGGTTTTATTAGGCGGTAATAAATGACCTTCCCCTAACAGCTAGCCCCCTCAAGATCCTGGGAACCTTGTTTCCGAAATTCCTTAGAGACTTACGCTGTCCCTAACCCCCTCCCGACTTGAAAAGTATCTAATGGGCCACCGCTCATCACCCCAGTGCAGCTCTTTCTGCCCACAGGTCCTGTCCCAGTGCTGTAATAAAACCACCTTTTTGCACTAAGACGTCTCAAGAATTCTTTCTTGGCTGTCACTTCGGACCCTAACATCCTTCTTACATCAAGCTGCTGTTGCACAGCTGCCCCGAGCCACAGCGCGACTAGCCAATCCCCCACATAGGATGAGCCTGGGGATGGAACAAGCACGACTTGTCACGGGACACGAGCCTGTCACCTTCTGCAGGGGTAGCAACAGTGAGCAGAAGCCCAGGCGAAAGGGGCCCTTCACGATGCTGTGGGGGTGGCGCCTCAAGACAGGGTGAGGTGTGCAGAAGCCCAGGATCAGGGAGGGCACCGGGCAGGGGGCGGCCGCTGGCGGGACGGCGCCCCCGCGAGGGGCATCAGGCCACCAGTGGGGACTTTCACACGGCACCGGGTGCGTGAGGAAGGTGGGCCAAGGGTACCAAGCAGAGAAACGAAGAGGCGGGTGGTGTCCCCACGCCAGAGCTGGAGAGGGGGCAGGGATGGCCTCCGGGTGATTTTAACCGGCAACGGACGCGAGACACAGCCCTCGGATTGGGTCGAAGCGACGTCCGGGCTCATCGCCGGCGGACAGAGGGGCCTTTAGTATCCTACCGACCCCCGCACCCACGTATGGACCTTGGCCGACTGAGGGCCGCCGCGCTACAGCCTGAAGCGGAAACAACGTGACGCTCAGCAGGGAGACCAGCACTCCTCCGGATCCGCTTCCGGGTCTGCCGGAAATACGCCCGGCAGTGCTGGGAGGGGGCACGGGGCGGGGCCGCGGAGGACGCGGGGGCGGGGTCTACGAGTGGGCGGGGTCTACGAGTGGGCGGGCAGTCGGCTTCCCGTGCGCCCCGCCCCATCTGCCAGACTGAGCTTTGTCTTCTGGTTTGGATCCGTTTGTGTTGCTCCGGCGTCACGTGGAGCCTCTAGCGCTGCCTCCGGACTCTTCTACAGGAAACGTTTCCATCTGTTCAGGGTAAAAGCTTACTGTGCTGTGGACACTTGGGCCGGAAGCTGAGATGTTTTCCTCCTACGAGGCCGGAAAGGTTTGAGTCTGAAGCTGCCTCTGCCAGCAGGTGGAGACGAGAGGGGGCGCTGGGACCTCGGCGGGGATCTGTGTCCACCGTGGCTCCACACCGGGCTGCACCCGTGGCTCCGCCGGGGACCTGGACCTGCAGCCCAGACAGGGAGAATGGCTCATTTAGGTGATGGAAGACCGGAGCTGTCTGCCCAGGGTACACGAGCTGGAAGGGTCAGGCATACCGCGCCTGTGCAGAACGTGCAGCTTTGTACCCACTTCCGCCAGAACACAGCTTCCGTCCTTCACCACCAGCAGGGCAGCTGAGCAACCAGAGGGTTCAGGACCTGCAGTTTTCCAGGGACAAGGATGGGTGGGTGGACAGGAATCTGATGGTTTAGGTCACCAATCTATTGCTTTAAACCATCAAATAGAGGCACCTGGGTGGCTCAGTGGGTTGAGTGTGGGACTTCTGATTTCAGCTCAGGTCGTGATCTCATGAGTCCTAAGATTGAGCCCCTCCTAGGGCTCGGTCTTCAGCGGGGAGTCTGCTTGATATTCTCTCCCTCTGCCGCTCCCTCAACGCACACAGGCTCTCTCTAAAGTAAGTGAAGAAATCTTTTTTAAAGAATCAATTTAGGGATGTCTGAGTGGCTCAGCTGGTTAAGTCACTGCCTTCAGCTCAGGTTCTGATCCCAGGCTCCTGGGATCAAGTCCCATATCGGGCTCCCTGCTGGTCGGGCAGCTTGCTTTTCTCTCTGCCTCTGCCTGCTTGTGCTCTCTCTCTTTCTCTCTCTGACAAATACATAAATAAATAAAATGTTTTAAAAAAATCAATTAAAAAAACCCTTGAAAATAGGTACTACTTACTTGGTTCATCTATCTTCACTGTGTTAATCTATATATTATATGCTGGAGGGGAGCCATAAATCCATGTCTCTTGAAATAGTTGGATGATATCTACTTTTTTTTTCAGTTCGGTGAATTTTTTTTGCCCTACTGTAATCCCACATTGATAGATGTTTTGTTACAGAACCCAAAGTCCAGGTTCCTGTGGCTCAAAAGGCCAATACCCAAGAGACAAGACCTGAATTTTTGTTTTGTTTTGTTTTTAAAGTATGCTCCACACCCAGCATGGGGGGGGGGGGCAACGTGGGGCTTGAACTCAAGGCCCTGCTATCAGGACCTGAGCTATGATCAAGAGTTGGAGGCTTACCTCCCTGAGCTACCCAGGTGCTCCCCAAGAGATGAGTAATGATTGGAAAGGAATCTGAGCTTGATTCAGGAGTCTGGCCACCTGGAGAGAAGGCAGACTCTGATGACACCAGCTACAGACGTTATCTCAGTGCTTAGAATTTGTACAAGGGGTTCTGGTTCCTTATGCCCCAGGGATTGTGCAAGAGTGTCAGGGGTCTGGTTCCTTAGTACCTAGAGATTACACAGGGGGTCTGGTTTCTGTTTGGTGAAGCGCAGAGGTGCTCTGCTGTTTCTAGGAAAGAATGTATGATCTATAGATATTCAAAGATAAGATAATCAATTAGAGAGGCTAAGAGTATTTGCTATAGTTTAAAGACTTCTAGATTGATTGGAGGGGCCAAGGCAGCTGCACTATATGTGTGTTCAAGTGGAATAGAGAGTAATTTTTAGGGGCACTTGGCTGGCTTAGTGGGTAGAGTGTGCAACTCTTGGTCTCAGGTTCATGATTTTGAGCCCCACATTGGGTGTACAGCTTACTTAAAAAAAAACAAAACACATCATTTACCAAAAGTGTAAGAAGAAACAGTACTTAAATTCAAATATTTTATTGTAGAGAACGATCATAAGCTATTTCAGCAAAGATAAAAACTAATGAGTTTGTGATTCATCCCAATCATCAGAGAGAAACATGTGCCAAATAACACCAACCCTAGGATGCTAGCATTCCCCAGAAAGGAAGCCAAGTTTCAAAATCTTTCACAGGTTTCAAATTTCTCACTTGTTTCAAAATCTTTCATAAGATTTCCTGACAATCTGGTGGGATATTGGCTGTTGATTATCTTTAAAATTACCAACTCTAACGGTGCCTGGGTGGCTCAGTGGGTTAAGCCTCTGCCTTCAGCTCAGGTCATGATCTCGGGGTCCTGGGATTGAGCCCCACATCAGGGTCTCTGCTGGCAGGGAGCCTGCTTCCCCCCACACCTCTGCCTGCCTCTCTGCCTACTTGTGACCTTTCTCTGTCAAATAAATAAAATATTTTTAAAAAATGATCAATTCTCCTCAAACAATGAAAACATATGAAGAAGGTATGAAAGCATGAAAACAGTTGGAACATATAATGCAAACTGATGGAGAAGTGGTCCCAATCCATTTCTTTAAAAAACATTTATTATTGAAGTTTAGTGGACATACAATGTTATATTAGTTTCAGGTGTACAGCATAGTGATTTGACAATTCTATATGTTGCTCAGTGCTCACCATGATAAATTTACTCACCATACAATGTTAATTACAGTATTATTGACTATGTTTCCCATATTGACTTATTTATTTTATAACTGGGAGTTTGTACGTGTTAATCCCCTTCACCTATTTCACCCATCACCCCCACCATTTCTCTCTGGCAAGCGCCCATTTGTTCTCTGCACTTAAGAGTTTTGTTTTTTGTTTGTTTGTTTTGTTTTTTAGACTCCACATATAAATGAAATCCTGTGGTATTTGTCTTTCTCTGACTTACTTCACTTTGCATACTGCCTAGGTCTGAGTCTTTAATTTGTTTTAGTAGTCTCTGTATCCGACAAAGGGCTTGAACTCACAACCCCAAGATCAAGAGTTGCATGCTCCACTAACTGAGCCAGACAGGCGCCCCAATCTTGATTTTTCTTAAAAAAAAAAAAAAAGATTTTATTTATTTATTTCACAGAGAGAGATCACTAGTAGGTACAGAGGCAGGCAGAGAGAGAGGGGGAAGCAGGCTCCCCACTGAGCAGAGAGCCAGATGCGGGGCTCGATCCCAGGACCCGGAGATCCTGACCTGAGCTGAAGACAGAGGCTTTAACCCATTGAGCCACCCAGGTGCCCAGTCTTGATTCTTAATAGCAAAAATCTTTCCCCTCTGAGAACTGCTACCAAAGCCACATCCTAATACTTTGAAAACTTCGGTGTTCATAGATATTATAAGATATAGTTGAATTTGACAAGTACTTATGCCTGTAGAGTTTTCAATATGGTCATCTAGGACTGTACATCTCAAAATCCCCGATGGTAGCCACATGATACAATTCCATCAGAATCTCTGGCATATTTTTTTGAAACTCCCCAGGTAATTCTAAAGGACTGCCCTGTTTGAGAAATCACATGTAGGATGTCTTGAGGCAGATTCAGTCATGGGCTGAGCTTGTTTCCCCTGCAGATGGCTTGAGTACAACCTGTGGTCTGCAGGTAGCCAGAACATCCCTTTCAGTGTGTGATCAAATAAGGTCCATAGAGAAATGTAGAAGCTGGGCAACTTGGCTGGCTCAGTCAGGACAACGTCCACCTGTTGATCTTGAGGTCATGGGTTTAAGCACCAACCTTGGGTGTAGGGATTACTTAAAAAAAAAAAAAAAGTGAAAGTTTGTTCTATTGTGGTTATTATATCTGCATCAGGAGCTGTGGACAATTGAGAGAATAGGGAATTCTGAGTGCTGGCCTAAGTCCACCTTCCCACCTCCAGGTAAGGGGGCATCTTTGAGGATTACCCCAAAGGATGTGGTGTGGGTTAATACCAAGTGTGGGGAGGGTGGGGACAGAGGAGAGGGTTATCTGTTTGGTGGACAGAGTCTTTTTAGGATTTCCAGTGATAAAATAAAGGAATTTTTCAACTTTTAGTGCTTATGGGTCCTGCTCCTGGACTCCCAGGGAAGCTATACTTTAACATTTCAAGGTCAAAATGACTTGGCAAAACCTCAGAGTGCGGGCTTTATTTCTGCCTTGAGTATACATTGTACATCTGCTTTGTTAAAAACAAAACTGGAGGGTACTATGTTAAGTAAAATAAGTCAATCAGAGAAAGACAATTATCATATAGTTTCACTCATATAGGGAATATAAGACATAGCCCAGAAACTATAGGGGAAGGGAGGGAAATTTGAATGGGAAATCATCAGAGAGGGAGAAAAACCAGGAGAGACTCTTAATTATAAGAAACCAACTGAGGGTTGCTGGAGCAGGGGTGGTTGGGGGGATAAGGTAACTGGGTGGTGGACATTAAGGAGGGCATGTGATGTGATGAATGTTATGCACAACTAATGAATCATTGAGCCGTACATCAAAAATTAATGATGTACTATATGTTGGCTAATTGAATTTAAATTTAAAAAAACCTGGAGCATCAAAAAGCAAAACAAAATGACAACAAAAACAAAAGAAAAAAACAAAAAGGAGCAAGCAAAAAGATAAAGGAAAAAAACCTCCCAGGTTCCTGAAAGATTAAAATCATGCAGCCTTGCAGATACTAAAAGAAGGTGAAGTCCTTAGCTTTCCAAAATGTCTTTTGTCATGATGATTTTTAACTCTTCACATACAAAAAAGCACTGTACTAAATGTTCCTTTCCTGGAGCGCATCTACTTTGTGAAGGTTGTGTGTCTGGGGCAACTGTCCTAACTTGAGCTCAAATAAACTCTTTTCCTTTTTTTAAGACTTTATTTATTTGACAGAGAAAGACACAGTGAGAGAGGTAGCAGAAGTAGGGGGATTGGGAGAGGGAGAAGCAGGCTTCCTGCTGAGCAGGGAGCTGGGATCCGGGATCATGACCTGAGCCAAAGGCAGAGACTTAATGATTGAACCACCCAGGCGCCCTTCCCTTTCCTTAAAAAAAAAAAAAAAAAAAAAGTTTCTTCATTTTTGCTTCAACACCAGAAAAAAGGGAGGGAAACCAGAGTCTTTCCAAAACGTGTAAGCTTGGTGACTCAGTGGTTTTTCTTCTTTCCAAAATGCTATCTTTCAGAAAGCTTGATTCCCTTCCAGTTTTCCTGTCCTGCAGAAGTCCCATTTCAGGTCCAGCTTACTAATTTTTCTCATTTCCAGTAATTAGATGTAACATAGTTGTGTTTTAAACATCTCTGAGTATTCTCTCCTGTGATACATGATTTATACAAAATATGTATTTGGTCATTCAGGTAACCAAAATTTATTTCAGATATATTTGGTTTTCATCTGCGGTTCCTAAAAATGCTTTGGAGTCATAGAATTGAAATGAGAGGCTCATTATTATTTTTTTTAAGATTTTGTTTATTTGACAGAGAGAGACACAGTGAGAGAGGGAACACAAGCAGGGGGAGTGGGAGAAGGAGAAGCGGGCTTCCTGCCAAGCAGGGAGCCCAATGCAGGGCTCAATCCCAGGATCCTGGGATTGTGACCTGAACCAAAGGTAGTTGCTCAATGACGGAGACACCCAGACACCCCCGCACCCCACCCCCCACGCCTCCGCCGCCCCATAGGCTCATTATTGAGGAAGGTGACTTTTGGCCTTCACCAAAGGATAGGGTTGTCAGGAGATTCAACCGTGTGATTAGAAGGTTGGGAATTTTAGTCCCACCCCTTGACTTCTGGGGAGGGGAGAGAGGCTGGAGGTGGAATCAGCCAGTGGCCAGTGTCTTTGTCAATCATGACTATGTAATGAAACCTGCAAAAAAACCTGGGAGCCCAGTTTCTGTAAAGGTTCCTGACCTGTAGAACCTCAACAGCTTCATGTGCCAAAGGTTAAAAGCTCCTTTGTTTGCTGTCTTGCTCTAGGTATCTCTTCATCTGGCAGTTCATTCCTGTCCTTAAAAAAAATCTCATATATCATTGTTTCCTTCAGTTCTGTGAGTCACTCTAGCAAATTCTTTTTTCAAGATTTTATTTATTTACTTGACAGGCAGATCACAAGTAGGCAGAGAGGCAGGTAGAAAGAGAAGGGAGGAAGAAGGCTCCCTGCTGAGCGGAGAGCCCGATGTGTGGCTCAATCCCAGGACACTGGGATCATGTCCTGAGCTGAAGGCAGCAGCTTTAACCCACTGAGCCACCCAGGCACCCTCACTCTAGCAAATTAATTGAACCTGAGGAGGAAGCTGTTGGCGCCACCAAACTGTGGCAGGTCAGTGAGAAGCAGAGGTGGCAGCCTGGGGCGGGTGGCTGGCATCTAAAGTGAGGCCACGGTGGGAGGAGAGTGGGGAAAATGGATATTGGGGTGGGACACAGGGTTCAGGAGGCCATCCTGTAGGACCAAACCCTTACCCTCTGCAATCCAGTGCTATCTCTGGGTGGATCCATGTCTGAATTGCTTAGTGTCCCATGTGGGGGAACGCCCCACCCTGCCATGTTGGATCCACAGACCCTAACAGATACACCTAATGAGTACATTCTCAATGAGAAATAATCAAATAGTTTCACAATATTAAGTGTATGAAAGTATCAACATTTGTTTATTTATTATTTATTTAGATTATTTATTTATTGAGTACGCCAGCAGGGGAGGGACATAAAGAGGGAGAGAATCTCAAGCAGACTCCTGCTGAGCACAGAATCTGACAGAGTCTGACGTGGGGCTCCATCCCATGACCATGAGATCATGACCTGAGCTGAAATCAAGAGTCTAATGCTTAATCAACTAAGCCGCCCAGGCACCCCTAAGATATAAGAATTAAAATAGAAAAATAAAAGTGCATGCTACATATTCTTTAAATATTTATTTGAGAGAGAGAGTGTGTGTGCTCAAGCGCGCATGCTGCGGGGGTGGGGTGGGGGGAGGGGCAGAAGGAGAGGGAGAGGGAGGCAGAGAAGAAGCAGACTCCTGGACCAGCAAGGAGCCTGCCTTGGGGTGTCATCCCAGGATCCCGGGACCACAACCTGAGCCAAAGACACACACCCAAATGATTGAGCCACCCAGGGACCCCACATTCTATGTATTTTTAACTGATTAAATAAGTAGAATGTGTGTGCCTTTGTGTGTACGCACATGTATATGTAATGGACCTTAAGATGAAAGCAGTTCATTATTGTAATTAGTATTTTATTTTTTAATTTTCTGGTGTACTGATTGATGGAATACATGAGCACAGGCATATATATTGCTTAGTAGTCTGATATGGGGTGAATATTTCTAAGTGTCTCACAAGAACTAAAAATATGTTTCTCTGTTTTTCTTGTATAAGATTTAACATATAACAGGTCAAACTCATTCTTTTGTTTTTCCATTATGGAATATTACTAGTTTGTACCAGGTTTATAACATGAATACGGACAGAGCCATATTAATATGCTTCTGAGAATTGAGGACGTACACATTTTACTCTTTGGCCAAAAACTCCACGTGAACAAGATGACTTCGTGACTCAGCCCTGCAGAGGCTCTTCCTCCAGGGCTTCACGAGTCACGGAAGAGCCCACCACGATCACATTCCTCACCCCTGTTCCCTGCCAGCATGTCTAATGGGCATGTACACATGATAGGCAACATCTGCCTGGCTGTCTGGGTGACTCGGTTGGTTGGGCGGCTGACTGTTGGTTTCAGCTCAGGTCATCTTCTCCATATCCTGCGATCTAGCCCTGCCTGGGGCTCCCTGCTCAGCTCAGCATAGAGGATTCTCTCTGTCCCTCTGCCCCCTGCCCTCAAATAAATAAATCTTAAAAAATAATAATACGTATTTAAGGTCCTTGCATTTCTTTTCAGGGCTCCATAGCTCATTTCCATTCTCTTTGGGATGGACAAGAATCTGTGTGCATGGACCACAGTTACTTACTCTTTCATCTCCTGAGGGACGTCTGGTTTCTTACAGGTTTTGGCAGCTATGAATGAATAAAGCTGCTATAAACACTTGTGTGCAGAACTTTGTGGGGACATAAATGTCCAATTCATTTGGGTAAAAACCTAGGAGTGTGATTTCTGGATCATGTGGAAGGTCATTTAATTTTGTGAGAAACCCTCATCTCTCATCCAAAGTGGCTATCGCATTTTGCATTTCTCATCTACAGTGAATGCAAGTTCCTGCTGTCCCACCTAGTGTTCGGTGGTGTCAGTTTTGGAGTATACCTCTCAAATGTACCCTTAACATATCTCACTGTTTCAGTTTGCAATTTTCTAACAATGCATGGTGCCAAGTATCTGTTCATATACTTTTTTGCTATGTGTGTGTCTTCTTGGTGAGGTGTCCATATAGATCTTTTGCCCATTTAAAAAATCAAGTTGTTCGTTTTCTTATTATTGAATTTTAATAGTTCTTTGTGTATTTTGGATCATGGTCCTTTGTCAGATATGTCTTTTGTTTTCTCCCAATACCTGGCTCGTCTTCTCATTCCCTTGACAGTGTCTTTCATAGTGTAGAAGTTTGTAATTTTAATGAAATCTGACTTAGCAATTATTTTTTCATGGATTATACCTTTGGTATTGCATTTAAACAGTTATAGAACCCAAGGTCATCTAGATTTTCTCCTGTTATCTTCTGGGGGTTTATAATTTTGTGTTTTACATTGAAGTCTGTGATCTCTCTTTTTTTTTTAAAGATTTTATTTATTTATTCATGAGAGACAGAGAGAGAGAGAGTGGCAGAGGGAGAAGCAGGATCTCTGCAGAGCAGGGAGCCCTATTCGGGATTCAATCCCAGGACTTGGCAATCATGACCCAAGCGAAAGGCAGACACTTAACTGACTGAGCCACCCAGGCACCCTGTGATCTATTTTGAGTTAATGTTTGTGAAGGATGTAAGGTCTGCATCTAGATTGCATATTTATTATTTATTTGTTTGTTTGTTTATTTTTTACTTGGATGTGGATGTCCACTTGTTCCAGTGCCATTTGCTGAAAAGACTATCCTTTTTTTTTTTTTTAAGATGTTATTTATATAATTGTCAGAGATAGTGAGGGCTAGCATGCAAGCAGGGGGAGCAGTAGGTAGTGGGAGAAGCAGGCTCCCCTCTGAGCAGGGAGTTGGCTGTGGGACTTGATCCCAGGACCCTGGGATCATGACCTGGGCTGAAAGCAGATGCTTAACTGACTGAGCCACCCAGGCATCCCAAGACTATCCTTTTTCCATTGGATTGCCTCACCTCCTTTGTGAGACCAACAAATATAGTTGGCTGTATTTGAGTTAGTCTATTTCTAGGATCTCTGTTTTGTTCTATTTAGCTATTTGCCCATTATTTTACCAGAGATACACTGCCTTAATTAATGTAGCTTTATATTAAGTCTTGACATTGGGATGTGTCAGTCCTCTGACTTCTTCTTCTGCTTTGACACTGGGCTGGCTTTCCTGGGTCTTATGCCTGTATCTATAGACTTTAGAATCCATTAGTTGATACCTACAAGTAATTTCCCAGAATTTTGGTTGAAATTTCATTGATTCTACAGATCAGTTTGGGAAGACCTGTCATTTTAACAATATTTATAGTCTTTTTATCCATGAATGTAGATATAAGCTGTGCTTGATCATGCCATAATATTTTATAGCAATATTTGCAAATAATATTTCATAATTTTGGATCCCTAGGCAGATAGGAGGGGTGTGAAATATTTGTGGTTATCTTTGTAAGATTTCTGGAAATTGTTAGGAAGTGTCATCCTTCAATATTTTTGGATCACCTACATAGCAATGGTACATCTAACATTTAAGAGTAGTAGGATGCGGGGCACCTGGGTGGCTCAGTTGGTTAAGCAGCTGCCTTCAGCTCAGGTCATGATCCCAGCATCCTGGGATCGAGTCCCACATCGGGCTCCTTGCTTGGCGGGGAGCCTGCTTCTCCCTCTGCCTCTGCCTGTGCTCGCGCTCTCTCTCTCCCCCTCTCTCTCTCTCTGACAAATAAATAAATAAAATCTTTAAAAAAAAAAAAGAGTAGTAGGATGCTGTTGATAAAATCATATGACCTTGTACTGTGTTCGTGAGGGACCTCTTCTGTAAATATTGCCACTTATTCTATAGACATTGCTCAGCTTAGAATTTGTATCCCTCTTTGGGTCAGTATTGATAAAATATATATTCCTAGAAATATCCCTATCAACTAGGCTTTTCAAACAATTGGACTGAGTCTGGAGAAGCATCTCTAGCCAATCCCATGCTCTTTGTACCGCTTTTCCTTGAATTCTTGTCAGGCCCTCTATATCCTCCCATCTCCTTCCTTATTTTGCAGTTCTTAGGCTTGGCAGAAAGAGACAATTACTGGGGAGGGAGGCAGTGAAATTCTTAGGCAAGTGCAGAGTCCAGTGAAATATATTTGGATCACTTCCAGCCCCTCCTCTGTCAGCAAACATTTCCTGCTTCTGCCACCTGAGACCCTGTCCGCCTCCAGCTGTTGTGGAAAAAAGGAAGTTTCTCCCACAAACAAAACTTGTTTCTTTGCAGAGCCTCACTAGGATCTTATAATTGTTTCTGGGAATTGGGATCTGGGAGAAAGTTTTAAAAATGTAGTCTTTAAAAACGTAGCCTCATGTGTCACTGAGAGGTGAAGTGATAATTGTAGTTCTGTGGGGAGGTGAGGTCACAGAACCACAAACCCTTATCTTAACACTGGCTGCCTCCCTCCCACACACAAGCAGGGGCTGTCATGACTGGCCCAGTGAGCCCACATCCTGGCAGCAGGAAAGACTGGAATGTCAGTCCAAGTGACACAATGTGTGAGGGAAGGAGGTGTATCAGGGTCTGGAGACAGGTTGGAGCTCGTGGCTGGAAAAAGGATTCTACTTGTGAAGAAAGTGGCTTGATGTCAGAGCTGTACAGATAGGAACAACAATTCCTGAGGCACAGGCTGAGTTACGAAGAGACTGGAGGTCTGATGTCCTCCATGGGACTAACTGCTCCAAACATAATTTAATGCATATCCCTCCCTGATGGAGATCATTGGAGTTCATTGCAAGTGGTAACACAGTCTGATGTTTGCAGTCCTTAAAACTGCAATTCAGAAGGGGCACCTGGGTGGCTCCGTTGGTTAAGCCTCTGCTTTTGGCTCAGGTCATGATCCCAGGGTCCTGGGATCGAGCCCAACGTTGGGCGCTCCGCTCAGCGGGGAGCCTGTTTCCTCCCCTCTCTCTCTGCATGCTTGTGATCTCTCTCTCCCTCTCTGTCAAGCAAAATAAATAAAATATTTTTAAAAACCTGCAATTCAGAAATTCATATGCTATTCAGTCTGTGCTGTGAAACCACAGAGAAATTGACATGATTGGTATAGTTACCTCATTAAACTTCTGTGCATGTGATGATGAGTTTCATGGAGCTAAGCACATCCTATCTCAATGTGAACAATGGGACTGAGTGGCATTTGGAGAACCATAATTGTTTTTCTTGTATTTATGCTTGATGCATCTAGTGGAGATAGTAATTATGTCTCTCCTGAAAATGTTTGTAATCTTTTGATCAAGGAAGAACAATTTTCCTCTGTGAAGTTAGGACAGGAGACTTTCAGGAAAAGGTAACTTCAACATGTGAGGGATTTGGAGAGCAGAAAAATTAAGGACTTCAGCATGTTTTCAGCTTAAATGTATCTTTAAAAAAAAGATTTTATTTATTTATTTGACAGAGAGACACAGCAAGAGAGGGAACACAGGAGAGGGAATGGGAGAGGGGGTTCAGTCCCAGGACCCTGGGATCATGACCTGGGCCAAAGGCAGACACCGAATGACTAAGCAACCCTGGCGCCCCTTAAATGTATCTTCTGATATTTTATATGGTTTTCAAAGTTCTAATGTAATTTTTAGGCTCACCCTTGCATTTCTCCTATTCAATGCACAAGATTTCATGCCTTGAGATTCATTTTGCATGCTTGTTTTGTATTTTATTATCTTTTTCAAATTGATTAGTTTCAGTTGTTTTTTCTTTAAATCACAGCTAATTGTATGCTCTCTAATGAGGAATAATTTAGATCCTACTCTAAATGTTTTATCAATCTCTACATGTTTTATTTAAATTACAAATCCCATAGTTTAGGGTAAAAGTGAAATATTACACAATAATTTCGATGGTGGTTTCCATTGGCCAAAAAAATCACATGATTATTTCTGTTGCTGTATTAACACTGGTCCATGTTTGGTAAATCCATTTTGTTCATGGACCATATTCAGGTTCTTATTAAGTTTTCATCTTCACTCACAAGTGATGATGGTTAATGGAACAATTAGTTTAATAAGAATGAGAAATTGGCACAACCAAACCTAAATTGAAATAAATTTCAAAGATGATAATGTATGCATGCATAAAAGTGGGTTATTTAAGGATACAACCAGGTAGGGGCACCTGGCTGACTCCCTTGGTGGAGCGTGCAGCTCTTGATAATAAGAACTCAGCTGTGAGTGTGAGCCCCATGTTGGGTATAGAGATTAGTTACAAATAAAGTCTTTTAAAAAAAATATATTTATTTATTTGACAGAGAGAGACACAGTGAGAGAGGGAATACAAGCAGGGGGAGTAGGAGTGGGAGAGGGAGAAGCAGGCTTCCCGCTGAGCTGGGAGTCCAGTGCAGGGCTCCATCCCAGGACCTTGGGATCATGACCTGAGGTGAAGGCAGATGCTTAATGACTGAGCCACCCACGTGCCCCACAAATACAGTCTTAAGAAAAAAAAAATAAAAAGATATGACCAGGTAGCTATGAGAGTATAGCATGCTGGTAAACACCCAACTTTGTTGCAACCTGGCCATTGCAATATTTAAATGAGTCATATAATCTCATTATAATTAAATTCTTGGTGTGTAAAATGCACATACTTGTAAATACTAAGTAATTTACAATAGGTAAAGCATGAGTAAGAGTGACTCAATGAGCACTATACAAAGAAATACATCAAACTTGAGAAATCATTAATTAACGAAGACATGTGTATTGGAAAGAAAGTCTCAGGGGAAAGTAGTAGCAAGGGGAGAATTTTGAATTTATTTTCCACAAACAGCCCACGGCTCATGTGTTCATGCAGCCTCCTCTCTCTGTGGATGAGAACACTGAGCCCCGGAGAGTGACAGAATGGCCTTAATGGATGTGAAATTTGCTGTAATCTTCCTATTGCAGATGGTCCTTGCAACCCTGGGAACTTCTTGCTCTTCTGTCATTTTTCATCATCTCTTGGCTTAAGGGGATACAGGTTAAAGTCCACAGATTCGCTTCTTAGGCACTTGACTTTAACTAACTCCTTGGTCATTCTCTCCAGAGGAATCCCAGAGACCATGGAGGCTTTTGACTTGAGATATTTTCTCAGTGACTTTGCATGCAAAGTTGTTTTCTTCATCCACAGAGTGTCCAGGGGGTTGTCTATGGGCACCATGTGCCTGCTGAGTGTCTTCCAGGACATCACCATGAGCCCCTGGAACTCCTGGTGGCCAGCGCTTAAAGGGAAAGCTCCCCAGTACATTGGCCCCTCAAATAGCCTTTGCTGGATCCTGAATATAAACCTAAATATTATGGTTCCTGTGTATGTGACTGACAAATGGAACAATAAAAACACTTCAGAAAATATGGAGTTTGAATACTGGGCTTCTGCACTTCATGACAAAGACACACACTTACTATATACGGTATCGATATCCTCCCATGATGTTTTGTGCTTGGGACTCATAACTTGGGCCAGTGGGTTCATGGTTTCCACCCTGTATGGCAGAAGCAGCAGGTCCAACACATTTATAGGACCAAAGTGTCCCCCAGATCCTCCCCTGAGATTAAAGCCACCCAAAGCATCCTTCTGCTGGTGAGCACCTTTGTGTCTTTTTATACCCTCTCTTCCATCAATTACATGTATTTTTCTATTTTTCGCAAGACCAGTTGGTGGCTGATGAATACTTCTGCCCTAATCAATGCATGTTTTCCAACTGTCTGCCCCTTTGTTCCTTGAGTCACCACCACTGTGTATCCAGACTCTTTTCTGTGTGCCGAGAAGAAATACACAATTCCCTCATCTCATCAGAAAAATATAAACTATTTGGTTTGCACTGTGTTCTGCTGCTTATACACTCATTCTTCAAGGAATCTTCAGCAAAATTACAGTTGGTCTCATTTTATATCAAGTTTTGAATAACACAGAAATTTCTGCTACAACAATAGTGACTAATGGCCACTTGTAAATGAAATTCTGTGTAATTATTATGGAACTACTTATGTAATTGCATTTTATTAATGGCTGTAGTGGATAAATTCAGAGTCCAATAAACAAAACATTCTTGAAATACTGTGGAGATACTGGAAATGTCTTTGGATATGTAATTTTTTTTTCCAAAAAAAAGTCACTGTTCAAATTTTATTTGGTATTTTAGTTGGTATGACACTTAGTCAGTTGCATGGTCTTTTATATGGCAATGTACACTATATTCTGATGTACATGGTACACGAAGTAAGATCCTTTGGAACAGTTATGCACAGTACATGCAATAATGAATTTATACGTTGGAGCCCAGGATGTGACTGACTGGAAAAGATGGACTAGGCATGTTGGGTGTCGGGTGAAGGATCCAGAAGTTAGAGAACACACAGGAAATTCGCATCTGGTTTGAAGAGCACCTGTAGCATATGCAACATTGGCAGTGGTGCCTCTGAGATTAACCCATTTAGGACTACAAAGGCAGGTATCATCCAGCAGTAGGGTACAGCTGCAGGGCTTGGTGAGCCATTCCTATTTAGAACTTTAGGAAACTGATGTTTTTTCCTTAGGCCATTTTGATATTATTTAAGTAACAGATCAGATAATAAGGACAATGTACACAACCCCCAACTAGAACCCTGTCCTAGTCTAGACAGTGAAGTGGTACATTAGAAAACTTTAAAACTGCAGCTCCTTTTGGATCCCCCGGAGTGTATCTGCACGCTTCTTCAAACGGGCCTCTTTCTCAGGAGTTAGAGTCACCTTCACAACATCTGAAATTCCATTCTGTCCCAAGACGCAAGGAACACTAAGGAAGACATCATCTTTTATTCCATAGAATCCCTTAGCCATGGTGGAAATTGGATGCACCTGCCTAAGATTCTTCATTATACTTTCTGCCAAATCTGCCACAGACAGTCCAGTGGCCCAGGAAGTGTAGCCTTTCAGTTTGATCACCTCATAGGCACTGTCAACCACCTGTTTGTGAACCTCTTTTCACTGTTCCTTATCTGCATCAGTGCCTAAGTCAGGGTGCAGATTCTTCAGAGACACACCAGCAATGTTGACTCCACTCCATACAGGCACACTGGAGTCTCCGTGCTCCCCGAGGATCCACCGTGACAGCTTAACGGGTGAACTCTCAGCCTTTCCCCCATTAGGTAACGGAACCGGGCTGAATCCAGATTGCAACCACTTCCAATAACACGGTTTTTGGGAAAGCCACTTATTTTCCAAGCCACATAGGTCAAGATATCCACTGGATTGGAAACAACAAGCAACTTGCCGTTTGGGCTGTGTTTGACGACATTAGGAATGATGAACTTAAAGATGTTCACATTCCGCTGGACCGAATTAAGACGGCGTTCGCCCTCTTGCTGATGTGCCCCAGCTGTGACAATAACCAACTTGGGGTTTGCAGTCACATAATAGTCTTTGCCAGAGACAATTTTTGGTGTTCTAAGGAAAAGGCGGCCATGCTGGAGATCCATCATCTCTCCCTTCAGTTTGTCTTCCATGACATCAACAAGAGCAAGTTCATCTGCCAAGTCCTTCATTAAGATACTGATGGCACAAGCCATGCCAACAGCACCAATCCCAACAACCGTAATCGTATTTTGGGGGACATGTTCTTCCTTAAGAAAATTCTGAATCCGCTGATCTTTGAGTGTTGCCATTTTGGACTTAGAACCAAAAGGAATCGGGAGTGCACGTCGGGAGGGTGGGCGTCCACGGCGCGCGAGACTGGATCCGGACTTGGCGGCAGCCGCTCCGACACTCAGAGCTGAGCACGGGAGGGGCCTTAAATGGAACCGCGAGGCTCGGATATGTAATTTTTAATGTGAGATACCAAATTTTCTCAAGATTTACTGGCCATGTGATAGTAAGGCCAGTGCCTTTTTGGGGGGAGGCGGAGGTGTTCTCTACTTCTTCCTAGATAGGCCAGTGCCTTTCAAAGGAATAACATGTGGGATAACCATTCAGAGCATTCAGAGTAGAGGGTTCTGGGTTCTGTATTGGGATGCAAGTGGCCTGAGGTAAAGCTGGGGGAAAATTAGGTTTTAGTTTTGAAGGACAGTGACATCCAGGTTGTGCAAATTGTGTCTTACATCCTTAGAGAATGGTAGATGTTTGAAATAAGAAAACATGTGTGTGAAGAAAGATGAACATATTAAAAATGTTTTCAGTTGAACATTGGAATTGTGAACTCCAGGGGATGAAGGAGAATCTTGCAGGACGATATGTTAGCTGATGTTTTAAAAGCATAGAGGTGGAAAGCAAATATTAAATAAATGTTTTATGTCTGTGATAAAAAATGAATCAATTTTTAGGGTCTGCAGAGGGTAGATTGTTCTGGGTTAGGTGTTGGGGCCAACTGGCTGGTTGCTAAGAAGCAGATTTTAGGGTGGGTGTCTGCATCCAATTTGAGGAGACAAGCTTATAAAGAAAGTCTTCATCAAGCTTGGATTAGTAAAGGAGTAGCAATTTGGAGACCAGAGACATGAATCTATTGAGTCTGTTTTGTTTAATGAATTTTCCTGCTTTTGAAATCACCCACCAGAGCAAATGGACACATTTGAAAGAAACAGTAGATATCAACTCACACATAATTTAATGTAGATATCTGTGAATAAATTATAGGGGTTGCAACTTTATTATTATTATTATTATTTTTTTAATTTTTTAAAAGATTTTATTTATTTATTTGACAGAGAGAGATCACAACTAAGCAGAGAAGCAGGCAGAGACAGAGAGAGGAGGAAGTAGGCTCCCCGCCAAGCAGAAAACCCGATGTGGGGCTCGATCCCAGGATCCTGGGATCATGACCTGAGCCAAAGGCAGAGGCTTTAACTCACTGAGCCACCCAGGTGCCTCTACATTACCTCTTTTAAAGTGTATGTAATTATCTTGTCAATGTATCAATATGTGCATAAAATGTAAAAGCTGCTAGATGAGTTCTGTGATGTTACCTTCTTTACATTACTCCTCTCAGTTAGAAAACCTGTCAAGAATAGTCTTTTAGCACCTTTCTGTACATTGACCAATGTGGTCCTTTTGGATAAATTCTACATCTCACAAATGAGGTTAAAACCCAGGCCCTTCTGTTTACTGGATGTTTGACAGAATAGTCTCATAAAAGTTGACAAATAATATTCTCTTAGATTATTTTTGTGGTTTTATGTGTTAATTATGAAAGCTCTTTGAATAATACCTAGGGAAATATTCAAAAAAGATTGTGGTCATATATTAGAATCTATAATTTCTCTGCTCAGCTGGGAACTTGCTTCCCCCTCTCTCTCTGCCTACTTGTAATCTGTTTCTCTTGTCAAATAAATAAAATATTTTTAAAAAAGGAACTATAGGGACGCCTGGGTGGCTCAGTTGGTTGAGCGGCTGCCTTCGGCTCAGGTCATGATCCCAGCGTCCTGGGATTGAGCCCCAAGTCCAGCTCTCTGCTCAGCAGGGAGCCTGCTTCCTCCTCTCTCTCTCTCTGCCTGCCTCTCTGCCTACTTGTGATCTCTGTCTGTCAAATAAATAAAATGAAGTCTTTAAAAAAAAATGCAGAAACTCAGGTCCCACCCCAGAATGGAATCAGAGCCTGTATTTGAATAAGATCTCCAGCTTGTGGCTGTATACATTAAATTTTTGAGAAGTGCACTTCTGACTCACCATGACTCCCATTCAGAAAGATACACAACTTACGATATAAATAGAGAGACCAAACATAACCATGTATGCCTGTGTTGATGCCCTAATACATTTTACCATCCCTGGAAGTAGTATTTATCAGGGTTTTGTGAACCTTATGCTGTCCTCTTTCCTCTGAATTAGGGTAAACATCAGGGAGTGTTTTTGTGTCTAATCATCTTAGTGTGTAATTCATGCCACTCACCTAAGTCAGTTCTCTGAACTCTCTTAGGTAAAATGACAAACTCTGCACAATGGCCACATGATAAATACATTATTTATCTCAGAGATGGTTGACATTCAGGAATGTGGCTGAAGATTTCTCGCAGGACCCGTGCTAATGCCTGGACCCTGCTCAGTGGGATTTCAATCAGTGCTTATTGTTAACAATTCTGGGGAAAAAATCAAGTGGTGAGAACTATGGTAATCCTTCACTACTCTAGATTTCGGTAAGTTCCGTTGGGTTAAGTGATCGATAAAAGTAGTGCAATCTGGGGCGCCTGGGTGGTTCAGTGGGTTGGGCCTCTGCTTTTGGCTCGGGTCATGATCTCAGGGTCCTGGGATTGAGCCCTGTATCTGGCTTTCTGCTCAGCAGAGAGGCTGCTGCCCCTTCTCTGCCTGCCTCTCTGCCTACTTGTGATCTCTCTGTCAAATAAATAAATAAAATCATAAAAAAAAATGTAGTACAATCTGCCTCTTAAAGTCTGACCCCAATGCTTTTATTTGTGACGGGCTCTTCTGAGACTTCCCTCTTTCTTCCATCTGTTGTTCCTGTCATGAGTGGGGTCAGTGTCGCTGTTCACCTTCCTGTAAGACATTCATATTAATGTGCATTGAATTATGCCAAGGACTCAACAAGGGGACGGAGTCATGCAGATTAAGTCCACTGATTTCTAACGTGAAATAGCAGTGTCGTGTATAGCTTTCACTTGCATCTGTCCGGAAATCCTCAGGGGATGCCTGGCTCATTTTTGTCTCTGCTCATAACTGACGTGTTGGTGCACATGACAGTCCAAAGAGAAGGAAAGAACATGTTTTCTTGGCAGAATGACTTCTTACAGATGTTCTCTGTGAGTGCAAGGAGACCCATGTGCCTCCTCACCTGTCAGACCCCAGAGTTTCCTGCCCACTTCATTGCAGTGTTGCGATAATGGTCTTCAGATGTACCAGTGCTTGCCAGCATCTGCCTGTAGGGATCCTGGAGAAAGAGTCTTTCTCAAACGTTCCAAAGCTCCCTTGGGAGACAATGAAAGGAAATGTGTAATTGTTTTGTTTGGTTGATTTTTTTTTTTTTTTTAAATTAGCGACTGGAAAAAGGTTTTTGGAAACTTTCTCCCTCCCAGCCTGCACTCTGCTGCTGTGGGAGAAATGATAAGTGCGGTCAGGAGGTTGGTGAGGTCACAGGTTCCTGAACTCATATCTCAGGGTCTGGCTGCCTCCTCTCCTCACCTGTCCTGGCTGGTAGGACCTTCACGTCTGCCCACCGTTCTCATAGTGGGAAGGGGGTGGTGGCTTCTGTTTCAACCAGAAGGGCAGAGTCTACCGTACCTCTGCATTTATTAAGATTTCTAGATCTTCATTCATTGTTGACATTGACTATGGGGTAAAACTGTACCTATAAATGGAAACTTTTTTTAACATCTCAATTTAATTTTATTTTTTCAATGTTTTAATTTTTTTTTAAGATTTTATTTATTGATTTGACAGACAGAGATCACAAGCATGCAGAGAGGCAGGCAGAGAGAGATGGAGAAGCAGGCTCCCCCCTGAGCAGAGAGCCCAATGCAGAACTCGTCCCAGGACCCTGGGATCATGACCTGAGTCAAAGGCAGAGGCCCCAACCTACTGAGCCACCCAGGCGCCCAGTATTTTAATTTCTTAAGGAATCTCTACACTGCTTCCCAAAGTGACTACGCCAGCTTGCATTTCCACCAACAGTGTAAGAGGGTTCCCCTTTCCCCACATCCTCTCCAACAGTTGTTGCTTCTTGTCTTACTAATTTTGGCCATTCTAACTGGTGTAAGGTGGTATCTCAATGTAGTTCTCATTTGAATTTCCCTGCTGGCTAACGATGATGAACATTTTTTCATGTGTCTTTTAGCCATTTGTATGTCGTCTTTGGAGAAGTGTCTGTTCATGTCTTCCGCCCATTTTGTGATGTAAAATCCTAGAGGAGAATGCAGGCAGTAACCTCTTCGACATCGGCCACAGCAACTTCTTTCAAGACATGTCTCCAAAGGCAAAGGAAACAAAAGCGAAAATGAACTTTTGGGACTTCATCAAGATCAAAAGCTTCTGGAGGTGCCTGGGTGGCTTAGTGGGTTAAGCCTCTGCCTTTGGCTCAGGTCAAGATCTCAGGGTCCTGGGATGGAGCCCTGCCTCAGGCTCTCTGCTCAGCGGGCAGCCTGCTTCCCTCTCTCTCTGCCTGCTGCTCTGCCTACTTGTGATCTCTCTCTGTCAAATAAATAAATAAAAATCTTTTTAAAAAAGATAAAAAGCTTCTGCACAGCAAAGGAAACAGTCAACAAAACAAAGAGGCAACCTAGGGAATGGGAGAAGATATTCACCAATGACACTATAGACAAAGGGCTGATATCCAAGATCTATAAAGAACTCCTCAGACTCAACATTAAAAAAAAAAAAAAAAAAAAAAAAACAGATAATCATGGCAACCGGATGCTTTTAAGTGGTTTACAATTCAGTCACCAACACAACTATAGGAAGACTATTTTATTTTCTATAGTTGAAAAAGCACTCACTCTTTTCTAGAATGGGTGCAATAAAGAAAAAGATAACACCAAATTTCAAGGAATGTTGAGGAATTAGAATTTTCATATATTACTTTTAGGAGAGTAAAAAGTACATTCACCTTGGAAAACTCTGTGGCAGGTATTTATGAAAATAAACATTTACGTACTGAAATGGGAGCATTTTGTCACCCTAAAATATGTCTCTTTGGCCCAAGGATGAATTGAGGCTGGTATTTTAAAGAAACACCAGATAAAGGAAAAGCTCTGAAACCCAGTATTTGTTTGCTTTTGAAAGAGACATTTGGATTTATAAGGGGAAACTTCATCTGTAAGGTGTCTCCCTCTGTGTTCCCCAAAGAGGGAGAAGGTGTCAGTCTCCAGAAGCTGAGACCAGTGGATCTAAATGTGGTCACAACCACAGCCTTGGTTCTCATGCTTAGGCAAAGGTCACCTCCCAAATGCTTCCCAGTAGGATCACATGTGGGATTTCAAAATTATCATCACTGGTGGCCTCCCCCTCAGATTCTGTCAGTTGGTTTGGGTGGAAACAACAGTGCTTTGTTAATTAAGGGCTCCAGGTGATTCGCAGTGAGGCCAGGGGTAATCCTGAGGGCTTCAGGTGGTTTTTATGAGACCGGAGAGGCGGCTTTGGCTCACGGAGAGGTAACAGGGTCTCTGCTACATGAGTCTGGAGGGTCAGGTCCCTGCAGCACATGATTCCTATGCTGTAGTGAATTTGTGGGTTCTGTTGGAGCAAAGGCCCCCTAGAAGCAGAGAAGGAAACGTCAGGGATTGGGTGTAAAATAGGAAGTCACAGTTCCTGAATAGCTCCTGACACAAAGGACAGAGAAGTTGGGACTACTCTGCATTTCTGGGTCCTGCCTTTGGGCAGATAGTTTACAGGTGAAGAGGTCCTACTGGTGGCTTTATGGGCATTTTCTCATGATGCAGCTGTGATTTCTCCACAAAAAGCTTGTGAGAAACAAATCTAGAGGACAAGGAGAAAGAATGGCCAGTTCTCAGGTAAGCTTGGTGTCCCAGGAGAGTCTGTATCATGCTTTTCTCCTGAAATTCCTTGCATTTAGAACCTGCAAATGTTTCCTCTAGTTCTGATGTCTCTCCCTCATGTTTTCACCTATTTTTTAAGACCTTTTCAGAAATGAAACTGAATGCTAGGTCGTCAGAACACTTCTCTCCTATATCCCAGAGACTTGTCTCCTGTGTCTCCAACCTGGGTTCCAACATGGTATCAAGAGCTGTCAATTTCAATGAAAACCTGCAACTGTTGAAAATATTCCGTTGGTGACAGATCTAGAGGGGAAGGTGTTGAATCCAAGATTCCTATTGCTGCTGAGGTTTGTTCTTGGGATCTCAGCGAAGGAAAACATTTCTCATTTAGGTCCCCTGTGGATGCTTTTTCAGCTCTGCATAGCCCAGGAATAAGAAAATGCCCAAATCAACATAATAGATATGAAATCCAGAATATCTTGGAAAGTTCTTGGGGAAAAAGCAGGGAGTGAGTCTTGCTCTTTAGAATGTGAAAAGGATACTCTATTTAAAATATACTAGATGGGCGCCTGCATGGCTCAGTGGGTTAAGCGTCAGACTCTTGATTTCAGAACAGGTCCTGATCTCAGGGTCCTTGAGCAGAGCCCTGTTTTGGCTCCACACTCAGCAGGGAATCTGCTTGAGATTCTCTCTCTGCCTCTTCTTCAGCGCTTCCCCTCTTCTCTCTAAAATATAAATAAATCTTTAAAGTAAAAAAAATAAAATATACTAGCTAATACAGGTCATGGAAACTGGTGTCTCAATGCCTCTGACAGTCAGATGGGGACCCCAAACATGGGTCAAAGATTGGGAGGAAGCCAGTCATGTGGGCATTGAGACGAATGCACCTGAGGGAGAACAGAGGAGACATAAATTGACTGAACACCCTGCCAGAGGCTGGCTGCCAGGATGCAGTGAGCGGGGCTGTGTTGAAAGGGGGAAGGTGAGGAGTTGTGGGGACTTAAGGCCCTTTATTCATCACTGTACCTGGTTGTTAGGGCCTATGGCTACCTTGAGGTGGGCCCCCTGTTGGGGTTATCTGGACTCAGCGGGAGGGTCGCTATGGGCACTTTCTCCACTCCTTTACTCAAGCCTCTTTGCCTAAAAGGAGCCTCTACAGAATCTACATGTGATTGAAGTGTATATAAATCCACTGCATTCTCATAATTAGATTTTATTCTGAATTCCTGTTTCCAGACTCTAAGGAAACACCCGTGATGGTGTGTCCTTGGGTGTGCCTTAGGCACTGATAGCAATTTGTTTCTATACACCTGATGTGAACTGCTTTTATTGGTTTAGCGCTGTCTGCCAGATTCATCCCTTATAATGTTCATATTTTCCCTCTTATTATTTGTAAGGAGCTTAGATGTTCTGAGCCACATGCAGCAACCATTGCCTTCCAGGTGGAAACTTCTTTGTTCTGAGTTTCTCTTGCTTTTAGTTTTTTTTTTTTAATTTAATTTATTTATTTGACAGACAGAGACCACAAGTAGGCAGACAGGGAGACAGAGAGAGAGGAGGAAGCAGGCTCCCACTGAGCAGAGAGCCCGATGCAGGACTCGATTCCAGGACCCTGGGACCATGACCTGAGCCAAAGGCAGAGGCTTTAACCCACTGAGCCACCCAGGCACCCCGAGTTTCTTTTTTTAAAAAAATATTTTATTTACATTTTGAGAGAGAGCATGAGAATTAGGGGTGGGGGAGAGGTAGAAGCCGATTCCCCACTGAGCGGGAGCCCCAGGAAAGTCTCCATCCCAGGACCCTGGGATCACTACCTGATCCAAAGGCAGACCCTTAACGAACTGAGCCACCTAGGTGCCCCTTGCTTATAGTTTCTGAGGATGAGAACAAAGTCCTATGAAGTGTGGATACATTTCCTTCAACTTGCAGCCCATTAATAAATACTTGAGACAAGCAGGGTATGGTATTCCTCAAGGAATTCATAACTGCCTCAATGTTAATGATTTGTTGGAAGTGAAAAGCAGCCTTAGCCTGATGGCAGCCAGACCTCCAGGATCCTCTAAGTCCTCTTTAACATATGAAAATCCTTTTGGAAACTTCCTTTATTTCTACTCCCCAAATACGTGTTGGCCATCATCTTCCAAGCATATGGCCCACTGATAGATATCTGATGGGTCTCCTGACAAGGTCCCAGGAGTCTAGACTCCAAATTCCTTAGACACTTCCACCATCCCT
Organism: Martes martes; assembly: GCF_963455335.1. Classification (NCBI taxonomy): domain Eukaryota; kingdom Metazoa; phylum Chordata; class Mammalia; order Carnivora; family Mustelidae; genus Martes; species Martes martes. The sequence continues at coordinate 55,495,863 of NC_137905.1, read as the reverse complement.
AACCCTCTCCCCATTTGAACGTATGGAATCAGTCACTGCTTACAACCCCAGTGCAGCTCTTTCACCAAAAGGTCCTGACCCATGCTTTAATAAGACCACATTTTTTTGCACCAATGATATTTCAATAATTGTTTTTTTCATGATTCACTATCGAACTCCAATATTTCACATAAAAAACATCTCAAGAATTCTTTCTTGACAAATGGCTCATATCCCAAATCCATCAGTTTGCACTGGACAAGGAGGGCTCTCACTTCTGTGTAGTTGGTATATATGAGTTCTGGGCTGGAGATTCTCATTCAGTCAACCCACCATCCCATAGTTTTTCTTCTACTGGACACTCCTATCACAGACTTACTCTTCTATTTACTTCTTTGTGTTTTCAGAAACAAACAAACCAAGAATCACATAATGAACATTTTTGAGTATCTTAAAATCCTGAGATCTAATATAACACAAATCATAATTTAATCAAATTTTTCAATGAACTACTATGGTATAGGATCATTGACTACAATGGCCAAGAAAGAGAGAATTCATGAGAGGATATATGGTGCAAGTTAGTAAGTTTATTTTCTTTTCTTAAGATTTTATTTATTTATTTGACAGACAGAGATGACAAGTAGGCAGAGAGGATGGCAGAGAGAGAGGGGGGGAAGCAGGCTCCCTGCTGAGCAGAGAGCCCAATGCTGGGCTCTATCCCAGGACTCTGGGATCATAACCGGAGCAGAAGGCAGAGGCTTTAACCCACTGAGCCACCCAGGCGCCCCGAGTAAGTTTATTTTAACAGCACCGTATCAATGGGCAGGAAGAGCTGCACTTTGGCTGCATCAAACTGGTGGTTCTGTGCTTAATGTTCATTGGGGAGGGGCTGTGCAGGGAGTATAACATCATAAATGTTTCTTTGAATCTGTACTTGTAAAACTCCTTTTGCAAGATTCTTCAGGCACTTATTCCACTTGATATTAATATGGGGGAGATGTACAGGTGGTCCCAAGATCCACTAAGAATTTAGCAATTTGCACCCTCTATGCAAGCAGGGTGCCTGGGTGGCTCAGTCAGTTAAGGGTGTGCCTTTGGCTCAAGTCATGATCTCAGGGTCCTGGGATTGAGCCTACATCAGACTCCCTGGTCCATGGGGTGTCTGCTTCTCCCTCTCCTTCTGCCCTGCTCATGCTCTCTCTCTCACGCAATAAAATCTTAAAACTACAACAACAGAAATACTATGCCAGCTGTAGGTCAGCCCTCTGGACTACAAGTGAACAATTTTTGCTTCTAGCCCTCATCATAGTAGTCTCAGAAATGAGAGTTGTTTTCTTTCTGTCATACAGTGTGTTTGTGTTGATAGTGTAATAAAAGACAAGCATCATCATCAGGGCACCTGGGTGGCTCAGTCATTGGCCTTTGCCTTGGGCTCAGGTCATGATCCTGGGGTCCTGGAATGGAGCCCCAGATCCAGCTCCCTGCTCAGTGGAAAGCCTGCTTCTTCCAATGCCCCTGCTTGTGTTCCCTCTCTCACTGACTCTCTCTTTGTCAAATAAATAAACAAAATCTTTTAAAAGAAGCATCATCAGCAGCAAAAAGATTTATAAATGTCATGTCATTGAAACTGTTTCTTAAGTTAGGCAGCATGAAAATTTTCTATTCTATCACTTTTCCTGTGGGTATAAGTACTTTCTAAATATATGGATGTGTGCATGAATGTACAATGGTAGATCAACGTTGGGTGGATCCTTCTTGTTTTCATCATTCTTCTCAGGTTGGGCACCTTCTATGAACACTGCTTTAGGGTCTCTCTGTATATTGACCTGAGTGCCATTTTAGGTCAACTCTAGGTCAGATAACCTTGGTGAAAGCCTGATCCCTTCCATGTTACTGGATGTTTGACAAAATACTCCCGTAAAATTAGAAGAATAATGTTTTCTTCTCTAAGATTATTATTCTTCATTTCACCTTAATTTATGAACAATTGTTAGATGCTCTCTAGAAACTAGGAAATGGTGAGAAAAGGATTGTTGTTGACTTTCTTGCTATTCCAGTAGAATCTGTCATTGGTATAAAACCTACTCAGAAGCACTTGGGTGGCTCAGTCAGTGAACTGTTTGCCTTTGGCTTGGGTCATGGTGCCAGAATCTTGAGATGGAGCCCTGTGCTGGGCTCCCTGCTCAGGGGGGAGTCTGCTTATCCCTCTCCCTCTGCAAACCTCCCCTTACTGCCCATACCCCGGCTCATGCTGTTTCTTGCTCTCTTTCTCCCTGTGTTTGAAATTAAATGAAAATCAGTAAAACAAAACAAAACAAAACAAAAAACCAACCATTTCAATTCCAAGTGCTCCAATAATTCATGCCTTGGAGTTCTAGCTCTCATTAAAAAATAGATCTCTGGGTGCCTGGGTGGCTCAGTGGGTTAAGCCGCTGCCTTCGGCTCGGGTCGTGATCTCAGGGTCCTGGGATCGAGTCCCGCATCGGGCTCTCTGCTCGGCAGGGAGCCTGCTTCCTCCTCTCTCTCTGCCTGCTTCTCTGCCTACTTGTGGTCTCTCCCTGTCAAATAAAAAATTAAATCTTTAAAAAAAATAAATAATAAAAAAAAATATTAAAAAATAGATCTCCTGGGTCAAGGGCTATTGCCTCCTTAGAAATGCAGACTCCCATCCCACCCCAGTATTTCTGAACAGAATCTACATTTTTACAAGATCTCCAATGCACTGATTTAAAATTCTAATTCACAATAGAATTTGATAAGTACATTTGTAACTCACTAAAACATCCCACCTAAGAAGTAGACACAACTTATACTGTATGATAGTAACACAGTACTCAAAACTGTGTATTCTTTTGTTGAGGACTTCATTTGACAAAGTATTTTGGATAAACTCACGGTATTTATAGTGGTTTTGTGGATCCTATGCCATCCTCTTACCTCAAAATCACAGAATACATTAGAGCATATTACGGGGTTAATAATGATCTTCCTGTACAAAGGAGGATGTTCTCTAAAGGCAGAACCAGTTGTCCTAATAAAACTGGACTGATATGAGTTCACTGCTTGGTGAGTCACAGATAGAAACTACAACAGATGGTGTTGTCACAGAATGCAAACTTGATTTGCCTCAAAAAAAAAAAAAAAAAGATCACAGGGAATAACTTGCAACATAGAGACTCCTAGAACAAGGGGGAAGGATTTTCTATTATTTGGGGTTAGGGTGAATATTCAGAAAGTGGAGCCTTATCTTGTGTAGAGCTGGGCATTAGCTGGCACAAGAGCCTCATGAAAACCTTCTCTACATACTTTGTATTTATGTAAATGGGCTTTGTGCACCTTCTTTGGTGGAGATTTTCATATTATCATGAGACAAAGGGAACTGTAGATCACTCCAACATTTACTGCTTGGTCCATCTGCTTAGGTGTCATGGAGGTGAAGTTCAAATTGGGCCAGCCCAAGCTCTTCCTCTTCCAACTAAGTGCCCTTAGTTGGATAGTTTCTGTTTTCCTGGGAGCAGACCCTGCCCATGAGTGTTTTGAATAAAATGAAGATAAGGTGGAAACAAGAGGGTAAGTAAAATGTGGCACAAAGGTCAGAGGGTACAAGCAGGTAACCAAGAAAGGTTGGATCTTGGGTGTAGAGGTGAACATTAACTCCCTCTCTCATCTTAGGGACCACTGTGGACTGTGTCAATGGCCACTTGGTGACTGTGGTATTTATTGCAGGGACAACTGACATTCATGGATGTGGCCATAGAATTCTCTGAGGAGGAGTGGGGATGCCTGACCCACACTCAGCGGGAACTGTACAGGGATGTGATGTTGGAGAACTACAGACACTTCTGCTTCCTGGGTGAGGAAGACTCCTTCCAGATTTCCCAAACCCCACTCTGGGTTTTGTTCCTTCCTGTGAAGACTGTTTGTTGGGAGATTCCTGTTTGAATGACAGGATTTCAGATCCAGGCAGAGAGGGGAATAAGTAGGGGTTTGTAGATGGAGAGAAACATCTTCATGATGTTTCCTTCTCAGCTTTAGCTTCCCCTTCCTCAAGGTAACAGCATCACTTCTGTAGATTCCTGGCAGTTCTAAACACTGAGTGGCTTACGTGGTACTGCCCACATCTTCTACACCAATTTTCACTCATTATTGTATCTACTACTTGGAAGTGGAGGTCAGGATGTGAACATTGGCAATCCCTCCTTCCTGTTGTAAAGGGGATTTTGAGCAATAGCATTTGGGAAACCATTTTCTAGATTCCACAATGTTCTCTCTTCTCTACTGAGCACACCTGTGATTGGAAGCTAGAATCTCCAGCAGTACTTGTTTTCCTTTTTTCTAATGAACAGGTCTCATTGGGTCCAAGCCAGACTTGGTATCCTTTTTGGAACAGAATAAGTTCTGGGATGGGACAAGAAAGGAGACAGTAGCCTTCCATCCAGGTAGGTGGGAAAGAATGAAGCAGATGACAGAGGTGAGATCCAAATGTGAAGGAGGATGGTTGACCTTAAACTCTGTGGTTTCCATGGATTTTGTTGAATGGAAATTAGTTCAAGAAGCCCAGTGTTGTTGGTCTCCCTCTCACTGAGGGACATCTGTTATCCAAGATGATAAAACTCTTACATTCTTGAAGAATTCTCCTTCAGCTCCAGTGATGGTCCATCATATGCACAGGGAGGGCCTGGAGACTCTCCTTGGAGGGCAAGGGCCTCCCTAATCTGAGAGTTTCTCCATTGCTGGGAGGGCCCTGGGGAAATCACCCTACTTCTGAGGACTTTCGTGTTAAGCCCTTCGTAAGTTCTGTTTTGCCTCCTGTGCAATGTGTGTCAGGGTAGTGCTGAGCATGTTGGAGTTTGTGTGGAAATTCCGGAAACACTGGAGACAGACATCTCATGTTTTCAGGTTTATGTTTTTGAGTGTTATGGAGGGTTTAATATGAAGTATACAAAACTGAGACTCTGTAACTTCATCAGATCACAAAGTACCTCCCTAAAATGAGAAAATTCACATCTTGTATTTCCCTTCAGAAGTTCACAGTCTCTGTGTTCCATTCCTAAATGGTGAAATAATGTAATGTATCTATTTGTTTGCTAGAATTCCTACCTAAATAATGCCATAGGGGAGCTAGGACATTTAGATCTCAATTTATAGTCTCTAATGTAGACTCAGTTGTTACCTTATTTATTAATCATTGCATCATTTAATAATTTCATCTTATATGAAGTTCTTGTGTGTTTTTACATTCTAATTAGCTGTATATGAGATTCAGTTTTGATTTTTTAGATCCAAAGTTCTGATGGGACATGGACCTGTGCTTTATAAGAAGTGAGGGAGATAATTAGTACAATCCCCATATTTAAGAAAAACTTTTGCTTATAAATGTAATTTTACTTCAGGGAAAAATTAGTCATTAGATTTTTCTTCTGATTTCCTCAGAATATACCTAAATTCATCCAAATACTTTCTTAAAAATAAAGTCATTGTCAGTATATTTTCCAAAGTTGGTGTTTATTTAGAAATGAAAGGATTTTGGTTGCTTGGTTCTACAGAATGAATTATAGCTTTATATTCTACATAAAAGGAGGTGTATATTAACATGATACATTTTTCAGTCTTTTAAGTGCTTACTAGTAAAATCTTTCATTAGACTTTCTTATGGTTGATATTAATGAATATTCTTTACAATTTTACTATCAGTGAAGGCATGCCAACAATTCCAATGTTTGTTTTTCATGGGGTCACAGTCTGTGCTTGAAAATACAGTTACATAGTGATTTTCCTTTTAGATAATTCATCTATATTTTTATTGAGAACATTTTATCTTTAATTTGGTCTTATTCTGCTTTTGTAATTCCATAATAATGTACTTCCTTTTGTCTGGGACTTTCCACAACATGAAGTAGTTGTGCTTTCCTTTTTGCTTGTGTGTTTTATTCTAGGGGATGCAAGGGTGGCTTGGTCAATTAAGCATCTGCCTTTGGCTTAGGTCATGATCCTAGGGTTCTGGGATTCTAGATTCTGTAATGTTCTCTCTTTTCTACTGAGCACAACTGTGATTGGTAGCTAGAATCTTGGAAGTTAGAGTCCCAAGTTGGGCTCCTTGGTCAGCGGGGAGCCCCCTTCTCCCTCTGCCGGCTGCTTCCCCTCTTTGTACACACATGCTCTCTCTCACAAATAAAAAAATAAATCTTTAAAAAGAGACATTAAGGGTGCCTGGGTGGCTCAGTGGGTTAACCCTCTGCCTTCGGCTCAGGTCATGATCTCAGCGTCCTGGGGTCGAGTCCCGCATTGGGCTCTCTGCTTGGTGGGGAGCCTGCTTCTTCCTCTCTCTCTGCCTCCCTCTCTGCCTGCTTGTGATTTCTCTCTGTCAAACAAGTAAATAAAATATTAAAAAAATAAAAATAAAAATAAAAAGAGACATTAAAAAAACATTTTAAACTGATATTCTCAATTGCATACAAAATTATTCAACTTATTTCCACCCCTGCACCCACTTTGTTATCAGTATCACAAATTCTATCTTTTATATTGTGTACTTTATTACCTGGGTTTATGATTCAAATGCTTTGATTTAAAAACATTTTGTAGGGGCGCCTGGGTGGCTCAGAGGGTTAAGCCTCTGCCTTCAGGTTAGGTCATCATCTCAGGGTCCTGGGATCGAGTTCCCCATTGGGCTCTCTGCTCAGCAGGGAGCCTGCTTCTCTCCACACACCCCCCCTTGCCTACTTGTGATCTCTCTCTGTGTGTCAAATAAATAAATAAAATCTATAAAGAAAACATTTTGTGGCACAAATAAAAACAACTTGTGCTACCTCATTACAACACTACAGGTTTCTATAATTGTGAAAATATTTATAACTAGCAGAGAGGTTTATATTGTCATGTGGTTTTAGTTACTGCTTAGAATCCTTTTACTTGATCTAGAAGGATTTCCTTTAACGTTTCTTGTAGAACAGGACTAGGAGTAAACTTACAGGGGTTTCTATGTGGGAAAGTGTTCATTTCTACCTTTATGGAAAACAGTTTTCCCCGATAGAGGATTCTTGGTGGATATTTTGATCCTTCAGTGTTTGAATACACTGTCCCATGCAGTTCTTCCTACCAGGTCTGCTGTGAATCCCAGTCACAATCTTATGGAGATCTCTTAAATAAGATGAGTTGTTCTTACCACACTGTTTCAAAATTCTCTTTTTTAATGGTGACTTTTCATAGGTTAATTGTAATGTGTCACTGTGTTCATGTCTTGAATTTTATCCTACTTTAATTTTCCTGAGCTTCTTGAATGTGTCTCTTCTTTCCACAAACATGGACATCACAAGCCCTTAGATCTTCATATAAACCTTCTGCCCCTTTTACTCTCCCCTACCTTTGGGGTCCCCATAACGTGCCTTTGGGAGCACTTGTTGGTGTCCCATGAGTCCCTACTCTGCCCTTTTCCACATGTTTCTTTGTTCCTCTCAGCAGATAATTTAAAACCTGGGGTCTTTAGGTTGTCTGAATCTTTCTTCTGTTTGATCAAGTCTGTGACTGACCCCTTTTGTATTTTTAATTTCAGTGATTGTACTTTTCAGCTCCCAGCTTTGGTTGATTGTTGTATTTTCTGTGTCTTTGGGTTTACATTTCTGTCATGTGTAGTTTTCCTGATGGCATTTAGTTACCCACCTACTTTTCTTCTTCCTCCGCGATGATCTTTATGACAGTTATTTGAATTCTTCCTCAGACAGTAAGTACTTCTTTGTTAATTCAGGGCCAGTTTTAGAGATTTATTTCATTCCTCTGATTAGAACATGTTTCCTAATTCTTTGCCTCTGATTCTAATTCAGAATATGTATTTTTAGAGGAAAAACAACTAGATTAATTACATTTTAGCCATGGAAAATGTAGGCATGTGGGTTGCCAACCTCTCCACAATTGGACATCTCTGTGGATCTTTTGTGTCCCCCAAACTGAAAACAATACCTACTTTTGGATGGAAATAGCCTATTTTTGACCAGAACCCTTACCTAGAACATTAACAGTCCGTTATCTCATACTTTGCTGGGGTCAATGGTGCATATTGTATTTTTATAATGAGGGAAAATTGAGAAAATAAAACATTAAAACAGTCATAATGAAGGGAAAGTGCATTTACAGTAGTGCACGGTATTTGTCAAAAAAAAGAAAATTGAGGGGCAAGTGGGTGGCTCAGTCAGTTGGGTGTCTGCCTTTGGTTCAGGTCATGATCCTGGGGTCCTGAGGTTGAGCCATGTGTTGGGCTCCCTGCTCAGTGGGAAGCCCGCTTCTCCCCCTCCCTCTGTCTGCAGCTCCCCCTGGTTGTGTTCCCTGTTTCTCCCTCTTTGTCACCAGTAAATAGAGGTGACTATTTCTGCTTCAAACAGCCCACCAAGTTTTTAGGTTAGATGTCCCTATGTTGTTGTTTCACAGCCCATGCTCTCCTTATACTCCTGACCTGAGTTTTCAGTGAGTTTTTATCAGTTGTAGAAGCTGAATTAAGTTGGGTACCATGTTATGCTTACATTTAAAATTGGATCAATTGAAGGATAGGGACGCCTGGGTGACTTAGTTAAGCATCTGCCTTTGCTCAGAACATGATGGTCCTGGGACGGAGCTCCATAACTGGCTCCCTGCTCAGCCAGATATGTCTCTCTCCCTCTGCCTGCTGTTCCCCACGATTATACACACACTCTCTACATCAGATAAGTGAATGAAATCTTAAAAAAAAAAAAAAAACAAGGATAATAATTCATTATTCAGTATGTGTCATCTTGTGGTCAGCTATACCATGAAAAGGCTGCTGCGTACGTGTAGGAAAGGAGACATATATTTTGTGTTATATACACAGTGAGTAGGTAGATGCTCAGGTCTTTAAAATAGCTCAGATACCCTGGATATACTCTGGTTTTTCCATTTCTTCTCTCTGGTGTTGTCTACCCCCAGGCATTGCACTTATTCTTGCCCTTTCTTTGGCCCAGGATACCTGCCTCACCACTAGACATCAATCCATGTTCCTTGCAGCAAAGGAGACTATCAGTCTGATAGGACTTAGAGAATTTGATCTGAAGTCTTTCTGTTTTCCTTCAGGGAAAGCCATTTTCCCCAAGGTAGTACTCCCTCCATGCCATTGAACATTACTATTCTATGAGCCAGTGTAATATATAAATGTCACACACGTGGATGTAGATATTTGAGAACATCTCTTGAACTTCACCATAGCATCTGGTGCAAAGGCACACTTTGTTCTGAAACTAGCTGTTTCCTTCTTTCCTCTTTTTTTTTTTAGATTTTTTTAAAAAAATTATTTATTTATTTCACACAGAGAGAGAGATCACAAGTAGGCAGAGAAGCAGGCAGGAGCAGGCTCCCTGCTGATCAGAGAGCCCGACGTGGGGCTCGATCCCAGGACCCTGAGATCATGACCTGAGCTGAAGACAGAGGCTTAACCCACTGAGCCACCAGGCACCCCAAAACTAGTTGTTTCAAAAAGGCCCTAGAGGGGCGCCTGGGTGGCTCAGTCGTTAAGCGTCTGCCTTCGGCTCGGGTCATGATCCCAAGATCCTGGGATCGAGCCCCGCATCGGGCTCTCCGCTCGGCGGGAAGCCTGCTTCTCCCTCTCCCACTCTCCCTGCTTGTGTTCCCTCTCTTGCTGTGTCTCTGTCAAATGAATAAATAAAATCTTAAAAAAAAAAAGGCCCTAGAATTAACAGTATCCTTAATCTTAATGCCCAGGGATTTTATGCTACATGTAAATGCGTAGCTGACAAACAGCTACTTAGACCTGCAGTTATTTATGGTCTTATGAGAAAAATCATTAAATGCAGATTTAGAGTGAAAATGTTATATTCAATCCCTTTAAAATTTATAACCTATGTTAATGTCTTGTATACATTTCATGACTTATTTGAAAAATATTTAAATAATTTCCAAAACATTTTTTTTAGGAGTTATTTATTTAATTTAGAGAAAGTACAAGGGAGTGTGGCAGGGTGGAGGTGACTGAGACTGAGAGAGAATCCCAAGCCAACTTCCTGCTGAGCTCAAAGTCTGACCCAGGGCTCCATAATATGATGTTGTGATCATGACCTGATCTGAAAGAAAGAGTTCATTCCTTAACTGATCAGCACCCAGGAGCTATACTTTGTTATTATTATTTTTTAATATTTAATATTTATTTTAGAGAGAGGAAGAGAGTTAGTAGGGTAAAGGGCAGAGAGAAAGGGATTTCTGAAGCTGACTCCCTGCTAAGCAGAGAGCCCAATGCAGGGCTCCACCCCAGGACCCTGAGATCATGACCTGAGCTGAAACCACTTAACCAACTAAGCCACCCAGGTACCCCTGTTCTAAATCACTTAAATTTGGATTGCTTTCATTCAAGAACATGAACTAAAGTGCATCTGGGTCATCTCAGGAAGCTCAAGGAAGTACATTTGGGGTGGGAGTTCAGTGAAGGTATAGAGGGAAGAGAGAGATGAAAGAAGTGAAGACTCGGTCAGAGTCAGATACATTAATGAATAAAGAAAATGTATGTTGTGTATTTTGTGTCTTTGTGTCCCAACACTAACATGACCACAGGCATAGAGGGTTTGTAAGAGTGACTTATCTGTAGATAACTTAGAGATGACCTGTGACTTAGTTCCTGTAGAGGCTGTCCATTTTAGCCTGTGTTAGAATCCACCGGAACACTTGGAAATCTTGGATTGTTGTGCCTTTCCCTATATTACCATATCAGTAGTTCTTAATTTTCTTGTCCTCTAATTTGTCATTTCAACTTTCATGGTTAGTGTTTTTTATTGTCCTTCGGAACTTTTTCTTACACTGAGAACACAGAGATAGAATCCTTTAAGTTTCTGTAAACACATCATTATCCTTAAAATTTCAATCAGAAATGTATTAAAAAATCAACGTATTGTGGGATTTCTGTAGTAACTGAAGTTTTCTATTCTTTTTTTATCCCCCCAACATAGCTAACAAGTTGAAATGTATTCTGAAAATGTTGTGCTTTCTTTTCATTTGCTAACAGAAGTCATTTCTTGATCTGGATTCACATTGCCACAGTCTTGGAGTCAACTTCTCTGTGATTTGTTTCCATCTTTTCCTGACTCTAGTCCTGCTTAGCAATCACACAAGACCAGACAACCCATGTCAGTTGGGATGTCATAAACCTTCCATGGGCCACTCGAGTCAGATGAATGATCATTCCTCTTCCCACAGTAGAGTGGCCTCTGGGGCTTGGCAATAGCAACAGTCTTCATGTTACAGGCTGTAGCTGGAATCCAGGCAACCTGATGGGTGTTTTATCATTATGTCTTTTATCATTATGTCTTTATTTCACTGGATGTAGGTGAAGTTATACAGATTTATTGCCAAACACATGAGTATAGACAATAGGTTTGTCTGGGATAGAGCCAAGAGGGCACTCTGGTGCCCCTGGAGAGAAGGCAGGCAGACAACCTTGGGGCAGACAACATGGAAACAACCATCTGAAGGATGGCACAGAGTGGAAGATTATTCAGTGGTCTAGAAGCCCTATCCTGAGAGGAAACGTTCAGTGAGATGTGTTTTCAAGAACACAGAAGTTGGATGGCACCATTTCCTTCTCTCGCCCTATAACATAAACCTAGAACCCCACTCAGCAGGGACACCGGCTGTCTGCTTTTCTTGCACCAAGCCCCACTTCCCTGTGTTCTGGTGGGACTGCCCTTCTCAGTGAGGCTTGCCTCAGGACCAGCAAGATGGGTCCCTGCCCACACCACATCTGCTGAGCAGAGAGTTCTGTAGGGCCTCAGCTCTGGTGGAGTTGAAGTCAGGTCTCCTATCACAAGTAGACCAGTCACCTAGTCACACTGAGGCTAGGATCCAAATATTTCCCACAGCAAGGAAGGAGAGCCTCTGCAGAACACTGGCCTGAAGGATATAAGAGGACACATCAGTGGCTTTTCCAAATACAGGAGAAGGCAGAGACTTAGACAAAATACCAAGATGAAAAAATTTATCTTACATGAAATGAGATATGGCCATGGCTAGAGATCTAAGGGAAACAGAAATGAGTAACTTGCTTGATGGAGAATTTAAGGCAACAATCTTAGGGATATTCCCAGGGATGAGAAAAGAATAATGAGAACCTTAACATAGAGAGCAGAATTAAAAAAAAAAAAAAATGGGGGCATGTGGGTAGCTCACTCCATTAAATATCTGACTCTTGGTTTTGGTTCATGTAGTGATCTCAGGATCCTAGGATCTAGCCCCAAGTTAAGCTCCTCATTCACTGTGTCTGTTTGGTATTCTCCCTTCCTCTCCCCTCTTGTAGCTCCTACTCATGCTCTCTCTTTCTCTTTCTCTGTGTCTCAAATAAATAAATCTTTAAAAAAAATCAAAGAGATTAACAATGCAATCAATCAGTTTGGAAACAGACTTGGTGCAATGAACAGGAGGCAGGAAGAAATAGAGGAATAACTTTCTGAACTAGAGGACAATGAATGAATGAATGAATGAATGAATGAATGAAAAATAATGAATCTGAATCAAAGAGAGATGTATCATCTCTCTCAAGATTTCATTTAGGGAACAGAGTGACTCCATCAAATATAGTATCATTCCTAGGTCTTGGGCTTTTCTGTGCTAGGACAGTTTTGTTTCCAAATTAAACTGTTATTCTGGTCTAAGAAGATTCCCAATTTCTTTGGTATAAGGTTGATAATTCAGTCTTAATAACTTGTGCATTTTTATGAATTATCTGGGTATTTTTTTTCTTTTTCTTTTTCTTTTTTTAAAGATTTTATTTATTTACTTGACAGACAAAGATCGCAAGTAGGCAGAGAGAGAGGAGGAGGTAGGCTCCCTGCCGAGCAGAGAGCCCGATGCGGGGCTTGGTCCCAGGATACTGGGATCATGACCTGAGCCAAAGGCAGAGGCTTTAACCCACTGAGCCACCCAGGCACCCCTGGGTATTTTTTTTCTAAGTTAACTGATTAGTATGTAATTGTTGATCTAATTAAAGTATTGCCAGTTTTGTTTATTATTTTGGTTAAAAAGGGCATTACACCCCTGAAACAAAGAATACATTATATGTTAATAAAAAAGAAATAAAATTTTTAAAAAACCAACGAAAAGAAAAAACAATAAAAAAATAAAATGAGCATTACATTCAATGTATTGTTATTATTTATTCTGCTATATTATATTTATTTCACATTTTTGTTATTTTCTTTCTCTACTAAATTTCAGTAGTTTTTTTCTGAAAGGAAAACTAATTTTCAGTAGTTTTTCCCTTTTATTTTATTTTTTTAAAGACTTTATTTATTTGACAGAGATCCCAAGTAGACAGAGAGAGGTGGGCAGAGAGAGAGGGGGAAGCAGGCTCCCTGCTGAGCAGAGCCCCATGTGGGGCTCGATCCCAGGAGCCTGAGATCATAACCTGAGTCAAAAGCAGAGGCTAAACATATTGAACCACCCAGGTGCCCCAGTTTTTCCCTTCTTTTAGTAGGAAAGTTGTTTATTCCAACTTTTTTCTTTTCTTTTTTTCTTTTTTTTTTTTAAGATTGTATTTATTTAGGGGCACCTGGGTGACTCAGTGGGTTAAAGCCTCTGCCTTCGGCTCAGGTCATGGTCCCAGGGTCCTGGGATCAAGCCCTGCATCGGCCTCTCTGCTCTGCAGGGAGCCTGCTTCCCTTCCTCTCTCTGCCTGCCTCTCTGCCTACTTGTGATCTCTGTCTGTCAAATAAATAAATAAAATCTTAAAAAAAAAAACAAAACTAAAGATTGTATTTATTTATATGACAGACAGAGATCACAAGTAGGCAGAGAGAGGCAGGCAGAGAGAAAGAGGGAAGCAGGCTCCCCACTGAGCAGAGAGCCTGATGTGGGGCTTGATCCTAGGACCCTGGGATCATGACCTGAGACAAAGGCAGTGGCTTTAACCCACTGAGCCACCCAGGTGTCCCCCAACTTTTTTCTTAACTCAACCCTGTAGAGCATAAAAGATTTTGAAAATGGAAAGTCTTGTGGAAAAAAAGATTAGCAAAATAAACAATACAAACAATGACAAAACAGGAAAAATTGAAGTTAGAAATCTTGAGGGTTTTCTATAGATCACATCATCTGTGGACACAGATAATTTTACTTTTTCTTTTCTCAGTTTGGATTCTTTTTATGTATTTCTTTCTTCCTTATTTGTTCTGACAAGAATATGTGGTACTATGCTCAAAGGCAGTGTTGTAATCCCTTCATCACATTGTTTCTGATCTTAGAGGAGAAGCTTGCAGTCTTTTATTATTGAATCAGCTTTTCATACATATATGGCTTTTATTAGGTTGAGAGGGTTTCTTCTATCTCTACTTACTGAGTGTTTTTATTTTTTAAAATTTTTATTTATTTTTTTAAAAAAGATTTTATTTATTTATTTGACAGAGAGAAACACAGCCAGAGAGAGAACACAAGCAGGGGAGAGTGGGAGAGGGAGAAGCAGGCTTCCTGCTGAGCAGGGAGCCTGATGCTGGGCTCGATCCCAGGACCCTGGGATCATGACCTGAGCTGAAGGCAGCTGATTAATGACTGAGCCACCCAGGCACTTTTATTGAGTATTTTTAATCATGATATGTCCAATATGCTCATACTTGTGTTCTGTCTCAATTAATATGATCATGTCTTTTTTGATCTTCATTCTGTTATTGTGGAGTCTTCAATTTATAGTTTTCCAAACTGGAACACCCTTAATTCCAGGAAGATTTTTCACTTGATTATGTTGCCAAATGGTAAAATCTGCTTTTGACTTAGTTTGTTCTATTTTATTGTGGACTTTGCATGAATATTCCTCACAGGCAGTAGTTTGTAGACTTCTTTAGCTATAGTGTCTTCTCCTGGCTCAGATGACCTGGTAACGCTGGTGCCCTAGAGAGCATGTTCTGCTGATTTCTCTGATCTTCACTCCTTGGACATGTTTGAGGAGATTTGAAGTCCTTTGTCATTCAGTGTCTGTTTGAATTCTCCAGTGAATTCATCTGGCACAGGACTTTTCCTTGTTGGGAGTTTCTTCATTACTCTTTCAGTGTGCTTAGTATTTGTTGATAAGTTGTAATTTTAAAATATTTCTTCATGACGGTTATACCTTTTGTGAAATTTATTGTTGTCTTTTGGTATCACTTTCTTGGCACATGATTATACATTGTCTCCTTTTATAATTACTTTTATTTCTATGGTATTAGTTCTCCTGTGTCTGCTTTTACTTCTTCACTTCTCCTTTTAGGTGGTCTTTTTTCATTTATTTGCTCTTGATTTAGTTCATGAGCTGTCAATTTTGTTGATCTTTTCTGACAACCAACTCTTCCTATTGTGGATATGTTCCTATTTTTACTGTGTTCTATTGGGTTCATTTCAGTTTTATGTTTAAGAATCCATCCTTCCACAATTTTATTCTCATATGACACTTTTGCTGATTATTTGAGATATAGGAAAATGATGTGTGCTGCAAGATGACAATACCACAGAATTATGTATTAGGATATGTGGTCTGTATGTTCTGTGCAAAGATCTGTATCCATGGAGGAATGAAGTCCTCATGATTCCTTCTCGGCCATCTTCCTGACATTCTTTAATTGACTTGAAGCTTGTATATTACAAGACATTCGTATATTCATCTGAATGTGATAAGTAGAATGATTTTACTTTTCTCTTATTTGATATCTTTCAGAAAAGTTTTCAGTTAGCAATAATTGTGCCTTGGATAAACCTCATTGGCTATGGTACTGCCAGTGTGCAAAGCTTCTCTTATTTGATATCTTTCAGCTGTACCTTCTCATGACACTCAGTGCTGCCTGCAGAAGCCAAGCATAGAAGCTTCTTTCCAAAAAGTGTCAATGGGTAGATATAAAAATAGTGCTGTTGAAAATGTATACTTAATGACATACTGGGACAATGATGGGGAGAGTGAAGGGCATCAAAGATACCGTGAAGGACATAGCCATTTGGAAACAACTGCCCTTGATAAGAATCAAAATGACCAGAATAGTGAAGGATATAAAACATCATGGAAAACCTTACTTTTTAAGTCAACTGTTTCTGCAAAGCAGTGTGTTTCTGTCAGCAAAAGCTCCAATCAAATATTCAAACATACATACGGAGAGAAACCTTTCCAATGTAAAGAATGTAGCAAAACCTTTAAATTCAGCTCAACCCTATTTCAGCATCACAGAAATCATACTGTAGAGAAACCATACAAATGTGAGGAATTTAGTAAGACCTTTAAGGACTGCTCATCACTAACTGGACACAGGCAAATCCATACTGGAGAGAAACTCTACAAATGTCAAGAATGTGGCAAAGATTTTAAATTTCACACAGCATTTACTCGACATCACAAAATTCATACTGGAGAGAAACTTTACAAGTGTAAAGAATGTGGCAAGGCCTTTAACAGGCACTCAAGCCTTACTCAACATCACAGAATTCATACTGGAGAGAAACCTTACCAATGTCCAGAATGTGGCAAGGCCTTTAACCAGCACTCAGCCCTTACTCAACATCACAGAATTCATACTGGAGAGAAACCTTACCAATGTCCAGAATGTGGCAAGACCTTTAACAGGCGCTCAAACTTTATTCAACATCACAGAATTCATACTGGAGAGAAACCTTACCAATGTCAAGAATGTGGCAAGGCCTTTAACCATCACTCAGCCCTTACTCAACATCACAGAATTCATACTGGAGAGAAACCTTACCAATGTTCAGAATGTGGCAAGGCCTTTAACAGGCACTCAAACTTTATTCAACATCACAGAATTCATACTGGAGAGAAACCTTACCAATGTCCAGAATGTGGCAAGGCTTTTAAGATGCACTCAAACTTTATTCAACATCACAGAATTCATACTGGAGAGAAACCTTACCAATGTTCAGAATGTGGCAAGGCCTTTAACAGGCACTCAAACTTTATTCAACATCACAGAATTCATACTGGAGAGAAAACTTACCAATGTTCAGAATGTGGCAAGGCCTTTGACAGGCACTCAAGCTTAATTCAACATCACAAAATTCATACTGGAGAGAAACCTTACCAATATCAGAATGTGGCAAGGCCTTTAACCAGCACTCACACCTGACTCAACATCACAGAATTCACAGTGTGGAGAAATGATACAAATGTCCAGAATGTGGCAAGGCCTTTAAGAGACAATCAATCCTTACTCAACATCACAGAATTCATACTGGAGAGAAACCTCAGAATTGTAAATAATGTGGCAAGGCCTTTAGATTGTTCTCAACACTTACTCATCACAGAGTTTATCACGGAATTGCATATAAATGTAAAGAAATTGGAAAGACTTTTCAACAGCACTCACACCTTAGTAACCATAATAGAATTCATACTGGATAGAAACCTTACAAAAGTAAAGAATGTGGAAAAAATGCTTAAGGACTGCTCTACCATACACCACATCAGAGATTTCATATTGGAGAGTAACTACGCAATCATAAGGAATGTGTCTTACCTCTCTCTCCCTGGAGTACACAACTTAACGTCATTGTTATCATAGGAAGAAAACTAAAAAATGTGAAAAAAGTGGTCAAACCTTTAACTGGAATTCAGTCTGTACTCAGTGTCAAAAAATGCAAACCCTAGGGGTGCCTGGGTGGCTCAGTGGGTTAAAGCCTCTGCCTTCCACTCAGGTCATGATCCCAGAGTCCTGGGATTGAGCCCCATATCAGGTTCTTTGCTCGACAGGGAGCCTGCTTTCCCCTCTCTCTCTGCCTGCCTCTCTGCCTACTTGTGATCTCTCTCTCTCCGTCAAATAAATAAAATCTTAAAAAAAAATGCAAACTCTAGAAACATAATGAATGAGGAAAGGCCTTCTTTTCAATATACACTTAAGCAAATACCAGAGAGGACATTAAAGTAAGTAGATTGAAAGATACCAGTGTTTAGAAAACTATTTAATTGATCATCAGATGTCAATAACATTTGACAGATAGCAAGTAGAAAGCCGTACATCAGTCACTCTATTCAGACAGTACTCTGTATCAAAACAGTTATTCCAAGGAAAAAGACAAAGTTAAAGGAAATAGATATGTTGTTATATGCAAGAGATTTAATGGGTGGACTTTTACATAGATATAATTAATTTCAATGTGCTTTTTTGTTACATTGATCCTATTTGAGATTTGTGACTAATAATAATGTACCTAATTCTCAAATCACTTCAGAAAATTTATTTATTCCTACTGTGTGTGTGTGAAACCATGTGGCTGGTTGTAGGTATAGCAAAGATATTTGATGCCCTTCTGCATTAGATGGGACTCATGCATCCCTAATTTTCCATGGAAGATGCAGGACAGGATAATATGCAACAAATGAAGAAAATCTGAATGGAGATGCTGTTTATGGTTATAATATTGATGTAAGTTACCATGAGATAGGTGTTCAGATCATGATTGTTAGCTGTTTATTAAAACTAAAGAACTTCCTCGAACTAGAAATACAAGGTTTTACTAATTGTTCTTTATGGAAAAAGAGGTGGCAGTCCAGTTCAGTACTAATGCATCTTCATAATAGTGATCTTTAGAGAGTAGGAGTTGATGTGGTTGAAATGCAGAAATCCTCACAGATAACAAAAAGAGCATAGTTCACTCTTCCCTACAATGCCATATCATTGGACACACACATCTGTTAATGATTCTCAGGCCTGAAATATATGGTAATCACTTCTCCCACATCATGATACCAGCATTTGAGTGCTTTTTAATGCTTGCATCTTGTATTTTGAACAGGGATAATAGAGTGGATTTGAAATGCATAACATAGTCCGTGTACTTAATATATTTTAACTAATAAAGCATAATGGTTTTTAACATCTTAATATGGATGTGTAATGAATGATGTGTTATCCCACCACCAATGTGAAACTATCTCACTTTATTGAAGGTTGTAGAGAACTGATGGTATCTATCCCCTACTTGGTACTGGAGTGGAATAATATTCCTAGGAATCCATTCTCTCAGTTCCTTAAGTTAAAACCATGTGTGATTCCCCCCTCCAGTTTATCTATTGTATCATTTTCTCCTCTTTATGAATACTGTGTTATTATTGTTGATATGTTACAGATTATATGGAGGTATGGTTGACCTTGTAGTTCACATACTCCATGATACTGCTATTTGGCATCTCCTGTGTGTAACCAGTGGTTTTCCAGGAATCTTGAACTGACACCTACCCTTCTCACTAGTGTGTTCCCTAGACAACACCCTGCAGAGTCACAAGGCAGTGTAACTTCTGATATGACAACAATCCACCCTTGTGAGCAGCCATCTCCTTTTTCCCAAGGCTTCCGCCTCCCATGTCCCTCAGAGAAGATTTCCGCAGAGCTTACCTGAACCTGTTTTAGTTTCAATGGCCTAGTCTGGACTTACTGCTCAGACTCTAAAGCATTGAATCATGGCCCCTAGTAAAGGTATGTTACACTGCGCTGTTGTTTTGATGTGTCTATGAAGTACATATGCGCATATGACCTTGATGTGTGTGTATTAGATATGCCAGAAGTAGAAGAGACCTATTCTAAATGGAGTGATATTGTAGCTCAGGTAAGAGATATAAAATATAACATGATGAATTAGCATGTGCAGAACAATGGTCTGGGGTGAACAACAGACTCAGCATTAGAAGAATAATTTCTCCTTGTTTTATTTCCTAGTTATTTCCAAATCTCCAGTTGTATTTTTCCTCATTTTTGTTTCCAGTTCCATAGGCATCACAACCATTCTTTTTTGCCTGAATTGTGGCAAGAGTGTTCTCACTAAACAATTGATATTAGAGAGATGGACAGGCAAAGGACATTTATTCACATACTTAGGCCTGGATGTGGGATGTGAATCTCAGTAAAATTCGATGAAGGCAACATCCTTAGAGAGAAAGGGAAGACCTATTAAAAGAAAATGTGAAAAACTCTGCTGTGGGGAAGGAACTGGATATGGCTTGCTTTACTCATTCCAAAGCACAGGCTTGGTGGTGTCATCTGGTGAATACCTGTAATGGGGAACGTGAATTGGCAAATACATTAGTTTTAATGATTTGATTTATTTATTTGACAGACAGAGATCACAAGTAGGCAGAGAGAGAGAGAGAGAGAGAGAGAGAGAGGAGGAAGCAGGCTCCCTGCTGAGTAGAGAGCCCGATGTGAGGCTCAATCCCAAGACCCCAGGATCATGACCTGAGCCAAAGGCAGAGGCTTTAACCCACTGAGCCAGCCAGGCATCCAAATATGTTAGTTTTAAAGGAGTAGGGAAGTCTTTATCTTCATGATTTAACTGAATTCCTGTCTGTAACTGAGGACCAGATGCTCTTGGATGACAGTGATGACTGTGATGGCCCAGGTATAGATCAGTGGCACTGGATGGGATGGGTTTGGATGATGCAATCATTTATGCTGAGGTCCAGCCTTGGCAGGTCCAGGTGCCCCAAAGGAGGGGCGGTGTTGGTGAAAGGAATGGGAGAGCCACACAGCGAGTTCTGGTCAGTAGTCAGGCATATCCATTTTATTTTATTTTAGAGTTTCTTATATAGGCAATTTAATTGGGATAGGGGGTTACATTTGTGCAAAGGATATCAAAGGGCTCAAGCACTAATCAGATAATTTCTCTTTGTTCAGCACAAGTTATTGTAGTGTAAGCTACAGTGGGTATAGACTGGCGGCAGGGATGGGGGACAGGGTCTTGCCTCTTGAGTAGTCATGTCCCTCAGAAAGCCATGGGAGGTAGCAGAAATATGTGCTTTTTGGTCTGGAGTCTGAAGGAAAACAGGATATAGGTTAAAGGAAAATGAAAAGCTTTAGAGATGAACTAGATAGTAAGGAACTGCAGAAACAGGATATGGGTAAATGGAAAATGGGAAACTATCTGAAGAAACTAAGTATATAGGAGAGAAGTAGGAATGAGAAGGCATTACCTTTGCTGGAGGCAGGATGTATTCCAGTGGCTTGGCTTGTGAAAGCCTTAGACAAACATCAACCTAGGGAGGAAAATGTCTATTGTGGTACATATTTAAAGTTCTCCAGTGTCTTGGGTACAGAATAATTTACCTCCTTGAAGTTGCTCTCAGGCCCACAAGCCTGAGAGATGTTTGTGGCAGATTAGCAAGGGGCTCTTTGAGAGAGATACGGGGATCAGAGGAAAAGGCAAGAGACTATCAGACCATGCTTATCTGCGGGGCTATCCGGCCCTCAGCAGAACTAGGCCTATATCAGTTCAAACCTTCACCTAGTGGAGCAATGCCCTCGACCAGGCCTCATGGCCCTCAAACATTTAGGTATAGCTTTAAAATGTCACAAACGTGGGGAGCAAGAAGCCTCCTGGATAGTGGAATAGGCAGGATTAGCAAGGTGTGTGCTGTGATTGCACCCAAACCCTCGTTTCCCATGTTTATTGATAAGGAAACCCTATGTTCTGAATTGGCCATATGCTCTAATTTAGAAACCAGGAACTGCCTGTCCGTAAGCTCTTTAAGCTTCCGTGTCCCCAAATGAGTGCCCTGATGTA
Organism: Martes martes; assembly: GCF_963455335.1. Taxonomy (NCBI): domain Eukaryota; kingdom Metazoa; phylum Chordata; class Mammalia; order Carnivora; family Mustelidae; genus Martes; species Martes martes. Next base: position 55,474,365 of record NC_137905.1, on the reverse strand, counting down.
TTTGTGATGAAGTTCTAGAACCTAGGTGAGGTTCGGTAGGGTTAGGTCTGGAGCCGATGACCAAGAAAGGATTCTTGAGACATCTTTGGTGCAAAATGGTGGTTTATTAAAGCACAGGGACAGGACCTGTGGGCAGAAAGAGCTGCTGCCCCAGGGATGTGAGGAGAGGCTGATTATATACACAGGAGTTGGGCAGGTGAGGACAAAGACGGTGTTCAGAAGGGCTGTCAGGGTAAAGAGACTGTCAGGATATTGAAGGCCTGGTTACTGTCAAGCCAAGGCCGTTTTTCCCTCTAATGAGGCACTAGCATGAAGACAATTGGGAGTTTCCTGGTGGAATGTCACATTCCTCCTATCAGGCATCCTTGTTAGTGAGATTTAGGTTTAGAAGAAATTTAACTTTATTTGTATTTCCTTCTGCCTCAGTCTCCTTCAGTTTTTATGGAGGGGAGGGCGACATTAGGGCTTGAGGAACTGAGTTATTTGTCTCTGGAAATTGGGCTACTGATAAGATAGCTTCTTTGTTGTAAATCTCTAGGACATTTGTAGACCGAGGGAGATTCCTGTCTTGCGGGATTGTGATCTCTGCAAGTTAACTATTTGTTTCTCTTTTAGGGCAGCCAGGGGTGCCTGAGGAATGTTACACATACTACGGAGGGGAGCAGGTAGAGAGGGGGTGCAAGGTGCCAGCTTTTGCTTTGTCCTCAGCCAGTCTCCTGCTCCCTCATCATTTGGCTCACTAATTTTCTTCCTAGCCTTCGAGGAAGAATTAACTTTCCTGTTGTAGTCTTAGCCCAATCCCCTTTATAGTCTAATTTAGTCCACTTCTGTAAATATATCTGCATCCTTGACCAGGAGGGCCGTGGCAACAATTATGCGGAGGCAAAGGGGAACCCAGCTGCTACAGGATCTAGTTTCTTGCTAAGATAGGCTACTGGCCTTTGCCAAGGCCTCAGAGTCTGAGTCAAAACTCTTTCAGTCACCCCTGTCTTTTCATCCACATACAAGTGGAAGGGCTTGGTAACGTCTGGGATGGCCAGTGCTGGGGCACTCAGTAAGGCTGTTTGTAATTCCTGAAATGTTCCTTCTGCCTCAGCTGTCCACTCTACCATAGTGAGTCCTCCCTTAGCCAGTTCATAGAGAGTTCATAGAGAGCCAGTTTCCAGAGAATACCTGGAGATCGTGTCATCTCCGCGAACCGCGGTATCCACAGCCTGCGGCAGCCCACTGTCCCAAGAAACTCCCTCATGGAGACCAAAGTCTAAGTAAGTGACGTGGCTCTGACAAAGCTGTGCTTTTATTGCTGACACCCAATACCCTTTCCCTGCAGAGTCGGTAAGAGAGCTTTCGTCCCCCGCAAGCATGACCCTTAGTCCTCCGCAGCTATTTCTACTATTCCCAGTAACTCAGATTCTTCCTTTCAAGTCCTTCAATTTTAAAACAATTACAAATGACAAAAACTCAGAATAGATATGGTTAAATATCAAGTGATGACTCTTATCAAAACATTAAACTCTAGGAAATGTATAGAACCTCTAGAGTAGTTACAGCATTTACCCAAATGTAACCCAAGGTAGTGGGTTTAATGGGTTTCCCTCCCATCGTGAATGATGTCAAAGACAAAGGGAGGGGGATCTTTCAGATGCTGTCCTGCTCGCAGCCCTCGCAGGAACTTAGGAGCATCTTAGCTAAGGTCTGTCTGTATAAACCCCGGACCAGGCTACTCCGTGGAGTAGATGACCGTTATGCCATATGACGCCACGTGAGACTCAGGGTGCAGCCCACTCAGACCCCGTAGCCAAAGCGGTGGAGCCATACAGACACATCCACACAGTCAGGCACTCTTCAGATTCAAACAGATTGGACACCTCCCCCCTGGGTATCCCTGGCTAATGGGAGGTGGTCAGTCTTTCCTTCCATTCTTTATGAATGGATCCAGCTCAGACAGTGGCCCTGGGGCTGTTTTTCTTTCTTATTGAAACAGGATCAGGAATCTGGTATTTTTCTCTCCTTTTTACATATCTCCTACGTTTCTACATACAGAGCCCCCTCCCTTATTTCCATCAGTCTTAGTTACATTTAGCAGAATTTTGTACTCTTAGAAATACCTTAACCTCTACTGAATACTAAATATAAACCAATTGTGAGCTGTTACAACAGAATTCTTTAGGTGGCAAATTTATGAATCCGTTAAGGACAAAACATGTTTACCAACAGATTTCAAAAGCACAAACCTAGTTCCAGCAACCAGCGCTCTAGCATTTTATCCCATTTGATTAAAGTTTCAGGTTACCAAAGACTTAGAAAGCTACTTTAACAATTACCCATTAAAACTTTGAGACAGACAATTAAACATCAGTTTAGTCATCTCTTTGCTAATAGATTTAACACAGATTTTAACAAATAACACGAGCTTATTTGACCTGAAGTAAAAATTCTGAAGTTTCACATTTACTACTGTTAGCTCAAAAGACATGTTTATCCTAATTAACCCAACAAACTTAACTTAGTTCAAATACTGATTTACGTTCCACCTGGGCCCACTCCGTTTTGAATGTTTACCTGAGACCCGGGTGGGAAGATCCGGAGTGGGGGGTGTTAGGTCCAGGGGGTGCTCTCCTTGTTTCCCGACAGTGAAGAACAGAACAAAGTGACATCAGAAGGCAGAGAAAGGGTTCCCAGGTCCAGGGCTCATCAGCTCCAAGAGAGGAGCAGACGCCATGCTTTCCCGCCAGCAAGGGGGAGGGGGCTAGGCAGTCCCCGTCGGGCCAGAGAGGGCAAGGAATGGCCCCGAAACAAAGTCTGTTCTGGCAGCTGCTTGGGAATATTCCTTAAAGTCTCTGCCTCGAGTTAGACTGCCCCCAGTTGGCTCCAGTTATAGCCATTAAAAGTCAGAGTTCCCTTATTCTCTGCTTGCCCCATTCCTTCAAACACAACAACACAGCACAGCAGACAACAAAAAGACAAGACAAAGACAACTGCAGGCGCAGCGGTTCTTACCCAGAACCTGCCACGGGTTGGGGGGGGGGGACTTTTTGATCTTCTGGCCGTCCAGGGGGACTCGAACCCCCTGGCTGCCTAGGGGGACTCAAACCCCCAGTGACCTCCTGGGGGGACTCAAACTCCCTGGCTGCCTAGGGGGACTTGAACCCCCTTACTATCTAGGGGACTTGAACCCCCTGGCAAGCTACCAGTGGAGGGAAGGGGCGTCCCCGCATCCTCTCCAGCCCTGGGGAGCATGGCCGCATCCAGCTTCTCCCCGGTGGCTATACCTGGAGCTCCACCCAGACAGACAGACTGATCTCATAGAGAGTACCTGGAGATCAGAGGATCTCACAGAGATCCTACCTCCGGGAGGCTTTTCCCAAAAATTCTGATGCTGGCTCTGTTCTTGTTTAATCCCAGCAGAGCCCCCATATGTTATGCCCACCAAAAATGGGTCCGTGATTAAAGGAGCGAGACTGATATAAAGCGAAGGTCAAGCAAAGCTTTATTTCATGCCAAGCATCGAGAATCTAACCGAACATTTGGGGATGCACCTCTTACAAAAGAGGGCCACCCTTCTCTGTTTCACAGACTAGCTTTTAAGGGCAAAGGCCATGCGGTCGGGCCTGGTCACGCACAGGTGGCCAATGAGATTGTAACACACAGAGAAAGCTGCTCAGTGATGCTAGGTGACCAACTGAATTACAATTTACCCTATAGTAGACATTTAAACCAGCCTGTCACCTTGGTTAGAATTGGCACCCAAAAGACTCCCAAAGGGCGGGGCCCATACTCCTTGGTAGCTAGGGAGACAGTATGCATCCCCCCACTGATGGATGTCTCCACCTGGCCTGACCCACCCTTGTATCTGGGCTTTGTTACCTGGGGCTGGTTTCCAGGACTTGTTTTTAAGTAAATCCCCTGGGGGAAGGGGAACAGGGACAGTTTAAGTGTTAAATAACAAGGTTATTGTTTAACGTCAGTGGAAGCCTCTGGCTAAAATATAAATATATAAAATAGGTCCTTACAATTCTGAGATTTTAACAAACTTCCCCAAGACATAAATCATAAACAAAGTCTTGCTGACTAACTAGGCTTGTTTGCTAGGTATATGACCTCTGGTATAAGGTCACCATCACTTGATACTCTGATTATTGATACTCTGATACAGAAATAACAAAATTTCCTTGTGATTTGCATCATAATGAACTCTCTTATCAGATCATTAACAGTGTCCATTTCTGAGTTTTCCTCATTTTTAATTGCTGTTATTCTCTTGCAAAATAAGTTTCATCTGCAAAGAGGTTCGTATAAAGGACTTTTAGGAAAAATGCAGGTATTCACTATCTATAAGGTTAAAACTGAAGTGGGTAAGAATTTCCAGAACTAACTAAAAAACTGTATTCAAATTAAACAAGAATTAGTAACATGGGACTACATGAACTAAAAAGGTGATTATAGTTTTGTGCCTCTTGACACATGGCTGGTTCTCTAATGTTTGCTCTTCCAGATTAAGAAAACTTTCTCTTAAGATATCTGTGACTTGAAAGAATGGAATGTGATAAAGGATTGACCTGTGAACAAACTGAAGCATTTAACTTGTCTTTCCACCAGAACCCTCTGAAATTCAAAAGGTCTCAGTAAGTATTCTTTCTTCCATGGCAATCACAGTCATTTACATAAGTTCCATAGAATCTGTTCTCCTAAGGGGACACCATTGGAAACACTAGTTATTTTACCAAGGCTTTGACTGGAGTGTCCTATTTGAGAGAGCCACATAGACTCAGGACTATAAATGGTTTTACAGAACTAAGGTTGACTTTATGAAACCTGGAGCCCTAAAGCCCCTTGCTTTCAGATTTCCCAGAAGCCTCAGCGGGTGAGGAAAGATTGTCACTTCCTGGCAGGTGCAGGAACCTTAGGATATATTGGGGACCTTGTGAAGAGGGACCTGCCCACATCTACAGGGCCTGCAGGCACGTCTGATGGCAAGTACTTGACTTGGCTTCTGGTCTGGAGAGGCTACTAAGAGTTCACCCTAGAGATTCCTTCTAAGAAGTTCCAGCAAAGCAGATTCTAAAAGATCTGTATGATCAGTCATTATTCTTGCTGAGCTTATGTAGGCCAAGTTTGTGAAAATTGGACCGGTTTTGAAAACGAATTCATCTTGATTTGCCTATCTCTGGGAGTAAGGGTGATGTTCAAGAGAAATTATGTTTCAGTAACACATCTTTGAGATGTTAAATCCTAGTTCTGATTATCTTTGAATGTTGTTTGCCTTAGCTAAACAACCTGAGGTAAACGTCAGAGAGATTGCCACACTAGTTTGTGTATAGACAGCCTCCTTGCTTGTTGTTCTGTGGGGATAATAACCCCATGAGCGTATGATGATTTGAACAGCTGAAAAATGGGATAGATTCCCCCAGAATTGCATATCTGAGCTAGGACATGGACCAACACTGTGAGGCTCAGAAGGACAAAATCGCTCCTTAAAAACTGGAGTATACCCTACTCCATGGGATTAACTAGGACTTGTGGAGATAATGGATAACCCACTTTCTCTATGATTCAATTAGATGATGCACTTTGGAATACCCTTACCTCTTGAGACAAGTTGTCTCCCACTTGTTAATGTATTCTGTGTAATTAGGATATTCTTTTTTTTTTTTTAAAGATTTTATTTATTTATTTGAGACAGAATATTTGTTTGAGAAGAGAGAGGTCAGTGGGAGAAGCAGATTCCCTCCTAAGCAGGCAGCAGGTCATGATCCTGGAGTCCCAGGATCATGACCTGAGCCCAAGGCAGTTGCTCAACCAAACGAGCCACCCAGGCGCCCTAATTAGGATATTCTTAAGACTAGACCTCAAAGAGGGTTTTTGATGCTTTCTTTGTTCCTTAGTAATATTTGTCGTAGGAGCTGTTTCTATTTGATGAAGTCTTAGAGTATAGATAAGGTTCAATGATGTAGAGTTCGGAGCTGATGGACAAGAAAGAATTCTTGAGACATCTTTGGTGCAAAATGGTGGTTTATTAAAGCACAGGGGCAGGACCCGTGGGCAGAAAGAGCTGCTGCCCTGGGGTTGTGAGGAGTGGTCCATTATATGCTTGCAAGTTGAGGGGGGTGGTTAGGGATGACATAAGTCTCTAAGGAATTTTGGAAGCAAGGTTTCCAGGACCTTGAGGGGCTAGCAATTGTTGGGAAAAAGGTTATTTATTACCAGTAATAAAAGCTTTTTGTGAGAGGCGCCTGGGTGTCTCAGTGGGTTGGGCCTCTGCCTTTGGCTCGGGTCATGATCTCGGAGTCCGGAGATCGAGCCCCGCATCGGGCTCTCTGCTCAGTGGGGAGCCTGCTTCCTCCTCTGTCTCTGCCTCTCTGCCTACTTGTGATGTCTCTCTCTGTGTCAAATAAATAAATTAAAAAAAAAAAAAAAGCTTTTCGTGAGACCCTTTAGATATATATCTGTGGTTCATATGCTTGGGAATGACCGTCAACACTATCTTGGAAGGTTTAGAGATAGTTTCCAAAGGAATTGTTAAAGTAGACTTCCAGGATCCTGGTTGGGGGAAAGCGTCATTCAGGCTAGGATTGTTAGCAAAGCCTTAAGGTGGGGGTAGTTGAGTCCCTAGAGGAATGTCACTCTGCCTGTTTTAACGGTTTGTCAGTAGATAAGGAAATTTAATAATTTTTCTTCTGCCTCTGTTTCCCACATCATATTGATGTAACACTACAAGTAGAGGCTTTAGTCAACCATAAACATCCCTCCTGGTAAAAGGAGCCTCAAAACTCCCAGTGGGACAGTGCCTGACTGGAATGACTTCACATCAGGTTCAGAGTGTCTTAGAGACCAAAAGCCACCCATAGGTGCTGGGAGGCCAACTTATTAAATACTGGGCTGTGCTTATAGATATGCCTGACATATATTTAAAACCTATCAAGCTTTAAACTTAGCTACTCTAATGCCTGACCCTGACCATCATAATTCTACAGAGCTTAACTGTCTAGAGATTACTGATCTTGTTATTCTAGTCAATGAGATTTAGAAAATTCCCCTCTCAAAATTTGAGACAGCAGTTAGTTTACTGGTGGCAACAGTTTCATGGAAAAGGGAGCAAGAAAACTGGGTGTGCTCTAGTACTCACTTGTGCTTTGCAATTGGCCAAGCCTTAAAAATTAATATTTATACTGACTCCAAATATGCTTTCCTAGTCCTGCATGCTCATGGAGCAATTTGGAAGAAGAAGGGATTATGATCAAGCCATAAATCCCCAATCATATATGGGCTGAAATTGCTACTCTTCTTAAGGCTGTACTCATACCCAAGGAAGTAGCTATAATCCACTTCAAAGGACATCCAAAGGAGATTAACTTAGAATCTAAAGGAAACAGTTTGGTAGACCATGCAGCCAAGCAGGCAGCACAGAATAAACAAATACGAAGTCTTGTACCAGTCTGAACTCCAATAAAGTCCATAAGACCAATCTATTCAGACCGAGAAATTCACATGGCCCAGGAACAAGGATATTCAAAAATGCACAGGACTGTCTTGCTGACAATGAAGGAAAAGATCTTTATACACAAAAATAAGCAGTGGAAGGTAATACTGGGTTTACACCAGGCTGCTGATTTGTGTAGAAAGCCCACGGAGGTAAGGAAAACAAACAAACAAACAAACAAAACAAAAAACCAACTTTGCTAAGAAAATTTGTCCCTAGATTTGGACTCTCCTGGTACCTACAAAGTGACAGACTGTCTTTTATGAAACAAATTCAAAAGATGACCCCCCAAAACTGAAGAGCCCTTGATACCTTGACTGCAGTTAAAGTGATGAAGTTTTAGAACATAGGTGAGGTTCAGTGGGGTGAGGTCCAGAGCTGATGACCAAGAAAGAATTCTTGAGACATATTTGGTACAAAATCGTGGTTTATTAAAGCATGGGGGCAGGACCCTTGGGCAGGAAGAGCTGCTGCCCTGATATCCTGAGGAGTGGCTGATTAAGTTGGGTAGGTGAGGACAAAGGGGGTGTTCAGAAGGGCTGTCACGGTAAAGAAGACTGTCAGGATACTGAAGTCCTGGTTATTGTCAAGCCACGGCTGTTTTTCCCTCTAATGAGGCACTAACATGAAGACAGTTGGGAGTTTCCTGGTGGAATGTCACATTCCTCCTATCACACATCCTTGTCAATGAGCTTTAGCTTTAGAAGAAATTCAACTTTATTTACATTTCCTTCCACCTCAGCCTCCTTCAATTTTATGGAGGGGAGGGCGAAGTTAGGGCTTTAGGAGCTGAGTTACTGGGCTCTGGAAGTTAGGCTGTTGATAAGATAGCTTCTTTGTTGTAAATCACTAGGACATTTGTAGACCGAGGGAGACTCCTGTCTTGCAGGATTGTGATCTCTGCAAGTTAACTACTTGTTTTTCTTTTAGGGCAGCCAGGAGTGCCTGAGGGATGTCACAGGTGTCACCGAGGTGGGGGGGGTGGTGTAAGGTGCCAGCTTTTGCTTTGTCCTCAGCCAGCCTTCTGCTCCCTCATCAAAAGGAGGCCCCAAATTAGATGGCTGTCTGCTAGGGGGACCCAGTGGCTATGTGGCTCTAATTTGTGTCCATGGCTTCCCTCAGGCTGGAGGGGCCACTGTGCTCTGGGTTTTGCCTGGATACACAGATGCATGATTAACACCATGACCTACCAGCCCACCTTCTAAGTGTATTTTTATTCTTGTTTCCTTAATTAATTTATTTATTTGACAGAGAGCGCACAAGCAGGGGGAGTGGGAGAGGGGGCTCTCTCTGACGTGGGGCTCCATCTCAGGACCTTGAGATCATGACTCAAGCTGAAGGCAGATGCTTAACAACAGAGCCACCCAGGTGTCCCTAACCTTACAAAGTTAAAACTGGTGGATGCATTCTGTGTCTCATTGGTAGGACCACTTAATTTTTTTTTTCCTCTTTGGGACTGGAGGTGGTTGTTTGACACAGGAAAGCTCTTAAGTACATGATCAAAGCCAGAATGACTCTCAGAATAGCATTTCTCTACTAAATACTTAAGTAACACGAATGCATGAAGCAGTTTTACTGACTAGAAAGGCGTTAGATGTTGTAACAGCTGCACGAGGCAGAACGTGTGCTATCCTGAAAACAAAATGCTGTGCACACCCTCTAGATGACCATGAAAGTATTTCTGGGTTTCTAACAGACATGGACACTCAGATTGGCATGTAACAATCGCTCTCCTTCCTTCAATGCTTAGTGAAACTCCTAGAGTCCAGGAGATTTGGTCAACTATCGGAGGACTCTTATTTAGGGTTCTTTTTGTGTTGTCGTTTTGTCCCAAGTCTCCCCACTTGGTGCTGAGATGCCTTATCTGCCATGACTTCAAACTCACAGATGATCCTTTCCACCCAAGATGTCCACACACACAGTCTCCCTTGGATTCAGCTGCTTCTGCTTCATAAGTCATGTCTGCATAAGCCCCAAATGACCAATGTTGACCCAGAGGTAGGGACATCACTATGTATCTATTCAGCAGGTAGAAGTTACAAAAGATGAGAACTTGCACTCTGAGCAACCTTCAAGATTTAAGGGTAGAAACTGTTCGGTGGGGGGGATGGTATGAGAAATAAAGGTGAAGAAAGATTATTATATTTCCTCACAATTACAACCCACTGACAAGTCCTTGATACAGGCAGAGTTGCCCTTCCTCCAGGGATCCAACTTCCTCCCAGCTTAACATGTTGCCAAGGGCAATAGGCAATCTTAGCCCAACCCCCAGGATCCTATAAATCTCCTTCAACATATAAAAACTGCTTTGGAATCGTCCTTTTTCTCTACCCCACAAAATACATGTTGGCAATCATCCTCCAAACTTATGACAGACCCATATACATCTGAAGGGTCTCATGCCTGAGATTTTACTAAACAGTAATAAATGACCTTTCCTAACAACAGCTAGCTCCCTCAAGGTTTTGGAAACCTTGTTTCCAAAATATCTGGGAGGCTTAAGCTATCCCTACCCTCCTCAGAACATGAAAGTGTATAATAGGTCACTTCTCATGATCCCAGGGCAACTCTTTCTGCCCACAGGTCCTGTCCTCCAGCTTTAATAAAACCACATGTTCACGCCAAAGGCCTCTCAAGAATTCTTTATTGGCCACCAGTATTGGAACCCTAATGCCTTTTCTGCCTCATCTATTGGGAAGAGAGATGATGCCAGACATTAACTTTTTAGATCATGAAAAGTTGCCCCAAAGGATTGGCAAACCATCGTTGGACATGCATTTCCTATTTCCTGCGAATATATGTCCCCTGTTTGAAATTCTAAATTCTCCCTCCTCGTCCTGTCACAGTGGCACGGAAGCTCCAGTCACCTGTCTTTGAGCCTCATGTCCTTCAGTTTCCCATAATCAAGATGTTTTTTTAGTCTCCTTAAACTGTCTTACATCATTTTAATTATTAACAGGCCAAAGAACTCAGAATGGAGCAAGAAAACCAAGTTTTCCTCTCCTAAATTCACTTCTGCTGTATGGCCCGACCTCCACGCTTCAGACCCCAAATCCAATGTGAACCCGGAGCTGGGGATCAAGAGCAACAGCAGCCCCATCGCTTTGCCGGCAAAGAAGGCCTCAGCAGGTCGGGCCGGCAAACCTGCAGCGCCCCCGGAGGAAGGGGCTGGGGTTTGTGGGGAAATAGAGAGTCTCACCAGTTTCCGCAGGAATTGTGTCTGCGCTGCCCGCCCTGTTCACCATGTTGTCAGCGTGGAACCGGGTTCCTGAAACAAAGAAGGGCTGAGAAGGGGAGAGGGGAAGTGTTTGCAGAGGGGAGGTTTGGAGGGGAGAGGCAAAGTGTCATTTAGTTTGAAATGGAGTCTCCCTGAAGCATTAATGCAGCCATTTTCATTTCTGTTCAGCTTGATGCTCTGAAGTGGTTTCCATTTCAGTCACCAGGACAGCTGTGGGAAGACCACTTCATACGTTCCAGTGAGAAACTATTCGGTACTTTTTAGAATGGGTAAAATAATGAAAAAGGCTAAAACACCATATTTCGTGGAGAATGTTGAGGAATCCGACTTCTCCTATATTGCTGATGGTATGGTAAAAGTACATTCAGTTTGGAATACTATTTTGGAGTTACATATGAAAATAAACATTTACCTAATGAAGGGGAGCATTTTGTGTCCCTAAAATACATCTCTGGCCTACGGATTATATTAGGCTGGTATTTTAAAGAAAGGGTAAAAGAAAAGCTCTGAAACCCAGGTTTCCCTTTGTGAGAGACTTTGCATTGATAAGGGAAAACTTCATTTTAAGGGTGTCTCCCCCCACGTAGTGGAAAGAGGGAGAAGGTGTCAGTCTCCAGAAACTCTGATCAGTGGAGAAGACGTGGATCTAAATGTGGTCACAACCACAGCCTTGGTTTCCCTTCTTTTCGGGCTCTCCTCCCCAGATGCTTCCCAATAGCATCACCTGTGCAGGTTCAAGAAGGTTCTTATCTGCTGTCCTCCCCCTCAGATTCTACCCATCCATTTGGTGGAAACAACACTGTTGTGTTACTAAGCGTGGCAGGAGATCCTCAGTGGGCCAGAGGTAAGCACGAGGCCTTCTGGTAGTTTTATGGGAGTGCAGAGCAGAGTTTGGCTCACGGAGAGGTAAGGTGGTCTCTGCTGCGTGAGTGTGGGAGGGTCAGGTCCATGCAGCGCACGGTCCCTATGCTGAAGCTCAATTTGTGGGCATTCTGTGGGAGGGGAGCCCCCTGAAAGCTGAGAAGGAAAATTCAAAGATTAGTCTGGCAGTAGGAGCTTATTTGAATAGCTCCTGACACAATGGAGTAGGAATTTGGGCCTTTGCTGTGCTTCAGTGTCCTGCCTCCAGGGAAGCAGTTTTGGTAAGAGAAATCTGTGTTCTCGCGAGGCTGACCCGTCCAGCAGGGAATCCCTGTCTCGGCCCCAGGCCCATTCCGGATTTTCCCCCCTTTCCCGCCGTCCAAGGCCACAAGTGTGGCACAGATGGGGAAGTAAAAGTGTATAAACTCCCCCCTTTGTTTGTGCCCAGGGCTCAGACCCTGGGAGAACGGTCACCCTCCTCGGAGTCCGCTGGTGTTAAATAAACTCCGATCCCCATGGTCTCCCAGGGCCGCTCGGTTCTTCTGCAGGATCTAGCCAGGTCCCAGAACAGTTTCCAGGTGCACAGGCTCTGTTGGTGGCCTGAAGGGCGTTTTCTCCTGATGCTGCTGTGATTTCTCCGCAGATATCTTGTGAGAAAGAAATCTAGAGGAGGAGATGAAAGAAAAAATGACCAGTTCTCAGGTAAGCCTGGTGTCCCAGGAGAGGCCATGTCATATTTTCCTCCTGAAATTCCTCACTTTTAGAAATTGCAAATGTTGGTTCCTGTAGTTCTGATGTTTCTCCCTTCTGTTTTCACCTATTTTGAAGATCTTTCCAGAAATGATACTCAAGGCCAGGTCTTCAGAACCCTTCTCCTTTGTATACCAGATCCTTTTCTCCCATGTCTCCAACCTGCCTTACAATAGGACAGCAGAAGCTGTCACTGGGAGTTAAAGTCCTGCAAGCATTGAAAATAGTTTCTGAGTGACAGTCGCACAGGGGGAAGCCTTGAGTCTGTGATTCTGCTGCTGCTGAGGTCTGGTCCAGGGCTGTTAGTGAGGGAAAAACCTTTCTCCTTTAGGTTCCACGTGCTTGCTCAGTACTGTGTAGCCCTGGGCTCAGAAAATTGAGAAACAAACTCGATTGATTTGGGTCCAGGATAACTCCAGATGTTCTCTGAGAGAAAATGTGGGAAAGGGGGTTCTTGAGACTTGCTCTTTAGAACGTGAAGTAGGTGATAGGTCCCCCAATGATAGGTCCGTGATCAAAGGAGTGAGACTGATACAAAGCAAAGGTCAAGCAAAGCTTTATTTTGTGCCAAGCATCGAGAATCAAACCGACTGGTCGGGGCTGCCTCTTACAGAGAGAGCGACCCTGCCCAGCCTCACAGACTAACTTTTATAGAGCAAAAGCCATGTGGTTGAACCTGGCCACACACAGGTGGCCAATGAGATTGTAACACACAGAGAAAGTTGCATAGTCATGCTAGGTCACACACGGGTGGCCAATGGAATTTCAATTTACCCTATCATAGACATTTGAACCCGCCTATCACCTTGGTCAGAATTGGTGCCCAAAAAGGTGTCCAAAAGGCAAGGCCCACACTCCTTGGTAGCTAGGGAGACAGTATGTACCCCCACTGATTGGATGTCTCCACCTGGCCAGACTCATCCTGGAATTCGGGATCTGTTATCTCCACCTGACCTGACCCGCCCTTGTATTTGGACTCTGTTACCAGGGACTGGTCGACCATATTTTACTGGTTTCCTGGACTTGCTTTTAAGTAAGCTCCCCTGGGGAGGGGGGGGCAGGGTCAGTTTACGTTTTACTGCATAAACAACAAAATCACTGTTTAACTGAGATGGAAGTGCTCTGGCTAAATAGACCCTTACAGTAGGTATTTTATATAAAACACACTAGTTAAAATACACTACAGGGGAGCCTGGGGGCTCAGTCAGTTAAGCCTCAAGACTGTCGATTTCCCCTTGGGCCCTGATCTCAGGGTCCCAGGACGAGCTCTTCCCTTGGCTGCAGGCTCAGCTGGAAACCGGCTTGAGATTCTGTCCCTCTCCCTGGCCCTTGCACTAAAGTGTAAATGAATCTGTAATTAAGATTCTACTGCCTCGTAGGGGACCTGGAGACTCTGTTGTCTAAATGTGGTGTCTCTGCCGGTCCGGTGGGGGCCCCGAACGCGGGTCCATGATTGGGTGGAGGAAGTCACGTGGGACGGAAGCGTTCACCTGAGGCAGAACCACAGTCTTTGCAGTTCACGGAATATATTGCGGGAGGCAGGAGACAGGTGGCAGAGGAGAGAGAGGCTGTGTGCAAGGAGCAGTGGGTGCGGTGGGGGCTCTTTTTAGTGCGGGAAGGTGAGGAGTTAGGGGGCTCAGGGAAGTTTCCCTCTTCTGGGCACTGTCCCTGGTTGTCAGTAGTTCATTGGTTTGTTCGGGCCTGTGGCTCCTTTGAGGTGAGGCCCTGATGGGCCTGTCTCAGTTCAGCAAGGGGGTCACTGGGGCCTGTTCTCCATGCCTTTGCTCAAGCCCGCTTGCCTCAAAGCAGCCCCTACAGAGACTGTAGGTGACTGAACTGTATACATATCCTCTGTTTTCATGAGATTCGTATTCTGAATTCCTGTTTTCAGACCACAAAAAAATACCAGTGATAGTGTGTCCTTGGGTGTGCCTTGGCACCGAGATCACTTTTCTTTATCTCTTCTCCCCAGATGCATGTTGGCCATCATCCTCCATGCATGTCCCCCACTCATACAGATCTGCAGGGTCTTCGGTCCCAGGTTTCACTCAACAGTAGTAAGTGATCTCATCATCACACCAGCCGGGCCCTCAGGGTCCTGGGAACCTTGCTTTCAGCTCCCTCAGTGATGACTGCGATCCTGAGCCACTCACCATTTTAGTGCAGACTGAGTTCCTGCTCACACCCCAGTGCAGCACCTCTGACCCGTGGGGCCTGTGCATCATCAGGAAGACCACAGCTTTTGCACCGAAGACATCTCCGTAATTGTTTCTTCATCACCTACTCCCATGCCCCAAGATTTCACATCAGAAACATGTCAAGAATTCTTTCTTGACCATTGGCTCCTCTCCTGCATGCCAACAGTTTACAGTGGACAAAGAGGGCCGTGACTTCTGTGTAGTTGATAGAGTTGACTTCTGGGAATGAAAGGAGTGAAAATTCTCAACTAGCAGCCCTCTGCCCGGTAGGCTTTTCTTTTACTCCACATGTCAGGGAGAAGGAAAGGTAAGGTCTGGTTCTACGTGGTGACACTAACTTCCTCTTCCATCTTAGGGACCATCGTGAACTCTGTCAATGGCCACTTGATGACTGTGGTATTTATTTCAGGAACTGCTGACATTCAGGGAATTCTCTCAGGAGGAGTGGGGACAACTGACCCACACTCAGCGGGAACTGTACAGGGATGTGATGTTGGAGAACTACGGACACCTCCTCTTCTTGGGTGAGGAAGTCTCCTTCCAGATTTCCCAAACCCGACTGAGGGTTTTGTTCCTTTCTGTGAAGAATGCCTCTTGGGAGATTTCTCTCTGAATGACTGGAATTCAGATCCAAACAGAAAGGGAAATAAGTAGGGGTTTGTAGATGGAGAGAAAAATCTTCATGATGTTTCTTTTCAGCCTTGGCTTCTCCTTCCTCAAGGTAACATCATCCCTGTTGTAGATTAGTGGCAGTTCTCAACATCTAGTGACAGAGAATGGTGCTGCTCACATCTTAAACTGAAATTTCCCCTGCTTATTACCATGTCTACTACTTGGAAGTGGAGGTCAGGATGTGAACACTAGAAATGCCTCTTGTGTGTTCTAAAGGGACTGCTGGGCAACAGCTTTTGGGAAACCATTTCCTAGAATTCTACAGTGTCCCTTCTTCTCTGCTGAACACAAGCCTGATGGGAAGTTAGAATCTGCAGCAATAGACACTTTTCCTTTTTCCTCATAAATGGGTCTCACTGTGTCAAAGCCAGACCAGATTATGTTTTTGGAGCAAGAGAAGCAGCTCTGGGATGTGAAGAGAAATGAAACCAAAGGCTTCCATCCTGGTAGGTGGGAATGAATGAGGCAGATGACAGAGGGGAGTTCCAAGTCTGATCGAGGAAGGTAGATCTTAAGCTGTGGTTTGAATCTCTCTCCTTGAATGAAGATTAGTTGGAGACATGCCCAGTTTCTTTTTTCTCTCTCTCCTAGAGGGACATCTGCTCTCCAACATTATCAAGCTCTTAGATTTCTCTAGGATTCTCCTTCAGCTCCAATGATGGTCTGTCATGTCCACCAGGAGGGTCAGGAGACTCTGCTTGGAGGGAGAGAGCCCCCTAAACTGAGAGCTTCTCCAGGTGGGTCAGATGGTTGGACAATTGCCTTCAGCTTTGGTCATGATCCAGAGTCCTGGGATCCGGCCCCTCATCGGGGTCCCTGCTGGGCAGGATCCTGATTCTCCCTCTCCCACTCCCCCTGCTTGTGTTCCCTCTCTCGCTGTGTCTCTCTCTGTCATATTAATAAATTAACAAAAAAAACTGAGACTCAGGAACTTCATCAGATAACAAAGCACCTTCCAAAAATGGACAGTGTGTAGTTTTATTTCCCTTCAAAAGTTCTTTTTTTACAATATTAACTAATACAGGGGTGCCTGGGTGGCTCAGCGGGTTAAGCCACTGCCTTTGGCTCAGGTCATGATCCCAGGGTCCTGGGATTGAGTTCCGCATCAGGCTCCTCGCTCAGCGGGGAGCCTGTTTCTCTGTCTGCCTCTCCCTGCCACTCTGCCTGCTTGTGCATTCTCTCTTTCTGACAAATAAATAAATAAATGAAATCTTTAAATAAAATAAAATATTAACTAATACAGAAACTTCCACTCTCTGTGTTCTATTCCTCAGTGGTGGTACAATGTAATGCCTCTTTTGTTTCCTAGCCTTCCCACATAAATAGTGCTATTGGGGAACTAGAGTATTTAGAACTCAAATCTTGAAGCCTTTAATAAAGCCCCAGTCATTACCTAACTCAAAAAATGAGTGAGCTTTATGCTTTTTGTCAATAAAGTTATGTGTATATTTTTATGTATTTGGATATCATACATACATACTCTGTGATTCCTACTGTTTAATTTCTCTCTTTGGTGAGTGGTCAGTGAATGTTGCACTATGTCTAGATGAGTTGTCATCAACACAGAATTAATTTCATCAGGTGTTTGTGGGCGAATTTTGATTCTCTCTCCATGAGAGAAAAGGCTTTCTGGAATTGAAAGTAATTTTGAAACATTTTATAGCTCTGTACCGTGTTTTGTTATTAAATAAGAAAGATATATTTTATCTTTAATTGTAGTATTATACCATGATATTCCTTGGTACCTTCCTCATTAACTTTTGTGTCTTCTGTGAGTATTTTCATTGTGGTTACCTTACAGATTGCTTAAAACAACTTAGAGGTAAAACAGGGATTTTAAATCTCATACTGTCGATTGCACACAAAACTCTTCATCCCTTCTCCACCCCTGCACCCACTTTGTTACCGATATCACAGATTCAGTCTTTAGGTCGCATGCCTTATTACCCACATCAAAGATTTTTATACTTTTTTACAAATAAAATTCTGTAGCGGAAATAAATGTCAGGGATACCTAATTACAGCACTTACAACACTACAGGTTTGTGTAATTATCTAAATATTTATGTTTAGAAGACAACTTTGTGTCCTCGTGTGGTTGCAGTTTGCAGTTTCTGTGTAGAATCCTTTTCATTTCATCGAGAGCATGCTCCTTTTATGTGTCTCAGAGGACAGGTCTACTGGTAAACAGAGCGTTTTTACTTGGGAATGTCTTCATTTCTACATCTGTGGAAAAGAGTTTTGCCTGATAAAGTATGCCAAGTGGCCATTTTTTATCTTGCAGTACCCGAGTACTCGATGCCAGATTCCTGTCAGACCTGCTGAGAATCATAGAGGAGAAGCTTGAAGACTTTCCCTATTGAATAGGTTAGATTTCAGCTTTTCACACATCTATGGCATTCATTAGGTTGAGGGGTTTCCTTCTCTCTCTCTGTTGAGTGTTTTTAATGTGACATGTTGTCTGCTGTGCCCATATTTATATTCTGTCTCCCTTAATATGATCATGTCATTTTTGATCTTCATTCTGTTAATGTGGAGTCTTCAAGTTATGGTTTTCTGTATGTTGGAGCACCCTTAATTCCTGGACCGTTTCCTACTTGATGATCTTGCAAAAAGGGAAAGTGTGCTGTTGATTCAGATGGCTATTTATTGTGGGCTTTGAGTGATTATTCATCACAGGCAGTAGTTTGTAAACTTCATCATTTCTAGTGTCTTTGTCTGCCTTGCATGAGCTGGTAATGCTGGTGCCACAGACAGAGTGTTCTGCTAGTTTCCCTGATCATCACTCCTTGGAAATGTTTGAGGAGATTTGCAGTCCTTTCTCCTTCAGTGTCTGTCTGTATATAAACCGAATTCATCTGGCACACAATTTTTGTTTATTGGGAGTTTTTTCTTTTATTCATCCTTCATTCTGCTTTGTGCTTATAGATCAGTTATTTATTTATTTTTTTGAATGATGGAGTCTAAATTGGTTGTATAACCAATTTGAATTTCTTTTGAAATTCATACTCATCTTTTCATATGAATTCGTGGGCACTGATTACCCATTGTTGCCTTTATAAGTACTTTTATTCCTACGGTCATTTATACTGTATCTACTTTTATGTCTTCACCTCTCATTTTAGTCGGTCTTATCTCTATTATTCTTAATTTAGTTCATGGTTTGTCAATGATGTTGATCTTTTCTGACAAACAGCTCTTCCTATGGTTGATATATTCCCATTTTTTTGGTACTCTGTTTGGCTCATTTCAGTTTTCTGTTTCAGTTTCCATCATTCTGCTAATTTTGCACTCATGTAACCCCTTTCCTGATGGTTAGAGATAAAGGAAATTGATTTTTGAGACAGCAAATATGTATGACCATACTGCAGAATTATGTATTAGGATATATGGTCAGTATGTTGTGTGCCATGTTATGTTTCCACGGAGAAATGAAATCCTGATGAGTCCTTCTCAGCCATCTTTCTGACATTGTCTGATTGACTTGATGCTTCTAGATTAGCATTCAAGGGTATATTCTTCTGAATGTAGTAAGTGCAATGATTTTATTTGAAATCTTTTAGCTATATCTTCATCTGACATGCAGCGTTTCCCCCTAAAGTGCAGCATAGAAAGTTCTTTCCAGAATGGACCAATGCACAGATACAAACATAATGCTGTTGAGATTTTACACTTATGCACAGACTGGGGCAATGATGGGGAGAGTGAAGGGCATCAAAGAAATCCTGGACGATACACCCAAACCAAGGCAATTGCCCTTAATGAGAATCTAACTGCCCCAAATGGTGAACGATATAAACTGCTGTGGAAAACCTTGCTTTTTAAGTCAACTGTTTCTGCAGAGCCATGTGTTTCTGGTTTCTGTGAGCACAAGCTCCAATCAGATATTCAAACATAGCTATTTGTGGACAGACCATTTGGAACATCTGGAAAGTAATCTAGTCCATGCTGACAATAATGATTTGAGCCATTTGGAAGATAGGATTGGCCTGACCTTTCAGCCAGATGTTTCTGATCATCAGAGATTGAGAAATGAAGAACAAAGTACTCAGTGGGATCCATTCGAAAGGGGCTTCACTGAGGAGTCAACCATCCAGAATGACCAGAGGCTTCTCACTGGAGACAGACTTGCTCAGTGCACTGAATCTGAGAAAACATTGAACCAGAGCTCCAGTGTTCACAGATGTGTCAGGGCTAGGTTTGCAGAGAACCATCATGAATGTGATAAATGTGGGGAAGGCTTTCATCCAAGCTCTAACCTCAGTATACATAATGGTCACCGTTTGGGAGACAGTCCTCATAAATATAATGAATGTGGGAAAGGTTGTAACCAGTCCTCCAGTGTTGGTGATCATCAGAGAATTCACAAGGGAAAAAAAACCATTCAGATGTAATAAACCAGGGACCATGATCAGTCAGTCATCAAGCCTAAATATCAATAAGATAATCCCTAGAGGAAATGACACTTACATTTTTTTCTTTTTTTCTTTTTTTTTTAAGATTTCATTTATTTATTTACAGACAGAGATCACAAGTAGGCAGAGAGGCAGGCAGAGAGAGAGGAGGAAGCAGGTTCTCCACGGAGCAGAGAGCCCGATGCAGGACTCGATCCCAGGGCCCTGGGATCATGACCTGAGCCGAAGGCAGAGGCTTTAACCCACTGAGCCACCCAGGTGCCCCCATAGGAGAGTAAATGTACACAGAGAGAGCATGTGTCTGACCTCTCAAAGGAACTCCCAACTTACTTAACATCCTAGTTACCACATAGGAGCAAAACTGTAAAACGTAAAGAAAATGGACAACCCTTTTTTGGAATTCAATCCTTACTCAATCCCAGAAAACACATATGAGCTTCAAACCCGTGTAACGTAATGTGGGTAGACGTTCATTTTAATATACACTGGATATTATGCACGAGAGAGTGCATTCAGGAAAGTAACTTGAATGGCATAAATATTTAGAAGACTATTTAATTGGACATTAAATTCCAATAAATGTTACATAAATCAGGTAAAAGGAATACTCTATTGTCGCAGCCGGCGCGGCAATGGTGTCAGGGCCGAGGGGCAAGGGAATGCTAAAGAAGAGAGAGGGACACCAGGATGATTATCCACAGAGTGCCACATAGCATTTATTAGTTCATCTTTTTGTAAGCTTACTTAATCACAGCAATGTGACTTGACCTTGACTACCATTTCTGGGCTGCTGAGCTTGTGTTAATAGAAGCCAGAGCGTCCTAGTTCAAGGTTGCATAGGATAAACACAGCTGTGTTACTGTAAGATAAACACAGTCATGTTGCTGGCAATGCCAAACCGCAGACCTTGTTCCTCTGCCAATGGGGAAAAGATGCAGGCAGCCGTTTATAGACTGTGCACCTGATGCGGTGTCCTGGCTGAAGGGGCTCTGAGAGCCTTTGCTCAATCAGGTTGGTGACCTGAGAGCCTTTTGCTCGATCAGATTAACCCCTTTCAGGCACAGGGCTCACCACACTTTATTCACTCTATTCTGTATGAAAATAGTGATTATAAGGAAAATTCAAACATTTAGAACGTGTATATGGTATTCTGCTTCAACAGATTTAGTGAATGGGCTTTTACATATGTATAAGGGATTTCAATATTTTTATGTTTTACATTGACCCTATGTGACTTTTGTGACTAACAATATTCATGTATTTTACTCTGAAATCTCTCCTGAGAATCCCTTTACTCCTACTGAATATGGAAGAGCATGTGGCTGATTGTTGCTCCATCAAAGATACCAGATGCCCTGCTACATTAAGTGGATGCACGCATGCTTAATTTTCTATGGAAGATGTAGGACCGTATAATATACAACATACGAAGAAAATCTCTGTGGAGATGCTTATGGTTAAAACATTGATATAAGTTACCATGAAGTAGGTGTTCAGAACACATACTACTCCATGTTTTAAACTAAAGAACTTCCTCAATATTAGAAATAGAAGGTTTTACTAATTGTTCGTTAAGAAAAAGGAGGTGGCAGGCAGTACACTACCGAGGCGTCTTTGTAAGCACCATCGATTTGTAGTATGACTTGATGTGGTTAAATGAGGAAATCCTGACAGATGAGAAGTAGGGTAGCTAACCCTTCCCTACAAATACATACCATTGAACACACACATTTCTTAGGAATGTACCTCATTCCTGAAATTTTTGGAAATAGGGACATCCTTCCGACAACACGTGAATGCTTCTGCACATGTGTATTCTGTATTTCGAATGGTGACGATAGACTGGATTTGAAATGCATAACTTAGTGTAGTTATGTGTGTGTGTGTGTGTGTGTGTGTGTGTGTATTCAAGAATCAATTAGATGGAGAACCTTTATTAGGAAGAGAGCTGATCATGATGTGGGAAACAAAGGCAGAAGAAAACATACTAATATCCTTATACCTACAGGTCATTGACATATCCTTGAAACAGGCAGAGTGACATTCCTCCAAGGACTCAAATGTCATGATGTTAATAGGTTGCTAACGGGAAAAGACAATCCTGACCTGAACTCCCCAAGCCCCACCAGGATCCTGTAAGTCTACTTTAACATAAAACATTTCCTTTGGAAACTTCCCTTTTCTCTCAAATCCCCTAGCTATCTATTGGTAAACATCCTCCAAGCAGATGGCCCACTGAAAAACATCAGAAGGGTCCCATGACTAAGGATTTTTGTTTGGTAATAAATGACCTTTTCCCAAGAACTGATAGCCCCCTCAAGGTCCTGGATACCTTGCTTCCAAAATGCCTTAGATACTTGTGCTATCCCAAACCCCCTCCAACTTGAAAGTGTATAATGGGCCAAGCCTCATGACAAAGTGCGGTCTTTCTGCCCCTGGGTCCTGTTCCCATGCTTTCATAAAATCACCTTTTGCACCATAGACATCTCGAGAATTCTTTCCTTGCCATGGGTATCAAACCATAACGTTCTTTCTTACATGGATACCAGAGATTAACAGTTTATATCACAAACAGTTGCCTACCTATAACAGACACATGAAAAAATATGCAACATCATTAGCCACCAGGGAGATTCAAATCAAAACCACATTGAGATACCACCTTACACCAGTTAGAATGGCCAAAATTTACAAGACAGGAAAGAAGTGTTAGAGAGGATGTTGAGAAAGGGGGACCCTCTTACACTGTTGGTGGGAATGCATGTTGGTGCAGCCATGTTGGAAAACAGTGTGAAGATTCCTTGAGAAATTAAAAATAGAGCTACCCTATGATCCTGCAATTGCATTCCTGGGTATTTACCCCAAAGATACAGATGTAGTGAAAAGAAGGGCCATCGGTACCCCAATGTTCATAGCAGTAATGGCCACAGTCACCAAAGTGTGCAAAGAGCCAAGATGACCTTCAACACCCGAATGGATAAAGAAGCTCTGGTCCATATATACAATGGAATATTATGCCTTCATCAGAAAGGATGAATACCCAACTTTTGTATCAACATGGATGGGACTAGAGGAGATAAGCTGAGTGAAATAAGTCAAGCAGAGAGAGTCAATTATCATATGGTTTCACTTACTTGTGGAGCATAAGGAATAACATGGAGGACATTAGGAGAAGAAGAGGAGAAGTGAGTTGGGGGAAATCAGAGGGGGAGATGAAGCATGAGAGACTGTTGACTTTGAGAAAGAAACTGAGGGTTATGGAGGGGATGGGGTGGGGGTTGGGTGAGCTTGGTGGTGGGTATTAAGGAGGGGATGTATTGCATGGAGCACTGGGTGGTTGCATAAACAATGTTGGAACATTGGAAAAAATGAAATTGCAAAGGAAGAAGAAGAAGGAGAAGGAGAAGAAGAAGAAGAAAGAAGAAGGAGAAGGAGAAGAAGAAGAAGAAAGAAGAAAAGGAGAAGGAGAGGAAGAGGAAGAGGAAGAGGAAGAAGAAGAGAAGAAGAAGAAGAGAAGAAGAAGAAGAAGAAGAAGAAGAAGAAGAAGAAGAAGAAGAAGAAGAGGAGGAGGAGGAGGAGGAGGAGGAGTTGCTTACCTGGAGGACAAACCGTTGTTTGATAAATATTTCATCTTTCCTTTCTCCTCTGAATATAATCCCCTCTTTGGAAATTCGAAATCCTACCTCCTCCTTCTTAAGTCACCATGACACAGAAGCTTCAATCCCCTTGTAAGGACCTATTTAGCAAGAGGCTTTCATTAAAGTTAACCTGTCCCTGCTCCCCTTCCCCCAGGGGATTTACTTAAAAACAAGTCCCTGGAAACCAGCTCCAGGTAACAAAGCCCAGATACAAGGGTGGGTCAGGCAAGGTGGAGACATCCCATCAGAGGGGGGTTGCATACTGTTTCCCTAGCTACCGAGGAGTATGGCCCCGCCCTTTGGGCACGGTTTGGGCACGAATTCTGACCAAGGTGATAGGCTGGTTCAAATGTCTACTAGGGTAAACTGTAATTTAATTGGTCACCTAGCATCACCGTGGAGTTTCCTGTGTGTGTGACATTCTCATTGGCCACCTGTGCATGGCCAGGCCCGACCACATGGCCTTTGCCCTTAAAAGCTAGTCTGCAAAAGAGAGAAAGGGTCACCCTCTCTTGTAAGAGGTGCATACCTGAACGTTCAGTTCGATTCTTGATACTTGGTGCGTAATAAATCTTTGCTTGACCTTCACATTATATCAGTCTGACTCCTTTAATCACGGACCCATTATTGGGGCATAACACACTTCTCTTTGAGCCTCATGTCTTTCTCATTCCCATAATTAAGTACTTCATTGTTTTCTCTACTGAAAATGTCTTACATCATTTTATGTCTTAGACCAGGCGAAGAATTGAGAACAGCGCAGGAAAAACAAACTTTCCTCTCCTCACATTCATTCTGTTGTGTGAACTGACCTCCATGCTTCAGACCCGGAACATCACGGGCAGACGGAGCTGGGGATCAAGGGCAGCCGGAGCTTCATTGCTTTGCCAGCCAAGGAGGCCTCAGCAGGTCGGGGCCTTCAAACCTGCAGCCCACCTGGGGAAAGGGGCCAAAGGTTTGTCGGGAGATGCTGGATAATGGCTGATTTCCAGAGGAATTTTTCTGTGCTGCCAGCCCTGTTCATCATGCTGCCAGGGTGGAACCAGGTTCCTGAAACAAAGGCCTCAGAAGCGAGAAGAGGTCTGTGAGGAAGAGAAAGGTTACTTATTTGGAAATAGAGTCCCACTGAAGCATTCATTGCTTTTTTCTTTGTTCAACTTGATGCCTTTCAAGTGGTATTCATTTCAGTCACCAAGACAGCTGTTGTAAGAACACTGCATACTTTACACTGAGAAAGCACTCAGTGTTTTCTGAAATGGCCAAAATAAAGAAAAAGGATAACATCCAGTTTTCCTGAGAATGCTGAGAATTAGAATTCTCACACATCGCTGATGGGAGGGTAAAAAGAACATGCGGTGTGGACAACTGTGTGGCAGGTCCTTATGAACAGAAACACCTACTGAAGGGGAATATTTTGTCACCAAAATATATCTGTTTGGCCTGAGCATTATTTTTGGCCAGTTATTTTGAATCAAAGGCAGGTAACGGAAGAGCTCTGAAATCCTGTGTTTACTTTGAAAGAGACATTTGCATTTATATGGGAAAGTTCAGTCTGTCAGGGGTCTCCCTCTGTGTAGCAGAAAGAGGGAGAGGGTGTCAGTCTCTCGAAACTCTGATGTTGGAGAAGGCTGGGCTTGAACTCTGCTCCCAGCCCAGCCTTGGTTCCCCTGCTTGGCCTGGTCACCTCCCAGTTCCTTCCCAGCAGGGTCACCTGTGCAGTTTCAGGAAGGATCTTCTCTCCTGGCCTCCCCCTCAGATTCTGTCAGTTGGTTTGGGCGAAAACCACACTGTTGTGTTAATTAAGGCCTCCAGGAGATTCTCAGCGAGGTTGGGGGGAGCCCGAGGGCTTTCAGTGGTTTTCTGAGAGTGAGTTTGTGGCTTTGGTCCTGGAGAGGTGACAGGGTCTCTGCTCCGTGAGTCTGGGAGGGTCCGGTCCATGCAGCCTGCGGTTCCGATGCTGACGCTGAAGTTGTGAGTGGCGGTGGCAGGGCAGCCCTCCCTCCCCACAAAGCAGGTAAGGAAAATGCAGGGATGGGTGTCCTCACGGGAGCTCACAGTTTCTGAGCTGCTCCTGACACAATGGATTCAGAAGTTGGGCCTTTGCTGCATCTCCGAGTCCTGCCGGCGGGCGAGCGGTGTGAGGACAAGGAGCTCCGTTGCTGGATTTCAGGGCATTTTCTCCTGATGCAGCTGTGATTTCCCCCCAGATCCCTCGTGAGGACGAAATCTAGAGGTGGAGGCGAAGGCAGAAATGGCTGGTTCTCAGGTGAGCCTGGTGTCCCCCCAGAGCAATGTCCTCTGTTTCTCCGCAGACCCTCGCGTTTAGAAGGTGCAGATGCGGATGCCTCGAGTGCGGGTGCTTCTCGCTTCTGCGTTCACCTGTTTTTAAGATCTGGTCAGAAGTGATACTCATGGTTAGGTCTGTAGAATGCTTCTCCGTGTCCCAGAGCCTCCTGTCCTGTGTCCCCAACCTGGCTTCGATAGGGCATCAGCCGTTGTCACTTTGAATTAAAGTCCCGCGATGAGTGACCATATTCCGTTGGTGGCAGATCCGGAGGGGAAGGTGTCGAGTCCGAGATTCCTGTGGCTGATGAGGTCTGGTCCTGGGATATCAGGGAGGGAAATCATTTCTCATTCGGGCTCGTCTGGATTCTCGATCAGCTGTGTGCAGCCGGGGAGGAAGGAAATTCAGACAGAAGCTCGGTGGGTATGAGTCCAGAAAACTTGGTAAGTTCCCATTCTAAGAAACGGTGTGTGTGTGTCTCCATCTTTAGCACATGAAAGAGATATTCTGCTTAAAATCCACTAGAGGAGGGTGCCTGGGGGCTCAGTCAACTAAGGTTGCACTATTGGTTACAGCTCAGCTCAGGATCTTGGGGTCCTGGACTGGTATCCCTGCTTCTGGCTCTGTGCCCAGAGGGGAGTCCCCTTGACATTCTTTTTCCTCCTCTCTTGCCCTTCCCCATCTCCTCTAAAATATAAATCAATCTTGGGGACCAAGGGTGGTTCCGTTGGCTAAGAGTCTGCTTTCTGCCTTCAGCTCAGGTCGTGATCCCGGGGACCTGAGATCCAGCCCCACATCAGGCTCCCAGGTGCCCAGGTGATGAAGTTCTAGAACATAGGTGAGGTTCGGTGGTGTGAGGTCCGGAGCTGACGGCTAAGAAAGAATTCTTGAGACATCTTTGGTGCAAAATGGTGGTTTATTAAAGCACGGGGACAGGACCCGTGGGCAGGAAGAGCTGCTGCCCCGCTATCCTGAGGAGTGGCTGATTATATACACAGGAGTTGGGTATGTGAGGACAAAGAGGGTGTTCAGAAGGGCTGTCATGGTAAAGAAGACTGTCGGGATACTGAAGTCCTGGTTATTGTTAAGCCAAGGCTGTTTTCCCCTCTAATGAGGCACTAACATGAAGACAGTTGGACGTTTCCTGGTGGAATGTCACATTCCTCCTATCAGGTGTCCTTGTTAGTGAGATTTAGGTTTAGAACATATTTAACTTTATTTACATTTCCTTCTGCCTCAGCCTCCTTCAGTTTTTATGGAGGGGAGGGCCACATTAGGGCTCAAGGAACTGAGTTATTTGCCTCTGGAAATTGGGCTATTGGTAAGATAGCTTCTTTGTTATAGATCACTAGGACATTTCTAGACTGAGGGAGACTCCTGTCATGCAGGATTGTGATCTCTACAAGTTAACTATTTGTTTTCCTTTTAGGGCAGCCAGGGGTGCCTGAGGAATGTTACACATACTACGGAGGAGAGGGGGGGTGCAAGGTGCCAGCTTTTGCTTTGTCCTCAGCCAGCCTCCTGCTCCCTCATCATTCCCCCCTGAATAATTTTGGCCCTTAAATCTTTAAGGGAGTTGAAGGTGGAAGGTCTCATCTTCTGTAACTTCTGCCTGCTGAAGAAGGGCATAGAACTGTCCCTACCTACTCAGGTCAACATCGATCAGTTGAGGAATGTGTAGGGGAGTTACAGAAGATGGAGGCAGCTGAATCCAGCGCTGACAGTGAAGAAGTGTCTCTCTGCGTGGTAAGGATCCTCGTGAAGTCATTGCAGCAATGGAGTCTCAGCACCAAGTAGAGAAACATGGAACAAGGCAACACATTAAGGTTAATAAGGCGATAAGAATGAGAAGCCAGAAAAGGAGATTTTTAATTGTTGGCCATAGTCCTCCTTTAAGCCAGGAACTTAACCAATCACTGAGAGGGAGAGAAGGATCTTGTAGAGACTTAATCTGGGTATTCGTATCTTTTATTAGTCCTGTGACATTTTTGTGATAGTCTGGGATGTACACGCAACATTCTGCTTTGATAATTGCGCATGTGCCACCCTGTGCTGCTGTCAGGACATCTAAGGCCATTCTATTTTGTAGGACTGCCTTGCGTATCTGTGAGACTTCGATATTAAGTAAAGAGATGCTATTTAGTGAATCATTGAGTGCCTTTGTAGTATATTTATTAAGGGCTTCTACATGCCAAATGACACCCTCTAGTCCCATAGACGGAGCAAAAATGGATGTGAAGTGATCATACCATTTGAAAACAGATCGTGTCCATCTTTGCTTTAAATGGGGGAGATTAGCTGGAGTGGTGATGGTTTTAGTAATGCGCCCATGAATCCAGGCAAATCCTAAGCTACAGCGACCTATCCACCCTGGAGGAAGGCAGGGCCACAGGTTAGTTCCACAGATCCAGTGAGTTCCATTTGGAGCTGACCATCTAATGCCAGGTCGCCTTACCCAATCAGTAACAAACCAATCAGTAGCTTGGAGTACTATTATTTGGGAACACATTTCTAATGATAGCTATCCCAGATGTTATGTGTTATTTGCCCAAGTATCATATGTATGATTTCTTTGTTCCCGGCATTAAACTGCCTTTTGAATGAGCTGTCCAATAGTGGGTGTGAGCCACAAATATGTATCCCAGATTTGATATATGCCATCCTCAGTATAGCGATAAGGAGGGCTTTGTAACTTAGGCCCATATTTGATTGGTGAGTTATGGCTTGACAGCAATCCCCTTTCCTTCCAAATAGCTCCATGGGCATCTAATACCAGGAAGGCATAATTGGATTCAGTGTTAATGTTTATTTGTAAGGCTTTGGCAATTGCAAAGTTCTAGTGAGCACTATGGCGTACTTAGCTTTTCTTATTCTTTTTTTGAAAAGTATTGTCATCAGTAAACCAACTGTCATTTGTATTTTTAATAGGAGCATCTTACATCTGGCCAATTAGAGTAAGCAAGATCAATAACCTCTGAACAGTTTTTGCTCTTTAGAGAAAGAAGCACAATGGTCAGGCTCAGGCATATGGGTAACTAGGTTTAAAGTTTGACAAGTTTTAAGTATTATTTCTGGCATATCTGTAGGTGTAGCCCAGTATTTAATAAGTCAACCCCCATCTTCCATTGGTGGCCTTTGGCTTCTAAGACAAATCTGGACCTGATGTGAAGTCATTACAGTCAGGGACTGTCCCATAGTGAGCTTTGAGGCTCTTTTTATGAGGAGGGCTGTTCTATGCTTAGCTAAAGCATCTGTTTGCAATTGCACCTCAGAGGTGGCTTCTAGGATTAAATATGACTAAGGGATGAAACCATTAAGAAGCCCTTTGAGTGGTCCAGCCTTAACAGTATCCTGATTACAGAGGATCATTGGCAAGTGGGAGAAAACTTGTCAAGAGATAAGGGGAGTCCCCCATGCATCATCCAATCCAATCATAAAGTGGGGTCATCCATTATCTCCACAAGTCCATAGTTAATGCTATTGAGTGCGGTATGCTGGCTGTTAGGCAATTTCATCATTCCAGCCACACACAAGGTGATAGTTAAGTTATACAATTGTTGGGGAATCAATTTCATTTTCCCATTTGTTTAAATATTTAAGCTATGTGCCCAATGGGTTCTGTTATTATCCCTACAGAATATTAGGCAAGATCATCTAATCGAGCTATTGTGCAACTTCTCTGAAGTTTACCTCAAGTTGTCTAGCTTAGGTAAACAAACATTTAAAGACAATCAAATCTAAAATTTAACATCCATAAAGGTGTGTTATTAAAAAGTAATTTTTCTCTCTAAAATAACCCTAATTTCCAGAGATAGCCAAATCAGGACAAATTTATTTGAAAAACAAGTCTAGTTTTAACAAACTTGGCCTAATTACATAAGCTCAGTAAGAACAGTGAGTGATTATATAGATCTTTTAGAATCTGCTTTGCTGGAACTTCTTATAAGGAATCTCTAGGTTGAACTTTTAGTGGCCTCCCCAGGCCAGAAGCGAAGCCACATAGTTGCCATCAGACATGCCTGCAATACCTGTCGATTTGGGTGAACTCACTGCTCACGTTCCTCTCTCCTTGCGTTAGGATCACAGTTGTACCACGGGTATCTCAATGATCCTTTCTTCATCATTCACTCCAGAACCCCAATATTTCACATCAGAAACATGTCAGGAATTTCTTGACCATTGACTCTTCTCCCATATCCCAACACTTTGCACTGGACAAGGAGGGCTGTCACCTCTGTGTAGTGGATAGAGTTGACTTCTGGGAGTCAAAGGAGTGAAAATTCTCAACCACGCAGCCTCCTGCCCCATAGGTTCTTCTTCTTCTTTTTTTTTTTTAAGATTTTATTTATTTATTTGACAGAGAGAGATCACAAGTAGGCAGAGAGGCAGGCAGAGAGAGAGGGGGAAGCAGGATCCCTGCTGAGCAGAGAGCCCGATGCCAGGCTTGATCCCAGGACCCTGGGATCATGACCTGAGCTGAAAGCAGAGGCCTTAACCCACTGAGCCACCCAGGCGCCCCTCCTCTTTTTTTTTTTTTAAAGATTTTTTTTTATTATTATTTATTTGTTTGACAACAGAGATCAGAAGTAGGCAGACAGAGAGGAGAAGCAGGCTCCCTGCTGAGCAGAGAACCTGATGTGGGGCTCATGACCTGAGCCGAAGGCAGAGAACCCCCATAGGTTCTTCTTTAACTCCACACCCATGTCAGGGAGAAGGAAAGGTCGGATCTGGTTCTAGCTGGTGACATTAACACCAACTTTTATCTTAGGAAACATCGTGAACTGTGTCAGTGGCCTCCAGGTGACTGTGGTATTTATTACAGGGACAGCTGACTTTCAGGGATGTGGCCATAGAATTCTCCGAGGAGGAGTGGGGACACCTGACCCACACTCAGCGGCAACTGTACTGGGATGTGATGTTGGAGAACTATGGACACCTCCTCTTCTTGGGTGAGGAAGACTCCTTCCAAATTTCCCAAACCCCACTCAGGGTTTTATTCCTTCCTGTGAAGACTGTATTTTTGGAGATTTCTCTTGAAATGACTAGAATTCAGATCCAGGCAGAAAGGGAAATAAGTAGGGCTTTGTAGATGGAGAGAAAAATCTTCATGATGTTTTTTCTCAGCGTTAGCTTCCCCTTCCTCAAGGAAACATCATTGCTTGTGTAGGTAAGTGGCAGTTCTCAACCTTTAGTGACATAGAATGGTGCTGCTTACATCTTAAACTGAAATTTCCCCTTCTTATTATCATGTCTACTACTTGGAAGTGTAGGTCAGGATGTGAACATTGGAAATTCCTCCTGTGAGTTTTTTTTTCTTAAGACTTTATTTACTTATTTGACAGAGAAAGATGACAAGTAGGCAGAGATACAGGCAGAGAGAGAGGGGGAAGCAGGCTCCCTGCCAAGTAGAAAGCCTGATGTGGGGCTCAATCCCAGGACCCTGAGATCATGACCCAAGCTGAAGGAAGAGGCTTATCCCCCTGAGCCACCCAGGTGCCCTGGCTCCTGTGTGTTCTAAAGGGACTGTTGTGGAATGGCTTTTGGGAAACCACTTTCTAGGATTGTACAATATAGTCTCTTCTCTCTTGAACACAAGACTCATGGAAAGTTAGAATTGGCAGCAATAGTCATTTTCCTTTTTCCTCATAAACAGGTCTCCTTCTGTCAAAGCCAGACCTGATGATATATTTGGAGCAAGAGAAGCAGCTCTGGGATGTGAAGAGAAAGGAGACTGGAGGCTTCCATCCAGGTAGGTGGGAATGAATGAGGCAGATGACAGAGGGGAGGTCCAAGTCTGAAGGAGGAAGGTAGACCTTAAGCTGTGGTTTGAATCTCTCTCCTTGAATGAAGATTAGTTGGAGACATGCCCAGTTTCTTTTTTCTCTCTCTCCCAGAGGGACATCTGCTCTCCAACATTATCAAGCTCTTAGATTTCTCTAGGGATTCTCCTTCAGCTCCAGTAATGGTTCATCACGTTCATAGGGAGAGCCAGGAGACTCTCCTTTGAGGGGTAGAGCCCCCCCTAATCTGAGAGCTTTCTATTGTTGTGAGGGCCCTGGGGAAGGCATCCTATTTCTGAGGACCTGTACACTACGGCCTTTGTACATTCTGGTTTTCATTACGGGACAAGTAGGTCAGGGTAGTTGTAACTCTGGGGTTTGGTGGGGAAATTCCCGGAACACTGGAGACAGATTTTTAATGTTTTCTGACTTATGCTTTCTAATGTATGGAGGCTTTAATCTTAGTCTTAACAAAATTCAGTTTCAATAACTTCATCAGATAACAAAGCACCGCCCTAAAATGAGAAAATGTACTGCTTTATTTCCCTTCAAATGGTCTTTTTTCTTTTTCTTTCTTTTTTTTTTTTTTTACATATAGAAATTTCTGCTCTATGAGTTATATTCCTCAGTGGTGAAATACTGTAATGTCTCTATTTGTTTACTAGAATTCGGACATATCAAATGCTATTGGGAAACTAGCACATTTAGAACTTGAACTGTACCCTTTAATAAATTGTCATTTATTACCTTATTTTTTAATAATTGCATCATTGTATGATTCTTCTATGAACTTCTTGTAACTTTGTCATGTTTGTTTTCACTTTCTAATTAGTTCTATATGAGATTTATCTTTGAATTTTTTACATCAAATGTCCTGATACGACATGGGCATGTGCTTTATAAGAAGTGAGTTAGACAATTAGTAATATTCCCATATAGTTTGTTTAAAAATTTTGTTTGTTTGAGACAGAGAGAGAGAGAGAGAGAGAGTGAAAATGAGTACGGAGGGGAAGGGCAAAAGGAGAGGGAGATGCCAAGTCCCTGCTGAGCAGGGAGCCCAGTGTAGGGCGGGATCCCAGAGCCCTGAGCTCATGACCTGAACTGAAGGAAGATGCTTAACTGACTGCGCCCCCAGGTACCCTAAACCTCCATGTTTGAAAAACTCTTGTGTTCAATAATGCAATGTTGCTTCATGGGAAATTAATTGTGAGCTTTTTCTTCTTTTTTTTTATTTTTTTTATTTTATTTTTATTTTATTTTTTTTTTTTTGTGAGCTTTTTCTTCTACTTTCCTCAGAATGCATCAGAGTTTAGCACCAAATATTAATTTCATATACAGAGTCTCTCCACATATTTTCAACATCTATGATGTTTATTTATTCAGAAATGAAGATGTTGTTTGTTTCCTCTGTCTTAACCAAGTGGACTATAGGGTTACATTCTGTGGAGGAGAACGAATATATTAATACCATAATACACGTCTTTCAAGCTTTTTAAGTGTTCATAAAATTCTCATTTACACCTCTTTATGATTGACTTTAATGAGAATTCTTTATGATATTATAGTCCATGAAGACATGCCACTCAATTGCTTGCTTGTTTTTCAAGGGTATGAGGACACAGTTCAAAATTATGGTAATATAGAAGTTTTCCTTTTCTCTCATACATCAGTTTTTATTTAGAATTTTGTGAGTTGAGTTTTCTCTTATTCTGGTTTGGTAATTTCCTAAGAATGTGCTTCCTTGTCTGGCTTATTCCACGACATTAGCTAGGTGTGGGTTGGGTTTTATCTGTGCAGGTTGTTAGAGGAAGAGAATTTTCAGCTCAGTATATTTCAGCATATTTCAAGACCATGTGAGTATAACTCAAAAAAGAATGAGCTTTATGCTTTTTGCCAGTAAATTATGTGTGTTTTTGTCTTTTATGTCTCATATATATACTGTGTCACCCCTACTTTTTGTCTCCTTGGTGAGTGGTCAGTGAATGTCGTGCCATGTCTAGGTGAGTTGTGATCCACATAGAATTGATTTCATCATGTATTTGTGGGTGAATTTTAATTCTCTGCATGAGAGAAAGACTTTTTTGAATTCAGAGTAATTTTCAACATTTTATACTTCTGTATATACTTCTGTTTTGGTATGAAATACAAAAGATATACTTTATCTAATTAATTGTAGGATTAACACTCATGACATGTCTCGGTACCTTTGTCATTGAGTTATGTGTCTTCTATGAGTATTTTCATTGTGGTTACCTTAGGGATTCATTAAAACAACTTAGCTGTAAAATGAACATTTTATTTTTGTTTTTATTTTTTAAAGATTTTATTTATTTACTTGACACAGAGAGAGATCATAAGTAGGCAGAGAGGTAGGCAGGGAGAGAGGGGGAAGCAGGCTCCCCGCTGAGCAGAGAGCCCAGGGTGGGTCTCAATCCCAGGACCCTGAGATCCTAAACGGAACCGCAGGCAGAGGCTCAACTGACTGAGCCACCCAGGCATCCCTAAAACAAACCTTTTAAAACTCAGTGTCAATTATATAGAAAACTCTTCCTCCTGTCTCCACCCTTGCACACCCTCCCGACTTTGTTACTGACATCACAAAGTCTTTTATGTTGGATGCTTATTACCCACATTTGGGATTTTTATTCTTTTTTTTTTTTTTTTCCAAAACAAAACTCTGTAGCAGAAATAAATGTGACTGGTATCTCATTACAACTCAGCACATTTGTGTAATTGTCTACATATTTACGTTCAGCGGAGAGCTCTGTGTTCTCATGTGGTTGCAGTTTCTGGGTAGAATCCTTTTATTTCATCTAGAAAGACTTCCTTTAATGGTTCTTGTAGGACAGATCTAGTGGTAAGCTTAGAGGGGTTTTTACTTGGGAATGTCTTTGTTTCTGCCTCTGTGGAAAAGAATTTTGCTAGGTGAAGTATTGTTGGTGGCTATTTTTCAATCTTTGAGTACCTGAGTACGTTATGCTGGGCCCCATTGCTGTTC
This sequence comes from Martes martes, assembly GCF_963455335.1. Lineage (NCBI taxonomy): Eukaryota > Metazoa > Chordata > Mammalia > Carnivora > Mustelidae > Martes > Martes martes. The sequence goes on along the minus strand of NC_137905.1, from coordinate 55,440,051 downwards.
AGACTGCTGAGAATCCTACTAGTGATTTTCTAGTAGCTCTTGCACAAGATGAAGTGGATTTGCCATTGTGTTTCTTTTTAGATTTATTTATTTGTTTGTTTATTCACTTATTTATTTATTTGACAGAGAGAAGTCACAAGTAGGCAAAGAGGCAGGTAGAGAGGGGAAGCAGGCTCCCTGCTGAGCAGAGAGCTGGATGGGGGGCTCCATCCCAGGACCCTGAGATCATGACCTGAGCCGAAGGCAGGGGCTTAACCCATTGAGCCACCCAGGCACAACTGTCATTGTGTTTCAAAAGTCTCTCTTCATCTGTGTTGTTGGGTGGGTTAATTACAACATGTTGTGAGTCGTCCCATTCTTTGTATGTGGTCAGCTGTATATACCATTGTTTTATAAGGAAGTAATTTGAAGAAATAAAATATGAAGGCAATCATAATGAAAAGACATTTACTGTAGCGCACTGGATTTATCAAGCAAACTTCTCTGTATCTAAGTGGACCGTTATTGATGAAAAGCACATTATTCAATGGTTAACTGTATTTGTTAGTAGACTTGAAAGGATTCAGGAGCAGATGGATCTCTAGAGAGGGACAGTTATTTTCAGTGTGATTCATTTTTCCTTTTGACTCTATTTTGTACATGTAGATGGGTGTCCAAAGAAAGCCAGAGTAGCAGAAGTTTCATCAGATGAACTAGCCTTTTATCTTTTGTTTATACTGCTTTGATATCAGGGTACTGCTGATCTCACAGAATGGTTTTGAGTGTATTTCTGTATTTCAAAATTATAAGATATTTTTTATTGCTAAGATTTTGATAAGGATTGTCGGGAATGATTTTTGTAAAAGTTAGTTTCTTTTTCTTGTCCTGAACCATGGCTCACAATCTAATGCCCAGGGGTTCTCCCCAACGATCGCTAATTGAACAAAGTCACTGCAAATATAATGATAAGCCATAGCTACACAATTCTCAAGGACTATAGATCAAATTTTACCCTGTATATGTCTCTTGTTGTTTTGTGAGGATAGAGAACACAAGCAGAGATTTAGGGTTTTGATCTGCACAGAATGCAATGTGTCATATTAAGCTAAAGATAGATTTTGAAGTCCCAGAACTAAGTAGGAAGAAGTATGTGTACATACATACGTGTGTGTACCTGTATCTTCAGAAGGAAAAGGAATCTTGGCTCAAACCAGGACATTTCCAAGTTTGAAAATTGATGATTTCCTAGCAAGCAAAGAGATTCTAGATTCATAATAGAAATAGTTTTCTTCTCTGTATTGTATTGAATTTATGCTCCCTACATCTTGTGTATCTTATTTTGAGAATCTCCCCATGCGAATCGTCTCTTACATAACTGGGTTTTACTCCTGTAGGATCTACTCTGTTTTCCTTATTCCTGTGTCGACCTGTTCCTTACCTACTTCGATAGAGATTTTAACAAGTGTTTCCATGGAATGACATGGTATTCAAAATTTAATTTAAATGTGAGAGTAATTCTCCAGGGGGCATTATAAATTCCATGTAGTTAAATTGATACTTCAGTCCTTCCTTTGCGATTGGAGAAGTAAGAGTTCCTTAGTTATTCTTCTTTTCCCTTCTAGGAAGTGATGTCATCCATGTTGGTCACTTCAGTGTCAGCATTTGATTAGGTAAAAATGTGGAGATTTCATGAATCCTGGTATTTTTTTTTTTTTTAACACTTACTTGAAGGAAACAAAGATGGGACAGGGCTGGGTGCTGAGTAGATGTTCTAACTTAAACAGAACACAGTGTTCTGTTAGGAGTGATGGAGCAGCCCAGTGAAGAGATGAAACAGATCTAGGCTGACACATTGGCCTGAATTCTTCATCTGGGGAGAGGACCCTGTCCAAGGCTACACTACTGACTCCGAATCTAGAAAGAAAAATTGTACTTCCTTTCTTCCCAAATCCTGTCCAGTTCTTCTGTCTCATCTCTATTTCGGTGATGGAGGCATCACAGCTGACTTTCCCTCCTGTGTTCTGGAAACCTTGTTGTCACTGCATTCCTCCTCCCACCTAAGCCAGGCAGGCCCTTGCCTAGCCTTAGGAGTAGCTTGGAGTTTTCTAGTGCCATTGTAAATGGTTGATAACAGGATCACGTGAGGCCTATGTATGTTTTAAATACAATGTTGTCACCACTGCACTGGAAGAGAAGCAAAAAGCCATCACTGGGCCACAGGATTAGTTTAGGCATTTGGCACTGGAAGTTGTGAGGACAGATAAAACATGAAGTTGCGACGGTTTGAGAGGAAGGTAAATGCTATGGAAATGAAATATGGTGAACTCTTGAAATGTGAACAAAGATCTGATAGAGAGGTCCCTTTGGTCACTGCAAGGCCTTAGGAAGCTACTCATGATGAGCGAATGGGATAGAGATGCGTTTCTGGGAAATGTGGCTGTCTGGAATGTCCGATGCTTTTCTCATGATGTAACATATTCCCTGCTGGTCCTGAGGACCAGTTGCTATTGGATGACAGAGATAATTGTACTCTCTGGGGCCCAGATGCATGGAGTTGTTGGGAGGGGGTATTGGTTGTTTTAAACATGGTGGGCATAGTTTAAAGATGTCATATGACAGAGTAGATGTTGAAGATGAAGAAGGCTGCCGGACACTACCAGTGAGAACCAGCCAGGTGTGTGTTGTGACTTAGTTCCTGCAGAGGTTGTCAATTTTTGTCTGGTCAGAATCACTGGGAACATTTTAAATGTGGAGCCCTGTGCCCAGCCTTACATTACCATGTCAGTAGCTCTGGGGTGCAGTGCCCCACCTTTCCTTTCTACCCAGTCTCAGGTGACTGTCTAGGGACTAGACCTTGTGACCCTATATCTGTGGACACATTCATAGTTGCTTTCTTCAGGAAAGGTAGTAGCCTGTGGGTAATGTAGTGAGATACACAGGTGATGCTGAACATGTGGCAGGACCGAAGGCCATTCTCTGTTGCAGGACAGGACTGTAGACTGGGCTCTGAGGCTGCCCAGATTCACTGATGAGGCTTCCTGCTCATGCAGAGCAAGAGGTTATGCTCAATGCTTGGTCAGTGCTGCTGGCTTGGTTTTCTCCCCAGAAGCCTGTAAGAGAGGCTCTAGGTTGTCTAGGGTCTAGGGTCTAGGTTGTCTAGGGTCTCTGTTCAGGCTTCTAGTGCCACAGGAATGGAGGCTAGGATCAGCCATGGGAAGTGACTTAGAATGTGTGTGGCTACCCAGACAGAGAACAGAGAACGCCCTAGTTCAGAGCATTGCCTGGTCACCCAAGCCAGTCACAGGTGCTGACAATACCCCTTAGCCAGGTAGGTTCATCTAAACAGGGGAATAGGCAATCAGTGGACATTGTCTGTAATGGAGTCCCACCCACAGTGACAGCTTTTGGGTGAAAGATTTCTACCATGACTTTGGATGAATGCTACATTGTTAGATTCACAGAGTGGCCAGGGATGTGTCTTTGGTGCTACAGTGTGCATCTTGGGTATCTTCCAGACCTTTGCAGTTGGCCCTATGGCTGATGGTTGGAAGATCTTAAAGTCAAACCTTCCAGGTACATTGACTTTGGGATCTACCCTGAATGTGACTGCATAGAAGTGTCAGGTGAGCAGCAAAAGATCATGAAGGAAAATGTATCTGTACTGTGGTGGATATCTGAGCCAAATCATACATGTGCCTTATACAGTATTGTCGCTCTTCGTTGAAGTCATGTGGTGACCTCGTGATCTGCGTGAGCGTTTCCTTGCTTGATGTTTTAGTTATAATGGTCATTTCACTCATATTTGTGTATAAGAAAGCTTAGTAGTATAGTGATAGCCTCTTGATCTTGGATCGAAGACAGATGAGTTTATTGTAGAGGAAAACAGACGGTCTGCTTTCATGGCCAAGGATCGGGCATATACGCTAGATGTTCCTTGAAGATACTGGGGTTTCCTATGCTCAGAGTCTCCAACACAAACCCACCACATGTGCAGTGTGTCCCTGTATGCGTTGGGGGGTGGGCGGCTGGACAGTGGAATTAGTGTGATAACGATGTTTTTGATGTTTGCTGTGTCATGAGCCATAAGACACTTGGACTTTGACCTGGGAACCTCCTGTCTTCTGCCAGTATTGGAAAATTGTTACAGACCAACACGTTACAGTATAGAATGTGTGTCATCTTGGAATTTTTATATCTATTAAGATTATCCGTGGACTTTATTCAAAACAAAATAGACATTCATAGGTCTGTTTCTTGTTTGGTCATTTAAGTTGTTGTTTTGGTTGTACACATAAGTGAATACATATAGTATTTGTATGTCACTTAGTTCACATCACGTAACACCTTCTGGGTCAAACCACATTATCACAAATGACAAGACAGAATGAAAAAAGCTGAAAGAGACACAAATACAGTGAATAGCCTAAATGTTACCAGTGTGGAATGGAGAAGGATGATGGGCAATGTGAGGAAGTGGGAATGGGAAGTACAGGCTTCCGTGGGGTGAAAAGAATACAGGGAACTCCTCCAATGGTTTTCCCATAGCATTTTATGGTGCCAGATATTAGCTACTATTGGTGAGTATAGTAGCAACTATAGAGTTGTTGAATCCCCATGTGGTACACCTAATGTAATGGGACATTTTAAAGTATATATTAATAGAAAGGAAATCAAGATGGATTCCAAGAAGCATATACATATGTAGATTAAAGTAGTGTCATAAGAAGTTGCAGGTAAAGAAAACTAACCCTACTCTTCCAAAGAAGCGAATCCTAAGTACTCACAGTAGGATAAAGTCCTAGGAAAGCAAACTGATCTGTATCACAGTGGAGATAAACGTTCGTTAATGTAGAAGGGAAGGGTTAGGGAAAGAGAAGCATGTGCCCAGCAGAGCAAAGAAGGGAACTGGAAGATCAAGAAGAGCCTGTGGTCCTCACAGGCAGCCCAGCAAGAGCAGCCCAGGGCATACAAGGAAGAACAGTCATTTCTCTGAGAGCTTCTTAACTCCATTTTCTTGAATTTGGTCTCTCTCATTTCACCACTGAGGAGCATCAGGAAGGCTTTTCTTTGGAAGTGGATTCTTTGGGGAAGACCAGAAAGTGCAACCAGGTTGTAGAACTGCTCATTTTAGACAAAGTCAGTTTTCAGAAGGCAGCCTAGGTTCAAAGAAGTGATCCTGTAGCCTGAAGCCATGGGTTTAGTAAAAATGCAGGGGGAACTTGAAATTGATAAAGGCCACGGATGCAGTGGGGTCCAAGCTACAAAATCCAGCGTTGCAGCCAGCAGCAGATTGCACCTGTGTTTGTTGTGAAGGAGGGAGTTGTTTCCATGAATATGGTGGTGTGGAAAATTGAAGAAAGAAAAATAAGAGCAGGTCCAGAGAAGAGTGATTCGGTTAAGTTTGTTATGCAGGAGTAGGGTTGGCTTGAATGAAGAGTGAAGGGAAGCAAAGGACTCCATACTCACCTGTGTGCTCTGCCCCCTTTTTAGGAACCTTTGAAACTATTGTGATTCAGTCCTGGAATTTTGAGCGGAGCATGCATTGTTGATCAGTGACGCATGTGTCAAAAGTAGAAACTCAGACGCCACCCAAACATCCAAATCAGAGTATGAATTTTAACAGGGTCTTCCGTTCATTGTCATTCACATTAACATTGGAGAGGTTCACATCTAGCTCAGCCAGACTCTTCCATTATTCTACTCCTGACGTCGTGTCTGTAGGATATTAGTTTGATAACTGTGCCTTATTGTATGCCTTAAATCAGGATATATGCTCTTCATTTCCCAGATTATTTTGGGTATGGGTTATCCCTTGACATCCACATGACAATAGGGTGGATTTTGATCTTTGTGCAAAAATGGCATTGGAGTTTTGGTAGAGATTGCATTTTGTGTAGATCGCTTCAAGATTTATTGTGTTTCAATTATTCCAGTGAAAGAATATAGTTAGGGTTCCTAAGTAGGAATCCTACTTAGGAACCCTAACTATACATTAGGTTACTAGGATTCCTGCACAGTATATTGCACTTTTCATCCTTTCAGGTTTGACCTCTACCATTATGTTAAATTGGAAGCATTTATTGCAGGGGGAGGGGCTTTGCTGTAAATGTATGATGTCTCTGTTTTGGGAATTGTTCTTTGTTGTGTAGAAACAAAACTAATTTTTATGTGTTGTTTTGTGTACCAGCATTATAAAATCCATATGAGTTTTAACAGGATTAAAACAATAATGATTCCTAGGAGAAGAAACAGCAGTGGCATAGGAGGGTCCTAGACTCATGTGTCCTGTCATGAGCACCACTAGGTAAACGTCAGGTCATCTTAAATGCCCCAGCCATTGGGCTGAAGAGTGACAGGAGAAACTCCCCAAGTAAGAAGAGAAAAGAGGCCACATGGAAGATGGCAGATAGGGTGGAGACATGGTTTTAGGGAGGAAAGGAGTATAACATTCTAGAGGGCAGGGAGCCCTGGTTGTGCCATAGGTTTCATGACAGAGGAGCACTTAGGGGATGCCTAAGGAGGTTTCCCCAAAGCCATTGGCATGGAAAGGGAGAAGAGCTGAATTTCATGAGTTCTTGGAACCAGCACATCTTAAAGCCTGGAGTTTAATGGTTACCAGGTTTGGATTGGATAAAATCAGGAGGACACCTGGGTGCTCCTGGAGAGAAGGCTGGCAAACAACCTGGGGGCAGCGAGCGTGGTAACAGCCATCTGTAGAACACCTGGGGCACACAGTGGGGAGAGTATTCAGTAATCTAGGAGCACATTCCTGAGAGGAAACATTCAGTGACATGTGGCTTCCAAAACATGGGAGCCCTCTCCCGTCCTGTAGCATAAAGACTGAGCCCCACTCAGTGAGGACACTGGCTGTCTGCCTTGCTTGCACCAGGCCTCACCCCCTGTGATCTGAAGGGAGGACCCTTCTCAGTGAGGCTTTCCTCAGGCTAAGCAAGGTCAGCCCCTGCCCATATCACGTCTCCAGAGCAGAGATTCTGCAGGGCCGCAGTCCTGGAGGAGTTGATGTCAGGTCTCCTTTCACAATCGGAGCAGAGCTCACCTAGTTCAAACTGGCCACATTCAGGCCAGGGACCAAACACTGACCCGTAGCAGGCAAGGGGAGCCCCTGCAGACCACTGGTCTGAAGGATACAGCAGGAGACATCACTGACTTTTCTAATGGACAGAGGAAAGTAGAGAGTTAGACAAATGCCAAGATGAAATAATTTATCCCAAGGAAAACCAGCAGATAAGACCAAGGGCAGAGATAAAATGGAAACAGTAGTAAGGAGCTTGATGGAGAATTTAAGGTTGCAATCATAAGGATACTCAAGGAGTGAGAAAACAATAGTGAGAATATTACCACAAAGATAAGAGTTAAAAAATGACTGGGTGCTTGGTGCCTCACTTGGGGAAGTACCAACTCTTGATTTCTGCTCAGATCTTGATCTCAGGGTCCTGGGATGTAGGCTCAAGTCACCCTGTGTATTCAGTGTGATGCCTGCATGTGATTCCCTCTCTCTGTGGCTCCCACCCAAAATCTTGTGATTTCCCCCCTCAAATATTGTTGCCTCTTATAATTTTATTCCTACAGTCAGTTATACTTTGTCTGCTTTCACTTCTTTGCTTGTCATTATAGTCAGTCTTTTTTCTGTTATTCTTCATTTAGTTCATGGGCTGTCAGTGTTGTTGATCTTTTCTGACAAACAACTCTTCCTGTGCTTGATATGTTCCTATTTTTACCGTACTCTTGTTTGATTCAGTTCAGTTTTCTGTTTCCATCTCCTCCATTCTTCTGCTAAGTTTGAGCTCATATGATCCTTTTTGTGATTGTTAGAGATACAGGAAAGGGATTTCTGCTACACTGTGACCATATCACAGAATTATCTATTAGGATATATGGTCAATGTGTTGTGTACCATGTTACGCATCCATGGGGAAATGAGGTCCTGATGACTCCTTCTCAGCCATCTTTCTGACATTGTCTGAGTGACTTGATGCTTCTGTATTAGAAGTCTTCAGTATATTCTTCTGAATGTAGTAAGTGCAATGCTTTTACCTTTCTTTGGTATCTTTCAGCTCTATCTTCACATGAGACCCCAAGTTTCTTGCTACAGCGGAGCATTGGAGGTTCTTTCCAGAACGGGTCAATGCACAGATACAAAGATAGTGCTGTTGAGATTTTATACTTACACACAGACTGGGACAGTGATGGGGAGAGTGAAGGGCATCAAAGAAATCCTGGACGATACACCCAAACCAAGGCAGTTGCCCTTAATGAGAATCTCGCTGCCCCAAATGGTGAAGGATATAAACCACTGTGGAAGACCTCCGTTTTTAAGTCAACTGGTTCTGCAGAGCAGTGGGTCTCTGTCAGCACAAGCTCCAATCAGATATTCAGCCATAACGATTTGTGGACAGACCATTTGGAACATCTGGAAAGTAACCTAGTTCATGCTGAAAATAATGATTTGAGACATTTGGAAGGTAGGATTGGTCTGACCTTAAATCAGAGATTTAGAAATGAAGAACAAAGTACTCACTGGGATCCATACGAGAGGGACTTCACAGAGGAGTCGACCCTCCAGAATGACCAGAGGCTTTTCACTGGAGACAGAATTGCTCAATGCACTGAATCTGAGAAAACATTGAACCAGGGCTCCAGTGTTCACAGATGTGCCAGGGCTAGGTTTGCAGAGAACCATCATGAATGTGATAAATGTGGGGAAGCCTTTCATCCAAGCTCTAACCTCAGTATCCTCCCTTCAGGAGACAGTCTTCATAAAGATAATGAATGTGGGAAAGCTCGTAACCTGTCCTCCAGTGTTGGTGATCATCAGAGAATTCATGAGGGAAAAAGCCCATTCACATCTAATAAACCAGGGACCATGTTTAGTCAGTCATCAAGCCTAAACATCAATGAGATAATCCCTCAGGGAGAGGAAACTTACATCTTTAAGGAATGTGGTAAATCCTTTGACTGCCACTCAACACTATCTCAACATCAGCGAATGGATACTAGAGAAGAAGTATACAAATGTGAAGAAGGTGGTCAAACCTTTAAGGACTGTTCATCAATAAATGGACATTCGCAGATCTATTCTGGAGAGAAACCCAGCAAATGTCAAGAATGTGGCAAAGCTTTTAATGATCACTCAAGTCTTAATAGACATCATCAAATTCATATTGCAGGGAAAAATTACAAGTGTAATGAATGTGCCAAAGCCTTTACATCATGCTCAAAACTTATTCAACATCACAGAATTCATAGTGGAGAGAAACCTTACCAGTGTCAACAATGTGGCAAGGCCTTTAACTGCCTTTCACACCTTTCTGAACATGATAGAATTCATACTGGAAAGAAACCTTACCAGTGTCAAGAATGTGGTAAGGCCTATGCTGTCCCTTCACAACTTACTAAACATCACAGAATTCATACTGGAGAAAAACCTTACCAATGTCAACAATGTGGCAAGGCCTTTACTGACAGGTCAACCCTTACTGAACATCACAGAATTCATACTGGAGAGAAACCTTACCAATGTCAAGAATGTGGTAAGAGGTTTAAGCAGAGGTCATCACTTATTAAACATCACAGAATTCATACTGGAGAGAAACCTTACCAATGTCAAAAATGTGACAAGGCCTTTAAATGCCTTTCACACCTTTCTGAACATAATAGAATTCATACTGGAAAGAAACCTTACCAGTGTCAAGAATGTGGTAAGGCCTATGCTGTCCCTTCACAACTTACTAAACATCACAGAATTCATACTGGAGAAAAACCTTACCAATGTCAACAATGTGGCAAGGCTTTTACTGACAGGTCAACCCTTACTGAACATCACAGAATTCATACTGGAGAGAAACCTTACCAATGTCAGGAATGTGGCAAGGCCTTTACCTGGAGGTCAAATCTTTCTCGGCATCAGAAAACTCATAGTGCAGAGAAACCTTACCAATGTCAAGAATGTGGCAAGGCCTTTAAGTGGAGGTCACATCTTTGTCAACATCACAACATTCATAACGCAGAGAAACCTTACCAATGCCAAGAATGTGACAAGGCCTTTAACTGGAGGTCAGGTCTTGCTAAGCATAAGAGAATTCATTGTGGAGAAAAATCTTACCAATATGAAGAATGTAGCAAGCCCTTTAAGGACAGCACAACTCTTATTGAACATTACAGAACTCATACTGGAGAAAAACCTTACCAATGTCAAAAATGTGGCAAGAGCTTTCACCGGAGGTCATCCCTTATTAAACATCACAGAATTCATACTGGAGAGAAACCTTACCAATGTAAAAAATGTGGCAAGGCCTTTAACTGCCTTTCACACCTTTATAAACATCATAGAATTCATACTTGGAAGAAACCTTACCAATGTGAAGAATGTGGCAAGGCCTTTTGTTACAGGTCAACCCTTATTCAACATCATAGAACTCATACTGGAAAGAAACCTTACCAATGTCAAGAATGTGGTAAGGCCTATGCCGTCCCTTCACAACTTACTAAACATCACAGAATTCATAATTAAGAGAAACCCTACCAATGTCAAGAATGTGGCAAGGCCGTTATCCACAGCTCAAACCTTATACAACATTACAGAATTCATACTGGAGAGAAACCTTACCAATGTCAGGAATGTGGCAAGTCCTTTAGAGAGATCAGGTCTTACTAGCCATTACAGAATTCATTGTGGAGAATAATCTTACCAATGTGAAGAATGTGGCAAGCCCTTTAGGGACAGCTCAACTCTTATTGAACATTACAGAACTCATACTGGAAAGGAACCTTACCAATGTCAAAAATGTGGCACGGCCTTTAACTGCCTTTCACACCTTACTCAACATCATAGATTTCATACTGGAGAGAAACCTTACCAATGTCAAGTGTGTGGCAAGGCCTTTTGTTACAGGTCAACCCTTATTCAACATCATAGAACTCATACTGGAAAGAAACCTTACCAATGTCAAGAATGTGGTAAGGCCTATGCCGTCCCTTCACAACTTACTCAACATCACAGGATTCATAAAGGAGAGAAGCCTGATGAATGTCATGAATGTGGCAAGGCCTTTAACTGGAGGTCAAGTGTTACTGAGCATCGGAGAATTCATCCTGGAGAGAAACCTTACCAATGTCAAGAATGTTGTTAGGCAGGGCTCCTGGGTGGGTCAGTTGGTTGAGTGACTGCCTTCGGCTCAGGTCATGATCCTGGACTTCCAGGATCAAGTCCCACATCAGGCTCCCAGCTCCTTGGGGAGTCTGCTTCTCCCTCTGACCTTTTCCTCTCTCATGCTCTCTCTCATTCATTCTCTCTCAAATAAATAAATAAAATCTTTTAAAAAAAAAAAAAAGAATGTTGTTAGGCCTTTACCTGCACTCAGTCCTCACTAAACATCATAATGTTCATATGAGATAGAAGGCTTACCAGTGTATAGAATGTAAGAACAGGGCCACCTGGGTGGCTCAGGCGGTTATGGGGCTCCCTTCGGCTCAGGTCTTGATCCCAGGGTCCTGGGATTGAGCTCTGCATCGGGCCCCCTGCTCAGCAGCCAGTGTGCTTCTCCCTCTCCCCCTGCCTGACTCTCCTCTCTACTTGTGCTCTCTCTCCATCTCTCTGTCAAATAAATAAATAAATAAAATCTTTAAGAAGGAAAGAAAAAGAGAATGTGAGCAAAATTGGTTAAAGAGTGCTCACTGATTCATGCCTACGAGAGAATTCATGTTGGACAATAACCTCACAAATATAACCAGTGTGGCAAGGCCTTTGTCCAGCAGGCATGCATTCTAAACTGAGAATTCATACTGGAAAGACACCGGATGAATAATGTGGCCAAACCTCTGGCAGGCACACAACCCTTACTGCACATCACAGAATTCACCCTGCAGAGAAAATTACGGATGTAATGAATGTGAGAGAGTGCCTACGGACTGCTCCCTCCCGACTCCATATGAGAGATTGTAAATAGGAGAGTAAATGTACAAATACTAAGAATGTGTCTGACCTCTCAGTGGGACTCCCAACTTCCTTCACATCGTTGTTTTCATACAGGAGTAAAAGTGTGAAATGTAAAGAACGTGGCCAAGCCTGTAACTGGAATTCAGTGCTTACTCAATATGTCAAAATGCATACTAGATTCAAACCCTTGGAACATCGTGAATGTGGAGAGGCCTTCATTTTAGTATACATTGGAGCACACACCAGAGAGTGCATTAAGGAAAGTCCATTGAAAGTTAGCAATGTTTAGAAAACTATTGAATTGAACATCAGATGCCAATGAATGTTACAGAAATCAAGCCAGTGGAATACATTATTCACCCTACTCAGACATTACCCTGCATGAAAATAGTGATTATAAGGAGAAAGCAGACTTGAACACTTAGAAAATGTATATGGTAGTTTGTTGAACAGATTTAGGGGATGGACTTTTTCATATATATAAGGATTTCAGTATTTTTAAATTTTTACATTAACCCTATATGTGATTTGTGACTAACAATATTAACGTATTTCTTCTGAAATCACTCTGGAAAATTCCTCTGTTCCTCGTGGGTGTGTAAGAACACGGGGCTGATTGTTGCTTTGTCAAAGATATTAGATGTCCCGCTCCATTAAGTGGGACTCATGCGTACCTAATTTTCCATGGAAGAGGACCATATGATATACAACATATGAAGTATATCTCAGTGGAGATGGTGCTTACGGTTATAACACTGATGTAAGATTCCATGGGATAGGTGTTCAGAGCACACACTTCTGCATGTATTGACACTAAAGAACTTCCTCAATATTAGAAATAGGAGGTTTTCCTAATTGTTCTTTAAGGAAAAAGAGGTAGCCGTGCAGTAAACTATGAATGTATCTTCCTAAGTGCAATTGTTAGAGAGTATGACTTGATGTGGTTAAATGAGGAAATCCTGAGAGATGACTGCAGGAGGATAGTTAACTCTTCCCTACAATGCTATACCATTGCACACACACATTTCTGAGCAATGTACCTCAGTCCTGAAATTCTTGGAAATAGGTACTCCCACATCCTTCTGATAACACTTGATGCTTTTGCACATGTGTGTTCTGTATTTCGAATGGAGAAAATAGAGTGGATTTGATATGCATTACTTACTTAGTGTATGTATGAAATTAATATATTTTCATTAAAACAGTGGTGTTTTTTCCTTAAAAGATTTTATTCATTTTGTTGACAGAAAGTGATCACAAGTAGGCAGAGAGGCAGGCAGAGAGCTCAATGTGGGGCTGGATCCCAAGACCCTGCGATCATGACCACAGCTGAAGGCAGAGGCTTTAATCCACTTAGCCACCCACATGCTTCAATAAAACACTGTGGTTTTTTTTAAAGATTTTATTTATTTATTTGACAGATAGAGATCACAAGTAGGCAGAGAGGCAGGCAGAGAGAGAGGAGGAAACAGGCTCCCTGCTGAGCAGAGAGCCCAATGCGGGGCTCGATCCCAGGATCCTGGGATCATGACCTGAGCCGAAGGCAGAGGCTTTAACCCACTGAGCCACCCAGGCACCCAAACACTGGTTTTTAACATACGGATATGAATATGTCATGAATGATGTGTTATTCTACGTCTAGTGTTCATCTATTTCATTGCGGGTTGTACGGAGGTGATCGAATCCATCACCTGTTTGGTACTAGAGTAAAACAATATACCTAGGACACTATTTTCCCAGTGCTCTGAAGGTTTAAGGGATACGTGATTATTTTTCCCCAGTCTATGCTATGATTTTCTCCTCTTTATGAATAGGATATTACTGTGTATTATGTGTATTACCAAGCTTTGTGACATAGAGGTATTGTTGGTGTTTTAGCTCATGTGCTCCATGATACTGCTACTTGGCATTGATTTTGTGTAGCCAGTAGTGTTGTTGGGGCCTTGTACTACCAGGAGCCCTTCTCATTAGTGCTTTCCCCAGTCAGCACGCTGTAGGGTGACAAGTTAGTGGAACATCTCATATGCCATCTGTACTCTATCCTAGTGAGCCACCATCACTCCTTTCTTCCAATGCCTTCCTTCCCTTGTTCCATAGAGAAGACTCCCCCTCCTCCAGAGCTTCCCTAAATCTGTTTTAGTCAGAGTGGCATATTCTGGACATAGACTTGGGACTCTATAGTACTGTACCATGGCCCCAAATGAAAATATGTGTCCCACATCCTGCATTAAGGGTGGTTTTCATGTGTCTGTGAGGTACACATGCACATATGACCAGGCTATGTATGTCATAGATACCCCATAAGAAAGAGAAATATTTCCCAATTGGAGTGATGTGGTAGCCCAGGAAGAGACAAAAAATATTTAAGAGGAGGAATTAGCATGTAAAGGAGGACAATTGCTGAGTTTCCCAAGTGACTTCCTAGATGTAAAAAAATAACTACTACTTGTTTTATGACGTACTTATCTCCAGATCTCCAGTTGTATTTGCCCTCATTTTTCTTTCTCGCTATGTAGGAACCACAACCATTTTCTTTTGCCTATGTTGTGGAGAGAGTGTCTTCAGAAGATGCTTAATTGAGATTAGACAGATGGAAAGCCGATGGGTATTAAGACATTTAGCATGGGGATGTGGGAATTGAATCTAAGTGAAATTTGAGGAAGACACCATCCTTTGACAGAAGGACAAGACCTATTAAAAGGAAATGTGAGGAACTCTTTCCCGTGTGGGGAGGGACCCGGAGGTGGCTCCCTTTAGTTACTGCAAAGGCACAGGCAGCTCTTGCTGGTGTCAGTTGATGAATACATGTCATGGAGAGAAGAGATGGCTAATGTGGTTTTCTCAGGAGTGGGGAAGTTCTGCTTCATCCTGATGATTTGATCGACCTCCTGCATCTTCGTGAGGATTAATGCTGTTGGATGTCAGTGATGACTGTACTTCCCTGCCTAGATCCCTGACAAGGGATGGAGGAGGGTGTTTGATGATGCAGTCATGTGGGCAGCTTTAAGATGTCACGTGGTAGAATAGATGTTTGAGATGAAGAAGCCTTCTGGACAGTGGAATAGGTCAGATCAGCTGGGCATGTGCTGTGGTTGCTCCCTTGTTTCCCAGGTAGATAACCCCAGTCAAGGTGAGATCCAGTGTGGTTGGGAGATCCTTCAGGGAAGCTACTTCACTGCTGTGCTGGACCTTCCTCCCTTTCTTCAGTGCCATCATGAATGTAGTATTAGGGGTGTCTGGGTGGCTCAGTCATTAAGTGTCTGCCTTAGGCTCAGGTCATGAGCCCTGCATCGGGCTCCCTGCTCAGTGGTGAGTTGGTTTCTCTCTCTCCTCTGCCCATCACCACCCAGCACCACAAGTGTCTCATTCTCTCAAATAAAATATATTTCTTAGAGATTTTATTTATTTATTTGACAGAGAGAGGGAGTTCACTAGTAGGCAGAGTGAGAAGGGAAAGCTTGCTCCCTGTTGAGCAGACAGCCTGACGTGGGGCTCGATCCCAGGACCCTGAGATCATGAGCCAAAGGCAGAAGCCCAACCCTCTGAGTCTCCCAGGCACCGCAGCACATGATATCAGATAGAGTTGCCTAGGGGCACCTGGGTGGCTCAGTGGGTTAAAGCCTCTGCCTTCAGCTCAGGTCATGATCCCAGGGTCCTGAGATCAAGCACATCGGGCTCTCTGCTCAGCAGGGAGCCTGCTAAACCCACCCCACCCCTGCCTCTGCCTCTTGTGCCTACTGCTCTGCATATTTGTGATCTCTCTCTCTCTGTGTCAAATAAATAAACAAAATCTTAAAAAAAAAAAAAAAAAAAGACTTGCCTACCTAGAACAGACACATGAAAAAATGTTCATCATTAACCATCAGGGAGATTCAAATCAAAACCACATCGGGATACCACCTTACACCAGTTAGAATGGCCAAAATTAACAAGACAGGAAACACCAAGTGTTGGAGAGGATGTGGAGAAAGGGGACCCCTCTTACACTGTTGGTGCAAATGCAAGTTGGTGCAGCCACGTTGGAAAACAGTGTGGAGATTTCTTGAGAAATTAAAAATAGAGCTTTCCTATGACCCTGCAATTGCACTCCTGGGTATTTACCCCAAAGATACAGATGTAGGGAAAAGAAGGGCCATCTGTACCCCAATGTTCATAGCAGCCATGGACACAGTCACCAAAGTGCGCAAAGAGCCCAGATGACCTTCAACTCACAAATGGATAAAGAGGATGTGGTCCATATATACATATATATATATATATATATATACAGTGATGTATACATGGTCCATATATACAATGGTCCATATATGCAGTGGTGTATTATGCCTCCATCAGAAAGGACGAATACCCAACTTTTGTATCAACATGGTCAGGACTGGAGGAGATTATGCTGAGTGAACTAAGTCATGCAGAGAGAGTCAATTATCATACGATTTCACTTATTTGTGGAGCATAAGGAAAAACACAGATGACATTGCATGATGCAGAGGAGAAGTTAATTGGGGGGCATCAGAAGGGAAGATGAAGCATGAGAGACTGTGGTTTCTGAGAAACAAACTGAGGGTTTTGGAGGGGATGGGTGGGAGGTTGGGTGAGCCTGGTGTTGGGTATTAAGGAGGGCACGTATTGCATGGAGCACTGGGTGTGGTGCATAAACAATGAATCTTCCAAAAGTGAAAAAATAAGTTATAAAAAAAAAAAAAGTGGTCCACCTGGAGGGACAAACATTGTTTCATAAATATTTAGTCTTTCCTTTCTCTTTTGAATATAATCCCCTCCTTGGAAATTCTAAATCTGACCTCCTCCTCCTTAAGTCACAGCGACACAGAAGCCTCACCTTCTCTTTGAGCCTCATGTCTTTCTCATGCCCATACTTAAGAACTTGTTTTTTCTTGTGAAACTGTCTGACGTCATTGAGAACAGCGCAGGAAAAACAAATTTTCCTCTCCTCACATTCATTCTGTTGTGTGAACTGACCTCCATGCTTCACACCCGGAACAGAACATGCAGACAGAGCTGGGGATCAAGGGCAGCGGTAGCTTCATTGCTTTGCCAGCCAAGGAGGCCTCAGCAGGTCAGGGCCTTCAAACCTGCAGCCCACCCAGAGGAAGGGGCTGGGGGTTTGTAGGGAAATACTGCATTATGTACGATTTCCGGAGGAATTGTGTCTGTGCTGCCAGTGCTGTTAATCATGTTGTCGGGGTGGAACCAGGTTCCTGTAAGAAAGGGCTGAGAAGTGAGGAGAAAGGTCTGTGGAGAAGAGAAAGGTTACTTACTTGGAAATGGAGTCTCACTGAAGCATTAATTGCTTTTCTCTTTGTTCAGCCTGATGCTTTCCAAGTGGTTTTCATTTCAGTCACCAAGACAGCTGTTGTAAGAACACTGCATACTTTACAGTGAGAAACCACTCAGTGTTTTCTGGAATGGCCAAAATAAAGAAAAAGGATAACATCGAATTTTCCTGAGAATGCTGAGAATTAGAATTCTCATACATCGCTGATGGGAGGATAAAAAGAACATGCAGTGTGGACAACTGTGTGGCAGGTCCTTAGGAACAGAAACACCTACTGAAGGGGAATATTTAGTTACCCAAAAATATGTCTCCTTGGCCTGAGCATTATTTTCGACCCATTATTCTGAATCAAAGGCAGATAAAGGAAAAGCTCTGAAATCTTGTGTTACTTTGAAAGAGACATTTGCATTTACACAGGAAAGTTCAGTCTGTCAGGTGTCTCCCTTTGTGTAGCAGAAGGAGGGAGAGGGTGTCAGTCTCTCAAAACTCTGATGGTGGAGAAGGCAGGGCTCGAACTCTGCTCCCAGCCCCAGCCTTGGTTCCCCTGCTTGGCCTGGTCACCTCCCAGTTCCTTCCCAGCAGTGTCACCTGTGCAGTTTCAGGAAGGATCTTCTCTGCGGGCCTCCCCCTCAGATTCTGTCAGTGGGTTTGGGCGAAAACAACACTGTTGTGTTAACTAAGGCCTCCAGGAGATTCTCAGCGAGGCCAGAGGGGAGCTCAAGGGCTTTCGGTGGTTTTCTGAGAGTGGGTTTGTGGCTTTGGTCCTGGAGAGGTGACAGGGTCTCTGCTCCATGAGTCTGGGAGGGTCGGGTCCCTGCAGCCCGCGGTTCCGATGCCGACGCTGATGTTGTGAGTGGCGGTGGCGGGGGAGCCCTCCCTCCCCAAGAAGCAGGTAAGGAAAATGCAGGGATGGGTGTCCTCACGGGAGCTCACAGTTTCTGAGCTGCTCCTGACACAAAGGACTTGGAAGTTGGGCCTTTTCTGCATCTCCGAGTCCTGCCCGAGGGCCAGCGGTGTGAGGACAAGGAGCTCCGTTGCTGGATTTCAGGGCATTTTTTCCTGATGCAGCTGTGATTTCCCACAGATCCCTCGTGAGGACGAAATCTAGAGGTGGAGGCGAAGGCAGAAATGGCCGGTTCTCAGGTGAGCCTGGTGTCCCCGCGGAGCCGTGTCCTCGGTTTCTCCGCAGACCCTCGCGTTTAGAAGGTGCAGATGCGGATGCCTCGAGTGCCGGTGCTTCTCGCTTCTGCGCTTACCTGTTTTAAAGATCTGGTCCAAAGTGATACTCACGGTTAGGTCTGTAGAATGCTTCTCTATGTCCCAGAGCCTTTTGTCCTGTCCCCAACCTGGCTTCGATAGGGCATCAGCTGTTGTCACTTTGAATTAAAGTCCTGCGATGAGTGACCATATTCCGTTGGTGGCAGATCCAGAGGGGAAGGTGTCGAGTCCGAGATTCCTGTGGCTGATGAGGTCTGGTCCTGGGATATCAGGGAGGGAAATCATTTCTCATTTGGGCTCGTCTGGATTCTCGATCAGCTGTGTGCAGCCGGGGAGGAAGGAAATGCGGACATAAACTCGGTGGGTATGCGTCCAGAAATACTTGGAAACTTCTCATTCTAAAACGTGAGTGTGTGTGTCTCTCCATCTTTAGCACGTGAAAGTCCTCTAGAGGAGGGTTCCTGGGGGTCTCAGTCGACTAAGCTTGGACTGTTGGTTGAGCTCAGGTCAGGATCTCAGGGTCCTGGACTGGTATCCCCGCTTCTGGCTCTGTACCCAGAGGGGAGTCTGCTTGACATTCTCTTTCTCCCTCTTCTGCCGGTCCCCATCTCCTCTAAAGTGTAAATAAATCTTGGGGACCAGGGTGGTTCAATTGGTTAAGAGTCTGCTTTCTGCCTCCAGCTCAGGTCCTGAACTCAAGGACCTAGGATCCAGCCCCACAGTGAGCTCCAAAATCGGTCAGCACCCTCCTCTCCCGCTGCTGCTCTGCCTGTTTGTGCTCTCTCTCTTGCTCTCTTTGAAAGAAATACAATCTTTTTAAACAATTGTATTTATTTTTAAGAAAAGAGTGAGAGCACAAGTAGGGTGAACAGTGGGCAGAGGGAGAAGGCTCCCTGCTGAGCAAGGAAACCCCCCCACCAATGTGAGAGACATTATTGAGCCAAAGGCTGATGCCCAACTTACTGAGCCACCCAGGCATTCCAATAAATAAAATCTTTAAAAAGAAGATCATATAGGGGCACCTGGGTGGCTCGGTGGGTTAAAGCCTCTGCCATCGGCTCAGGTCATGATCCCAGGATCCTGGGATCGAGCCCCGCATCAGGCTCTCTGCTTGGCAGGGAGTCTGCTTTCTCCTCTCTCTCTGCTGCCTCTCTGCCTACTTGTGATCTCTATCTGTCAAATAAATAAATAAAATCTTAAAAAGTAAAAAAAAAAGATTATATAAATCTTTAGGAATTAAAATTTTAAAAGGACTAAACTAGCTATTTCTAGCACAGGGACACTGTGCTGTCTCAGTGTAGTGTCTTTGTCAGTCGCCTGGGGCCCCAGACAAGGGTCCATGATTGGCTGGAAGCCCATCCCGAAGCACTGCTGGAATTCCCCCAAGGCAGGACAAAGGCTGGAGAAGTTAGTTGAATACCTAAAAGACCAGCAGGCCCAAGGGCACAGGAGAGCTTGTCTGCAAGGTACAGTGAGTAGGGGTGTTTCTTAAAGGGGAGTTATGGGGAACATGTGGAACCTTCCCAGTTTTGGTCATCATACTTGGTTTCAGAAGCCCATTGGTTCATTAGGGCCTTGGGAATGTTGAGGTGGGGCCCCGCTGGGCCTGTCTGGATTCAGCCAAGTGGTCACTGGGGCCCTCCCTCCACTCCCTTGTTCAAGCCTGCTCACCTAAAAGCAGCCTCTACAGATCCTATAGTGATTGAATTGAATATGTATATCCAGTGTATTCCCAAAATTAGGTTTATATTATGAATTCCTGTTTTCAGTCTACAGAAGAGCACCAGTGATGGTGTGTCCTTTGATGTGCATTAGATACTGATAGCAATTTATTTCCATTCAGCTGATGGGAACTTCTTTTATTGGCTTGGTGCTGTCTGCCAGATCCTCCCCTGTCATGTTCCTATTTTTCCTCCTGTCTTTTGTAAGGAACATAGGATACTGAGGAATATGCAGGAACTATCCCATTTCAGGTGTAAACATTCAACTCAGTTTCTCTTACTTGTAGGTTTCTCTCTCTCTCTCTCTCTCTCTTTTTTTTTTTTGGATTAAACATTTTCTCAGTTGAGAGAGAGAGAGCACATGAGTGAGGAAAGGGGAAGAGGGAGAAGCAGATTCTCCACTGAGTGGGGAGCCCAACTCAAGGCTCCATCCCAGGAGTCTGGGATCATGACATGAGCTGAAGGCAGACCCCTAACCAACTGAACCATCCAGGGACCCCTTGCTTAGGCTTTCTTATGAGGATAACAAAGTCAAAAGATGTGTGGATAAAATTAAATTTCCATCAATCAAGTCTGTTTCTTTAAAAAAAAATATTTATGTATTTATTTGACAGAGAGATCACAATTAGGCAGAGCAGCAGAGAGGGGAAGCAGGCTCCCTGATGAGCAGAGAGTCTGATGTGGGGCTCCTGATCCCAGAACCCAGGGATCATGTCCAAGCTGAAGGCAGAGGCTTAACCTACTGAGCCACCCAGGTGCCCCTCCAGTCTGTTGATAAATACCTGAGAAAGGCAGAGTACTACATTCCTCAGGGAACTCGCAATCTCCTCAAGGTTAATGTTTTGCTGGATGCAAAAAGCAGCCTTAGCTTGACACTAGCCAGACCTCCAGGACCTTGAAAATTGCTTTGGAAACTTCCTTGAACTCTATTCCCAAAATGTAGCTTGGCCACCATCCTTCAAGTTTGTGGCCCACTGATAGATATCTGGAGAGTCTCCTGACTAAAGTGTTACTAAACAGTGAGTGGCCTCATCAAAACTCCAGCTGGGAGGCCCTGAGGGTCCTGGAAACTTGCTTCCAAATTCCTTAGAGCCTCCTGCTATCCCTCACCCCCTCCCCACCTGAAGGCATAGAAGCAGTCACTGCTCACAACTTTCCTCTCCCCTTGCTTTAGGACCACAGTGTTTGTACCACAGGTATCTCAACAATTCCTTCATCATTCACTCCAGAACCCCAATATTTCACATCAGAAACATGTCTAGAATTTCTTGACCATTGGCTCATCTCCCACCCAACACTTTGCATTGGACAAGGAGGGCTGTCACCTCTGTGTAGTGGATAGAGTTCACTTCTGGGAATGAAAGGAGTGAAAGTTCTCAACCAGGCAGCCCCCTGCCCCATAGGTTTTTCTTTAACTACACACCCATATCAGGGAGAAGGAAAGGTCCAGTCTGGTCGTAGGTGGTGACACTAACTTTCTGTTTCATCTTAGGGACCATCGTGAACTGTGTCAATGGCCACTTGGTGACTGTGGTATTTATTACAGGGACAGCTGACCTTCAGGGATGTGGCCATAGAATTCTCTGAGGAGGAGTGGGGATGCCTGGCCCACACTCAGCGGCAACTGTACAGGGATGTGATGTTGGAGAACTACAGACACCTCCTTTTCCTGGGTGAGGAAGACTCCTTCCAGATTTCCCAAACCTCACTCAGGGTTTTGTTCTTCCTGTGAAGACTGTCTCTTGGGAGATTTCTCTTTGAATGAGTGGAATTCAGATCCAGGCAGAAAGGAAAATAAGTAGGGGCTTGTAGATGGAGAGAAAAATCTTCATGATGCTTCCTTTTCAGCCTTGGCTTCTCCTTCCTCAAGGTAACATCAACCCTGATGTAGTTGAGTGGCAATTCTAAACACCTGGTGGCATAGAATTGTGCTTCTCACATCTTAAACTGAAATTTCCCCTTCTTATTACCATGTCTCCTACTTGGAAGTGGAGGTCAGGATGTGAACATTTGAAATGCCTCCTGCATGTTTTAAAGGGACTGTTGGGCCATAGCTTTTGGGAAACAATTTTCTAGAATTCTACAGTGTCTCCTCTTTGCTGAACACAAGCCTGATGGAAAGTTAGAATTGGCAGCAATAGTCACTTTCCCTTTTCCTCATAAACAGGTCTCCTGCTGTCAAAGCCAGACCTGATCATGTTTTTGGAGCAAGAGAAGCAGCTCTGGGATGTGAAGAGAAAGGAGACCGGAGGCTTCCATCCAGGTAGGTGGGAATGAATGAGGCAGATGACAGAGGGGAGGTCCAAGTCTGAAGGAGGAAGGTAGACCTTAAGCAGTGGTTTGAGTAGCTCTCCTTGAATGAAAATCAGTTGGAGACTTGCCTAGTTTTATGTCTCTCTCTTTCCAAGAGGAACGTCTGCTCTCCAATATTATCAAGTTCTTGCATTCTCTAGGGATTCTCCTTCAGCTTCAGTGATGGTCCGTCACATCCACAGGGAGAGCCAGCAGACTCTCCTTGGAGGGGGAGGGCCTCCATAATCTCCCTCCATTGCTGTGAGGGCCCTGGAGAAGTCATCCTATTTCTGAGGACCTGTACGCTATGGCCTTTGTCAATTCTGGTTTTCATCATGGGACAAGTAGGTCAGGGTAGCTGTATGCACACTGGGGTTTGGTGGGGAAAGTCCCAGAACACTGGAGACAGATTTCTAATGTTTTCTGGCTTTTGCTTTCTAATATTATGGAGGGTTTAATCTTAGTCTTAATCTTAATCTTAGTCTAACAAAATTGAGTTTCAGTAACTTCAGATAACAAAGCACCGCCCTAAAATGAGAAAATGTACTGCTTTATTTCCCTTCAAAAGGTCTTTTTTCTTTCTTTCTTTTTTACATATAGAAATTTCCACTCTATGAGTTCCATTCCTCGGTGGTGAAGTAATGTAATGTCTCTATTTGTCTCCTAGAATTCCTACATAACAAATGCTATTGGGGAACTAGCACATTTAGAACCTGAACTTGTAGTCCTTAATAAAGTCTCATTTATTACTTTATTTTTTAATAATTGCATCATCATATGATTCTCTCTTGTGTGAACTTCTTGTGACTTCATCATGTGTGTTTTCACTTTTTCATTAGTTCTATATGAGGTATATCTCTGAATTTTTTACATCAAATGTCCTGATACAACATGGGCATGTGTTTATAAGAAGTGAGTTAGACAATTAGTAATATTCCCATATAGTTTGTTTAAAATTTTTATTTCTTGGGGCACCTGGGTGGCTCAGTGGGTTAAATCCTCTGCCTTCTGCTCAGGTCATAATCCCAGGGTCCTGGGATCAAGCCCCGCATCGGGCTCTCTACTCCGCAGGGAACCTGCTTCCTCCTCTCTCTCTGCCTGCCTCTCTGCTTACTTGTGATTTCTGTCTGTGAAATAAATAAATAAAATCTTTAAAAAAAATTTATTTCTTTGAGACACAGAGAGAGGGGGAATGAATGAGGAAAGGGCAAAAGGAGAGGGTGAAGCAGACTCCCTGCTGATCAGGGAGCCCAGTTTGGGGCTGGATCCCAGAACCCTGAGCTCATGACCTGAACTGAAGGAACCTGCTTGACTGACTGAGCCCCCAGGTACCCCAAACCTCCCTTTTGAAATATCTTTGTGTTCAGTAATGCAATGTTGCTTCATGGGAAACTAATCATGAGCTTTTTCTTCTTCTTTCCTCAGAATGTATCAGAATTTAACTCCAAATATTAATTTCATATACACTGTCTCTCAGCATATTTTCCAACTTTCATGGTTTTATTGATTTAGAAATTAAGATGTTGTCATTTCCTCTGTCTTAAGGAATGGAGTATAGGGGGGCACCTGGGTGCCTCAGTGAGTTAAAGTCTTTGTGTTCGGCTCAGGTGATGATCCCAGGGTCCTGGGATCGAGCCCCACATCGAGCTCTCTGTTCAGTGAGGAGCCTGCTTCCTCCTCTCTTTCTGCCTGCCTCTCTGCCTACTTGTGATCTCTGTCTGTCAAATAAATAAATAAAATCTTCAAGGAAAAAAAAAGAATGGCGTATAGGGCTACATTCTGTGTAGGAGAAGGAATATATTAATAATGTAGTACATTTCCTTGACACTTTTTAAGTGTTCATAAAATTTTCATTTATAGCTTTTTATGATTATTTTAGTGAAATTTGTTACAGTTTTATGGTTCATGATGAGATACCAGTCAAATGCTTGTTTTTCCTGGGTACATGGACACAGTTCAAAATTATACTTACATAGAAGCTTTCCTTTCCTGTCATACATTAATGTTTTATTTAGAATTTCTTGGGTTAAGTTTTGTCTTATTCTGGTTCAGGAATTTCCTAATAATGTGCTTCTTCTTCCTGACTCATTCTACAACATTAGCGAGGTGTGGATTGGGGTTTATCTGTGTGTGTTGTTACAGGAAGAGAATTTTCAGCTCAGTATATTTCAGGACCATGTGAGTATAACTCAAATTGAATGGGCTTTATGCTTTTTGCCAGTAAATTATGTGTGTCTTTGTCTTGTGTTTGTATGTCACACATACATACCGTGTGACCCCTACTTTTTCTCTCCTTGCTGAGTGGTCAGTGAATGTTGTACTATGTCTTGATGAGTTGTCATCAAGGTAGAATTAATTTTGGAGTGCCTGGGTGGCTCAGTAGGTGAGCCTCTGCCTTTGGCTTAGGTCGTGATCCCAGGGTCCTGGGATCAAGCCCCACAATGGGCTCTCTGCTCAGTGGGGAGCCTGTTTCCCCTCTCTCTCTGTCTACCTCTCTGCCTACTTGTGATCTCTCTCTGTCTGTGTCAAATAAATCAATAAAACCTTCAAAAAAAACAAGATAGAATTAATTTCACCATGTATTTGTGGGTGAGTTTTTATTCTCTCTGCATGAGAGAAAGACTTTTTAGAATTCATAGTAATTCTGAAGCATTTTATACCTCTGTATCATGTTTCTGTATGAAATTCAAAACATACATTTTATCTTTAATTGTGGCATTAATACCCATGATAGGCCCTGGTACTTTCTTGTTGGCTTTTGTGTGTTCTGTGAGTATTTTCATTGTGGTTACCTTAGAGATTCCTTAAAACAGCTTAGTTGTAAATCGAACCATTTCAAACTCATAGTGTCAATTCCATAGAAAACTCTTCTTCCTCTCCACCCCTGCACCCACTTTGTTACCGATGTCACAGATTCTTTTTGTTGTGTACTATATGACCTACATTGATGATTTTTACACTTTTTCTTTTTTAAACAAATCTGTGGGGGCCTGGGTGGCTCAGTGGGTTAAGCCTCTGCCTTCAGCTCAGGTCAGATCTCAGGGTCCTGGGATCGAGCCCTGCCTCGGGATCTCTGCTCAGCGGGGAGCCTGCTTCCCCTTCTCTCTCTGCCTGCCTCTCTGCCTACTTGTGATCTCTGTCTGTCATATAAATAAATACATAAATAATCTTTAAAAAAAAACTGTGTAGCAGAAATAAATGTGACTGGTATCTCATTACAACACTGCAGGTTTGTGTAATTCTCTACATATTTACGCTCAGCGAAGAGCTCTGTGTTCTCATGTGGTTGCAGGTTCTGGGTAGAATCCTTTTATTTCATCAAGAGCGTTCCTTTAATGGTTCTTGTAGGACAGACCTACTGGTAAACGTAGAGGGGTCTTTACTTGGGCATGTCTTCATTTCTACATCTGTGGAAAATAATTCTGCCTGGTAAAGTATTCTTGGTGGTATTTTTTGATCTTTCAGTAGCTGAGTACATTATGCCGGCCCCATTCTTGTTGCGACTGCTGGGATCCCACTACTGCTCTTCTAGGAGCTCTTGCACAAGGTGAAGTGCATTTGCCATGCTGTTCAAAAGTCTCTTTTCATCTGTGGTGTTTGATGGGTTAATTACAATCTGTCGCTGGGTTCATGTGTTGCCCTTTATCCTACTTAGAATTTAGCAAGCTTGAATTGTCTCTTGTGTCCACAGAGGTCACGCTCCTGTCCTTATGGGGGCCCCTTAATGTGCATATTGGACCACTTGTTGGTGTCCCACGAGTCCCGCAGACTCTGTCCTTTTCCACCTATTTCTTTGTCCCCTCAGTAGAGAATTTAGAAAAGGTGTCTTTAAGAGTTCTGATTCATTCTTGTCCTTCAAGTCTGTTGCTGATCCCTTAGTGTATTTTTCAATTCAGTAATTGTTCTCTTCGTCTCCCAATTTCTGGTTCATGAATGTTGCACTTTCTGTCTCTTTGGGTTTATATTTTGGTCATGCTTCATTTTCCTGATAACGTTTTGTCACCTGTGTGTGTTCTCTTCTTCCTCCATGAGGATCTTTATGATGGTAATTTGAATTCTTCCCAGTGAATTTTTTTTTGGAGGGGCAATATATGAGTCTTTATTAACTTAGGGCTAGTTTTGGCAATTTACTTTGTTCCTCTAATTGGAGCATATTTTTCTGTTTCTTTTTATGCCTTGTGAAATTTGAGTGGCATTTTGGAATTTAAGAAAATAGCCTGTGGGCCCAGAATGATGGACTTGCTTTCCTCAGGAGAACACCAACAATAGCAGTTCTGGGTTCTGTCACACATGTCCTGGGCATTTTGTCAAGTCTGCATTACAGTAATTTCCCGGTTTCAGGAAGGGGAGTTACTACTTTAGAACAAGTGATCCCCTCCTCTCCCTTTGCCTTCAGCTCTGTCATCTCTTCCTTATTTGAGCAAAAGCTAGCCTTCTGTCGGAGTAGCCACCACACTGCCTCCAGAGGTGCTCTCATTCTCTGTGTCTTCCATGTCAGGCAGGTGAAAAGAAGCCAGATTATTGAACCTTCAGGTCACTCATTTGTCTCTGCGCTGAGGAGAGGAAGGAGTTTTCTCACAGTGTTGCCATGGAGTGTTAGGGTGAACAGCCTTCTGGGCAACTGTCCCAATCTTTCCTTGTCTCTTCAGTGTCTCTTCTTCACTTGTACTTGTGTGGGGGTGCTGTGTTCTCCTAACTGGTTTCTGGAGCATTCTAAAAGGTAATTTGGTCCATTTTTGTCTCCATTGGGGTGCAGAATCCTGGTAGTTCTTATTTCTGTTTCTGTCCTAGGATGGGTATTTTTTGGAAGAGAAGAGAGACTTCGAAGTGGAGAAAGCCAAGACAGACTCTGTTAGAGTCAGATTTAGTAATGAATAAAGGAAATGTGTGTTGTGTATGTTCTGTCTATGTGTCTCAACACTAACATGACCACAAGCACAGAGGGTTTCTGAGAGTCACTTCTGTGGGAATAACTCAGGGTTGACCTGGGACTTAGTTCCTGCAGAGGTTGTCCAAATTGCCCTGGGTCAGAATCACTGGGAGCACTTGTAAATCTTGGATCGCTGTGCCCAGCCTTACACTACCATGTCATTAGCTCTGGGGGCAGCACCCCACCTTTCCTTTCTTACCCCATCTCAGGTGGCTGCCTAGGGACTAGAACTTGAGAACCTATATCTGGGGACACATTCATAGTTGTGTTCTTCAGGGAAGGTAGTAGCCCGTGGGTAATGTAGTGAGATACTCAGGTGTGTCGTCTTGGTTCTCCAGGGGTGAATGTGGACTCCTGTGTGTTTTGCCTTTCCTGTATTGTACGTTGGATGCCTGACCTTTTGTGTCTCGTTCTGAGGATTCAACCAGAAAATCACTCAGCCTGTATATTTGTGGTGTGGGCTGGAATGTTCACTTTGAAGTGTCCATTCATGGAAGCTGTTCTGTGTGTGGATGGCTGGGTGAACCATTGAGTATCAAAGAGGGAAGAGAACCCAAACACAGGCACCTTCTAGAATGGTATATGTTCTGTGTGCCTCCTGTTCCTGTGTAGGGCACCCGGTTCAAACCCTGACTCTACCAATAGTGAGAGGCTCCCTATACCTTCCTTTATCTAAATCATTTCTTTCAGTGAAAGGACAGTAGTATTAGCCCTAATCCATGGAATCTCAAACATTGAATACATTAATAGTAGATAATTCATCAGTAACCTGTGGGACATACAGTGTATGCAGTATGCAGAGGAACGTGTCAGATGCTAGTGAATATTTTGGATTTTGTTTTTAATGATAAAAAGCCACCCACAAGGGCACCTGGGTGGCTCAGTGGGTTAAGGCCTCTGCCTTCAGCTCGGGTCATGATCTCGGGGTCCTGGGATCGAGCCCCGCGTCGGGCTCTCTGCTCGGCGTGGAGCCTGCTTCCTCCTCTCTCTCTCTCTGCCTGCCTCTCTGCCTACTTGCGATCTCTGTCTGTCAAGTAAATAAATAAAATCTTTAAAAAAAAAAAGTCACCCACAAGTCATGTTTCATGCTGAATCCTCTGTTTGAATGTGAATAGTGCACCTTGTTAAAAATAACAGCCCATGTGCATTTGAAATGTGGGAGTATCTGTCTGATGCCAATTTCCATTGGAATCCTGTGGAATTGCTCATTCTTGTATCTGTGCCTTCTCCTTTAGTGAAATGGCAGGAAGGCAAATTTGAGTGGTTTTATTCACCATCATCTGAATGTAGCCAACTGTTCAGCATTCCTTCTAGAGGTATCCCATGGACCTCAGCAGCTTCTGCTGTAAAACATGTGCGATCGTTTTGAATATATACTTATTCTGTATGAGCACAGAGGGCTAAACATCTGTCCATGGACACGTGTGGACTCCTGAGTGCCTTCCCAACCTATGCTGGCAACTCCGTGATTGGCAGGGGCCAGAGGTGATGCTGAACATGTGGCGGGACTGAAGGCCATTCTCTGTTGCTGGGCAGGACCATAGGCTGGGCTCTGAGGCTGCCCAGGTTCACTGAGGAGGCTCCCTGCTCATGCAGAGCAAGAGGTTATGCTCAGTGCTTGGTCCATGCTGCTGGCTTGGTTTTCTCCCCAGTGGCCTGTAGAGAGGCTCTGAGGTTGTCTAGGGTCTCTGTTCAGGCTTCCAGTGGGGCAGGATTGGAGGCTAGGGTCAGCCATGGGAAGTGACTTAGAACTTGCATAGCTACCCAGACAGAGAACAGAGAATGTTCTATTTCAAAGCATTGGCTGGACACCTAAGTCAGTCACAGCTGCTGACAAATCTCCTTAGCCAGGTAGGTTCATCTCCTCTCTGCAAGTGGGCAGATTCCCGTGGATCTCAGATTCGTTGCCACTACAATTTGGAACACTGTCTGGTCTGGCAGCTCTACGATCTGAGCACTGGTTGCTGTAAGCCGTGCCCACCTACTCCGTGTCTATAGGGTCCCCAGTGGTCCAGCACCACAGATGCCCCCAGGGATCCCCGTGAGGTGAGCTCTCACTGGGCCACCCAGAGAGTGGTTTGCCATTTGGGGAATGCTGGATGTCCACTCTGGGCTGTCTTTTTTTTCCTGAAGCCACTGTAGTTCCTTCTGGTCCCTGCTAGTGGTGCACTGTGCTGGCCAGGGGAAGGCGCACTGGGATCCACGTGAAATTGCTCATGTTACCCTTCTAGGGGTGTCCTTCTTGGTCTCTGGGGTCCCGGGGTGCATCAGCCTCACCCTTTTGTATTGAGAATCACGCACTGGTGTCTCATGTGAACGGGTTGCTCGTTGAGCGAAGGTGGAACTACATTGTCACTATCTGGATGAGGTCCTCCCTCTGTGAGGAACGGTTTTCTCTCTCCTGGGCTAAAAAGAGATGTTTCTCTGTATGCATGTGTTTGTGGGTATGTATTTGTATATATGTGTGTGTATGAATTTGCACATATACATGTTTGATATCCAAGAGGCAGAATGTTTAAATCATGAATTTTTTGATATTGAAACATAATGCTAACAGAGACAAATGCCTTTTCTGTTAACGATTATTCTGTGAGATGTTTCTCTTGCCATGCTGCTTATTTGATTGCTTATCACTATATGGGCTCTTTCTTTCTTTCTTTCTTTTTAAATTTTATAGTCTTTTTTTTTTTAGTTATAGATACAGGAAAAATGCCAGTGAAATATATTGAAGCATCATTTAGTGTTACCTGGAATATTTGCTTCATTCATGTTTAATATTACAATGGAGATGTTGGGATTTGGATTGACCATGTATTTTAATGTTTTACTTTATACCTTATCTATTGTTTTGTTTTACTATTTCTGCTTTGTGTTTCCTCTGTTAGTATTAAGAAAATATGAACTTTCTTTCAGTTTTTCGCTGTGACCATTATGCATTCAGTAATGTTGTTTTAGCTAGAAATGAAGGCATGCTTTTTTTTCTTAAGCCTGCTTTTCGAATCTGGTCATGGTAGGACATTACGTCATACCTGTGATTTCAGTCTGTCAGTACGTGGGCATTGTGATGCTTATGTATTTACATACATCTCGTTTTCAGGAGTACATTTTTGTTTTTAAAGTAAAGTCACATGTGCATAAGAGAAGTGAGCCACTCAGTGGAATTTCACAAACTGCTCACCTCTCTCCAAGCCAGTGAGATCAGAACACAGAGTACTGTCCTCTAACATTCCCTCTGAGCTCCTCAGTAACCCTCCCCCAAACTCGGCACTCTTTTCACCTGTAAGGCAAGAGGTTGCTGTGCTCATTTTGTACTTTACATAAATGGAGTCAGGCAGTGGGGACTCTTGTATTTGACTTTGTTTCTGTCTATTTGCAAGTAGATGTGTATTCCCGTGTGTTACTGTGCATCATTCATTAGAATGCACGGGTCCCTGGAAGGCTGGTAGTCACAATCAGTGAAGCATCTGCCTTCATCTCAGATCATAATCCTAGGGTGCTGAGATCCAGTCCTGAATGGGTCTCCTTGCTCAGTGGGGAGTCTGCTTCTCCCTCTGCCTGCTCTGCCTACACACCCCTCACACTGTGCTCTCTCTCTGACAAATAAACAAATAAAATATTCATATATACACATATATATATACACACACACACATATATATCTATACACTTATTTTAAATTAACATATAATGTATTATTTTTCCAGGTGTACAGGTCTGTAAATCATCAGGCTTACACATTTCACAGCACTCACCATGGCACATACCCTCCCCAGTGCCCATCACCTAGCCACCCATTCCCTACCCTCCCACCCCCCAGCAACCCTCAGTTTGTTTTGTGAGATTATGAGTCTCCTATGCTTTGTCTCCCTCTTCATCCCATCTTGTTTCAGTTTTTCCTTCCCACTCCCATGACCCCCCACCCTGCCTCTCATATTTCTCATATCAGAGAGATCATATGATAATTGTCCCTCTCTGGTTGACTTACTTAGCTCAGCATAATACCCTCTACTTCATCCACATCATTGCAAATGGCAAGATTTCATTGTTTTTGATGGCTGCATAGTATTCCATTATATACATATACCATATCTTGTTTATCCATTCATCTGATGATGGACATCTAGGTTCTTCCCATAGTTTGGTTATTGTGGACATTCCTGCTAAAGCATTCAGGTGCACGTACCCCTTCGGATCACTACATTTGTATCTTTAGGGTAAATACCCACTAGTGCAATTGTTTGGTCATAGGGTAGCTCTATTTTCAACTTTTTGAGGAACCTCCATGCTGTTTTCCAGAGTGGCTGCACCAACTTGCATTCCCAGCAACAATGTAGGAAGGTTCCCCTTTCTCTGCATCCTCGCCAACATCTGTCATTTCCTGACTTGTTAATTTTAGCCATTCTGACTGGTGTGAGGTGGTATCTCATTGTGGTTTTGATTTGTATTTCCCTGATGCCAAGTAATGCGCAGCACTTTTTCATGTAAACAAATAAAATCTTAAGAAGGAGAAGGAGAAGAAGAATGCATTGCTCCAATTCCATTGTATGAATACCAAATGATTGCATCATTCTACTATTAATGGAAGGGGAGAATGGTTTTCACTGCGGACTGTCATGAATAGTACTGGTATATAAAATCTATAATTTGTCTTTTACTAGAACGTGCACACATATCTGCTGGCTGTTTATATGGGACCAGATTGTTGGTAAATAGGTTAGATACGTTTGGCTTTAATAGATGCTACCATGTTCTTCCTCAAACACTTGTGCCCATTTTCACATCCACCAGCAGTGCATGGGGTTTCTGGCTTGTCCACATTTTGGTAGCTTATGTGATTTTGATGTTGGGTTCCTGGTTCATACATGATGATACTGAGTCCGGGTTGTATTTGCTTTTTTGCTGGTGTTGTCTTCCTTTGTTATTATAGAGTTGGACATGAACCATGGGATAATCTCTTCTACAAGGTGTCTAGTGAGTTCTTGTGGTCATTTTTTTTTTCTGTTACACTTTTTTCTTCAATCTTTGTCATGCTATATATTGTGAGAATGAATCTTTTGTCCCCACGACTCAGTCTACCTCTATTTCTGTCTTTTGAGCTTGTGATGCAGAAAAGTTTTGAATTTTATTGTAATCTCATTCTTCATTTCACCCTTCATGGTTAGTGTATGTTTTTTCCCTCGTCTTAGAAATTTTTTCTTATACCCTACCACAGGGACTGAATCCTTTGCGTTTCTCTATAAACACATCATTTTGTGTAAAATTTAAGTCAGAAATGTATTATAAATTACTGTGCTCTGTGGTTTCCTTAGTGTCTGAGGTATTCTATTTTTTCCCCCAACATGGCTGAAAAATTGAAATGTATTCTGGAAAAGTTGAACTATGTTTTCTTTCCATTTCCTTACACAAATCATTTTTTTCTAAAGATTTTATTCTTTATTTGAGAGAGAGAATGAACACAAGTTCAGGGGAGGCCAGAGACAGAGAGACAAGCAGACTCCCCACTGAGCAGGGAGCCCCCGGTAGGACTCTATCCCAGGACGCTGCATCAGGATCCAGTTTTTAGGCAGAAGCTTAACTGGCTGAGCCACCCAGGTTTCCTTACACAAGTCATGTGTTGATATGGATTCACACAGCCAATATCTTAGAGCAGACTGCTCCGTTGGCTTATCTCTATGTATTCTTCCTCTAGTGGTGTTAGCAGCTTCCCAAGACCAGACACCCAATGACAGTTGTGGTGTCATAGATCATGCGTGGGCCTCTGTGCTCAGATGAATGATTATTCCTGTTTTCCCACAGCAGACATGCCTCCAGGAGTTGGGCAGTTGCCATAAGCTTTGTGTTGCAGGCTGTCCCTGCAATCGTGGCAGCCTGATAGATGTTGTACCACTGTTGCTCTTTACTTCACTGGAGGTAGGATAAGTTCTACAGCTTTTATTGCCAAACAGGGGAGCATTGGCAACTCATTGGACATTGTCTGTAATGGAGTCCGACCCGCACTGACAGCTTTTGGGTGAAAGATTTCTGTCATGAAGTTGGATGCACACTTCTTTGTTGGGTTGACAGAGTGGCCAGAGATGTGTCCCTGGTGGCACAGTGTGCATCTTGGGTGACTTCCAGACCTTCACAAGTGGCCCTATGGCTGATGGTTGGAAGCATCTTAAAGTCAGACCTTCCAGGTACATAGACTTTGTGATCTACACTGCATGTGACTGTATATCACTGCCAGGTGAGCAGCAAAAGATCATGAAGGAAAATGTATTGGTTGCTGTTGTGGATATCTGCCCCGAATCATACATTCATATATGTGCCTTCTACAGTCTTGTCACTATTCCTTGAAGTCACGTGGTGATGTCGTGATCTGCACAAGCATTTCCTTGATTGATGTTTTAGTTATAATGGTCATTCCACTCATGTTTGTGTATAAAAAAGCTTGGGAATATAGTGAATGCACCTGGCTCTTGGGTAGAGGACAAATAAATTCATTGTACAGGAAAACAGATGTCTCCTTCCATGGCCGAGGATCAGGCAGCTATGCTAGATGTTCCTTGAAGACACTGGGGTGGCCTATGCTCAGAGTGTCCAACACAAACCCACTGCATGTGCAGCATCTCCCTGTATCAGTTGGGGGTGGGCAGTTGAGAAGTGGAATCAGTGTGATGAAGAAGTTTATGGTGTTTGCTGTGTCATGAGCCATAAGACACTTGGATTTTTGACCTGGGAACCTCTTGTCCTCTGCCAGTATTGGAAGATTGTTACAGGCGAACAGATTAGAGTATGGAATGTGTGTCATCTTGGAATTTTTATATTTCTTAGTATTATCCATGAACTTTATTCAAAATAAAATATATATTCATAGGTCTGTTTCTTGTTTGTTTGTTTTTTTTTAAGAATTTATTTATTTATTTGCGGGCGCCTGGGTGGCTCAGTGGGTTAAGCCGCTGCCTTCGGCTCGGGTCATGATCTCAGGGTCCTGGGATCGAGTCCCGCGTCGGGCTCTCTGCTCAGCGGGGAGCCTGCTTCTCTCTCTCTCTCTCTCTCTGCCTGCCTCTCTGCCTACTTGTGATCTCTCTCTGTCAAATAAATAAATAAAATCTTAAAAAAAAAAAAAAAGAATTTATTTATTTATTTGACAGAGAGAGATCACAAGTAGGCAAAGAGTCAGGCAGAGAGAGAGGAGGACGCAGACTCCCTGCTGAGCAGAGAGCCCGTTGTGGGGCTCAATTCCAGGACACTGAGACCATGACCTAAGCTGAAGGCAGAGGCTTTAAACCACTGAGCCACCCAGGTGCCCTGTTTGTTGTTTGTTCATTTATGTTCTTGTTTTGATTGTACACATAAGTGAATATATATGGTATTTGTCTTTGAGCTACTTGACATTGCATAATACTTCGTGGTTCAAACCACGTTTTCACACATGACAAGACACAATGAAAGAAGCAGAAACAGACCCATAAATACAATGAGTAGCCTGACTGTTACCAGTGTGGAATGGAGAAGGATGATAGGCAACATGAGGAAATGGGAATGTGAAGTACAGTCTTCCTATGGAATAATTAGTCATGGGGTGAAAAGAATACAGGGAACTCCTCCAATGGTATCTTGATAGCATTCTATGGTGCAAGATGGTAGCTGCTTGTGGTGAGCATAGTAGAACCCACAGAGTTGTCGAATGCCCATGTTGTACACCTGAACTAGTGGAACATTGTCCATTATACATTAATAGAAAAGAAATCAAGATGGATACTGAGAAGCATATACCTATGTAGATTAAACTAGTGTCTTAAGAAGTTGCAGGTAAAGAAAACTAACCCTATTCTTCCTGAGAAGCTAATCCTAGGTATTCATAGTAGGATAAAGTCCTAGGAAAGCAAACTGATCTGTAGCACAGTGGAGATAAGGGTTCCTTAATGTAGAAGGGAGGGGACAGGGAAAGTGAAAAGTCTGTCCAGCAGTGTGAAGAAGTGAACTAGAAGACCAAGAAGAGACTATGGTCTTCATAGACTGAGCAGCCCAGGGGGTACATGGAAGAACAGTCATTTCTGTGAGAGCTTCTTAACTCCATTTCCTTGAGTGTGGTCTCTGTCATCTGTCACCATTGAGGAGTGTGTGATAATGGCCCAGGTTTCAGGAAGGCTTTTCTGTGTAAGCGGATTCTTCGGGGAAGACCAGAAAGTGCAACCAGGTTGTATAACTGTGCTCATTTTAGGCAAAGTCCGTTCTCAGAAGGAAGCCTAGGTTCAAAGAAGTGATCCTGTAGCCTGAAGCCATGGGTATTAGTAAAAATGCAAGGGAAACTTGAAATTGATAAAGGCCACGGATGCAGTGGGGTCCAAGCAACAAAATCCAGCATCGCAGCCAGCAGCAGATTGCACCTGCGTTTCTCCTGAAAGAGGGAGCTATTTCCATGAATACGGTGGTGTGGCGAATTGAAGAAAGAAAAATAAGAGGAGGTCCAGAGAAAATTTTATAGGGGTAGAGTTGGCTTGGATGAAGAGGGAAGGGAAGGGAAGGACTCCATGCTCACCTCTATGCTCTTCCCGCTTTTTAGGAACCTTTGAAACTCTTCACCGTGATTCAGTCCTGGAATTCTGTGGGAAGCATACATTGTCGTCGTAAGACATCAGTGGCACATTTGTGAAAAGTAGAAACTCAGACCCCACCCAAACATCCAAATCGGAATATGAATTTTAATAGGATCTTCAGTTCATTGACATACACATTAACATTGGAGACGTGCACATGTAGCTCAGCCAGACTCTTCCATTATTCTACTCCTGATGTCATTCTGTAGGACATTGGTTTGATATCTGTGCATTGTTGTATGCCATAAATCAGGATATATGCTCTTCACTTCCCAGATATTTTGGGTATGGGTTATCCCATGACATCCATGTAAATTTAGGATGGATTTTGATCTTTGTGCAAAAATGGCATTGGAGTTTTGGTAGAGATTGCATTTTGTGTAGATCGCTTCAGTATTTATTGTGTTTCAATTATTCCAGTGGAAGAACATAGTTAGGCTTTCTACTTATTCATTCTTTGATTCCTGCACAGTATATTGTACTTTTCATTGTTTCTGGTTTGACCTCTACCATTATGTTAAATTGGAAGCATTTTTTGGGGGAAGGGGTTTGCTGTAACGTATGATGTTTCTGTTTTGGGAATCGTTCTTTGTTGTGTAGAAACAAAACTAATTTTTATGTGTTGGTTTGTGTACCAGCTTTATAAAATCCACATGAGTTTTAACAGGATTAAAACAATAAGGATTCGCAGGAGAAGCAATGGCAGTGGAGTAGGAGGATCCTAGACTCATGTGTCCTGTCATGAGCACCACTATGTAAAAGTCAGGTCATCCTAAATGCCCCAGACATTGGGCTGAAGAGTGACAGGAGAAACTCCCCAAGTAAGAGGAGAGAAGAGGCCACATGGAAGATGGCAGATAGTGTGGAGACATGGTTTAGGGAGGAGAGGAGTATAGCATTGTGGAGGGCAGGGAGCCCCGGTTGTGCGGTAGGTTTTGTGACAGAAGAGCACTCAGGGGATGCGTAAGGAGGTTTCCCAAAGCCATTGGCTTGAAGAGGGAGAAGGGCTGAATTTCATGAGTTCTTGGAACCAGCACATCTTAAAGCCTGGAGTTTAATGGTGAGCAGGTTTGGATAGGATAGAACCAGGAGGCACTGGGGTGCTCCTGGAGAGAAGGCTGGCAAACAACCGGGGACACAGAGTGGTGAAACAGCCATCTGTAGAACACCTGGGGCACACAGTGGGGAGAGTATCCAGTAGTCTAGGAGCACGTTCCTGAGAGGAAACATTCCATGACATGTGTCTCCAAGAACATGGGAGTTGGATGATACCATTTCCCACTCCCGTCCTGTAACATAGAGCAGAGGCCCACTCAGTGAGGACACTGGCTGTCTGCCTTGCTTGCACCAGGCCCCACCCCCTGTGATCTGAGGGGACTGCCCTTCTCAGTGAGGCTTGTCTCAGGCTCAGCAAGGTGAGCCCCTGCCCACATCACGTCTCCTGAGCAGAGAGTTCTGCAGGGCCTCAGCTCTGATGGAGATGACATCCGGTCTCCTTTCTCAAGCAGACCAGAGCTCACCTAGTTCAAACTGGCCACATTCAGGTCAGGGACCAAGAAATGCCCATAGAAGGCAAGGAGAGCCCCTGCAGACCCCTGGCCTGAAAGATACAGCAGGACCCTTCACTGGCTTCTCCAGTGTAGAGAGAGGATGGTACAGACTCCGACAGAATGCCAAGTTGAAAGAATTTATCTGCAAGAAAACAAACAGATAAGGCCAAGGCCAGAGATAAAAGGGAAACAGAGAGTAGTAACATGCTTGCTGGCTCTGCCCTCAGTGCGGCACCTGCTTGTGATTCCCTCTGTGCCTCTATAGCTCCCTCCTGTGTTCTTGTAATCCCATTCTCTCTCTCTCTCTCTCTCTCTCTCTCAAAATTTTTAAAAATCAAACATAGGTGAACAATTCAATAAGGAAGATTAGAAGCAGGCTTGATGTAAAGAGGAGGCTGGAAGAAGCAGAAGAATGACTTTGTCATATGGAAGGCAAAATAAAGGAAAATACTGAATCTGAACAAAGAGAGCGAGAAGAATCATGCAACATGGGATTTATTGAGGGAACTCATTGCTTCCGTCAATGTAAGATTCCCAGGTCTTGGGCTTTTCTATGCTGGGTGAGTACTGATTCCAAATTCAACTTTCCTGATTCTTACTGGTTTAAGGAGATTCCCAATTTCTTTGGTTCAAGGTTAGTACATCAGTCTTAATAACTTGTCTATTTTTAGGAATTCTCTCGTATGGTCCCCCCCCCCCGAATTACCCTATTTGTTGCTAAGTAATGGTTTACAGAGTTAAAGCACTGCCAGTTTTATTGATTTTGTTGATTGAAATAGGTATTACTTTCAGTGTTGAGTTAGTGTTAATCTGCTATTTTATTTCTTTCAGATTTTTCTTTATTTCTTCCTCTGCTCTACTAAGTTTCATCTAAATTTCTTCCTTTTTTAGTTCCTGTGGTGGAAATTAACTTGTTTATTCCAACATTTTTTCTTCACTCTGTATGGTATGACATGAAAAAATTGGGAAATGGAAAATCTAGTAGGGAAAAAACTGGCAGAAATAAACAATAAACAATGACCAAAAACAGTAAAAAAGTTAAAACAATGATTTTTAGGGATTTCTGTAATCATGTCATAGTGGGATTAGAGATAGTTTTAACTGTTTCTTTTTCAGTTTAGATTCCTCTACTCTATTGTTGGTTGCATAATTGTTCTGACTAGAATATCCTGGACTATACTCAAAGGCAGTGGTGGGGTCACTTCATTACCTGCTGATCATAGAGGAGAACCTTGCAGACTGTCCCTACTGAGTAGGTTTCAGCTTTTCACACATCTATGGCATTCATTAGGTTGAGGGGTTTCCTACTCTCTCTACGTTGAGTGTTTTTAGCATGACATGTTGTCCGGTGTGCCCATGTTTGAATTCTGTCTCCCTTAATATGATCATATCATTTTTGATCTTCATTCTGTCAATGTGGTGGCTTGAATTTATGTTTTTCTCTATGTTGGAGCACCCTTCATTCCAGGACCATTTTGCACTTAATCATCTTGTAAAAAGGGAAAATGTGTTGGTGATTCAGACGGCTATTTATTGTGGGCTATCAGTGAATATTCCTCACAGGCAGTAGTTTGTAAACTTTGTTGTTTGTAGTGTCTTCATCTGGCTTGGATGAGCTGGTAATGCTGGTGCCACAGACAGAGTGTTCTGCTAGTTTCTGTGATCTTCACACCTTGGAAATCTTTGAGGAGACTTCAGGTATATTTCCTTCAGTGTCTGAATATCCAGTGAACTCATGTGGCACACAATTTTTGTTTGTTTGAGTTTTTTCTTTTATTCCTCTTTCATTCTGCTTCATGGATGTAGATCAGTGGAGATTTATTCTGCTTTTCTGAATGATGGAGTCTCAATTGGTTAGACCTTTTTTGAAATTTGTACTTGTCTTTGACTATCAGTTTGTGGACACTGATTATCCATTGTTTCTCTTATAATTACTGTTATTCCTATGGTCAGTTATACTGTGTCTGTTTTTAGTTCTTTACCTTTCATTTTAGTTGGTCTTTCTCTATAATTCTTAATTTAGTTTATGGGCTGTCAGTGTTGTTGATCTTTTCTGCCAAACAACTCTTCCTGTGCTTGATATGTTCCTATTTTTACTGTACTCTAGTTGGTTCAGTTCAGTTTTCTCTTTCAATATCGATCATTCTGCTAATTTTGAGCTCATGTGACCCTTTTTCTGATTGATAGATATACAGGAAAGTGATTTGTGCTACACCCTGACCATAAGGCAGAATTATCTATTAGAATCTGTGCTCAGTACGTTGTGTGCCATGTTGTGTGTCCATGGAGAAATGAAGTCCTGATGACTCCTTCTCAGCCGTCATTCTGACATTGTCTGATTGCCTCGATGCTTCTATATTAGAAGTCTTCAGTATATTCTTCTGAATGTAGTAAGTGCAATGCTTTTACTTTTATTTGGTATCTTTCAGCTCTATGGTCACATGGCACCCAGAGTTTCCTGCTACAGTGAAGCATAGAAGGTTCTTCCCAGAAGGTATCAATGCACAGATACAAACATAGTGCCGTTGAGATTTTACACTTACGCACAGACTGGGACAATGATGGGGACAGTGAAGGGCATCAGTGAAATCCTGGACAATACAACCAAACCAAGGCAGTTGTCCTTAATGAGAATGTCACTGCCCCAAATGGTAAAGGATATAAACTGCTGCAGAAAACCTCCCTTTTTAAG
The DNA here is from genome assembly GCF_963455335.1 of Martes martes. Lineage (NCBI taxonomy): Eukaryota > Metazoa > Chordata > Mammalia > Carnivora > Mustelidae > Martes > Martes martes. The sequence continues at coordinate 55,399,838 of NC_137905.1, read as the reverse complement.
TCAACTGTTTCTGTGAGCACTGTGTTTCTGTCACAACAAGCTCCAATCAAATATTCAATCATAGGGATTTGTGGACAGACCATTTGGAAAATCTAAAAAGTAACCTAGTCCATGCTGAAAATAATGATTTGAGCCATTTGGAAGATAGGATTGGCCTGTCCTTTCAGTCAACTATTTCTGATCATCAGAGATTTAGAAATGAAGAACAAAGCGCTCAGTGGGATCCATTCGAGAGGGGTTTCACAGAGGAGTCAAACCTCCAGAATGACCAGAGGGTTTCCACTGGAGTCAGAATTGCTCAGTGCACTGAATCTCAGAAAACATTGAACCAGGGTTCCAGTGTTCACAGATGTGTCAGGGCTAGGTTTGCAGAGAACCATTATGAATGTGATAAATGTGGGGAAGGCTTTCATCCAAGCTCTAACCTCAGTATACATAATGGTCACCATTTGGGACACAGTCCTCATAAATACAATGAATGTACGAAAGCTCGTAAACCGTCCTCCAGTGTTGGTGATCATCAGAGGATTCATGAGGGAAAAAAACCCATTCACATCTAATAAACCAGGGACCATGTTTAGTCAGTCATCAAGCCTAAACATCAATGAGATAATCCCTTTGGAAAAGGAAAGTTACATTTTTAAGGAATGTGGTAAATCCTTTGACTGCCACTCAACACTATCTCAACATCAGCAAATGCATACTGGAGAAAAAGTATACAAATGTGAAGAAGGTGGTCAAAGCGTTAAGGACTGTTCATCAATAAATAGACGTTCACAGATATATTCTGCAGAGAAACCCTACAAATGTCAAGAATGTGGCAAGGCTTTTAACAATCAACTCAGGTCTTAATAGACATCACAGAATTCATAATAGAGAGAAACCTTACCAATGTCATGAATGTGGCAAGAGCTTTAACCAGTGCCCAGCCCTTATTCAACATCGCAGAATTCATAGTGGAGAGAAACCTTACCAATGTCAAGAATGTGGAAAAGCGTTTTGTGACAGGTTAACCCTCACTCAACATCACAGAACTCATACTGGAGAAAAACCTTACCAATGTCAAGAATGTGGCAAGGCATTTACCTGGAGGTCAAATCATTCTCGGCATCACAAAACTCATAGTGGAGAGAAACCTTACCAATGTCAAGAATGTGGCAAGGCCTTTTGTGACAGGTCAACCCTTACTCAACATCACAGAATTCACACTGGAGAGAAACCTTACCAATGTCAAGAATGTGGCAAGGCCTTTAACCACAGCTCAGTCCTTGCTAAACATTACAGAATTCATACTGGAGAGAAACCTTACCAGTGTCAAGAATGTAGCGAGGCCTTTATACACAGCTCAAACCTTACTCGACATCACAGAATTCATACTGGAGAGAAACCTTACCAATGTCAAGAATGTTTCTTTCCTTTACACATTTTCTCAGCTGAGAGACAGAGGGAGCACATGAGTGAGGAAAGGGAAAGAGGGAGAAGCAGATTCCCACTGAGTGGGGATCCCAACTCACAGCTCCATCCCAGGAGTCTGGGATCATGACCTGAGCTGAAGGGAGACCCTTAACCTACTGAACTGTCTGGGTCCCCCTTGCTTGTAGTTTCTGAGGAGGAGAACAAAGTCAAAAGATGTGTGGATAAAATTAAATTTCCTTCAACTTCCAGTCTGTTGATAAATACCTGAGAAAGGCAGAGTAGGACATTCCTCAGGGAACTCACAACTGCCTCAAGGTTAATGTTTTGTTGGATGCAAAAAACAGCCTTAGCTCGACAATAGCCAGACCTCCAGGACCTTGTGATTCCTCTTTAACCTATGAAAATTGCTTTGGAAACGTCCTTGAACTCTATTCCCCAAATGTAGCTTGGAAACCATCCTTCAAGCTTGTGGCCCACTGATAGATATATGGAGGGTCTCCTGACTAAAGTGTTACCTAACAGTGAGTGGCCTCATTAAAACATCAGGTGGGAGGCCCTGAGGGTCCTGGAAACTTGCTTCCAAATTCCTTAGAGCCTCCTGCTATCCCTCACCTCCTCCCCACCTGAAAGCATAGAACCAGTCACTGCTCACATTCCTCTCCCCTTGCATTAGGACCACAGTGTTAGCACCACGGATATCTCAACAATCCTTTCTTCATCATTCACTCCAGAAGCCCAGTATTTCACATCAAAACATGTCTAGAATTGCTTGACCATTGGCTTCTCTCCCACATCCCAACACTTTGTACTGGACAAGAAGGGCTGTCATCTCTGTGTGGTTGATAGAGTTGACTTCTGGGAGTGAAAGGAGTGAAAGTTCTCAACCAGGCAGCCCCCTGCCCCATAGGTTTTTCTTTTTTCCCACACTCATATCACAGAGACGAAAATGTCAGGTCTGGTTCTAGGTGGTGACACTAACTTCCTCTTCATCTTAGGAACCATCTTAGGGGCACAGTTTGTCAGTGGCCACTTGGTGACTGCGGTATTTATTACAGGGACTGCTGACATTCAGGGATGTGACCATAGAATTCTCTGAGAAGGAGTGGGGACACCTGACCCACGCTCAGCAGCAACTGTACAGGGACGTGATGTTGGAGAACTATGGACACCTCCATTTCTTGGGTGAGGAAGTCTCCTTCCAGGTTTTCAAAACCCCACACAGGGTTTTGTTGCTTCCTGTGAAGACTGCCTCTTGGGAGATTTCTCTTGGAATGACTGGATTTCAGATGCAGGCAGAAAGGGACAAAAGTAGGGGCTTGTGGATAGAGAGACAAATCTTCATGATGTTTCCTTTTCAGCCTTAGCTTCTCCTTCCTCAAGGTAACATCATGGCTTGTGAAGATGAGTGGCAGTTCTCAACATTGAGTGACATAGAATGGTGCTGCTCACATCTGAGACTGAAACTTCCCCCCTTCTTATTTTCATGTCTGCTACTTAGAAGTGGAGGTCAGGATGTGAACATTGGAAATGCCTACAGTGTGTTCTAAGGGGACTGTTGGGCAACAGCTTTTGGGAAACCATTTTCTAGAATTGTCCAACATCATCTCCTCTCTACTGAACACAAGACTCATGGGAAGTTAGAATCGGCAGCAATAGTCATTTTCCTTTTTCCTCATAAACAGGTTTCCTTCTGTCAAAGCCAGACCTGATGATATATTTGGAGCAAGAGAAGCAGCTCTGAGATGTGAAGAGAAAGGAGACCGGAGGCTTCCATCCAGGTAGGTGGGAATGAATGAGGCAGATGACAGAGGGGAGGTCCAAGTCTGAAGGAGGAAGGTAGACCTTAAGCTGTGGTTTGAATCTCTCTCTTTGAATGAGGATTAGCTGGAGACATGCCCAGTTTCTTTTTTCTCTCTCTCCCAGAGGGACATCTGCTCTCCAACATTATTAAGCTCTTGCATTCTCTAGGGATTCTCCTTCAGCTCCAGTGATGATCCAGCATATAATCATCATATAATTGGAGGGGGAGGCCTCCTTAATTTCCCTCCATTGCTACGAGGACCCTGGGGAAGTCATCCTATTTATGAGGACCTCTACGCTAAAGTCTTTGTAAATTCTGGTTTTCATCATGAGACAAGTAGGTCAGGGGGTTTGGTGCAGAAATTCCAGAACACTGAAGACAGATTTCTAATGTTCTCTGGCTTATACTTTCTAATACTTAATACTTAGTATACTTCATACTTTCTAAGCTTCTACAGAGGCTTTAATCTTAGGCCTACAAAACTGAGATTCAGTAACTTCATCAGTTAACAAAACACTGCCCTAAATTGAGAAAATGTACAGCTTTATTTCCCTTCAGATGTTCTTTTTTCTTATTCTTTCCTTCTTTTCTTTCTTTTTTAATATATAGATATTTCCACTCTTTGGGTTTGGTTCTCAACGGTGAAATAGTGTAATGTCTCTCTTTGTTTCCTAGAATTTCTACATAACAAATGCTGTTGGGGAACTAGCACATTTAGAACTTGAACTTGTAGCCTTTAATAAAGTCTCATTTATTACCTCATTTTTTAATAATTGCATCATGATTCTGTCTTCTGTGAACTTCTTGTGACTTTGTCATGTGTGTTTTCACTTTCTGATTAGTTCTATATGCGATTTAGTTCTATATTTTGTACATCAAATGTCCTGATATAACATGCACATGTGCTTTTTATTTTTTATTTTTTTATTTTTTTTAATTATTTTTTTAAGATTTTTATTTATTTACTTAACAGAGAGAGAGAAATCACAAGTAGGCAGAGAGGCAGATAGAGAGGGAGGGGGAAGCAGGCTCCCTGCTGAGCAGAGAGTCCTATGTGGGCCTTGATCCCAGGTCCCTGAGATCATGACCTGAGCAGAAGGCAGAGGCTTAACCCACTGATCCACTCAGGCACCCCACATGTGCTTTTTAAGTAGTGAGTTAGACAATAAAAATTTTATTTGTTTTAGAGACAGAGAGAGAGAAAAAATGAGTAGGGAAAGGGCAAAAGGAGAGGGAGAAGCAAAGTCTCTGCTGAGCAGGGAGCCCTGAATACAGGACCCCGAGCTCATGACCTGAAATGAAGGAAGCTGCTTAACTAATTGAGCCCCACAGGTACCCCAATGCCCATATTTAGAAAATCTTCTTTTCAGTAATGCGATGTCATTTCCGGGAAATTAATCATGAGCTTTTTCTTCTACTTTCCTTAGAGTGTATCAGAATTTAACCCCAAATATTAATTTCATATACAGTGTCTCTCAGCATATTTTTCAACTTTCACAGTGTTTATTTACTGAGGAATGAAAATGTTTGTTTCCTCTGTCTCACAGAATTGAATTACAGGTTTACATTCAGTGCAGGAGGAGGAGTATATTAATAACCTAATACATTTCTTTCAAGCTTTTTAAGTGTTCAAAAAATTTTCATTTATAGCTTTTTATGATTGATTTTAATGAGAATTTTTTACGATGTTATAGTCCATGAAGACATGCCAATCAAATGCTTGTTTTTCATGGGTACATGGACACAGTTTTAAATTATGGTTATATGGAAGTTTTCCTTTTCTGTCATACATCAATGTTTTATTTAGAATTTTGTGGGTCGAGTTTTGTCTTATTCTGGTATGGTTATTTCCTGCTGCTTCTGTCTAGCTCATTCCACAACATTAACTAGGTGTAGATTCGGTTTTATCTATGTATGTTGTTACAGGAAGAGAATTTCCAGTTCAGTATATTTCAAGACCATTGAAGTATGCCTCAAAAAAGAATGACCTTCATGCTTTTTGCCGGTAAATTTTGTGTGTCTTTGTCTTGTGTTTGTATGTCACACATACATAACTGTGTGACCCCTACTTTTTGTCTCCTTGGTAACTGGTCAGTGAATGTTGTACCCTGTCTAGGTGAGTTGTCATCCACATAGTTGTCATCCACCATGTATTTGTGGGTGAATTTTTATTCTCTCTGCATGAGAGAAAGACTTTTGAATTCAAAGTAATTTTCAAACATTTTATACTTCTGTATCATGTTTTGGTATGAAATATGAAAGATATATTTTATCTGTAATTGTAAGATGAATACCCATGATATGCCTTGGTACTTTTCTCATTGCCTTTTGTGTCTTCTGGGAGTATTTTCCTTGTGGTTACCTTAGAGATTCCTTAAAACAACATTGTTGTAAAACAAACCATTTCAACCTCTGTGTCAGGTACATAGAAGACTCTTTGTCCTGTCTCTACCTCAGCACCCACTTTGTTACCAGTATCACACATTCTGTTATGTTGTGTACTTTATGACCTACATTAATGATTTTTATACTTTTTTGAAAACAAAGCTCTGTAGCAGAAATAAACGTGACTGGTATCTCATTACAACACTGCAGGTTGGTGTAATTGTCTACATATTTATGTTCAGCAGAGAGCTTTGTGTTCTCGTGTGGTTGCAGTTCCTGGGTAGAATCCTTTTATTTCATCTAAAGAGCGTTCCTTTAATGGTTCTTGTAGGACAGGTCTACTGGTAAACGTAGAGGGGTCTTTACTTGGGAATGTCTTCATTTCTACATCTGTGGAAAGGAGTTCTGCCCGGTAAAGCATTCTTGGTGGTATTTTTCGATCTTTCAGTAGCTGAGTACATTATGCCAGCCCCATTCTTGTTGGGACTACTGAGATCCCACTACTGCTCTTCTAGGAGCTCTTGCACAAGGTCAAGTGCATTTGCCATGCTGTTTCAGAAGTCCATTTTCATTTGTGGTGTTTGATGGGTTAATTACAACATGTCATCAGTCCTCCCATTCTTTGTATGAGTCTGCTATATATACCATAGTTTTATAAGGAAGTAATTTGAGGAAATAAAACATTAAGGCAATCATAGGGAAAAGACATTTACTGTAGTGCATTGGGTTTATCAAGATAAACTTGTCTGTGTAAGTGGACTGTTACTGATGAAAAGCTTGTTATTCAGTGGTTGACTCTATTTGTTAGTAGACCTGAAAGGATTCAGGGGCAGATGGGTCTCTAGAGAGGGATCAGTAATTTCAGTGTGATTCTTTTTTTCTTTTGACTCTATTTTGTACATGTAGATGGGTGTCCAAAGAAAGCCAGAGTAGCAGAAGTTTCATCAGATAAACTAGCCTTTTATCTTTTGTTTAGACTGCTTTGATATCAGGATACTGCTGACCCCACAGAATGATTTTGAGTGTATTTCTCTATTTTAAAATTATGTTTTTTTATTGCTAAGATTTTGATAGAGATTGTCGTGAATGATTTTTGTAAATGTTAATTTCTTTTTTCTTTTTTTAAAGATTTTATTTATTTATTTGACAGAGAGACAGGGATCACAAGTAGGCAGAGGGGCCAGCAGAGGGAGAGGAAGGGAAGCAGGCTCTTTGCTGAGCAGAGAGCCCCATGTGGGGCTCGATCCCAGGACCCTGGGATCATGACTTAAGCTGAAGGCAGAGGCTTTAACCCACTGAGCCACCCAGGCACCCCTAAATGTTAGTTTCTTTTTCTTGTCCTGAACCATATCTCACCATCTAATGCCCAAGGGTTCTACCTAATGATTGCTAATTGAACAAAGTCACTACAAATATAATGATAAGCTATAGCTACACAATTCTCAAGGACTATTGATAAAATTTTACCCTGTATGTTTCTCCTGTTGTTTTGTGAGCATAGAGAACACAAGCAGAGTTTTAGGGTTTTGATCCACACAGAATGCAGTGTGTCACATTAAGCTAAAGATAGATTTTGAAGTCCCAGAACTAAGTAGGAAGAAGCACGTGTACATACATATGTGTGTGTACCTATATCTTCAGAAGGAAAAGGAATCTTGGTTCAAACCAAGATTTCAAACCAAGGTCAAGATTCAAACCAAGGTCATTTCCAAGTTTGAAAAGTGATGATTTCCTAGCAAACAAAGAGATATTAGATTCACAATAGAAATAGTTTTCTCTGTATTTTATTGAATTTATGCTTCCTATATCTCGTGTATCTTAGTTTGAGAATCTCCCCATGCGAATCCTCTCTTACATAACTGGGTTTTACTCCTGTAGGATCTACTCTGTTTTCCTTATTCCTGTGTCGACCTGTTGCTAACCTACCTTGATAGAGATTTTAACAAGAGTTTCCATGGAATGACATGGTATTCAAAATTTAATTTAAATGTGAGAGTAATTCTCCAGGGAGCATTATAAATTCCCTGTAATTAAATTGATAGACATCACTCCTTCCTTTGCGATTAGAGAAGTAAGAGTTCTTTAAGTTATTCTTCTTTTCCCTTCTGGGAAGTGACATCATCCAAGTTGGTCACTTTAACCATTTAAACATTTGATTAGGTAAAAATGTGGAGATTTCATGAGTCACAGGTGTTTTGCTTTGATGTTTATTTGAAGAGAAGAAAGATGGGACAGGGCTGGGAGCTGAGTAGATGTTCTAACTTAAAAAGAACACATTCTTCTGTTAGGAGTGATGGAGCAGCCCAGTGAAGAGATGAACCAGGTCCAGGGTGACACATTGGCCTGAATTTTTCATGTGGGGAGAGGACCCCTGTCCAAGGCTACACTACTGACTCTGAATCTAGAAGGAAAAGTTGTACTTCCTTTCTTCCCAAATCCTGTCCAGTTCTTCTGCTTCATCTCCATTCCAGTGATGGAGGCATCACAGCTGACTTTCCCTCTGGTATTCTGGAAACCTTGTTGTCACAGCACTCCCCCTCCCACCTAAGCCAGGCAGGGCCTTGCCTAGCCATAGGAGTAGCTTGGAGTTTTCTAATGCCACTGCAAATGGTTGATAACAGGATCATGTGAGGCCATATGTGCATTTTAAATACAATGTTGTCACCACTGCACTGGAAGAAAAGCAAAAAGCCATCACTGGGTCACAGGATTAGTTTAGGTCTTTGGCACTTGAAGTTGTGAGGACAGATAAAACATGATCTTGTGACAGTTTGAGAGGATGGTAAGTGTTATGGAAGTGAAATATGGTGAACTCTTGAAATGCAAACAAAGATATGGTAGAGCAGTCCCTTTGGTCACTGCAAGGCCTTAGGAAGCTACTCATGATGAGTGAATGGGACAGAGATGCGTTTCTGGGAAATGTGGTTGTCTGGGACGTCCGAAGCTTTTCTCATGATGTAATGTATTCCCTGCTGGTCCTGAGGACCAGTTGCTATCGGATGACAGAGATAATTGTACTCTCTGAGGCCCAGATGCGTGGAGTGCATGGAGAGGGGGTATTGGTTGATTTAAACATGGTGGGCATAGCTTAAAGATCTATTGTCACATGACAATAGATGTTGAAGACGAGGAAGGCTGCTGGATACTGCTAGTGAGAACCAGCCAGGTGTGTGCTGTGGTTGCACAAATCTTTGATATCCCAGGAATATAACCCAACATAGGTCTGATCCAGGATAGATGGGTGACCTTGTAAGCATAATGACCTGTGATTGGCAGGGCCCTCCCTCACTTCCACTCAGTCCCATGAAGAATCTATTCCTGTGCTCTGATCTATGTGCCAGGCACTGATTCATTGAGAAGTAAACCACTAATTAACCAGCAGTGATCATTTCTGCTTCAAAAACCCTTCCTAATATTTGGGAACGCTGTCCCTATGTTGTTTCAGAGCCCATGCTATCCCTCCACTCCTCCTGACATGAGTGAACAGAGGATTTTTCAAGCTTTATAACTGTGCTCATTTTAGGCAAAGTCAGTTTTCAGGAGGAAGCCTAAGTTGAAACAAGTAATTCCATAACCTGAAGCCATGGGTTTTAGTAAAAATGCAGGGAAAACTTGAAATTTATGAACACCACGGATTCAGTGGTTTCTGGTACAAAATCCAGCCTTACAGCCAGAAGCAGATTGCACGTGCATTTCTTGTGAAAGAGGGAGCCATTTCCATGAATATGGTGGTGCGGTGAATTGAAGAAGGAGAAATAAAAAGAGGTCCAGAGAAGAGTGACTGGTCAATATCGTTATACAGGGATACAGTTGGCTTGAATGAAGAGTGATGGGAAGGGAAGGACTCCATGCTCACCTCTGTGCTCTTCCCCCTTTTTAGGATCCTTTGAAACTCCTTTAAAAAAAAAAAAAGAGGATTTATTTATTTATTTATTTATTTGACAGAGAGAGGGATCACAAGTACACAGAGAGGCAGGCATTGAGAGGGGAAAGCAGGCTCCCTGCTGAGCAGAAAGCCCGATGCGGGGCTCAATCCCAGGACCCTGGGACCATGACCTGAGCTGAAGGCAGAAGCTTTAACCCACTGAGCCACCCAGGCGCCCCCCCTTTGAAACTCTTCATCATAATTCAGTCCGGGAATTGTGAGCGAAGCATACATTGTCGATGTAGGACATCAGTGGCACATTTGTGAAAAGTAGAAACTCAGACCCCATCCAAACATCCAAATCAGAATATGACTTTTAAGATCTTCAGTTCATTGTCATATCCATTAACACTGGAGAAGTACACATCTAGCTCACCTACACTCTTCCATTATTCTGTTGTTCTACTCTATTTGATAACTGTGTCTTATATGCCTTAAATCAGGATTCATGCTCTTCATTTCCCAGATTATTTTGGGTATGGGTTGTCCCATGACATCCACATGAAGTTAGGGTGGATTTTGATCTTTGTGCAAAAATGGCATTGGAGTTTTGGTAGAGATTGCATTTTCTGTAGATCCCTTCAAGATTTATTGTGTTTCAAGTATTCCAGTGAAGGAACATAGATGTGTTTCCAATTTATTCATTCCTTGATTCCTACACAGTACATTTTCCATAATTTCTGGTTTGACCTCTACATTATGTTAAATTGGAAACATTTTTATTGGGGGGGGTGGTGTTTGTTCTAGAAGTATGATGTTTCAGTTTGGGGAATTGTTCTTTGTTGTGTAGATACAAAACTAATTTTTATATGTTGATTTGTGTACCAGCTTTATAAAATCCTTATGAGTTTTAATAGGATTAAAACAATAAAGCTTCCCAGGAGAAGAAATGGCAGTGGAGTAGGAGAATCCTAGACTCATGTGTCCTGTCATGAGCACCACTAGGTAACTCTCAGGTCATCCTAAATGCCCCAGACATTGGGCTGAAGAGTGACTGGACAAACTTCCTAAGTAAAAGGAGAGAAGAGGCCACATGGAAGATGGCAGATAGTGTGGAGACATGGTTTAAGGAGGAGAGGAGTATAGCATTGTGGAGGGCAGGGAGCCCTGGCTGTGCAGTAGGTGTCATGACAGAGGAGCACTCAGGGGATGCCTAAGGAGGTTTCCCAACACCATTGGCCTGGGAAGGGAGAAGGGCTGAATTTCATGAGTTCTTGGAACCAGCACATCTTAAAGCCAGGAGTTTTAATGGTCAGCAGGTTTGGATGGGATAGAACCAGGAGGGCACTGGGGTGCTCCTGGAGAGAAGGCTGGCAAAGAACCTGGGGGCTCACAGCATGGAAACAGCCATCTGAAGACCACCTGGGATGCACAGTGGGGAGAGTATTCAGTAGTCTAGGAGCACATTCCTGAGAGGAAACATTCAGTGACATGTGGCTCCAAGAACATGGGAGTTGGATGGTACCATTTCCCTCTCCCATCCTGTAGCACAAAGACAGAGCCCCACTCAGTGAGGACACTGGCTGTCTGCCTTGCTTGCACCAGGCCCCACCCCCTGTGATCTGAGGGGACTGCCCTTCTCAGTGAGGCTTGTCTCAGGCTTAGCAAGGTGAGCCCCTGTCTACATCTTGTCTCCTGAGCAGAGATTTTGCAGGGCATCAGTCCTGGTGGAGTTGACATCAGGTCTCCTTTCACGAGCAGACCAGAGCTCACCTAGTTCAAACTGGCCACACTCAGGCCAGGGACCAAATAGGCAAGGAAGAGACTGTAGCAGGCAAGGAGAGCCCCTGCAGACCCCTGGCCTGAAGGATACAGCAGGAAACATCATTGGCTTTTCTATCACACAGAAGAAGGTAAAGACTTAGACAAAATGCCAAGATGAAAGAATTTATCCAAACAAAACCAGCAGATGAGACCAGGGCCAGAGATGCAATGGAAACAGGTCGTAGTAAGGAGCTTGATGGACAACTGAACGCATCAATCACAAAGGATACTGAAAGTGTTGAGAAAAGAATAGTGTGAACTTTACCACAGAGATAAGAGTTAAAAATAATTGGGTGTGGGGCGCCTGGGTGGCTCATGGGTTAAGCCTCTCCCTTCAACTCAGATTATGATCTCAATGTCCTGGGATTGAGTCCAGCATCTGGCTCTCTGCTCAGTAGGGGGCCTGCTTCTCTCTCTCCCTCTGCCTGCCTCTCTGCCTTCTTGTGATCTCTGTAAAATAAATAAATAAAATTTAAAAAAAATAAATTTAATTTTTTAAAAAATTGGGTGCTTGGTGGATCACTCAGGGAAGCCACTGACTCCTGATTTCTGCTCAGACCTGATCTCAGGGCCCTAGGATTCAGGATCAAGTCAGCCTCTGTAGTTAGTGTGATGCCTGCATGTGATTCCCTCTCTCTGCAGTTCCCACCCAAACTCTTATGATCGCCCCCTCAAATATATGTCTTTCTAAAAATCAAGCATAGGTGAACAATGTAATAAGCGAGATTAGAAACAGGCTTGATGTTAAGAGGAGGCTGGAAGAAGCAGAAGAATGACTTTGTCATATAGAAGGAAAAATAAAGGAAAATACTGAATCTGAACAAAGGGAGGGAGAAGAATCATGCAACACAGGATTTATTTAGGGAACTCATAGCCTCCATCAAAAGTAGTAAGATTCCCAGGTCTTGGGTTTTTCTGTGATGGGAGAGTATTTCTTCCAAATTCAACCCTCATGATTCTTATTGGTCTAAGGTGATTTCCAAATTCTTTGGTTCAAGGTTAGTAATTCATTCTTTTTTTTTTTTTTAAAGATTTTATTTATTTATTTGACAGACAGAGATCACAAGTAGGCAGAGAGGCAGGCAGAGAGAGAGGGAGAAGCAGGCTCCTTGCTGAGCAGAGAACCTGATGTGGGGCTCGATCCCAGGACCCTGGGATCATGACCTGAGCCGAAGGCAGAGGCTTTAACCCACCGAGCCACCCAGGCGCCCCTTAGTAATTCATTCTTAATAACTTGTCTATTTTTAGAAATTCTGTGTTTTGTTTTGTTTTTCTAAATTTCCCTTTTTGTTATTATGTAATGGCTTATGGAGTTAAAGCATCTCCAGTTTTATTTTATTGATTGAAATGGACATTACACTCAGTGTTCCATTAGTGTTAATCTGCTCTATATTTTATTTTGGATTTTTCTTTATTTTGTTCCTCTACTAAGTTTCATCTAAGTCTCTTCCTTTTTTAATTCTTCTGGTGGAAATTCAGTTGTTTGTTCCAACATTTTCTTAACTCTGTATTGTATAAGATGAAAAAATTGGGCAATGGACAGCCTAGTAGGGAAAAACTGGCAGAAATGAACAACACAAACAAGGACCAAAAACAGTAAAAAAAATTTAAAATGATGATGTTTAGGGATTTCTATAATCGTGTGATGTGTGAACAGAGATACTTTCAGTGTTTCTTTTTCAGTTTAGATTCCTTTACTCTATTTTTGGTTGCATAATTCTTCTGACTAGAGTGTCCAGAAGTATATTCAAGGCAGTGGTGGGGTCACTTCATTACCTGCTGATCATAGAGGAGAAGCTTGCAGACCGTCCCTACTGAATAGGTTTCAGCTTTTCATACATCTGTGGTGTTCATTAGTTGGGGTTTCCTTCTCTCTCTACCTTGAGTGTTTATAACATGACAGGTTGTCCAATACCCCCATATTTGTATCCTGTCTCCCTTAATGTGATCATGTCATTTTTGGCCTTCGTTCTGTTAATGTGGAGTCTTGAATTTATGGTTTTCTGTATGTTGGAGCCCCCACATTCCAAGTCCGTTTCCCACTTGATCATCTTGTAAAAAGGGAAAATGTGCTTTTGATTCAGTTTCCTCTATTTTATTGTGGACTTTGAGTGACTATGCCTCACAGGCAGTGGTTTGTAAACTTCGTTATTTGTAGTGTCTTCATCTGTCTTGGATGAGCTGGAAATGCTGGTGCCACAGAGAGAGTGTTCTGCTAGTTTCCCTGATCATCACTCCTTGGAAATGTTTGAGGAGATTTGCAGTCCTTTCTCCTTCAGTGTCTCTTTGAATATCCAGTGAACTCATCTGGGACAGTTTTTGTTTGTTGGATTTTTTTCATCTATTCCTCTTTCATTCAGCTTCATATTTGTAGATCGGTTGAGATTTTTTCTACTTTTCTGAGTGATGGAGTCTAAATTGGTTATAACTTTTTTGAAATCTATACTTGTCTGTTAGTATCAATTTGTGGGCACTGATTATCCATTGTTGCCTCTTATAATTACTTTTATTTCTATGGTCAGTTATACTGTATCTGCTTTCACTTCTTCACCTCTCACTTTAGTTGGTCTTTTCCCTATTATTCTTAATTTAGTTCATGGGCTGTCAATGTTGTCGATCTTTTCTGCCAAACAGCTCTTCCTGTGGTTGATATGTTCCTATTTTTACTGTACTCTAGTTGGTTCATTTCAGTTTTCTGTTTCAATATTGGTCATTCTGCTAATTTTGAGCTCATGTGACCCTTTTCCTGATTGTTAGATATACAGGAAAGTGATTTGTGCTACACCATGACCATACCGCAGAATTCTCTATTAGACTATGTGCTCAGTACGTTGTGTCCATGTTGTGTGTCCATGGAGAAATGAAGTCCTGATGCCTCCTTCTCAGCCACCTTTCTGACATTGTCTGATTCACTTGCTGCTTCTATTTAAGAAGTCTTCAGTATATTCTTCTGAATGTAATAAGTACAGTGATTTTACTTTTATTTGGTATTTTTCAGCTGTATCTTCACATGACACCCAGAGTTTCCTGCTAAAGCAGAGCATAGAAGATTCTTTCCAGAAAGTATCAGTTCCCAGGTAAAAACGTAGTACTGTTGAGATTTTACACTTATGTACAGACTGGGACAGTGATGGGGATAGTGACGGGCATCAAAGAAATCCTGGACGATACACCCCAACCAAAGCCAATGTCCTTAATGAGAATGTCACTGCCACAAATGGTGAAGGATAAAAAATGCTGTGGAAAACCTCGCTTTTTAAGTCAACTGTTTCTGCAGAGCAGTGTGTTTCTGTCAGCACAAGCTCCAATCAAATATTCAAATGTAGCTATTTGTGGACAGATCATTTGGAATGTCTGGAAAGTAACCTAGTCCATGCTGAGAATAATGACTTGAGCCATTTGGAAGACAGGATTGGCCTGAAGAACAAAGTGCTCAGTGGGATCCATACGAGAGGGGCTTCACTGAGGAGTCAACCCTCCAGAATGACCAGAGGCTTTTCACTGGAGACAGAATTGCTGAGTGCACTGAATCTGAGAAAACATTGAACCAGGTCTCCAGTGTTCACAGATGTGTCAGGGCTAGGTTTGCAGAGAACCATTATGAATGTGATAAATGTGGGGAAGGCTTTCATTCAAGATCTAACCTCAGTATACATAATGGTCACCGTATGGGAGACAGTCCTCATAAATATAATGAATGTGGGAATGCTTGTAACCAGTCCTCCAGTGTTGGTGATCATCAGAGAATTCATGAGGGAAAAAACCTACTAATATCTGATAAAGCAGGGACCATGTTTAGCCAGTCATCAAGCCTAAATATAAATAAGATAATTCCTAGGGGAAAGGAAGCTTATAGTTTGAAGGAATGTGGTAAATACTTAGACTGCCACTCAACACTATCTCAACATCAGCGAATGCATACTGGAGAAAAAATACACAAATGTGAAGAAGGTGGTAAAACCTTTAAGGACTATCCATCAATAAATGGACATAGACAAACCTATACTGGAGAGGACGTTACCAATGTCAAGAATGTGACAAGACCTTTAACTGCACTTCACAGCTTATTCAACATGACAAAATTCATACTGGAGAGAAACTTTACCAATGTGAAGAATGTGGCAAGAGCTTTATACAGAGCTCAGCCATTATTTGACATCACAGAATTCATACTGGAGAAAAGCCTTACCGAAGTAAAGAATGTGGCAAGGCCTTTAATGACAGCTCAAACCTTGTTCAACATCACAGAATTCATACTGGAGAGAAACCTTACCAATGTGAAGAATGTGGCAAGGCCTTTATTTACAGCTCAAGGCTTATGCAACATAACAGAATTCATACTGGAAAGAAACCTTACCAATATCAAGACTGTGGCAAGGCCTTTTACCAGAGCTCACATCTTAACGAACATCACAGGATTCATACTGGAGAGAAAACTTACCAATGTCAAGAATGTGGTAAGGGCTTTCACAACAGCTCAGACCTTACTCAACATTACAGAATTCATACTGGAGAGAAAACTGACCAATGTAAAGAATGTGGGAAGGCCTTTAATCAGAGGTCAAGTCTTACTGAACATCACAGAATTCATACCAGAGAGAAACATTATCAATGTCAAAAATGTGGCAAGACCTTTAACCATAGCTCAACCCTCACTCAACATCGCAGAATTTATACTGGAGAGAAACCTTACCAATGTCATGAATGTGGCAAAGCCTTTAAATGGTCTTCACTCTTTAATCAACATCACAGAATTCATACTGGAGTGAAACCTTACCAAAGTCAAGAATGTGGCCCTCAGACCTTCCTTGACATCACAGAATTCATGCTGGAGAGAAACTGTACAAATACTAAGAATGTGGCAAGGCCTTTACAGGCACTCAATCCTCACTAAACATCAGAAAATTCATACTAGATAGATAACTTGCCAGTGTACAGAATGTGAGAAAGGGGGCACCTGGGTGGCTCAGTTGGATAGGTGGCTGCCTTAGACCCTGTTCCTGATCCCAGGTTCCCAAGTTCCCAGGTTCCAGTGCTACAGGAAGCCTGCTTCTCCCTTTCCCTCTGCCTGCCCCTCCTCCCTACTTGTGCCCTCTCCATCTCTGTCAAATAAATAAATACAATCTTTAAAAAAGAAAAAAAAATGTGAGAAAAATCAGTTAAGGAGTGCTTACCCATTCATGCACATCAGAGAATTCATTTTGGACAATAACCTTGCAAATATAACAAATGTGACAAGGCCTTTGTCCAGCATGCATGCATTTACTAAATATAGAATTCGTACTGGAATGACAGCCGATGAATAATGTGGCAAACCCTCTAGCTGCAAACGACTGTTACTGGGCATCACAGAATTCATACTGGAGAGAAAATTATGGATGTATGTGAGAAAATGACTAAGGACTGTTCCCTCCTCACTCCATATCAGAGATTATATATAGGAGAGTTAGTGTACAAATACCAAGAATGTGTCTGTGGAGCACCTGGGTGGCTCAGATGGTTGAGTGGCTGCCTTTGGCTCAGGTCATGATCCCGGAGTTCTGGGATCGAGTCCTGCATTGGGCCCCCAGCTCCACGGGGAGTCTGCTTCTCCCTCTGACTTTCTCCTCCTCTTGCTCTTTCTTACTGTCTCTCTCTCCAATGAATAAATAAAATTTAAAAAAAAATGTGTCTGACCTCTCACTGGAACTCCGAACTTATTAAAATCATACTTATCATATAGGAGTAAAAGTGTGAAATGTAAGGGATGTGGCCAAGCATTTAACTGGAATTCATTCCTTCCTCAGTATCTCAAAATGCATACTAGATTCAAACCCTTGCAGCATAGTGAATGTGGGAAGACCTTCATTTCAGTATACATTGGAGCAAACACCAGAGAGTGCATTAAGGAAAGTTCATTGAAGGTTAGCATTGTTTAGAAAACTAATTATGTGAACACCAAATGCCAATATATGTAAGAGAAATCAAGCCAGTGGAATATATTTCTCACTCTACTCAGACATTACTCTGTATGAACATAGTGATTATAAGGAAAAATCAAACTTAAACACTTAGAAAATGTATGCGGTATTCTGTTGAACAGATTTAGAGGGTGGACTTTTACATACATATAAGGGATTTCGGTATTTTTTCATTCTTACATTGACCGCGTTTGAGATTTGTGACTAACAATATTAATCTGTTTTCCTCTGAAGTCACTCCCGAAAATTCCTCTGTTCCTCATGGGTGTGTAAGCCCATGTGGTTAGTTGTTGGTACATCAAAGATATTAGATGTCCTGCTCCATTAAGTGGGATACATGCATACCTAATTTTCCATGGGAGAGGACCGTATGATATACAACATATGAAGTACATCTCAGTGGAGATGGTGCTTACGGTTATAACATTGATGTAAGATTCCATGGGGTAGGTGTTCAGAGCACACACTTCTGCATGTATTGAAACTAAAGAACTTCCTCAATATTAGAAATACAAGGTTTTCCTGATTTTTTTTTAAGGAAAAAGAGGTTACTGTCCAGTTAACTACCAATGTATCTTCCCAAGTGCAATCGTTAGAGAGTATGACTCTAGAACATAATATATTTTCATTAATAAAACACTTTTTTAACATATGGATATGGGTGTGTCATGAATTATGTGTTATCCTATGTCTAGTGTTCATCTATCTCATTGGGGGTTGTGGAGTGCTGATCGAGTCAATCATCTGTTTGATACTGGAGTAAAACAATATACCTAGGAATCCATTTTCCCAGTGGTCTAAAGGTTTAAGGGATATGTGATTATGTTTTCGCCTAGTCTATGCTGTGATTTTCTCCTCTTTGTGAATACAATGATATTACTGTGGGTGTATTACCGAGGTATGTAACATAGAGATGTTGTTGACGTTTTAGCTCATGTACTCCATGATGCTGCTACTGGGCATTGATTTTGTGTAGCCAGTAGTTTTGCAGGGTCCTTGCACTGCCAGGAGCCCTTCTCACGAGTGCATTCCCCAGTCAGCACGCTGCAGGGTCACAAGTTAGTAGGACGTGTGATATGACATCTGCACTCCGACCTTGTGAGCCACCATCTCTCCTTTCTTCCAGTGCTTTCCCTCCCGTGTCTCATAGAGAAGATTTCCCCTCCCCCAGGCCTTCCCTAAATCTGTTTTAGTCAGAATGGCATATTCTGGATTTAGACTTGGGACTCTCTAGCACTGCACCATGGCCCCAAATGAAAGCATGTGCCCTGCACCCTACACTGAGTGTTGTTTTGATGTGTCTGTGAAGTACACACGCACATATCACCATGCTATGTGTGTCATAGATACCCCGTAAGAAAGAAAAATCTATCCCAATAGGAGTCATGTGGTAGCCAGGAGATACAAAATATTTAAGATGAAAAATTAGCATGTAGAGGAGGACAACTGTCCTGAGTTGCCCAAGTGACTCCCTAGTTGTGGAAAAAGAACTTCTGTTTGTTTTATGACCTACTTATCTGCAGATCTCCAGTTATGTTCGCCCTCATTTTTCTTCCTCTCTACATAGGAACCACAACCATTCTCTTTTGCCTGTGGAGAGAGTGTCCTCAGAAAATGCTTCATTGAGATTAGACAGATGGAAAGCTGGTGGGTATTAAGACATTTAGCACGGGGATGTGGGATGTGAATCTGAGGAAAATTTGAGGAAGGCACCATCCTTAGAGAAAAAGACAAGACCTATTAAAAGGAAATGTGAGGAACTCTTTCCCGTGTGGGGAGGGATCCGGAGGTGGCTCCTTTTAGTCACTGCAAAGGCACATGAATACATGTAATGGGGACAAGAAATGGCAAATGTGGGTTGCTCAGGAGTAGGGAGTTCCTGGTTTATCTTGACGATTTGATTGATCTCCTGTGTCTACCTGGGAATAATGCTGTTGGATGTCATTGATTACTATACGTCCCCGGCCTAGGTCCATGACAAGGGATGGAGGAGGTGTTGGATGATGCAATCATGTGGGCAGCTTTAAGGCGTCACACGGTAGAATAGATGTTTGAGATGAAGAAGCCTTCTGGACAGTGGAATATGTGGGATCAGCAAGGCATGTGTTGTGGTTGCTCCCTCATTTCCCAGGTAGGTAACCCCAGTCAAGGTCAGATCCAGGGTGGTTGGGTGATCCTTCAGGGAAGCTGCTGTGCGGGACCTGCCTCCCTTTCCTCAGCGCCATAATGGGTGTAGTTCTAGGGGCACCTGGGTGGCTCAGTCATTAAGTGTCTGCCTTCGGCTCAGGTCATTAGCACAGCATTGGGCTCTCTGCTCAGCTGGAAGCCTGCTTCTCCCTATCCCCCTCCCCCAGCTTGTGTTCCCTCTCTCACTGTGTCTGTCTCTGTCAGGTAAATAATTAAAAAATAATATTTTAAACAGTATAAAGCAACTGGTGGAAACATTTATACTCTATTTTTTTAAAAAGATTTTAATTATTTATAACAGACAGAGATCACAAGTAGGCAGAGAGGCAGGCAGAGAGAGAGGGGGAAGCAGGCTCCCCGCTGAGCAGAGAGCCCGATGCGGGGCTCGATCCCAGGACCCTGGGATCATGACCTAAGCTGAAGGCAGAGGCTTTAACCCACTGAGCCACCCAGGCACCCCCATTTATACTCTATTACTGTCTGCAAGAACCCACCCCCTTCAGTGCTAAGCATGCAACCACCTCCTTCAAACATGAAAAGTGTAGCTCTTAGGGGGTCTGGGGGATCAGTCAGTTAAGGGTCTCACTTTGGCTCAGGTCATGATGTCAGGTTCCCAGCACAGCCCTGCAGTGGGCTCCCTACCCAGCGGTGACTTGGTTTCTCTCTCTTCCTCTGCCCATCACTGCACCCCACCACGAGTGCCTCTCTCTCTCTCTCTCAAATCAAATATTTAAAAAAGGAAAAAAAAAAGTGTAGCTCTTTCTGAGCAGAAGTCCCAACCACGTGCTACATCAATAAACTTACTATGTTGCACCATAAGTCATCATAGAAGTTCTTCCTGATCACTGTGCTGAAGGATCCGACAATTTTGTTATCCAGAAACCCAAGCTGGCTGCCATTCCTTTGAAAATCCAATGCATAGGGCACGAGTTTTGATGGGAATGGAATATCTGCATTATTCAGGAGACGAGCCATTTGGAAAGAAGAAAGACTCATGTTCAAAAATCAACTCCAAGGATTTTGCCAGGCCTTCAGAGTTTTAAAGGAGCTTGAGGACAGAGAATCAATAGGAGGGAAGCAGGGCAGTCTGACACAGTTCATGATCACCTGTGGACTTACTGTGCCTCCTTTGGACATTACAGAGGTGCTTGGAGGTTGCGTATGGGTCCCCAGGGGTGGTTGTGCCAGAAGATGGGATTACCAGTCCCTCTTGGAAACAATGTGTGATGTATAGATGTACAAAGAAGGGTTTAGTCCATCATTCATGGAAAGGTGCACGCAGAAATTTAAGGACTATTAAGTTGGCCCAAGAGGCCAAGGCAAGGTTTCAATTTAAGTTGGAAAACTGTCTTCTACGGATGCCTGGGTGGCTCAGTGGGTTAAAGCCTCTGCCTTTGGCCCAGGTCGTGATCCCAGGGTCCTGGGATCAAGCCCTGCATCAGGCTCTCTGTTCAGCAGGGAGCCTGCTTCCCTTTGTGCCTCTCTGCCTACCTGTGATTTCTGTCTGTTAAATAAATAAAATCTTTGGGGCACCTGGGTGGCTCAGTGGGTTAAAGCCTCTGCCTTCGGCTCGGGTCATGATCCCAGGGTCCTGGGATCGAGCCCCGCATCGGGCTCTCTGCTCAGCGGGGAGCCTGCTTCCTCCTCTCTCTCTGCCTGCCTCTTCATCTGCTTGTGATCTCTCTCTGTCAAATAAATAAATAAAATCCTAAAAAAAAAAAAAATAAATAAATAAATAAATAAATAAATAAATAAAATCTTTTTTAAAAAATGAGTGATTTCCCCCCTACTTTATCTATTGTCCTCTTTTCTCTTCTTTGTGCTGACTGTGATATTATGATGGATCTATTACAGATTTTGTAGGGGTATTTTGGAGCTTTTAGGTCATGCACTCCATGATATTGCTACTTAGCATTCACTTTGTGTAGCCAGTAGTATGGTAGGGTCCATGAACAGACACCTGTCCTTCCACTAGCAGGTTTCCCAGACAACACTCTGCAGAATCACAAGGTAATGTAACTTCTGATACAACAACACCAATCCACCCTTGTGAGCAACCATCTCTCCTTTTTCCCAATGCTTTCCCTTCCTGTGTCCCTTAGAGAAGACTCCCACAGAGCTGACCTGCCCTGGACCTGTTTTAGCTTCAGTGGCCTAATCTGAAGTTCATCCTTGGACTCTAAAGCACTGAATCATGGGCTCTAAAAATCTGTGTTCCCCACTTGCTATGTGGGGGTGTTCCTTTGATGTGTCTGTGAAGTTCACATGCTCATGACAGTGCTGGCTGTGGATTTAGAAAAATAATTTCTGCTTGTTTTATTTCCTAGTTACCTCCTGATTTGCAGTTGTATTTTTCTTCACTTTACTTTCCAGCTGCATAGGCATCAGAGTCATTTTTTTTTTTCCTGAGTTGTGGAGAGTGTCCTCCAGAGAGTTAATTGAGATTAGAGAGATGGACAGCCACTGGATATTAATTCAGATATTTAGCCCTAGGAGGTGGGATGTGAATCTAAATAAAATTTGGTGAGAGAGAGGTAAGACCTATAAAACATGAAGAACTCCTTCTCATGTGAGGAGGGAACTGGAGTCGGCTCCCTTTAGTCACTGCAAAGGCACAGGCAGCTGTTGCTTGTCGCGGCCAGCGCGACAATACAACCAGGGTCGAGAGGATAAGAGGATGGTGAAGAACGAAGTCACAAAGTGATGAGGACAGGAGGGGCAAAGTGGATGATGTCCAAGCAGTGCCAGTTTATTCAGAAGAGTGCTCTGATATATATATCATACAGAGACAATCACAAGGAAGCAGTGATCCATTACATTCTTAAAATAGTTTCCACAGGTTCCCCTTAGAAGCTTTCTTAAGGCTCATGTGCAAACATCCTGACGCCAAGAGGGCTGCTTAAAGATGAGTTCCCTGTAGATAAGTAGACAGAGAAGGGCCAAAGGGCATCCAGTGCGGTTTGTGGCCCCCACGGGAACAGCAAGTCAAGTTACTGATTCACGGCTTTAGGCCTGCATGTCCTGTTCCAGATAAGCCCCAGAGGGTGGTCGCGCAGGAGAGCGTGAGACCCATGGCACAGGCCCATTCTCAAGCACCTCAACTTATGAACCACAGGATTGCTTTAACCCTTAGGTTTCAAGGAGGCATGAGTCAGGGCCTGGTCTGGTTCTCTCTCAAGCTACTGCGCGGCCTCCCACAGTTGCTTTTCTCATCTGATGAGTACTTGTTATAGAAAAAGGAATTGCCAAATATGTGGGTTTCTGAGGAGTAGGAAAGTCCTACTTTATTCTCATGATTTCATTACATTCCTTTTTGTAACTGAAGACCAGATGGCCTTAGATGACAATGATGACTGTGATCACCCAGGCCTGCATCAGTGGCAATGAATGGAAAGGGAGGCGTATTGGATGGTGCAGTCAATTGGGCATAGCTTTACAATGTCAAATGGTAGAGTAGCTGTTGGAGGTGGGGTTTCCTTCTGGACAGTGGGATAGGCAGGATCAGCAAGGCACGTCCTGTGGTTGAACCCAAGCACTACTCTCTCAGGGATAAAACCCCAGTCAAGATTTGATCCATTGTACATCCGCGACCTTTCAGGGAAGCAGCTGCACTGCTGTGTGGGGCCTTCCTCCCTAGTCAGTACCATGATGAGTATGGGCTCAGGTTCTGGCTCTGTCCGTGGTGCTGATTTGCTGGAGGAGCAGTTCAGCAATGAGAGGCAATGAGCATTTCTGCTTCAAACATCCAACCCAATTGGTCATTGACTACTGAGTGAATAAATAACATTTGGTATGTATGTACAATGGGATATTAGCATGGAAATGAATGAAATCTTGCCACTTGCAACAACGTGAATGGAACTAGAGAGTATATTGCTATGTGAAATAAGCCAGAGAAAGACAAATGCTGTATGATATCACTCATAGGTAGATTTCAACCAACAAAAAAGTGTTCAGTGAGAAAGAAAAAAAGAAAAAGAGAGGCAGTAAAAGAAACAGACTCTTGTAGAGAGCAAGCTGATGGAAGCCAGAGTCCAGGTGGGTAAGCAGATGCATTAAATTATGTACAGACATTAAGGAGTACAATTGTGATGAGCACCAGATTTTGTATGGAATTACACAGCCGCTATTGTACTGCTGGAATGTTTTCTTAGTTTCTTGTGTAGTATATAGTCATTCCACAATTCCATACATCATCCAGATCTCATCAGGACAGGTGCACTCCTTAACCCCTTCCCCGCACCCACCTTCCCTCTGCCCACTTTCTCTCAAATAAATAAAATCTTCAAAATAAATAAAAATGAAAATGTAGCTCATTCTCAGCATGAGTCCTATCCATGTGCTACTTCAATAAACTTACTAAGTTGCTCCATAAAGCATGGCAAGAATTCTTTCTTACCATTGTGAAGGATCCCACAATTTTGTTTAAAAAAAAAAAAGCCATTTGATTGCTATTCCTTCGAAAAGCTAGTGCACAAGTCATGAGTTGTGTGTGTGTGTGTTTTAAGATTTTATTTATTTATTTGACAGAGATCACAAGTGGGCAGAGAGGCAGGCGGGGGGTGGGGTGGGGGGGCGTGGACAGGCTCCCTGCTGAGCAGAGCGCCCAATGCGAGGCTCCATCCCGGACCCTGAGATCATGACCTGAGCCAAAGGCAGAGGCTTAACCCACTGAGCCACCCAGGCACCCCAAGGCATGAGTTTTGATTGAAAAGGAACATTAGGGATGCCTGGGTGGCCCAGTCACTGAGTGTCTGCCTTTGGCTCAGGTCATAATCCCAGGGTCCTGGGGATGAGCCCCACATTGGGCTCCCTGCTAGACAGGAAGCCTGCTTCTCCCTCTCCCACTCCCCCTGCTTGTGTTCCCTCTCTCTCTGTCAAATAAATAAATAAAATCATAAAAGAAAAGAAAAAAAGAAAAGGAATATTAGCTTCATTCAGGAGGCCAGACACTTGGAAAAAGACAGACACATGTCCAAAAAGCAACTCCAAGGACTTCTGTATATGTGCTTTAGTATATGTGCTGCTGAAGCGAGCACACAGGCCTGAAGATTTTAAAGGGAAGTTGAGTGCAGTGAAAAAGTAGGAGGGGAGCAGGACGGTCTGTAACACTTCTGGATAGGCTGCAGACTCACTGGTGCCTCCTACTGACATTATGGATGTGCCTGGAGGTTGTGTATGGGTGGCCTGGGGGAGGTTCTGCAATAAGGTTAGATAACCAGTCTTTGTAGGAAACAATGCATGATCTATAGGTTTACAAAGAAGAGTCTAGTTCACCACTCACATGGGATAAAGGTGCACGCTGAAACTTACAGTCTACTCAGCTGGCCAGAGAGGTCAATGCTCGACTTCTAAGTTAAAGAAATGGCCTATAGGTTTATTCCGTGGCTGCAAATGGAAATTATTTCCTTCTATTTTGAGTAGGAAATTATTCCCTTCTGTTGATGAGCAGAAGGCAAACTGGGAGCAAAGCATATGCTGACCCCCCTGTAACCCTTCTAACCCCCAGTCCCAGGTGGGATAGTGATATTCCTCAGGCACTCCTGACTGCCCTAATGCTAAGGGAAGGAAAACAAATGGCTAATTTAACACAGGTGACAGTCCACAAGACCACTGAGTTTCCTTCATATTACAAATATCTTAGTGATTTGCAAGAAAAAGCATTCTTATCCATAACTTTCAGAGGGAAACTCCCATCTTTCTTAATGTTAATTCTTTACTAGATGGAAAGACAACCTTAACTTGACAATGGCAGAGCCCAGAGTATTTTGTAGGTCCTCTTTAGCATATGAAAGTTCTTTTGAAAACTTACCTCCCTTTCCCTTATCTCAACTCCAAGTCCTTGGGCTCCTTTTGCCTTTGGGTCTTGCCCCCCGGGGCTTAATAAGACCATCATTTTGCACCAAAAACCTTTCAAGAATTCTTGCCCATAGGCTTCGCGGACCTCACCCCACCAATTCTCACCTACATTCCAAAACTTCATCAAAACCAGTCCCTGATTGAATTAAAGCCTAACCTGTGACCATTTCCTAGGAAAGTTGAATGTAAAGACTTCATGTGTTTGACTGTCTCTTAGATCATGGTGGATTTCTGTATTTACTGTTTTCTGTTTATGTCCTCTACTAACTACTTAAATTACAAAATTGGGTAATTTCCCATTGTAAAAATTTTCTAGTGTTTTCCATGGATTAAAAATCACAGGGCAATAATGCAGCCTTCGGGGCATGAGCGGCAAGGCATGGTATTTCCATCCATTCAGCCGGTGTCCCCTCACCAGGCACCCATCTGTAGCCTAGGATGTGATGGCGGAGGGCAGGGACACCTGTATCCTTTCTACCTAGACTTTTATGGCTGGAATGCCTCTGTGATAAGGCAGAATGGTAATCAATTGCGATTTTTGTTTGAGGGACACCTTGCATTGCTTTTGACACATGGACGCTCTGCCATATCCTGCATGGGACACCACCTGGGAGTCAGGGGATCTTGTTAAGGGGCCTTCTCTACTTTTCTAGGAGCATGGTGCTAGTCCCTAAGGACTCTCCCATGGGATACTTTTAAGCCACTAGAAACCATGTGGGTTGCAAAATTTAAGAAAGGTACTGCATGGCCTTAGTAGGATCTATCAGTTAGATCTCTTTGCAGGAAACTCGGAAAATAGACGTAAGTACCTTGGCCCATCCCAGGCTTTCAGGGCTCTAAATCAGGACATGAACCTAAAGGCCTCTTGCATGACATGTTTGGTCATAAGCGGAATAGTAAACTCTCCCCTGACCTACTGGATGCTAATTATCTAAGTAGGCCTCCTCCAAATAAACCCAGGTTATGGGAGGAAAGTGGCCATCATGGGTGAAGGGGACTCTGACTCTCTCTCTCACTGTTCCTCCTCCTATTAGATGTGGGGGCTTCTCCCTCACTCATTGCCCATTTTAATGGCTCTGACTGGAGCCAGCTGTGGTTGGTCTCCCTCAGGATGGGACATCTTAATGGCATGCCCAAGCAGCTGCTGAAATGCCCTTTGTTTGGTGGAAATTCCCTGTCATCTCTGGCCTGTCATGGACTGCCTAATTCCCCTTGTTGGTGGAAAAAGCACAGCACTTGATCCTCTGGCCAAGTGGATGATCTTGAGAACTGGAAACCCTCTGTCTGCTTTCTGGGAGCACTTCCCCTCCCCCTCCTCCCATTTCTGCACCACCTTGGGTGGGGCCTGAATTACTGGCTTCTCTACTGGCCTCCCTGCCTCCAGCACCATTGGCTCCTCCTCATCCTCCTACTTCTTGTGAGGAGCAAAGAAGACCACCCCGTGGACTTGGCACTGCCGGGTTCAGATTTCCCCACCAGTGTTCCAGGTAAAAATCGGCAATGGGGAGGTACTTTGTTGGTTTAATTAAGATAGACATGTCTTTAAGATTATTGGCATTAAATATGAAACTTTTATCCTACTGGGCTTTGCTGAAGGTCAAATAAGCTCATGCCATAGATACTCTGTTGCAGTCTGGTAGCAAAAGGATGACTTGAAATGATGGTTAACCTTGTCTGTCGCAAAGTTTTCATGGGCCATTGTTAAGAAAGCTTTCCAAGTCTTCAGTAACCTGAAACTTTAGTTTTGCTTAAATGATAAATGGGATTGAATTCATTGGACATCTAGTTTCATTTCAAATGAGGTAAAATACTAAAGCATTGAGTACTGGATGTAGATCTGTGCTTTTGACTTTTTTTTTTTTTTCTTTTAAAGACTTA
Source organism: Martes martes (assembly GCF_963455335.1). NCBI lineage: Eukaryota > Metazoa > Chordata > Mammalia > Carnivora > Mustelidae > Martes > Martes martes. Next base: position 55,372,663 of record NC_137905.1, on the reverse strand, counting down.
CTTGCCACACAGAGACACAGAAGAGAGGGAACACAAGTGGGGTGGGGATTGGGAGAGTTAGAGAGGGAGAGACAGATGTCCCAGCAAGCAGGGAGCCCAATTTGGGGCTCCATCCCAGGACCCTGGGATCACAACCAGAGCCAAAGGCAGACTCTTAAAGACAGTCACCCAAGTGCCCCTGTGCTTTTGACTTCTTACTGCAAAGGAACAAAGAATATTTGAATCTGTCGGTAAACATTCTTTGTACTTAACTGATTCATAAATTTGCCATCCAAAGAGTTCTGGTGTAACAGTTCACAGTTGATTACTACTTAGTCTTTGCTGGAGACTAAGGTTTTGAAGAGTTAAATGCTGCTAAATGTAATTAAGACTGATAGAAATAAGAAAAGCAACTCTATGTATAAGGAAGATGGGAATCTGAATACATTTTTCTTGAAAGTAAAAGAAGTTACTTTTGTCCTTTTTTTTTTTTTAACATTTCCTTTATTTATTTGACAGAGAGGTCATAAGTAGGCAGAGAAGCAGGCAGGGAGAGTGGGGGGAAGCAGGCTCCCTGACCAGGAGCCTGATGCAGGACTCAATCGCAGAACTCTGAGACCATGACATGAGCCAAAGGCAGAGGCTTAACCCACTGAGCCACCCAGGTGCCCTGGTACTTTTGTCCTAAATGAGACTGGTTCCTTGGAGAAAAGCGGCCTCGGAAAAATCTGAATGCAAAGCAAAAATTGTAGAAGGTTTTGAAGGGAAATCTTTGGAAAGGAATTTTAGGTGTGGTCAGGACGGACTAAGACTGAAATGCATGGATTTTAAAATACATTAGTATAAGATTAAAAGTGTGTTTTCCTTCTGTTAAAAAAGACAAAATTTTCTTGAATTGTTGGTCTGCTCTTGATGAGAAAATGTGAACAGTTGTTTTTGAGTTTCCCTGCCTGGAAAAAACAGTTTCTGTTTTGCCTTTATCAGGTCTTTAAGGATGCCTAATCCTATTTAGGCCAGTGCTTGAAAACTTTCTAAGGTTTTAACAAACTCCTCCAAGATTTAAATTCTAAACAAAGTCTTGTTGACTAACTAGGCTTGTTTGCTTTGTGTGTTACCTCTGGTATAAGTTCATCATCACTTGATACTCTGATTACTACTGAAATTTTGTGTCACAGAAGGAATGATTTCCTTGTTAATTATCATAACGAACTCTTATCAGATCATTAACTGTCTACTTCTGAGTTCTTGTCATTTCTAATTGTTGTTATTCTCTTGCAAAATAAGTTTCATCTGCAAAGAGGTTCATATAAAGGACTTTTAGGACAAATACAGGTATTCAGTATCTGTAAGGTCACAACTGAAATGGGCAAGAATTTCCAGACCTAACTAAAAAAACTGCATTCAAGTTAAATAAGAACTAGTAACATGGGGCTACATGAACTGAAAAGATGATGATAGTTTGGTTCCTCTTGACACATCCCTGGTTCTCTAATGTTTGCTCTTCCAGATTAAGGAAACTTTGTCTTAAAATATCTATGACTTAAAAGAATGCGATAACGGATTGACTTGTGAACACATGGAAGCATTTAACTTTTCTCTCTACCGGAACCCTCTGATACTCAAAAAGTCTCAGTAAGGATTCTTTCTTCTATGGCAGTCAATCATTTGCATAAGTTCAATAGAATGTTCTCCTAACGGGACACCATTGGAAACACTGGTTATTTTACCAAGGCTTTGATTGGAGTGTCCTATTTGTGAGACACATATAGACTCAGGTAGAACTGAACGGTTTTAAAGAACTGAGGTCGACTTTATGAAACCTGGAGCCCTAAAGCCCCTTGGAAATACTGGCCTGATCCCTTGCTTTCAGATTTCCCAGCAGCCTCACCAGGTGAGGAAAGATTGTCACTTCCTGGCAGGTGCAGGTGATGAAGTTCTAGAACCGAGGTGAGGTTCGGTGGGCTGAGGTCCGGAGCCGATGACCAAGAAAGAATTCTTGAGACATCTTTGGTTCAAAATGGTGGTTTATTAAAGCATGGGGACAGGGCCCGTGGGCAGGAAGAGCTGCTGTCCCGGGTTGTGAGGGATGGCTGGTTTTGTACCCTGCGGTTGGGGGAAGGCAAGGGAAATGGAGGTTTGAATGGAGTTTTCATATGCTAAAGGAGGTCTACAAGGTGCTGAAAGGTGCTGGATTGGGGTACTGGAGGTCTCCCAGCTTGATTAATGTTGTCTTTCAGCAACCCATTAACATCAAGATAGTTGGGATGTGATCTTTGCAAGTTAACTATTTGTTTCTCATCTATGGCGGTCACAGGTGCCTGAGGAATGCCACACACATCACCGAGGGGAGCAGATGGAGAGGGGGTGCAAGGTGCCAGCTTTTGCTTTGTCCTCAGCCAGTCTCCTGCTCCCTCATCATTCCCCCCTTAAGGTGGTTGAAGGTGGAAGGTCTCATCTTCTGTAACTTCTTCCTGCTGAATAGGGGCGTAGAGCTGTCCCTACCTACTCGGGTCAATATTGATCAGTGGAGGAATGTATAGGGGAGTTACGAAAGGCGGAGGCAGCTGAATCCAGCGCTGACAGTGAAGAAGTGTCTCTGTGCGTGGTAAGGATCATCTGTCGTGGTGAAGTCATTGCAGCAATGGAATCTCGGCACCAAGTAGAGTAACACTTCATTTTTGTTTGAAGAGAAGTTTGAGGTCTTCTATGGGCTCGCAGGAATAAGAAGTCACGTTAGTTTGTTCACTCGGTTCCTGTGAAGGAGGTACAAGTTTTATTCTAGATATATGGACCCATGAAGAGTGTCCTTCTAGTTTTAGCGCAGTAGGAGTACATAGTATGACCCGATATGGACCTTTCCATTCTGGATGTAGGTTTTCTGTTGTATCTGACTTCCAATTTTTTAGATAAACCATGTCTCCGGGATTTACATGGGGTGGGTTTTCAGCTATAGTTAAGTCAGGTTTGGGGAGTATACGATTAGCATACTCATTGAGTAACTTATGAATTAAACCAGCTTCCAGTGAATAATTTAGTAAGGCATTATAATCTTCATCTAATAGCATATCTACAGGAAGAAATGGTTTTCCATATAATAACTCAAAAGGACTGAGTCCTAGAGGTTGCTTTGGGGCAGTTCTTATCCTGAGAAGTCCTATTGGTAGGAGAGTAACCCAATTTTCCTGGGTTTCTAGACTAAGTTTAGTAAGATGACGTTTTAAAGTATGATTAGTTTTTTCTACTTTCCCGGAGGACTGTGGATGCCAGGCTGAATGGAAGAAATATTTAATTTTTAAGGCTTGGGCTATTTGTTGAGGTATTTGAGCAGTAAAAGAAGGACCATTGTCACTTTGAAGAGATTGAGGAAGGCCAAATCTAGGGATAATTTCTCACAACAAAACCTTAGTTACTTCTACGGCCCTTTCAGTTTTACATGGAAAGGCCTCGACCCATCCGGTGAAGGTATCAACAAATACTAATAGATATTTATAGCCTTTGCAAGGTGGCATTTGTGTGAAATCAAGTTGCCAGTCCTCTCCTGGATAGGATCCAGGCCTTTGGACTGGTTTTAAGAGAGGGGGAGGGCGAGCTGCACCCTCTGGATTTACTTGGGCACAGATAATACAGGATTGACACACCTGTTTTATTGTGGTTGTTAAATTTACTCCATCAAATATATTTTTGATTAAATGTTTTAAAGTGTCTTTGCCCAAATGAGTAGCCTGGTGTAAGCCCTGTATTATTTTCCATTGGCTAATTTTAGGCATAAAAAATTTTCCCTCATCGTTAACAAGCCAGTCCTGTGCATTCTTAGTATATCCTCGCTCCTGAGCAATATGAATTTCTTGGTCTGAATAGACAGGAGTTATGGACTCCATTGGAGTTAAGACTGGTATAAGGCTTAGTATCTGTTTACCCTTTGCTGCTTCTTTAGCTGTGTGGTCTGCTAAATTGTTTCCTTTAGATTCTAAGGTCATATCCTTTTGATGTCCTTTGATGCCGCCACCTCCTTGGGCAAGTGTACAGCCTCAAGAAGGGTTATGATCTCAGGCCCATATTTGATTGGGGAGTTATGGCTTGATAGAAATCCCCTTTCCTTCCAAATAGCTCCATGGGCATGTAGTACCAGGAAGGCATATTTGGAGTCAGTATAGATGTTAATTCTTGGGCCTTTTGCCAGTTGAAGAGCACGAGTAAATGCTATTATTTCAGCTTTTGGGGCAGAAGTATTTATTGGAAGGGGTTTTGCCTCAATTGTTTTAATCAAACTAACTATAGCATATCCAGCCCTTTTTTCTCCCTTATCCATGAAGCTGCTGCCATCAGTAAACCAGTTATCATCCGCATTTTCAAGAGGGGAGTCCTTTAAATTCGGCCTGCTAGAATAGACAAGATCAATGATCTCTGAGCAGTTATGTTCTCTGGAGGTAGAATGGTCAGGTACAGGCATACAGGTAACTAGGTTTAAAGTTTGACAAGTTTTAAGTATTATTCCTGGCATATCTGTAAGTGTAGCCCAGTATTTAATAAGTCAGCCTCCATCATCCATTGGTGGCCTTTGGTTTCTAAGACAAATCTGGACCTGATGTGAAGTCATTACAGTCAAGGACTGTCCCATAGTGAGCTTTGAGGCTCTTTTTATGAGGAGGGCTGTTCTATGCTTGGCTAAAATATTTGTTTGCAATTGTACCTCAACAGAGGTGGCTTCTAGGATAAATATGACTAAGGGATGAAACCATTAAGAATCCCTTTGAGTGGGTCCAGCCTTAACAATATTCTAATTACAAAGGATCACTGGCAAGTGGGAGAAAACTTGTCAAGAGATAAGGGGAGTCCCCCATGCATCATCCAATGCACTCATAAAGAAAAGTGGAGTCATCCATTATCTCCACAAGTCCATAATTAATCCTATGGAGTGCAGTATGCTGGCTTTTAGGCAATTTCATTATTCCAGCCACACACAAGGTGATAGTTAAGTTATACAATTATTAGGGAATCAATCCCATTTTCTAGCTGTTTAACCATGTGCCATGGGGTCTTGTTATTATTCCCACAAAATAAAAAGAAGATCGTCTAAATGAGCTATTGTGCAACTTTTCTGAAGTTTACTTTAAGTTGTCTAGTTTAGGTAAACAAACATTTAAAGACAGTCAGGCCTAGAATTTAACACCCATAAAGGTGTGTTATTAAAACATAATATTTCTCTCTAAAATAATGCTCATTTCCAGAGATAGCCAAATCAGGACTAATTGATTTGAAGAACAAGTCCAATTTTAACAAACTTGGCCTAATTATTTACATAAGCTCAGCAAGAACAGTGAGTGTGATCGTATAGATCTTTTAGAATCTGCTTTGCTGGAACTTCTTATAAGGAATCTCTAAGTTGAACTTTTAGTAGCCTCTCCAGGCCAGAAGCCAAGCCATGTACTTGCCATCAGACATGCCTGCAATACCTGTCGATTTGGGCAAATGCCTCTTCTGAGGTTCCCAAAGTATCCTGCCAGGGAGGACATTCTTTACTCACCTGGTGAGGCTGCTGGGAACTCTGTAAGCAAGGTATCAGGCCAACAGTTCCAAGGGGCTTTACGGCTCCAGGTTTCATAAAGTCAACCTTAGTTCCTTTAAGCTGTCTGGTCATATCTGAGTCTTTTCAAATATGACAGTCCAGTCAAAGCCTTGGTAAAATAGTTTTACCAGTTTCCAATGCTGTCCTGTTACAAGGAGAACAGATTCTTATTGAACTTATGCAAATGACTGATTGCCATGGAAGAAAGAATACTTACTGAGACCATTTGGTTTTAGAGGGTTCAGATAGAGAGAAAAGTTGAATGATTTTGATTCGTTTACAAATGAATACCTTTACATCTCTATAAGTTACAGGTAACTTAAGAAAAAAGTTTCCTTAGTCTGGAAGAGCAAACATTAAAAAACCAGCAATGTCTAAAACAAGACAAAACATTAAGAGACACAACACTATAATCTTTTAGTTCATTTAGTCCCATGTTACTAAATCTGGTGAATGCAGCTTTAGTTAGTTTCAGAAAATCTTACCCATTTCAGTTTTAGGATTTTCAGGTATATCAAATATCTGTATTTGTCCTGGAAGTCCTTTATATTAATCTCCTTTAAGATAAAACTCATTTTACAAGAGAAATAAAACAATTATAAATGACAAAAACTCAGAATGGATATGGTTAGAGCTGAAGAGACGAGAGTTTATACACTTTAGCTGGCAAGGAAATCAGCTTATTTCTGTGACACATAACATTTCCATAATTACAATATCAAGCGATGATCTCTCAAGACATTAAAACTTTAGGAAATGCATAGAATCTCTAGAATAGTTATAGCATTTTCCCAAATGTGACCCAAGGTTTATCATTGGTTTAGCAGTACTTCATGAGTAACTTAGCATACCAAGGAAAAGCCTGAGTTAAAGAGATTTACAACTTAAATCTTGTCCACATTTGCTAAAATCTTATAAAGTTTTATTTTTTTAAAGATTTTATTTATTTATTTGACAGAGATCACAAGTAGGCAGAGAGAGAGGAAGGGAAGCAGGCTCCCTGCTGAGCAGAGAGCCCAATGCGGGGCTTGATTCCAGGACCCTGAGATCATGACCTGAGCCAAAGACAGAGGCTTTAACCCACTGAGCCACCCAGGTGCCCCCCATTTACATTTTCTTAACAGCAGATCAATTAATCTAAGAAAACTTTGTCCTTTGGAACAGAGAGAATTTCAGTCTTATACCAATGTACCTTTAAAACCCTCATTTCAGTTTTAGTCTGTCCTGACCATAGCTAAAACTCCTTTTCTGAAGATTTCCCTTCACAAACCTTCTACAACTTTCTTTTGCATTCAGGTTTTGTCCCAAGTCATCTCCTTCCAAACAACCATCTCTTTAGGACAAATTTACCTTTTATCTTTAATAAAATGCATTTCCATTCCTTAAATCTTTCTTACATATCATCTACTTTTCCAGAGTTGTTTCCCTTATTTTCCATCAGTTTTAGTTACACTTAGCATTTTGTACTCTTATTATTATTTTTTAAAGATTTTATTTATTTAACAGACAGAGATTACAAGTAGGCAGAGAGGCAGGCAGAGAGGAGGAAGCAAGCTCCCTGCTGAGCAGGGAGCCCAAAGCGGGGCTCGATCCCAGGACCCTGGGATCATGACCTGAGCCAAAGGCAGAGGCTTTAACCCACTGAGCCACCCAGGCACCCCAGCATTTTGTACTCTTAGAAACACCTTAATCAGTTATTAACCAATTGTGAACTGTTATAATAGAATTCTTTAGATGGCAAATTTATCAATCAGTTAAGCACAAAACATGTTTACCAACAGATTTAAATACTCTTAGTTTCTTTGCAGTAAGAAGTCAAAAGCACAAACCTACATCCAGTAATTAATGACTTAGCATTTTATCCTGTTTGGTTAAGACCTAGATGCCCATAATTTAATTCCATTTGTCATCCAACCAAAACTTTAAAGTTTCAGGTTACCAAAGACTTTGAAAGCTACTTCAGCAATTAACCATTAAAACTTTGAGACAGACAATTAACCATCAGTTTAGTCATTTCTTTGCTAACAAATTTTAACAAATAACACGAGCTTATTTGATCTTCAGTAAACTTCGAAGTTTCACATTTACTGCTGATGACTGAAAAGACGTCTATCTTAATTAAACCAACAAACTTAACTTAGTTCAAATACTGATTTATGTTCCACCTGCGCCCACTCCACTTTGAATGTTTACCTGAGACACGAGTGGGGAGATCTAGAGTGGCGGGTGTTAGGTCCAGGGGGTGCTCTTCTTGCTCCTTGACAGTGAGGAGAGAAGGAGCCGTGGTGCATGACCTAGAGGCTAGTCATGCAGGCTGCACGCACATTGGTGCAGAAACACGAGAAGGGGGAAACAAAGTGCTGCCAGGAAGCAGAGAAAGGATTCCCGGTTTTAGAGCTCATCAGTCCCAACAGAGGAGCAGACGCCACGCTTTCCCACCAGCAGGGGGGGAGGGGTTAAGCAGTCCAAGTCAGGCCAGAGAAAACAGGGAATTTCCCCGAAACAAAGAGTTTCAGCAGCTGCTTGGGAATATTCCTTAAAGTCTCTGTCTGACTTTAAGTTTGACTTAACTCTGACTGAGTTTGACTAACCCCAGTTGGCTCCAGTTATAGCCATTAACACGGGAAATGAGTGAAGGAGAAGCCCCCACATCTATTAGGAGAAACAGAGAGATAAAGTCAGAGTCCCCTTTGCTAGGGATGACCCAGCAACCTGGGTTTACTAGAAGGAGGCTTACTAACGTAATTATCATCCAGTATGTCAGGAGGAAGTTTACTAGCTGACTCATTCGGGCAAACACATTCTGCAAAAGCCCCTTAGTTCGGGGTCCTGGTGCAGAGCAATGAAGGCCTAGGTATGAGCAATGAAGGTACCCTAGGTCCATTTGCCCTGTTTCCTGCCGAGGAGATCTAACTGATAGATCCCACTGAGGCCATGCAGTGTTACAGGAGCTCAGTCCTTTTCCAAGTTTTGCAATCCAAATTATTTTCAGTGGGTTAAAAGGCACCCCAAGGTAGAGTCCTTGGGAACTGAAGAAGCCTACTGAGGCCATGCTCCCAGAAACATAAAGAAAGTCCATTACCAAACCCCCCTGACTCCTGGGTGGCGTCCCACGCAGGATATGTCAGAGGTTCCCGTGTGTCAAAAGCGACCGGAGGCGTCCCTCAACAAAATTCGCTACTGATCACCATCCTGCCTTCCCCGGGAAGGCATTCCTGCCGTAAAAGGCCCTGGAGGGGGCTTGATCAATGTCTTTTGGCAAGCCATTAACATCAAGATGGTTGGGAGATTCCTGGTGGGATGTCACAATCCTGCTATCAAGCGTCTTTGTTAGTGAGATTTAGGTATAGAAGAAACTTAACTTCCTTCTACCCCAGCCTCCTTCAGTTTTGTTTATGGAGGGGAGTGTGACATTAAGGCTTGAGGAACTGAGTCATTTGCCTCTGGAAATTGTGCTATTGGTAATGTAACTTCTTTGTTAAACCAAGGGAGACTCCTGTCTTGCGGGATTGTGATCTCAACAAGTTAACTATTTGTTCTGGCAGTCAGGGGTACCTGAGGAATGCCACATACATCACCGAGGGGAGCGGATGGAGAGGGAGTGCAAGGTGCCAGCTTTTGCTTTGTCCTCAGCCAGCCTCCCACTCCCTCATCAAAACTATTCGGTATTTTTTAGAATGGGTAGAATAACAAAAAAGGCTAAAAGACCCGATTTCATGGAGAATGTTGAGGAATCCGACTTCTCCTATATTGCTGATGGTATGAAGGGGAGCATTTTGTCCCCCTAAAATACATCTCTGATCTAAGGATTATATTAGGCTGGTCTTTTAAAGAAAGGGTAAAGGAAAAGCTCTGAAACCCAGAATGTTTCCCTTTGTGAGAGACTTTGCATAAGGGAAAACATCATCTTAAGGGTGTCTCCCTCTGTGTAGCAGAAAGAGGGAGGAGGTGTCAGTCTCCAGACTGATCATTGGAGAAGCCATGGAGCTAAATGTGGTCACAACAGCAGCCTTGGTTTCCCTGCTTTGCAGATTCTTCTCCCCAGATGCTTCCCAATAGCATCACCTGTGCAGGTTCAAGAAGGATCTTCTCTGCTGCCCCTCCCCCTCAGAGTCTGTCCATCCACTTGGTGGAAACAACAGTGTAGTGTTGATGAGGGAGCGGGAGGCTGGCTGAGGACAAAGCAAAAGCTGGCACCTTGCACCCCCTCTCCATCCGCTCCCCTCGGTGATGTGTGTGGCATTCCTCAGGTACCCCTGACTGCCAAAACAAATAGTTAACTCACAATCCTGCAAGACAGGAGTCTCCCTTGGTTTACAAATGTCCTAGAGATCTATGAACAAAGAAGTTACATTATCAATAGCACAATTTCCAGAGGCAAATGACTCAGTTCCTCAAGCCTTAATGTCACACTCCCCTCCATAAACAAAACTGAAGGAGGCTGGGGTAGAAGGAAATGTAAGTGAAGATAAGTTTCTCACTAACAAAGACAGCTTGATAGCAGGATTGTGACATTTCACCAGGAATCTCCCAACCATCTTGATGTTAATGGCTCGCCAAAGGACAGCATTGATCAAGCCTCCGGTATCCCTGCACCTCGGAGGCCTCCTTTAACATATGAAAGCTCCGTTGAAACCTCCCTTTCCCTCACCTTCCCCCAACCGCAGGGTACATAACCTGCCACCCCTCACAACCCGGGGCAGCAGCTCTTCCTGCCCACGGGTCCTGTCCCCGTGCTTTAATAAACCACCATTTTGCACCAAACATGTCTCAAGAATTCTTTCTTGGTCATCAGCTCCGGACCTCAGCCCACCGAACCTCACCCAGGTTCTAGAACTTCATCAGTGTTACTTAAGGGTGGCAGGAGATCCTCAGTGAGGCCAGGGTGTGGGGTTATTTCTTTATCTATATTTTTAATTTTCTTTATTAGAGTGGAGAGCAGGCTTTGGTCCACGGGGAGGTAACCAGGTCTCTGCTGCGTGAGTCTGGGAAGATCAGGCCCATGCAGCACCCGGTTCCTTTGCTGAAGCTGAATTTGTGGGCATTTGGAGGGAGGCGAGGCCCCCTGAAAGCTGAGAAGGAAAAGCCGAAGATTAGTCTCACAGTAGGAGCTCATTTGAATAGCTCATGACACAAAGGCCTAGGAATTTGGGCCTTTTCTGCATTTCAGTGTCCTGCCTTCAGGGAAGCAGTTTTGATAAGAGAAATCTGTGTTCGCAGGAGGCTGACCTGTCCAGCAGGGAATCCCAATTCCAGCCCCAGGCCCATTCCAGGTTTTCCCCCTTTTCCTGCCGGCCTTGACCAAAAGAATGGCACAGATGCAGAAGTAAAAATGTATAAACACCCCCCTTTGTTTGTGCCCAGGTCTCAGACCCTGGGAGAACGGTCACCCTCTTCTGAGCCGCGGGTGTTAAATACTCTGATCCCCACGGTCTCCCAGAGCCGCTCAGTTCCTTGGCCTAGGATCCAGCCCGGTCCTAGAACAGTTTCCAGATGCACAGGCTCTGTTGGTGGCCTTAAGGGCGTTTTCTCCTGATGCTGCTGTGATTTCTCCGCAGATTTCTTGTGGGAAAGAAATCCAGAGGACGAAGGAGAAGGAGAAATGGCCAGTTCTCAGGTAAGCCTGGTGTCCCAGGAGAGGCCATGTCGTGTTTTCCTCCTGAAATTCCTCGCTTTTAGAAATTGCAAATGTTGGTTCCTGTAGTTCTGATGTTTCTCCCTTCTGATTTGAAGATCTTTCCAGAAATGATACTCAAGGCCAGGACTTCAGAACCCTTCTCTGTATCCCAGAGCCTTCTCTCTCATGTCTCCAACCCGCCTTACAATAGGGCAGCAGCAGCTGTCACTGGGAATTAAAGTCCTGGAAGCACTGAAAATAATTTGAGTGACAGGCGCACAGGGGGAAGCCTTGAGTCTGAGATTCCTGCTGCTGCTGAGGTCTGGTCCAGGGCAGTCAGTGAGGGAAAACCTTTCTGATTTAGGTTCCGTGTGCTTGCTTTTCTCGGCGCTGTGTAGCCCAGAACTCAGAAAATCAAGAAATGAACTCAATGGGTTTGGGTCCAGAATAACTCCAGATGTTCTCTGAGAGAAAAGTGTGGGAAGGGGGGTTCTTGAGACTTGCTCTTTAGAATGTGAAATAGGTATTCTACCTATCTATTTATTTATCCTGAAGATTTTATTTATTTATTTTAAAGACTTTATTTATTTATTGACAGAGGGAGAGATATCACAAGTAAGCAGAGAGGCAGGCAGAGAGAGAGGAGGAAGCAGGTTCCCCACTTAGCAGAGAGCCTGATGCAGGGCTCGATCCCAGGACCCTGGGATCATGACCTGAGCTGAAGGCAGAGGCTTTAACCCACTGAGCCACCCAGGCACCCCTAGGTATTCTGTTTAAAATACACTAGAGGTTGGGGCGCCTGGGGACTCAATCATTAAGTCATTAAGCATCTGTCCTTGGCTCAGGTCATGAACCCAGGGACCTAGGAGCGAGCCCTGAATCTGGATTGCTGCTCAGCGGGAGGTCTGCTTCTCCCTCTCCTGCTCCCTTTGCTTGTGTTCCCTCTCTTGCTGTGTGTCTCTCTGTCAAGTAAATAAATACAATCTTTTAAAAAAAACAGCGCAAAGTCAAAAGAGTCGTGGATAGAATCAAATTTCCTTCCACTTGCCGCCCATTGGTAAATACCTGAGTAGGCGGAGTAGGACATTCTTCCTGGAATTCACAGCTGCCTTCATGTTCATGTTTAATTAGAGGAGAAAAACAACCTTAGCTTCTCAGTAACCAGAGTTCCGGGATTCTGAGAGTCCTCCTTAACATAAGAAAATCCCTTTGGTATCTTCTATATCTCTTCCCCCCAAATGCATGTTGGCCGTCATCCTCCATGCATGTCCCCCACTCATACAGATCTGCAGGGTCTTCGGTCCCAGGTTTCACTCAGCAGTAGTAAGTGATCTCATCATCACACCAGCCGGGCCCTCAGGGTCCTGGGAACCTTGCTTTCAGCTTCCTTCGTGATGGCTGCGCTCCCGAGCCACTCACCATTTTAGTGCAGACTGAGTTCCTGCTCACACCCCAGTGCAGCGCCTCTGACCCGTGGGGCCTGTGCCTGTGCATCATCAGGAAGACCACAGCTTTGGCACCAAACACATCTCAGTAATTGTTTCTTCATCATTCACTCCCTCAACTCAAGATTTCACATCAGAAATATCTCATGAATTCCTTCTGGAACATTGGTTCTTCTCCTGCATGCCAACAGTTTGCACCGGACAAGGAGCGCTCTCACCTCTCTGTAGTTGGTAGGGTAGACTTCTGGGAGTGGAGGTGTCACTCAGTCCTGCCCTCTGTCTCATGGGTTTTTCTTCTTCATGGTTTTTTTTTTTATTCCACACTCATGTCCTAGAGCAGGAAAGTCAGGTCTTGGGTTTAGCTCGTGACATTAACTCCCTCTTTCATCTTAGGAACCATCGTGAACTGTGTCAATGGCCACTTGGTGACTGTGGTACTTATTGCAGGGACTGCTGACATTCAGGGATGTGGCCATAGAATTCTCTCAGGAGGAGTGGGAATACCTGACCCACACTCAGCGGCGACTGTACAGGGATGTGATGTTGGAGAACTACGGACACCTCTGCTTCTTGGGTGAGGAAAACTCCTTCCAGATTCCCCAAACCACACTCTGAGTTTTCTCCTTCCTGTGAAGATTGTCTCTTGGACGATTCCTGTTTGAATGACTGGAATTCAGATCCAGGCAGAGAGGGGAGTAAGGAAGGGTTTGTACATGTAGAGAAAAGTCATCATCATGTGTCCTTTTCATCTTTAGCTTCTCAGGGCAATACCCCCATTTCTGTAGATGAGTGGCAATTCTACACACTTAGTGGCAGAGCATGGTGCTGTTCACATGTTAAACTGAAATTTCCCCTTCTTACTGTGTCTACTGCTTGGAAGTGGAGGTCAGGATGTGAACATTGGAAATGCCTCCTCTGTGTTCTAAAGGGACTTGGGCAATAGCTTTTGGGAAACCATTTTCTGGAATTGTACAGTATCCTCTCCTCTGTGCTGAACACAAGCCTGATGGAAAATTTGAATCTCTGGCAATACTCATTTTCCTTTTTCCTCGTAAACAGGTCTCACTGTGTCAAAGCCGGACCTGATCACTTTTTTGGAGCAAAAGAAGCAGCTCTGGGATGTGAAGAGAAAGGAGACCGTAGCCACCCATCCAGGTAGGTGGGAATGAATGAGGCAGATGATGGGGGGAGGTCCGAGTCTGAAGGAGGAACGTAGGCCTTAAGCTGTGGTTCCACTACCTGTCCTTGAATGAAAATCCGCTGGAGACATGCCCGGCTTTATTTCCCTCATGCTCCCAGAGGCACATCTACTCTCCCACATTATCAAGCTCTTGCATTCCCTAGGGATTCTCCTTCAGCTCCAGTGATGGTCTGCCACATGCACAGGGAGGGCCAGGAGACTCTCCTTGGAGGGGGAAGGCCCCCCTAGTCTGAGAGCTTCTCCATTGCTTTGAGGGCCCTGGGGAAGTCATCCTGTTTCTGAGGACCTGTATGCTCCGGCCTTTGTCAATTCTGGTTTTCATCATGAGACAAGTAGGTCAGGGTAGTTGTATGCACACTGGGTTTTGGTGCAGAAATTCCCAGAACACTGGAGACGGATTTCTAATGTTTTCTGCCTTATGCTTTCTAATGTTATGGAGGCTTTAATCTTATTCTTAGAAAACTGACATTCAGTAACTGCATCAGATAACAAACCACCTCCCTAAAATGAGACAATGTGCAGTTCTATTTCCCTTCAAAGTTTCTTTTTTTTTTTTTAAATGTTAACTAATACAGAAATTTCCCCTCTCTGTGTTCATTCCTCAGTGGTGAAATTATGCAATGTCTCTGTTTCCTAGCCTTCTCACATAAATAATGCTATTGGGGGACTAGGACATTTAGAACTCAGAACTTGGAGCCTTTAATAAAGTCTCACTTATTATGTAACTCAAAAAAGGATAAGCTTTATGCTTTTTGCCAATAAAATTATGTGTATTTGATTGTGTTTGTGTATCATACGTACATGCTCTGTGATTCCTACTATTAATTTCTCTCCCTGGTGAGTGGTGAGTGAATGCTATACTATGTCTAGGTGAGTTGTCATCAACATAGAATTAATTTCATCATGTATTTGTGGGTGAATTGTTTTCTTTCTGCATGAGGGAAAAGAGTTTCTGGAATTGAAAGTAATTTTGAAACATCTTATACCTCTGTATCATGTTTTGGTAGGAAATTAAAAAGATTTATTTTATCTTTAATTGTATTACACCATGATGTGCCTTGGTACCTTCCTCATTAACTTTTGTGTCTGCTGTATTTTCATTGTGGTTACTTTAGAGATTCCTTAAAACAACTTAGAGGTAAAACAAAGCTTTTGAATCTCAATATTGTCAATTGCACACAAAACACTTCTTCCTGTCTCCACCCCTGCACCCACTTTGTTAACCGATGTCAGAAATTCTAACATTTATGTTGTGTAGTTTATGACCTACATGAATGATTTTTATACTTTTTTAAAAACAAAATTCTGTGGCAGAAATAAATGTGACCCCCACACTACAGGTTTGTATAACTGTCTAAATACTTACGTTTAGTGGAGAACTTTAGGATCCCATCTGGTTCAGTTTCTGGGTAGAAACCTTTTATTTCATTCAGAGAGCATTCCTTTATGGTTCTTGTAGGACAGATCTACTGGTAAACGTAGAGGGGTCTTTACTTGGGCATGTCTTCATTTCTACATCTGTGGAAGAGTTCTGCCCGGTAAAGTATTCTTGGTGGTATTTTTCAATCTTCAGTAGCTGAGTACATTATGCCGGCCCCATTCTTGTTGGGATTGCTGAGATCCCACTACTGCTCTTCTAGGAGCTCTTGCACAAGGTGGAGTGCATTTGCCAACCTGTTTCAAAAGTCTCTTTTCATCTGTGATATGGTTAATACCATATTAACCATAGGTTAATATGATAGGTTAATTACAGTCTGTCACTGGTTCATGTCTTGACATTTATGGTACTTAGAATTTAGCAAGCTTGAATTGTCTCTTGTGTCCACAGAGATCATGCTCCTGACCTTATGGTGTCCCCATAATGTGCATATTGGACCACTCATTGGTGTCCCACGAGTCCCTCAGATTCTGTCCCTTTCCACCTATTTCTTTGGTCCCCTCAGTAGAGAGTTTAGAAAAGGTGTCTTTAAGAGTTCTGATTCTTTCTTCTGCTTCATCAGGTCTGTTGCTGATCCCTTAGTGTATTTTTAAATTCAGTAATTGTACTCTGGGGTTCTCAGTTTCTGGTTCCTGGATGTTACACTTTCTGTCTCTGGGTTTACATTTTGGTCATGCTTCGTTTTCCCGATAACATTTAGTTACCTGTTCTCTTCTCTTTTTCCTCCATGTGGATTTTTATCATTATAATTTGAAGTGCTTGCAGTTTTTTTGTTTGTTTGTTTGTTTTGGTTTGGTTCGGTTTGTTTTTTTTGCAATGTATGGGTCTTTATTAACTTAGGGCCAGTTTTGGAGATTTATTTTGTTCCTGTGATTGGAACACATTTTTCTTTTTCTTTGAATGCATTGTGATTTTGGAGTGGTATTTGGGAATTAAAAAAAAAACAAAAAACAGCCTAAGGGCCCAGGATTATGGACTTGTTTTCTTCAGGAGAACACTAATAATAGCAATTCTAGGTTTTGTCACACGTGTCCCGGGCATTTGTCAAGTCTGCGTTCCTGTAATTTCCCAGTTTCAGGAAGGGGAGTTACTACTTTAGAATGACTGATCCCCTCCTCTCTCTTTGCCTTCAGCTCTGTCGTCTCTTTCTTGTTTGAGCAGGAGCTCACCTGTCTGAGTAGCCCCCACACTGCCTCCACAGGTGCCCTGATTCCCCCTCTGTTTCCCGTGTCAGGCAGGTGAAAAGAAGCCAGATCATTGAATCTGCAAGTCACTCACTTGTCTCTGTTAGAGTCAGATTTAGTAATGAATAAAGGAAATGTGTATTGTGCATGTTGTGTGTTATGCATGTTGTGTATGTGTGTCCAGACACTAACATGGCCACTAGCACAGAGGGTTTCTGAGAGTGACTTCTGTGGGGATAACTCAGTATTCACCTGTGACTTAGTTCCTGCAGAGGTTGTGCAAATTGTCCCGGGTCAGAATCACTGGGAGCACTTGTAAATCTTGGATCGCTGTGCCCAGCCTGACATTACCATGTCAGTAGCTCTGGGGTGCAGGCCCCCACCTTTCCTTTCTTACCACATCTCAGGTGGCTGTGTAGGGACTAGACCTTGAGAACCTATATCTTGGGACACATTCATAGTTGTGTTCTTCAGGGAAGGTAGTAGCCCGTGTGTAATGTAGTGAGATACACAGGTGTGTCGTCTTGGTTCTCCAGGCATGAAAGTGGACTGGTGTGTGTTGGGCTTTTCCTGTATTGTACCTTGGATGCCTGGCCTTTGTGTCTAATTCTGAGTATTCAACCAGGAAACCACTCAGGCTACCTATGTGTGGTGTGGGCTGGAATGTTCACTTTGAAGTGTCCATTCATGGAAGCTCTTCTGTGTGAGAATGGCAGGGTGAACCATTGAGTGTCAAAGAGAAAAGAAACAATCCAAACATGGGTCACTTTTTAGAAGGGCATATGTACTGTGTGCTTCCTGTTTCTGTGTAGGGCACCCAGATTCAAACCCTGACTCTACCAATAGGGAGAGGTTCCCTATACCTTCCTTTATTTACATCATTTCTTTGAGAAGACAATAGTATTACCACCAACCCATAAACTCTAGAACATTGAATACATTAATAGCAGATACAGCATCAGTAACCATGAGACAGACATTGTATGCACTGTGCAGAGGA
Organism: Martes martes; assembly: GCF_963455335.1. Taxonomy (NCBI): domain Eukaryota; kingdom Metazoa; phylum Chordata; class Mammalia; order Carnivora; family Mustelidae; genus Martes; species Martes martes. The sequence continues at coordinate 55,355,233 of NC_137905.1, read as the reverse complement.
ATGTGTCACATACTAGTGAATATATTTTTTTTTAATTTCTCTTGATCTTAGGAAAGTTTTTTTAAACCATACCACAGAGATAGAATCCCTTGTGTTTCTCTGAACACATCATTATGTTTAAGTTTTTAGCCAGAGATGTATTAGAAATTAATATATTCTGTGGTTTCTTTCGTGATTGAGGTTTTCTATTTTTATTTCCCCACTTGGGTAATAAAGTGAAATGTATTCTGAAAATTTGTATTATGCTTTCTTTTCACTTGCTTACACAAATCATTTTAAGATTTTGTTTCTTTATTTGAGAGAGGGAGAGAATAAATACAAGTTAGGGGAGGACCAGAGGCAGAGAGACAAGCCGACTCCCCACTGAGCAGGGAGCCCCAGGCAGGGCTCTATCCCAGGACCCTGCATTAGGATCCAGTTTTTAGGCAGAAGCTTAACTGACTGAGCCACCCAGGCTTCCCTACACAAGTCATGTCTTGATATAGATTCCCATAGCCATGATCTTGTATCAGACTCCTCTGCTGTTTTATCTCTTTGTCTTTCTCCTCTAGTGGTGTTAGCAGTCTCCCAGGACCACACACCCAATGTCAGTTGTGATGCCAAAGATCTTCCATGGTCTCTGTGCTCAGATGAATTATTATTCCTGTTTTCCCACAGCAGACATGCCTCCAGGAGCTGGGCTGTCATAAACTTTGTGTTGCAGGCTGTCCCAGCAGTCTTGGCAGCCTGATAGATGTTGTACCACTGTCACTCTTTACTTCACTGGAGGTAGGATAAGTTCTACAGTTTTTATTGCCAAACGGGAGCATAGGCAAGTCATTGGACATTTTCTGTAATGGAGGCCGACCCACACTGACAGCTTTTGGGTGAAAGATTTCTGCCATGACATTGGATGCACACTTCTTTGTTAGGTTGACAGAGTGGCCAGGGATGTGTCCGTGGTGGCCCATTGTGCGTCTTGGGTGTCTTCCAGAGCTTTGCAATTGGCCTTATGGCCGATGGTTGGAAGCATCTTAAAGTCAAACGTTCCAGGTACCTTGACTTTGTGATCTACACTGTGTATAACTGTATATCACTGCTAGGTGAGCAGCAAAAGATCATGAAGGAAAATGTATTGGCTGCTGTTGTGGATATCTGCCCCGAATCATACATTCATATATGTGCCTTCTACAGTCTTGTCACTATACTTTGAAGTCTTGTGGTGATCTCATGGTCTGCGCGAGCATTTCCTTGGTTGACGTTTTAGTAATACTTATCATTCCACTCACGTTTGTGTATAAAAAATCTTGGGAATATAGTGAACGTATCTGGCTCTTGGGTAGAGGACAGATGAGTTTATTGTACAGGAAAACATGTTTCTTTCTGTGACAACGGACTGGGTAGTTACATTGGTTGTTCCTTGACAATACTAGGGTTTTCTATGCTCAGAGTCCCACAGAAGTGACTCAAACCCACTGCATGTACAGCGTCTCCCAGTATCAGTTGTGGCTGCGCAGCTGGCCAGTGGAATTAGTGTGATGAAGATGTTTATGATGTTTGCTGTGTCGTGAGTCATAAGATGCTTAGACTTTGACCTGGGAGCCTCCTGTCTTCTGCCAGGATTGGGAAATGGTTACAGGCCACCTGGTCACAGTTTAAAAAGTGTGTCATCTTGGGCTTTTCATATTCTTGGGATTATCCATGGACTTTATTAAAAAAAAAAATAGGTATTCTTGAGTGTGTTTCTTGTTTGTTCATTTACATTGTTGTTTTGATTGTATACATAAGTAAATATATATGGTATTTGTCTTTGAGTTACTTGACGTCACATAATACTTCGTGGTTCAAACCACGTTGTCACAAATGACCAAGACACAATGAAAGAAGCAGAAACAGACCCATAAATACAAAGAGTATCCTGACTGTACCGGTGTGGAATGGAGAAGAATGATGGGCAGCATGAGGAAATGGGAATGGGAAACACATGCTTCCCGTTGTGGTATAATGAGTCATGGGGATAACAAAATATATTGAACTCATTTAGTAGTATAATGACAGCATTTTATGGTGCCAGATGGTAGCTACTTGGTAGTGAGCAGAATAGAACCTATAGAGCAGTCCAGTCCCCAAGTTGTACACCTGAACTAATGGAACATTTAAAAGAAAACAGGATAGATATTGACAAGCATATGCCTTTATAGGTTAAAGTAGTGTCTTAAGAAGGTGCAGGCAGGGTGCCTGGGTGGCTCAGTGGGTTAAGTCGCTGCCTTCGGCTGGGGTCATGATCTCAGGGTCCTGGGATCGAGTCCCGCGTCGGACTCTCTGCTCAGTGGGGAGCCTGCTCCCCTCTGCCTCTCTCTGCCTACTTGTGATCTTTCTCTGTCAAATAAATAAATAAATAAAATCTTAAAAAAAAAGAAAAAGAAGGTGCAGGCAAAGAAAGTAAACCTACTGTGCAAAATAAGCTAATCCTAAGTATTCGTAGTAGGATAAAGTCCTAGGAAAGCAAACTGATCTGTACCACAGTGGAGATAAAGGTGCATAGTGGTAGAAGGGAGAGAGCCGGGGAAAGACAAGAGTCTGCCCAACAGTGTGAAGAAGTAAATTGGTAGATGAAGAAGAGCCTGTTGTCCTCATAGCCTGAGCAGCCCAGGGGGTACATGGAAGAACTGTCATTCTATGAGAGCTTCTTAAGTCTATTTCCCTACAGTGCGCTCTCTCTCATGTCTCACCATTACTGAGTGTGTAATAATGGCCACACGTGTCAGGAAGGCTTTTCTGTGTAAGTGGATTCTTTTGGGAAGACCAGAAAGTGCAACCAACATTAATAACTGTACTCATTTTAGACCAAGTCAGTTTTCAGGAGGAAGCCTAAGTTGAAACACGTGATCCTATAGCCTGAAGACATGGGTAGTAGTAAAAATGCAGGGGAAACTTGAAATGGATAAAGGCCACGGATGCAGTGGGATCCAAGCAACAAAATCCAGCATCGCAGCCAGAAGCAGATTGCACCTGCATTTGTTGAGAAGGAGGGAGTCGTTTCCATGAATACGGTGGCGTGGTGATTTTGGGTTGGGGGGTTTGTTGCTCTTAAGGTATGATCCTATTTTGGGAATTGCTCTTTGTTGTGTAGAAACAAAACTAATTTTATGTTTTGGTTCATGTACCAGCTTTATAAAATCCACATGAGTTGTTAGAGGATTAAAACAATAAGGATTCACCACGGGAAGCAATGGCAGTGGAGTAGGAGGATCCTAGACTTATGTGTCCTGTCATGAGCACCACTAGGCAACTGTCAGGTCATCCTAAATGCCCCACACATTGGGCTGAGGAGTGACAGGACAAACTCCCAAGTGAAAGGAGAGAAGAGGCCACATGGAAGATGGCAGATAGTGCGGAGACATGGTTTAGGGAGGAGAGGAGTATAGCATTGTGGAGGGCAGGGAGCCCCGGCTGTGCAGTAGGTGTCATGACAGAGGAGCACTCAGGGGATGCCTAAAGAGGTTTCCCAACACCATTGGCTTGGAAAGGGAAAAGGGCTGAATTTCATGAGTTCTTGGAACCAGCACAGCCTGGAGTTTAATGGTCACCAGGTTTGGATGGGATAGAACCAGGAGGGCCCTGGGGTGCTCCTGGAGAGAAGGCTGGCAAACAACCGAGGACACAGAGTGGTGAAACAGCCATCTGTAGAACACCTGGGGTGCACAGTGGGGAGAGTATTCAGTATTCTAGGAGCACATTGCTGAGAGGAAACATTCAGTGACATGTGGCTCCAAGAACACGGGAGTTGGATGACACCATTTCCCTCTCCCATCCTGTAGCATAAAGCCCCACATTGGGTTCTTTGCTTAGTGGGGAGCCTGCTTCCCTCCTCTCTCTGCCTGCCTCTCTGACTCCTTGTGATCTCGGTCTGTCAAATAAATAAATAAAATCTTAAAAAAAAAAAAAAAGAAAGTAGAGTCACATGTGCAGATTACAAGTGAACAGCTTCATGGATGGGATTTCACAGACTGATCTCTTCTGTATAAGCCATCGAGGTCATGAAACACAATATTGTCCTCTGAACTGCCTTTGAGGTCTCAGTAACTTTTTCCCTAAGCTCAGCACTGTTTCAGCATCTAAAGCAAGGGATTGCTGTGCTCACTTTTTTACTTTGTAGAAATATCATCAGGCAGTGGGGACTCTTCTATTTGGCTTTCTTTTCTATCTCTGTCTTTGTGAATTGGTTGGTTTTCCTGCATGTTACTGTGCATCATTCATTAGTATGGACCAATCCTGTTCCATTGTGTGGATACCAGTCGCATCATTCTACTGTTAACAGGAGGGGGGATGGTTCTCTCTGCAGGACTGTCATGACTGTACTGACATGTAAAATCTATGATTTGTCTTTCAGTGGAACATGTACACAAGTCGTTTCTTGTGACGGATTCCCATTGCCATGATCTTAGACCTAACTACTCCTTTGATTTCTCTCCATCCTTCGTGTATCTCTACAGAGGCACAAAGCCTGCTGTGGGGCTCAGTCCCAAAACCCTGAGATCATGACCTGAGCCAAAATAGATGCTTTCCCAACTGAGCCACTGATGCAGCCCCATCCATGATTTTTATTTTATTTTTTATTTTTATTTTATTCATTCATTCATTCATTCCTCCATCCATCATTTATTCATTCATTCATTTATGTAATTTAGAACTGTGGAATTGAAAATGTGGGCATCAGTTGCACACTTGTGAGAAATATAGAAACTTAGACCCTAACCAGAAATCAAAATCAGAATATGAATTTTAACAAGGCCTCAGTTGATTGTCATACACAGTAACATTGGAGAAATATGTGTCTAGATCATCTACACTCTTCCCTTATTCTATGCCTATCTTTTTGTCTGTAGTATATTATTTTGATAACTGTGACTTTGCAGTATGCCTTAAATCACGATGTGTGCTGTTCATTTTCCAGATTATTCTGGGTATGTGTTATCCTGTGACATCCATGTAAAGTTAGGGTGCATTTTGATCTTTTCGCAAAAGAAGCATTGGGAATTTGATAGAGTACATTAAATCTGTAGGTCAATTGAAGTTTTATTGATAGGTCAATAGTCTTAAATATTTGAATGAAAGAACATCAATGTGTTTCTTTTGTTTTTTTTTATCAATGTGTTTCCACTTAATTCTTCTTTCAATTCCTGCACACTATTTTATAGTTTTCATTGTTCCAGATTTGATCACTATCATTATGTTGAATTATAAGCATTTTATTTGGGGGGATATTCCTCTAAATGTATTATGTCTCAACTTTTGAAATTGTTTTTTATGTAGAAACAACAAATTTTTTATGTTATGGGTTTATATTCTCCTGTACTGTAAAATTTATTAATTTTTACAGGTTTCTTTTTATTTTTTTTAAAGATTTTATTTATTTATTTGACAGACATAGATCACAAGTAGGCAGAGAGGCAGGCAGAGAGAGAGGGGGAAGCAGGCTCCCTGCTGAGCAGAGAGCCCAATGCGGGGCTTGATCCCAGGACCCTGAGATCATGACTTGAGCCAAAGGCAGAGGCTTAACCCACTGAGCCACCCAGCTGCCCCTTTTCACAGGTTTCTAACAACAAGGATTCCCAGGAGAGGAAAATGGCCTTGGAATAGGAGGACGCTAGACTCATCACATCTCAGGAACACAACTAGATAAGTACCAAATCACCCTCAGTACTCCAGAAATGGCCATGAAGACTGACAGATCATACTCCCCAAGTTACAGGAGAGAAGAAGCCACATGATAGATGGCAGAAAGTTTGGAGACATGGTTGAGGGAGGGAAGAATTACAGTGCTATGGAAGGCAGGGATCCCTGGTTGTGGAGAAAGTGGCATGACAGAGGGAACGCACAAGGAGAATGTTTCTCCAAAGCCCCTGGCGTGGAAAACAAGAGGGGTTGAATTTCATGAGTTCTTGGAACTAGCAGGTCTTAAAGCCTAGAGTTTTAAAGGTCATCAGGTTTGGCTGGGATAGAGCCAAGAAGGTGCTGTGTTACTCCTGGAGAGAAGGAAGGCAAGCAACCTGGGTACAGAAAACCTGCAAACAGTGATCCGAAGAATGACTGGGGGACACAGTGGGAAGATTATTCACTAGTCTAGGAGTGTTTCCCTGCAAGGAAACATTCAGTGAGATATGTGTCTAAGAACACAGGAGTTAGATGGCACCATTTCCCTCTCCTGCCCTGTAGCATAAACATAAAGCAGTGTCCCAGTGTCCCAGTGTCCTCGTCAGTGAGGACATTGGCTGTCTGGCTTGATTCCTAAGCCCCAGGCCCCTGTGCTCTGGTTGGACTGACCTTCTTAGTCTAGCTTACCTCAGGCCCAGAAAGGTGGGCCCCTGCCCACACCACATCTCCTGGGCAGAGAGTTCTGCACAACCTCCGTTCTGGTGGAGGTGATTTCAGGTCTCATTGCCAAGCAGACCAGAGCTCACCTAGTTAAAACTGACCACATTCAGACCAGGGAGCAAATACTGTCTACAGAAGGCAAGGAGAGCCTCTGGACCACTGACTAGAAGGATGTAGCAGGACACATCACTGGCTTTTCTAACACAGAGAGGAAGGCAGACTTAGACAAAATGCCAAGATGGGAGAATTTATCCCAAAAGAAACAAAAAATACGGCATGGCCAGAGATCTAAGGGAAGCAGTTATCAGTAACATATTCAATGGAGAATTAAAGGCAACAATCATAGGGATACTCATAGGTTTGAGAAAAGAGTGCTGAGAACTTTACCCCACAGACAAGAGTTAAAAGGGGAAAAAATGGAGCGCAGCAGTGTCTCAATTATATCTGATTCTTGGTTTAAGCTTTGGTAGTGATTTCAGGATCCTAGGATCCAGCCGCAGGTCAGTGTCCATATTTCAGTGTGGTGTCTACTTGATATTCTCTCTCTCCATCTGTAGCTCCCACTCATGCTCTTCCTCTCTCTGTTTCTCTCTCAAATAAATAATTTTTTTAAAAATGAGATTAACGATGCAATAAATGAGATTGAAAAAAGGATTGATGCAATAAACATCCAGCTGGAGGAAACAGAGGAAGGACTTTCTGACCTCAAGGACACAAAAAAGGAAAATAATGAATCTGAGCAAAAGAGAAGAATCCTCTAACACAAGATTTGATTTAGGGAACTCAGTGATTGCATCAAATCTTCTAACATTCCTAGGTCTTGGGCTTTTCTGTGCTGGGAGAGTTTTGTTTCCAAATATAACTTAAATTCCTGTTTCTGGTGTAAGAAGAGTTCCCATTTATTTGGTAGAGGGTTGGTAATTCAGTCTTAGTGACTTGTGCAATTTTAGGAATTATCTATTGTTGTTGTTATTGTTTTGATTCCTAAGTTATCTGATTTGATAGTATATAAATGTTGACCAAGTTAAAGCATAGCCAGTTTTATTATTTCGGGTAAACTGGGCATTACATTCAGTGTTCTGTTACGATTCTGGTCTCTATTTTATTTATTTCAGATTTATCTTTGTTACTTTCTTGTACTACTACATCTCATCTAAGTTTTTTCCTTTCCTAGTTTCCCGTGGAAAGTTAAGTTTTTTATTCCAGCTCTCTCTCTTTTTTAAAAAAGATTTAATTTATTTATTTGACAGAGAGAGATCACAAGTAGGCAGAGAGGCAGGCAGAGAGAGGTAGGAGGAAGCAGGCTCCCTGCCAAGCAGAGAGCCCAATGTGTGACTTGATCCCAGGACCCTGAGATCATGACCTGAGCTGAAGGCAGAGGCTTAATCCACTGAGCCACTCAGGCACCCTTCCAGCTTTTTTTTTTTTTTTTAACTCAGCCATGTATTGCATAAAAAAAATTTTGAAAATGGAAAGTGTTGTAGACAATGATTAACAGAAATAAACATTACAAACAATAGGACAAAAACACGGAAAAATTAAATTAGGATTCTTTAGGGTCTTTTATAGATCATGTCATCTGTGAACACAGATAATTTTACTTTTTCTTTTTTCAGTGTGAATTCTTTTTATGTGTTTTTTCTTTCCTAGTTGTTCTGACTAGAATGTCCAGTACCGTGTTGAAAGGCAGTGGTGGGCTTACTTCATTACTTCATTTCTGATCATAGAGGAGAAGCTTACAATCTTTACCTATTGAGTCTGTTGGATTTTTTTCTATTTGGTTCATTTCAGTTTTATGTTTAAATAACCTTCCTTCTATTTTTATACTCATGTGGCATTTTTCAGATTATTTGAGATACAGGAAGGGATTTGTGCTACAATATGACAGTATCACGGAATTATCTATTAGGGTATGTGGTCAGTATATTGTGTTCAAAGGTAAGGTGTCCATGGAGGAAGGAAATTCTGATGATTCCTTCCCAGCCATCTTTCTGACACTCTTTGATTGACTTGAAGTTTGTACGTTACAAATCATCAGTATATTCATCTGAAGGTAGTAAGTGCAGTGAGTTTACTTTTCTCTTATTTGATATCTTTCAGCCATATCTTCACATGACACCCAGAACTTCCTGCAAAAGCCGAGCATAGAAGCTTCTTTCCAAAGAGTGACGATGGGTAGATACAAAAATATTGCTCTTGAAGATGTATACTTAATGACAGATTGGGACAGTGATAGGGAGAGTGAAGGGCATCAAAGATACCATGAAGGACAGAGCCCATCTGAGGCAACGACATCTAATAAGACTGGAAATGACCCGAATAGTGAAGGATATAAAACATCATGGAAAACCTCCCTTTTTAAGACATCTGCTTCCACAAAGCAGTGTGTCTCTGTCAGAAAAAGCTCCAATCAAGTATTCAAACATAGCTCTTTGTGGAAACACAGTTTGGACAATCTGGAAAGTTATCTAGTCCATGTTGAAAATAATGATTTGAACCATTTTCAAAATGGGATTGGATTGACCTTTCCATCACATACTTCTGAAAATCAGAGATTGAATAATGAGGAACAAAATGCTAAGCGGGATCCATATGAGAGGGGCTTCACTGAGGAGTTGACCCTCCAGAATGACCAGAGCCCTTCCAATGGAGACAGCATTGCTCAGTGCACTGCATCAGAGAAAACACTTAACCAGGGATGCAGTGTTCAGAGACGTGTGGGGACTCAGTTTTCAGAGAACCAGTATGAATGTTATAAATGTGGGGAAGTCTTTCATCAGAGGTCTAACCTTATTACACATGAGAGTATCCATTTGGGAGAAAATCCTGATGAATCCAGTCAATGTGAGAATGGTCCTCACCAGTCCTCCAATATTGGTGATCATCAGAGAATTCATGAGGCCAAAAACCCATTCAGTTATGCTAAACCTGGGCCCACATTTAGTGAGTCATCAAGACTAAATAGAAACAAGACAATTCCTAGTGGAGAGAAAACACGCATTTTTAAGGGACATGGTAAAGTCTTTGACTGGCACTCAACCCGATCTCAACATCAGCAAATGAATACTGAAGTGAAATCATACAAATGTGAAGAATGTGGTACAACCTTTAAGTACTGCTCATCCCTGAGGAAACATAGGCAAATCCATACTGGAAAGAAACTCTACCAATGTAAAGAATGTAGCAAAGTTTTTAAAATTCGCTCAACACTTATTCAACATCACAGAATTCATACTGGAGAGAAACCTTACAAATGTAAGGAATGTGGTAGGTCCTTTAACCAGCAGGCACACCTTACTCGACATCACAGAGTTCATACTGGAGAGAGACCTTACAAATGTCAAGAATGTGACAAGGCCTTTAAGTGTCACTCAACACTTAGTAAGCATCTCAGAATTCATACTGGAGAGGAACCTTACAAATGTCAAGAATGTGACAAGGCCTTTTACCAGAGGTCATTGCTTAGAGCACATCACCGAATTCATACTGGAGAGAAACCTTACAAATGTAAGGAATGTGGCAAGGCCTTTTACCAGAGGTCATTGCTTAGAGCACATCACCGAATTCATACTGGAGATAAACCTTACAAATGTAAGGAATGTGGCAAGGCCTTTAACCAGCAGGCACACCTTACTCGACATCACAGAGTTCATACTGGAGAGAGACCTTACAAATGTCAAGAATGTGACAAGGCCTTTAAGTGTCACTCAACCCTTAGAAATCATCTCAGAATTCATACTGGAGAGAAACCTCACAAATGTAAGGAATGTGGCAAGGCCTTTAACCAGCGCTCATACCTTACTCGACATCACAGAGTTCATACTGGAGAGAGACCTTACAAATGTCAAGAATGTGACAAGGCCTTTAAGTGTCACTCAACCCTTTGTAATCATCTCAGAATTCATACTGGAGAGAAACCTCACAAATGTCAAGAATGTGGCAAGGCCTTTCACTGGAGCTCATTGCTTACTGCACATCACAGAATTCATACTGGAGATCAACCTTACCAATGCCAAGAATGTGGCAAAGCCTTTAACAAGCGCTCGTACCTTGATCAGCATCACAGAATTCATACTGGAGAGAAACCTTATAAATGTAAGGAATGTGGCAAGGCCTTTTCATTGCACTCAAACCTTCTTAAGCATCACAGAATTCATACTGAAGAGAAACCTTACAAATGCAAAGAATGTGGCAAGACCTTTAACCGGCACTCACACCTTAGTCACCATCATAGAAGTCATACTGGCAAGAAACTTTAAAAATGTAAAGACTAGGAGTAAGGACTGTACAACCCTTACATCACAGAGCTTGTATCCGATGTAACTGGAGAACAACTATACACATCTAAAGAAGTCCACCCTCTGTCTCTCCTGAAACTCAGAATATCGTAGTTATCATATGGGAGCAACATGGTAAAATGTGATGAATGTGGTGAGACCTTTAACTGGAATTCAGTCTATACTCAGTGTCCCAAAATGCACACTAGATTCAAACCCTAAAAACATGATGATTATGGAAAGACCCTCATTTTAATATATATGTTTGCAAACACAGAAAGTGCTAAAGAAGGTAAATTGAATCATACAAATAATTAGAAAACTCTCTGATTGAACATCTAATGTCAATAAATTTCACAGATATCAAGTAAAAGGAGTGTATCAGTCCCTCTATTCAGACAGTACTAGTTAGTCCAAGGAAAAAGATCAAGTTAAACACTTGGAAAATGCATATGCTGTTCTGTTGGAAAGATTCAGTGGGGGAGTTTTTACAAGGGTACAATTAGTTTCGGTGTGCTTTTTGTTACATTGACCCTTTTTGAGGTTTGTGACCAACAAATATTAATGTATTTTATTCTCAAATCACTTCTGGAGATTGACTTACTCGTACTGGGTGTATGAATCCGTGAGGCTGATTTTTGCTCTGTCAATGGCATTCGATGCCCTGCTGCACTCGGGGGGACTCATGCATCCCAGATTTTCCTTGGAAGATGAGAACTGTGTAATACACAACGTGAACAAAGAAAATCTAAATGGAGACACTGCTTAGGGTTATAGCATTGAGGTAAGTTGCCATGAAATAGGTGTTCAGAACAATATTTTTCTCCATTTACTAAAACTAAAGAACTTCCTGAATATTAGACATACAAGGTTTTCCTGATTGCTCTCTAAGAAAAAAAAGGTGGCTCACCAGTTAACTACTGATGTATCTTCGTAATAGCAGTCTTTAGAGAAGAGGAGTGGATGCGGTTGAAATGAAGAAATCCTCCCCGATAACTGAAAGAGGTTATCTAACTCTTCCCTACCGTGCCATATAGCTGGACATACACATCTGTTACGACTGTCAGCAGCACTGGAACTTAAGGAAGTCACTTCCACATCATGATATCAGCTATGGGGGTTAACGCTTGTATTCCGTATTTTGAACAAGTGTAACAGTGGACTTGAAATGCATAACATAGTCTATGTGTGAACTTAATGTACTTCAATTTATCAAACATAATGGTTTTTAATATGTTAACATGAATTTGTGATGAGTGGTGTGTTATCCTACCACCAAGGTGAACCTATCTCATTTTTTTTTTTTAAGATTTTATTTGACAGATAGGGAACACAAGCGGGGGGATAGGGAGAGGGAGAAGGAGGCTCCCCGCTGAGCAGGGAGACTGATGCAGGGCTGGATTCCAGGACAGGGGCCATGACCTGAGCTGAAGGCAGATGCTTAATGACTGAGCCACCCGGGCGGCCCCTATCTCATTTTACTGAAAGTTGTAGGCAACTGGTGTTATCTGTCACCTATTTGGTAATGGAAGGGAATAATACTCCTATGAATCCATTCTCTCATTGACCTTAAGGTTGAAATGATGGGTGATTTCCCCGCCTAGTTTATTTACTGTATCACTTTCTCCTCCTTGTGTTGACTGTGATATTATGGATATATTACAGGTTTCGTGGGGGGTGTTGTTGACATTTTAGCTCACCACCTCCATAGTGCTGCTACTTGCCATCCACTTTGTGTACTCAGCACTTTTGCAGGGACCTTGAGTGGACACCTGCCCTGCTCACTAGTGTGTTCCTTATGATGTGGTTTTGGAATATAGGGGAGGTTCCGTGGGGTGGAGTCTGGAGCCGACGACGAAGTAAGAATTCTTGAGATATCTTTGCTGCAAAATGGTGGTTTATTAAAGTACAGGGACAGGACTCGAGGGCAGAAAGTGCTGCTGCGCTGGGGTTGTGAGGCATGGCTGATTTCTATACTGTGGGCTTGGGGGAGGTAAGGAAAAAGGGAGGTTTTGAGAAAGAACTTTCATATATTAAAGAAGATTCAGGGGATCCTGGAGGCCTTGCTCTTGTCAAGGTGGTTTACCCCTCTTGTAAGGCATTAACGGTCAGATAGTTGGGATATTCCGGAAGCAGTATTACATTCCTCCTATTCAACCCCGTCCTTTTTAATAGGCTGCAGGTTTAAGAGAAATTCAATTTTATTTACATTTCCTTCTGCCTCAACCTCCCTCAATTTTAAGGAGAAGAGGGTGATGTTAGGGCTTCAGGAATCTGAGTTACGGGTCGCTGGAAGTTTGGCTATAGATATAAGAAAGCTTCTTCCTTGTAAATCACTAGGACATTTGTAAACTGAGGAATACTCAAGTCTTGCAGGATTGTGATCTCTACAAGGTAACCATTTGTTTCTCCTTTAGGGCAGCCAGGAATGCCTGAGGAATGTCCCATATATCCCATGGGGGGTGGGGGTTCATGGGGTGCCAGCTTCTGCTTCGTCCTCAGCTTCCCTTCTGTTCTCTCATCACCTAGACAACACTCTGTAGAGTCACAAGGTAATGTAACTTGAGACATGACAATCAGATCCACCTCTATGGGCAATCCTCTGTCCCTTTTCCCAAGCATTTCCCCTCCTGCATCTCCTAGAGAAGATGTCCACAAAGCTTACCTAAGCCGGCTTTTGTTTGAATGGCCAAATGTGGACTTAAACTGGGACTCTCAAGCACTCCACCATGACCCATAATAAAGGTATGTTCTCCATTTATTGGTGGGAGTGTTGGTTTGAATCACATGTGCCCACGTGACCATGCTGCAGAGGTCATAGATACCCCGGAAGTAGGGAAACCTCCCAAATGGAGTGACACTGTAGCCCAGGTCACATATCAAAAATACATAAAATGAAAAAATGAGCATGTAGAGTGCAAATGTCTCAATTTGCACAATGGACTCCATGGATTTAGAAAAATAAATTCTATTTGTTTTATTTCCTAGTTACCTCCAGATTTACGGTTATATTTTGGCTCATTTTTTTTTTTCCAGCTAATAGGCATCACAAGCATTTTTTTTTTTTTTTTTGCTTGGGTTGTGCAGGAGTGTCTTCACGAAACACTTGAGATTAGAGAGCTGGAAGGCCAATGGGGATTAATTCAGACATTAAACACTGGGATGTGGGATGTGAATCTATGTAGAACTTGATGAAATCACCATCCTTAGAAGCATAAGCCCTATTAAAAGAAAATGTCAAAAAATTGTTTCTACTGTGGGGAGGGACCCGGAGGTGGCTCTCTTCAGTCATTGCAAAGGCACAGACAGCTCTTGGTGATGTCATCTGATAAATACATGTAATGGGAGAAAGGAATTGGCAAATGTGGGTTTCTGAGGAGTAGGGAAGTCCTACTTTGTCTTCATGATTTAACTGAATTCCTGTTACTGATGATCGGATGCTGTCAGATCATATTTACCGCGATCGCCCGCACCTAATTCAGTAGCGCTGGATAAAGAGGGGTATTGGTGATGCGATCATGTGGGCATAGCTTTCAGAAGTCACATGGTAGACTAGCTGTTGGTGATGAAGGAGCCTTCTGGACACTGGGGTAGGTAGGATCAGCAAGGTGTGTGCTGTGGTTGAACTCAAGCACTGCTCTCCCAGGGATAAAAACCCAATCAAGATTTGAGAGCCACTGTAGATGGGGGACCTTGGAGGGAAGCTGCTGCAGTGCATTATGGGAACTGTCTGTCTGTAATCAGTGCCATGTTCAATACCCTCCCCCGCTGTGGCTCTGTCTGCTGTAGTTTTAGAATATAGGTGAGCTTCAGCGGGCTGGGGTCTGGAGCTGATGACCAAAAAAAAATTCTTGAGGCATCTTTGGTGCAAAATGTTGTTTTATTAAAGCATGGGGACAGGAGGAGGGCAGAAAGATTTGCTGCCACCAGGGTCGTGATGGGTGGCTGGTTTTACACTATGGGGTTGGGGAAAGGTATAAGGAATAAGGAGTTTTCAAAATGATTTTCTTTTTTCTTTCTTTTTCTTTTTTTTTTAAAGATTTTATTTATTTATTTATTTTTTTTTTTAAAGATTTTATTTATTTATAAGGAATAAGGAGTTTTCAAAATGATTTTCTTTTTTCTTTCTTTTTCTTTTTTTTTTAAAGATTTTATTTATTTATTTGACACACAGAGAGAGACCACAAGTAGGCAGAGAGGCAGGCAGAGAGAGAGGAGGAAGCAGGCTCCCTGCTGAGCAGAGAGACCAATGCGGGGCTCGACCCCAGAACCCTGAGATCATGACCCGAGCCAAAAGCAGAGGCTTAACCCACTGAGCCACCCAGGTGCCCCTCAAAATGATTTTCATATGTTGAAGACTCACAGGATACTGGAGGCTTTGCCATTGTCAAGTTAAGGTTGTTTTTCCCTCTTAGGAAGGCATTACCATGAAGATCGTTGGGAGCTTTCTGGAGGAACATTACATTTTGCCCTCTTCAAGCATCTGTCAATGGGCTGCGGACTATAGGGTCATTTAATCGGATCTACATTGCCTTCTGGAAGCTAGACCATTGATAGAAATGCTTTGTTCTTATAGATTGCTAGGACATTTGTAGAACAGAGGGACCCTCATGTCTTGCAGTATTGTGATCTCCATAAGTTAACTATTTGTTTTTTCCTTCAGCCAGGAGGCCCTGAGGAATGTCACATGCATCCCATGGAGGGGCAGTTGAGGGTGTCAGCTGTTGCTTTGTCCTCAGCTTGTCTTCTAGTCCCTTGTCATGTCCATGACATGGATTTGTTGGAGGAACAGTTCAACAGTGAGAAGCAGTGAGCATTTCTGTTCCAACAGTCCAGCCCAAGTGTTCATTGACCACAGAATGAATAAAGAAGGTTTGGTGTATAAATACACAATGGGATATTAATCAGCCTACAAAGGAATGTGACCTTGCCATTTGCCACATCATGGGTGAACTAGAGAGTATTATGTTAAGTGAAATAATTCAGAGAAAGACAAATACTGGATGATTTTACTCCTATATAGATTTCAACAAGCAAAACAAGTGAGCAATGAGAAAGAAAAAGAAAGGGAGAGACAAAGTAGGAAACACACTCTTAACTATAGAGAACAGGCTCATGGTTGCCAGAACAGAGGTGCGAAGGCGGATGCTTTAAATGAGTGATGGGATAAGGAGTGCACCTGTGAGGAGCAATGGGTGTCATATGGAATTGTACACTCTTGTACTCCTGAAAGGAATATTACCTTGTATGTTAACTAACAGGAATGTAAAGAAAAATCTTTAAAAAATGCTTTTTATAGATGGGAGAAACTTTGTGTCTTAAGGTCACCAAAATATACCTTTGGAAAGAAATTGAAACATTTATCCTTTCTCCTTTGCTGATGCTCTCCAAATTTGGAGACTCGCATTGACTATTCATATATATATATATATTTTTTTTAAAGATTTAATTTATTTATTTGACTGACAGAGATCACAAGTAGGCAGGGAGGCAGGCAGAGAGAGAGGAGGAAGCAGGCTCTCTGTGGAGCAGAGTCCGATGCAAGGCTCCATCCCAGGACCCTGAGATCATGACCTGAGTGGAAGGCAGAGGCCCTAACACACTGAGCCACCCAGGTGCCCCGACTATTCTTATATTTTTAAGCCAGCATGTATATATTTGCATAATTTCAATAAGCAATTGTTCTGCTTATGGCAAGACACATTGACCAACGCTGTTTTTATGAGTTCCTAGTGGCCCAGTGGGTTATGCATCTGCCTTCGGTTCAGGTCATGATCCCAGCATCCTGTGATTCAGCCAAGTGTCCATCTCCCTACTTACTGGGGAGTTGCCCCTTCCCCTGCTCATGCTCACTCTTTCTCTCTTTCCCAAACAAATAAAATACTAAAACAATTTTTTTAAAAGATTTTGTTTATTTATTTGACAGACGGAGATCACAAGTAGGCAGAGAGGCATGCAGAGAGATAGGAGGAAGCAGGCTCCCTGCTGAGCAGAGAGCCCGATGTGGAGCTCAATCCCAGGACCCTGGGATCACGACCCAAGCCAAAGGCAGAGGCTTTAACCCACTGAGCCACCCAGGCACTCCTTAACTTTCAATCCAATCATCAATCACAGTTCTTTTGTTTTCATATAAAAGCCTCATTTTATTACATTACTTGTACCATAGGGTACATTTGAAAATACACCTGTGTCATTGCCTCCTGAAATGACTGACTCAACTGACCTATTGTCAGGCCTAAGATGCTGGGTCATTGATATGAAACAATCTACATGTTCAACTTTTAATATGTGAAACTCCCAAGGAAGTTTCAGATGGGGCAACTGAAGGGAGTTAGGACAGCCTCTCTGTCCTCCCAACCCCTTAATGTGCCACCTCGGTCTATGGATTATTTGACTTCAAGGTACTTGAGAACCTCCAGGCTCAAGAGAACCTTTTCCCTCTCCCTTAAGCACCCAACAGAATCTAAATTGGGGGTCTTCCCCAGCATTAGGGTTATTAGCAGAGAAAAGTTTGTCTCAGGGACTGATCCTTAAGGTAGGACAAATATCTCATTCCAAACTCTGTGCTCTTATCAGCCTGTAAAAGTGTTTTCCTGTGCTCTGAAACTCCAGGCCCTGGTTCTTTTGCCTTAGCTCAGGATCACACTTGTAACTATTTTATTTATTTATTTATTTTTTTAAAGATTTTATTTATTTATTTTATAGAGAGAGTGAGAGAGAGCATCAGAGGGGAGAAGGTCAGAGGGAGAAGCAGACGCCTTGTGGAGCTGGAGACTGATGCGAGACTCCATCCCGGGACTCCGGATCATTACGTGAGCTGAAGGCAGTGGCTTAACCAATGGAGCCACCCAGGCGCCCACACTTGCAACTCATCTGGCCTGACAGTCTCTAGAATTTCCACGTCTATGTGGATTCCCTGTATGTACACTGATTTAATTTGATTTTCTCCTCATCTGTTCCTGACAGTTTCTTAGTCCAGCCTAAATGGATCTTTAAGGGGACAAGAATTCTTGTTCTCTGACACGGTTTGATTCTAAGGCCTCAGTTCCTGGTATTTTGCTTTTTAAACTGTAAAAACAAGGTGGAACAGTAGGAAGTACTTCTAAAGGAGTTGATTTTTTTTTTAAAGATTTTATTTATTTATTTGACACAGAGAGAGATCACAAGTAGGCAGAGAGGCAGGCAGAGAGAGAAGGGGAAGCAGGCTCCCTGCTGAGCAGAGAGCCCGATGTGGGGCTTCATCCCAGGACCCTGGGATCATGACCTGAGCTGAAGGCAGAGGCTTAACCCACTGAGCCACCCAGGCACCCCAGGAGTTGATATTTTTTTTTTAAAGATTTTATTTATTTATTTGACAGACAGGGATCACAAGTAGGCAGAGAGGCAGGCAGAGAGAGAGTGGGAAGCAGACTCCCCACCGAGCAGAAAGCCTGATGGGAGGCTCAATTCCAGGACCCCAGGATCATGACCTGAGCCCAAGGCAGAGGCTTTAACCCACTGAGCCACCCAGACACCCTAGGAGTTGATATTTTTGAGTTCAGTTTTTCTCACCATTTCAGTAGGTTCCTTCTTCATTTCCTGTGTGGTTACTATCTTGTCAGGGATTCCTTCAAAAGCTCAATTCCAGTCAAAATACTTATCCTGCTTGGTTTGTTGAGTTTAGTAGCTGGTCCTCTTCAGGTGGGCGCCTATTTACATAAATTAAGTATTTTAAAGAGTCCTCATTTTGGCCACTTCAGCATTAAGGTCATCTTTAGTGTAATTTTTTGTTTATTTAGATCTTTACAAATATGGAATCCATCTGTGTTAAACATGGGTCCTACCAGATTGTTGGAAGGTGGCTCCTTATTCCCTTTTTCCCATTGAGATACTTTATTTTCCATCCTAGTGGGGTGAAATGCCCAGCACTACCTGAGGGGCGTGGGCTGTGACTGAATGTGCTGATTAGAGTGATGTTGGTCCCTTCGTGTCACCTGGACAGAGAGGATTGTATTTCCTGTCTTGGTTTTCCCTGAGTTAGCCCGGCTAAATTCAGAGCGCTCAGCATGCTAAGTGGCTGATTCTTCTATGCTTCCCATGATGGAGCAGCTAAATTATTTGTATAGTGAATGGGAATTCCTGTGGGATGGGGATGGCCTCTGGGTGCTAAAGCTGATCTTGCCAGTCTCTACCACAAAGAGCAAGGCCCTTTGTGTTTGGATTCAGTCTCATTCTCACCTACAGAATGCAACAAGCATTTCAATGGGCCACATCATGAAGAATTTCAAATTTCTTTTTTTTTAAAAAGATTTTATTTATTTATTTGACAGAGAGAGACACAGCCAGAGAGAGAACACAAGCAGGGGGAGTGGGAGAGGGAGAGGGAGAAGGAGGCTTCTCGCCGAGTAGAGAGCCCAACGTGCGGCTGGATCCTAGGACCCTAAGATCATGACCCGATTGGAAGGCAGAAGCTCAATGACTGAGCCACCCAGGCACCCTGAATTTTAAATTTCTAAAAGGCAGTTTCATCTGTGCCACAGAGCTGCAATCTCTGCTGCTCCTGACTCTAATGTGTGTTGTGGCCATGCGGTATTACAACAGAACATTACCTTCCTCTTAGTAGAGTCGTAACTGAATGCCAAGGGACTTTTCAGCATTCAGCCTGATGGGCTGCGAGTGGAGAGGAAGATCAGACACACTATTTCCCATTCGTGGCCAAAGAACAACTTCAACACCACGAGCACAGAACCAGAGCCATGAAGCCTCTGAGATTTGATAACCTACTATAAGCAGAAAAGGACTAACCATCACCAAAATGTGTCTATGATGAAACTCAAAGCAAGAAACAAGAAATCTCTCTGAAGTGGTCACATGTCAACTTATTTACCAAGACAAGTCTTCCCAGCCAGATTCCTTATTTCTCTCACTGCAAAATGAAAGCGCCATACTCAAGACTCATTTCACATTTTTCCCTCATAGTCCTCTTAAACCTAACCTTCTGATATCCACAGTCCTTTTTTTTTTTTTAAAGATTTTATTTATTTATTTGACAGAGATCACAAGTGGGCAGTGAGGCAGGCAGAGAGAGAGGAGGTAGCAGGCTCCCTGCTAAGCAGAGAGCCTGATGTGGGGCTTGATCCCAGCACCCCGGGATCATGACCTGAGCCGAAAGCAGAGGCTCTAACCCACTGAGCCACCCAGGTGCCCCAGTCCTTTTAAATGGACCACTTAATTCATTGTTTTTTGATTCATGACAATTTAATTCCAAAATTTATTTTATACCTTTAAAACAATTGCTTTTATTTTTTTAAAGATATTATTTATTTATTTGAGAGAGAGAGAATGAGAGAGAGTGCACGAGAGAGGGGAGAGTCAGAGGGAGAAGACGACTCCCTGCTGAGCTGGGAGCATGATACAGGACTCAATCCTGCAACTCCAGGATCATGACCTGAGCTGAAGGCGGCCACCTAACCAACCCAGCCACCCAGGTAACAAACTATCGTCTTTAAAAAAAAAATTGTTCGGGGGCACCTGGGTGGCTCAGTGGGTTAAGCCACTGCCTTCAGCTCAGGTCAGGATCCCAGGGTCCTGGGATCGAGCCCCACATCGGGCTTTCTGCTCAGCAGGGAACCTGCTTTCCTTCCTCTCTCTGCCTGCCTCTCTGCCTACTTGTGATCTCTGTCTGTCAAATAAATAAATAAAATCTTAAAAAAAAAAAAATTGTTCATTTTCTAAATATTTATTTGTCACAGAGAAAGAGCACAAGCAGGCAGAAGGAGAAGCAGGCTGCCCGCTCAGCAAGGAGCCTGACGTGGGACTCGATCTCAGGACCGTGAGATCATAACCAGCTAAGCCACCCAGGCATTCCTGAAAAGAGCTTTAAGATAGAGACTGGTGGGGTGCCTGGGTGGCTCAGTCATTAAGCCTCTGCCTTTGGTTCAGGTCATGATTCCAGGGTCCTGGGATCGAGCCCCACATCAGGCTCCCTGCTCGGCGGTAAACCTGCTTCTTCCTTTCCCACTACCCTCTGCTTGTGTTCCCTCTCTCACTGTCTCTCTCTATCAAATAAATCAATAAAATCTGAAAAAAAAAAAAAGCAGGGGTACCTGGGTGCTCAGTGGGTTAAGCCTCTGCCTTTGGCTCAGGTCAAGATCTCAGGGTCCTGGGATCTAGCCCCACTCTGTTCAGCAGGGAGCCTGCTTCCCTCTCTCTCTCTCTCTGCCTGCTGCTCTGCCTACATGTGATCTCTCTCTCTGTCAAATAAATAAGTAAAATCCTTAAAAAAAAAACTGGTAAAAATTTTATATTTGTTTACTTTGTGCTCTCTCCTTAGCTGTATGATCTACCAGATTGTTTCCTTTAGAAACAACTTAGTAGACAGGACTCTTGCTCAGAAAGACCTACCCTTTTATTTTCATTTAGTTTTAAGATTTTATTTATTTGAGAGAAAGTGGGCAGAGGGAAGGTGGGTGCGGGGAAGGCTGAAATAGGGGATGGGATTAAGGAGTGCACCTGTCCTGATGAGCTCTGAGTGATGTATTGATTGTGGAATCACTATATATTACACAAGAAACTAAGAAAACAGTTGATGTTAGCTAAATAGACTGAAAATAAAATATTAAAAAGTTGGGATGCTCGGTGGCTCAGTTGGTTAAGCGTCAAACTCTTTATTTCAATGCAGGTTATGATCTCAGGGGCCTGAGATCAAGCTCCAACTTTGGATTTTGGAGCTGCTCAGTTTCTACTAAAGATTCGACTCCCTTTGCTCGTCAACCCCAGACTCAGAGCCAGTCTCTATCTTATTTATTTATTTAAACATTTTTTTAAAAATTTTATTTATTTATTTGACAGACAGAGATCACAAGCAGGCAGACAGGCAGGCAGAGAGAGAGGGGGTAAGCAGGCTCCCCGCTGAGCAGAGAGCCAGATGTGGGGCTTGATCCTAAGACCCTGGAATCACGACCTGAGCCCAAAGCAGAGGCTTTAACCCACTGAGCCACCCAAGAGCCCCTAAACTTATTTTTTTAATGATTTTATTTATTTATTTGACAGAAAGAGAGATCACAAGTAGGCAGAGGCAGGCAGAGAGAGAGGAGGAAGCAGGCTCCCCGCTGAGCAGAGAGCCCGATCCGGGGCTCGATCCCAGGACCGTGGAACCATGACCTAAGCCGAAGGCAGAGGCTTTAACCTGCTGAGCAACCCAGGCGCCCCTCTTTTACCAATCTTTTTTGTTTTGTTTTGTTTTACCAATCTTTTGGTAAAAGAAAAGTCCAGTCTATTCGGATCAAGAAATTCACATAGCCCAGGAACAAGGATATTCAGAAATGCTCAGGACTGCCTTGTTGACAATGAAGGAAAAGATCTTTACACACAAAAATAAGCAATGGAAGGTAATATTGGGTTTAAGGCCATGGAGGTAAGAAAAAAAAAAGCAACTTTGCTAAGAAAAATTGTCCCTAGATTTGAACTCCCTTTGTCCCTACAAAGTGACAGAGGACTGCCTTTTATGACACAAATTCAAAAGATGGCCCCCCAAAACTGAAGAGCCCTTGATACCTTGACTGCAGTTAAAGGAGGACCCAAATTAGATGGCTGTCTGCTAAGGGGACCCAGTGGCTATGTGGCTCTAATTTGTATCCATGGCTTCCCTCAGGCTGGAGGGGCCACTGTGCTCTGGGTTTTGCCTGGAAGCACAGATGCATGATTAACACCATGACCTACCAGCCCACCTTCTAAGTGTATTTTTATTCTTGTTTCCTTAATTAATTTATTTATTTGACAGAGAGTGCACAAGCAGGGGGAGTGGGAGAGGGGGCTCTCTCTGACGTGGGGCTCCATCTCAGGACCCTGAGATCATGACTCAAGCCAAAGGCAGATGCTTAACAACAGAGCTACCCAGGTGTCCCTAACCTTACAAAGTTAAAACTGGTGGACGCATTCTGTGTCTCGTTGGTAGGATACCTAATTTTTTTTTTCCTCTTTGGGACTGGAGGTCATTGTTTGACACAGGAAAGCTCTTAAGTGCATGATCAAAGCCCTACATGACTCTCAGAATAGCATTTCTCTACTAAATACTGAAGTAACACAAATTCATGAAGCAGTTGTACAGACTAGAAAGGCGCTAGATGTTGTAACAGCTGCACAAGGTAGAACGTGTGCTATCCCGAAAACAAAATGCTGTGCACACAGTCCAGATGACCATGAAAGTATTTCTGGGTTTCTAACAGACATGGACACTCAGATTGGCATGTAACAATCCCTCCCCTTCCTTTAATGTTTAATGATACTCCTGGAGTCCAGGAGATTTTGTCAACTACCAGAGGACCCTTATTTAGGGTTCTTTTTGTGTTGTCATCCTGATCATGTTTGGCTGTTTTTTCCCAAGTCTCCCCATTAGGTGCTGAGACGCCTTACCCGCCATGACTTCAAGTCCACAGATGAACCTTTCCACTCAGGATGTCCACACACGCAGTCTCCCTTGGATTCAGCTGCTTCTGCATTCATAAGTCATGTCTATATAAGCCCCAAATAACCAACGTTGGCCCATAGGTAGGGACATCACTATGTTCCTATTCAAAAGGAAGAAGTTACGGAAGATGAGAACTTGCACTCTCAGCACCCTTTAAGATCTAAGAGTCAGGAAACTGTTCAGGGGTGGGGGGATGATGTGGCAAATAAAGGCAGAAGAAAAATTATATTTTCTTACAATCTACAGCCCACAGACAAGTCCTTGAAACAAGCAGAGTGACCTTCCTCCAGGGACCCAACTGACTCTCAGCTTAATACTTTGCCAAGGGCAATAGGCAATCTTAGCCCAACCCACCAGATCCTGTAAGTCTCCTTGAACATATAGAAAACTCCTTTGGAAACTTCCTTTTCCTCTACCCCCACAAAATACATGTTGGCAGTCATCCTCCAAACATGACCTACTGATACACATATGATGGGTCTCATGACTGAGATTTTACTAAACAGTAATAAATAACCTTTCCTAACAATAGCTAGCCCCCTCAAGTTGTTGGAAACCTTGTCACCAAAATACCTGGGAGGCTTAAGCTATCTGTAACCACCTTGCCACATGAAAGTATATAATGGGCCAATTCTCATGACCCCAAGGCAGCTCTTTCTGCCCACAGGTCCTGTCTTCTGACTTTAATAAAACCACATTTTTGCTCCAAAGACCCCTTTGGTTTTTTTTTTGTTTGTTTGTTTAAAAAAATTTTTTTTTTTTATTTGACACAGAGAGAGAGATCACAAGTAGGCAGAGAGGCAGGCAGAGAGAGAGGGGGAAGCAGGCTCTCCGCCGAGCAGAGAGACCGATGTGGGGCTCGATCCCAGGACCCTGAGATCATGACCTGAGCTGAAGGCAGAGGCTTAACCCACTGAGCCACCCAGGGGTCCCCCTAATGTCTTTTCTACATCATCTATTGGGAAGAAAGATGATACCAGAAATTAACTTTTAAGATCATGAAGAGTTGTCCCAATGGATTGGCAAACCATTGTTGGACATGTATTTCCTATTTCCTGTGAATATATGTCCCCTGTTTGAAATTCTAGATCCCTCCCTCCTCCTGGCACAGTGGCACATAAGCTCCAGTCACCTGTCTTTGAGCCTCATGTACTTCAGTTTCCCATAATTAAGATTTTTTTTAATCTCCTTAACCTGTCTTAACATCATTTTAATTATTAACAGGCCAAAGAACTCAGAATGGAGCAAGAAAACTAAGTTTTACTCCCCTAAATTCACTTTTTAAAAAAGATTTTATTTATTTGACAGACAGAGATCACAAGTAGGCAGAGAGAGAGAGAGAGGAGGAAACAGGCTCCCTGCTAAGCAAAGAGTCCAATGTGGGGCTCAATCCCAGGACCCTGAGATCATGACCTGAGCTGAAAGCAGAGGCTTTAGCCCACTGAGCCAACCAGGCTCCCCCTAAATTCACTTCTGCTGTATGGCCCGACCTCCATGCTTCAGACCCCAAATCCAGTGTGAACACGGAGCTGGGGATCAAGAGGAACAGCAGCCTCATCACTTTGCCAGCAAAGGAGGACTCAGCAGGTCGGGCCGGCAAACCTGCAGCGCCCCCGGAGGAAGGGGCTGGGGTTTGGGGGGAAATAGAGAGTCTCACCAGTTTCCGCAGGAATTGTGTCTGCACTGCCCGCCCTGTTCACCGTGTTGTCAGCGTGGATCCGGGTTCCTGAAACAAAGAAGGGCTGAGAAGGGGAGAGGGGAGGTTTGGAGGGGAGAGGCAAAGTGTCATTTAGTTTGAAATCAAGTCTCCCTGAAGCATTAATGCAGCCATTTTCATTTCTGTTCAGCTTGATGCTCTGAAGTGGTTTCCATTTCAGTCGCCACGACAGCTGTGGGAAGACCACTTCATATGTTCCAGTGAGAAACTATTCGGTATTTTCTAGAATGGGTAAAATAATGAAAAAGGCTAAAACACCACATTTTGTGGAGAATGTTGAGGAATCTGAATTCTCCTATATTGCTGATGGTATGGTAAAAGTACATTCAGTTTGGAATACTGTTTTGGAGTTACATATGGAAAGAAACATTTATCTAATGAAACATTTACCTAATGAAAGGGAGCATTTTGTCCCCCTGGCCTCCTTTCTGGCCTAAGGATTATATTAGGCTGGTATTTTAAAGAAAGGGTAAAGGAAAAGCTCTGAAATCCAGAATGCTTTCCTTTGTGAGACTTTGCATTGATAAGGGAAAACATCATTTGTAAGGGTGCCTCCCTCTGTGTGGCAGAAAGAGGGAGGAGGTGTCAGTCTCCAGACTGATCATTGGAGAAGCCAAGGAGCTCAATGTAGTCACAGACACAGCCTTGGTTTCCCCGCTTTGCCTGGTCACTTCCTGCCTCCCCATGATTCCTAATAGGATCCCCCGTGGAGTTTCAAAATCTCATCTGCTGCCCCTCCCCCTCAGAATCTATCACTTGTTTTGGTGAAAACAACAGTGTTGTGTTAATTGAGGGCTCCAGGTGATTCTCAGTGAGGCCAAGGGTAAGCACGAGGGTGTCCGGTTATTTTTTTTGGAGAGTGGAGAGTAGGGTTTGGCTCACAGAGAGGGAACAGGGTCTCTGCTACCTGAGCCTGGGAGAGTCAGGTCCATGCAGCACATGGTTCCGATGCTGTAGCTGGATGTGTGCCTGTGTTGGGTGTGGGGGCAGTACCCCCCCCCAAGCCGGGAAGGAAAAGTCAAGGATTAGTCTCCCAGTTGGAGCTCACAGTTTCTTTTTTTTTTTTTTTTTTTTTTTTTTTTTTTAAGTTTTTTTTTTTTTTAATATTTTATTTATTTGTCAGAGAGAGAGAGAGGGAGAGAGAGCGAGCGAGCACAGGCAGACAGAGTGGCAGGCAGAGGCAGAGGGAGAAGCAGGCTCCCTGCTGAGCAAGGAGCCCGATGCGGGACTCGATCCCAGGACGCTGGGATCATGACCTGAGCCGAAGGCAGCCGCCTAACCAACTGAGCCACCCAGGCGTCCCGGAGCTCACAGTTTCTGAATAGCTCCTGATGCAAAGGACTAGGAAGTTGGGTCTTTCCTGCATTTCGGTGCCCTGCCTTCACAGAAGCAGTTTCAGGTGCATGGGATCAACTGTTGGTGGCCTTAAGGGCATTTTTTCCTGATGCTGCTGTGATTTCTCCACAGAAACCTTGTGAGAAAGAAATAGAGGAGGAAGGGAAAGAAGAAATGGCCAGTTCTCAGGAAGCCTGGTGTCCCAGGAGAGGCCATGTCGCGTTTTCCTCCTGAAATTCCTCGCTTTTAGAAATTGCAAATGTTGGTTCCTGTAGTTCTGATGTTTCTCCCTTCTGATTTGAAGATCTTTCCAGAAATGATACTCAAGGCCAGGACTTCAGAACCCTTCTCCTCTGTATCCCAGAGCCTTCTCTCTCATGTCTCCAACCCGCCTTACAATAGGGCAGCAGCAGCTGTCACTGGGAGTTAAAGTTCTGCAAGCACTGAAAATAATTTGAGTGACAGGCGCACAGGGGGAAGCCTTGAGTCTGAGATTCCTGCTGCTGCTGAGGTCTGGTCCAGGGCAGTCAGTGAGGGAAAACCTTTCTGATTTAGGTTCCGTGTGCTTGCTTTTCTCGGCGCTGTGTAGCCCAGAACTCAGAAAATCAAGAAATGAACTCAATGGGTTTGGGTCCAGAATAACTCCAGATGTTCTCTGAGAGAAAAGTGTGGGAAGGGGGGTTCTTGAGACTTGCTCTTTAGAATGTGAAATAGGTATTCTATCTATCTATTTATTTATCCTGAAGATTTTATTTATTTATTTTAAAGACTTTATTTATTTATTGACAGAGGGAGAGATATCACAAGCAGAGAGGCAGGCAGAGAGAGGACGAAGCAGGCTCCCCACTTAGCAGAGAGCCTGATGCAGGGCTCGATCCCAGGACCCTGGGATCATGACCTGAGCTGAAGGCAGAGGCTTTAACCCACTGAGCCACCCAGGCACCCCTAGGTATTCTGTTTAAAATACACTAGAGGTTGGGGCGCCTGGGGACTCAATCATTAAGTCATTAAGCATCTGTCCTTGGCTCAGGTCATGAACCCAGGGACCTAGGAGCGACCCCTGAATCTGGATTGCTGCTCAGCGGGAGGTCTGCTTCTCCCTCTCTTGCTGTGTGTCTCTCTGTCAAGTAAATAAATACAATCTTTTTAAAAAAAAAGTGCAAAGTCAAAAGAGTCGTGGATAGAATCAAATTTCCTTCCACTTGCCACCCATTGGTAAATACCTGAGTAGGCGGAGTAGGACATTCTTCCTGGAATTCACAGCTGCCTTCATGTTCATGTTTAATTAGAGGAGAAAAACAACCTTAGCTTCTCAGTAACCAGAGTTCCGGGATTCTGAGAGTCCTCCTTAACATAAGAAAATCCCTTTGGTATCTTCTTTATCTCTTCCCCCCAAATGCATGTTGGCCGTCATCCTCCATGCATGTCCCCCACTCATACAGATCTGCAGGGTCTTCGGTCCCAGGTTTCACTCAACAGTAGTAAGTGATCTCATCATCACACCAGCCGGGCCCTCAGGGTCCTGGGAACCTTGCTTGCAGCTTCCTTCGTGATGGCTGTGCTCACCATTTTAGTGCAGACTGAGTTCCTGCTCACACCCCAGTGCAGCGCCTCTGACCCGTGGGGCCTGTGCCTGTGCATCATCAGGAAGACCACAGCTTTGGCACCAAACACATCTCAGTACTTGTTTCTTCATTCACTCCCACACCCCAAGATTTCACATCAGAAATATCTCATGAATTCCTTCTGGAACATTGGTTCTTCTCCTGCATGCCAACAGTTTGCACTGGACAAGGAGCGCTCTCACCTCTCTGTAGTTGGTAGGGTTGACTTCTGGGAGTGGAGGTTGTCAATCAGTCCTGCCCTCTGTCTCATGGGTTTTTCTTTTATTCCACACTCATGTCCTAGAGCAGGGAAAGTCAGGTCTTGGGTTTAGCTGGTGACATTAACTCCCTCTTTCATCTTAGGAACCATCGTGAACTGTGTCAATGGCCACTTGGTGACTGTGGTATTTATTGCAGGGACAGCTGACATTCAGGGATGTGGCCATAGAATTCTCTCAGGAGGAGTGGGAATACCTGACCCACACTCAGTGGCAACTGTACAGGATGTGATGTTGGAGAACTATGGACACCTCCTCTTCTTGGGTGAGAATAACTCCTTGATTTCCCAAACTACACTCAGATTTACTTTCTTCCTGTGAAGACTGTCTCTTGGAAGATTTCTCTGTGAATGACTAGAATTCAGATCCAGGCCAGAGGAGAAATAGGTGGATGGAGATACAGATAAAAATCTTAATGATGTTTCCTTTTGACTTTTAGCTTCGCCTTTTTTAAGGAACATCATCACTTCTGTAGATTACTGACAATCTGGCAATTCTTTTTTTTTTTTTTAAGATTTTATTTATTTGACAGAGACAGAGCGACAGAGCGAACACAAGCAGGGGGAGTGGGAGAGGGAAAAGCAGCCTTCCTGCTGAGCAGGGAGCCCGATGTGGGGCTCAATCCCAGGACCCTGAGATCATGCCCTGAGCTGAAGGCAGACACCTAACGACTGAGGTACCCAGGCGCCTTGATTATTGGCAATTCTAAACACTGATTTTCGTTATTTGAGACTGAGCAAGAGAATGCATGAGCGGGGTGATTGACAGAAGGAGAAGCAGATTCCCACTTAGTGGGGAGCCCAATGCAGGGCTTAATTCTGGGACTCCGGGATCATGACCTGAGCTGAAGGCAGACCCTTAGCCGACTGAGACCCCCTGGTGCACTTGTCCTCCCCACATCTTAAGCTTAAATTTCCACTCATTATTGTGTCTACTACTTCGAAGTGGAGGTCAGTGTGTGAATATTGGAATTATCTTCTTCGTGTTCTAAAGGGGATATTCGGTAACAGCATTTGGGAAACTATTCTCTAGAATTCTATAATGTATTCTCTTTTCTATGGAGCATAATCATGATTGAAAGTTAAATCCCGGGGCTCCAGGTGGTTCACTCATTAAGTGTCTACCTTTGGTTCAGGTCATGATTCCAGTGTCCTGGGATGGAAACCTGCTCAGTGGGAAGCCTGCTTTTCCATCTCCCACTCCCCCACTTGTATTCCCTCTACTGCTGTCTCTCTCTCTCTGTCAAATAAATAAAATCTTTAAAAAAAAAAAAAGGAAAGCTAAATCCCCAGCATATTCATTTTCTTTTTATCTAATAAACAGGTCTCATTGCATCAAAGCCAGACCTCATCAACTTTTTGGAGCAGGAGAAGAAGCTCTGGGATGTGAACAGAAAGAAGACCTTCTCTCCAGGTAGGTGGGAGTGAAAATGAGGGAGATGACAGAGGGGAGGTTCAAATGTGAAGGTGGAAGATAGACCTTAAATTGTGGTTCAAGTAGCTCTCCTTGAATGGAAATGCATTTGAGAACCCGAGTGTTAATTTCTACCTCTCAAAGAGGGACGTCTGCTGTTCAGTATTATGAAGCAGTTATGTTTTCTAAGGATTCTCCTTCAGCTCCAGTGACGGTCCATCACATCCACAGGGAGGGGCCAGGAGATTTCCCTGGGAGTTGGAGGGTCTCCCTAATCTGAGAACTTCCCCATTTCTTTGAGGTCCTTCATAAATCTCTCTGGTTCTGAGGATCTCTGTGCTAAGCCATTTCTATGTTCTGCTTTGAGTCTTGTCAGAAGTGGTGGGCATTTTGGGGTTTGGTACAGAAATCCCTAGGAACGCTGGAGACAGATGCCCGTGTTTTCTGGTTTAAGTCATGGTGTCTTTAATCTTAAATCTTAATCGTACAAAACTGAGGCTCAGTAACATTATCAGATAACAAAGCACCTCCCTAAAGTGAGAAACTCTAATGCTTTATTTCTCTTCAGAAATTCTTTTTTTTTATATTAATGGTAGAAATTTCCACTATGTTCCATTCCTCTGTATGAAAAATGTCATGTTTTTATTTGTTTCTTAGAATTCCTGCATAAACAATTCCACCAGGGAGCTAGAACATTAGAACTCAGAAGTTGTGGCTCTTAAAAAAAAAAGTCTCAATTGTTACCTTATTAATAATTGCATCATTTTAAATTTTTCATACATGAAGTTCTTGTTATTTTGTCATGTGTGTTTTCACTTTCTAATTAGCTGTATATAAGATGAATCTCTATTTTTTTAGTTTTTGTAAAGAGGATTTTTTTTTTTTTTTTTTTTGTAAAGAGGATTTTTTAAAAAGATTTTTAGATTTGTTTATTTGACAGTGCAGAGAGGGAACACAAGGGGAGTGGGAAAGGGAGAAGCAGGCTTCCCTCTCAGCAGGGAGCCCGATGTGGGGCTCAATCACAGGACCCTGAGATCATGACCTGAGCCGAAGGCAGAGGTCAAACCCCTGAGCCACCCAGGTGCCCAACTTTTGTGTTTTCTGTACGTATTTTCATTGTGGTTACCTTAGAGATTCCTTAAAACACTTAGAGGTGAAGCAAAGCAGTTAAAACTCAGACTGTCCATTGCACACAAAACTCATACTTAGTACCTCCAACCTCACACCCACATTATGTTACTGATACCACAAATCTTGTTTTTTTATGTTGCATTTTTTATGACCTGGATTTATGATTTTTACACATTTATTTTAAAAATTCTGTACCAGGGCACCTGGGTAGCTCAGTTGGTTAAGCATGTGCCTTTGGCTCAGGTCCTGGGATTGAGTGCCACACTGGGTTCCCTGCTCGGCGGGGAGCCTGATTCTCCCTCTCCTCCTCCCCCTGCTTGTGTTCCCTCTCTCACTGTCTCTCTCTCTCAAATAATAAATAAAATCTTAAAAAAAAAAGTCTGACTCTTTTTTCTGCTTCATCAAGCCTATTGCTGACCCCTTAGTGTATTTAAAATTCAGTAACTATACTCTTCAGCTCCCAATTTCTGGTTCATTGATGTTGTACTTTATCTCTCTGGGTTTACATTTTGGTCATACATGCTTTTCCTCATAACATTGAGTTTTCTCTTTTTTCTCCATGAGAATCTTTATGATGGCTATTTGAATTATTTGTGAGGCAGTTAATGTGTGTGTGTGTGTGTGTGTGTGTGTGTGTGTGTGTGTGTGTGTGATATTCAGCAATCAGTAATTCTTTATTAACTTAGGGCAATTTTGGAGGTTGATTTTTCTTCCTCTGATGGGAACACATTTTTCTATTTCTGTGTATGCCTTCTGGTCTTTGTGTGGTATTTGGGAATTTAAAAAAAACAGCCTCTGGTCCCAGGATTATGGACTTGTTTTCTTTAGAAGTGCACTAATAATAGTAATTCTGGGGTCTGTCACACATGTCCTGGGCATTTGTCATCTGTGTTACAGTAATTTCCCAGTTTCAGGAACGGGAGTTACTACTTTAGAATGAGTGATCCCCTCCTCTCTCTTTGTCTTCAGCTCTGTCGTCTCTTCCTTACTTGAGCAAGAGCTCACCCTTTGTCTGAGCAGCGCCCACACTGCCTCCACAGGTGTTCTCGTTCCCTCTTTTCCCTGTCAGGCAGGTGAAACAAAGCCAGATCATTGAAACTGCAGGTCACTCAATTGTTCTCTCTTGAGGAGAGGGAAGAATTTACTTACAGTGTTGCCTGGAGTGTCACAGAGGGTGAACAGCTGTTATGAGAAAGTGTCACAAACCTTCCCCATCTCTTCCATGTGCCTGTTGTTCATTTGTATTGTCTGGGGGAGCTGCATTCACCTAACTGGCTTCTGGAACATTCTAAAAGGTAATTTGGTCCATTTTTGTCTCCATGGAGGAGCAAAGCCCTGGTGGTTCCTATTTCTCTGTTCTGTTGCTGCCTTAGGATGGGTATTAACTTGGTATACATGTGAGTGTAGTAAGTGGGATATCTTATTTTTCATCTGTTCATTGTCTTTCTTTAACACCCTAAGCTTGTTGGCAAAGACCCAAAGAAGGTTGATTGCATACAGTGAAATGGGAAGATGTGGAAGCCATGGACCTAAGTATACTTAATGAATGACTGGGAAGGTGATTGGGGCTAGAAGGGCAGGAAGGATGCTGTGATGAATGTTTAACCAGACTGGGACAGTTACCTGTAAGTAAATCCTTACTGCCAGAAGAGATCAAGGATATAAAACATTCGGAGAGGGGAACCCCACTTTACGTCAGTTATATTTGCAGAACAATGTCATTCATCCCAAGGGCCCAAATCCATATATCCATATATATATATTTTTTTTTTAATTTTTATTTTATTTTTTCTGAAAGGACCCTTTGACATTTTGGAAAGTCACCTAATCCATGCTGAAAGCAATCCTTCAAAGCATTTCAAATAAAAGATTGTTAATCATTCATGGAAGGATTTCTGAAAGTTAGATAGTTAAACATAGTATTTCTAAATGTGATTAATTGGAGAAATCCTTTTCAGAAGGTTTACTGTTCTCCCACCAACACACAGTCCCTCCTTATTCCAATGTCTGTAATTTTGATAAACACAGGAGGGCCTTCAATGAAACATTACTGTTCAGTTGTTATCACATAAAAGTAACTTGGAGCAAGTTTTCATGTGTTTTGAGTTAGGAAGATCAATGGGGAGCCTGCTTCCACCCCTCTCTCTGCCTGCCTCTCTGCCTACTTGTGATCTCCCCCTCTCTCAAATGAATAAGTGAAATCTTAAAAAAAAAAAAATTAAGTTGGGAACCTTATTATTCTCACATTTAACATTGGCTCAATTTAAGGATAATAATTGATTTTTCAGTATCCTTTATTTAGTGGTCAGCTATATAATGAAAAGGTTGATGTATCCATATAGAAAAGAAGATGTGTATTTTCATTTCATGCATAGTGAGTTGGTAGACACTCAGGTCTTATAAGTTAGATGCTGGGCGGTATACTCTGATTTTTCCTTTTCTTCTCTCTGGTTTTGTCTACCCATAGTCATTGTGATTATAGTTGTTCACTCAGGCCCCAAGATATCTGCCCCCCACCCCCCCACCAGGCATCAGTCTGTGTTCTTGGAGCAAAGGAGACAGACTAAATCTGATAGGACTTAGGGAATTTGATTTGAGTCATTTCTGTTTTCATTCAGGGAAGGCAATCCTTCCCAAGACACTACTCCTTCCATGCCATTGACCAGAGGTCTATCATACAAGGCAGTCTAAGTATAAATACGGGACTGTAGCACAGGTGGCCATAGAAGATGTTTGTGAACATCTTTCGTTCTTTGAAGTCTTTCATAGCACCTGACACATAGGTAATCGAACTTTACTCTGAAACTAGCTGTTTCAAAAAGGCCCTAAAATTTAGAATATCCTTACCCTAAACACACAAGGATTTTATGCTATATGAAAATGGAATTTTGATGAGCTGTTTAAGCCTGTAATTATTAATGGTCTTATGGTAAAAATAATCAAATACAGATTTATAGTGAGAATAATATATTCAATCTCTTTATATATAAATTAAATCTCTTTATAATATATAACATGTATGAATGTCTTGTATGCTTTTGTTATTTGAAAAAATACTTAAATAAGTTCCAATTCATTTTTTAAAAATTTTCTTTATTTATTTGACAGATCACAAGTAGGCAGAGAGGCAGGTAGAGAGAGGCGGGGGCAGGTGGGGTGGGGACAGGCTCTCTGCTGTGCAGGGCTTGATCCCAGGACCCTGGGATCATGACCTGAGTTGAAAGCAGAGGCTTTAACCCACTGAGCCACCCAGGTGCCCCTCCAATTCATTTTTTTTTAAAAGATTTATTTATTTTATGTGAAGCATCTGCCTTCGGCTCAGGTCATGATCCCTGGGTCCTGGGATTGACCCTCAGCATATGACACCCCACTCAGTGGGAAGCCTGCTTCTCCCTCTCTCACTCACCCTGCTGTGTTCCCTCTCTCGCTATGTCTCTGTCAAATAAATAAAATCTTGTTTAAAAAGGGAAAAAAAAGATTTATTTATTTTAAAGAGAGCTCAAGGGAGAGGCAGGGAAGGGGCAGAAGGAGATGGAGAGAAAACCCTGAAGCAGACTCCCCACTGAGTGGAGGCCCTGATGTGGGGATCTGCCCTAGGAGCCTGAGATCATGACCTAAGCTGAAATCAAGAGTAGCCTCTTAACCAATTTGGCCACCCAGGTACACTTGTTTCAGTTCACTTAAATTTGGATTGTTTTCATTCAAGAATGTGAACTGAAGTACATTTGGGGTGATCTCAGCAAGTTGAAGGAGAGTAGAGATAGAGATGGAAGAGGAGGAACCCAAGACAGAGAGTCAGATTTATTAATGAATAAAGGAAATGTGTGTTGTGTATGTTGTGTGTGTGTGTGTGTTTCCCAATGGTAACATGACCACAAGTGTAGAGGGTTTCTGAGAGTGACTTCTGTGTGGATAACTCAGGATTGACCTGTGTCTTAGTTTCTGCAGAGGTTGTCAGATTGAGCCTGAGTCAGAATCAGAAGGAGCACATATAAATCTTGGATCACTGTGCCTATCCTCACATAACTAAGTCAGTAGTTCTGAGGACCAGCCCTCAACTTTCCTTTCTCATCCAATCCTGGGTTTCTGTCTAGGGAATAGACATTGAGAACCCATGTCTGGGGCTACATTTGTTGTTGTGTTCTTCAGGAAGGATATTTAGTCTTTTGAAAATGTGGTCAGACACACAGGTGTGTAGTCTTGGTTCTCTAGGTGTGAAAGTGGACTCACGTGTGTTGGACCTTTCCTGTATTTTTACTTTGGGCACCTGACCTCTGTGTCTGGTTTTTAGTAGTCAACCAGAAAGCCACTCAGTCTATATTATGTGTGGCTTTGGCCTGAATTCTACTTTGAAGTCTCAGTTCATGTTGTGTGAGGACAGCTGGGTGAACCATTGAGTGTTAAAGAAAAGAGAATCCATGGACAGGTCACCTTCTGGAAGAGCATTTGACCTGGCTGGGTTCCCCATGTTGATGTGTGGGGTACCCAGATTCAGACCTTGACTCTACCAATACTGATAGGCTCACCAAACTTTCTTTTATCTAAACCCTGTCAGTAAAAGGACAGTAGTATTAGCACTAACACATAGCATCAAGAACATTAAATAATCAATGATTGTGGGACTTACATTCTATGTACTATGCAAAGGAAGGTCAGACTTTAATGAATCTTTTAGATTTTGTATTTCATGAAAAAGATAGTCCACAGGTTATGTTCCATGCTGAATCCTCTCTATTCAAATGTAGATACTAAACCTTGGAAAACAACCAAATATCCTGTATGTATTTGAAAATTGGAAGGATCTGTCTGGTCCTGATTTTCACTGGAATTCTGCAGAATTTCTCCCTCTTTTATCCATACCTCTTCCCTTACTGAATTGGCATGAAGGGAAGTTTGATAGGTTTTATTCTCAGCCATCTGTGTACCCATTGTTCGTCATTCCTTCTAAAGATATCTCAGGGACCATAGCAGCTTCTGGTTTAAAACATCTGCAATCATTTTAGATGTAAACTTACTATCTATGATCACAGAGGGCCAGACATATGTCCACTGAGAACTGTGGTACCCTGAGTGGTTTCCAAATGTGTGCTGGCAATTCCATGGGTAGGTAGGGCCAGAGGGATGTTCAGAATTTGGCAGGATGAAGGCCATTCTCTGTTGCTGGGCAGTACCATAGGCTAGGCCTGAGACTGTCCAGATTCATTGTTCAAGCTCCCTGCTCACACAGAGGGAGGTTATGCTCAACACATGGGCAATGCTGCTATCTTGGCTCTGTCTTACAAGATGGGCTTGATGTTTGCTCAGGGCCTTTGTTCAGGCTTCCTGGTGAAGTGGGGAGTGGAGGCTATGCTCAGCAGTGGGAAATGACTTCAGACTTGCTTCTCTACCCAGACAGATCCATAGAATGCTCTCCATTTGAATCATTGGCTGGAGACCCGAGTCAGTCACAGCTGACAAATCTCCTTAACCAGGTAGGTTCATCTCTACTCTGCAAGTGGGCAGATTCCCAGGGCTCTCTGATTGGGTGTTCCTACAAGTTGGAGCACTGTCTGGTCCAGCAGCTCTAGGATCTGAGCATGGTTGCTGTAAGCCCTGCCCACCTTCTCCCTGTCTGTAGGATCCCCAGTGGTCCAGCACCACAGATCCCCCCTGGTATCCCCATAGGTGAGATCTCACTGGGCCATGCAGGATGTGGCTTGGCATTTAGAGAATATTGGGAACCTACTATGTCTTCTCTTTTTATTGGAGCAGTTGTAGTTCCTGCTGTAGCCTCATAGTGTGGCACTGTGCCATCCCATGGTAGATGAGTTGTGCTCACGTGATACTGCTCCTCTTACCCTTCTGAGTTTGTCCTTCTTGTGCTCAGTTTTCCAGGGGCGCTTCAGCCTCACCCTGAGTACTGAGTTGCCCATTGATGACTTAGATGAATAGTTACTAGTAGAGCTTTTCTTTTCTTTTTTTTTTTTTGTTTTTAATTTTTTTTTAAGATTTTATTTATTTGACACAGAGAGATCACAAGTAGGCAGAGGGGCAGGCAGAGAGAGAGAGAGAGAGAGGGAGCAGACTCCCTGCTGAGCAGAGAGCCCGATATGGGACTCGATCCCAGGACCCTGAGATTATGACCTGAGCAGAAGGCAGAGGCTGAACCCACTGAGCCACCCAGGTGCCCTCTATTCCTGTTTTCATGTCTCTAGGACAATATTTTAGTATGCCTTCAATCAGGAAGTGAGCTCTTCATTTTGTAGATTATTCTGGTAGGTGTTATCTTTTTTTTTCCCCTTAGATTTTGCTTATATATTTGACAGAGAAAGAGAGAGAGACACCAAGAGAGGGAACATAAGCAGGGGGAGTGGGAGAGAGAGAAGCAGGCTTCCTGCTGAGCGCCTGATGTGGGGCTTGATCCCGAGACCCTGGGATCATGACCTGAGCTGAAGGGAGATGCTTAATGACTGAGCCACCCAGACACCCATGTATATGTTATCCTGTGGCATCCATGTGAACTTAGGATGGATTTTAATTTTTTTTTGCAAAAATGGTATTAGAATTTGGTAGACATTGCATTAACTATAAGTTGAAGTTTTATTGTATTCCATTTATAAGTATTCCAGTGAATGACCTGGGATATGTTGCCACTTACTTCTTTCAATTCCTATGCAATATTTTATAGTTTTCATCATTCAATGGCTAGGCCTCTATCATTATATTAAATTGCAAGCATTTTATTTTGGGATCTGTTACTCTAAATGTATCATGTCTCTGTTCTGGGAATTGTTCTTTGTTATATGGAAACAAAACTAATTTTTATGTTTTGGGTTTATGTTCTCCAACTTTGTAAAATCCGCATGAGGGTTTTTTTTTTCTTTTTTTCTTTTTTTTTTTAATATTTTATTCATTTATTTGACATAGAGACAGAGAGAAAAGGAACACAAGCAGGGGGAGTGGGAAAGGGAGAAGCAGAGCAGGGAGCCCGATGCAGGGCTCAATCCCAGGACCCTGGGATCATGACCTGAGCCAAAGGCAGAGGCTTTAACCCACTGAGCCACTCAGGCACTCCCTAATTCAGTCTTAATGACCTGTGTATTTTTAGGAATTACCTGTTTTATTTTCTCTAAATTATCTGATTTTTTTTTAGTATCTAAATTTTATATAAAGCATTGATAGTTGTGTTTATTATTTTGTTTAAAATGGGTGTTACTTTCAGTGTTCTTATTGTTTATTCTGATAACTATTTTATTTATTATCAGATCTTTGTTATTTCCTTCCTCTGCTAAACTTCAGCTGTGTTTCTTCCTTTTCTAGAACCTTGTGGTGGAAAGTTAAGTTGTTTATTCCAACTTTTTTCTTAACCATGTATAGCCTAAAAAAAAAAGGAAAATGGAAAGTCTGTTAGAAAAAAACTAGCAAAAATAAACAATGTTAACAATAACCAAAAAAGAAAAATGTCCAAAAGAAATTAAAATTAGGATTCTCTAGGGGTGCCTGGGTGGCTCAGTGGGTTAAGCCTCTGCCTTTGGCATAGGGTCCTGGGATCGAGCCCCACTTCAGGCTCCTTGATCAGCGGGGAGTCTGCTTCTCCCTACCCCTCTGCCTGCCTCTCTGTCTACTTGTGATCTCTCTCTCTCTCTGTCAAATAAATAATAAAATATTTTAAAAAATAAATAAAATAAGGATTCTCTAGAGTTTTCTATCAACCATGTCATCTGTGAACAAAGGTAATTTTACTGTTTCTTTTTCAGTGTGGATTCCTTTTATGCATTTTTTTTTGTTGTTGCCTAATTGTTCTGAGTAGAATATCCAGCACCATGTTCAAAGGCAGTGGCACTTCATTATGGTGTTTCTGATCTTTGAGGAGAAGCTTGCAGTTTTTTGCTATGTAGTGTGTTAGGTTTCAGCTTCATAAGTGTATGGCCTCCATTGGGCTGAGGGGGTTTGCTTCTGTCTCCGTTTAGTGTCTTTCTTTATGACACATTGTTCACTATGTTCATATTTGTGTGCTCTCTCAGTTAATATGATTGTGTCATTTAAAAAAAAAATATTTTATTTATTTATTTGACAGAGAGAGATCACAAGAGAGAGATCACAAGCAGGCAGAGAGACAGGCAGAGAGAGAGGTGGGGAAAGCAGGTGCTGAGCAGGGAGCCTGATGTGGGGCTCGATCCCAGGACCCTGAGATCACGACCTGAGCCGAAGGCAGAGGCTTAACCCACTGAGCCACCCAGGTGCCCCGATCATGTCATTTTTGATCATGATTCTGTTAATGTAGAGTCACCAGTTTATAGTTTTCTATATGTTAAATGCCCTTAATTAATTTCCTACTTAGACATGCTGTAAAATGGTTAAATGTGCTTTTGATTCATTTGCCCTATTACAGTGGACTTTGTGTGAATATTCCTCAGGTACTGGTTTGTAGCCTTCTTGTGGTGTGTTCCCCTGGCTTGGATAACCTGGTAAGAGTTGTTTTTTTGAGAGAGTGTTTTGCTAATTTTCTTGCCTTCTCTCTTTGGAAATGTTTGAGGACTTTTTTTTTTTTTTTTAAGACTATTTATTTGGCAGAGACAAAGTGAGAGAGGGAACACAAGCAGTGAGAGAGGGAGAAGCAGGCTTCCCAACAAGCAGGGAGCCCGATGCAGGTTCGATCCCAGAACCCTGGGATCATGGCCTGAACCAAAGGCAGATGCCCAACCAACTGAGCCACCCAGGGTCCCCATGTCTGAGGACACTTGAAGTCCTTTGTCATTAAGGTCTGTTTGAATTCTCCAGTGAATTCACTGGCATAGGACTTTCCTTTTTTTGAGTTTTTTTTATTAATCTTTCAATTTCCTTAGTAGTTGTTGATAAGTTGTGATTTTTAAATATTTCTTCATGATGGTTATACCTTTTTTTAAAAATAAATTTCTTTTTTTAAAAAAAGATTTTATTTATTTATTTGACAGAGATCACAAGTAGGCAGAGAGTCAGGCAGAGAGAGAGATGGAGGAAGCAGGCTCCCTGATGAGCAGAGAGCCCCATGTGGAGTTCAATCCCAGGACCCTGAGATCATGACCTGAGCCGAAGGCAGAGGCTTTAACCTACTGAGCCACCCAGGTACCTGGTTATACCTTTTTGGATACTTACTTTCTTTTGGTATCACTTTGTTGGCACATGATTATACATTGTCTCCACTTATAATTACTTTTATTTCTATGGTATTAGTTCTACTGTGTCTGCTTTCACTTCTCATTTTTGTTCATCTTTTTTTTTTTTTTCTTACTTGATTCAGTTAATGGGGTGTCAGTTTTGTTCTTTTCTGACAACCAACTCATCCTATTGTTGATATATTCCTTTTTTTTAAAAGATTTTATTTATTTATTTGACAGAGAGAGATCATAAGTAGGCAGAGAGGCAGGCAGAGAGAGGAGGAAGCAGCCTTCCTGCCAGGCAGAGAGCCCCATGTGGGGCTCGATCCCAGGATCCTGGGATCATGTCCTGAGCCGAAGGCAGAGGCTTTAACCCACTGAGCCACCCAGACACCCCAGATATGTTCCTATTTTTACAGTATTCTACTGGGTTTTTTGCAGATCTGTTTTTAAATGTCCATCCTTCTACTAATTTTGTGCTCATGGGATACTTTCCCTGATTATTTGAAATATAAGAAAGTGACTTGTGCTACAAGATGACAGTAACACAGAATTATTTATTAGGATATGTGGTCAGTATGTTGTGTGCAAAGTTTTGTGTCCATGGAGAACTGAAGTCCATCAGATGATTCATTTTCTGATTGACTTGAATCTTGTAATTAGGAGTCATCAGTATATTTATCTAAAAATAGTAAATGAGGGGTGCCTGGGTGGCTCAGTGGGTTAAAGCCTCTGCCTTCAGCTCAGGTCATGATCCCAGGGTCCTGGGATCGAGCCCCACATCAGGCTCTCTGCTCAGCAGGGAGCCTGCTTCCCCCCCTCTCTCTCTGCCTGCCTCTCTGCCTAATTGTGATCTCTCTGTCAAATAAATAAATAAAGTCTTTAAAAAAATTAAAAAATGGTAAATGAAATGATTGTTTTCTTACTTCATATCTTTTAGGCATATCTTCACATGATACCCAGTGCTTCCTGCCAAAGCTGAGAATAGAAGGTTCTTTCCAACAAGTGTTAGTGTGGAGATACAAAAGTAGTGTCCTTGAGAATTTATACTTACTGACAGACTGGGACAATAATAGGGAGAGTGAAGGGCATCAGAGATCTCATGAAGGACATATTCAAACTAAGACAGCTGCCCTTAATGAGAATCTCACTGCCCCAAATGGTGAAGGATATAAAACTATGTGGACAGCCTCCCTTTTTAAGTCAACTATTTCTGAAAAGCAGTGTGATTCTGTAAGAGAAAGCTGCTGTCAAATATTCAAATGCACATGATTGTGGAAAGACAGTTTAGAAAATTGGGAAAGTTATCTAGTTCATGCTGAAAACAAGGATTTGAAACATTGTGAAGATAGGATTGGATTGACCATTCAGTACAATATTTCTGGTAATCAGAGATTTAGAAATGAAGAACAGTGTGCCACGTGGGATCCATTTGAGAGGTGCCCCAATGTGGAGTCGATCCTGCAGGATTACCAGAGCCTTTTCAATGGAAGCAGAATTGCTCAGGGTAGTGAATCTGAGAAAATGTTAAACCAGGGTTCCAGTGTTAATAGACACGTGAGTACTCCATTTCCAAAGAACCATAACAAAGGTCATAAATGTGGGGAAGTCTTTTATCAGAGCTCTTCCCTTACTATACATAAGACTATCCATCTGGGAGAGAACCTTTATGAATATAGTCAGTGTGGGAAAGCTCTTTACCAGTTTTCCAATGTCGGTGATCATCAGAGAATTCTTGAGGTCAGGTGTAATACACCAGGGAACATGTTTAGTCAATCATCAAGACTAAATACAAATAGTACAATCTCTATTGGAGAGAAAAAATACATTTTTAAAGAATGTTGGAAAGCCTTTGTCTGTTACTCAATTGGATCTCAACATCAGCAAAGGAATACTGGAGAGAAATTATACAAGACTGAAGAACGTGATAAAAGCTTTAGGGATAGCTTGTCAACAAATAGACATAGGCAAATCTGTACTGGGTACTGGGGAGAAACTTCACTTGTGTAAAGAATGCGGCAGGGCCTTTAAGAGGCCACAGTACCTTAATCAACATTACAGAATTCATTCTGTAGAGAAAACTTACCAATGTAAGGAATGTGGTAAGGTCTTTAACTATTACTCAAACCTTAGTAGACATCACAGAATTCATAGTGGAGAGAAACCTTACCAATGTCAAGAATGTGGCAAGACCTTTAGACTATGCTCGGTCTTCACTGAACATTACAGACTTCATACTGGGGAAAAACCTTACAAATGTAAAGAATGTGGCAGGGCCTTTAACAATCAAGCGAACCTTCTTCAACATTACAAAGTTCATACTGGAGAGAAACCATACAAATGTCAAGAATGTGGCAAAGCCTTTAAGAGGCAATCCGCCCTTAGTTGACATCACAGAATTCATACTGGAGAGAAACCATACAAATGTGAACAATGTGGTAAAAGCTTTAGGGACTCCTCATCACGAAATGCACGTAGGCCAATCCATATTGGAGAGAAACTACAGGTGTAAAAAATATGGTGAAGCCTTTAATCAGCGCTCAAACCTTATTCAGCACCACAGAATCCACAACGGAGATAAACTGTACAAATGTCAAGAATGAGACAAAGCCATTACATTCCTCTCAGTAGTTTCTCAACATGGCAGAGTTCGTACAGAGTTCTTATAAATGTGAAGACTGTGGCAAGGACTTTAAGCACCGCTCAACCTTTATTTGACATCGGAGAATTCATACAGGAGGGAGACCTTACAAATGTCAAGAATGTGGCAAAGCCTTTAAGAGGCGATCAGCCCTTACTCAGCATCACAGAATTCATACTGGACAGAAACCATACAAATGTGAGGGATGTGGTAAAGTCTTTAAATTACACACAACCCTTGCTTGACATCACAGAATTCATACTGGAGAGATGTGTGCTACTTCCCCTCGGAACAATTTGTTACTTAAACTATAACCCCTGGAGGATTTTACTAGTTACCAAGCACATTTAGATATGGCCTTAAGAAAAGCATATACTGGCAACAGGTCTTTGGGGAGAAGGACGATATACAACCATGAAGCTGGGCAGCTGGGGACCAGCCCGCCCAGGGCGGAACGCCACCTGCTTCCGGGAAGCCAAGCACCCGGGAACTCCCGGTCAGCTCAGGGTGGAATGAAATACCACCTGCTTCCCTTTTCTGTTGTCGCTCCTTTCTCTTCCCAGAAGCGCCCATTGTTAGATGAGTCCTTTCAATGTGCTTGATTAACTATAAACTTTATCCTCTTCCTTGTTTGTCCACAAGACATTTGACTAATGTTTGACCTTCATCAGTTCTTCTGTGGGCTATTGTTTCTATCTAATAAAAGCGAGACTGAGGAGTTGCTCGGGGCAGCAGTCTTTTCGACTGTTGTCCCCTGCTCCCAATCTCTTGTAGCTGACTTGTTTGTGTCTAATTCTTCTCCCGTTCGCGTACTGGAGGTGGCAGATGTGAGAGGCCCC
This sequence comes from Martes martes, assembly GCF_963455335.1. Lineage (NCBI taxonomy): Eukaryota > Metazoa > Chordata > Mammalia > Carnivora > Mustelidae > Martes > Martes martes. The sequence continues at coordinate 55,312,077 of NC_137905.1, read as the reverse complement.
TCTTCGTCAGGTGGGACTTGTGCATACCTAATTTTCCATGAGTGATGAAGGGACAGTATAATAAACAAACACGCAGAGAAACTAAATGGAGATGCTAGTTATGGTTATACCAATGATGCGAATTACCATGAAATAGCTTTTCAGAACATCATTTTACTCCTTGTATCATAAACTAATGAACTTCCTGAATATTAGAAATCCAAACTTTTACTAATTGCTCTTGAAGGAAAAAGGGGTGACAGTCCAGTAAAGTACTGATATATTTTCGTAAGAGCCATCATTAGAGAGTATGACTTGATTATAACTTCATTAAATGAAGAATCCTGACACATAACAGAAAGAGGGTAGCTGGCTCTTCCCTAGAATGCCATATAGTTGTACTTACACATTTCTTAAGAATGACCTCAGGCCTAAAATTTATGGAAATTACTATTCCCACATCATGATAACAGCACTTGAAAGCCTTTTTATGCTGGTATTCTGTATTTTGAAAGGCGATAATAGAGTGGATTTGAAATGCATATGTTAGTCTATGTGTGAACTTAATATATTTTAGTTAATAAAACAATTTTTGGGCACCTGGGTGGCTCAGTTGGTTAAGCGACTGCCTTCAGCTCAGGTCATGATCCCAGAGTCCTGGGATCGAGTCCCGCATCAGGCTCCCTGCTCCACAGGGTGTCTGCTTCTCCCTCTGACCTTCTCCCCTCTCATGTTCTCTCTCACTGTCTCTCTTTCAAATAAGTAAAATAAAATCTTTAATAAAACAATTTTTGGGGAAAGATTTTATTTGACAGAGCATGCAAGTGCACAGTCAGGGGGAAGTGGCAGGCAGAGGGAAAGGGAGAAGCAGGCTCCCCACTGAGCAGGGAGCCCAACTGGTGCTCCATCCCAGCACCCTGAGATCATGACCTGAGCCGAAGGCAGTTGCTTAACTGAGTGAGCCACCCAGGAGTCCCAAAACATAATAATTCTCAACATGTTAACATGGGTGTGTAAGGAATGATCTGCTATCCCACCACCAATGTGAACCCATCTCATCTTATTGAAGGTTGTAGGGAACTCATGGCATCTATCAACTATTTGGTAAAGGAGTAGAATACTACACCTACGAATCCACTTTTTCAGTGATCTTAGGGTCTGTGTGATGTGTGATTATTTTTCCCCTAGTCTGTCATATGGTTTTCTCCTTTTTGTGGAAACACAAAGGATATATTAGGTATATTTGTATTAGGTATATAATATAGAGGTATTGTTGATATATTAGGATATATTAGGTATACTAGGTATATAATATAGAGGTATTGTTGAGTATTTTGCCCATGTACTCTATGCTGTTGCTACTTAGTGTCCATTTTGTGTAGGTAGCACTTTTGCAGGGGCCTTGAATGACCTCAGTCCTTCTCACTAGTGCATTCCCCAGACAACACGCTGCAGGGTCCCAAGTTAGTGTGACTTCTGATATGACATCTTTATTCCATCTTTGTAAGCAGCCATCACTCCTTTTCCCCAAAGTGTTCCCCTCCTGTGTCCCTTACAGAAGACACCCACAGAGCTTACCTAAGCCTGCTTTAGTTTGAATGGCCTAATCTGTACTTAGTCCTGGCACTCTAAAGCACTTCAGCATGGCCTCAAATAAAGATATGTGCCCCTGTCACATGTAGAGATGCTTTTTTGATGTGTACATCAAGTGTACGTGTGCATATGACTGACTTGGGTGTGTCATAGATACCCCATAAGTAAGAGAAACCTATCCCAATAAGTGATGTGGTAGCCCAGGGAAGAGATAGGAACTATACAAGATGAAGAATTAGCATGAGGGGGAGGACAACTGTCCCTAATTAGACAACTGACTCCCTCGGTTATTTTGAAAAAATATCTTCTACTCCTCCCCCTCTACCCAGTTATCTCCAAATCTCCAGCTGTCTTTTTCCTCATTTATGTTCCCAGGTACAAAGGCATCACAGCCATTCTTTTTTCCTGTGTTTTGCTGAAGGTGACCTCACTAAACACAATTGAGATTAGAGGGATGGAAGGCCAATGGCTATTAAGACATTCACAGTGGGATGTGGCATGTGAATATAAGTAAAACTTGATGCAGCACCATCTTTAGGTAAGACCTATTAAAGGAAAATAAGAACTTTCCAGTGTGGGGAGGGACTGGAAGGGGGCTCCCTTTAGCCACTACAAAGGCACAGGGCAGTCTTGGTTGTGTCATCTGGTAAATGCCTATAATGGGGTAAAGGAATTGGCAAATGTGATGGGTTTCCAGGGAGTAGCAAAGTCCTACTTGATCTTCATGAATTGATTGAATTCCTGTGTCTTACTGAGGACTAATGATATTGAATGTCGACGATTCCTGAATTTCCCCAGGCCTAGATCGGGGCAAGGGATGGAGGAGGTTATGGAGGAAGGTGCAGCACAATTATCTGGGAAGAGCTTTAAAATGTCACATGGCTGAGAGGTGTTGGAGATGAGGTTTTATGGAGAGTGGAATAGGCAGGATCAGGAAGTCATGTGCTGTGCTTGGACGCAAGCAGTAGTATCCCAGTATATGACCCCAGTCAAGGTTCGATCCAGCGTAGTTCAATGATCTTTCAGGGAAGCTGCTGCTCTTCTGCGTGGCACCCTCCTCCCTTTATTCAGTGTCATGATGACTGTAGTCCCCTGCTCTGGCTCCGTCCATGGCAGGAAATTCAAAAATCAAAACAAGTGAGCAGGGCACCTGGGTGGCACAGACCATTAAGCATCTGCCATTGGCTCGGGTATGATCCCAGGGTTCTGGGATTGAGTCCTGCATCGGGCTCCCTGCTCAGTGGGGAATCTGCTTCTCCCTCTGTCACTGCCTCCCCCTGCTTTTGTGTGCTCTCTCTCTCAAATAAATAAAATCTTAAAAAAAAATTTTAGGGGCACCTGGGTGGCTCAGTGGGTTAAAGCCCCTGCCTTCAGCTCAGGTCATGATCTCAGGGTCCTGGGATCAAGCCCCGCATTGGGTTCTCTGCTCAGCAAGGAGCCTGCTTCCTCCCCCCACTGCCTGCCTCTCTTCCTACTTGTGATTTCTGTCAAATAAATAAATAAAATCTTAAAAAAAATTTTTTTTGTTTTTTTTTTTTAAAGTGAGCAGTGGGAAAGAAAAGAAATGAAGAGGCAAACCAAAAAACTTCAGAGAGCAATCTAATAGTTGCCAGAGTGGACACGGGTAGGTGGTTGCCTTAAGTAAGTGAGGGGATTAAGGATTGTCCTTACAATGAGCACTGGGTGTTGTATGGAATTGTAGAATCACTACTGTAAACCTAAAACAAGTGTTACCTTGTGTATTAACTAAGTGGAATGTAAACAGAAACCTTAAGAAATGTTTTTTGTTGTGTTTTGTTTTGGTTTTACAGATTAAAGAGATGTTTTGTGTTTGGTTGACTGACTTGCTACAGTTACACAAATATACCTTTATAAACAAATTGAAACATTTATCTTTTCTCCTTTTCTGATTCCTCCCCAATTCAGTCATTCTCAGTAACTATTCTTAAATTTTTATGCCATCATACATAATGTGCATGATTTTGTAAGAATGTGTTCTCCATATGACAAGAAATCATTGGAAATACTGTTATATAACCAAGGTTTTTGTATTTTTTTTATTTTTAATTTTGAAGATTTTATTAATTTGAGAGAAAGCCAGAGTGAGCACAAGTGTGGATGTGGGGGAGCAAGATGAGCAGGCTTCGGCAGAGTGGGGAACTCAACATAGGGTTCCAGCCCAGGACCTCGGGATCATGACCTGACCAGTGTCCAATGTTTACCTGACCAAGCCCCCCAGGCACCCCTATGTTACCAGCGTTTTGACTGGAATGTCATAGCTCAGAAAGAGCTGCATAGACTCAGGTATGATGACACAGCTATGAGGGACTGAGATTGAATTTATGGAGTCTGTAAAGCCCCCTGGGAAATAATCTGCCTGATACCTTATTTACAGACTTCCCAGGTCACTGAAGATTATTTTATTTTTTATTTTTTTTATTTTTTATTTGAGAGAAGGAGTGAGCTAGAGAACACAAGCAGGGAGGGATAGAGGAAGAGGGAGAAGCAGACTCCCTGTGGGAGCCCAACTCAGAACTCAATCCCAGGCTGTGTCAGAAGGAAAGGAAGCAGCAGACTCCATATGAGTTGGGAGCCTAAGGCCCTCTGCCCTCTGCCTACACTCCTCAATAAGTAAACCCTTAGAAAAAAGTTAAAAAAAAAAAAAAGTGTAGCTCTTCCCGAGGACAAGTCCTGTCCCTGTGTTACTTGAATAAACTTAGTAAGTAGCACCATAAAACATTCAAGAATTCTTTCTTAGCATTGTGGTCAATGATTCCACAATTTTGTTATAAAAAAAAAAAAGGAAAAACAAAAAACAGAAAAATCATGTTCCACTGTTGGCCCTTCAAAAATCCAATATTCAAGGCACGAGTTTTGATTGGAAAGGTGTGTGAGTTTTACTCAGGCCAGCCACGTGGGGAAAAGACAGACTGGTGTCCAAAACCGACAGCAAGATTTCTGCCTTGCCCCCACATTGAGAGCAGTTCATCAGTAAAAGAGGAGCACAGTAGTCCCAACCACTTCTTGGTGCCTGCAGACTCAATGGTGCCACCTACAGATTTTAATGGAGGTGCTCAGAGGTTGTATATGGGTGCTGGGGGTGGGGGGGCTTAAAGGGGGGGGGAGAGATTGTGCCAGAAGATTTGATTACCAGGCTTTCTAGGAAACAATGCATGATTATATAGATGTACAAAGAAAGTTTTAGTTCACCAATCATGCAGGCTAAAGGTACTTGCTAAAATTTAAAGACAGCTAAGTTGGCCAGAGGGGCTGAGGCATGGCTTCTAAGTAACTTAAAAAAAATGTCTTCTAGGTTTATTCTGTTGCTGCAAATGGAATTATTCCCTTCTTCTGTGAGTCTTATATATATACTGAGAATAATTAGATGGGGAACTCTATCAGGAAGAGAGAGAATGCCAGAGATTAAATTTTCATATCATACAAAGTTGCCTGCCTGGAGAGGCAAATCATTTTTGATATATATTTGCTCTTTCCTTTTTCCTATGAATACACATCCCCTTGTTTGATATTCTAAATCCCTATCTCCTTAAGTCACAGTGGCATGTAAGTATCAATCTCCTGTCTTTGAGGTTCCCTTTATTTATTTTTGCAAGTCTGTCTTACATAAGGTTCATTATTAGACCATCAAAATAATTGAGAATGGAGGAGAAAAGCAAGTATTCTGCTCCTCCATATTCATTTTGTTGTATAAACTGACCTGGGGGGCAAAGAGGGGAAGAGGAATTCTGATGGCAGAGGAGTAGGAGAACCTAATTTTGTCTGGTTCCTGGAATTCAAGCAGATAGTCATCAAATTATTCTGAAAATCTGCCAGATCAAACAGAGACCTGATAAGAGAATTGGTACAAATAGTGAAGTGACCACTTTCTGCAAGGTAGGAGGTGAGGAGAAGTGAATCTAAGGCAAGATATTGGGAGATAAACTGCAGGGGGGTGGAGCCTCAATAAGCTGGGTTCCAGAATGTGCTATAAGTTGCAGAGTACAACTTGAAATTTTTAGAATTCTGCCTGGAAGGTGCTCGGGTGGCAAAGAAGCATGGAATTCCAGTTGGAACAGTGTGGTCTCAGGATCCCCAGGGTCACACAAAGAATAAGGCTGCTTGAGTGTGTCAGTGTTCCCAAGCATTGGAGTGGGGAAGGTGGCTGAAAGGAGTGGGTCCAGGCACCAGTATTCTGCTCGGTGTTGCCATCAACTGAGAACTGCTGCACAGTGGGGGCCTTCTCTCCAAGCAGGGGACCAGCAAGAGGTTGAATTACACTTCTTAACCCAGGAGGATCAGTGCAGATCCATGCCTCAGAAGTCCGTAATATTTGGAGACTTGAAGTAGGATCACATGCCTCAGTAATAAATGCTTGGCCACAGGATGGGTGAACACCGAATTTGGATGGATGCTGGGGAGACAAAAGTGATTGCGTTTCTTTGGGGGCCACAAACTTTCAGCTCTGGGGCTAGAGATTGGGGCATCACCATTTTCTATGGTGCTGAAAATGCTTCAGGTCAAAGAAACAACATAGTACAAACCAGAACCACCTCCACTGATCCTGGCACCATGGCAAGGGCAGTACGATTCCATCCAGCAGACACCTGAGAATCGGTGCAATAGGACCTTCCCCAAGAAGACCAGCAGGAACTTCCTCTTTTACCACGTATACTGATCATAGAGAACGCCAAAACTCCAGCTCTTGGGGAAAACAGTATATAAAAAACTAAAACCAAAACCCCGAGTACAGCAGCCTATCCAGCCTGGGGGAAGCCATGGCCACAAGTTAGTCACATAGACATTTGGTCCCAGCCAGGAATCAGCCATTTGATACTGGTCCTCCTTTAAGTGCAGTCAAGATTATTAAAGGCTACTTGGTTTTGAAGAGCCATCCTGTGAATCTGGGTAATAATTTCAGGCCCATATTTGGTTGGGGAGTTATAGCTTGATAATAATCCCCCTTTTCTTCAAATTGCTCCGTGGGCATAGAGGACTGGGAAGGCAAGTTCGGAGTCCATATAAATATTAATTTTTAAGGCTTTTGCTATTTGTAAAGCACAGGTGGGTATTATTAACTTTCCTTTTGGGGGACACATATTTGCTGACAGGGCTTTGACCTCAACAGTCTAAGTTAAGACTGACTATAGCATATCCAGGTTTTCTTACCCCCTTTTCCACGAAACTACTACCTTCGGTAAATCAGCTGTCATTTACATTTTTAATAGAGGCATCTTTTATATCTGGGCAACAAAATAAACAAGATCAGTAACTTCTGAACAGTTATGCTCTATAGAAGTTACAATGTCAGGTCTAGGCATAAGGGTAGCTGGGCTTTAAGTTTGACAGGTTTAAGTATTATTTTAGGCATATGTATAGCATTACCTGGTATTTAATAAGTCAGTTTCCCATCATCCACTGGTGGCTTTTGGCTGTGAAGTTCTTACAGTCAGGGATTGTCCCATAGTGAGCTTTGAGACTCCTTCTACCAGGAGGGCTGTTATATGCTTGCCTATTTGTTTGCAATTGTACCTCAACAGGGGTGGCTTCTAAGATAAATATGACTATGAGGGATGAAACCATTAAGAAGCCCTTTTTGTTTGAGGTCCAGCCTTAAGGAATCACTGGCAAGTGGGAGAAACTTTTAAGAGATAAGAGCATCCCCAAGTACATCATCTGATCATAAAAAAGGGAGATAATGGATGACCCTACTTAAGTCCATAGTTAACCCATGGAGTGGTGTAAGTGCCGGCTTTTAAGGAGGGATTTTGTCATCCCAGCCCCACAAAATTGGTCAAGAAGCTAGCTGAGTTCTACATTTGTTGGGGAATTCATCCCATTTTCCAGTTTTTAAAATATTCATATGCCCATGGAGTCCTGCTGTTATTTCCACAGAATAAAAAGCATGAAGATTATATGTGAGCTATTGTGTAGCAATAGAAAAGCTGTTTCTCTTAAGTTTACCTCGAGTTGTCTAGCTTAGGCAAACATTTAAGGACAATCCAAACTAGGATGTAACATCCACAAAGGTGGGTTACTGAAACATAATTTCTCTCTCTAAAATTACCCTCATTTCCAGAGATAGCCAAATCTGGACTAATCTGTTTGCAAAACAAGTCCAATTTTAACAAATTTGGCCTAATGATTAATAAAAGCTCAGCAAGAATAATGATCATATATATTTTTAAATATTTGCTTTGCATTAAGTTTTTCCAAGGAACCTCTAGGTGGAACTTTTAGCAGATTCTTCTGGCCAGAAGCCACGCCTAGTACTTACCATCAGACATGTGTGCAGTACCTGCAGATCTGAGTGACTTTCTCATCAGAAGGTCCCCAAAGTATCCTGATGTTCCTGTACATGCCAGGAAGTGACATTCTTTACTTACCTGGTGAGACTGCTGGGAACTCTGTATGCAAGGTTATCAGCTCAACTTTTCCAAGGGAATTTATGGCTCCAGGGTTCATGAAGTCAACCTTAGTTCCTTAAAGCTGTCTGGTCATATCTGAGTCTATGCATGTCTTTCTCAAATATGACATTCCCGTCAAAGCCTTGGTAAAATAACCAACATTTCCAATGGTGTCCTGTTACAAGGAGAAGAGATTCTTATTGAACTTCTGGAAATGACTAGGATTGCCATGGAAGAAAGAATACTTACCAAGACCCTTGTAATTTCAGAAGGTTTAGGTAGAAAAGTTAACAGCTTCAATTTGTTTTATTCTTTCTATATATCACTGATGTCTTAGTGATGTGCTTTTGGAATACAGGTGAGGTTCAGTGGGGTGGAGTCCAGAGCCAACAATGACCAAGAAAGAATTCTTGAGACATCGTTGGTGCAAAATGGTTTATTAAAGCACAGGGACAGGACATGGTGGGCAGAAGCAGCAGTTATTGTGAAGGGTGGCTGATTCTTTACTCTGGGGTTGGGGGAGGTAAGGAAAAAGGGAGGTTTTGGAAAGAACTTTCATATGCTAAAGAAGGCTCACAGGATACCAGAGGCCTTGCCCCAGTTAAGGTTGTTTAGCCCTTTTCAGTAAGACATTAACAAGAAGATAGTTGGGAACTTCCTGGAGGAACATTACACTCTGCCCAGCCAAGTATCTGTCAGTGGACTGCAGATTATAAGGACATTTAACTGTATCTACATTTCCTTCTGGAAGCCAGGTTATTAATAGAATGCTTTGTTCTTGTAGATTGCTAAGACATTTGTGAACCAAGGGAGACTCATGTCTTGCAGGATTGTGAACTCTGTAAGCTTAACTATATATTTTTTTTCCTTTCCTTAGCTTCAGGGCAGCCAGGAGTGCATGAGGAATATCACATATACCCCGTGGGCGGGGTGGGGGGGTGGGGTGGGGTGGGGTTGTGGGTGTCATTTTCTGTTTTGGCCTCAGCTTGCCTTCTGTTCCCTAATCATTAAGAGAAAGTTTTCTTAGTTTGGAAGAGTAAATATTAGAGAACCAGCAATGTTTCAACCAAGAGTTTACAAAACTATGATCTTTTAGTTCATTTAGTCCCATGTTACTATTCTTGTTTAGTCTGAATGATGTGGGAAACAGGCAGAAGAAAAGTTATTAAATTTAATTTCCTTACTACCTAGAGCCCACTGACAAGTCCTTGAAACAGGCAGAGTGACATTCTTCTAGGGACTCAACTGCCTCCAATTTAATACTTTACAAAGGGCAAAAGGCAATCCTAGCCTAACCTCTCCCCACCCCAACCAGGATCCTGTAAGTCTCCTTGAACATATAAAAATTCCTTTGGAAACTTCCTATATCTCTAAACCCTCCAAGATACACAGTGGCAATCATCCCCAAGCATATGGCCCACCGATATACATCTGAAGTGTCTCATGAGTAAGGTTCTATTAGATGGTAATACATGACCTTTTCCCAACAACAGCTAGCCCCTCAAGGTCCTGGAAACCTTGCTTCCGAAATTCCTTAGACACTGACACTCTCCCTGACCCCCTCATAACTTACAAGTATGTAATGAGCCCCTCCTCACAACCTGGGGGCAACTGCAGCTCTTCCTGCCCGTGCGTCCTGTCCCTGTGCTTTAATAAACCACCATTTTGCACCAAAGACATCTCAAGAATTCCTTCTTGGTCATCAGCTCTAGAATGTACACCACTGAACCTCACTTATATTCTAAAACTTCATCATGAATGCAGTTTTAGTTAGTTCTGGCAATTCTTACCCATTTCGGTTTTAATCTTAAAGATACTGAATACCTGTATTTGTCCTAAAGTCCTCTTTATGAATCTTCTTGAAGATGAAACTCATTTTGCAAGAAAATAGGAATGATTAGAAAAGAGAAAAACTCAGAATGGACATGGTTCAAGTTCTGGTGAGATGAGAGTTTACAATAGAGCTAGCAAGGAAATCAGGTTATTTCTGTAACAGTTCACAGAACACTTCAATAATCAGATATTAAGTGATGATTTTATATTAAAACATCAAAACTTTGGGAATTGTGTATCCTCTCTAGAATAATTATAGCACTTACCCAATTGCAACCTAAGGCTCGTCATTTGTTTACCAGTGCTTCCAGAGTAATTTCACATGCCAAAAAGAAAGGCCTAATGAGTTAGACTTCATTTACAATTTAGTTCTTGGGAAATTTGTTAAAACCTTTAAGTTTTAAAGTACATGCCTACATAGAATTAGGGATCAAAGACCTGATAAAAGAGAAAAAAAACACACAAAAACACTTTACACTATATATATATATTTTTTTTTTTTAAAGCAAGAGCAGACCAACAATTCAAGAAAATTTTGTCTTTTGAACAAAGAATTTCAGTCTTATACCACTGTACTTTTAAAATCATTTTTTAAAAAATTATTCTATCCTGAACATACCCAAAATTCCTCTCTAAAGATTTCTCTTCAGTGTTACAGAACCTGGATTGGGTCCTGGTGGAAGAACCAAGTGGCACTTGGAGACCTTGTAGGATGGGAGGTTTATTTAACATGGGCAGGCTCAGAGGACAGTGTTCGCCAAAGGTCTGAGCCCCGAGCATAAGAGCATAGAGCAGGGAGGGGAATTTATACCCTTCTACTTCTGCATACTTGGTACTTTTGACACTTGTGTGAGAGAGGGTAGGGAAGAAGAAGCCGGGAAGGGCTTTGAGACAGGGACTGGAATTCCCTTGTTGGTTTGGTCAGCCATCTTAGACTACAGTTTTTCCCTGATCATCACAACCTATTACGACTTTCTTCTACATTCAGATTTTGTCCCAAGCCATTTTTTCCCCAAATAACCACCTTATTTCAGACAAAATTACCTTTTTAGCCTTCAAAAAAAATGTATTCCTATTCCTTTTATCTTTCTTACATATGTCCTACTTTTCTATGTACAGAGTGTCTTCCCTTATTTTCATCAGTTTCAGTTATACTTAGCGACTTTTGCACTCCTAGAAACATTAGTCTCCAGTGACAACTAAGTAGTAACCAACTACTACCAACTACCAACTTGGTGTGTCAACTGTCACACCAGAATTCTTTAGATAGCAAATCTGTGAATCAGTTAAGCATGAAGCATGTTTACCCACAGACTCAAATATCCTCCGGTTTTTCCAGTAAGTAAACAAAAGCACAAACCTATGTCCAGTCCTCAAGGCTTTAGCACTTTATCCTATTTGAAAAGACCAAGATGTCCAATGAATTCAATCCCATTTATCATCCAAGCAAAAGTTTCAAGTTTCAGGTTACCAAAAACTTTGATGAAAGCTATCTTAACAATTTCCTATGAAAACTTTGAGACAAGACAAGATTAACTATTACATGTGTTTATTGCTAACAAACTGCAACAGAGATAACATGGCTTATCTGACCTTCAGTAAACCTCAACAGAATAAAAGTTTCATGTTTACTGCTGATAACTTAAAGAGGTCTATCTTAATTAAACCAAGAAACTTAGTTTAGTTTTTGGTTTTGTTTATTTGTTTGTTTTTTAAACTTAAGTACTGAACTGTGTTCCACCTGGCCCATCCCATTTTCAATTTTTATCTGAGACCAGTGGGGAAATCTGGAGTGGGAGGTATTCAGTCCAGGGCGCTCTTTTGGTTCCGTGACAAGGAGGGTAGGAGAAGCCAATGGTGCAGGAGGCACTGAGGATGGTTATTCAGAAGTTCTTCAGGTCTCACCCCAGGTGGTACAGAAACAGGAAGAAGGGCAGGGGGAGACAGAAGAGGCAAAGTGCTGCCAGGAGACAGAGAAAGGGTCCCCGGTTCTAGAGGTCATCAAATCCAACAGAGGAGCCGTCACCATGTTCTCCCACAAACCAGGGGGAATAGATGGTCTGTGTCAGGCCAGAGAAGACAGGGAATTTCCCCCAAAACAAAGGGAGAGCCAAGCCAGCACTGTTTCCTTAGAGTTGAGTATAACATCTGACTCTGCCTGACCAGCGAACCTGAACAATGAATCTAGGCAGTCTCAGAGGCTAGCTGATGGTACTGCCCACAACAGAGAATGTCCTTTAGTCCTGACGAATCTGAATATCACCTCTGGCCCCACCTGCACCACAGAGATAGCAGCATAGTTTTGGAAAATACATGGGGGACCACAGTGTCAATGGACATATATGTGGCAGTCTGTAATCTTAGAATATGAAATTACATCCAAGATGATTGTGGGGGACCTGGGCAGCTCAGTGGTTAGTATCTGCCTTTGGGTCAGGTATGATCCTGTGGTCCTGGGACCGAGCCCCGCATTGGGCTCTCTGCTCAGTAGGGAGTCTGTTTCTCCCTCTCCCTTTGCCCCTACCCCCACTTTGCTGGTGCTTGCTCTAATAAATAAAACAAAATGTTAAAAAAAAAAAGATGACAAATGTTTTAAACCAGAAGTTGCCATGTCCCTGGGATATCTCTAGAAGAAATGAAAAAATAGTTGGCTACCTTCAGATGACTGAGAATAAAACCTCTCAAACTTGCCTTCATTCCATTTCAGTAAAGGAAGAGGTACACATACAAGAGAAATTCTGTGGAAGTCAGATGAAAAACTGGACCAGACAGATCATTCCAGTAATCAAATGCACACAGGTATTTGTTTTCCAAGATTCAATATTTGCATTCAAATAGAGAGGACTCAGCATGAAACATGACTTGTGGACTATCTTTTCATGAAAAATAAAATCCAAAATATTCACTAGTATCTGACACATTCCTCTACATAAAATGTACAATGTATGTCCCACAATTACTAATGCTTTATCTACTGTAATGTATTTAATGTTCTTTTGATTCTATGTGTTAATACTAATACTATTGTCCTTTTATGGACAGAAAGGATTTAGATGAAGGTTTAGTGAGCCTCTCAATATTGGTAGAGTCAGTGTTTAAATATGGATACCCTAAAAATCAACCCAGGTCAAATGCCCTTCCAGAATGTGACCTGTGTTTGGATTCTCTTTCCTCTTTGACACTCAATGGCTCACCCAGAAGTCTTCACACAGAATTTCCATGAACTGAGACTTCAAACTGAAAATTCCAGGCTACATGACACACATGTAGCCTGAGTGGCTTTCTGGCTGACTACTGAGAACCAGAGATAGAAGTCAGGTGTCCGAGGTAAACACACAGGAAATTCCCAGCAATGAGTTCACTTTCACACCTGGAGAAGCAAGACTATACACCTGTGTACCTGACAACATTTTGTATAGCTACTACTTTGCCTGAAGAACACAACTCTAAATGTGTCCCCAGATGTTGGTTCTCAACATCTTCCCTAGACAGGCACTAGAGATTACTTAAGAAAGGCAAGTTGGGGAGAGGGTTGTACCCCAGGACTACTGACATGGGAATGTGGGGATAGGCACAACAACCCAAGATTTACAGATCCTCCAGGTGATTCTGACTCAGGATAAATTCGACAACCTCTGCAGGAACTAAGTCACAGGTCAATCCTGAGTTATCCACACAGAAGTCACTCTTAGAAGCCCTCTATGCTTGTGGCCATTTTACCATTGGGACACACAAATACGACATACACAACATACATTTTCTTTATTCATAAGTGCATCTGACTCTGACAAAGTCTGTCTTGGCTTCCTCCTCTTCCATCTCTCTCTTCTCTCTACCCTCCTTGAGCTTGCTGAGATCACCCCAAATACACTTTAGTTCACATTCCTGAATGAAAGCAATCCAAATTTATGTTAATTAGAACAGAGGTGCCTGGGTGGCTCTATTGGTTAAGCAGCCACTCGGTTTCAGCTAAGGTCATCATCTCAGGGTTCTGGGGTCAAGCCCCAAATAGGGCTCTCAGCTCAGCCAGTAGTATGCTTCAGGATTCTCTTTGCACCTACTCACTTGCTCTGTTCTAATATAAATAAATCTTTGGGGCACCTGGGTGGCTCAGTGGGTTAACGCCTCTGCTTTTGGCTCAGATCATGGGATCGAGTCCCGCATCGGGCTCTCTGCTTCAGCGGGGAGCCTGCTTCCCCCCACCCCTGCCTGCCTCTCTGCCTACTTGTGATCTCTGTCAAATAAATAAAAATAAATAAATAAATAAATCTTAAAAAAAAAAAGTGGGGCTCCTGTGTGCTCTGTTGGTTCACCATCCAACTCTAAGTTTCAACTGAGGTCATGATCCAAGGGTTGTGAATATAATCACAATGCCTGGGGGTGGACAATAGCAGAGAGTAGAAATGGAAAAAACAGGATACCTGAGGGTATCTAACAGATTTTATAAGACCTGAGTGTCTATCTACTCACTGTATACATAACAAAATGTACATTATCTTTTCTATATGTACACATCAACCATTTCATTATATAGCTGACCACAAAACAAAGGGTACTGAAAAATGAATTATCTTCAATTGATGCAATGTTAAACATGACTGTAACATGCTAACCAAGTTCTCTTTTCTCCAGGTCGGGAGGAGTAGAGGGACAGCATGGGCTGTGAAACAACCTAGGGACAGCTAGCCCCAAAACTGGGTAGGCTGTTTAAAGCAGAAATGGTCCCTATGGTGACAGGTGACCTGCTTCTCAATCAATGCCTTGCCCATATCTCAGAGCACAGGACTAGACTCATCATGGGGCTGAGTGGAAGTTCCTGCCAACCTCAGGTCAGCTTCCTTGGAAGGTCACCCATCTATACTAGAAGAGATCTGTGTTGGGGTTATATTCCTGGGATACCAATGCTCTGTGGAACTACAACACGCACCTTGCTGGTTCTAACTAGTTGCACCCAGAAGCCTTTCTTCATCTTCAGCATCTACTCAGTCATGTGATATCTTCAAACTATGCACACAATACTTAAATCCTCCAATATCCCCCCCCCACACATCACTCCATGACTCTTGAGCCTGGAAAAGTACAGTTATCTCTGTCATCCAACAGGAACTGGTCCTCAGGAGCACCAGGGAATTCTCAATCATGAGAAAAACACCTGACTTCCCAGAAAAACACCACAATTCCCAAGAACACATCTCTGTCATATGTGCTCATCATGAGTAGCTTCCTAAGGCCCTGCAGTGACCAAAGAACTTCCTCCCATTTCAAGAGTTCTCCATATTTGATTTTCATAGGGTTTAACTTCCTCTCAAACTGTGTCACCATGTTTTATCGCTCCTCCCAACTCTCAAAGTGCTAAGTGCCTAAATTAATCCTGTTTCCATTGATGGCATTTTCCTATGCTTCCAATGAAGTGGTGACAACACTGTATTTAAATCTCAGTTATGGCCTCAAATGATCCTGTTACCAATCTTTTACCACTGAATTGGAAAATTCCAAGCTACCCCTAAGGACCTGCAAGGGCCTGCAAGGTTTAGATGGGAAGGGGAGAGCAGTGACAGTGGGCTTTCCAGAACACAGGAATGAAGATCAGTTTTGATACCTACATCATTGGAATGGAGATGAAGAGACAAAAGACCTGAGAGGATTCAGAAGGAAAACAAGTAAAATTTGGCCACCTGGGTGATTCAGTGGGTTAAGCCTCTGCCTTTGGGTCAGGTCATGATCTCAGGGTCCTGGGATTGAGCCCTGCATCGGGCTCTCTGCTCAGTGGGGAGCCTCTCTCTCTCCGCCTGCCTCTCTGCCTAGTTGTGATCTCACTCTCTGTCAAATAAATAAATAAAATCTTAAAAAAAGAGAAAACAAGTAAAACTTATCTTTCTAGATTCAGAGTCAATTGTGTAGCATTGGACAGGCCACTCTCCAATGAAGACTTCATGCCAGTGATTCAGCTTAGACATGTTTCATCTCTTATCTTGGGAGGCATCATCACTATTAATAGAGGACTGATTTTTTCCTGAGATATAATATCTACTCAGCAACAGAATATACATTCTTCTTGTGTACACATGGAACATTCTCCAGAATAGTTCACATACTGGGTCAAAAAAAGGGTCTTGAATGGTACAGAAAAAAATGGGATTATTCCCTCAATTTTTCAGGCCACATTGCTTTTTTTTTTTTTTTAAGGTTTTATTTATTTGACAGACAGAGATCACAAGCAGGCAGAGAGGCAGGCAGAGAGAGAGAGGGGAAAGCAGTCTCCTCACTGAGCAGAGAGCCCCATGAGGGGCTCAATCCCAGGACCCTGAGATCATGATCTGAGCTGAAGGCAGAGGCTTTAACCCACTGAGCCACCCAGGTGCTCCAGGCCACATTGCTTTAAAATTGAATTCAGTGATGAGAAAATTTGCAAGGAAAACAAATAAATGGAGGTTAAGGAGAATCCTACTAAAGAATGAACGGGTTAACCAGGAAATTAAAGAAGAATTTTTAAAAATACATGGAAACAAATGAAAATGAAAGCATGACTGTTTAGGACATGTGGGATGCACCAAGGGCAGCCCTAAGAGGGAAGTACAGAGCAATACAGGCCTTTCTCAAGAAAAAGACAAATCTCAAATACATAATCTAACCTTCCATCTAAAGGAACTGGAAAAACAACAACGACCAGCAAATAAAGCCTAAATGCAGCAGAAGAAGAGAAATAATAAAGATCTGAGCACAAATCAATGAAATAGAAATAAAAAACAAACCCACAGTAGAACAGATCAACAAATCTAAGAACTGTATCTTTGAAGGAATTATTGTCTGATAAACTTGATAAACCCCTAGCAGACTTACGAGAAAGAGCAGTGGACCCAAATAAAATCATGAATGAAAAATGAGATCATAACCAACACTGAAGAAATAGCAGCAATTATAAAATAATATTGTGAGTAATAATATACCAACAAATTAAGAAATCTCGAAGAAAAATGGATGTATTCCTCGAAAACTCTACCTACCAAAACTGAAGCAGGAAGAAATAGAAACCCGGATAGACCCATAACCAGCAAAGAAGTTGAAGCAGTAGTCAACAATCTCCCAACAAAAAAGGGTCCAGGGCGGGATGGCTTCACAGTGGAATTCCATCAAACAATTCAAGGAGAATTAAATACCTATTCTTCTGAAACTGTCTTAAAAAGTAGATGTGGAAGGAAAACTTACGAACTCATTCTGTGACATTACCCTGATTCCAAAACCAGAAAGTGGGGTCTTCCAAAAAGACCCCACTGAAAGGAGAATTACAAATCAATATCCCTGATGAACATGGATGCAAAAACCCTCACCAAGGGTGCCTGGGTGGCTCAGTGGGTTAAGCCTCTGCCTTTCACCCAGGTCAAAATCTCAGGGTCCTGGGATCAAGTCCCGCATGGGGCTCTCTGCTCGGCAGGGAACCTGCTTCCTCCTCTCTCTCTGCCTGCCTCTCTGCCTACTTGTGATCTCTGTCAAATAAATAAATAGTCTCAAAAAAAAAAAAAACCTCCCATCAAGATACTAACAATACGATCCAAAAATACGTTAAAAGGATTATTCACGGTGCACCTGGGTGGCTCAATGGGTTAAGACTCTGACATTGGCTCAGGTCGTAATCTCAGGGTCCTGGGATCGAGCCCCACGTCAGACTCTCTGCTTAGTGGGGAGCCTGCTTCCCCCCTCCATCTCCCTGCCTCTCTGCCTACTTGTGATCTCTTTCTCTCTGTCTAATAAATAAATAAAATCTTTAAGAAAAAAAGAATTACTCATTAGGACCAAGTAGGATTTATTCTGGGTTGTAAGGGTGGTTCAACATCCATAAATCAATCAATGTGATTCATCACATTAATAAAAGACAAGAACCATATGATCCTCTCAATTGGTAAAGAAAAAGTATGTGACAAAAAACAGCATCTTTTCTTGACAGAATGCTCCCTGCAGTGCAGGGATAAAAGGAACATACCTCGACATCATAAAGGACATATATGAAAAACCCACAGTTAATATTGTTCTCAATGTGGGAAAAATTGGGAGCCTTTCCCCTAAGGTCAGGAACATGACAGGGATGTCCACTCTCATCACTGATGTTCGGCATAGTCCTAGAAGTCCTAAACTCCACAACTGGACAATAAAAAATAAAATGTATCCCAATCAGCAAAGAAGTAGTTAAACTCTCACTCTTCACAGACAACATGATCTTCTATGTAAAAACCCCAAAAGACTCCGCTCATTACTTGCTAGAACTGGGACACCTGGGTGGCTCAGTCATTAAACATCTGCCTTTGGCTCAGGTCATGATCCCGGGGTCCTGGGATAGAGCCCCACATCAGGCTCCTAGCTCAACGGGAAGCCTGCTTCTCCCTTTCGCACTTCCCCTGCTTGTGTTCCCTGTCTTGCTGTGTCTCTCTGTCAAATAAATAAAATCTTTATTAAAAAATTGCTAGAAATGATATAGTATTCAGCAAAGTTGCTAGATATAAAATCAATGCACATAAATCAGTTGCAAAAAAAGGCAAAAGAAAGAGAAATCAAGGAATCAATCTCTTTTATAATTGCACCAAAAACTGTAAGATACCTGGGAATAAACCTAAAAGAGGGAAAAATAAACCTAAAAAAAGGGAAAGGATCTGTACTCTGAAAAACTAAAGAACACTTAGGAAAGAAATTGAGGACACACACACTAAAATATCTATGCTACCCAAAGCAGTCTGCACATTCAATGCAATTCCTATCAAGATATCATCAGTGTTTCTCACCGAACTGGATCAGTCCTAACATTTGTATGGAATCAAAAAGACCCCAAATATCCTAAGTAATAATGAAAAGAAAACTCAATTCCAGAAGCATCAAATTCCTGACTTCAAATTGTATCACAAAGCTGTAACATCAAGACAATATGGTACTGGCACAAAAACAGACACATAGATCGAACAGAATAGAGAGCCCAGAAATGGACCCTGAACTCTATGGTCAATGTATCTTCAACAAAGCAGTAAACAGTAGAAATCAGACAATCTCCTAAAAAAATGGTGTTGGGAAAAGTTGTACAGCCACATCTAGAAGAATGAAACAGGGCCATTCTCTTACAGCATACACAAAGATAAACTCAAAATAGATCAGAGATCTAAACAGGAGACAAAAGTCCATCAAAATCCTAGAGAACGCAGACAGCAACCTCTGTGACCTTGGCCGCAACAACTTCTTGCTAGACATGTCTCCAAAAGCAAAGGCAACCAAAGCAAAAATGAACTATCAGGACTTCAGCAAGATAAAAAACCTTTTGCAAAAAAAACAAAAACAAAAACAAAAAACCTTTTGCCCAGTAAAGGAAAGAGTCAACAAAACCAAAAAACCAGATGTCCATCAACAGATAAATGGATAAAGATGTGGTGTTTGTGTGTACACACACACACACACGTCTGCATGTATACATATACATATATATACACGTGTATGTATGTATATATTTGTATATATGCATATTTAATGAACTATATATATTATATACATACATATATATTATATACATGTACATATATGTGTTATATGCATATACACACATCAGGGAGACAAAGTTTGTGACACTTGCCCACAATGGTGACTCACCCTCCCAGACACTCCATGGCAACACTGTGAGAACACTCTCACCTCTTCTCAGGAGAGAAACAAATGAGTGACCTGTACGTTCAGTGCTCTCACTACTTTGCTGCTGCCTGTGGACATGTTTCAGTCATGCCTGACATGGAAGGAGCAAGGAATGACAGCACCTTCTAGATGCACTGTGGTGGCTGCCCGGCCAAAAGGTGAACATTTGTTCAACCAATGGAGAGACTACAGAGATGAAGACAAGAGAGAAAGATATTGCAGACTCTGAAAAGGTAACTAATTTTGAAAACTGGGAAATCACACATTTTCAGACATGACAAATGCCTAGAACATGTAAGAGAAGTCCCCAAACTGCTATTATTTGTGTTCATCTGTACAAAGCAAGGCCATAATCCTGGGCCCAGAGGCTGCTTTTTAAAAATTTCCAAATGTCAAAAGAAGATAATAAGGCATTCAAAGAACCAGAAAAATGTGTTCTAATCAGATGAATGAAACAAATGTCCAATACTGGCTCTTAATTAATTAATAACTGCTTTTCTTCCTCTCCCTCTGCTTGTGTTCCCTTTCTCGCTGTCTCTGTCAAATAAATAAAATCTTAAAAAAGAGGGAGGTGCGTGGGTGACTCAGTAATTAAGCATCTGCCTTCAGCTCAGGTCATGATTCCAGGGTCCTGGGATTGAGTCCTGCATTCGGCTCCCTGCTCAGCCGGAAGCCTGCTTCTCCCTCTCCCACTTCCGGTTTGTGTTCCCTCTCTCGCTGTGTCTGTCAAATAAATAAAATCCTTTAAAAAATAATAAATTAATTAATAACTGCTTATTGTCTGAGAAAGAATTCGAATAACCATGGTAAAGCTGCTCATGGAGAGAGAAGAAAATTAGATGGGTAAGTAAATGTTATCAGGAAAACTATACAGAACCAAAAGGTAAATGCAAAGACACAGAAACTCTAACAACCAACCAACCAGAAACTGGGATTTGAAGAGTACAATTCCTGACGTGAAAACACACCAGCAGCTCACCCACAGACTTGAGCAAGCGGAAGATTCAACTTCAAGATCCATTTTTTTGTTCTGTTTTTTTTTGTTGTTGTTGTTTTGTAAAGACCCCTTGTTTTAAATTACCTGCTGAGAGGACCAAAGAAAAATGTGGAATAGGATAGTCTAGGAACTCATGGGACACCAGAAAGTGGTCCCATGGGTACATGAAGGGGCCCCAAAAAGGAAAGGAGAGTGAAAGGGGGCAGAGGGCTTACATGAAGTTCTAAGGGCTTGTGCTTCTCATGTATGTGGAAAGAACAAATTCAACAAGCTCAGGAAATTCAAGGTGGGATAAACGTCAAGACATCAACACAGTGACGCCTTGTAATTAACCTATGAAAAAAATCAAAGGTGAAAAGAGAATTTTGAGACAATATGAGAAAAGCAATTCCTCTTACACAAGAGAGCTCCTATAAGTAGTGGGATTCTCAGTAGACCTGGTAGGAAGAACTGTATGGGACAGTGTATTCAAGCACTGAAGGATCAAAATATCCACAAAGAATACTCTATTGGGGAAAATTATTTTCCATGAAGGTAGAAATGAAGACCTTCCCACATAGAAACCCCTGTACGTTTACCAGTAGTCCTGTCCTGCAAGAAACACTTCTATTCTTCTATTCTAATACTTCTACAAGAAACACTTCTAGTTCAAATAAAAGGATTCTAAACAGAAACTAAAACCACAAGACAACATAAAGCTCTCAACTAAATATAAATATATCCAAAATTATAGAAGCCCACAGCGTTGTAATAAGGTAGCACAGGTTGCCTTTATTTCTACCTCAAAATATTTTTAAAATATTTTAAAAATCAAAGCATAAATATAGGTAATAAAGCACACAACATAAAAGATAGAATCTGTGATATCAGAAACAAGGTGGGTGCAGGAATGGAGATAAGTAGAATAATTTTGGATGCAGTTGAGACTATCAGTTTATTTTTATTTTAAGATTTTTATTTATTTATTTATTTGACAGACAGAGATCACAAGTAGGCAGAGAGGCAGGCAGAGAGAGAGGAAGAAGCAGGCTCCCCACGGAGCAGAGAGCCCTATGTGGAGCTGTATCCCAGGACCCTGGGATGACGACCCGAGCCCGAAGGCAGAAGCTTTAACCCACTGAGCCACCCAGGTGCCCTAGGAAGTGTTTCAAAATTACTTTTCAAAAGTGTCTCTTACGAAAGGAGAATAAAAATCCACCAGTAAATAGATGATGATATTATTTCTATCATGACAACTCATGTAGGCATGATGCAGTATACACTGACCACTAACCAGTGAAAGAAATATACAAGATGAGTCACAAAGTATGTATGGGTGATAGTGATACAGACAAATACATAATGTTTTTGGCAAAGGGCATAAAGTGGATTCATATTTGAGTAAACGCACATTGTCTTCAAATCTAGACTTAAAAATTGTTATCCTATATCAAGATACACAGTTAATAAGGAAACCAGAAGTAACTAATGTTCTGGAGAGTCCCAGACAAAAGGAAGTGCATGATTATGGAATTGCAAAGCCAGAGTAAAACCAAATTGAACCCAAATTTCTACATTAAAAAACATGAATTATTTAGTAAGAAAACTACTAAATAAATATAATTTTAAACTGTGTATGCAAGAGAAACAAGCATTTGAATTACTGATAGGCCTTCACTGACAAATTTTAAATTCATTAAAATTCACCAAAAAAAGAGTCTAATGATAATTTTACAAATAAGTGCTTAAAAGACTTGAAAAAAAAGTATCATGATATTAATATATTCCTCCTTTTATCTGAATCTAAGATATAACTCATTCCTTGGAACCAAGCAAATTAAAATCCTTTCATTTCTGTTTTTTAAAATACTTTATTTTTTTGACAGAGCCCACAAGCAGGGGTGGGGGGGTGCAGAGGGAGTGGGAGAAGCAGGCTCCCCACTGAGCAGGAATCAGACCTGGGTCTCAATCCCAGAAACCTTAGATCATGACAGGAGGTGAAGGCAGATGCTTAATTAAATGAGTCACCCAGACACCTTAATCTGCTCATTTCTAAATAAACACCAACAATGTGTAAAATATCCTGACAACTTCATAAAACATAAATATTTGGGATGAAATTCAGATACATTCTGAGGAAAGTAGATGAAAAGTACATGTTTAATTTTTAGTGAAGTAAAAAATTTATGAACAAAAATTTTTCCTTAAATAGGGGGATTTTACTAATTACCTCACTTCTTATAAAGCACATGCTTACGTCCTATCAGAACTTTTGATCAAAAAAAAAAAAAAGAGGATGCTTATATATAACTATTTAGAAAATGAAAACACATAGGAAAAAGTCACAGGAGCTTCATACAAGACAGAATTAAGAACTGATGCAATTTTTAATAAGGTAGCAACTGAGACATTATTAAAAGCTACAGATTCTGAGATCCAAATATTCTGACTCCCCTGTGGCATTCATTTAGGTAGGAATTCTATGTTATTTCAACACTGAGGAATGGAACACAGAGTGGAGATTTCTATATTAGTTAATATTAAAAAAAACTTTTTATAAAAGACCTTATTTATTTATTTGACAGAGAGAGAGATAGTGAGAAAGGGAACACAAGCAGGGGGAGTGGGAGAGGGAGAGGCAAGTCTCCCACGGAGGAGCAGGGAGCCTGATGCGGGGCTTGATCCCAGGATTCTGGGATCATGACCTGAGCCAAAGGCAGGCGCCCAACCAGTGAGCCACCCAGGCATCCCCCAAAAATACTTGTGAAGGGAAAGAAAGCATTAGATTTTTCTCATTTCATGGAGGTGCTTTGTTATCTGACAAAGTTACTGAGTCTCAGTTTTGTAGAGTTCAGATGATAGCCTCCATAACATTGGAAAGCATAAACCAGAAAACATATGGTATCTGTCTCCACTGTTCCTGGATTTCTGCACTAAACTCCAATATGTCAACCATGACCCGACACATTTCTCAGAGGAGGAAAAACACAACTTGCAAAGGGCTAAACATAGAGTTCCTCAGAAATAGGGAGATTTCTGCAGGGCCCTCAAAGCAATGGAAAAACTCTCAGATTATGGAGGCCCTCCCTGTGAATGTGATGGACCATGACTGGAGCTGAAGGACAATCCTTAGAGAATGAGAGACCAAGAATGGTGGATGGCATCTGCCCCTCTGTAAGAAAGAGAGAAAAAACACTACGCTTCTAAACTAATTTCTATTCAGAGAGCTACTCAAACCACAGTTTAAGGTCTATCATCTTCCTTTGCATTTGGACCTCCCCTCTGTCACCTGCCTCATTCATTCCCACCTACTGGATGGAGGGATACAGTATCCTTTCTCATCACATCCCTAGGCTCCCTCTTTGGTTCCAAAAAGGAGACCAAGTCTGGCTTTGACACAATGAGACCTATTTATTAGAAAAAAAGGAAAGGTGGGGCGCCTGGGTGGCTCAATTGGTTAAGCCACTGCCTTCGGCTCAGGTCATGATCCTGGAGTCCCAGATCGAGTCCCAGATGGAGTCCCACATCAGGAATCCCTGCTCAGTGGGGAGTCTGCTTCTCCCTCTGACCCTCCCCACCCCCTTGCCCTTTCTCTCTTTCTTAAAGAAAGAAAGAAAGAAAAGAAAAGAAAGGAAAGGAGTACAGCTGGAGATTCTAACTTTCAATTATGACTGTGCTCAGGAGAGAAGAGAGGACACTGCAAAATCAAGAACATGTTTTCCCAAATGCTGCTGAAAAACAGCCCCTTTACAATATGAAGGAGGGATTTCCAATGTTCACATCCTGACCTCCACTTCCAAGTATGAGATACAATAATAAAGAGTGGAAATTGAAGTAGAAGATGTGAGAAGTACTCATTTTATGCCCCTCGGTATTTGGAACTGACACTCATCTACAGAAGCGATGATGTTCCCTTAAGGAAGGGAAGGTAAATCTGAAAAGGACACATCATGAAGTTTCTTCTCTACATGTACAAACCCCTACTTATTTCCCTTTCTGCCTGGATCTGAATTCCAGTGTTCAAAGAGGAATCTCCAAAGAGACAGTCTTCACAGGAAGGGACAAAACTCTGAGTGGGGTTTGGAAATCTGGAAGGAGTCTTCCTCACCCAAGAAGAGGAAGTGTCCGTAGTTCTCTAACGTCACAACCCTGTACAGTTGCTGCTGAGTGTGGGTCAGGAGTCCCCACTCCTCCTGAGAGAATTCTATGGCCACATCCCTGAATGTGAGCTGTCCCTGCAATAAATACCACAGTCATCAAGTGGCCATTGGCAGAGTTCATAATGTACCTAAGAGACAACTTGAGGAAAGAGGGAGTTAGTTAGTTCCCTTTATCTCATTATAGTTTAAAATCTCCACCCAAGGAGGAGCACAAACTCATTTAGGTAAAATGCAAAGCACGTAGAGAAGTGTTTTCTTGAGGCACTTGTGCCCCCTTATGCCCAGCTCTATGGAAGATGACAAGGATCCACTTTCTAAATATCTACCCTAACCCTAAATAAAAAGAAATCATTCTCCCTTGCTCTGTATATCTCTACTTTGGAAGTTATTTACTGTTACCTCCTTATTTGCTGCAAATTGCAGGGTTTTTTTGGTGTGACAACCCTTACCGAGTACACTTTCTGACTCACCAATCAGTGAACTCATGTTAGTTCAATTATACAAGGACAACTAGTTCTGGCTTAGGTGATTTTTCTACTTTACACAGGAAGATAATTTCTAACACAGTAATATGCTCTAAAGGATTCTCTAACTTTGAGATAAGAGGATGGCACAGGATCCACAAAACCATTATTAATACTCTATGTTTCTTCAAGATAACTTGTCAAATGAAGGCATCAACACAGGCATACACTTTTTTTTTGTTTGTTTTTTTTTTGGCATACACATTTTTTACCATTGTGTTTACATCGTACAGATAGTTGTGTCTGTTTCTTAGGTGGAATCTCCTAGTGGGTTAAACTTCAAAACTGTGCACTGGAGATGTTGTGAAAATGCATATTCTGTTCAGGAGTACTGGGGTGGGATCAGAGTCTGTGTTTCTTTCTTTCTTTCCTTTTTTTTTTTTTGAGATTTTATTTATTTATTTGAGAGAGAGAGGGTGAGAGAGTATGAGAGGGGAGAAGGTCAGTGGGAGAAGAAGAGTCCCCGTGGAGCCGTGAGCTCAATATGGACTTGATACTGGGACTCCAGGATAATGACCTGACCCTAAGGCAGTTGATCAACTGACTGAGCCACCCAGGTGCCTAGAGTCTACCTTTCTAACAAGGCAGTAGCCTATGGGCAAAGGGATAAAGTTTTGAAGAAAGAGGTAGAACTCTAAGGCAAGAACTCTTGGAGGATTTAGAATAGGCAAAAATGCTTTTAATTGTTTTTTTTTTAATCTTTTTTTGTTTCAGAGAGAGAACACAAGAGACAACTTGAGGAAGACAGGGGTTACAGAGGGAGAGGTATAAGCAGACTCCCCCCTGAGCAGGGAGCCCAATGCATGGCTCCAGCCCAGGATCCTGGGACCATGACTCAAGCTAGAGGCAGACACTTACCCAACTGAGCCATCCAGGTGTTCCCTGAATGGGTTTTATAGCCATTATAGATTCTGCTGGAAGAGCAAGAAAGCCAACAACAATCCTTTCTCACCATTTCCTAGTTACCGGAGACCATCTAAAAGTGATTCATAAATTAATGGGTATGAATAATAAAAATCTCAGAATACACACATTATCTTTCTATTTTTTTGGGACTATTTTGTTGAACATCCCGTAACATGGAAGGGATTGGGTTTTCACCCAGGTTGTCTGACCTTTATAGAGTCCATCTAAAATGACATGCAGGTCAATATACAGAGAGGACCTTAAGGCAGTGTTCACAGCAGGTATCAAAGTGGAGAAGCATGAGGGAAACAAGAAGGGATCCAAATAAAATTGATCTACATTTTGTTTGTTTGTTTGAGAGAGAATGAGAGAGCACGAGAGGGGGCAGGGTCAGAGGGAGAAGCAGACGCCCCAAAAAGCAGGGAGCCCTATTTGGGATTCGATCCTGGGACTCCAGGATCATGACCTGGGCCAAAGGCATTTATTTAACCGACCCACCCAGGTACCCAATTGATCTACCTATTTACTTTTCATGCACACATCCATACTTTGTAAAAAAGATTTTCTTTATTTATTGGACAGAGGAAGACAGAGCGAGAGAGGGAGCACAAGCAGGAGGAGTGGGAGAGGGAGAAGCAGGCTTCCCACTGAGCAAGGAGCCCGATGTGGGGCTCGATCCCAGGACCCTGGGATCACGACCTGAGCTGAAGGGAAATGATTGATGACCGAGCCACCCAGGTGCCCCACATCCATACATTTAGAAAGTAGTTATATACACATTAAAAGTAATAGAGTAGAAAATGGCCATGGTGACTATTATGCAACATTTCAATGACATGACACTCATAAATAGCTTTGTGGATGGTGATTCTTCTTTTATTCACATTATCAGCATAAACGCATAGAATGACAGAAATTAAACAACTCTTATTTCTGAGTCTACGAGGCTGAGGGCTAGAAGCAAAACATGTTTACCTGTAGCCCAGAAGGCTGACCTATAGGCTCCGTAGTTTTAGAACCATCAAATAAGAGTAAACTGCTACATTCTCAGTGGATCTCGTGACTGCCTATACATCTCACCTAGAGTTAATATCGAAGTGAATAAATGCCTGACAAATCTTGCAAAAGTAGTTTTACACGTACAAATTCAAAGAAACACTTATGACCTCATACACCCCGCACAGCCCCTTCCTCAAGGACACTTAGCATAGAACCATGAACTTCATGCAGCCAAACTGCAGCTCTTTCTGCCCATGGATCCTGTGCTACTCAAATGAATTTCCTAAGTTTTACCATACAAGCTTTCAAGAATTATTTCTTGGCCATTTTATTTATTTGTTTATTTCTTTATTTATTAAAAAGACTTTGTTTATTTGACAGAGATCACAAGTAGGCAGAGAGGCAGGCAGAGAGAGAGGTGAGGGGAAGCAGGCTCCCTGCCGAGCAGAGAGCCCTATGTGGGGCTCGATCCCAGGACCCTGGGACCATGACCTGAGCCGAAGGCAGAGGATTTAACCCACTGAGCCACGCAGGTGCTCCTTTCTTGGCCATTTTAATCCATGATTCCTCAACATGGTATTTCATTGAAAAGTTTTGTTTCGATGGTCATTTGTGCTCTATTATATTTCAGGATTTTAAGACCCTCAAAATGTTAATTATGGGGGCATGTGGGTGACTCAGTGGGTTGAGCCTCTGCTTTTGGCTCAGGTCATGATCTCAGGGTCCTGGGATGGAGCCCCGCATCTGGCTTTCTGCTCAGCAGGGATCCTGCTTCCCTCTCTGCCTGCCTCTCTGCCTAGTTGTGATCTCTGTCAAATAAACAAATAAATAATCTTAAATAAATGTTAATTATATGATTGTTCTCTTTTTCTGAAAACACAAAGAACTAAATAGAAGTGTATGTCCAGGGGTGCCTGGGTGGCTCAGTGGGTTAAGCCTCTGCCTTCTGCTCAAGTCATGATCTCAGTGTCCTGGGATCGAGCCCTACATCAGGCTCTCTGCTCAGCAGGGAGCCTGCTTCTCTCTCTGCCTGCCTCTCTGCCTATTTGTGATATCTCTCTCTCTCTCTCTCCATCAAATAAATAAATCTTAAAACAAAAAAAACAAAAAACCAACTTGTTATTTGAAAAAAAAAAAAGAAGAAGAAGAAGAAGTGTATGTCCATGACATTAGTGTGGAGAAAAGAAAAACCAATGGGACAAGAGGGCTGACTGCCTAAGAACCTCCACCCCCAAAGTCAAATATATCAATTACACAAAGTTGAGAGCTCTCCCTGTTCAGTGCAAACAGGGATGTGGGACAGGAGCCAATGGTCGAGAAAGACTTCTTGAGATGTTTTTTGATGTGAAATATTGGGGTTCAGGGACGCCTGGGTGGCTCAGTTGGTTGAGCAGCTGCCTTCGGCTCGGGTCATGATCCCAGCGTCCTGGGATCGAGTCCCACATCGGGCTCCTTGCTCGGCAGGGAGCCTGCTTCTCCCTCTGCCTCCGTCTGCCAGTGCTCACTCTCTCTCTCTCTCTCTCTCTCTCTGACAAATAAATAAATAAAATCTTTAAAAAAAAAAAAAAAAAAAAAAAAAAAAAAAAAAAAAAAGAAATATTGGGGTTCAGGAGTGAATGATGAAGAAATAGTTATTGAGATGTCTTTGGTGCAAGAAAGTGGTATTACTAAATATGGGGACTGGACCTGTGGTTAGAAAGAGCTATACTGGGTTTGTGAGCACTGACTGATGATGTATGTTCAGTGGAGGAGGGGGTTGAGGGAACAATAGAAGTCTCTAACGAATTTGGAAGCAAGGTTTCCAGGATCTTGAAGGTGGTGTCATGATGAGGTCATGTATGACTATCTTGTAAAACCTTAGTCATGGACCCTTCAGATATCTATCAGTGGGCTCTATGCTTGGGGGATGATGGCCAACATATATTTAGGGGGTAGAGATAAAGAAAGTTTTCAAAGGGATTATCCTATGTTAAAGAGGACTTACAGGATCCTAGAGGTCTGGCTCATGTCAAGCTAAGGTTACTTTTTGCCTCCAACAAAACAACATTGCCACCATTGTGAACTCCTTGAGGAATGTCACACTGTGCCTATCTCAAATGCTTATCAATGGGCTGGAAGTAAAAGGAAATTTAATTTTATCTGCACTTCTCTGATTTTGTTCTTTTCCTCAGAGAATACAAGAAAGGTGCATCTGGGTGGCTCAGTTAACTGCCTGCCTTCAGGTCAAATTGTGATCCCAGGGTTCTGGGATTGAGCCCCGGATCTGACTCCCTGGTCACCCTCCGCCACTGCTCTTTTGCTATCTTTATCAAATAATAAATGCCATCTTTTTAAAGTTATTTTTAAAGTTATGTTATTATTGTTGACAGAGGGAGAGACAGCAAGAGAGGGAACACAAGCAGGGGGAGGGGGAGAGGGAGAGGCGGAAGCACACTCTCGCTGTGCAGAGCCAGACGCAGGGCTCCATCCCAGGACTGTGGGATCCTGACCTGAGCCAAAGGCAGATGCTTAACCCAGAGAGCCACCAAGGCACCCAGCAACTATAATCTTTAAAGAAAGAAAGAAAGAAAGAAAGAAAGAGAAAGAAAGAAAGGGAAAGAAAGAAAGAAAACCAGCTCGTGCCTGTCCCCAACGGTGCCATGGCCAGTGCCACTGGCCTTCCTGCTACACCTGCCCCCCCCCCCCCACCGGGCTGGGGCCAGAATGGGGCAGGCTGCTCCGGCTGCGGGCAGCTTTGTGCTGCTGGAGGCAGGTAAAGCTGCCTCTTGCTCAGAGGAGCTCCTGGCTGGAGGCTGAGGAGGGAGCTCCCAGGGCACCGTCAGACCTCCTCTCAATGGCACCCCAGCCGGCTCCATTTTGTGCGGTGAGCTGGGTGGGAGACACTGACCTGGACCCCATTCCCGACCCTGGGCCCTTAGCAAGGCTGGTGAACAGAGTCAGGGTGGGGGTGGGGGGCTCCCAACAGCTAGCAGGGGAACGACAGGGCCCGGCAGCTTTGCCCCAGTGCCCTGGGCGGGTAGATGCCTGGCAGGCGTTGGGCGCCGGGCTGGGGCCTGGGTCAAGGAGTAGGGGGATGCGCGCCACGGTGGGCCGCCGCGCGCCACGGTGGGCCGCCGCGCGCCACGGTGGGCCGCCGCGCGCCACGGTGGGCCGCCGCGCGCCACGGTGGGCCGCCGCGCGCCACGGTGGGCCGCCGCGCGCCACGGTGGGCCCGATAGTCAGCCCACGGGGGCGGTGGGGCTAGGGCCAGCCTGGGATCCTGCCTGGGTAGGAACGGAGGTGCCCGGGAGGAAGGAGTGGATTTGGTCTCCCCGCAGTTTGGCTTACACGTAAAAAATGCAGGCATCTGGCGGCTTGTGGTCCCTGGACTTGCCTCAAAGGTTGAAGGTGGGCAAAGATCAGATCCCCCCCTTTTTTTAAAAAAATATTTTATTTATTTGACAGACAGAATCACAAGTAGGCAGAGAGGCAGGCAGAGAGAGAGGGGGAAGCAGGCTCCATGCGGAGCACAGAGCCCGATGCGGGGCTCGATCCCAGGGCTCTGGGATCATGACCTGAGCCGAAGGCAGAGGCTTTAACCCACTGAGCCACCCAGGCGCCCCAGATCAGACCCCTTTTTAGAAAAGTGTTTCTGAACACCACTGACAACACAGTTCTCACAGTATTTCGTGACAACCAATGGCGATAGCGCTACGACAGATGCTTCTCTACTAGGCACAGTTGCACACTACATGGGAGGAAGCCACTATGTGATTCAGCCTCATGATGCCACTGAGCACAGCGTGAATGATCATGAAGATACAAATGGTTCAAAAGACAGTTTCAGAGAACAAGATATCTATCTTCCAACTGCAAATGTAGCAAGGATCATGAAAAATGTCATACCTCAAACGGGAAAGATTGTAAAATGCCAAGGACTGTGTTCAAAAATGAGTAAGGGAAAAAAAAATGAGTAAGGGAGCTCATCAGCTTTATAACATCTGAAGCAAATGAAAGATGTCATCAAGAGAAACGGAGGACAGTCAAGGGAGAAGATGTTCTCTTTGCCATGCTGACCTCAGGCTGTGACGGTTCTGTTGAACTTCTAAAATTATCCTTTCAGAAATTCAGAGAGGCTATGAAAGGAGAGAAAGGAACTGGTCGAAGAGTCATAGCTGCAGATGGACTAAGTGAAGAACTTACAGAGGGTCAACAACAAAATGTTTTGGTTTATACAATGTCATATTTCTGGTGTTCAACAAATTCAGTTTTCAGGGCCTGAAGAAATCGTGGCGTGGGGTGAAGAGAAGCTTAAGTCTGTATGATTCTGGAAACAGACATTAGATGGAAGTGACTGGGGAAAGAGGTCTGTTTGTACATTAAATAGCTGTAATGTAGCTTCCTAATGCTTGACTGAGGGCTTCATTCTGACTTGAGATGCTTTGTCATGAAGGATTTTCAAGAAAAATTTGGATTTTAAGGGTATTAAAATATTTTTGTTTCACATGAGTTTTTTGCTCTGTAGGACTCCTACATACATTATATATTGCAATTTATTACTGTCAGAGATTTGTAGAAAGTTTCTTATTTTCATGTTGAATCATGTTACTTTTATAATTCAAGTCAACAGCTGGGTTAATTCATGGTATTTGCCGTTTCGATAAAATATAAGGGTGGAGTTAAAAGAAAGAAAGACTCCAAGCAAAAGAAACTCAGGAGAAAGAAGTTTCCATCTGAAATGTGACGGTTTCTGCATATTACTCCATACACCTAAGGTCTGTACAAATGTAAGACGGGGAATATGAACACTATAGGGGAGGAATCTGACAAAGAGCAACAAGCCAATAAAAGCAGTTAACAGTGGGTGTATGCCAACAAATTGATCTCAGTGCCCAAGGCACACCAAAGGACACACTGTCACTGGTGTTTTCTTGTGGTCTGAGAACAGTAATGCAGAATAGAAATCTAATTATGAAAATACAGTGGATATAAATGAAGTTAAATCACCTATAGTTTCTGTTGAGGCTGCTTTTAGGCAAGCAGACTTGATCAAAGGAATGGAGAAAGGGCCCCCAGCGCCCCTATGGCTGAATACAGACAGGCCCATCAGGGGACCCACCTCAAAGTAGCCATGGGCCCTGACCAACCACCGGGCTACTGACAACCAGGTACAGTGACCAGAAAAGGGAAAATTGGATAAGCTCCCATAAACCTCACCTTCCCCCTTTAAACACAGCCCCCACTACTGTCTCCTTACAGACAGCCTCTCCTCTGCTGTCCTGCCTGCTGCTCTCTTGCAGTGTATTCAATAAACTTCTAATACCTTTGCTCTGCCTCAGGTGAATTCTTCTCAGTGCCCACTTGACTGGCTTCCACCCAATCATGGACCCACGCTTGGGGTCCCCATCGGACTCTCAGATATGCCACATTTAGACACCACAGTTTCCATGTGCTGTAATACCGACTTTTTTTATTTAAATGTCTATTTTTATTTAAAGATTTATATTTTAGAAGGAGGAGGGGACTGCCAGAAGTAGAGGGAGAGAATCTCAAAGAGACTCCCCACTGAGCAGGGAACCAGAAGCAGGTCTCATATTCTAGGATCTGGAGATCATGACCTGAACTGAAATCAACAGTCCAGTGTGAAACTGACTGAGCCACCCAGGCAAACCTCTAGTGTATTCTACATAGAACACCTTTTTCACATTCTTTTTTTAAAAAATATTTTATTTATTTTTTGGTCAGAGAGAGCACACAAGCAGGCAGAGTGGCAGGCAGAGGCGGAGAGAGAAGCAGACTCCAGCTGAGCAAGGAGCCCGATGGGGGACTCGATCCCAGGACCCTGGGATCATGACCTGAGCTGAAAGCAGACGATTAACCGACTGAGCCACCCAGGCATTCCATCTTTCTCACATTCTAAAGGGGAAGACTCAATAATCCCCTCCCCCCACTTCTTTCATCTGAGAAACTTCCACATTATTCTGGAGCTTATATCCATCGTTTTACTTGTGCATTTTCTTACTCCTGGGCTACACAGACCTGGTAAAGCATCCAGACAGGCCCTAAATGAGAAATGTTTTCCCTCACTGATAAACCAGGACCAGACCTCATCAGCCACAGGAAACTCAGACTCGACACCTTCCCCTCTGGATCTGCCACCAATGGAATATGGTCACTCCTCGCGGGACTTTAATTCAAAGTGACAATGGCTGATGCCCTATCGAAGCCAGGCTGGGGACACAGGACAGGAGGCTCTGGGACACAGAGAAGCATTCTACAGACCTAACCGTGAGTATCACTTCTGACCACATCTTAAAAACAGGTGAACACAGAAGCGAGAAGCACCCGCACTCGAGGCATCCGCATCTGCCGCTTCTAAACGCGAGGGTCTGCGGAGAAACCAAGGACACGGCTCCGCGGGGACACCAGGCTCACCTGAGAACCAGCCATTTCTGCCTTCGCCTCCACCTCTAGATTTCGTCCTCACGAGGGATCTGGGGGGAAATCACAGCTGCATCAGGAGAAAATGCCCTGAAATCCAGCAACAGAGCTCCTTGTCCTCACACCGCTCAACCGCGGGCAGGACCCAGAGATGCAGAAAAGGCCCAACTTCCCAGTCCTTTGTGTCAGGAGCAGCTCAGAAACTGTGAGCTCCAGTGAGGACACCCATCCCTGATTTTTCTTACCTGCTTTGTGGGGAGGGAGGGCTCCCCTGCCACCGCCACTCACAACTTCAGCGTCGGCATCGGAACCGCAGGCTGCAGAGACCCGACCCTCCCAGACTCACGGAGCAGAGACCCTGTCACCTCTCCAGGACCAAAGCCGCAAACCCACTCCCAGAAAAGCACCAAAAGCCCTTGGGCTCCCCCCTGGCCTCGCTGAGAATCACCTGAGCCCTTAATTAACACAACAGTGTTGTTTTCACCCAAACCAACTGACAGAATCTGAGGGGGAGGCCCGCAGAGGAGATCCTTCCTGAAACTGCACAGGTGGCCCTGCTGGGAAGTAACTGGGGAGGTGACCAGGCCGAGCAGGGGAACCAAGGCTGGGGCTGGGAGCAGAGTTTGAGCCCTGCCTTCTCCCCCATCAGACTTTCTGGAGACTGGTTCCTTCTCTCTCTTTCTGCTACAGAGAGGGAGACCCCTGACAGACTGAACTTTCCCATATAAAAGCAAATGTCTCTTGCAAAATAAACACAGGCTCTCAGAGCTTTTCCTTTCTCTGTGTTTGATTCAAAATAACCAGCAGAAAATAATGCTCAGGCCAAACAGACATATTTTCGCTGACTAAATACTCCCCTCCAGTAGGTAAGTGTTTCTGTGCCACACAGATGTCCACAGTTCATCTACTTTTTACCCTCCCATCAGTGATGTACAAGAATTCTAACTCTCAGCATTCTCAGGAAAATTGGATGTTATCCTTTTTCTTTATTTTAGCCATTCCAGAAAACACTGAGTGGTTTCTCACTGTAAAGTATGCAGTGTTCTTACAACAGCTGTCTTGGTGACTGAAATGAAAACCACTTTCAAGGCATCAGGTTGAACAAAGAAAAAAGCAATTAATGCTTCAGTGAGACTTCATTTCCAAGTAAGTAACCTTTCTCTTCTCCACAAACCTCTTCTCCTCGCTTCTCAGCACTTTGATTCAGGAACCTGGTTCCACCCCGATGACATGATGAACAGGGCTGGCAGCACAGACACAATTCCTCTGGAAGTGGGACATAATCCCATATTTCCCTACAAACCCCCAGCCCTTTCCCCAGGTGGGCTGCAGGTTTCACAGCCCCGACCTGCTGAGGCCTCCTTGTCTGGCAAAGCAATGAAGCTCCGGCTGCCCTTGATCCCCAGCTCTGTCTGCACATTCTGTTCCAGGTCTGAAGCATGGAGGTCAGTTCACACAACAGAATGAACGTGAGGAGAAGAAAATTTGTTTTTCCTGCGCTGTTCTCAATTCTTCGGCTGGTCTAAGACATAAAATGATGTAAGACATTTTCAGTAGAGAAAGCAATGAAGTTCTTAATTATGGGAATGAGAAAGACATGATGCTCAAAGACAGGTGTTTGAAGCTTCTGTGTCATGGTGACTTAAGAAGGAGGAGGTGGGGGGGCACCTGGGTGGCTCAGTGGGTTAAAGCCTCTGCCTTCAGCTCAGGTCATGATCCCAGGGTCCTGGGATCAAGTCCCACATCGGGCTCTCTGCCCAGCCGTGAGCCTGCTTTTCTTCCTTTCTCTCTGCCTACCTGTGATCTCTGTCTGTCAAATTAAATAAATAGAATCTTTAAAAAAAAAAAAGGAGGCGGTAGGATTTTGAATTTCCAAAGAGGGGATTATATTCAGAGGAGAAAGGAAAGATGAAATATTTATCAAACAATGGTTTGTCCTCCAGGTAGGCAACTCTTTTTCTTTTTTTTTCAATTTTATTTTTTTCCAATGTTCCAACATTGTTTATGCACCACACGCAGTGCTCCATGCAATACATGCCCTCCTTATTACCCCCCACCAGGCTCACCCAAACCTCCACCCCATCCCCTCCTTAACCTTCAGTTTCTTTCTCAAAATCAATAGTCTCTCATGCTTCATCCCCCTCTCTGATTTCCCCCAATTCACTTCTCCTTTCCTTCTCCTAATGTCCTCCATGTTATTCCTTATGCTCCACAAGTAAGTGAAACCATATGATAATTGACTGTCTCTGTTTGACTTATTTCACTCAGCATAATCTCCTCCAGTCCCATCCATGTTGATATAAACGCTGGGTATTCATCCTTTCTAATGAAGGCATAATATTCCCTTGTATATATGGACCATATCTTCCTTATCCATTCATCTGTTGAAGGGCATCTTGGCTCTTTGCACACTTTGGTGACTGTGGCCATTACTGCTATGGACATTGGGGTACCGATGGCCCTTCTTTTCACTATGTCTGTATCTTTGGGGTAAACACCCAGGCATGCAATTGCAGGGACATGGGTAGCTCTACTTTTAATTTCTCAAGGAATCTCCACACTGTTTTCCAATTTGGCTGCACCAACTTGCCTTCCCACCAACAGTGTAAGAGGGTCGCCTTTTCTCCACATCCTCTCCAACACTTCTTTCCTGTCTTATAATTTTGGCCATTCTAACTGGTGTAAGGTGGTATCTCAATGTGGTTTTGACTTGAATCTCCCTGATGGCTAATGATGTTGAACATTTTTTCATGTGTCTGTTATAGGCAGGCAACTGTTTGTGATATAAACTGATAATCTCTGGTATCCATGTAGGAAAGAACGTTATGGTTTGATACCCATGGCAACGAAAGAATTCTTGAGATGTCTATGGTGCAAAAGGTGATTTTATGAAAGCATGGGGACAGGTCCCAGGGGCAGAAAGACCGCACTCTCTATGAGGCGTGGCCCATTATATACTTTCAAGTTGGAGGGGGTTTGGGATAGCACAAGTATCTAAGGCATTTTGGAAGCAAGGTATCCAGGACCTTGAGGGGTCTATCGGTTCTTGGGAAAAGGTCATTTATTGCCAACCAAAAATCCTTAGTCAGGGGACCCTTCTGATGTCTATCAGTGGGCCATCTGCTTGGAGGATGATTACCAATAGGCATCTAGAGGGTTTGAGAGAAAAGGGAAGTTTCCAAAGGAAATGTTTTATGTTAAAGTAGACTTACAGGATCCTTCTGGGGCTTGGGGAGTTCAGGTCAGGATTGTCTTTTCCCGTTAGCAACCTATTAACATCATGGCAGTTGAGTCCTTGGAGGAATGTCACTCTACCTGTTTCAAGGATATGTCAATGACCTGTAGGTATAAGGCTATTAGTATTTTTTCTTCTGCCTTTGTTTCTCACATCATGATCAGCTCTCTTCCTAATAAAGGC
Source organism: Martes martes (assembly GCF_963455335.1). Lineage (NCBI taxonomy): Eukaryota > Metazoa > Chordata > Mammalia > Carnivora > Mustelidae > Martes > Martes martes. Next base: position 55,275,205 of record NC_137905.1, on the reverse strand, counting down.
CCTCCATCTAAATGATTCTTGAATACACACACACACACACACACATAACTTGGCATCATAGCAGAAGGCAATAATGCCATTTGTATCACAGGACAAACCTTGAAGACAGGTTTATAACTTTTTTTTTTCTTTTTTAAGATTTTATTTATCTATTTGACAGAGTTCACAAGTAGGCAGAGAGGCAGGCAGGGAGAGGAAGGGAAGCAGGCTCCCCGCTGGGCAGGGAGGCAGATGCTAAGCTGAATCCCAGATCCTTGGGATCATGACCTGAGCCAAAGGCAGAGGCTTAACACACTGAGCCACCCAGGCGCCCCTCAAAATAACAGATTTAAGCAAAACATATTTGAGTACAGTTGACCCATCAGTAAGATATTTGGTAGTAAAATCATGCCAAATACAACATTTGAAATTATATCTCAGCAAGAAAGTTTCAGCAAACACTATGATCAGCAGTCAACACTGAGAGCATTTTCATGACAGTGAGGCGGGGACTAGGGGCCGAGTCTGGGCTCTCCCCATTCACCACACACAGGAGGCCTGAGCGGGGACCCAGAGAAACAAGTAAAGGCGGAAACAAGACAAGGGCAATAGGAGGCTAGAACTGCTATTATTCATAGAGGATGTGATTACATACCTGAAACAGTAGAGATTGTATTTCGAGTGTTTAGACTAACAAGAGAATTGAGAATGTTGGGGAGGGAGAACATCTCCTGCCCTGTGCTCCATCTCACTGGCCTTAGAATCAAATTGACATGAGACAGGCATATGTCTGTGGAACCCACACAGAGATGCAAGTCCAAGGACAACAAGGCACCACGACGCTTACTTGAGGTAAGGAGAGGGGCAGGGAAGAAGACTCCTTGGCAAGGTGAAAAGAGAAGCTTGGAAAAACAAGATTGTTCCATCAGGCAGACAAGGGGCCTCGGTTAACACTTGTCTTCCTGCCGCAGGCTCACCTTTCCGATGTGTATTAGGCAGTTATGTGGGAAGCAGAGGGCCTTTCCTGCATATGCTGGGTTTTTATTACTTTTAGCTCAAAACAACCTTTATGTGCCACTCTTTGGAGCAGCCTGCTTTGTGTCCCTAGAAGAACGCAGTGCAAACCCTTAACACAGTGACATCAGTCTTTCTTCTTTACTAGCAGTAATTAAAAAATAATGCAAACAAAAATCGAACGGGTTGCATTTCCCATCAGCAAATACACTGTGACTCTTTCTTATGAGGCATTTCTAGATTTGCGCAAAGGAGAACATAACATTAAACATATCAGGTGGTCTGGTTAAATTAGTTTTTGACTTAATATAAGAGATCATCAATATCCTTACAATTAGGAGTTGAACTGTGCTTTTTCTCAGAGAAGATATTGTTAAGTCCTAACCCACCCCCTCGCCTCGGCCCCCGGCTTCCTCAGTGTGATCTTACTGGAAGTGGGGTCATCGCTGATATAATGAGTTAAGATGAGGTTATCCTGGGGTAGAGCAGGCCTCTAATTAATATGACAGGTGTCCCTGTAGAAAGACATGCATCTTGTGAAGATGAAGGATTGGAGTGATGCGCCACAAGCCAGGGAAAGTCAAACACTGCTCACCAAGACCAGAAGCTAGAAGAGCCAAGGAAATATTTTTCCCCGACAGACTTCAGAGGGAACAGGGCCCTGCAGACACCTTCCACACTCAGGACTAGGAATCAATACATTTTATTATTTTTTTTTTGGTTTCTTTCTTTCTTTTTTCTTTTTTTTTTTTTTTAACATTTCTGTTTTAGGCCACCCTATTTGTGTTTTTTTTTTTTTTAAAGATTTTATTTATTTGCGAGAGAGAGAGAGAATGCACACAGGCAGGCTCCCTACTGAGCAGGAGCCTCTTGCGGGACTCGATCCCAGGACCCTGAGATCATGACCTGAGCTGAAGGCAGATGCTTAACAACTGAGCCACCCAGGCACCCCTATTTGTGGTACTTTGTTAAAGCAGCCCTAGGACTCCCATATGTTTACCAAATGCACAATGAAATAGTGTAGAATTATGTACCAGATACTGAAAAGTCTTTTCAATATATAATTACTACAAAATCCTTGAGACCTCATCTGTGATACAATTTAAAGAAAAACACTGGAAATTTAAAAAAAAATAATAAACTTGGAATCGAATTTAAATGAAACTTGAGGTTACAGGGATAGGAAAAACAAAACAAAATAAAGCAAACCCAAAAACAAAAAACCAAAACAAATAAACAAAAACAAAACAAAACAAAAAACAAAAACAAAAAACCCCAAAACCCTTGTATGGGGAAAACCCTATCCAGTGGGGCACTGGGGCTGTATACATGCCACTAAAAGAGGACTTCGGGTGCCTCCATTTTGACCTCAAAACTTTCTGATTGGGTTCTTTCCAGTTCAAGTCTCAGATCACATGGAAGATCCTGAGAGCAAATCATCCTGAGGGAAACTGAAACCACCCCCTCAAGCAGTTAAGGATGGCCCTGAGCCAGCCAGTCCCCACCAATGACTGACTCACAGACGCCATCGCTTTGACTTCCACTGCCTACCTGCACTACTACTCAACCACCCACCTTTGCCCTACATTTTCCTTAGAAACCTGGGAGTATTTTCAGTACTTTGGAGAACAGTCTTTGAGAGGCTACTCTGCTATCTTCCCACTGTCCGCCTCCCTGAAGCAAATCCCTTTTTCCTTTCACCACCACCGGTTTCTCTGCCTTTGAGTTTTTTCAGCAGGAATGGCAGAACCTGGTCTGTTTGGGACCCCAAAAGAGGCAGATCCCAGCCCTCCACTGTGATGTGGGAAACAGAGGCAGAAGAGAAATGATTAAATGCCCTTACTGTCTACAGCCCAATGACAAGTCCTTCAAACAGGCAGAGTGACATTCCTCTAGCAACTCAGCTGCCTTGATGCCAATACTTTGCTAAGGGCAAAAGGCAATCCTAGCCCAACCCCCTGGATCCTGCACATCTACTTTAACATGTAAAAACTCCTTTAGAATTTTCCTATAGCTCTAACGTACGCACCCCCCACCAAGATATGTGTTGGCAATCATCCTCCAAGCATATGACCCACTGATATACACCGGAAGGGTCTCATGACCAAGGTTTTATTAGGCGGTAATAAATGACCTTCCCCTAACAGCTAGCCCCCTCAAGATCCTGGGAACCTTGTTTCCGAAATTCCTTAGAGACTTACGCTGTCCCTAACCCCCTCCCGACTTGAAAAGTATCTAATGGGCCACCGCTCATCACCCCAGTGCAGCTCTTTCTGCCCACAGGTCCTGTCCCAGTGCTGTAATAAAGCCACCTTTTTGCACTAAGACTTCTCAAGAATTCTTTCTTGGCTGTCACTTCGGACCCTAACATCCTTCTTACATCAAGCTGCTGTTGCACAGCTGCCCCCGAGCCACAGCACGACTAGCATATCCCCCGCATGGGATGAGCCTGGGGATGGAACAAACACGACCTGTCGCGGGACACGAGCCTGTCACCTTCTGCAGGGGTAGCAACAGTGAGCAGAAGCCCAGGTGAAAGGGGCCCTTCACGATCCTGTGGGGGTGGCGCCTCAAGACAGGGTGAGGTGTGCAGAAGCCCAGGATCAGGGAGGGCACTGGGCAGGGGGCGGCCGCTGGCGGGACGGCGCCCCCGCGAGGGGCATCGAGCCACTAGTGGGGACTTTCACACGGCACCGGGTGCGTGAGGAAGGTGGGCCAAGGGTCCCAAGCAGAGAAACGAAGAGGCGGGTGGTGTCCCCACGCCAGAGCTGGAGAGGGAGCAGGGATGGCCTCCCGGCGATTTTAACCGGCAACGGACGCGAGACCCAGCCCTCGGATCTTGTCGCAGCGACGTCCGGGCTCATCACCGGAGGGCAGAGTGGCCTTTAGTATCCTACCGACCCCCGCACCCAGGTACGGAACTTGGCCGACTGAGGGCCGCCGCGCTACAGCCTGAAGCGGAAACAACGTGACCGTCAGCAGGGAGACCGCCACTCCTCCGGATCCGCTTCCGGGTCGGCCGGAAATACGCCACGGCCGTGCTGGGAGGGGGCTCGGGGCGGGGCCGCGGAGGACGCGGGGGCGGGGTCTACGAGTGGGCGGGTCTACGAGTGGGCGGGGAGTCGGCTTCCCGTGCGCCCCGCCCCATCCGCCAGACTGAGCTTGCTCTTCTGGTTTGGATCCGTTTGTGTTGCTCCGGCATCACGTGGAGCCTCTAGCGCTGCCTCCGGACTCTTCTACAGGAAACGTTTCCAACCGCTCAGGGTAAAAGCTTACTGTGCTGTGGACACTTGGGCCGGAAGCTGAGATGTTTTCCTCCTACGAGGCCGGAAAGGTTTGAGTCTGAAGCTGCCTCTGCCACCAGGTGGAGACGAGAGGGGGAGCTGGGACCTCGGCGGGGATCTGTGTCCACCGTGGCTCCACACCGGGCTGCACCCGTGGCTCCGCCGGGGACCTGGACCTGCAGCCCAGACAGGGAGAATGGCTCATTTAGGTGACGGAAGACCGGAGCTGTCTGCCCAGGGTACACGAGCTGGAAGGGTCAGGCGTACCGCGCCTGTGCAGAACGTGCAGCTTTGTACCCACTTCCGCCAGAACACAGCTTCCGTTCTTCACCCCCCGCAGGGCAGCTGAGCAACCAGAGGGTTCAGGTCCTGCAGTTTTCCAGGGACAAGGATGGGTGGGTGGACAGGAATCTGATGGTTTACGTCACCAATCTATGGCTTTAAACCATCAAATAGGGGCACGGGTGGCTCAGTGGGTTGAGTGTGGGACTTCTGATTTCAGCTCAGGTCGTGATCTCATGGGTCCTAAGATTGAGCCCCTCCTAGGGCTTGGTCCTCAGCGGGGAGTCTGCTTAATATTCTCTCCCTCTGCCCCTCCCTCAACGCACACAGGCTCTCTCTAAAATAAGTGAAGAAATCTTTTTTAAAGAATCAATTTTGGAATGCCTGAGTGGCTCAGCTGGTTAAGTCACTGCCTTCAGCTCAGGCTCTGATCCCAGGCTCCTGGGATCAAGTCCCACATCGGGCTCCTTGCTGGTCGGGCAGCTTGCTTCTCTCTCTGCCTCTGCCTGCTTGTGCTCTCTCTCTCTCTCTCTCACTCTCTGACAGATACATAAATAAATAAAATCTTTTTAAAAAATCAGTTTAAAAAACCCTTGAAAATAGGTACTAGTTACTTGGTTCATCTATCTTCAGTGTGTTGATCTATATATTATATGCTGGAGGGGGGCCATAAATCCATGTCTCTTGAAATAGTTGGATGATACCTACTTTTTTTTTCAGTTCGGTGAATTTTTTTTGCCCTACTGTAATCCCACATTGATAGATGTTTTGTTACAGAACCCAAAGTCCAGGTTCCTGTGACTCAAAAGGCCAATACCCAAGAGACAAGATATGAATTTTTGTTTTGTTTTTATTTTTTTTTCAAGATTTTATTTATTTATTTGACAGACAGAGTTCACAAGCAGGCAGAGAGGCAGGCAGAGAGAGAGGTGGAAGCAGGCTCCCCGCTGAGGAGAGAGCCCAACGTGGGGCTCGATCCCAGGACCCTGGGATCACGACCTGAGCCGAAGGCAGAGGCTTTAACCCACTGAGCCACCCAGGCGCTCCCTTGTTTTGTTTTTAAAGTATGTTCCACACCCAGCATGGGGGGCAACGTGGGGCTTGAACTCAAGGCTCTGCTATCGGGACCTGAGCTATGATCAAGAGTTGGAGGCTTACCTCCCTGAGCTACCCAGGTGCTCCCCAAGAGATGAGTAATGATTGAAAAGGAATTTGAGCTTGATTCAGGAGTCTGGCCACCTGGAGACAGGGCAGACTCTGATGACACCAGCTACAGACATTATCTCAGTGCTTAGAATTTGTACAAGGGGGTCTGGTTCCTTATGCCCCAGGGGTTGTGCAAACGTGTCAGGGGTCTGGTTCCTTAGTACCTAGAGATTACACAGGGGGTCTGGTTTCTGTTTGGTGAAGTGCAGAGATGCTCTGCTGTTTCTAGGAAAGAATGTATGATCTATAGATATTCAAAGATAAGATAATCAATCACAGAGGCTAAGAGTGTTTGCTATAGTTTAAAGACTTCTAGATTGATTGGAGGGGCCAATGCAGCTTCACTATGTGTGTGTTCAAGTGGAATAGAGAGTATTTTTTAGGGGCACCTGGCTGGCTTAGTGGGTAGAGTGTGCAACTCTGTCTCAGGGTCATGATTTTGAGCCCCACATTGGGTGTAGAGCTTTCTTACAAAACAAAACAAAACACATCATTTACCAAAAGTGTAAGAAGAAACAGTACTTAAATACAAATATTTTATTGTAGAGAACGATCATAAGCTATTTCAGCAAAGATAAAAACTAATGAGTTTGTGATTTATCCCAGTCATCGGAGGGAAACATGTGCCAAATAACACCAATCCTAGGATGCCAGCATTCCCCAGAAAGGAAGCCAAGTTTCAAAATCTTTCACAGGTTTCAAATTTCTCACTTGTTTCAAAATCTTTCATAAGATTTCCTGACAATCTGGTGAGATATTGGCTGTTGATTATCTTTAAAATGACCAACTCTGACGGTGCCTGGGTGGCTCAGTGGGTTAAGCCTCTGCCTTCAGCTCAGGTCATGATCTCGGGGTCCTGGGATTGAGCCCCACATCAGGGTCTCTGCTCTACAGGGAGCCTGCTTCCCCCCACACCTCTGCCTGCCTCTCTGCCTACTTGTGATCTTTCTCTGTCAAATAAATAAATAAAATATTTTTAAAAAATGATCAACTCTCCTCAAACAATGAAAACATATGAAGAAGGTATGAAAGCATGAAAACAGTTGGAACATATAATGCAAACTGATGGAGAAGTGGTCCCAATTCTTTTTTTTTTTAAACATTTATTATTGAAGTTTAGTGGACATACAATGTTATATTAGTTTCAGGTATACAGCATAGTGATTTGACAATTCTATATGTTGCTCAGTGCTCACCATGATAAATTTACTCACCATACAATGTTAATTACAGTATTATTGACTATGTTTCCCATATTGACTTATTTATTTTATAACTGGGAGTTTGTACATGTTAATCCCCTTCACCTATTTCACCCATCACCCCACCATTTCTCTCTGGCAAGCACCCATTTGTTCTCTGCACTTGAGAGTTTTGTTTTTTTTTGTTTGTTTGTTTGTTTTGTTTCTTAGACTCCACATATAAATGAAATCCTATGGTATTTGTCTTTCTCTGACTTACTTCACTTTGCATACTGCCTAGGTCTGAGTCTTTAATTTGTTTTAGTAGTCTCTGTATCCAACAAAGGGCTTGAACTCACAACCCCAAGATCAAGAGTTGCATGCTCCACTAACTGAGCCAGACAGGTGCCCCAAACTTGATTTTTCTTAAAAAAAAAAAAAAAATTTATTTATTTATTTGACAGAGAGAGATCACTAGTAGGCAGAGAGGCAGGCAGAGAGAGAGGGGGAAGCAGGCTCCCCACTGAGCAGAGAGCCAGATGCGGGGCTCGATCCCAGGACCCTGAGATCCTGACCTGAGGTGAAGGCAGAGGCTTTAACCCACTGAGCCATCCAGGCACCCAATCTTGATTCTTAATAGCAAAAATCTTTCCCATCTGAGAACTGCTACCAAAGCCACATCCTAATACTTTGAAAAATTCGGTGTTCATAGATATTATAAGGTATAGTTGAATTTGACAAGTACTTATGCCTGTAGAGTTTTCAATATGGTCATCTAGGACTGTACATCTCAAAATCCCCGATGGTAGCCACATGATACAATTCCATCAGAATCTCTGGCATATTTTTTTGAAACTCCCCAGGTAATTCTAAAGGACTGCCCTGTTTGAGAAATCACATGTAGGATGTCTTGAGGCAGATTCAGTCATGGGCTGAGCTTGTTTCCCCTGCAGATGGCTTGAGTACAACCTGTGGTCTGCAGGTAGCCAGAACATCCCTTTCAGTGTGTGATCGAATAAGGTCCATAGAGAAATGTAGAAGCTGGGCAACTTGGCTGGCTCAGTCAGGACAGCGTCCACCTGTTGATCTTGAGGTCATGGGTTTAAGCCCCAACCTTGGCTGTAGGGATTAATTAAAAAAAAAAAAAAAAAGAAAAGAAAGTTTGTTCTATTGTGGTTATTATATCTGCATCAGGAGCTGTAGACAACTGAGAGAATAGGGAATTCTGAGTGCTGGCCTAAGTCCACCTTCCCACCTCTAGGTAAGGGGGCATCTTTGAGGATTACCCCAAAGGATGTGGTGTGGGTTAATACCAGGTGTGGGGAGGGTGGGGACAGAGGAGAGGGTTATGTATTTGGTGGACAGAGTCTTTTTAGGATTTCCACTGATAAAATAAAGGAATTTTTCAACTTTTAATGCTTATGGGTCCTGCTCCTGGGCTCCCAGGGAAGCTATACTTTAACATTTCAAGGTCAAAATGACTTGGCAAAACCTCAGAGTGCGGGCTTTATTTCTGCCTTGGGTATACATTGTACATCTGCTTTGTTAAAAACAAAACTGGAGGGTACTATGTTAAGTAAAATAAGTCAATCAGAGAAAGACAATTATCATATAGTTTCACTCATATAGGGAATATAAGACATAGCCCAGAAACTATAGGGGAAGGGAGGGAAATTTGAATGGGAAGTCATCAGAGAGGGAGAAAAACCAGGAGAGACTCTTAATTATAAGAAACCAACTGAGGGTTGCTGGAGCGGGGTTGCTTTGGGGGATAAGGTAACTGGGTGGTGGACATTAAGGAGGGCATGTGATGTGATGAATGTTATACACAACTAATGAATCATTGAGCTGTACATCAAAAATTAATGATGTACTATATGTTGGCTAATTGAATTTAAATTAAAAAAAAAAACCCTGGAGCATCAAAAAGCAAAACAAAATGACAACAAAAACAAAAGAAAAAAAAACCAAAAAGGAGCAAGCAAAAAGATAAAGGAAGAAAACTTCCCTGGTTCCTGAAAGATTAAAATCATGCAGCCTTGCAAATACTAAAAGAAGGTAAAGTCCTTAGCTTTCCAGAATGTCTTTTGTCATGATGATTTTTAACTCTTCACATACAAAGAAAGCACTGCACTAAATGTTCCTTTCCTGGAGCGCATCTACTTTGTGAAGGTTGTGTGTCTGGGGCAACTGTCCTAACTTGAGCTCAAATAAACTCTTTTCCTTTTTTTGTTTTTTCAAAGACTTTATTTATTTGACAGAGAAAGACACAGTGAGAGATGTAGCAGAAGTAGGGGGATTGGGAGAGGGAGAAGCAGGCTTCCTGTTAAGCAGGGAGCTGGGATCTGGGATCATGACCTGAGCCAAAGGCAGAGGCTTAATGACCAAACCACCCAGGTGCCCTTCCTTTTCCCTTAAAAAAAAAAAAAAAAAAAAAAAAAAAAAAAAAGTTTCTTCATTTTGCTTCAACACCAGAAAGGAGGGAGGGAAACCAGTCTTTCCAAAACTTGTAGGCTTGGTGACTCAGTCGTTTTTCTTCTTTCCAAAATGCTATGTTTCAGAAAGCTTGATTCCTTTCCAGTTTTCCTATCCCACAGAAGTCCCATTTCAGGTCCAGCTTACTAATTTTTCTCATTTCCAGTAATTAGATGTAACATAGTTGTGTTTTAAACATCTCTTGAGTATTCTCTCCTGTGATACCGTGATTTATACAAAATATATATTTGGTCATTCAGGTAACCAAAATTTATTTCAGATATATTTGGTTTTCATCTGCGGTTCCTCAAAATGCTTTGGAGTCATAGAATTGAAACGAGAGGCTCATTATTATTTTTTTAAGATTTTGTTTATTTGACAGAGAGAGAGACACAGTGAGAGAGGGAACACAAGCAGGGGGAGTGGGAGAAGGAGAAGCAGGCTTCTTGCCAAGCAGGGAGCCCAATGCAGGGCTCAATCCCAGGATCCTGGGATTGTGACCTGAACCAAAGGCAGTTGCTCAATGACGGAGACACCCAGACACCCCCCCATGCCCCCGCCGCCCCATAGGCTCATTATTAAGGAAGGTGACTTTTGGCCTTCACCAAAGGGCAGAGTTGTCAGGAGATTCAACCCTGTGATTAGAAGGTTGGGAATTTTAGTCCCACCCCTTGACTTCCGGGGAGGGGAGAGAGGCCGGAGGTGGAATCAGCCAGTGGCCGGTGTCTTTGTCAATCATGACTATGTAATGAAACCTCCAAAAAAACCTGAAAGCCCAGTTTCTGGAAAGGTTCCTGACCTGTAGAACCTCAACAGCTTCATGTGCCAAAGGTTAAAAGCTCCTTTGTTTGCTGTCTTGCTCTAGGTATCTCTCCATCCGGCTGTTCATTCCTGTCCTTAAAAAAAAAAAAAAAAAAAAACTCGTATGTCGGGACGCCTGGGTGGCTCAGTTGGTTAAGCGGCTGCCTTCGGCTCGGGTCATGATCCCAGCGTCCTGGGATCGAGTCCCACATCGGGCTCCTTGCTCCGCGGGGAGCCTGCTTCTCCCTCTGCCACTCTGTCTGCCTCTGCTCACTCTCTCTCTCTGACAAATAAATAAATAAAATTTAAAAAAAAAACTCGTATGTCATTGTTTCTCTCAGTTATGTGAGTCACTCTAGCAAATTAATTGAACCTGAGGAGGAAGCTGTTGGCACCACCAAACTGTGGCAGGTCAGTGAAAAGCAGAGGTGGCAGCCTGGGGCTGGTGGCTGGCATCTGAAGTGAGGCCACGGTGGGAGGAGAGGGGGGAAAATGGATATTGGGGTGGGACACAGGGTTCAGGAGGTCATCCTGTAGGACCAAACCCTTACCCTCTGCAATCCAGTGCTATCTCTGGATGGATCCATGTCTGAATTGCTTAGCAATTCGTGTGGGGGAACGCCCCACCCTGCCATGTTGGGTCCACAGACCCTAACAGATACACCTAATGAGTACATTCTCAATGAGAAATAATCAAATAGTTTCACAATATTAAGAATATGAAAGTATCAACATTTGTTTATTTATTATTTATTTAGGTTATTTATTTATTGAGCTTGCCAGCAGGGGAGGGACATAAAGAGGGAGAGAATCTCAAGCAGACTCCTGCTGAGCACAGAATCTGACAGAGTCTGACGTGGGGCTCCATCCCATGACCATGAGATCATGACCTGAGCTGAAATCAAGAGTCTAATGCTTAACCAATTAAGCCACCCAGGCACCCTTAAGATATAAGAATTAAAATAGAAAAATAAACATACATGCTACCGTTAGGGTATGAAGTTGACCACCCCTCAATCAGACAGAGAACACTCTCAATAATGCAAGTCACACAGTGAGGTTTATTTCCAGCTAGCTGGGGTCCAAGTATCTGCCCGGCGCAGCGGGTTTCAACAAGGACACCGAGCACTCAAAGCCAAGGGTTTATATAGCATTTTTTTTTTTTTTTAAACATCCAACTCACAGTAACTTTCCATCACTTCAGGGACCATACGTACTTTTGGCTTGCGCCCTCCTGGTGGTTTAGCAAGATAAGCTCTCTTCAACATCTGGTCCCTGTGCCACAACCGCCTAGCTGTCCTGGTGGTTTAAGCTGATTAGCTGCAGCTGGGGTGTTGCAGGGTGGGATACTTTCTTGGAACTAAAACAGGGAGGGGGTCCCTGGACCTAAAGCAGGGAGGAGGTCCCTGGAACCAAAGCAGGGAGGGGAAAGTTCAGCCCTTGGGCCTGAGATGGCTGCCCAAGCTAAGATGGCTGTACTTATGCTAACCCACTCTTACACTACATATTAAAAAAAAAATTATTTGAAAGAGAGAGTGTGTGTGCTCAAGCACGCATGAAACTGCGGGGTGGGGGGCGTTGGGGGTGTGACGCCGAGGGGCAGAAGGAGAGGGAGAAGGAGGGGGAGAAGAAGCAGACTCCTGGACGAACATGGAGCCTGCCTTGGGGAGTCATCCCAGAATCCCGGGACCACAACCTGAGCCAAAGACACACACTCAAATGATTGAGCCACCCAGGGACCCCACATTCTATGTATTTTTAACTGATTAAATAAGTAGAATGTGTGTGCGTTTGTGTGTACGCACATGTATATGTAATGGACCTTAAGATGAAAGCAGTTCATTATTGTAATTAGTATTTTATTTTTTAATTTTCTGGTGTACTGATTGATGGAATACATGAGCACAGGCATATATATTGCTTAGTGGTCTGGTATGTGGTGAATATTTCTAAGTGTCTCACAAGAACTAAAAATATGTGTCTCTGTTATTCTTGTATAAGATTTAATATATAACAGGTCAAACTCATTCTTTTGTTTTTCCATTATTGAATATTACTGGTTTGTACCAGCTTTATAACATGAATACGGACAGAGCCATATTAATATGCCTCTGAAAATTGAGGACACACACATTTTACTCTTTTGAGAATAACAGGCCAAAAACTCCACGTGAACAAGATGACTTCGTGACTCAGCCCTGCAGAGGCTCTTCTTCCAGGGCTTCACAAGTCACGGAAGAGCCCACCACGATCACATTCCTCACCCCTGTTCCCTGCCGGCATGTCTAATTGGCATGTACACATGATAGGCAACATCTACCTGGCTGTCTGGGTGACTCGGTTGGTTGGGCGGCTGACTGTTGGTTTCAGCTCAGGTCATCTTCTCTGTATCCTGTGATCTAGCTCTCCATGGGGCTCCCTGCTCAGCTCAGCATAGAGGATTCTCTCTGTCCCTCTGCCCCCTGCCCTCAAATAAATAAATCTTTAAAAATAATAATACTTATTTAAGGTCCTTGCATTTCTTTTCAGGGCTCCATAGCTCATTTCCATTCTCTTTGGGATGGACGAGAATCTGTGTGCATGGACCACAGTTACTTACTCTTTCATCTCCTGAGGGACGTCTGGTTTCTTACAGGTTTTGGCAGCTATGAATGAATAAAGCTGCTGTAAACACTTGTGTGCAGAACTTTGTGGGGACATAAATGTCCAATTCATTTGGGTAAAAACCTAGGAGTGTGGTTTCTGAATCATGTGAGAGGTCATTTAATTTTGTGAGAAACCCTCATCTGTCGTCCAAAGTGGCTATCGCATTTTGCATTTCTCATCTACAGTGAATGCAAGTTCCTGCTGTTCCGCCTAGTGTTCGGTGGTGTCAGTTTTGGAGTATACCTCTCAAATGTACCCTTAACATATCTCACTGTTTCAGTTTGCAATTTTCTAACAATGCATGGTGCCAAGTATCTGTTCATATACTTTTTTGCTATGTGTGTGTCTTCTTGGTGAGGTGTCCATATAGATCTTTTGTCCATTTAAAAAATCAAGTTGTTCGTTTTCTTATTGTTGAATTTTAACAGTTCTTTGTATATTTTGGATCATGGTCCTTTGTCAGATATGTCTTTTGTTTTCTCCCAATACCTGGCTTGTCTTCTCATTCCCTTGACAGTGTCTTTCATAGTGTAGATGTTTGTAATTTTAATGAAATTTGACTTTGCAATTATTTTTTTCATGGATTATACCTTTGGTATTGCATTTAAATAGTTATAGAACCTAAGGTCATCTAGATTTTCTCCTGTTATCTTCTGGGGGGTTTATAATTTTGTGTTTTACATTGAAGTCTGTGATCTCTCTTTTTTTTAAAAAAGATTTTATTTATTTATTCATGAGAGACAGAGAGAGAGAGTGGCAGAGGGAGAAGCAGGATCCCTGCAGAGCAGGGAGCCCTATTCGGGACTCAATCCCAGGACTCGGTGATCATGACCAAGCCAAGGCAGACACTTAACTGACTGAGCCACCCAGGCACCCTGTGATCTATTTTGAGTTAATTTTTGTGAAGGATGTAAGGTCTGTATCTAGACTGTATATTTATTATTTATTTATTTATTTGTTTGTTTGTTTATTTTTACTTGGGTGTGGATGTCCACTTGTTCCAGTGCCATTTGCTGAAAAGACTATCCTTTTTTTTTTTTTTAAGACTTTATTTATCTAATTGTCAGAGATAGTGAGAGCTAGCAGCACAAGCAGGGGGAGCAGTAGGCAGTGGGAGAAGCAGGCTCCCCTCTGAGCAGGGAGCTGACTGTGGGACTTGATCCCAGGACTCTGGGATCATGACCTGAGCTGAAGGCAGAAACTTAACTGACTGAGCCACCCAGGCATCCCAAGACTATTCTTCTTACATTGGATTGCCTCAGCTCCTTTGTGAGACCAACAACTACAGTTGGCTGTATTTGAGTTAGTCCATTTCTGTGATCTCTGTTTTGTTCTGTTTAGCTATTTCCCATTATTTTACCAGAGATAAACTGCCTTAATTAATGTAGCTTTATATTAAGTCTTGACATTGGGCTGTGTCAGTCCTCTGACTTTTTCTTCTGCTTTGACACTGGGCTGGCTTTCCTGGGTCTTATGCCTGTATCTATAGACTTTAGAATCAATTAGTTGATACCTACAAGTAATTTCCCAGAATTTTGGTTGAAATTTCATTGATTCTACAGATCAGTTTGGGAAGACCTGTCATTTTAACAATATTTAGTCTTTTTATCCATGAATATAGATATAAGCTGTGCTTGATCATGCCATAATATTTTATAGCAATATTTGCAAATAATATTTCATAATTTTGGATCCCTAGGCAGATAGGAGGGGTGTGAAATATTTGTGGTTATCTTTGTAAGATTTCTGGTAATTGTTAGGAAGTGTCTTCCTTCAATATTTTTGGATCACCTACATAGCAATGGTACATCTAACATTTAAGAGTAGTAGGATGCTGTTGATAAAATCATATGATCTTGTACTGTGTTCGTGATTGACCTCTTCTGTAAATATTGCCGCTTATTCTATAGACATTGCTCAGCTTAGAATTTGTATCCCTCTTTGGGTCAGTATTGATAAAATATATATTCCTAGAAATATCCCTATCAACTAGGCTTTTCAAACAATTGGACTGAGTCTGGAGAAGCATCTCTAGCCAATCCCATGCTCTTTGTACCGCTTTTCCTTGAATTCTTGTCAGGCCCTCTATATCCTCCCATCTCCTTCCTTATTTTGCAGTTCTTAGGCTTGGCAGAAAGAGACAATTACTGGGGAGGGAGGCAGTGAAATTCTTAGGCAAGTGCAGAGTCCAGTGAAATATATTTGGATCACTTCCAGCCCCTCCTCTGTCAGATGCAAACATTTCCTGCTTCTGCCACCTGAGACCCTGTCTGCCTCCAGCTGTTGTGGAAAAAAGGAAGTTTCTCCCACAAACAAAACTTGTTTCTTTGCAGAGCCTCACTAGGATCTTATAATTGTTTCTGGGAATTGGGATCTGGGAGAAAGTTTTAAAAACGTAGTCTTGGGGCACCTGGGTGGCTCAGTGGGTTAAAGCTTCTGCCTTCGGCTCGGGTTATGATCTCAGGGTCCTGGGATCGAGCCCCGCATCAGGCTCTCTGCTTGGCCGGAGGCCTGCTTTCTCCTCTCTCTCTGCCTGCCTGCCTGCCTGCTTGTGATCTCTGTCTGTCAAATAAATAAATAAAATCTTAAAAAAAAAAAAAGATTAAAAAAAAAAACACGTAGTCTTTAAAAATGTAGCCTCATGTGTCACTGAGAGGTGAAGTGATAATTGTAGTTCTGTGGGGAGGTGAGGTCACAGAACCACAAACCCTTATCTTAACACTGGCTGCCTCCCTCCCACACACAAGCAGGGGCTGTCATGACTGGCCCGGTGAGCCCACATCCTGGCAGCAGGAAAGACTGGAATGTCAGTCCAAGTGACACAATGTGTAAAGGAAGGAGGTGTATCAGGGTCTGGATCCAGGTTGGATCTCGTGGCTGGAAAAAGGATTCTACTTGTGAAGAAAGTGGCTTGATGTCAGAGCTGTACAGATAGGAACAAAAATTCCTAAGGCACAGGCCGAGTTACAGAGAGACTGCAGGTCTGAGGTCCTCCATGGGACTAACTGCTCCAAACATGGTTTAATGCATATCCCTCCCTGATGGAGATCATTGGAGTTCATTGCAAGTGGTAACACAGTCTGATGTTTGCAGTCCTTAAAACTGCAATTCAGAAGGGGCACCTATGTGGCTCCGTTGGTTAAGCCTCTGCTTTTGGCTCAGGTCATGATCCCAGGGTCCTGGGATCGAGCCCAATGTTGGGCTCTCTGCTCAGTGGGGAGACTGCTTCCTCCCCTCTCTCTCTGCATGCTTGTGATCTCTCTCTCCCTCTCTGTCAAGTAAATAAATAAAATATTTTTAAAAACCTGCAATTCAGAAATTAATATGCTATTCAGTCTGTGCTGTGAAACCACAGAGAAATTGACATGATTGGTATAGTTACCTCATTAAACTTCTGTGCATGTGATGATGAGTTTCATGGAGCTTAGCACATCCTATCTCAATGTGAACAATGGGACTGAGTGGCATTTGGAGAGCCATAATTGTTTTTCTTGTATTTATGCTTGATGCATCTAGTGGAGATAGTAATTATGTCTCTCCTGAAAATGTTTGTAATCTTTTGATCAAAGAAGGACAATTTTCCTCTGTGAAGTTAGGACAGGAGACTTTCAGGAAAAGGTAATTTTAACATGTGAGGGATTTGGAGAGCAGAAAAATTAAGGACTTCAGCATGTTTTCTGCTTAAATGTACCTTAAAAAAATTTTATTTATTTATTTGACAGAGAGACACAGCGAGAGAGGGAACACAGGAGAGGGAATGGGAGAGGGGGTTCAATCCCAGGACCCTGGGATCATGACCTGGGCCGAAGGCAGACACCGAATGACTAAGCCACCCTGGCGCCCCTTAAATATATCTTCTGATATTTTATATGGTTTTCAAAGTTCTAACGTAATTTTTAGGCTCACCCTTGCATTTCTCCTATTCAATGCACAAGATTTCATGCCTTGAGATTCATTTTGCATGCTTGTTTTGTATTTTATTATCTTTTTCAAATTGATTAGTTTCAGTTGTTTTTTTCTTTAAATCACAGCTAATTGTATGCTCTCTAATGAGGAATAATTTAGATCCTACTCTAAATGTTTTATCAGTCTCTACGTGTTTTATTTAAATTACAAATCCCATAGTTTAGGGTAAAAGTGAAATATTACACAATAATTTCAATGGTGGGTTCCATTGGCCAAAAAAATCACATGATTACTTCTGTTGCTGTATTAACACTGGTCCATGTTTGGTAAATCCATTTTGTTCATGGACCATATTCAGGTTCTTACTAAGTTTTCATCTTCACTCACAAGTGATGATGGTTAATGGAACAATTAGTTTAACAAGAATGAGAAATTGGCACAACCAAACCTAAATTGAAATGAATTTCAAAGATGATAATGTATGCATGCATAAAAGTGGGTTTTTTAAGGATACGACCAGGTAGGGGCACCTGGCTGACTCCCTTGGTGGAAAGTGCAGCTCTTGATAATAAGAACTCAGCTGTGAGTGTGAGCCCCATGTTGGGTATAGAGATTAGTTACAAATAAAGTCTTTTTAAAAAATATATTTATTTATTTGACAGAGAGAGACACAGTGAGAGAGGGAATACAAACAGGGGGAGTAGGAGTGGGAGAGGGAGAAGCAGGCTTCCTGCTGAGCTGGGAGTCCAGTGCAGGGCTCCATCCCAGGACCTTGGGATCATGACCTGAGGTGAAGGCAGATGCTTAATGACCAAGCCACCCACGTGCCCCACAAATAGAGTCTTAAGAAAAAAAAAAAAAAGATATGACCAGGTAGCTATGAGAGTATAACATGCTGGTAAACACCCAACTTTGTTGCAACCTGGCCATTGCAATATTTAAATGAGTCATATAACCTCATTATAATTAAATTCTTGGTGTGTAAAATGCACATACTTGTAAATACTAAGTAATTTACCATAGGTAAAGCATGAGTAAGAGTGACTCAATGAGCACTATACAAAGATATACATCAAACTTGAGAAATCATTAATTAACGAAGACATGTGTATTGGAAAGAAAGTCTCAGGGGAAAGTAGTAGCAAGGGGAGAATTTTGAATTTATTTTCCACAAACAGCCCATGGCTCATGTGTTCATGCAGCCTCCTCTCTCTGTGGATGCGAACACTGAGCCCCGGAGAGTGACAGAATGGCCTTAATGGATGTGAAATTTGCTGTAATCTTCCTATTGCAGATGGTCCTTGGAACCCTGGGAACTTCTTGCTCTTCTGTCATTGTTCGTCATCTCTTGGCTTAAGGGGATACAGGTCAAAGTCCACAGATTCGCTTTTTAGGCACTTGACTTTAACTAACTCCTTGGTCATTCTCTCCAGAAGAATCCCAGAGACCAAGGAGGCTTTTGACTTGAGATATTTTCTCAGTGACTTTGGATGCAAAGTTGTTTTCTTCATCCACAGAGTGTCCAGGGGGCTGTCTATGGGCATCATGTACCTCCTGAGTGTCTTCCAGGACATCACCATGAGCCCCTGGAAGTCCTGGTGGGCAGCGCTTAAAGGGAAAGCTCCCCAGTACATTGGCCCCTCAAATAGCCTTTGCTGGATCCTGAATATAAACCTAAATATTATGGTTCCTGTGTATGTGATTGAGAAATGGAACAACAAAAACACTTCAAAAAATATGGAGTTTGGATACTGTGCCTCTGCACTTCACAACAAAGACACACACTTACTATATACGGTATCGATATCCTCCCATGATGTTTTGTGCTTGGGACTCATAACTTGGGCCAGTGGGTTCATGGTTTCCACCCTGTATGGCAGAAGCGGCAGGTCCAACACATTTATAGGACCAAAGTGTCCCCCAGATCCTCCCCTGAGATTAAAGCCACCCAAAGCATCCTTCTGCTGGTGAGCCCCTTTGTGTCTTTTTATATCCTCTCTTCCCCATCAATTACATGTATTTTTCTATTTTTTGCAAGACCAGTTGGTGGCTGGTGAATACTTCTGCCCTAATCAATGCATGTTTTCCAACTGTCTACCCCTTTGTTCTTTGAGTCACGACCACTGTGTATCCAGACTCTTTTCTGTGTGCCGAGAAGAAATACACAATTCCCTCATCTCATCAGAAAAATATAAACTATCTGGTTTGCACTGTGTTCTGCTGCTTATACACTCATTCTTCAAGGAATCTTCAGCAAAATTACAGTTGGTCTCATTTTATATCAACTTTTGAATAAGACAGAAATTTCTGCTACAACAATAGTGACTAATGGCCACTTGTAAATGAAATTCTGTGTGATTATTATGGAAATACTTATGTAATTGCATTTTATTAATGGCTGTAATGGAGAAATTCAGAGTCCAATAAACAAAACATTCTTGAAATACTGTGGAGGTACTGGAAATGTCTTTGGATATGTAATTATTTTTTTCCAAAAAAAAGTCACTGTTCAAATTTTATTTGGTATTTTAGTTGGTATGACACTTAGTCAGTTGCATGGTCTTTTATATGGCAATGTACACTACATTCTGATGTACATGGTACACGAAGTAAGATCCTTTGGAACAGTTATGCACAGTACATGCAATAATGAATTTATACGTTGGAGCCCAGGATGTGACTGACTGGAAAAGATGGACTAGGCATGTTGGGTGTCGGGTGAAGGAACCAGAAGTTATAGAACACACAGGAAATTCGCATCTGGTTTGAAGAGCACCTGTAGCATATGCAACATTGGCAGTGGTGCCTCTGAGATTAACCCATTTAGGACTACAAAGGCAGGTATCATCCAGCAGTAGGGTACAGCTGCAGGGCTTGGTGAGCCATTCCTATTTAGAACTTTAGGAAACTGATGTTTTTTCCTTAGGCCATTTTGATATTATTTAAGTAACAGATCAGATAATAAGGACAATGTACACAACCTCCAACTAGAACCCTGTCCTAGTCTAGACAGTGAAGTGGTACATTAGAAAACTTTAAAACTGCAGCTCCTTTTGGATCCCCCGGAGTGTATCTGCACGCTTCTTCAAACGGGCCTCTTCCTCAGGAGTTAGAGTCACCTTCACAACATCTGAAATTCCATTCTGTCCCAAGACGCAAGGAACACTAAGGAAGACATCATCTTTTATTCCATAGAATCCCTTAGCCATGGTGGAAATTGGATGCACCTGCCTAAGATTCTTCATTATACTTTCTGCCAATCTGCCACAGACAGTCCAGTGGCCCAGGAAGTGTAGCCTTTCAGTTTGATCACCTCATAGGCACTGTCAACCACCTGTTTGTGAACCTCTTTTCACTGTTCCTTCTCTGCATCAGTGCCTAGGTCAGGGTGCAGATTCTTCAGAGACACACCAGCAATGTTTACTCCACTCCATACAGGCACACTGGAGTCTCCGTGCTCCCCGAGCATCCACCGTGACAGCTTAACGGGTGAACTCTCAGCCTTTCCCCCATTAGGTAACGGAACCGGGCTGAATCCAGATTGCAACCACTTCCAATAACACGGTTTTTGGGAAAGCCACTTATTTTCCAAGCCACATAGGTCAAGATATCCACTGGATTGGAAACAACAAGCAACTTGCCGTTTGGGCTGTGTTTGACGACATTAGGAATGATGAACTTAAAGATGTTCACATTACGCTGGACCGAATTAAGACGGCTTTCGCCCTCTTGCTGATGTGCCCCAGCTGTGACAATAACCAGCTTGGAGTTTGCAGTCACATAATAGTCTTTGCCAGAGACAATTTTTGGTGTTCTAAGGAAAAGGCGGCCATGCTGGAGATCCATCATCTCTCCCTTCAGTTTGTCTTCCATGACATCAACAAGAGCAAGTTCATCTGCCAAGTCCTTCATTAAGATACTGATGGCACAAGCCATGCCAACAGCACCAATCCCAACAACCGTAATCTTATTTTGGGGGACATGTTCTTCCTTAAGAAAATTCTGAATCCGCTGATCTTTGAGTGTTGCCATTTTGGACTTAGAACCAAAAGGAATCGGGAGTGCACGTCGGGAGGGTGGGCGTCCGCGGCGCGTGAGACTGGATCTGGACTTGGCGGCAGCCGCTCCGACACTCAGAGCTGAGCGCGGGAGGGGCCTTAAATGGAACCGCGAGGCTCAGATATGTAATTTTTAATGTGAGATACCAAATTTTCTCAAGATTTACTGGCCATGTGATAGTAAGGCCAGTGCCTTTTTTGGGGGGAGGGGGAGGTGTTCTCTACTTCTTCCTAGATAGGCCAGTGCCTTTCAAAGGAATAACATGTGGGATAACCATTCAGAGCATTCAGGGTAGAGGGTTCTAGGTTCTGTATTGGGATGCAAGTGGCCTGAGGTAAAGCTGGGGGAAAATTAGGTTTTAGTTTTGAAGGACAGTGACATCCAGGTTGTGCAAATTGTGTCTTACATCCTTAGAGAATGGTAGGTGTTTGAAATAAGAAAACATGTGTGTAGAGAAAGATGAACATATTAAAAATGTTTTCAGTTGAACATTGGAATTGTGAACTCCAGGGGATGAAGGAGAATCTTGCAGGACGATATGTTAGCTGAAGTTTTAAAAGCGTAGAGGTGGAAAGCAAATATTAAATAAATGTTTTATGTCTGTGATAAAAAATGAATCAATTTGTAGGGTCTGCAGAGGGTAGATTGTTCTGGGTTAGGTGTTGGGGCCAACTGGCTGGTTGCTAAGAAGCAGATTTTAGGGTGGGTGTCTGCATCCAATTTGAGGAGACAAGCTTATAAAGAAAGTCTTCATCAAGCTTGGATTAGTAAAGGAGTAGCAATTTGGAGACCAGAGACATGAATCTATTGAGTCTGTTTTGTTTAATGAATTTTCCTGCTTTTGAAATCACCCACCAGAGCAAATGGACACATTTGAAAGAAACAGTAGATATCAACTCACACATAATTTAATGTAGATATCTGTGAATAAATTAAATTATAGGGGTTTCAACTTTATTATTATTATTATTTTTTAATTTTTTTAAAGATTTTATTTATTTATTTGACAGAGAGAGATCCCAACTAAGCAGAGAGACAGGCAGAGAGAGAGAAGAGGAAGCAGGCTCCCCGCTGAGCAGAAAACCCGATGTGGGGCTCGATCCCAGGATCCTGGGATCATGACCTGAGCCAAAGGCAGAGGCTTTAACTCACTAAGCCACCCAGGTGCCTCTACATTACCTCTTTTAAAGTGTATATAATTATCTTGTCAATGTATCAATATGTGCATAAAATGTAAAAGCTGCTAGATGAGTTCTGTGATGTTACCTTCTTTACATTACTCCTCTCAGTTAGAAAACCTGTCACGAATAGTCTTTTAGCACCTTTCTGTACATTGACCAATGTGGTCCTTTTGGATAAATTCTACATCTCACAAATGAGGTTAAAACCCAGGCCCTTGGTGGGGAGGAGTCAAGATGGTGGAGAAGTAGCAGGCTGAGATGACTTCGGATAGCAGGAGATCAGCTAGATAGCTTATCTAACCATTGTGAACACCTACAAATCCAATGGGAAATCGAAGAGAAGAAGAGCAACAATTCTAGAAACAGAAAATGGATCACTTTCTGAAAGGTAGGACCTGCGGAGAAGTGAATCCAAAGCGACAGGAAGATAGACCCCAGGGGGAGGGGCCGGCTCCCGGCAAGCGGTGGAGCAACGGAGCACAAAATCGGGACTTTTAAAAGTCGGCTCCACTGGGAGACATCGCTCCAGAGGCTAAACTTGGGGGAAACCCAGGCGGGGTCAGCATAACCCCAGATCCCGCGGGGTCACAGAAGGACCGGGGGCGTCTGAGGGCCGCAGAGCTCGCAGGTATTAGAGCGGGGAAGCTGGCTACAGCGACAAAGCCGAGGGGTGAGCTCTCAGCCCGGGGTTACCTTGTGCCGGTCGCAGGCTGGGTGGGCTCAGAGCGCGGCCAGAGGCCACGGAGATGGAAGCGACCCGGCGCTTTTCTCCAGGTTCCAGCAATTGACTGCTTTCTTCAAGGTGCGACCGCAGGCCAGGGAGGCGGGGCGGTTGGGCGCTTTTCTCTAAGGGCGCACTGAGGAGCAGAACCCCAAGCTTTCGGCTCCTCTGGGCCGGAGATTGGGAGGCTGCCATCTTCATTCCCGTCCTCCAGACTCTACAGAAAGTGCTCAGGGAACAAAAGCTCCCGAAAGCAAACCCGAGCGGATTACTTAGCCCGGCCACTGGCAAAGGCGGTGCAATTCCGCCTGCGGCAAAGACACTTGAGAATCACCACAACAGACCCCTCCCCCAGAAGATCAACAGGAAACCCAGCCAAGACCAACTTTGCTCACCAAGAACAGCGGAATTCCACAGCAGAAGAAAGCAAATCTTATCTGGACAAAATGACAAGGCAGAAAAACTCACCTCAAAAAAAAGAACAAGAGGCCGTACCGAAGGCTGGAGACCTAATCAATATGGACATTGGTAACATGACAGATCTAGAGTTCAGAATGACAATTCTCAAGGTTCTAGCCAGGCTCGAAAAAGGCATAGAAGATATTAGAGAAAAACTCTCTGGAGAGATAAAAGCCCTTTCTGGAGAAATAAAAGAACTAAAATCTAACCAAGTTGAAATAAAAAAAGCTATTAATGAGGTGCAATAAAAAATGGAAGCTCTCACTGCCAGGATAAATGAGGCAGAAGAAAGAATTAGTGACATAGAAGACCAAATGACAGAGAATAAAGAAGCTGAGCAAAAGAGAGACAAACGAATACTGGACCACGAGGAGAGAATTCGAGAGATAAGAGAAACCATAAGAGGACACAATATTAGAATAATTGGGATTCCAGAAGAAGAAGAAAGAGAGAGGGGAGCAGAAGGTATATTGGAGACAATTATTGGAGAGAATTTCCCTAATATAGCAAAGGGAACAAACATCAAAATCCAGGAGATGCTAAGAATGCCCCTCAAAATCAATGAAAATAGGTCCACACCTCATCACCTGATAGTAAAATTTACAAGTCTTAGTGACAAAGAGAAAATCCTGAAAGCAGCCTGGGAAAAGAAGTCTGTAACATACAAGGTAAAAACATTAGATTGGCAGCGGACCTATCCACAGAGACCTGGCAGACCAGAAAGAACTGGCATGATATATTCAGAGCACTAAACGAGAAAAACATGCAGCCAAGAATACTATATCCGGCTAGGCTATCATTGAAAATAGAAGGAGAGATAAAGAGCTTCCAGGACAAACAAAAGCTGAAAGAATTTGCAAACACCAAGCCAGCTCTACAGGAAATATTGAAAGGGGTCCTCTAAGCAAAGAGAGACCCTAAAAGTAGTAGATCAGAAAGAAACAGAGACAATATACAGTACCAGTCACCTTACAGGCAATACAATGGCACTAAATTCATATCTCTCAATAGTTACCCTGAATGGTAATGGGCTAAATGCCCCAATCAAAAGACACAGGGTATCAGAATGGATAAAAAAACAAAACCCATCAATATGCTGCCTACAAGAAACTCATTTTAGACCCGAAGACACCTCCAGATTTAAAGTGAGGGGGTGGAAAACAATGTACCATGCTAATGGACATCAGAAGAAAGCTGGGGTGGCAATCCTTATATCAGATCAATTCGATTTTAAGCCAAAGACTATAATAAGAGATGAGGAAGGACACTATATCATACTCCAAAGGGTCTGTCCAACAAGAAGACCTAACAATCTTAAATATCTATGCCCCTAACATGGGAGCAGCCAACTATATAAACCAATTAATAACAAAATCAAAGAAATACATCGACAGTAATACAATAATAGCAGGGGACTTTAACACTCCCCTCACTGAAATGGACAGATCACCTAAGCAAAAGATCAACAAGGAAATAAAGGCCTTAAATGACACACTGGACCAGATGGACATCACAGATATATTCAGAACATTCCATCCCAATGCAACAGAATATACATTCTTCTCTAGTGCACATGGAACATTCTCCAGAATAGACCACATCCTGGGTCATAAATCAGGTCTCAATGGGTAGCAAAAGATTGAGATCATTCCCTGCATATTTTCAGACCACAATGCTCTGAAGCTAGAACTCAATCACAAGAGGAAATTTGGAAAGAACACAAATACATGGAGACTAATCAGCATCCTTCTAAAAAATGAATGGGTCAACCAGGAAATTAAAGAAGAATTGAAAAAAATCATGGAAACAAATGATAATGAAAACACAACAGTTCAAAATCTGTGGGACACAACAAAGGCAGTCCTGAGAGGAAAATATATAGCGGTGCAAGCCTTTCTCAAGAAACAAGAAAGGTCTCTAATACACAACCTAACCCTACACCTAAAGGAGCTGGAGAGAGAACAACAAAGAAAGCCTAAACCCAGCAGGAGAAGAGAAATCATAAAGATCAGAGCAGAAATCAATGAAATAGAAACTAAAAAAACAATAGAACAAATCAACAAAACTAGGAGCTGGTTCTTTGAAAGAATTAATAAGACTGACAAACCCCTGGCCAGACTTATCAAAAAGAAAAGAAAAAGGACGCAAATAAATAAAATCATGAATGAAAGAGGAGAGATCACAACCAACACCAAAGAAATACAAACAATTGTAAGAACATACTACGAGCAACTCTACGCCAACAAATTTGACAATCTGGAAGAAATAGATACATTTCTAGAGACATATAAACTACCACAACTGAACCAGGAAGAAATAGATAACCTGAACAGACCCATAACCAGTAAGGAGATTGAAACAGTCATCAAAAATCTCCAAACAAACAAAAGTCCAGGACCAGACGGCTTCCCAGGGGAATTCTACCAAACATTTAAAGAAGAATTAATTCCTATTCTCCTGAAACGGTTCCAAAAAAGAGAAATGGAAGGAAAACTTCCAAACTCATTCTATGAGGTCAGCATCACCTTGATCCCAAAACCAGACAAGGATCCCACCAAAAAAGAGAATTACAGACCCATATCCTTGATGAACACAGATGCGAAAATTCTCACCAAAATACTGGCCAATAGGATCCAAGAGTACATTAAAAGGATTATTCACCACGACCAAGTGGGATTTATTCCAGGGCTGCAAGGTTGGTTCAACATCCGCAAATCCATCAATGTGATACAATACATTAATAAAAGAAAGAGTAAGAACCATATGATACTCTCAATAGATGCTGACAAAGCATTTGACAAAGTGCATCATCCCTTCCTGATTAAAACTCTTCAAAGTGTAGGGATAGAAGGCACATACCTCAATATTATCAAAGCCATCTATGAAAAACCCACCGCAAATATCATTCTCAATGGAGAAAAACTGAAAGCTTTTCTGCTAAGGTCAGGAACACAACAGGGGTGTCCGTTATCACCACTGCTGTTCAACATAGTACTAGAAGTCCTAGACTCAGCAATCAGACAACAAAAAGAAAGTAAAGGCATCCAAATTGGCAAAGAAGAAGTCAAACTATCACTCTTTGCAGATGATATGATACTATATGTGGAAAAACCAAAAGTCTTCACTCCAAAACTGCTAGAACTTACACAGGAATTCAGTAAAGTGTCAGGATATAAAGTCAATGCACAGAAATCAGTCGCATTTCTTTACACTAACAACAAGACAGAAGAAAGAGAAATTGAGGAGTCAGTCCCATTTACAATCGCACCCAAAACCATAAGATACCTAGGAATAAATCTAACCAAAGAGGCAAAGAATCTGTACTCAGAAAACTATAAAGTACTCATGAAAGAAATTGAGGAAGACACAAAGAAATGGAAAAATATTCCATGCTCATGGATTGGAAGAACAAATATTGTGAAAATGTCTATTCTACCTAAAGCAATCTACACATGTAATGCAATCCCTATCAAAATCCCATCCATTTTTTTAAAGAAATAGAACAAATAATCCTAAAATTTATATGGAACCAGAAAAGACCTCGAATAGCCAAAGGAATATTGAAAAAGAAAGCCAAAGTTGGTGGCATCACAATTCCAGACTTCAAGCTCTATTACAAAGCTGTCATCATCAAGACAGTATGGTACTGGCACAAAAACAGACATATAGATCAATGGAACAGAATAGAGAGCCCAGAAATAGACCCTCAACTCTATGGTCAACTAATCTTCGACAAAGCAGGAAAGAATATCCAATGGAAAAAAGACAGCCTCTTCAACAAATGGTGCTGGGAAAATTGGACAGCCACATGCAGAAAAATGAAATTGGACTATTTCCTTACACCACACACGAAAATAGACTCAAAATGGATGAAGGACCTCAATGTGAGAAAGGAGTCTATCAAAATCCTTGAGGAGAATGCAGGCAGCAACCTCTTTGACCTCAACCGCAGCAACTTCTTCCTAGGAACATCGCCAAAGGCAACAGAAGCAAGGGCAAAAATGAACTATTGGGATTTCATCAAGATCAAAAGCTTTTGCACAGGAAAGGAAACAGTTAACAAAACCAAAAGACAACTGACAGAATGGGAGAAGATATTTGCAAACGACATATCAGATAAAGGGCTAGTATCCAAAATCTATAAAGAGCTTATCAAACTCAATACCCAAAGAACAAATAATCCAGTCAAGAAATGGGCAGAGGACATGAACAGACATTTCTGCAAAGAAGATATCCAGATGGCCAACAGACACATGAAAAAATGCTCCACATCACTCAGCATCAGGGAAATACAAATCAAAACCACAATGAGATACCACCTCACATCAGTCAGAATGGCTAAAATGAACAAGTCAAGAAATGACAGATGATGGCGAGGATGCGGAGAGAGGGGAACCCTCCTACACTGCTGGTGGGAATGCAAGCTGGTGCAGCCACTCTGGAAAGCAGTGTGGAGGTTCCTCAAAAAACTGCAAATAGAGCTACCCTATGACCCAGCGATTGCACTACTGGGTATATATCCTAAAGATACAAACATGGTACTCCGAAGGGGCACGTGCACCTGAATGTTTATAGCAGCAATGTCCACCATAGCCAAACTGTGGAAAGAGCCTAGATATCCATCAACAGATGAATGGATAAAGAAGATGTGGTATATATACACAATGGAATACTATGCAGCCATCAAAAGACATGAAATCTTGCCATTTGCGACAACGTGGATGGAACTAGAGGTTATCATGCTTAGCGAAATAAGTCAATCGGAGAAAGACAACTATCATATGATCTCTTTGATATGAGGAAGTGGAGATGCAATGCGGGGGGGTTGGGGGGAGGTAGGAAAAGAAAAAATGAAAAGATGGGATTGGGAGGAAGACAAACCATAAAAGACTCAATCTCAAAAAACAGACTGAGGGTTTCTGGGGGGAGGGGGTATGGGAGAGGGTGGTGGGGAAATGGAGATTGGGGAGGGTATGTGCTATGATGAGTGCTGTGAAATGTGTAAACCTGGCGATTCAGAGACCTGTACCCCTGGGGATAAAAATACATTATATGTTTATTAAAAAAACAAACAAACAAAAAAAACCCCAGGCCCTTCTGTTTACTGGATGTTTGACAGAACAGTCTCATAAAAGTTGATGAATAATATTCTCTTAGATAATTTTTGTGGTTTTATTTGTTAATTATGAAAGCTCTTTGAATAATACCTAGGGAAATATTCAAAAAAGATTATGGTCATATAATATGACCACATATAATAATCTATAATTTCTCTACTCAGCTGGGAACTTGCTTCCCCCTCTCTCTCTGCCTACTTGTAATCTGTTTCTCTTGTCAAATAAATAAAATAAATAAAATAAAATTTAAAAAGGATCTATAATTTCCATAAAACTGTTCTAAGTCACACATGATTATTTCCCTCAAGATTTTACTTCTTTGCTATTCGGAAGTGAAGCCCTTAGGGGCGCCTGGGTGGCTCAGTCAGTTAAGCATCTGCCTTTGGCTTAGGTCATGATCCTAGAGTCTCAGGATTGAGCCCCACGTAGGTCTCCCTGTGCAGCAGGGAGTCTGCTTCTCCTTCTGACCCTTTCCCCTCTTATACACTCTCTCTAAAATAAATATATTTTCAAAAAAAAAAAATCTTAAAAAAAAAAAGTGGGGCACCTGGGTGGCTCAGTGGGTTAAGGCCTCTGCCTTCAGCTCAGGTCATGATCCCAGGGGCCTGGGATCGAGCCCCACGTCGAGCTCTCTGATCAGCAGGGAGCCAGCTTGCTCCTCTCTCTCTCTCTGCCTTCCTCTCTGCCTACTTGTGATCTCTGTCTGTCAAATAAATAAAATGAAGTCTTTAAAAAAAAATGCAGAAACTCAGGTCCCACCCCAGAACGGAATCGCAGCCTGTATTTGAATAAGATCTCCAGCTTGTGGCTGTATACATTAAATTTTTGAGAAGTGCACTTCTGACTCACCATGACTCCCATTCAGAAAGATACACAACTTACGATATAAATAGAGAGACCAAACATAACCATGTATGCCTGTGTTGATGCCCTAATACATTTTACCATCCCTGGAAGTAGTATTTATCAGGGTTTTGTGAACCTTATGCTGTCCTCTTTCCTCTGAATTAGGGAAAACATCAGGGAGTGTTTTTGTGTCTAATCATCTTAGTGTGTAATTCATGCCACTCACCTAAGTCAGTTCTCTGAACTCTCTTAGGTAAAATGACAAACTCTGCACAATGGCCACATGATAAATATATTATTTATCTCAGAGATGGTTGACATTCAGGAATGTGGCTGAAGATTTCTCGCAGGACCCGTGCTAGTGCCTGGACCCTGCTCAGTGGGATTTCAATCAGTGCTTATTGTTAACAGTTCTGGGGAAAAAATCAAGTGGTGAGAACTATGGTAATCCTTCACTACTCTAGATTTCGATAAGTTCCGTTGGGTTAAGTGATCGATAAAAGTAGTGCAATCTGGGGCGCCTGGGTGGTTCAGTGGGGGTGGGCCTCTGCTTTTGGCTCGGGTCATGATCTCAGGGTCCTGGATTGAGCCCTGTATCTGGCTTTCTGCTCAGCAGGGAGGCTGCTGCCCCCTCTCTGCCTGCCTCTCTGCCTACTTGTGATCTCTCTGTCAAATAAATAAATAAAATCATTAAAAAAAATGTAGTACAATCTGCCTCTTAAAGTCTGACCCCAATGCTTTAATTTGTGATGGGCTCTTCTGAGACTTCCCTCTTTCTTCCATGGACACTCATCTGTTGTTCCTGTCATGAGTGGGGGTCAGTGTCGCTGTTCACCTTCCTGTAAGACATTCATATTAATGTGCATTGAATTATGCCAAGGACTCAACAAGGGGACGGAGTCATGCAGATTAAGTCCACTGATTTCTAATGCGAAATATCGGTGTCGTGGATAGCTTTCACTTGCATCTGTCCGGAAATCCTCAGGGGATGCCTGGCTCATTTTTGTCTCTGCTCATAACTGACGTGTTGGTGCACATGACAGTCCAAAGAGAAGGAAAGAACATGTTTTCCTGGCAGAATGACTTCTTACAGATGTTCTCTGTGAGTGCAAGGAGACCCATGTGCCTCCTCACCTGTCAGACCCCAGAGTTTGCTGCCCACTTCATTGCAGTGTTGCGATAATGGTCTTCAGATGTACCAGTGCTTGCCAGCATCTGCCTGTAGGGATCCTGGAGAAAGAGTCTTTCTCAAATGTTCCAAAGCTCCCTTGGGAGACAATGAAAGGAAACGTGTAATTGTTTTGTTTGGTTGATTTTTTTTTTTTTTTAATTAGCGACTGGAAAAAGGTTTTTGGAAACTTTCTCCCTCCCAGCCTGCACTCTGATTGCCACTGTGGGAGAAATGATAAGTGCGGTCAGGAGGTTGGTGAGGTCACAGGTTCCTGAACTCATATCTCAGGGTCTGGCTGCCTCCTCTCCTCACCTGTCCTGGCTGGTAGGACCTTCACGTCTGCCCACTGTTCTCATAGTGGGAAGGGGGTGGTGGCTTCTGTTTCAACCATAAGGGCAGAGTCTACCGTACCTCTGCATTTATTAAGATTTCTAGATCTTCATTCATTGTTGACATTGACTATGGGGTAAAACTGTACCTATAAATGGAAACTTTTTTTAACATCTCAATTTAATTTTATTTTTTCAATGTTTTAATTTTTTTTTAAGATTTTATTTATTTATTTGACAGACAGAGATCACAAGCACGCAGAGAGGCAGGCAGAGAGAGATGGAGAAGCAGGCTCCCCCCTGAGCAGAGAGCCCAATGCAGAACTCGTCCCAGGATCCTGGGATCATGACCTGAGTCGAAGGCAGAGGCCCCAACCCACTGAGCCACCCAGGCGCCCAGTATTTTAATGTCTTAAGGAATCTCTACACTGCTTCCCAAAGTGACTACGCCAGCTTGCATTCCCATCAACAGTGTAAGAGGGTTCCCCTTTCCCCACATCCTCTCCAACAGTTGTTGCTTCTTGTCTTATTAATTTTGGCCATTCTAACTGGTGTAAGGTGGTATCTCAATGTAGTTCTCATTTGAATTTCCCTGATGGCTAACAATGATGAACATTTTTTCATGTGTCTTTTAGCCATTTGTATGTCGTGTTTGGAGAAATGTCTGTTCATGTCTTTTGCCCATTTTGTGATGTAAAATCCTAGAGAAGAATGCAGGCAGTAACCTCTTCAACATCGGCCACAGCAACTTCTTTCAAGACATGTCTCCAAAGGCAAAGGAAACAAAAGCGAAAATGAACTTTTGGGACTTCATCAAGATCAAAAGCTTCTGGGGTGCCTTTGTGGCTCAGTGGGTTAAGCCTCTGCCTTTGGCTCAGGTCAAGATCTCAGGGTCCTGGGATGGAGCCCTGCCTCAGGCTCTCTGCTCAGCGGGGAGCCTGCTTCCCTCTCTCTCTGCCTGCTGCTCTGCCTACTTGTGATCTCTCTCTGTCAAATAAATAAATAAAAATCTTTTTAAAAAAGATAAAAAGCTTCTGCACAGCAAAGGAAACAGTCAACAAAACAAAGAGGCAACCTAGGGAATGGGAGAAGATATTCACCAATGACACTATAGACAAAGGGCTGATATCCAAGATCTATAAAGAACTCCTCAGACTCAACATAAAAAAAAAAAAAAAAAAAAAAAAAACAAAGAAAAAAACAGATAATCATGGCAACCGGATGCTTTTAAGTGGTTTACAATTCAGTCACCAACACAACTATAGGAAGACTATTTTATTTTGTATAGTTGAAAAAGCACTCACTATTTTCTAGAATGGGTGCAATAAAGAAAAAGATAACACCAAATTTCAAGGAATGTTGAGGAATTAGAATTTTCATATATTACTTTTAGGAGAGTAAAAAGTACATTCACCTTGGAAAACTTTGTGGCAGGTATTTATGAAAATAAACATTTATGTACTGAAATGGGAGCATTTTGTCACCCTAAAATATGTCTCTTTGGCCCAAGGATGAATTGAGGCTGGTATTTTAAAGAAACACCAGATAAAGGAAAAGCTCTGAAACCCAGTATTTGTTTGCTTTTGAAAGAGACATTTGGATTTATAAGGGGAAACTTCATCTGTAAGGTGTCTCCCTCTGTGTTCCCCAAAGAGGGAGAAGGTGTCAGTCTCCAGAAGCTGAGACCAGTGGATCTAAATGTGGTTACAACCACAGCCTTGGTTCTCATGTTTAGGCAAAGGTCACCTCCCAAATGCTTCCCAGTAGGATCACATGTGGGATTTCAAAATTATCATCACTGGTGGCCTCCCCCTCAGATTCTGTCAGTTGGTTTGGGTGGAAACAACAGTGCTTTGTTAATTAAGGGCTCCAGGTGATTCGCAGTGAGGCCAGGGGTAATCCTGAGGGCTTCAGGTGGTTTTTATGAGACCGGAGAGGCGGCTTTGGCTCACGGAGAGGTAACAGGGTCTCTGCTACATGAGTCTGGAGGGTCAGGTCCTTGCAGCACATGATTCCTATGCTGTAGTGAATTTGTGGGTTCTGTTGGAGCAAAGGCCCCCTAGAAGCAGAGAAGGAAAAGTCAGGGATTGGGTGTAAAATAGGAAGTCACAGTTCCTGAATAGCTCCTGACACGAAGGACGGAGAAGTTGGGACTACTCTGCATTTCTGGGTCCTGCCTTTGGGCAGATAGTTTACAGGTGAAGAGGTCCTACTGGTGGCTTTATGGGCATTTTCTCATGATGCAGCTGTGATTTCTCCACAAAAAGCTTGTGAGAAACAAATCTAGAGGACAAGGAGAAAGAATGGCCAGTTCTCAGGTAAGCTTGGTGTCCCAGGAGAGTCTGTATCATGCTTTTCTCCTGAAATTCCTTGCATTTAGAACCTGCAAATGTTTCCTCTAGTTCTGATGTCTCTCCCTCATATTTTCACCTATTTTTTAAAACCTTTTCAGAAATGAAACTGAAGGCTAGGTCGTCAGAACACTTCTTCCCTATATCCCAGAGACTTGTCTCCTATGTCTCCAACCTGGGTTCCAACATGGTATCAAGAGCTGTCAATTTTAATGAAAACCTGCAACTGTTGAAAATATTCCGTTGGTGACAGATCTAGAGGGGAAGGTGTTGAATCCAAGATTCCTATTGCTGCTGAGGTTTGTTCTTGGGATCTCAGCGAAGGAAAACATTTCTCATTTAGGTCCCCTGTGGATGCTTTATCAGCTCTGCATAGCCCAGGAATAAGAAAATGCCCAGGGGTGCCTGGGTGGCTCAGTGGGTTAGGGCCGCTGCCTTCAGCTCAGGTCATGATCCCAGCGTCCTGGGATCGAGCCCCGCATCGGGCTCTCTACTCAGCAGGGAGCCTGCTTCCTCCCTTCTCTCTCTCTCCCTGCCTCTCTGCCTACTTGTGATCTCTGTCTGTCAAATAAATAAATAAAATCTTAAAAAAAAAAAAAAGAAAATGCCCAAATCAACATAATAGATATGAAATCCAGAATATCTTGGAAAGTTCTTGGGGAAAAAGCAGGGAGTGAGTCTTGCTCTTTAGAATGTGAAAAGGATACTCTATTTAAAATATACTAGATGGGCGCCTGCATGGCTCAGTGGGTTAAGCGTCAGACTCTTGATTTCAGAACAGGTCCTGATCTCAGGGTCCTTGAGCGGAGCCCTATTTTGGCTCCACGCTCAGCAGGGAATCTGCTTGAGATTCTCTCTCTGCCTCTTCTTCAGCACTTGCCCTCTTCTCTCTAAAATATAAATAAATCTTGGGACGCCTGGGTGGCTCAGTTGGTTAAGCAGCTGCCTTCGGCTCAGGTCATGATCCCAGCATCCTGGGATCGAGTCCCACATCGGGCTCCTTGCTCCGTGGGGAGCCTGCTTCTCCCTCTGCCTCTGCCTACCACTCTGTCTGCCTGTGCTCGCTCGCTTTCTCTCTAACAAATAAATAAATTTAAAAAAAATTAAAAAAATATAAATAAATCTTTAAATAAAGTAAAAAAAAATAATAAAATATACTAGCTAATACAGGTCATGGAAACTGGTGTCTCAATGCCTCTGACAGTCAGATGGGGACCCCAAACATGGGTCAAAGATTGGGAGGAAGCCAGTCATGTGGGCATTGAGACGAATGCACCTGAGGGAAAACAGAGGAGACATAAATTGACTGAACACCCTGCCAGAGGCTGGCTGCCAGGATGCAGTGAGCGGGGCTGTGTTGAAAGGGGGAAGTGAGGAGTTGTGGGGACTTACGGCCCTTTATTCATCACTGTACCTGGTTGTTAGGGCCTATGGCTACCTTGAGGTGGGCCCCCTGTTGGGGTTATCTGGACTCAGCGGGAGGGTCGCTATGGGCACTTTCTCCACTCCTTTACTCAAGCCTCTTTGCCTAAAAGCAGCCTCTACAGAATCTACATGTGATTGAAGTGTATATAAATCCACTGCATTCTCATAATTAGATTTTATTCTGAATTCCTGTTTCCAGACTCTAAGGAAACAC
Organism: Martes martes; assembly: GCF_963455335.1. Taxonomy (NCBI): domain Eukaryota; kingdom Metazoa; phylum Chordata; class Mammalia; order Carnivora; family Mustelidae; genus Martes; species Martes martes. Next base: position 55,240,558 of record NC_137905.1, on the reverse strand, counting down.
CTGCGATGGTGTGTCTGTGGGTGTGCCTTAGGCACTGATAGCAATTTGTTTCTATACACCTGATGTGAACTGCTTTTATTGGCTTAGTGCTGTCTGCCAGATTCATCCCTTATAATGTTCATATTTTCCCTCTTATTATTTGTAAGGAGCTTAGATGTTCTGAGCCACATGCAGCAACCATTGCCTTCCAGGTGGAAACTTCTTTGTTCTGAGTTTCTCTTGCTTTTAGTTTTTTTTTTTTTTAATTTAATTTATTTATTTGACAGACAGAGACCACAAGTAGGCAGACAGGGAGACAGAGAGAGAGAAGGAAGCAGGCTCCCACTGAGCAGAAAGCCCGATGCAGGACTCGATTCCAGGACCCTGGGACCATGACCTGAGCCAAAGGCAGAGGCTTTAACCCACTGAGCCACCCAGGCACCCCGAGTTTCTTTTTTTAAAAAAATATTTTATTTACATTTTGAGAGAGAGCATGAGAATTAGGGGTGGGGGAGAGGTAGAAGCTGATTCCCCACTGAGCGGGAGCCCCAGGAAAGTCTCTATCCCAGGACCCTGGGATCACTACCTGATCCAAAGGCAGACCCTTAATGAACTGAGCCACCTAGGTGCCCCTTGCTTATAGTTTCTGAGGAAGAGAACAAAGTCCTACGAAGTGTGGATATATTTCTTTCAACTTGCAGCCCATTGATAAATTCTTGAGACAAGCAGGGTATGGCATTCCTCAAGGGATTCATAACTGCCTCAATGTTAATGATTTGTTGGAAGTGAAAAGCAGCCTTAGCCTGATGGCAGCCAGACCTCCAGGATCCTCTAAGTCCTCTTTAACATATGAAAATCCTTTTGGAAACTTCCTTTATTTCTACTCCCCGAATACGTGTTGGCCATCATCTTCCAAGCATATGGCCCACTGATAGATATCTGATGGGTCTCCTGACAAGGTCCCAGGAGTCTAGACTCCAAATTCCTTAGACACTTCCACCATCCCTAACCCTCTCCCCATTTGAAAGTATGGAATCAGTCACTGCTTACAACCCCAGTGCAGCTCTTTCACCAAAAGGTCCTGACCCATGCTTTAATAAGACCACATTTTTTTGCACCAATGATATTTCAATAATTGTTTTTTTCATAATTCACTATCGAACCCCAATATTTCACATCAAAAACATCTCAAGAATTCTTTCTTGACAAATGGCTCATATCCCAAATCCATCAGTTTGCACTGGACAAGGAGGGCTCTCACTTCTGTGTAGTTGGTATATATGAGTTCTGGGTTGGAGATTCTCATTCAGTCAACCCGCCATCTCATAGTTTTTCTTCTACTGGACACTCCTATCACAGACTTACTCTTCTATTTACTTCTTTGTGTTTTCAGAAACAAACAAACCAAGAATCACATAATGAACATTTTTGAGTGTCTTAAAATCCTGAGATCTAATACAACACAAATCATAATTTAATCAAATTTTTCAATGAACTACTATGGTACAGGATCATTGACTACAATGGCCAAGAAAGAGAGAATTCTTGAGAGGATATATGGTGCAAGTTAGTAAGTTTATTTTCTTTTCTTAAGATTTTATTTATTTATTTGACAGACAGAGATGACAAGTAGGCAGAGAGGCAGGCAGAGAGAGGAGGAAGGAGGCTCCCTGCTGAGCAGAGAACCTGACGTGGGGCTCGATCCCAGGACTCTGGGATCATAACCGGAGCAGAAGGCAGAGGCTTTAACCCACTGAGCCACCCAGGTGCCCCGAGTAAGCTTATTTTAACAGCACGGTATCAATGGGCAGGAAAAGCTGCACTTTGGCTGCATCAACCTGGTGGTTCTGTGCTTAATGTTCATTGGGGAGGGGCTGTGCAGGGAGTATAATATCATAAAGGTTTCTTTGAATCTGTACTTGTAAAACTCCTTTTGCAAGATTCTTCAGGCACTTATTCCACTTGATATTAATATGGGGGAGATGTACAGGTAGTCCCAAGATCCACAAAGAATTTAGCAATTTGCCCTTAGGTGATGCTTCTACACAAGTTAAGGCTCTGTGCAAGCAGGGTGCCTGGGTGGCTCAGTCAGTTAAGAGTGTGCCTTTGGCTCAAGTCATGATCTCAGGGTCCTGGGATTGAGCCTACATCAGACTCCCTGGTCCGAGGGGTGTCTGCTTCTCCCTCTCCTTCTGCCCTGCTCATGCCCTCTCTCTCACGCAATAAAATCTTAAAACTACAACAACAGAAAAACTATGCCAGCTGTAGGTCAGCCCTCTGGACTACAAGTGAAAATTTTTTGCTTCTAGCCCTCATCATAGTACTCTCAGAAATGAGAGTTGTTTTCTTTCTGTGTGTTTGTGTTGATAGTGTAATAAAAGACAAGCATCATCATCAGGGCACCTGGGTGGCTCAGTCATTTGGCCTTTGCCTTGGGCTCAGGTCATGATCCTGGGGTCCTGGGATGGAGCCCCAGATGCAGCTCCCTGCTCATTGGAAAGCCTGCTTCTTCCAATGACCCTGCTTGTGTTCCCTCTCTCACTGACTCTCTCTTTGTCAAATAAATAAACAAAATCTTTAAAAAAAAGCATCATCATCAGCAAAAAGATTTATAAATGTCATGTCATTGAAACTGTTTCTTAAGTTAGGCAGCATGAAAATTTTCTATTCTATCACTTTTCCTGTGGGTATAAGTACTTTCTAAATATATGGATGTGTGCATGAATGTACAATGGTAGATCAACGTTGGGTGGATCCTTCTTGTTTTCATCATTCTTCTCAGGTTGGGCACCTTCTATGAACACTGCTTTAGGGTCTCTCTGTATATTGACCTGAGTGCCATTTTAGGTCAACTCTAGGTCAGATAACCTTGGTGAAAGCCTGATCCCTTCCATGTTACTGGATGTTTGACAAAATATTCCCGTAAAATTAGAAGAATAATGTTTTCTTCTCTAAGATTATTATTCTTCATTTCACCTTAATTTATGAACAATTGTTAGATGCTCTCTAGAAACTAGGAAATGGTGAGAAAAGGATTGTTGTTGACTTTCTTGCTATTCCAGTAGAATCTGTCATTGGTATAAAACCTACTCAGAAACACTTGGGTGGCTCAGTCAGTGAACTGTTTGCCTTTGGCTTGGGTCATGGTGCCAGAGTCCTGAGATGGAGCCCTATGCTGGGCTCCCTGCTCAGGGGGGAGTCTGCTTATCCCTCTCCCTCTGCAACCCTCCCCTTACTGCCCATACCCCGGCTCATGCTGTTTCTTGCTCTCTTTCTCCCTGTGTTTGAAATTAAATGAAAATCAGTAAAACAAAAAAAACAAAACAAAACAAAAAACCAACCATTTCAATTCCAAGTGCTCCAATAATTCATGCCTTGGAGTTCTAGCTCTCATTAAAAAATAGATCTCTGGGTGCCTGGGTGGCTCAGTGGGTTAAGCCGCTGCCTTTGGCTCGGGTCGTGATCTCAGGGTCCTGGGATGGAGTCCCGCATCGGGCTCTCTGCTCGGCAGGGAGCCTGCTTCCTCTTCTCTCTCTGCCTGCCTCTCTGCCTACTTGTGGTCTCTCCCTGTCAAATAAATAAATGAAATCTTAAAAATAAATAAATAATAAAAAAAATAATAATAAAAAATAGATCTCCTGGGTCAAGGGCTATTGCCTCCTTAGAAATGCAGACTCCCATCCCACCCCAGTATTTCTGAACAGAATCTACATTTTTACAAGACCTCCAATGCACTGATTTAAAGTTCTAATTCACAATAGAATTTGATAAGTACATTTGTAACTCACTAAAATATCCACCTAAGAAGTAGACACAACTTATACTGTATGATAGTAACACAGTACTCAAAACTGTGTATTCCTTTGTTGAGGACTTCATTTGACAAATTATTTTGGATAAACACATGGTATTTATACTCGTTTTGTGGATCCTATGCCATCCTCTTACCTCAAAATCACAGAATACATTAGAGCATATTACTGGGTTAATAATGATCTTCCTGTACAAAGGAGGATGTTCTCTGAAGGCAGAACCAGTTGTCCTAATAAAACTGGTCTAACATGAGTTCACTGCTTGGTGAGTCACAGATAGAAATTACAACAGACGGTGTTGTCAAAGAATGCAAACTTGATTTTCCTCAAAAAAGAAAAAATCACAGGGAATAACTTGCAACATAGAGACTCCTAGAACAAGGGGGAAGGATTTCCTATTATTTGGGGTTAGGGTGAATATTCAGAAAGTGGAGAGTGTAGAGCTGGGCATTAGGTGGCACAAGAGCCTCAAGAAAACCTTCTCTACATACTTTGTATTTATGTAAATGGGCTTTGTGCACCTTGTTCAGTGGAGATTTTCATATTATCATGAGATAAAGGGAAGTGTAGATCACTCCAACGTTTACTGCTCGGTCCATCTGCTTAGGTGTCATGGGGGTGAAGTTCAAATTGGGCCAGCCCAAGCTCTTCCTCAGGGCAGTAAGTGCCCTTAGTTGGATAGTTTCTGTTTTCCCAGGAGCAGACCCTGCCCATGGGTGTTTTGAATAAAATGAAGATAAGCTGGAAACAAGAGGGTAAGTAAAATATGGCACAAAGGTCAGAGGGTACAAGCAGGTAACCAAGAAAGGTTGGATCTTGGGTTTAGAGGTGAACATTAACTCCCTCTTTCATCTTAGGGACCATTGTGAACTGTATCAATGGCCACTTGGTGACTGTGGTATTTATTGCAGGGACAACTGACATTCATGGATGTGGTCATAGAATTCTCTGAGGAGGAGTGGGGATGCCTGACCCACACTCAGCGGGAACTGTACAGGGATGTGATGTTGGAGAACTACAGACACTTCTGCTTCCTGGGTGAGGAAGACTCCTTCCAGATTTCCCAAACCCCAGTCTGGGTTTTGTTCCTTCCTGTGAAGACTGTTTGTTGGGAGATTCCTGTTTGAATGACTGGATTTCAGATCCAGGCAGAGAGGGGAATAAGTAGGGGTTTGTAGATGGAGAGAAACATTTTCATGATGTTTCCTTCTCAGCTTTAGCTTCCCCTTCCTCAAGGTAACAGCATCACTTCTGTAGATTCCTGGCAGTTCTAGACATTGAGTGGCTTACGTGGTACTGCCCACATCTTCTACACCAATTTTCACTCATTATTGTATCTACTACTTGGAAGTGGAGGTCAGGATGTGAACATTGGCAATCCCTCCTTCCTGTTGTAAAGGGGATTTTGAGCAATAGCATTTGGGAAACCATTTTCTAGATTCCACAATTTCTCTCTTCTCTACTGAGCACACCTGTGATTGGAAGCTAGAATCTCCAGCAGTACTTGTTTTCCTTTTTTCTAATGAACAGGTCTCATTGGGTCCAAGCCAGACTTGGTGTCCTTTTTGGAACAGAATAAGTTCTGGGATGGGACAAGAAAGGTAGCCTTCCATCCAGGTAGGTGGGAACAAATGAAGCAGATGACAGAGGTGAGATCCAAATGTGAAGGAGGATGGTTGACCTTAAACTGTGTGGTTTCTGTGGATTTTCTTGAATGGAAATTATTTCAAGAAGCCCAGTGTTGTTGGTCTCCCTCTCACTGAGGGACATCTGCTATCCAAGATGATAAAACTCTTACATTCTTGAAGAATTCTCCTTCAGCTCCAGTGATGGTCCACCATATCCACAGGGAGGGCCTGGAGACTCTCCTGGGAGGGGGAGGGCCTCCCTAATCTGAGAGTTTCTCCATTGCTGGGAGGGCCCTGGGGAAATCACCCTACTTCTGAGGACTTTCGTGTTAAGCCCTTCGTAAGTTCTGTTTTGCCTCCTGTGCAATGTGTGTCAGGGTAGTGCTGAGCATGTTGGAGTTTGTGTGGAAATTCCGGAAACACTGGAGACAGACATCTCATGTTTTCAGGTTTATGTTTTTGAGTGTTATGGAGGGTTTACTATGAAGTATACAAAACTGAGACTCTGTAACTTCATCAGATCACAAGGTACCTCCCTAAAATGAGAAAATTCACATCCTGTATTTCCCTTCAGAAGTTCACAGTCTGTGTGTTCCATTCCTAAATGGTGAAATAATGTAATGTATCTATTTGTTTCCTAGAATTCCTACCTAAATAATGCCATAGGGGAGCTAGGACATTTATTTATTTATTTATTTTTAATTTATTTTTATTTTATTTTATTTTTTTTTAATTTTTTAAAAAGATTTTATTTATTTATTTGTCAGAGAGAGTGAGCACAGGTAGAGAGGCAAGCAGAGGCAGAGGGAGAAGCAGGCTCCCCACCGAGCAAGTTGCCCAATGTGGGACTCGATCCCAGGATCCTGGGACCATGACATGAACTGAAGGCAGCTGCTCAACCAACTGAGCCACCCAGGCATCCCGGAGCTAGGACACTTAGATCTCAATTTATAGCCTCTAATGTAGTCTCAGTTGTTACCTTATTTATTAATCATTGCATCATTTAATAATTTCATCTTATATGAAGTTCTTGTGTGTTTTTACATTCTAATTAGTTGTATATGAGATTCAGTTTTGATTTTTTAGATCCAAAGTTCTGATGGGACATGGACCTGTGCTTTATAAGAAGTGATGGGGATAATTAGTACAATCCCCATATTTAAGAAAAACTTTTGCTTATAAATGTAATTTTACTTCAGGGAAAAATTAGTCATTAGATTTTTCTTCTGATTTCCTCAGAATATACCTGAATTCATCCAAATACTTTTTTAAAAATAAAGTCATTGTCAGTATATTTTCCAAAGTTGGTGTTTATTTAGAAATGAAAGGATTTTGGTTGCTTGGTTCTACAGAATGAATTATAGCTTTATATTCTACATAAAAGGAGGTATATATTAACATGATACATTTTTCAATGTCTTTTAAGTGCTTACTAGTAAAATCTTTCATTAGACTTTCTTATGGTTGATATTAATGAATATTCTTTACAATTTTACTATCAGTGAAGGCATGCCAACAGTTCCAATGTTTGTTTTTCATGGGGTCACAGTAAGTACTTGAAAATATAGTTACATAGTGATTTTCCTTTTAGATAATTCATCTATATTTTTATTGAGAACTTTTTATCTTCAATTTGGTCTTATTCTGCTTTTCTAATTCCATAATAAAGTACTTCCTTTTGTCTGGGACTTTCCACAACATGAAGTAGTTGTGTTTTTCTTTTTGCTTGTGTATTTTATTCCAGGGGATGCAAGGGTGGCTTGGTTAAGCATCTGCCTTTGGCTTAGGTCATGATCCTAGGGTTCTGGGATTCTAGATTCTGCAATGTTCTCTCTTCTCTACTGAGCACAACTGTGATTGGAAGCTAGAATCTTGGAAGTTAGAGTCCCAAGTTGCGTTCCTTGGTCAGCAGTGAGCCCCCTTCTCCCTCTGCCAGCTGCTTCCCCTCTTTGTACACACGTGCTCTCTCTCACAAATAAAAAAATAAATCTTTAAAAAGAGACATTAAGGGTGCCTGGGTGGCTCAGTGGGTTAACCCTCTGCCTTCGGCTCAGGTCATGATCTCAGCGTCCTGGGGTCGAGTCCCGCATTGGGCTCTCTGCTTGGTGGGGAGCCTGCTTCTTCCTCTCTCTCTGCCTCCCTCTCTGCCTGCTTGTGATTTCTCTCTGTCAAATAAATAAATAAAATATTTAAAAAATAAAAATAAAAAGAGACATTAAAAAAACATTTTAAACTGATATTCTCAATTGCATACAAAATTATTCAACTTATTTCCACCCCTGCACCCACTTTGTTATCAGTATCACAAATTCTATCTTTTATATTGTGTACTTTATTACCTGGGTTTATGATTCAAATGCTTTGATTTAAAAACATTTTGTAGGGGCGCCTGGGTGGCTCAGAGGGTTAAGCCTCTGCCTTCAGGTTAGGTCATCATCTCAGGGTCCTGGGATCGAGTTCCCCATTGGGCTCTCTGCTCAGCAGGGAGTCTGCTTCTCTCCACACCCACCCCCCCTTGCCTCTCTGCCTACTTGTGATCTCTCTCTGTGTGTCAAATAAATAAATAAAATCTATAAAGAAAACATTTTGTGGCACAAATAAAAACAACTTGTGCTACCTCATTACAACACTACAGGTTTCTATAATTGTGAAAATATTTATAACTAGCAGAGAGGTTTATATTGTCATGTGGTTTTAGTTACTGCTTAGAATCCTTTTACTTGATCTAGAAGGATTTCCTTTAACATTTCTTGTAGAACAGGACTAGGAGTAAACTTACAGGGGTTTCTATGTGGGAAAGTGTTCATTTCTACCTTTATGGAAAACAGTTTTCCCCGATAGAGGATTCTTGGTGGATATTTTGATCCTTCAGTGTTTGAATACACTGTCCCATGCAGTTCTTCCTACCAGGTCTGCTGTGAATCCCAGTCATAATCTTATGGAGATCTCTTAAATAAGATGAGTTGTTTTTACCACACTGTTTCAAAATTCTCTTTTTTAATGGTGACTTTTCATAGGTTAATTGTAATGTGTCACTGTGTTCATGTCTTGAATTTTATCCTACTTTAATTTTCCTGAGCTTCTTGAATTTGTCTCTTCTTTCCACAAACATGGACATCACAAGCCCTTAGATCTTCATATAAACCTTCTGCCCCTTTTACTCTCCCCTACCTTTGGGGTCCCCATAATGTGCCTTTGGGAGCACTTGTTGGTGTCCCATGAGTCCCTACTCTGCCCTTTTCCACATGTTTCTTTGTTCCTCTCAGCAGATAATTTAAAACCTGGGGTCTTTAGGTTGTCTGAATCTTTCTTCTGATTGATCAAGTCTGTGACTGACCCCTTTTGTATTTTTAATTTCAGTGATTGTACTTCTCAGCTCCCAGCTTTGGTTGATTATTGTATTTTCTGTGTCTTTGGGTTTACATTTCTGTCATGTGTAGTTTTCCTGATGGCATTTAGTTACTCACCCACTTTTCTTCCTCCATGATGATCTTTATGACAGTTATTCGAATTCTTCCTCAGACAGTAAGTACTTCTTTGTTAATTCAGGGCCAGTTTTAGAGATTTATTTCATTCCTCTGATTAGAACATGTTTCCTAATTCTTTGCCTCTGATTCTAATCCAGAATATGTATTTTTAGAGGAAAAACAACTAGATTAATTACATTTTAGCCATGGAAAATGTAGGCATGTGGGTTGCCAACCTCTCCACAATTGGACATCTCTGTGGATCTTTTGTGTCCCCCAAACTGAAAACAATACCTACTTTTGGATGGAAATAGCCTATTTTTGACCAGAACCCTTACCTAGAACATTAACAGTCCATTATCTCATACTTTGCTGGGGTCAATGGTGTATACTGTATTTTTATAATGAAGGAAACTTTAGAAAATAAACCATTGAAACAGTCATAATGAAGGGAAAGTGCATTTACAGTAGTGCACTGTATTTGTCAAAAAAAGAAAATTGAGGGGCAAGTGGGTGGCTCAGTCAGTTGGGTGTCTGCCTTTGGTTCAGATCATGATCTTGGGGTCCTGAGGTTGAGCCATGTGTTGGGCTCCCTGCTCAGTGGGAAGCCTGCTTCTCCCCCTCCCTCTGTCTGCAGCTCCCCCTGCTTGTGTTCCCTGTTTCTCCCTCTTTGTCACCAGTAAATAGATGTGACTATTTCTGCTTCAAACAGCCCACCCAGTTTTTAGGTTATATGTCTCTATGTTATTTCACAGCCCATGCTCTCCTTATACTCCTGACCTGAGTGAAAAGTGGGTTTTTATCAGTTGTAGAAGGTGAATTAAGTTGGGTATGTTATGCTTACATTTAAAATTGGATCAATTGAAGGATAGGGATGCCTGGGTGACTTAGTTAAGCATCTGCCTTTGCTCAGAACGTGATGGTCCTGGGAAGGAGCTCCATAACTGGCTCCCTGCTCAGCCAGATATGTCTCTCTCCCTCTGCCTGCTGTTCCCTGTGATTGCACACACACTCTCTACATCAAATAAGTGAATGAAATCTTTAAAAAAAAAGAAGGATAATAATTCATTATTCAGTATGTGTCATCTTGTGGTCAGCTATACCATGAAAAGGCTGCTGTGTACGTGTAGGAAAGAAGACATATATTTTGTGTTATATACACAGTGAGTAGGTAGATACTCAGGTCTTATAAAACAGCTCAGATACCCTGGATATACTCTGGTTTTTCCATTTCTTCTCTCTGGTGTTGTCTACCCCCAGGCATTGCACTTATTCTTGCCCTTTCTTTGGCCCAGGATACCTGCCTCACCACTAGACATCAATCCATGTTCCTTGCAGCAAAGGAGACTATCAATCTGATAGGACTTAGAGAATTTGATCTGAAGTCTTTCTGTTTTCCTTCAGGGAAAGCCATTTTCCCCAAGGTAGTACTCCCTCCATGCCATTGAACACTACTATTCTATGGGCCAGTGTAATATATAAATGTCACACACGTGGATGTAGATATTTGAGAACATCTCTTGAACTTCACCATAGCATCTGGTGCAAAGGCAATCACACTTTGTTCTGAAACTAGCTGTTTCTTTCTTTCCTTTTTTTTTTAATTTTTTTAAAATTATTTATTTATTTCACAGAGAGAGAGAGATCACAAGTAGGCAGAGCAGCAGGCAGAGAGAGAGGGAGAAGCAGGATCCCTGCTGAGCACAGAGCCCGATGTGGGGCTTGATCCCAGGACTCTGAGATCATGACCTGAGCTGAAGACAGAGGCTTAACCCACTGAGCCACCCAGGCACCCCAAAACTAGTTATTTCCAAAAGGCCCTAGAATTAACAGTATCCTCAATCTTAATGCCCAGGGTTTGTTTGTTTTTTTTTTTTTTAAAGATTTTATTTATTTATTTGACAGAGATAACAAGTAGGCAGAGAGGCAGGCAGAGAGAGGAGGAAGCAGGCTCCCTGCTGAGCAGAGAGCCCGATGCGGGGCTCGATCCCAGGACCCTGACATCATGACCCGAGTGGAAGGCAAAGGCTTAAGCCACTGAGCCACCCAGGCACCCCTGCCCAGGGATTTTATGCTACATGTAAATGCATAGCTGACAAACAGCTACTTAGACCTGCAGTTATTTATGGTCTTATGAGAAAAATCATTAAATGCAGATTTAGAGTGAAAATGTTATATTCAATCCCTTTAAAATTTATAACCTATGTTAATGTCTTATATACATTTCTTGACTTATTTGAAAAATATTTAAATAATTTCCAAAACATTTTTTTAGGAGTTATTTATTTAATTTAGAGAAAGTACAAGGGAGTGTGGCAGGGTGGAGCAGACTGAGACTGAGAGAGAATCCCAAGCCAACTTCCTGCTGAGCTCAAAGTCTGACCCAGGGCTCCATAATATGATGTTGTGATCATGACCTGATCTGAAACAAAGAGTTCATTCCTTAACTGATCAGCACCCAGGAGGTACACTTTGTTATTATTATTATTATTATTATTATTTTAAAGATTTTATTTATTTATTTGAGAGAGAGAGAGAGAGTGAGAGAGAGAGGTCAGCGGGAGAAGCAGACTCTCTGCTGAGCAGGGAGCCCAATGCGGGACTCGATCCTGGGACTCCAGGATCATGACCTGAGCCGAAGGCAGTCGCTTAACCAACTAAGCCACCCAGGCGCCCCTTGTTATTATTATTTTTTAATATTTAATATTTATTTTAGAGAGAGGGAGAGAGTTAGTAGGGTAAAGGGCAGAGAGAAAGGGATTTCTGAAGCTGACTCCCTGCTAAGCAGAGAGCCCAATGTAGGGCTCCACCCCAGGACCCTGAGATCATGACCTAAGCTGAAACCACTTAACCAACTAAGCCACCCAGGTATCCCTGTTCTAAATCACCTAAATTTGGATTGCTTTCATTCAAGAACGTGAACTAAAGTGCATCTGGGGTCATCTCAGGAAGCTCAAGGAAGTACATTTGGGGTGGGAGCTCAGTGAAGGAAGGTATGGAGGGAAGAGAGAGATGAAAGAAGTGAAGACTCTGTCAGAGTCAGATACATTAATGAATAAAGAAAATGTGTGTTGTATATTTTGTGTGTCTTTGTGTCCCAACACTAACATGACCACAGGCATAGAGGGTTTGTAAGAGTGACTTATCTGTAGATAACTTAGGGATGACCTGTGACTTAGTTCCTGTAGAGGCTGTCCATTTTAGCCTGTGTTAGAATCCACCGGAGCACTTGGAAATCTTGGATTGTTGTGCCTTTCCCTATATTACCATATCAGTAGTTCTTAATTTTCTTGTCCTCTAATTTGTCATTTCAACATTCATGGTTAGTGTTTTTTATTGTCCTTCGGAACTTTTTCTTACACCAGACCACAGAGATAGAATCCTTTTAGTTTCTGTAAACACATCATTATCCTTAAAATTTCAATCAGAAATGTATTAAAAAATCAATGTATTGTGGGATTTCTCTAGTAACTGAAGTTTTCTATTCTTTTTTTTAATCCCCCCAACATAGCTAACAAGTTGAAATGTATTCTGAAAATGTTGTGCTTTCTTTTCATTTGCTTACAGAAGTCATTTCTTGATCTGGATTCACATTGCCACAGTCTTGGAGTCAACTTCTCTGTGATTTGTTTCCATCTTTTCCTGACTCTAGTCCTGCTTAGCAATCACACAAGACCAGACAACCCATGTCAGTTGGGATGTCATAAACCTTCCATGGGCCACTCGACTCAGATGAATGATCATTCCTCTTCCCACAGTAGAGTGGCCTCTGGGGCTTGGCAATAGCAACAGTCTTCATGTTACAGGCTGTAGCTGGAATCTGGGCAACCTGATGGGTGTTTTATCATTATGTCTTTTATCATTATGTCTTTATTTCACTGGATGTAGGTGAAGTTATACAGATTTATTGCCAAACACATGAGTATAGTCAATAGGTTTGTCTGGGATAGAGCCAAGAGGGCACTCTGGTGCCCCTGGAGAGAAGGCAAGCAGACAACCTGGGGGCAGACAACATGGAAACAACCATCTGAAGGATGGCATAGAGTGGAAGATTATTCAGTGGTCTAGAAGCCCTATCCTGAGATGAAACTTTCAGTGAGATGCGTTTTCAAGAACACAGAAGTTGGATGGCACCATTTCCCTCTCTTGCCCTATAGCATAAACCTAGAACCCCACTCAGCAGGGACACCAGCTGTCTGCTTTTCTTGCACCAAGCCCTATCTCCCTGTGTTCTGGTGGGACTGCCCTTCTTAGTGAGGCTTGCCTCAGGACCAGCAAGGGGGGCCCCTGCCCACACCACATCTGAGCAGAGATTTCTGTAGGGCCTCAGCTCTGGTGGAGTTGATGTCAGGTCTCCTATCACAAGTAGACCAAAGCTCACCTAGTCACACTGAGGCTAGGGTCCAAAGATTTCCCACAACAAGCAAGGAGAGCCTCTGCAGAACACTGCCCTGAAGGATATAATAGGACACATCAGTGGCTTTTCCAAATACAGAAGAAGGCAGAGACTTAAACAAAATAACAAGATGAAAAAATTTATCTTACATGAAATGAGATATGGCCATGGCTAAAGATCAAAGGGAAATGGAAATGAGTAATTTGCTTGATGGAGAATTTAAGGCAACAATCTTAGGGATATTCCCAGGGATGAGAAAAGAATAATGAGAACCTTAACATAGAGAGCAGAATTTAAAAAAAAAGGTGGGGGGCATGTGGGTAGCTCACTCCATTAAATATCTGACTCTTGGTTTTGGTTCAGGTAGTGATCTCAGGATCCTGGGATCTAGCCCCAAGTTAAGCTCCTCATTCATGTGGTGTCTGTTTGGTGTTCTCCCTTCCTCTCCCCTCTTATAGCTCCTACTCATGCTCTCTCTTTCTCTTTCTGTGTCTCAAATAAATAAATCTTTAAGAAAAATTAAAGAGATTAACAGTGCAATCAATCAGTTTGGAAATAGACTTGATGCAATGAACAGGAGGCAGGAAGAAATAGAGGAACAACTTTCTGAACTAGAGGACAATAACTGAATAAGTGAATGAATGAATGAAAAATTATGAATCTGAATCAAAGAGAGATGTATCATCTCTCTCAAGATTTCAGTTAGGGAACAGAGTGACTCCATCAAATATAGTATCATTCCTAGGTCTTGGGCTTTTCTGTGCTGGGACAGTTTTGTTTCCAAATTAAACTGTTATTCTGGTCTAAGAAGATTCCCAATTTCTTTGGTATAAGGTTGATAATTCAGTCTTAGTAACTTGTGCATTTTTATGAATTATCTGGGTATTTTTTTCTAAGTTAACTGAATAGTATGTAATTGTTGATCTAATTAAAGCATTGCCAGTTTTGTTTATTATTTTGGTTAAAAAGGGCATTACACCCGTGAAACAAAGAATACATTTTACGTTAATAAAAAAGAAATAAATTTTTTTTAAAAACCAATGAAAAGAAAAAACAATAAAAAAATAAAATGAGCATTACATTCAATGTATTATTATTGTTTATTCTGCTCTATTATATTTATTTCACATTTTTGTTATTTTCTTTCTCTACCAAATTTCAGTAGTTTTTTTCTGAAAGGAAAACTAATTTTCAGTAGTTTTTCCCTTATTTTATTTTATTTTTTTAAAGACTTTGTTTATTTATTTGACAGAGACCCCAAGTAGACAGAGAGAGGTGGGCAGAGAGATAGGGGGAAGCAGGTTCCCTGCTGAGCAGAGCCCCATGTGAGGCTCGATTTCAGGAGCCTGAGATCATAACCTGAGTTGAAAGCAGAGGCTAAACCTATTGAGCCACCCAGGCGCCCCAGTTTTTCCTTTCTTTTAGTAGGAAAGTTGTTTATTCCAACTTTTTTCTTTTCTTTTTTTTTAAAGATTGTATTTATTTATATGACAGAGATCACAAGTAGGCAGGGAGAGGCAGGCAGAGAGAGAGAGGGAAGCAGGCTCCCCACTGAGCAGAGAGCCTGATCCCAGGACCCTGGGATCATGACCTAAGCTGAAGGCAGAGGCTTTAACCCACCGAGTCACCCAGGTGCCCCCCAACTTTTTTCTTAACTCAACCCTGTAGAGCATAAAAGATTTTGAAAGTGGAAAGTCTTGTGGAAACAAAGATTAGTAAAATAAACAATACAAACAATGACAAAACAGGAAAAATTGACGTTAGAATTCTTAATGGTTTTCTATAGATCACATCATCTGTGGACACAGATAATTTTACTTTTTCTTTTCTCAGTTTGGATTCTTTTTATGTATTTTTTCTTCCTTATTTGTTCTGACTAGAATATGTGGTACTATGCTCAAAGGCAGTGTTGTAATCCCTTCATCACACTGTTTCTGATCTTAGAGGAGAAGCTTGCAGTCTTTTACTATTGAATCAGCTTTTCATACATACATGGCTTTTATTAGGTTGAGAGGGTTTCTTCTATCTCTACTTACTGAGTGTTTTTATTTTTTAAAATTTTTATTTATTTTTTTTTAAAAGATTTTATTTATTTATTTGACAGAGAGAAACACAGCCAGAGAGAGAACACAAGCAGGGGAGAGTGGGAGAGGGAGAAGCAGGCTTCCTGCTGAGCAGGGAGCCTGATGCTGGGCTCGATCCCAGGACCCTGGGATCATGACCTGGGCTGAAGGCAGCTGCTTAATGACTGAGCCACCCAGGCACTTTTATTGAGTATTTTTAATCATGATATGTCCAATATGCTCATACTTGTGTTCTATCTCAATTAATATGATCATGTCTTTTTTGATTTTCATTCTGTTATTGTGGAGTCTTCCATTTATAGTTTTCCATACTGGAACACCCTTAATTCCAGGAAGATTTTTCACTTGATTATGTTGCCAAATGGTAAAATCTGCTTTTGACTTAGTTTGTTCTATTTTATTGTGGACTTTGCATGAATATTTCTCCAGGTTTGTAGACTCTTTAGCTATAGTGTCTTCTCCTGGTTCAGATAACCTGGCAACGCTGGTGCCCTAGAGAGCATGTTCTGCTGATTTCTCTGATCTTCATTCCTTGGACATGTTTGAGGAGATTTGAAGTCCTTTGTCATTCAGTGTCTGTTTGAATTCTCCAGTGAATTCATCTGGCACAGGACTTTTCCTTATTGGGAGTTTCTTCATTACTCTTTCAGTGTGCTTAGTAGTTGTTGATAAGTTGTAATTTTAAAATATTTCTTCATGATGGTTAAACCTTTTGTGAAATTTATTGTTGTCTTTTGGTATCACTTTCTTGGCACATGATTATACATTGTCTCCTTTTATAATTACTTTTATTTCTATGGTATTAGTTCTCCTGTGTCTGCTTTTACTTCTTCACTTCTCCTTTTAGGTGGTCTTTTTTCATTTATTTGCTCTTGATTTAGTTCATGAGCTGTCAATTTTGTTGATCTTTTCCGACAACTAACTCTTCCTATTGTGGATATGTTCCTATTTTTACTGTGTTCTATTGGGTTCATTTCAGTTTTATGTTTAAGAATCCATCCTTCCACAATTTTATTCTCATATGACACTTTTGCTGATTATTTGAGATATAGGAAAAAGATGTGTACTACAAGATGACAATACCACAGAATTATGTATTAGGATATGTGGTCTGTATGTTCTGTGCAAAGATCTGTATCCGTGGAGGAATGAAGTCCTCATGATTCCTTCTCGGCCATCTTCCTGACATTCTTTAATTGACTTGAAGCTTGTATATTACAAGACATTCATATATTCATCTGAATGTGATAAGTAGAATGATTTTACTTTTCTCTTATTTGATATCTTTCAGAAAAGTTTTCAGTTAGCAATAATTGTGCCTTGGATAAACCTCATTGGCTATGGTACTGCCAGTGTGCAAAGCTTCTCTTATTTGATATCTTTCAGCTGTATCTTCACATGACACTCAAAGCTGCCTGCAGAAGCCAAGCATAGAAGCTTCTTTCCAAAAAGTGTCAATGGGTAGATATAAAAATAGTGCTGTTGAAAATGTATACTTAATGACATACTGGGACAATGATGGGGAGAGTGAAGGGCATCAAAGATACCATGAAGGACATAGCCATTTGGAGACAACTGCCCTTGATAAGAATCAAAATGACCAGAATAGTGAAGGATATAAAACATCATGGAAAACCTTACTTTTTAAGTCAACTGTTTCTGCAAAGCCGTGTGTTTCTGTCAGCAAAAGCTCCAATCAAATATTCAAACATACATATGGAGAGAAACCTTTCCAATATGAAGAATGTAGCAAAAGCTTTAAATTCAGCTCAACCCTATTTCAGCATCAAAGAAATCATATTGTGGAGAAACCATACAAATGTGAGAAATTTAGTAAAACCATCAAGGACTTCTCATCACTAACTGGACACAGGCAAATCCATACTGGAGAGAAACTCTACAAATGTAATGAATGTGGCAAAGATTTTAAATTTCACACAGCATTTACTCGACATCACAAAATTCATACTGGAGAGAAACCTTACAAGTGTAAAGAATGTGGCAAGGCCTTTAACAGGCACTCAAGCCTTGCTCAACATCACAGAATTCATACTGGAGAGAAACCTTACCAATGTCAAGAATGTGACAAGGCCTTTAACCAGAACTCAGCCCTTACTCAACATCACAGAATTCATACTGCAGAGAAACCTTACAAGTGTAAAGAATGTGGCACAGCTTTTAACCAGCACTCATCCCTTAGTCGACATCACAGAATTCATACCAGAGAGAAACCTTACCTATGTCCAGAATGTGGCAAGACCTTTAACCAGAATTCAGCCCTTACTCAACATCACAGAATTCATACTGGAGAGAAACCTTACCAATGTCCAGAATGTGGCAAGACCTTTAACAGGCACTCAAACTTTATTCAACATCACAGAATTCATACTGGAGAGAAACCTTACCAATGTTCAGAATGTGGCAAGGCCTTTAACAGGCACTCAAACTTTATTCAACATCACAGAATTCATACTGGAGAGGAACAGTACCAATGTCCAGAATGTGGCAAGGCCTTTAACCAGAACTCAGCCCTTACTCAACATCACAGAATTCATACTGGAGAGAAAACGTTACCAATGTCAAGAATGTGGCAAGACCTTTAAGATGCACTCAACCCTTACTGGACATCGCAGAATTCATACTGGAGAGAAACATTATCAATGTCAAGAATGTGACGAGGCCTTTAACCAGCACTCACACCTGACTCAACATCACAGAATTCACAGTGGAGAGAAACATTACAAATGTCCAGAATGTGGCAAGGCCTTTAAGAGGCAATCAACCCTTACTGGACATGGCAGAATTCATACTGGAGAGAAACCTTAGAATTGTAAATAATGTGGCAAGGCCTTTAAGAGGCAATCAACCATTACTGGACATCGCAGAATTCATACTGGAGAGAAACCTTAGAATTGTAAATAATGTGGCAAGGCCTTTGATTGTTCTCAACACTTACTTATCACAGAATTTATCACAGAATTGCATATAAATGTAAAGAAATTGGAAAGACTTTACAACAGCACTCACACCTTAGTAACCATAATAGAATTCATACTGGATAGAAACCTTACAAATGTAAAGAATGTGGAAAAAATGCTTAAGGACTGCTCTACCATACAACACATCAGAGATTTCATTTCGGAGAGTAACTATGCAAATATAAAGAATGTGTCTTACCTCTCTCCCCCTGGAGCACATAACTTAACGTAATTGTTGTCATACTAAGAAAACTGGAAAATGTGAAAAAAGTGGTCAAACCTTTAACTGGAATTCAGTCTGTACGCAGTGTCAAAAAATGCAAACCCTAGGGGCGCCTGGGTGGCTCAGTGAGTTAAGGCCTCTGCCTTCCACTCAGGTCATGATCCCAGAGTCCTGGGATCGAGCCCTGCATCAGGTTCCTTGCTCAACAAGGAGCCTGCTTTCCCCTCTCTCTCTGTCTGCCTCTCTGCCTACTTGTGATCTCTGTCTGTCAAATAAATAAAATCTTTAAAAAAAAATGCAAACCCTAGAAACATAATGAATGAGGAAAGGCCTTCTTTTCAATATACACTTAAGCAAATACCAGAGAGGACATTAAAGTAAGTAGATTGAAAGATACCAGTGTTTAGAAAACTATTTAATTGATCATCAGATGTCAATAACATTTGACAGATAGCAAGTAGAAAGCCATACATCAGTCACTCTATTCAGACAGTACTCTGTATCAAAACAGTTATTCCAAGGAAAAATACAAAGTTAAAGGAAGTAGATATGTTGTTATATGCAAGAGATTTAATGGGTGAACTTTTACATAGATACAATTAATTTCAGTGCGCTTTTTTTGTTACATTGATCCTATTTGAAATTTGTGACTGATAATAATGTACCTAATTCTCAAATCACTTCAGAAAATTTATTCCTACTGTGTGTGTGTGAAACCATGTGGCCGATTGTAGGTATAGCAAAGATATTTGATGCCCTTCTGATTAGATGGGACTCATGCATCCCTAATTTTCCACGGAAGATGAGGGACAGGATAATATACAACAAATGAAGAAAATCTAAATGGAGATGCTGTTTATGGTTATAATATTGATGTAAGTTACCATGAGATAGGTGTTCAGATCATGATTGTTATCTATTTATTAAAACTAAAGAACTTCCTCAAACTAGAAATACAAGGTTTTACTAATTGTTTTTTACAGAAAAAGAGGTGACAGTCTAGTTCAGTACTAATGTATCTCCGTAATAGTGATCTTTAGAGAGTAGGAGTTGATGTGGTTGAAATGCAGAAATCCTCACAGATAACAAAAAGAGCATAGCTCACTCTTCCCTACAATGCCATATCATTGGACACACACATTTGTTAACGATTCTCAGGCCTGAAATATATGGTAATCACTTCTCCCACATCATGATACCAGCATTTGAGTGCTTTTTAATGCTTGCATCTTGTATTTTGAACAGGGATAATAGAGTGGATTTGAAATGCATAACAGTCTGTGTACTTAATATATTTTAATTAATAAAACATAATGGTTTTTAACATCTTAATATGGGTGTGTAATGAATGATGTGTTATCCCACCACCAATGTGAAACTATCTCACTTTATTGAAGGTTGTAGAGAACTGATGGTATCTATCCCCTACTTGGTAATGGAGTGGAATAATATTCCTAGGAATCCATTCTCTCAGTTCCTTAAGTTAAAACCATGTGTGATCCCCCCCTCCAGTTTATCTATTGTATCATTTTCTCCTCTTTATGAATACTGTGTTATTATTGTTGATATGTTACAGATTATATGGAGGTATGTTTGACCTTGTAGTTCACATACTCCATGATACTGCTATTTGGCGTCTCCTGTGAGAAACCAGTAGTTTTCCAGGAGCCTTGAACTGACACCTACCCTTCTCACTAGTGTGTTCCCTAGACAACACCCTGCAGAGTCACAAGGCAGTGTAACTTCTGATATGACAACAATCCACCCTTGTGAGCAGCCATCTCCTTTTTCCCAAGGCTTCCGCCTCCCATGTCCCTTAGAGAAGATTTCCGCAGAGCTTACCTAAACCTGTTTTAGTTTTAATGACCTAGTCTGGACTTACTGCTCAGACTCTAAAGCATTGAATTATGGACCCTAGTAAAGGTATGTTACACTGAGCTGTTGTTTTGATATGTCTATGAAATACATATGTGCATATGACCTTGATGTGTGTGTATTAGATATGCCAGAAGTAGAAGAGACCTATTCTAAATGGAGTGATATTGTACCTCAGGTAAGAGATATAAAATATTATAACATGATGAATTAGCATGTGCAGAACAACGGTCTGGGGTGAACAACGGACTCAGCATTAGAAGAATAATTTCTCTTTATTTTATTTCCTAGTTATTTCCAAATCTCCAGTTGTATTTTTCCTCATTTTTGTTTCCAGTTCCATAGGCATCACAACCATTCTTTTTTGCCTGAATTGTGGCAAGGGTGTTCTCACTAAACAATTGATATTAGAGAGATGGACAAGCAAAGGGCATTTATTCAGATATTTAGGCCTGGATGTGGGATGTGAATCTCAGTAAAATTCGATGAAGGCAACATCCTTAGAGAGAAAGGGAAGACCTATTAAAAGAAAATGTGAAAAACTTTGTTGTGGGGTAGGAACTGAATATGGCTCACTTTAGTCATTCCAAAGCACAGGCTTGGTGGTGTCATCTGGTGAATACATGTAATGGGGAACGTGAATTGGCAAATATGTTAGTTTTAAAGATTTTATTTATTTATTTGACAGACAGAGATCACAAGTAGGCAGAGAGGCAGGCAGAGAGAGAGGAGGAAGCAGGCTCCCTGCTGAGCAGAGAGCCTGATGCGAGGCTCAATCCCAGGACCCCAGGATCATGACCTGAGCCGAAGGCAGAGGCTTTAACCCACTGAGCCAGCCATGTGTCCAAATATGTTAGTTTTAAAGGAGTAGGGAAGTCTTTATCTTCATGGTTTAACTGAATTCCTGTCTGTAACTGAGGACCAGATGCTCTTGGATGACAGTGATGACTGTGATGGGCCAGGTCTAGATCAGTGGCACTGGATGGGGTGGGTTTTGGATGATGCTATCATTTATGCTGGTGTTCAGGCTTGGTAGGTCCAGGTGTCCCAAAGGAGGGGTGGTGTTGGCGAAAGGAATGGGAGAGCCACACAGCGAGTTCTGGTCAGTAGTCAGGCATATCCATTTTATTTTATTTTTGAGCTTCTTATATAGGCAGTTTAATTGGGATAGGGGGTTACATTTGTGCAAAGGACATCAAAGGGCTCAAGCACTCATCAGATAATTTCTCTTTGTTCAGCACAAGTTATTCTAGTGTAAGCTACAGTGGGTACAGACTGGCGGCAGGGATGGGGGACAGGGTCTTGCCTCTTGAGTAGTCATGTCCCTCAGAAAGCCATGGGAGGTAGCAGAAATATGTGCTTTTTGGTCTGGAGTCTGAAGGAAAACAGGATGTAGGTTAAAGGAAAATGAGAAGTTTTAGGGATGAACTAGGTAGTAAGGAACTGAAGGAAAACAGGATATGGGTTAATGGAAAATGGGAAACTATCTGAAGAAACTAAGCATATAGGGAGAAGTAGGAATGAGAAGGCATTACCTTTGCTGGAGGCAGGATGTATTTCAGTGGCTTGGCTTGTGAAAGCCTTGGACAAACATCAGCCAAGGGAGGAAAGTGTCTATTGCGGTACACATTTAAAGTTCTTCAGTGTCTTGGGTACAGAATAATTTACCTCCTTGAAGTTGCTCTAGCCCACAAGCCTGAGAGATGTTTGTGGCAGATTAGCAAGGGGCTCTTTGAGAGAGATATTGGGATCAGAGGAAAAGGCAAGAGACTATCAGACCTTGCTTATCTGTGGGGCTATCCGGCCCTCAGCAGAATTAGGCCTGCATCAGTTCAAACCTTAACCTAGTGGGACAATGCCCTTGACCAGGCCTCATGGCTCCCAACACATTTAGGTATAGCTATAAAATGTCACAAACGTGGGGAGCAAGAAGACTCCTGTATAGTGGAATAGGCAGGATTGTGTGTTGTGGTTGCACCCAAGCCCTCATTTCCCATGTTTATTGATAAGGAAACCCTATCTTCTGAAGTGGCTGACCAGTCCAGCAGGGGAATCCCAGTCCCAGCCCCAGGGCCGTTCCAGGCTTTCCCCTAGCCCTACCAGCCACAGCTGCAAGGGTGGCACAGATACGGAAGTAAAAATGTATAAATACCCCCTTTGTTTGTGCTCAGGGTTCAGACCTTGAGAGAGTACTCTCTTCTGAGCCCGCTGGTGTGAAATCAACCTCTGATCCTCCAAGGTCTCCGAGTGCCACTTGGTCCTTTGGCCAGGATCCAGTCCACAGTCCATAACAATATAACCGCTGTCAGGGTTAGATCCACTGCAGATGGGGGAACCTTTCAGGGAAGCAGCTGCACTGCTGTGTGGGGCCTTCCTCTCTAGTCAGTACCATGATGAGTATGGGCTCAGGTCCTGGCTCTGTCCGTGGTGCTGATTTGCTGGAGGAGCAGTTCAGCAATGAGAGGCAATGAGCACTTCTGCTTCAAACAATCCAACCCAATTGGTCATTGACTACTGAGTGAATAAATAAGATTTGATGTGTATGTACAATGGAATATTAGCATAAAAAAGGAATGAAATCTTGCCACTTGCAACAACGTGGATGGAGCTAGGGAGTATTATGTTAAGTGATGTCAGTCAGAGAAAGACAAATGCCATATGATTTCACTCATTGGTAGAATTCAACAAATGAAAAAATGTGCAACGAGAAAGAAAAAAAAGAAAGCGAGACACAAAGAAAGAAACAGTCTCTTACCTATAGAGAGCAAACTGATGGAAGCCAGTGTCCAGGTGGGTAAGCAGATGAGTTAAAATAGTTACAGGGATTAAGGAGTACAGTTGTGACAAGCACCAGGTTTTATATGGAATTGTATAGTCACTATTGTACTCCTGGAATGAATATTACCTTATATGTTAACTAACTGAAATGTAAACAAGAGCCTTAGAAATGTTTTGTTTTTACAGACTTAAACTTTTTGTCTTAGATTGATTGACTCTTAGCCATTGCAGAAAAAATACCTTTGGAAACAAATTGAAACATTTATCTCTCCTCCCTTCCAGATTCCTCCCAAGTTCAGAAACTCTCAGTGAATATTCTACTTTTATGCCAAAATATGTATTCGCATAATTTCAATAAGAATATGTCTGCTTATGACAAGAAACATAAACAAACACTTGCTATGGGGCACCTGGGTGGCTCAGCACATTTCCAGGCATCTACCTTGACCTCTGGTTGTGATTCCAGCATCCTGGATGGAGCCCAGCATCAGGCTCCCTGATCTGGGGAAGTTGCTTCTCACTTTCCCTCTGTCCCTTCCCTTGCTCATGCTCATACTATCTCTTTCAAAGAAATATATAAAATAAAAAGTATTGGGGCACCTGGGTAGCTCAGTGGGTTAAAGCCTCTGCCTTCGGCTTGGGTCATGGTCCCAGGGTCCTGGGATTGAACCCCAGATTGGGCTCTCTGCCTGGCAGGGAGTCTGCTTCCCTTCCTCTCTCTCTGCCTACTTATGATCTCTGTCAAATAAATAAAATCTTTAAAAAAATTTTTTTAACAAAAAATATTTAAAAAACACTGATTATATTACCAAAGCTTTGACTGGAGTGTTGTACCTGTGAATGAGCTGCATAGACTCAGACATGATGAGACAGCTAAAAGGGACTAGGATTCACTTTATGCAACCAATGAAGCCCCTTTGGAAATATCAGCCTGACACCTTGCCTAGAGAGCACCCAGCAGCCTTACCAGGTTATTAAGAAGATCACTCTGTAACAGGTGCAAGAACCTAGGGATATTTGGGGGACCTCAAGATGAGAGGAACTCACCCAAATCTATAGGACTCCTGGGCAATGTCTGTTGGGAAGTATTTGGCTTGGCTTCTGGCCTGGGGGCACTATTGAAATTTCAGTCTAGAGATTCATTATGAAATGGTCAGCAAAGCTGGCTTTAAAGAGGCTGTAAGATGGGGCACCTGGGTGGCTCAGTGGGTTAAGCTGCTGCCTTTGGATCAGGTCATGATCTCAGGGTCCTGGGATCAAGTCCCACATCGGGTCCCGCATCGGGTACCACATCAGGTCCCGCATTGGGCTCTCTGCTTGGCAGGGAGCCCGCTTCCCTCTCTCTCTCTCTCTCTGCCTGCCTCTCTGCCTACTTGTGGTCTCTCTCTATCAAATAAATAAAAAAATCTAAAAAATAAAAAATAAAAAAAAGAGACTATAAGTCAAACCTCTATTCTTGGTGTGCTTATGTAAATAACCAGGCCAAGTTTTCTTTCTTGAGCTAGACTTACTTTACAGTAAAGTTAGTGTTAATTTGGGTGTGTTTGGTAACAATGAGGTGATTACAGAGAAAAATATGTTTTAATAACACATGTATGTAGATTTAAAATTTTAGTAGTATTCATAATAAAATGTACTGAATCCAGATTTCTTCTAGGGTCATCTAGTGCCTGGCCTCCAATCCCTAAATTAATATTTTGATTCTTCTCCCATGTTTCACACTTGGAATCATTTGAGAACAAAAACTGCCTTTTCCCCCCAAAGGTCTGTAAACTTAATGTAAATGACCTGACGTAATAAAATCATCCTAATAGCTCCCGTATAAACAGTCTTAGGGCTGTGGCTCCATGAGCCACTGAAAACAAGAGCAGATGCATTTGAACTATAAACCAGGAAGATCTGTCAGGTGGTCGCTACCTGTCCTCTATCTCAAGATACTTCAGGTCTGACATCTGACCAGATGTCTGGTCAACTGCTACCCTTAGAAGACAGAAACTGGCTTAACATTTGCTTTAATCCTGAATCACCATTCTCCTTTTGTTTTCATGTAATTGCCCCATTTAATTACATTGCCTGCACCACATGGCGTTAGTAGGCTTCTTCAAGTCCCATAGGACTGTACCTTGGGATACCTTTTAAGCCACTAGAAACCATGTGGGCTGTAAAATTTAAGAAAGGTACGGCATGCATGGTTTCAGTAGGATCTATCAGTTAGATCTTTTCTGGAGGAAACTGGGAAAATAGACGTAAGTACCCTGGTCCATCCCAGGCCTTCAAGACTCTAAATCAGGACATGAACCTAAAGTCCTCTCGCAGAATGTGTTTGGATATAAGCAGACCAGTAAACTCCCTCCTGACCTACTGGATGGTAATTATCTAAATAGGCCTCCTCTAAACAAACCCAGGTTATGGAAGGAAAGAGGCCATTGTGGATGAAGGGGTTTCTGACTCTCTCACTGTTTCTGCTCCTAATAGATGTGGGGCTTCTCCCTCACTCATTGCCCATTTTAATGGCTCTGACTAGAGCCAGCTGTGGTTCGTCTCCCTCAGGATGGGACTTCAAGGGGCATTCTCAAGCAGCTGCTGAAACGCCCTTTGTTTTAGGGGAAATTCCCTGTCACCTCTGGCCTGTCATGGACTGCCTAATTCCCCTTGTTGGTGGAAAAAGCATGGTGCTTCATCCTCTGGCCAAGTGGATGACACCCTCTGTCTGCTTTCTGGGAGAACTTCCCCTCCCTCCTCCTCCCATTTCTGCACCACCTTGAGTAGGGCCTGAAACACTGGCTTCTCTTCTGGCCTCCCTGCCTCTAGCACCATTGGCTTCTCCTCCTCGTACTACTCATTGTGAGGAGCAAAGAAGACCACCCTGTGGACTTAACCACTGCCCAGTTCTGATTTCCCCACCAGTCTTCCAGGTAAAAATTGGCAATGGGGAGGTACTTTGTTGGTTTAATTAAGATAGACATGTCTTTAAGGTTATTGGCATTAAATATGAAACTTTTATCCTATTGACGTTTGCTGAAGGTCAAATAAGCTCATGCTACCTCTTTTGGGATTTCATAGCAAAAAGATGACTTGAAATGATGGTTAACCCTGTCTGTCTCAAAGTTTTCATGGGCCATTGTTAAGAAAGCTCTCAAAGTCTTTGGTAACCTAAAACATTTTGCTTGGATGTTAAGTGGGATTGAATTCATTGGATATTTAGTTTTATTTCAAATGAGATAAAATACTAAAGCATTGATTACTGAATGTAGGTCTGTGCTTTTGACTTCTTATTGCAAAGGAACTAAGGATATTTGAATGTGTGGGTAAACATGCTTTGTGCTTAACTGATTCATAAATTTGCCATCCAAAGAGTTCTGGTGTAACAGTTCACAGTTGATTACTACTTAGTCTTCACTGGAGACTAAGACTTCAAAGAGTGCAAAATGCTGCTAAATGTAATTAACACTCATAGAAATAAGAAAAGCAACTCTGTGTGTATAAGGAAGATCAAGGAGTGGGAATACATTTTTGTTGAAGGTAAAAGAAAGTAGTTTTGTCCTAAATGAGACTGCTTCCTTGGAGAAAAGTAGCCAGGGAGAAATCTGAATGCAAAGGAAAATTGTAGAAGGTTTTGAAGGGAAATCTTTGGAAAGGAATTTTACGTGTGGTCAGGATAGACTAAGACTGAAATGAATGGGTTTTAAAGAACATTGGTGTAAGACTGAGAGTCTCCTTTATTTCTGTAAAAGACAAAATTTTCTTGAATTTTTGGTCTGCTCTTGACGAGAATATGTGAACAGTTGTTTTTGTCTTTCCCTGCCTGGAAAAACCAGTTTCTCTGTTTGGCCTTTATCTGTAAGGATGCATAATCCTCTTTAGGCCTGTAGTTGAAAACATTCTTGTTATGACCCCCCAAAAATGGGTCCGTGATTAAAGGAGTGAGACTGATATAAAACGAAGGTCAAGCAAAGCTTTATTTCGCACCAAGCATCGAGAATCAAACCGACCGGTCGGGGCCACACCTCTTACAAGAGAGGGCGACCCTTCTCTGTTTCACAGACTAGCTTTTAAGGGCAAAGGCCATGCAGTCGGGCCTGGTCACGCACAGGTGGCCAATGAGATTGTAACACACAGAGAAAGCTCCTCAGTGATGCTAGGTGACCAACTGAATTACAATTTACCCTATAGTAGACATTTGAACCAGCCTATCACCTTGGTTAGAATTGGCACCCAAAAGACTCCCAAAGGGTGGGGCCCATACTCCTTGGTAACTAGGTAGACAGTATGCATCCCCCCACTGATGGATGTCTCCACCTGGCCTGACCCACCCTTGTATCTGGGCTTTGTTACTTGGGGCTGGTTTCCAGGACTTGTTTTTAAGTAAATCCCCTGGGGGAAGGGGAGCAGGGACAGTTTAAATGTTAAACAGCAAGGTTAGTGTTTAACGTCAATGGAAGCCTCTGGCTAAAATATAAAAATATAAAATAGATCCTTACAATTCTGAGATTTTAACAAATGTCCCCAACAAATAAATCATAAACGAAGTCTTGCTGACTAACTAGGCTTGTTTGCTAGGTATATGACCTCTGGTATAAGGTCACCATCACTTGATACTCTGATTATTGATACTCTGATACAGAAATAACAAAATTTCCTTGTGATTTGCATCATAATGAACGCTCTTATCAGATCATTAACAGTGTCCATTTCTGAGTTTTCCTCATTTTTAATTGCTGTTATTCTCTTGCAAAATAAGTTTCATCTGCAAAGAGGTTCATATAAAGGACTTTTAGGAAAAATGCATGTATTCACTATCTATAAGGCTAAAACTGAAGTGGGTAAGAATTTCCAGAACTAACTAAAAAACTGCATTCAAATTAAACAAGAATTAGTAACATGGGACTACATGAACTAAAAAGGTGATTATAGTTTTGTGCCTCTTGACACATGGCTGGTTCTCTAATGTTTGCTCTTCCAGATTAAGAAAACTTTCTCTTAAGATATCTGTGACTTGAAAGAATGGAATGTGATAAAGGATTGACCTGTGAACAAACTGAAGCATTTAACTTGTCTTTCCACCAGGACCCTCTGAAATTCAAAAGGTCTCAGTAAGTATTCTTTCTTCCATGGCAATCACAGTCATTTACATAAGTTCCATAGAATCTGTTCTCCTAAGAGGACACCATTGGAAACACTAGTTATTTTACCAAGGCTTTGACTGGAGTGTCCTATTTGAGAGAGCCACATAGACTCAGGACTATAAATGGTTTTACAGAACTAAGGTTGACTCTATGAAACCTGGAGCCCTAAAGCCCCTTGCTTTCAGATTTCCCAGCAGCCTTACCCAATGAGGAAAGAATGTCACTTCCTGGCAGGTGCAGGAACCTCAGGATATATTGGGGACCTTGTGAAGAGGGACCTGCCCACATCTACAGGGCCTGCAAGCACGTCTGATGGCAAGTACTTGACTTGGCTTCTGGTCTGGAGAGGCTACTAAGAGTTCACCCTAGAGATTCCTTCTAAGAAGTTCCAGCAAAGCAGATTCTAAAAGATCTGTATGATCAGTCATTATTCTTGCTGAGCTTATGTAGGCCAAGTTTGTGAAAATGGACCGGTTTTGTAAACGAATTCATCTTGATTTGCCTATCTCTGGGAATAAGGGTGATGTTCAAGAGAAATTATGTTTCAGTAACACATCTTTGAGATGTTAAATCCTAGTTCTGATTATCTTTGAATGTTGTTTGCCTTAGCTAAACAACCTGAGGTAAACGTCAGAGAGATTGCCACACTAGTTTGTGTATAGACAGCCTCCTTGCTTGTTGTTCTGTGGGGATAATAACCCCATGAGCGTATGATGATTTGAACAGCTGAAAAATGGGATAGATTCCCCCAGAATTGCATATCTGAGCTAGGACTTGGACCAACACTGTGAGGCTCAGAAGGACAAAATCGCTCCTTAAAAACTGGAGTGTACCCTACTCCATGGGATTAACTAGGACTTGTGGAGATAATGGATAACCCACTTTCTCTATGATTCAATTGGATGATGCACTTTGGAACACCCTTACCTCTTGAGACAAGTTGTCTCCCACTTGTTAATGTATTCTGTGTAATTAGGATATTCTTTTTTTTTTTTAAGATTTTATTTATTTATTTGAGACAGAGAGAATATTTATTTGAGAGGAGAGAGGTCAGTGGGAGAAGCAGATTCCCTGCTAAGCAGGCAGCAGGTCATGATCCTGGGACTCCAGGATCCTGGATCCAGGATCATGGATCCATGGATCCAGGATCATGACCTGAGCCCAAGGCAGTTGCTCAACCAACTGAGCCACCCAGGCGCCCTAATTAGGATATTCTTAAGGCTAGACCTCAAAGAGGGTTTTTGATGCTTTGTTCCTTAGTAATATTTGTCTTGGGAGCTGTTTCTATTTGATGAAGTCTTAGAATATAGATAAGGTTCAATGATGTAAAGTTTGGAGCTGATGGACAAGAAAGAATTCTTGAGACATCTTTGGTGCAAAATGGTGGTTTATTAAAGCACAGGGGCAGGACCCGTGGGCAGAAAGAGCTGCTGCCCTGGGGTTGTGAGGAGTGGTCCATTATATGCTTGCAAGTTGAGGGGGGTGGTTAGGGATGACATAAGTCTCTAAGGAATTTTGGAAGCAAGGTTTCCAGGACCTTGAGGGGCTAGCAATTGTTGGGAAAAAGGTTATTTATTACCAGTAATAAAAGCTTTTTGTGAGAGGCGCCTGGGTGTCTCAGTGGGTTGGGCCTCTGCCTTTGGCTCGGGTCATGATCTCAGAGTCTGGAGATCGAGCCCCGCATCGGGCTCTCTGCTCGGCGGGGAGCCTGCTTCCTCCTCTCTCTCTGCCTCTCTGCCTACTTGTGATGTCTCTCTCTGTGTCAAATAAATAAATTAAAAAAAAAAAAAAAAGCTTTTCATGAGACCCTTTAGATATATATCTGTGGTTCATATGCTTGGGAATGACTGTCAACACTATCTTGGAGGGTTTAGAGATAAAGTTTCCAAAGGAATTGTTAAAGTAGACTTCCAGGATCCTGGTTGGGGGAAAGCGTCATTCAGGCTAGGATTGTTAGCAAAGCCTTAAGGTGGGGGTAGTTGAGTCCCTAGAGGAATGTCACTCTGCCTGTTTTAAGGGTTTGTCAGTAGATAAGGAAATTTAATAATTTTTCTTCTGCCTCTGTTTCCCACATCATATTGATGTAACACTACAAGTAGAGGCTTTAGTCAACCATAAACATCCCTCCTGGTAAAAGGAGCCTCAAAACTCCCAGTGGGACAGTGCCTGACTGGAATGACTTTACATCAGGTTCAGAGTGTCTTAGAGACCAAAAGCCACCCATAGGTGCTGGGAGGCCAACTTATTAAATACTGGGCTGTGCTTATAGATATGCCTGACATATATTTAAAACCTATCAAGCTTTAAACTTAGCTACTCTAATGCCTGACCCTGACCATCATAATTCTACAGAGCATAACTGTCTAGAGATTACTGATCTTGTTATTCTAGTCAATGAGATTTAGAAAATTCCCCTCTCAAAATTTGAGACAGCAGTTAGTTTACTGGTGGCAACAGTTTCATGGAAAAGGGAGCAAGAAAACTGGGTGTGCTGTAGTACTCACTTGTGCTTTGCAATTGGCCAAGCCTTAAAAATTAATATTTATACTGACTCCAAATATGCTTTCCAATCCTGCATGCTCATGGAGCAATTTGGAAGAAGAAGGGATTATGATCAAGCCATAAATCCCCAATCATATATGGGCTGAAATTGCTACTCTTCTTAAGGCTGTACTCATACCCAAGGAAGTAGCTATAATCCACTTCAAAGGACATCCAAAGGAGATTACCTTAGAATCTAAAGGAAACAGTTTGGTAGACCATGCAGCCAAGCAGGCAGCACAGAATAAACAAATACGAAGTCTTGTACCAGTCTGAACTCCAATAAAGTCCATAAGACCAGTCTATTCAGACCGAGAAATTCACATGGCCCAGGAACAAGGATATTCAAAAATGCACAGGACTGTCTTGCTGACAATGAAGGAAAAGATCTTTATACACAAAAATAAGCAGTGGAAGGTAATACTGGGTTTACACCAGGCTGCTGATTTGTGTAGAAAGCCCACGGAGGTAAGGAAAACAAACAAACAAACAAACAAAACAAAAAACCAACTTTGCTAAGAAAATTTGTCCCTAGATTTGGACTCTCCTGGTACCTACAAAGTGACAGACTGTCTTTTATGAAACAAATTCAAAAGATGACCCCCCAAAACTGAAGAGCCCTTGATACCTTGACTGCAGTTAAAGTGATGAAGTTTTAGAACATAGGTGAGGTTCAGTGGGGTGAGGTCCAGAGCTGATGACCAAGAAAGAATTCTTGAGACATATTTGGTACAAAATCGTGGTTTATTAAAGCACGGGGACAGGACCCGTGGGCAGGAAGAGCTGCTGCCCTGATATCCTGAGGAGTGGCTGATTAAGTTGGGTAGGTGAGGACAAAGGGGGTGTTCAGAAGGGCTGTCATGGTAAAGAAGACTGTCAGGATACTGAAGTCCCGGTTATTGTCAAGCCACGGCTGTTTTTCCCTCTAATGAGGCACTAACATGAAGACAGTTGGCAGTTTCCTGGTGGAATGTCACATTCCTCCTATCACACATCCTTGTCAATGAGCTTTAGCTTTAGAAGAAATTCAACTTTATTTACATTTCCTTCCACTTCAGCCTCCTTCAGTTTTATGGAGGGGAGGGCGAAGTTAGGGCTTTAGGAGCTGAGTTACTGGTCTCTGGAAGTTAGGCTGTTGATAAGATAGCTTCTTTGTTGTAAATCACTAGGACATTTGTAGACCGAGGGAGACTCCTGTCTTGCAGGATTGTGATCTCTGCAAGTTAACTACTTGTTTTTCTTTTAGGGCAGCCAGGAGTGCCTGAGGGATGTCACAGGTGTCACCAAGGGGGCGTGGTGTAAGGTGCCAGCTTTTGCTTTGTCCTCAGCCAGCCTTCTGCTCCCTCATCAAAAGGAGGCCCCAAATTAGATGGCTGTCTGCTAGGGGGACCCAGTGGCTATGTGGCTCTAATTTGTGTCCATGGCTTCCCTCAGGCTGGAGGGGCCACTGTGCTCTGGGTTTTGCCTGGATACACAGATGCATGATTAACACCATGACCTACCAGCCAACCTTCTAAGTGTATTTTTATTCTTGTTTCCTTAATTAATTTATTTGACAGAGAGTGCACAAGCAGGGGGAGTGGGAGAGAGGGCTCTCTCTGACGTGGGGCTCCATCTCAGGACCCTGAGATCATGACTCAAGCTGAAGGCAGATGCTTAACAACAGAGCCACCCAGGTGTCCCTAACCTTACAAAGTTAAAACTGGTGGACACATTCTGTGTCTCATTGGTAGGACCACTTAATTTTTTTTTTCCTCTTTGGGACTGGAGGTGGTTGTTTGACACAGGAAAGCTCTTAAGTGCATGATCAAAGCCAGAATGACTCTCAGAATAGCATTTCTCTACTAAATACTTAAGTAACACGAATGCATGAAGCAGTTTTACTGACTAGAAAGGTGTTAGATGTTGTAACAGCTGCACGAGGTAGAACGTGTGCTATCCTGAAAACAAAATGCTGTGCACACAGTCTAGATGACCACGAAAGTATTTCTGGGTTTCTAACAGACATGGACACTCAGATTGGCATGTAACAATCGCTCTCCTTCCTTCAATGCTTAGTGAAACTCCTAGAGTCCAGGAGATTTGGTCAACTATCGGAGGACTCTTATTTAGGGTTCTTTTTGTGTTGTCATTTTGTCCCAAGTCTCCCCACTTGGTGCTGAGATGCCTTATCTGCCATGACTTCAAACTCACAGATGATCCTTTCCACCCAGGATGTCCACACACACAGTCTCCCTTGGATTCAGCTGCTTCTGCTTCATAAGTCATGTCTGCATAAGCCCCAAATGACCAATGTTGACCCAGAGGTAGGGACATCACTATGTATCTATTCAGCAGGTAGAAGTTACAAAAGATGAGAACTTGCACTCTGAGCAACCTTCAAGATTTAAGGGTAGAAACTGTTCGGCGGGGGGGATGGTATGAGAAATAAAGGTGAAGAAAGATTATTATATTTCCTCACAATTACAACCCACTGACAAGTCCTTGATACAGGCAGAGTTGCCCTCCCTCCAGGGATCCAACTTCCTCCCAGCTTAACATGTTGCCAAGGGCAATAGGCAATCTTAGCCCAACCCCCAGGATCCTGTCAATCTCCTTCAACATATAAAAACTGCTTTGGAATCGTCCTTTTTCTCTACCCCACAAAATACATGTTGGCAATCATCCTCCAAACTTATGACAGACCCATATACATCTGAAGGGTCTCATGCCTGAGATTTTACTAAACAGTAATAAATGACCTTTCCTAACAACAGCTAGCTCCCTCAAGGTTTTGGAAACCTTGTTTCCAAAATATCTGGGAGGCTTAAGCTATCCCTACCCTCCTCAGAACATGAAAGTGTATAATAGGTCACTTCTCATGATCCCAGGGCAACTCTTTCTGCCCACAGGTCCTGTCCTCCAGCTTTAATAAAACCACATGTTCACACCAAAGGCCTCTCAAGAATTCTTTATTGGCCATCAGTATTGGAACCCTAATGCCTTTTCTGCCTCATCTATTGGGAAGAGAGATGAAGCCAGACATTAACTTTTTAGATCATGAAAAGTTGCCCCAAAGGATTGGCCAACCATTGTTGGACATGCATTTCCTATTTCCTGCAAATATATGTCCCCTGTTTGAAATTCTAGATCCCTCCCTCCTCCTCCTGTCACAGTGGCACAGAAGTTCCAGTCACCTGTCTTTGAGCCTCATGTCCTTCAGTTTCCCATAATCAAGATTGATTTTTTTTTTTAGTCTCCTTAAACTGTCTTACATCATTTTAATTATTAACAGGCCAAAGAACTCAGAATGGAGCAAGAAAACCAAGTTTTCCTCTCCTAAATTCACTTCTGCTGTATGGCCCGACCTCCACGCTTCAGCCCCCAAATCCAATGTGAACCCGGAGCTGGGGATCAAGAGGAACAGCAGCCCCATCGCTTTGCCGGCAAAGGAGGCCTCAGCAGGTCAGGCCGGCAAACCTGCAGCGCCCCCGGAGGAAGGGGCTGGGGTTTGTGGGGAAATAGAGAGTCTCACCAGTTTCTGCAGGAATTGTGTCTGCACTTCCTGCCCTGTTCACCGTGTTGTCAGCATGGAACCGGGTTCCTGAAACAAAGAAGGGCTGAGAAGGGGAGAGGGGAGGTGTTTGAAGAGGGGAGGTTTGGAGGGGAGAGGCAAAGTGTCATTTAGTTTGAAATGGAGTCTCCCTGAAGCATTAATGCAGCCATTTTCATTTCTGTTCAGCTTGATGCTCTGAAGTGGTTTCCATTTCAGTCACCAGGACAGCTGTGGGAAGACCACTTCATATGTTCCAGTGAGAAACTATTCGGTACTTTTTAGAATGGGTAAAATAATGAAAAAGGCTAAAACACCATATTTCGTGGAGAATGTTGAGGAATCCGAATTCTCCTATATTGCTGATGGTATGGTAAAAGTACATTCAGTTTGGAATACTATTTTGGAGTTACATATGAAAATAAACATTTACCTAATGAAGGGGAGCATTTTGTACCCCTAAAATACATCTCTGGCCTACGGATTATATTAGGCTGGTCTTTTAAAGAAAGGGTAAAAGAAAAGCTCTGAAACCCAGGTTTCCCTTTGTGAGAGACTTTGCATTGATAAGGGAAAACTTCATTTTAAGGGTGTTTCCCCCTGAGTAGCGGAAAGAGGGAGAAGGTGTCAGTCTCCAGAAACTCTGATCAGTGGAGAAGACATGGATCTAAATGTGGTCACAACCACAGCCTTGGTTTCCCTTCTTTGCGGGTTCTCCTCCCCAGATGCTTCCCAATAGCATCACCTGTGCAGGTTCAAGAAGGTTCTTATCTGCTGCTCCTCCCCCTCAGAGTCTGTCCATCCATTTGGTGGAAACAACATCGTTGTGTTACTAAGCGTGGCAGGAGATCCTCAGTGGGCCAGAGGTAAGCACGAGGGCTTCTGGTGGTTTTATGGGAGTGGAGAGCAGAGTTTGGCTCACGGAGAGGTAAGGCAGTCTCTGCTGCGTGAGTGTGGGAGGGTCAGGTCCATGCAGCGCATGGTCCCTATGCTGAAGCTCAATTTGTGGGCATTCTGTGGGAGGGGAGCCCCCTGAAAGCTGAGAAGGAAAATTCAAAGATTAGTCTGGCAGTAGGAGCTTATTTGAATAGCTCCTGATACAAAGGACTAGGAATTTGGGCCTTTGCTGTGCTTCAGTGTCCTGCCTTCAGGGAAGCAGTTTTGGTAAGAGAAATCTGTGTTCTCGCAAGGCTGACCCATCCAGCAGGGAATCCCTGTCTCGGCCCCAGGCCCATTCCGGATTTTCCCCCCTTTCCCGCCGTCCAAGGCCACAAGAGTGGCACAGATGAGGAAGTAAAATTGTATAAACTCCCCCGTTTGTTTGTGCCCAGGGCTCAGACCCTGGGAGAATGGTCACCCTCCTCAGAGTCTGCTGGTGTTAAGTAAACTCCGATCCCCACGGTCTCCCAGGGCCGCTTGGTTCTTCTGCAGGATCTAGCCAGGTCCCAGAACAGTTTCCAGATGCACAGGCTCTGTTGGTGGCCTGAAGGGTGTTTTCTCCTGATGCTGCTGTGATTTCTCTGCAGATATCTTGTGAGAAAGAAATCTAGAGAACGAAGGGAAAGAAGAAATGGCCAGTTCTCAGGTAAGCCTGGTGTCCCAGGAGAGGCCGTGTCATGTTTTCCTCCTGAAATTCCTCACTTTTAGAAATTACAAATTTTGGTTCCTGTAGTTCTAATGTTTCTACCTTCTGTTTTCACCTATTTTGAAGATCTTTCCAGAAATGATACTCAAGACCAGGTCTTCAGAACCCTTCTCCTCTGCCTCAAAGCAGCCCCTATAGAGATTGTAGGTGATTGAACTGTGTATATATATCCTCTGTTTTCATGAGATTCGTATTCTGAATTCCTGTTTTCAGACCACAAAAAAAAAAAAAAATACCAATGATGGTGTGTCCTTGGTTGTGCCTTGGCACCGAGATCACTTTTCTTTATCTCTTCTCCTCAAATGCATGTTGGCCGTCATCCTCCATGCATGTCCCCCACTGATACAGATCTGCAGGGTCTTTGGTCCCAGGTTTCACTCAACAGTAGTAAGTGATCTCATCATCACACCAGCCGGGCCCTCAGGGTCCTGGGAACCTTGCTTTCAGCTTCCTCGGTGATGGCTGTGCTCCTGAGCCACTCACCATTTTAGTGCAGACTGAGTTCCTGCTCACACCCCAGTGCAGCGCCTCTGACCCGTGGGGCCTGTGCATCATCAGGAAGACCACAGCTTTTGCACCGAAGATATCTCAGTAATTGTTTCTTCATCATCCACTCCCATGCCCCAAGATTTCACATCAGAAACATGTCAAGAATTCTTTCTTGACCATTGGCTCCTCTCCTGCATGCCAACAGTTTGCAGTGGACAAAGAGGGCCGTGACTTCTGTGTAGTTGATAGAGTTGACTTCTGGGAATGAAAGGAGTGAAAATTCTCAACTAGCAGCCCTCTGCCTGGTAGGCTTTTCTTTTACTCCACACCCATGTCAGGGAGAAGGAAAGGTAAGGTCTGGCTCTACATGGTGACACTAACTTCCTCTTCCATCTTAGGGACCATCGTGAACTCTGTCAATGGCCACTTGATGACTGTGGTATTTATTTCAGGAACTGCTGACATTCAGGGAATTCTCTCAGGAGGAGTGGGGACACCTGACCCACACTCAGCAGGAACTGTACAGTGATATGATGTTGGAGAACTACAGACACCTCCTCTTCTTGGGTGAGGAAGTCTCCTTCCAGATTTCCCAAACCTGACTGAGGGTTTTGTTCCTTCCTGTGAAGAATGCCTCTTGGGAGATTTCTCTCTGAATGACTGGAATTCGGATCCAAGAAGAAAGGGAAATAAGTAGGGGTTTGTAGATGGAGAGAAAAATCATGATGTTTCTTTTCAGCCTTGGCTTCTCCTTCCTCAAGGTAACATCACCCCTGTTGTAGATTAGTGGCAGTTCTCAACATCTAGTGACACAGAATGGTGCTGCTCACATCTTAAACTGAAATTTCCCCTGCTTATTACCATGTCTACTACTTGGAAGTGGAGGTCGGGATGTGAACACTGGACATGCCTCCTGTGTGTTCTAAAGGGATTGTTGGGCAACAGTTTTGGGGAAACCATTTTCTAGAATTCTACAGTGTCCCTTCTTCTCTGCTGAACACAAACCTGATGGGAAGTTAGAATCCGCAGCAATAGTCATTTTCCTTTTTCCTCATAAACGGGTCTCACTGTGTCAAAGCCAGACCAGATTATGTTTTTGGAGCAAGAGAAGCAGCTCTGGGATGTGAAGAGAAAGGAAACCATAGGCTTCCATCCAGGTAGGTGGGAATGAATGAGGCAGATGACAGACGGGAGGTCCAAGTCTGATGGAGGAAGGTAGACCTTAAGCTGTGGTTTGAATCTCTCTCCCTGAATGAAGATTAGTTGGAGACATGCCCAGTTTCTTTTTTCTCTCTCTCCCAGAGGGACATCTGCTCTCCAACATTATCAAACTTTCTATCAAGATTTCTCTAGGGATTCTCCTTCAGCTCCAGTGATGGTCTGTCATGTCCACCAGGAGGGTCAGGAGACTCTGCTTGGAGGGTGAGAGCCCCCTAAACTGAGAGCTTCTCTAGGTGGGTCAGATGGTTGGACACTTGCCTTCAGCTTTGGTCATGATCCAGGGTCCTGGGATCGGGTCCCGCATCGGGGGTCCCTGCTTGGCAGGATCCTGATTCTCCCTCTCCCACTCCCCCTGCTTGTGTTCCCTCTCTCGCTGTGTCTCCTTCTGTCATATTAATAAATTAAAAAAAAAAAAAAAACGAGACTCAGGAACTGCATCAGATAACAAAGCACCATCCAAAAATGGACAGTGTGTAGTTTTATCTCCCTTCAAAAGTTCTTTTTTAAAAATATTAACTAATACATGGGTGCCTGGGTGGCTCAGCAGGTTAAGCCACTGCCTTTGGCTCAGGTCATGATCCCAGGGTCCTGGGATCGAGTCCCGCATCAGGCCCCTCGCTCAGCAGGGAGCCTGCTTCTCTGTCTGCCTCTCCCTGACACTCTGCCTGCTTGTGCATTCTCTCTCTCTGACAAATAAATAAATAAATGAAATCTTTAAATAAAATAAAATATTAACTAATACAGAAGCTTCCACTCTATGTGTTCTATTCCTCAGTGGTGGAACAATGTAATGTCTCTATTTGTTTCCTAGCCTTCCCACATAAATAATGCTATTGGGGAACTAGAGTATTTAGAACTCAGATCTTGTCACCTTTAATAAAGCCCCAGTCATTACCTAACTCAAAAAATGAGCTTTATGCTTTTTGTCAATAAAGTTATGTGTATATTTGTATGTATTTGGATATCATACATACATACTCTGTGATTCTTCCTGTTTAATTTCTCACCTTGGTGAGTGGTCATTGAATGTTGCACTATGTCTAGATGAGTTGTCATCAACACAGAATTAATTTCA
Source organism: Martes martes (assembly GCF_963455335.1). NCBI lineage: Eukaryota > Metazoa > Chordata > Mammalia > Carnivora > Mustelidae > Martes > Martes martes. The sequence continues at coordinate 55,201,709 of NC_137905.1, read as the reverse complement.
TCAGGTATTTGTGGGCTAATTTTGATTCTCTCTGCATGAGAGAAAAGACTTTCTGGAATTGAAAGTAATTTTGAAACATTTTATAGCTCTGTACAGTGTTTTGGTATTAAATAAGAAAGATATATTTTATCTTTAATTGTAGTATTATACCATGATATGCCTTGGTACCTTCCTCATTAACTTTTGTGTCTTCTGTGAGTATTTTCATTGTGGTTACCTTACAGATTGCTTAAAACAACTTAGAGGTAAAACAAGGATTTTCAATCTCATACTGTCAATTGCACACAAAACTCTTCATCCCTTCTCCACCCCTGCACCCACTTTGTTACCGATATCACAGATTCAGTCTTTAGGTCGCATGCCTTATTACCCACATCAAAGATTTTCATACTTTTTTACAAACAAAATTCTGTAGCAGTAATAAATGTCAAGGATACCTAATTACAACACTTACAACACTACAGGTTTGTGTAATTATCTAAGTATTTATGTTTAGAAGACAACTTTGTGTCCTCGTGTGGTTGCAGTTTGCAGTTTCTGTGTAGAATCCTTTTCATTTCGTCGAGAGCGTGCTCCTTTTACGTGTCTCAGAGGACAGGTCTACCGGTAAACTTAGAGCATTTTTACTTGGGAATATCTTCATTTCTACATCTGTGGGAAAGAGTTTTGCCTGATAAAGTACACTGAGTGGCCATTTTTTATCTTGCAGTACCTGAGTACTCGATGCCGGCCCCATTCCTGTCAGGCCCGCTGAGAATCATAGAGGAGAAGCTTGCAGTTTTTCCCTATTGAATAGGTTTGATTTCAGCTTTTCATACATCTATGGCATTCATTAGGTTGAGGGGTTTCCTTCTCTCTCTCCATTGAGTGTTTTTAATGTGACATGTTGTCTGCTGTGCCCATATTTGTATTCTGTCTCCCTTAATATGATCATGTCATTTTTGATCTTCATTCTGTTAACGTGGAGTCTTCAAGTTATGGTTTCCTGTATGTTGGAGCGCCCTTAATTCCTGGACCGTTTCCTACTTGATGATCTTGCAAAAAGGGAAAGTGTGCTGTTGATTCAGATTGCTATTTATTGTGGACTTTGAGTGACTATTCCTCACAGGTAGAGTTTTGCAAACTTTGTCATTTGTAGTGTCTTCGTCTAGCTTGCATGAGCTGGTAATGCTGGTGCCACAGACAGAGTGTTCTGCTAGTTTCCCTGATCGTCACTCCTTGGAAATGTTTGAGGAGATTTGCAGTCCTTTCTCCTTCAGTGTCTGTCTGTATATAAACTGAATTCAGCTGGCACACAATGTTTGTTTATTGGGAGTTTTTTCTTTTATTCATCCTTCATTCTGCTTTGTGCTTATAGATCAGTTATTTATTAATTTTTTTGAATGATGGAGTCTAAATTGATTGTATAACCAATTTGAATTTGTTTTGAAGTTCATACTCATCTTTTGGTATGAATTCGTGGGCACTGATTACCCATTGTTGCCTTTATAAGTGCTTTTATTCCTACGGTCATTTATACTGTATCTACTTTTACTTCTTCACCTCTCATTTTAGTCAGTCTTTTCTCTATTATTCTTAATTTAGTTCATGGGTTGTCAATGATGTTGATCTTTTCTGACAAACAACTCTTCCTATGGTTGATATATTCCCATTTTTTTGGTTCTCTGTTTGGTTCATTTCAGTTTTCTGTTTCAGTTTCCATCATTCTGCTAATTTTGCACTCATGTAACCCCTTTTCTGATGGTTAGAGATAAAGGAAATTGATTTTTGAGACAGCAAATATGTGTGACCATACTGCAGAATTATATATTAGGATATATGGTCAGTATGTTGTGTGCCATGTTATGTTTCCACGGAGAAATGAAGTCCTGATGAGTCCTTCTCAGCCATCTTTCTGACATTGTCTGATTGACTTGATGCTTCTATATTAGCATTCAAGGGTATATTCTTCTGAATGTAGTAAGTGCAACGATTTTATTTGAAATCTTTCAGCTATATCTTCATCTAACATGCAGAGTTTCCCCCTAAAGTACAGCATAGAAGGTTCTTTCCAGAACGGACCAATGCACAGTTACAAACATAGTGCTGTTGAGATCTTACACTTACACACAGACTGGGGCAATGATGGAGACAGTGAAGGGCATCAAAGAAATCCTGGACGATACACTCAAACCAAGGAAATTGTCCTTAATGAGAATCTCACTGCCCCAAAAGGTGAAGGATATAAACTGCTGTGTAAAACCTCCCTTTTAAAATCAACTGTTTCTGCGGAGCAGTGTGTTTCTGGAGCACAAGCTCCAATCAGATATTCAAACATAGCTATTTGTGGACAGACCATTTGGAACATCTGGAAAGTAACCGAGCCCATGCTGAGAATAATGATTTGAGCCATTTGGAAGATAGGATTGGCCTGACCTTTCAGCCAGATGTTTCTGATCATCAGACATTGAGAAATGAAGAACAAAGTGCTCAGTGGGATCCATTTGAGAGGGGCTTCACTGAGGAGTCAACCCTCCAGAATGGCCAGAGGCTTCTCACTGGAGGCAGACTTGCTCAGTGCACTGAATCTGAGAAAACATTGAACCAGAGCTCCAGTGTTCACAGATGTGTCAGGGCTAGGTTTGCAGAGAACCATTATGAATGTGATAAATGTGGGGAAGGCTTTCATCCAAGCTCTAACCTCAGTATACATAATGGTCACCCTTTGGGAGACAGTCCTCATAAATATAATGAATGTGGGAAAGCTCATAACCAGTCCTCCAGTGTTAGTGATCATCAGAGAATTCATGAGGGAAAAAACCCATTCAGATGTAATAAGCCAGGGACCATGACTAGTCAGTCATCAAGCCTAAATATCAATTAGATAATTCCTAGAGGAAATGACACTTACATTTTTAAGGAATGTGGTAAATCCTTTGACTGCCACTCAACACTATCTCAACATTAGCAAATGCATACTGGAGTAAAAATGAAGTATGAAGAAGGTGGTTAAACCTTTAAGGACTGTTCATCAGTAAATGGACATAAGCAAATCTGTACTGGAGGGAAACTTTATCAATGTGAAGAATTTGGAAGGGCACTTAACCACAGCTCAAAGCTTATGCAACATTGTAGAATTCATAATGGAGAGAAACCTTACCAATGTGAAGAATGTGGCAAGGCCTTTAAACAGAGCTCAAAGCTGACCCAACATCAGATAATTCATACTGGAGAGAAACCTCATGAATGTCCAGAATGTGGCAAGGCCTTTAACTGGTCTTCAGACCTTACTCAACAACCTATATTCACACAGGAGGGAAACTTTTACAATGTCAAGTATGTGGTAAGACCTTTAACTGGTCTTCAGACCTTACTCAACAACACCAAACTCATAGTGGAGAGAAACCTTGCCAATGTCAAGAATGTGGTGTGTCCTTTAGCCGGGCTTCAGCCCTTACTCATCATCATAGAATTCATAGTGGAGAGAAACCTTATCAATGTCAAGAATGTGGCAAGTCCTTTAAACAGAGCTCAGTGCTTACCCAACATCACGTAATTCATACTGGAGAAAAACCTTACAAATGTCAAGAATGTGCAAAGGCCTTTAAGTCGCCCTCAGAGCTTATTAAACATCAAATAATTCATACTGGAGAGAAACCTTACCAATGTAAAGACTATGGGAAGGCCTTTACATGGCTCTCATCACTTACTAAACATCACCGAATTCACACTGGAGAGAAACCTTACCAATGTAAAGACTGTGGGAAGGCCTTTATGTGGCTTACTAAACATGACCAAATTCACACTAGAGAGAAACCTTACAAATGTCAAGAATGTGGCAAGGCCTTTGTCTAGGAGGCACACCTTACTAAACATAGAACTCATACTGGAAAGAAACCTGACAAGTGTATTTAATGTGGCAAAGCTTTTTAACATGCAAACAACCCTCACTGGACATGAGAGAATTCGTACTGGAGAGAAACCTGCAAATGTAATATATATGAGAAAACACCCAAGGACTGCTCCTCCCTTACTGCATATCTGATTTTATCTAGGAGAGTAACTGTACACAGAGAGAGCATGTGTCTGAACTCTCAAAGGAACTCCCAACTTACTTAACATCCTAGTTACCATATAGGAGCAAAACTATAAAATGTAAACAAAATGTAAAATGTAAAGGGTTTTTGGAATTCAGTCCTTACTCAGTCTCACAAAATGCATATGAGTTTCAAACCCTTGTAACATAATGTGGATAGACGTTCATTTTAATATACACTGGATATTATGCACCAGAGAGTGCATTCAGGAAAGTAACTTGAATGGTATAAATATTTAGAGGACTATTTAATTGCACATTAAATTCCAATAAATGGGGATGCCTGGGTGGCTCAGTTGGTTGAGCGGGTGCCTTCGGCTCAGGTCACGATCCCAGCGTCCTGGGATCGAGTCCTGCATTGGGCTCCTTGCTCAGCAGGGAGCCTGCTTCTCCCTCTGCCTCTGCCTGCCTCTCTGTCTGCCTGTGCTCACTCTCTCTGACAAATAAATAAATAAAATCTTTAAAAATAAATAAATTCCAATAAATGTAACATAAATCAAGTAAAAAGACTTTATTCACTCTATTCAGATATTAATCTGTATGAAAATAGTGATTATTAGGAAAATTCAAACATTTAGAACATATATATGGTATTCTGCTTCAACAGATTTAGTGAATGGACTTTTACATATGTATAAGGGATTTCAATATTTTTATGTTTTACATTGACCCTATGTGACTTTTGTGACTAACAATATTCATGTATTTTACTCTGAAATCTCTCCTGAGAATCCCTTTACTCCTACTGAATATGGAAGAGCATGTGGCTGATTGTTGCTCCATCAAAGATACCAGATCCCCTGCTACGTTAAGTGGATGCATGCATGCTTAATTACTATGGAAGATGTAGGACCATATAATATACAACATATGAGGAAAATCTCTGTGGAGATGCTTATGGTTAAAATATTGATGTAAGTTACCATAAGTAGGTGTTCAGAACACATATTACTCCATGTTTTAAACTAAAGAACTTCCTCAATATTAGAAATAGAAGGTTTTACTAATTGTTCTTTAAGAAAAAGGAGGTGGCAGGCAGTACACTACTGAGGCATCTTTGTAAGCACCATCCATTCGTAGTATGACTTGATGTGGTTAAATGAGGAAATCCTGACAGATGAGAAGCAGGGTAGCTAACCCTTCCCTACAGTGCCATACCATTGAACATGCACATTTCTTAGAAATGTACCTCAGTCCTGAAATTTTTGGAAATAGGGACTCCCACATCCTTCCGACAACACGTGAATGCTTCTGCACATGTGTATTCTGTATTTCGAATGGTGATGATAGACTGGATTTGAAATACATAACTTAGTGTATGTCCTGCCTGCGGGTGAGCGGTGTGAGGACAAGGAGCTCAGTTGCTGGATTTAAGGACATTTTCTCCTGATGCAGCTGTGATTTCCCCACAGATCCCTCATGAAGATGAAATCTAGAGGTGGAGGTGAAGGCAGGAATGGCCGGTTCTCAGGTGAGCCTGGTGTCCCCGCGGAGCCGTGTCCTCTGTTTCTCCACAGACCCTCACGTTTAGAAGCTGTAGATGAGGATGCTTCGAGTCCAGGTGCTTCTCGCTTCTGCGTTCACCTGTTTTTAAGATCTGGTCAGAAGTGATACTCACGTTTAGGTCTTTAGAATGCTTTTCTGTGTCCCAGAGCCTTCTGTCCTGTCCCCAGCCTGGCTTCGATAGGGCATCAGTCGTTGTCACTTTGAATTAAAGTTCCGCTAGGAGTGACAATATTCCATTGGTGGCAGATCCAGAGGGGAAGGTGTCGAGTCCGATATTCCTGTGGCTGATGAGGTCTGGTCCTGGGATATCAGGGAGGGAAATTATTTCTCATTCGGGCTCGTCTGGATTCTCGATCAGCTGTATGCAGCCGGGGACTGTTGGTTGTAGCTCAGGCAGGGATCTCAGGGTCCTGGACTGGTATCTCCGCTTCTGGCTCTGTGCCCAGAGGGGAGTCCGCTTGACATTCTCTTTCTCCCTCTCCTGCCAGTCCTCCATCTCCTCTAAAGTATAAATCAATCTAGTGGACCGAGGGTGGTTCCGTTGGCTAAGAGTCTGCTTTCTGCCTTCAGCTCAGGTCGTGGTCCCGGGGACGTGAGATCCAGCCCCACTTCGGGCTCCCAGTTGGGCAGGGATCCTGCATCTTCCTCTCCCTCTGCTTTTCTGCCTTTTTGTTGTCTCCCTCTCACTCTCTTTGAAATAAATACAATCATTTTTTCAAAATTTTATTTATTGTGGCACCTGGGTGGCTCAGTAGGTTAAGTCTCTGCCTCCAGCTCAGGTCATGATCTCAGGGTCCTGGGGTCCAGCCCCACATCAGGCTCCAGGATAGGCAGGGATCCTGCTTCTCCCTCTTCCTCTCCTGTTCTGCCTGCTTGTGCTCTCTCACTTGCTCTCTTTGAAATAAATACAATCTTTGTAAAAAAATTTTATTTATTTGTAAGAAAAAGAGTGAGAGAACAAGTATGGTGTGCTATGGACAGAGGCAGAAGGCTCCCCGCTGAGCAAGGACACCCCCCAACCCCCTGCAATGTAGGAGGAATTCCCAGGACCTTGTGTCTTGGCCTGAGCAGAAGGCTGATGCCCACTGACTGAGCCATCCAGGTGCCCCTATAAATAGAATCTTTAAAGAAGATGAAAATAAAAATAAATCTTAAAAATTAAAAGAAAAGAAAGGAGTAAACTAGGTATTACTAGCACAGGGACACTGTGCTGTCTCAGTGTAGTGTCTCTGTCAGTTGCTTAGGGCCCCAGAGTGGGTCCATGATTGGCTGGAAGCCCGTCTGGCAGCACTGCTGGAATTCCCCTGAGGCAGGACAAAGGTGGTGGAAGTTTCCTGAAGACCTAAGAGAGGAGCAGGCAGGAGGGCACAGGAGAGCTTGTCTGCAAGTGGCAGTGTGTGGGGGTTGCTTTTCAGGAGAAGGAAGGTGAGGAGTTATGGGGAACCTGTGGGACTTGCTCCTTTCTGCTCACTGTACCTGGTTGTCAGAAGCCCATTGGTTCCTTAGGGTCTTGGGAATTTTGAGGTGGGTCCCCTGCTGGGCCTGTCTGGACTCAGCCAAGGGGATGCTGGGGCCCTTCCTCCACTCCTTTGCCCAAGTTGCTTGCCTAAAAGCAGCCTCTACAGATCCTATAGTGATTGAATTGTTTATGTATATCTACTGTATTTCCAAAATCAGATTTATATTCTGAAATCCCGTTTTCAGTCCAGTGGAAACACCAGTGGTGATGTGTCCTTTGATTTACATTAGGCAGTGATGACATTTGTTTCTATTCAGCTGATGTGAACCTCTTTTATTGGCTTGGTGTGTAAGGGCCTATTTAGTCAGAGTGGCCCCACCTTGGTTGAACAGCCATTTTGTTGTTTATGCAGTAAAACTTTAATTGACCCTTCCCCTCCTAGGGGAACTTACTTAAAAGCAAGTTCTGGGTACCAGTCCCAGGTAACAAAGCCCAAATACAAGTGTGAGTCCAGTCAGGTGGAGATAACAGCCTGAATGCAGCATTGAGTCGGTCTGGTCAGGTGGAGACATCCAATCAGTGGGACGTGCATACTGTCTCCAGAGCTTACCAAGGAGTGTGGGCCCCATATTTTGGGCACCAGTTCTCGCCAAGGTGATAGGCTAGTTCAATGTCTACTATGGGGTGAATTGTAGTTCAATTGGCCACCCGTGTGTGACCTAGCATGACTGTGTACCTTTCTCTGTGTATTGAAATCTCATTGACCACCTGTGTGTGGCCATGTTCAACCACATGGCCTTTGCTCTATAAAAGTTAGTCTGTGAGGCAGGGAGGGGTCGCCCTGTTTGTAAGAGGTGTGGCCCTGAACGTTAGGTTTGATTCTTGATGCTTATTGTGAAATAAAGCTTTGCTTGACCTTTGCTTTTTATCAGTCTCGCTCCTTTAATCACTGACCGATTATTGGGGGGACCTAACAGGTGCTGTCTGCCAGATCCTCCCCTGTCATGTTCCTATTTTCCCTCCTGTCATTTGTAAGGAACATAGGATACTGAGGAATATGCAGGAACTATCGCACTTCAGGTGTAAACTTCTTTCTTCTGTGTTTCTCTTGCTTGTAGGTTCATTCTTTCTCTTTTTCTTTCTTTCCTTCCTTCCTTCCTTCATTCCTTCTTTTATTTTTTTTAAGATTTTATTTATTTATTTATTTGACAGACAGAGATCACAAGTAGGCAGAGAGGCAGGCAGAGAGAGAGGAGAAAGCAGGCTCTCCACGGAGCAGAGATCCCGATGCGGGGCTCGATCCCAGGACCCTGGGATCATGACCTGAGCCGAAGGCAGACGCTTTAACCCACTGAGCCACCCAGGCGCCCCTCATTCCTTCTTTTAAATGTTTTCTCAGCTGAGAGAGAGAGCACAAGAATGAGGAAAGGGAAAGAGGGAGAAGCAGATTCCCCACTGAGTCTGGAGACCAACTCAGGGCTCCATCCCAGGAGCCTGGGATGGTGACCTGAGCTGAAGGCAGACCCTTAAACAACTGAACTATCTGGGTCCCCCTTGCTTGTAGTTTCTGAGGAGGAGAACAAAGCCAAAGAGGTGTGGATAAAATTAAATTTCCTTCAACTTCCAGTCTGTTGATAAATACCTGAGAAAGGCAGAGTAGGACATTCCTCAGGGAATTCACAACTGACCCAAGGTTAATGTTTTGTTGGATGCAAAAAGCAGTCTTAGCATAACAATAGACCTCCAGGATCCTGTAATTCCTCTTTAACCTATGAAAATTGCTTTGGAAACTTCCTTGAACTCTACTCCCCAAATGTAGCTTGGCCATCATCCTTTAAGCTTGTGGCCCACTGATAGGTATCTGGAGGGTCTGCTGACTAAAGTGTTACTAAACAGTGAGTGGCCTCATCAGAACACCAAGTGGGAGGCCCTGAGGGTCCTGGAAACTTGCTTCCAAATTCCTTAGAGCCTCCTGCTATCCCCCACCCCCTCCCCACCTGAAAGCAGAGAAGCATTCACTGCTCACAACTTTCCTCTCCCCTTGCGTTAGGACCACAGTGTTTGTACCACGTGTATCTCAACAATCCTTTCTTCATCATTCCCTCCAGAACCCCAGTATTTCACATCAGAAACATGTCTAGAATTTCTTGACCAAAGGCTCCTCTCCCACTGTTATGCCCGAGTTTTCGTGTCTGAGAGACCACCAAGGAGCCAAGCACTGATGCAATCACACAAGGGTTTATCAGCAAGCTTAAGCTTGGGCCCAAGTATACCCAACACATAGGAGTAGGGACTTGGACCCTGAACCAGATTACAGTCAGAATTTTTAAAGGCAGAGTAGGGGTGGATTTGGCAGTAGGTGATTGGGCCACAATCGTATCCCTATGTTCTTGTGATTTATTACAGTGCTAAGCTGTCCTGTTTCTGACATGATTTATTACAACGTCAAGCTGTCCTACTCCTGACATGACTTATTACCTTGTTAAGCTATCCTATTTCTAATTAGTTTTTGGTGTTGTGTTTTTAAAACTTCTGGTCAGTCTTCCTGGAGCCAGGGGTCATTTACCACTCACGGAGGCCTAAGATGGCTGCCGGGGCCAAGATGGCTGTACTTATGTCAAGGCTAGACCCGGCTAGACCTGAGGTGGGTTCAGCCTTGTTTTTCTTGGCCTCTACACCCACATCCCAACACTTTGCACTGGATAAGGAGGGCTGTCATCCCTGTATAGTTGATAGAGTTGACTTCTGGGAGTGAAAGGAGTGAAAGTCCTCAACCAGGCAGCCCTCTTCCCCATAGGTTTTCTTTAACTCCATACCCATCTCAGGGAGAAGGAAAGGTGGGATCTGGTTCTAGCTGGTGACATTAACTCCAACTTTCATCTTAGGAAACATCGTGAACTATGTCAATGGCCACCTGGTGACTGTGATATTTATTGCAGGGACAGCTGACCTTCAGGGATGTGCCCATAGAATTCTCTGAGGAGGAGTTGGGACACCTGACCCACACTCAGCAGCTACTATACAGGGATGTGATGTTGGAGAACAATGGACACCTCCTCTTCTTGGGTGAGGAAGACTCCTTCCAGATTTCCCAAATGCCACTCAGGGTTTTATTCCTTCTGTCTTTTTGGAGATTTCTCTTGGAATGACTAGAATTCAGATCCAGGCAGAAAGGGAAATAAGTAGGGCTTTGTAAATGGAGAGAAAAATCTTTATGATGTTTCCTTCTAAGCCTTAGCTTCTCCTTCCTCAAGGAAACATGTTATTTGTGTAGATGAGTGGTAGTTCTCAACCTTTAGTGACATAGAATGGTGTTGTTCACATCTTAAACTGAAATTTCCCCTTCTTATTATCATTTCTACTACTTGGAAGTGTAGGTCAGGATGTGAGCATTGGAAATTCCTCCTGTGTGTGTGTTTTTTTTTTTTTAAGGCTTTATTTACTTATTTGACAGAGAAAGATGATAAGTAGGCAGAGAGGGAGGGGGAAGCAGACTCCTTGCCAAGCAGAGAGCCTGATGTGGGGCTCGATCCCAAGACCCTGAGATCATGACCTAAGCCGAAGGAAGAGGCTTATCCCCCTAGGTCAACCATGTGCCCCGGCTCCTGTGTGTTCTAAAGGGACTGTTGGGGAACAGCTTTTGGGAAACCATTTTCTAGGATTGTACAATGTTGTCTCTTCTCTACTGAACACAAGACTCATGGAAAGTTAGAATCAGCACAGTCATTTTCCCTTTTCCTCATAAACAGGTCTCCTTCTGTCAAAGCCAGACCTGATGATATATTTGGAGCAAGAGAAGCAACTCTGGGATGTGAAGAGAAAGGATACTGGAGGCTTCCATCCAGGTAGGTGGGAATGAATGAGGCAGATGACAGACGGGAGGTCCAAGTCTGAAGGAGGAAGGTAGACCTTAAGCTGTGGTTTGAATCTCTCTCCTTGAATGAAGATTAGTTGGAGACATGCCCAGTTATGTTTTTTTCTCTCTCCCAGGGGGACGTCTGCTCTCCAACATTATCAAGCTCTTATATTTCTCTAGGGATTCTCCTTCAGCTCCAGCGATGGTTCATCACCTTCATAGGGAGAGCCAGGAGACTCTCCTTCGAGGGGTAGGGCCCCCCTAATCTGAGAGCTTTCTATTGTTGTGAGGGCCCTGGGGAAGGCATCCTATTTCTGAGGACCTGTATGCTACGGCCTTTGTACATTCTGGTTTTCATTATGGGACAAGTAGGTCAGGGTAGTTGTATGCACACTGGGGTTTGGTGGGGAAATTCCCAGAACACTGGAGACAGATTTTTAATGTTTTCTGGCTTATGCTTTCTAATGTATGGAGGCTTTAATCTTAGTCTTACAAAATTCAGTTTCAATAACTTCATCAGATAACAAAGCACCGCTCTAAAATGAGAAAATGTACTGCTTTATTTCTCTTCAAATGGTCTTTTTTCTTTTTCTTTCTTTCTTTTTTTTACATATAGAAATTTCTGCTCTATAAGTTCTATTCCTCAGTGGTGAAATACTGTAATGTCTCTATTTTTTTACTAAAATTCTGACATAACAAATGCTATTGGGGAACTAGCACATTTAGAACTTGAACTTGTAGCCTTTAAGAAATTCTCATTTATTACATTGTTTTTTAATAATCACATCATTGTATGATTCTTCTATGAGCTTCTTGTGACTTTGTCATGTGTGTTTTCACTTTCTAATTAGTTCTATATTAGATTTATCTTTGAATTTTTTACATCAAATGTCCTGATACGACATGGGCATGTGCTTTATAAGAAGTGAATTAGACAATTAATAATATTCCCATATAGTTTGTTTAAAATTTTTATTTGTTTGAGACAGAGAGAGAGAGAGAGAAAATGAGTATGGAGGGGAAGGGCAAAAGGAGAGGGAGATGCCAAGTCCCTGCTGAGCAGGGAGCCCAGTGGGGGGCTGGATCCCAGAACCCTGAGATCATGACCTGAACTGAAGGAAGATGCTTAACTGACTGAGCCTCCAGGTACCCTAAACCTCCATGTTTGAAAAATCCTTGTGTTCAGTAATGCAATGTTGCTTCATGGGCAATTAATCATGAGCTTTTTCTTGTACTTTCCTCAGAATGCATCAGAATTTAGCCCCAAATATTAATTTCATATACAGTGTCTCAGCATATTTTCAACATCTATGATGTTTATTCAGAAATGAAGATGTTGTTTGTTTCCTCTGTCTTAACTGAATGGACTATAGGGTTACATTCTGTGGAGGAGAATGAATATATTAATACCATAATACACGTCTTTCAAGCTTTTTAAGTGTTCATAAAATTCTCATTTACAGCTGTTTATGATTGATTTTAATGAGAATTCTTCAGGATATTATAGTCCATGAAGACATGCCAATCAATTGCTTGTTTTTCATGGGTACGTGGACACAGCTCAAAATTATGGTAATATAGAAGTTTTCCTTTTCTGTCATACATCAGTGTTTTATTTAGAATTTTGTGGGTTGAGTTTTCTCTTATTCTGGTTTGGTAATTTCCTAAGAATGTGCTTCCTTGTCTGGCTCATTCCACGACATTAGCTAGGTGTGGGTTGGGTTTTATCTGTGCAGGTTGTTAGAGAAAGAGAATTTTCAGCTCAGTATATTTCGGCATATTTCAAGACCATGTGAGTATAACTCAAAAAAGAATGAGCTTTATGCTTTTTGCCAGTAAATTATGTGTGTTTTTGTCTTGTATGTCTCATATATATACTGTGTCACCCCTACTTTTTGTCTCCTTGGTGAGTGGTCAGTGAATGTCGTGCCATGTCTAGGTGAGTTGTGATCCACATAGAATTAATTTCATCAGGTATTTTTGTGGGTGAATTTTTATTCTCTGCATGAGAGAAATACTTTTTTGAATTCTGAGTAATTTTCAAACATTTTATACTTCTGTACACTTCTGTATATACTTCTGTTTTGGTATGAAATACAAAAGATATACTTTATCTAATTAATTGTAGGATTAATACCCATGATATGTCTTGGTACCTTTGTCATTGAGTTATGCGTCTTCTATGAGTATTTTCATTGCAGTTACCTTAGAGATTCATTAAAACAACTTAGCTGTAAAACGGACCTTTTATTTTTGTTTTTATTTTTTAAAGATTTTATTTATTTATTTGACACAGAGAGAGATCACAAGTAGGCAGAGAGGTTGGCAGGGAGAGAGGGGGAAGCAGGCTCCCCACTGAGCAGAGAGCCTGGGGTGGGTCTCGATCTCAGGACCCTGAGATCCTGAACTGAACCAAAGGCAGAGGCTCAACTGACTGAGCCACCCAGGCGCCCCTAAAACAAACCTTTTAAAACTCAGTGTCAATTATATAGAAAACTCTTCCTCCTGTCTCCACTCCTGCACCCCCTCCCGACTTTGTTACCGACATCAGAAATTCTTTTATTTTGGATCCTTTATTACCCACAAATGTGATTTTTATTCTTTTTTTTTTTTTTTTTTTGAAAAGCAAACTCTGTAGCAGAAATAAATGTGACTGGTATCTCATTGCAACACAGCACGTTTGTGTAATTGTCTACATATTTACATTCAGCAGAGAGCTCTGTGTTCTCATGTGATTGCAGTTTCTGGGTAGAATCCTTTTATTTCATCTAGAAAGACTTCCTTTAATGATTCTTGTAGGACGGATCTACTGGTAAGCTTAGAGGGGTTTTTACTTGAGAATGTCTTCGTTTCTGCCTCTGTGGAAAAGAATTTTGCTAGGTGAAGTATTGTTGGTGGCTATTTTTCAGTCTTTGAGTACCTGAGTACGTACGTTATGCCGGGCCCCATTCCTATTCGGACTGCTGAGAATCCTCCTAGTGATTTTCTAGGAGCTCTTGCACAAGTTGAAGTGGATTTGCCATTGTGTTTCTTTTTAGATTTATTTATTTGTTTGTTTATTCATTTATTTATTTATTTGACAGAAAGAGGTCACATGTCGGCAAAGAGGCAAGTAGAGGGGGGAAGCAGGCTCCCTGCTGAGCAGAGAGCTGGATGGGGGGCTCAATCCCAGGACTCTGAGATCATGACCTGAGCCAAAGGCAGGGGCTTAACCCACTGAGCCACCCAGGTGCCCCTGTCATTGTGTTTCAAAAGTCTCTCTTCATCTGTGGTGTTGGGTGGGTGAATTACAACATGTCGTTAGTTGTCCCATTCTTTGGTCTGCTGTAGATACCATAGTTTTATAGGGAAGTAATTTGAAGAAATAAAATATGAAGGCAATCATAATGAAAAGATATTTACTGTAGTGCACTGGATTTATCAAGCAAACTTCTCTGTGTCTAAGTGGACCGTAATTGATGAAAAGCACATTATTCAATGGTTAACTGTATTTGTTAGCAGACCTGAAAGGATTCAGAGGCAGATGGATCTCTAAAGAGGGACAATTATTTTCAGTGTGATTCATTTTTCCTTATGACTCTATTTTGTACATGTAGACGGGTGTCCAAAGAAAGCCAGAGTAGCAGAAATTTCATCAGATAAACTAGACTTTTATCTTTTGTTTATATTGCTTTGATATCAAGGTACTGCTGATCTCACAGAATGGTTTTGAGTGTATTTCCCTATTTCAAAATTATAAGATTTTCTTTATTGCTAAGATTTTGATAAGGATTGTCGGGAATGATTTTTGTAAAAGTTAGTTTCTTTTTCTTGTCCTGAACCATGGCTCACCATCTAATACCCAGGGGTTCTACCCAATGATCACTAATCGAACAGAGTCACTACAAATATAATGGTAAGCCATAGTTACACAATTCTCAAGGACTATCAATCAAATTTTACCCTGTATATTTCTCCTGTTCTTTTGTGAGGATAGAGAACACAAACAGAGTTTTAGGGTTTTGATCTGCACAGAATGCAATGTGTCATATTAAGCTAAAGACAGATTTTGCAGTCCCAGAACTAAGTAGGAAGAAGCACATGTACATACATACGTGTGTATACATATATCTTCAAAAGGAAAAGGAATCTTGGCTCAAACCAGGTCATTTCCAAGTTTGACAAGTGACGGTTTCCTAGCAAGCAAAGAGATTCTAGATTCATAATAGAAATAGTTTTCTTCTCTGTATTGTATTGAATTTATGCTTCCTATATCTTGTGTATCTTAGTTTGAGGATCTCCCCATGTGAATCATCTCTTACATAACTGGGTTTTACTCCTGTAGGATCTACTCTGTTTTCCTTATTCCTGTGTCGACCTGTTGCTTACCTACCTTGATAGAGATTTTAACAGGAGTTCCCATGGAATGACATGGTATTCTAAATTTAATTTAAATGTGAGAGTAATTCTCCAGGGAGCATTTATAAATTCCATGTAGTTAAATTGATAGACTTCAGTCCTTCCTTTGCGATTAGAGAAGTAAGAGTTCCTTAGTTATTCTTCTTTTCCCTTCTAGGAAGTGATGTCATCCATGTTGGTCACTTCAGTGTCAGCATTTGATTAGGTAAAAACATGGAGATTTCACGAATCCTGGTATTTGTTTTTGTTTTTCTTTGTTGTTTTGTTTTGTTTTAACACTTACTTGAAGGAAACAAAGATGGGACAGGGCTGGGTGCTGAGTTGATGTTCTAACTTAAACAGAACACAGTGTTCTGTTAGGAGTGATGGAGCAGCCCAATGGAAGAGATGAAACAGATCTAGGCTGACACATTGGCCTGAATTCTTCATCTGGGGAGAGGACCCCTGTCCAAGGCTACACTACTGACTCTGAATCTAGAAAGAAAAATTGTACTTCCTTTCTTCCCAAATCCTTTCCAGTTCTTCTGTCTCATCTCTATTTCGGTGATGGAGGCATCACAGCTGACTTTCCCTCCTGTGTTTTGGAAACCTTGATGTCACTGCACTCCCCCCTCCCATCTAAGCCAGTCAGGCCCTTGCCTAGCCTTAGGAGTAGCTTGGAGTTTTCTAGTGCCATTGTAAATGGTTGATAACAGGATCACGTGAGGCCTATGTATGTTTTAAATATAATGTTGTCACCACTGCACTGGAAGAGAAGCAACAATCCATCACTGGGCCACAGGATTAGTGTAGGCATTTGGCACTGGAAGTTGTGAGGACACATAAAACATGATGTTGTGGCAGTTTGAGAGGAAGGTAAGTGCTATGGAAATGAAATATAGCAAACTCTTGAAATGTGAACAAAGATCTGGTAGAGAGGTCCCTTTGGTCACTGCAAGGCCTTTGGAAGCTACTCATGATGAGCGAATGGGACAGAGATGTGTTTCTGGGAAATGTGGCTGTCTGGGATGTCTGATGCTTTTCTCATGATGTAATGTATTCCCTGCTGGTCCTGAGGACCAGTTGCTACTGGATGACAGAGATAATTGTACTCTCTGAGGCCCAGATGCATGGAGTGTGTTGGGAGGGTGTATTGGTTGATTTAAACATGGTGGGAATAGTTTAAAGATGTTACATGACAGAGTAGATGTTGAAGCTGAAGAAGGCTGCTAGAGATTACCAGTGAGAACAAGCCAGGTGTGTGTTGTGACTTAGTTCCTGCAGAGGTTGTCAAATTTTGTCTGGTCAGAATCACCGGGAACACTTTAAATGTGGAGCCCTGTGCCCAGCCTTACATTACCATGTCAGTAGCTCTGGGATGCAGCGCCCCACCTTTCCTTTCTTACCCAGTATCAGGTGACTCTCTAGGGACTGGACCTTGCGACCCTATATCTGGGGAAACATTCATAGTTGGTTTCTTCAGGAAAGGTAGTAGCCCGTGTGTAATGTAGTGAGATACACAGGTGATGCTGAACATGTGGCAGGACTGAAGGCCATTCTCTGTTGCAGGGCAGGACCATAGACTGGACTCTGAGGCTGCCCAGATTCACTGATGAGGCTTCCTGCTCATGCAGAGCAAGAGGTTATGCTCAATGCTTGGTCAGTGCTGCTGGCTTGGTTTTCTCCCCAGAAGCCTGTTAGAGAGGCTCTGAGGTTGTCTAGGGTCTCTGTTCAGGCTTCTAGTGGGGCAGGATTGGAGGCTAGGATCAGCCATGGGAAGTGACTTAGAACGTGCATAGCTACCCAGACAGAGAACAGAGAATGCCCTAGTTCTGAGCATTGCCTGGACACCCAAGCCAGTCACAGGTGCTGACAACTCCCCTTAGCCAGGTAGGTTCATCTAAACAGGGGAATAGGCAATCAGTGGACATTGTCTGTAATGCAGTCCTACCCACAGTGACAGCTTTTGGGTGAAAGATTTCTACCATGACGTTGGATGAATGCTACTTTGTTAGGTTCACAGAGTGGCCAGGGATGTGTCTTTGGCCCTACAATGTGTATCTTGGGTATCTTCCCGACCTTTGCAGTTGGCCTTATGGCCGATGGTTGGAAGATCTTAAAGTCAAACCTTGCAGGTACACTGACTTTGGGATCTACCCTGCATGTGACTGCATAGCAGTGCCAGGTGAGCAGCAACAGATCATGAAGGAAAATGTATCTGTACTGTGGTGGATATCTGAGCCAAATCACACCTGTGCCTTATACAGTATTGTCGCTCTTCCTTGAAGTCATGTGGTGACCTCGTGATCTGCCTGAGCATTTCCTTGATTGACGTTTTAGTTATAATGGTCATTCCACTCATATTTGTGTATAAGAAAGCTTGGTAGTATAGTGATAGCATCTTGATCTTGGGTCAAGGACAGATGAGTTTATAGTCAGTCTTTTTTCTGTTATTTATTTAGTTCATGGGCTGTCAGTGTTGTTGATCTTTTCTGACAAACAACTCTTCCTGTGCTTGATATGTTCCTATTTTTACTGTACTCTGTTTGGTTCAGTTCAGTTTTATGTTTCCATCTCCTCTGTTCTTCTGCTAAGTTTGAGCTCATATGATCCTTTTTGTGATTGTTAGAGATACAGGAAAGGGATTTCTGCTACACTGTGACCATATCACAGAATTATCTATTAGGATATATGGTCAATATGTTGTGTACCATGTTACGTTTTCATGGGGAAATGAGGTCCTGATGACTCCTTCTCAGCCATCTTTCTGGCATTGTCTGACTGACTTGATGCTTCTGTATTAGAAGTCTTCAGTATAGTCTTCTGAATGTAGTAAGTGCAATGGTTTTACTTTTATTTGGTATCTTTCAGCTGTATCTTCACATGAGACCCAGAGTTTCCTGCTACAGTGGAGCATAGAAGGTTCTTTCCAGAACAGGTCAATGCACAGATACAAAGATAGTGGTGTTGAGATTTTACACTTATGCACAGACTGGGACAATGATGGGGAGAGTGAAGGGCCTCAAAGAAATCCTGGACGATACACCCAAACCAAGGCAATTGCCCTTAATGAGAATGTCACTGCCCCAAATGGTGAAAGATATAAACTACTGCAGAAAACCTCCCTTTTTAAGTCAACTGTTTCTGCAGAGCAGTGTGTTTCTGTCAGCAAAAGCTCCAATCAGATAGTCAACCAAAGCGATGTGTGGACAGACCACTTGGAACATCTGGAAAGTAACCTAGTCCATACTGAGAGTAATGATTTGAGCCATTTGGAAGATAGGGTGGGCCTGACCTTAAATCAGAGATTTAGAAATGAAGAACAAAGTACTCAGTGGGATCCATTCGAGAGGGGCTTCACTGAGGAGTTGACCCTACATTATGACCAGAGGCTTTTCACTGGAGACAGAATTGCTCAATGCACTGAATCTGAGAAAACACTGAACCAGGGCTCCAGTGTTCACCGATGTGTCAGGGCTAGGCTTGCAGAGAACCATTATGAATGTGATAAATGTGGGGAAGGCTTTCATCCAAGCTCTAACTTCAGTATACATAATGGTCACCATTTGGGAGACAGTCGTCATAAATACAATGAATGTGGGAAAGCTCGTAACGAGTCCTCCAGTGTTGGTGATCATCAGAGAATTTGTGACAGAAAAAGCCCATTCACATCTAATAAACCAGGGACCATATTTAGTCAGTCATCAAGCCTAAACATTAATGAGATAATCCCTCAGGGAGAGGAAACTTACACCTTTAAGGAATGTGGTAAATCCTTTGACTGCCACTCAACACTATCTCAACATCAGCGAATGCATACTAGAGAAGTATACAAATGTGAAGAAGGTGGTCAAAGCTTTAAGGACTGTTCATCAATAAATGGACATTCACAGATCTATTCTGGAGAGAAGCCCTGCAAATGTCAAGAATGTGGCAAGGCTTTTAACGATCACTCAAGTCTTAATAGACATCACCGAATTCATATTGCAGGGGAAAATTACAAGTGTAATGAATGTGCCAAAGCCTTTACATCATGCTCAAAACTTATTCAACATCACAGAATTCATAGTGGAGAGAAACCTTACCAGTGTCAACAGTGTGGCAAGAGCTTTAACCACAGCTCACACCTTAATCGACATCACAGAATTCATACTGGAGAGAAACCTTACCAATGTCAAAAATGTGGCAAGAGCTTTCACCAGAAGTCATCCCTTATTAAACATCACAGAATTCATACTGGAGAGAAACCTTACCAATGTCAAAAATGTGGCAAGGCCTTTAACTGCCTTTCACACCTTTATAAACATCATAGAACTCATACTGGAGAGAAACCTTACCAATGTCAAGTGTGCGGCAAGGCCTTTATACACAGCTCAACACTTACTCGACATCACAGGATTCAAAATGGAGAGAAACCTGACGAATATCATGAATGTGGCAAGGCCTTTAACTGGAGGTCAAGTGTTACTGAGCATCAGAGAATTCATCCTGGAGAGAAACCTTATCAACGTCAAGAATGTTGTTAGGCGGGGCTCCTGGGTGGGTCAGTTGGTTGAGCGACTGCCTTCGGCTCAGGTCATGATCCCAGACTTCCAGGATCGAGTCCCACATCTGGCTCCCAGTTCCTTGGGGAGTCTGCTTCTCCCTCTGACCTTCTCCTCCCTCATGTTCTCTCTCACTCATTCTCTCTTAAATAAATAAATAAAATCTTTAAAAACAAAAACAAAAACAAAAACTGTTGTTAGGCCTTTACATGCACTCAGTCCTCACTAAACATCATAATATTCATACGAGATAGAAGGCTTACCAGTGGATAGAATGTAAGAACAGGGCCACCTGGGTGGCTCAGGTGGTTATGGGGCTCCCTTCGGCTCAGGTCATGATCCCAGTGTCCTGGGATTGAGCTCTGCATCGGGCTCCCTGCTCAGCAGCCAGTGTGCTTCTCCCTCTCCCCCTGCCTGACCCTCTTCTCTACTTGTGCTCTCTCTGCATCTCTCTGTCAAATAAATAAAATCTTGAAGAACAAAAGTAAAAGAGAATGTGAGCAAAATTGGTTAAAGAGTGCTCACCAATTCATGCCTACGAGAGAATTCATATTAGACAATAACCTCACAAATATAACCAGTGTGGCAAGGCCTTTGTCCGGCATGCACACCTTCTAAACAGAGAATTCATACTGAAAAGACACCGGATGAATAATGTGGCCAAACCTCCAGCAGGCACACAACCCTTACTGCACATCACAGAATTCACCCTGCAGAGAAAATTACGGATGTAATGAATGTGAGAGAGTGCCTACGGACTGCTCCCTCCTCACTCCATATGAGAGATTTTAAATAGGAGAGTAAGTGTACAAATGCTAAGAATGTGTCTGACCTCTCAGTGGGACTCCCAACTTTCTTAAATTAACATCATTGTTTTCATATAGGAGTGAAAGTGTGAAATGTGTAGAATGTGGCCAACTGGAATCAGTGCTTACTCAATATGTCAAAATGCATACTAGATTCAAACCCTTGGAACATTGTGAATGTGGAGAGGCCTTCATTTTAGTATACATTGGAGCACACACCAGAGAGTGCATTAGGGAAGTCCATTGAAAGTTAGCAATGTTTAGAAAACTATTGAATTGAACATCAGATGCCGATGAATGTTACAGAAATCAAGCCAGTGGAATACATTATTCACCCTACTCAGACATTACCTTGCATGAAAATAGTGATTATAAGGAGAAAGCAGACTTGAACACTTAGAAAATGTATATGGTAGTCTGTTGAACAGATTTTGGGGATGGACTTTTTCATATATATAAGGATTTCAGTATTTTTAAACTTTTACATTAACCCTATATGTGATTTGTGACTAACAATATTAATGTATTTACTCTAAAATCACTCTGGAAAATTCCTCTGTTCCTCTGTGTAAGAACACGGGGCTGATTGTTGCTTCGTCAAAGATATTAGATGTCCTGCTCCATTAAGTGGGACTCATGCGTACCTAATTTTCCATGGAAGAGGACCATATGATATACAACATATGAAGTACATCTCAGTGGAGATGGTGCTTACAGTTATAACAGTGATGTAAGATTCCATGGGATAGGTGTTCAGAGCACACACTTCTGCATGTATTGACACTAAAGAACTTTGTCAGTATTAGAAATAGGAGGTTTTCCTAATTGTTCTTTAAGGAAAAAGAGATAACCGTGCAGTAAAGTACAAATGTATCTTCCTAAGTGCAATTGTTAGAGAGTATGACTTGATGTAGTTAAATGAGGAAATCCTGACAGATGACTGCAGGAGGGTAGCTAACTCTTCCCTACAATGCCATACCATTGAACATACACATTTCTGAGCAATGTACCTCAGTTGTGAAATTTTTGGAAATAGGTACTCCCACATCCTTCTGACAACACTTGAATGCTTTTGCACATGTGTGTTCTGTGTTTCGAATGGAGACAATAGAGTGGATTTGATATGCATTACTTACTCAGTGTATGTATGAAATTAATATATTTTCTTTAATAAAACAATGGTGTTTCTTCCTTAAAATATTTTATTTATTTTGTTGACAGAAAGTGATCACAAGTAGGCAGAGAGGCAGGCAGAGAAAGAGAAGAGGAAGCAGGCTCCTAGTGGAGCAGAGAGCTCAATGTGGTGCTGGATCCCAAGACCCTGGGATCATGACCACAGCCGAAGGCAGAGGCTTTAACCCACTTAGCCACCCATGTGCTTCAATAAAACACTGTTGTTGTTGTTGTTGTTTTTGTTTTTTTAAAGATTTTATTTATTTATTTGACAGATAGAGATCACAAGTAGGCAGAAAGGCAGGCAGAGAGAGAGAGGAGGAAGCAGGCTCCCTGCTGAGCAAAGAGCCCAATGCGGGGCTCGATCCCAGGATCCTGGGATCATGACCTGAGCCAAAGGCAGAGGCTTTAACCCACTGAGCCACCCAGGTGCCCAAACACTGGTTTTTAACATACAGATATGAATATGTCATGAATGATGTGTTATTCTACGTCTAGTGTTCATCTATTTCATTGTGGGTTGTATGGAGCTGATCAAATCCATCACCTGTTTGGTACTAGAGTAAAACAATATACCTAGGACGTATTTTCCCAGTGTTCTGAAGGTTTAAGGGATATGTGATTATTTTTCCCCATTCTATGCTATGATTTTCTCCTCTTTGTGAATAGGATGATATTACTGTGTATTGTGTGTATTACCAAGCTTTGTAACATAGAGGTATTGTTGGTGTTTTAGCTCATGTACTCCATGATACTGCTACTTGGCATTTATTTTGTGTAGCCAGTAGTGTTCTCAGGCCTTGTACTGACAGGAGCCCTTCTCGCTAGTGCATTCCCCAGTCAGCACGCTGTAAGGTGACAAGTTAGTGGAACGTCTCATACGACATCTGTACTCTATCCTAGTGAGCCACCATCACTCCTTTCTTCCAATGCCTTTTTTCCCATGTTCCATAGAGAAGACTCCCCCTCCCCCAGAGCTTCCCTAAATCTGTTTTAGTCAGAGTGGCATATTCTGGACATAGACTTGGGACTCTATAGCACTGTACCATGGCCCCAAATGAAAGTATGTGTCCCACATCCTGCACTGACGGTTGTTTTCATGTGTCTGTGAGGTACGCATGCACATATGACCACACTATGTATGTGATAGATACTCCATAAGAAAGAGAAATATTTCCCAATTGGAGTGATGTGGTAGCCCAGGAAGAGACAAAAAATATTTAAGAGGAGGAATTAGCATGTAAAGGAGGACAACTGTGCTGAGTTTCTCAAGTGACTTCCTAGATGTAAAAAAATAACTACTACTTGTTTTATGACCTACCTACCTCCAGATCTCCAGTTGTATTCGCCCTCATTTTTCTTTCTTGCTACGTAGGAACCACAACTGTTCTCTTTTGCCTGTGTTGTGGAGAGCATGTCTTCAGAAGATGCTTAATTGAGATTAGACAGATGGAAAGCCAATGGGTATTATGACATTTAGCATGGGGATGTGGGAATTGAATCTAAGTGAAATTTGAGGAAGACACCATCCTTTGAGAGAAGGACAAGACCTATTAAAAGGAAATGTGAGGAACTCTTTCCCGTGTGGGGAGGGACCCGGAGGTGGCTCCCTTTAGTCACTGCACAGGTACAGGCAGCTCTTGCTGGTGTCAATTGATGAATACATGTCATGGGAAGAAGAGATGGCTAATGTGGTTTTCTCAGGAGTGGGAAGTTCTGCTTTACCCTGATGATTTGATCAAATGCCTGTGTCTTCTTGAGGACTAATGCTGTTGGATGTCAGTGATGACTGTACTTCCCTGCCTAGATCCATGACAAGGGATAGAGGAGGGTGTTTGGTGATGCAATCATGTGGGCAGCTTTAAGATGTCATGTGGTAGAATAGATGTTTGAGATGAAGAAGCCTTCTGGACAGTAGAATAGGCTGGATCAGCTGGGCATGTGCTGTGGTTGCTCCCTTGTTTCCCAGGTAGATAACCCCAGTCAAGGTGAGATCCAGCGTGGTTGGGAGATCCTTCAGAGAAGCTGCTTCAGTGCTGTGCCGGACCTTCCTCCCTTCTTCAGTGCCATCATGAATGTAGTACTAGGGGTGTCTGGGTGGCTCAGTCATTAAGTGTCTGCCTTAGGCTCAGGTCATGAGCCCTGCGTCGGGCTCCCTGCTCCGTGGTGGGTTGGTTTCTCTCTCTTCTCTGCCCATCACCACCCAGCACCACAAGTGCCTCTCTCATTCTCTCAAATAAAATATACTTCTTAGAGATTTTATTTATTTATTTGACAGAGAGATGGAGTTCACTAGTAGGCAGAGTGAGAAGGGAAAGCTTGCTCCCTGTTGAGCAGACAGCCTGACGTGGGGCTCAATCCCAGGACCCTGAGATCATGAGCCAAAGGCAGAAGCCCAACCCTCTGAGTCTCCCAGGCACCCCAGCACTTGATAACAGATAGAGTTGCCTAGGGGCACCTGGGTGGCTCAGTGGGTTAAAGCCTCTGCCTTCGGCTCAGGTCATGATCCCAGGGTCTTGAGATCAAGCCCAGCATTGGGCTCTCTGCTCAGCGGGGAGCCTGCTTTCCCCCACCCCGCCTCTACCTCTTGTGCCTACTGCTCTGCATACTTGTGATCTCTCTCTCTGTGTGTCAAATAAATAAACAAAATCTTAAAAAAAAAAAAAAAAGACTTGCCTACCTAGAACAGGCACATGAAAAAATGTCCATCATCATTAACCATCAGGGAGATTCAAATCAAAACCACATTGGGATACCACCTTACACCAGTTAGAACGGCCAAAAGTACCAGGACAGGAAACACCAAGTGTTGAAGAGGATGTAGAGAAAGGGGAACCCTCTTACACTGTTGGTAGGAATGCAAGTTGGTGCAGCCACATTGGAAAACAGTGTGGAGATTTCTTGAGAAATTAAAAATAGAGCTTTCCTATGACCCTGCAATTGCACTCCTGGGTATTTACCCCAAAGATACAGACGTAGGGAAAAGAAGGGCCATCTGTACCCCAATGTTCATAGCAGCCATGGCCACAGTCACCAAAGTGTGCAAAGAGCCAAGATGACCTTCAACTCACGAATGGATAAAGAGGATGTGATATATATATATATATATACACACACACACACACACATATATGTATATATATGTACATATATGCATGTGTACATATATATATATATATATATATATATTCCATATATACAATGGTCCATATATACAATGGTCCATATATACAATGGTGTATTATGCCTCCATCAGAAAGGACGAATACTCAACTTTTGTATCAACATGGTCAGGACTGGAGGAGGTTATGCTGAGTGAACTAAGTCATGCAGAGAGAGTCAATTATCATACGATTTCACTTATTTGTGGAACATACGGAATAACATGGATGACATTGTATGATGCAGAGGAGAAGTCAGTTGGGGGGCATCAGAAGGGCAGATGAAGCATGAGAGACTGGTTTCTGAGGAACAAACTGAGGGTTTTGGAGGGAGTGGGTGGGAGGTTGGGTGAGCCTGGTGTTGGGTATTAAGGAGGGCACGTATTGCATGGAGCACTGGGTGTGGTGCATAAACAATGAATCTTCCAAAAGTGAAAAAATAAATTACAAAAAAAAAAAAAAGTGGTCCAACTGGAGGGACAAACATTGTTTCATAAATATTTAGTCTTTCCTTTCTCCTCTGAATATAATCTCCTCCTTGGAAATTCTAAATCCCACCTCCTCCTCCTTAAGTCACAGCAAGACAGAAACCTCACCTTCTCTTTGAGCCTCATGTCTTTCTCATGCCCATACTTAAGAACTTGTTTTTTATTGTGAAACTGTCTGACGTCATTGAGAACAGTGCAGGAAACACAAATTTTCCTCTCCTCACATTCATTCTGTTGTGTGAACTGACCTCCATGCTTCAGACCTGGAACAGCA
Organism: Martes martes; assembly: GCF_963455335.1. NCBI lineage: Eukaryota > Metazoa > Chordata > Mammalia > Carnivora > Mustelidae > Martes > Martes martes. The sequence goes on along the minus strand of NC_137905.1, from coordinate 55,175,990 downwards.
CGTGCAGACAGAGCTGGGGATCAAGGGCAGCCGGAGCTTCATTGCTTTGCCAGCCAAGGAGGCCTCAGTAGGTCAGGGCGTGAAACTTGCAGACCACCCAGAGGAAAGGGCTGGGGGTTTGTAGGGAAATACTGGATTATGTATGATTTCCAGAGGAATTGTGTCTGTGCTGCCAGTGCTGTTAATCATGTTGTCGGGGTGGAAACAGGTTCCTGAAACAAAGGGCTGAGAAGTGAGGAGAAGAGGTTTGTGGAGAAGAGAAAGGAATATATTAATAATGTAGTACATTTCCTTGACACTTTTTAAGTGTTCATAAAATTTTCATTTATAGCTTTTTATGATTATTTTAGTGAAATTTGTTACAATTTTATGGTTCATGATGAGATACCAGTCAAATGCTTGTTTTTCCTGGGTACATGGACACAGTTCAAAATTATACTTATATAGAAGCTTTCCTTTCCTGTCATACATCAATTTTTTATTTAGAATTTCTTGGGTTAAGTTTTGTCTTATTCTGGTTCAGGAATTTCCTAATAATGTGCTTCTTCTTCCTGACTCATTCTACAACATTAGCGAGGTGTGGATTGGGGTTTATCTGTGTGTGTTGTTACAGGAAGAGAATTTTCAGCTCAGTATATTTCAGGACCATGTGAGTATAACTCAAAATGAATGGGCTTTATGCTTTTTGCCAGTAAATTATGTGTGTCTTTGTCTTGTGTTTGTATGTCACACATACATACCGTGTAACCCCTACTTTTTCTCTCCTTGCTGAGTGGTCAGTGAATGTTGTACTATGTCTTGATGAGTTGTCATCAAGGTAGAATTAATTTTGGAGTGCCTGGGTGGCTCAGTAGTTTGAGCCTCTGCCTTTGGCTTAGGTCATGATCCCAGGGTCCTGGGATCGAGCCCCACAACAGGCTCTCTGCACAACGGGGAGCCTGCTTCCCCTCTCTCTCTGTCTGCCTCTCTGCCTACTTGTGATCTCTCTCTGTCTGTGTCAAATAAATAAATAAAACCTTCAAAAAAAAAAGATAGAATTAATTTCACCATGTATTTGTGGGTGAGTTTTTATTCTCTCTGCATGAGAGAAAGACTTTTTAGAATTCATAGTAATTCTGAAGCATTTTATACCTCTGTATCATTATCATGTTTCTGTATGAAATTCAAAACATACATTTTATCTTTAATTGTGGCATTAATACCCATGATAGGCCCTGGTACTTTCTCATTGGCTTTTGTGGGTTCTGTATTTTCATTGTGGTTACCTTAGAGATTCCTTAAAACAGCTTAGTTGTAAATTGAACCATTTAAAACTCATAGTGTCAATTCCATAGAAGACTCTTCTTCCTGTCTCCACCCCTGCACCCACTTTGTTACCGATGTCACAGATTCTTTTTGTTGTGCACTATATGACCTACATCGATGATTTTTACACTTTTTCTTTTTTAAACAAAACTGTGGGGACCTGGATGGCTCAGTGGGTTAAGCCTCTGCCTTCAGCTCAGGTCAGATCTCAGGGTCCTGGGATCAAGCCCTGCATCAGGCTCTCTGTTCAGCAGGGAGCCTGCTTTCTCCTCTCTCTCTCTCTCTGCCTGCCTCTCTGCCTACTTGTGATCTCTGTCTGTCAAATAAATAAATACATAAATAATCTTTAAAAAAAACTGTGTAGCAGAAATAAATGTGACTGGTATCTCATTACAACACTGCAGGTTTGTGTAATTCTCTACATATTTACGCTCAGCGAAGAGCTCTGTATTCTCGTGTGGTTGCAGGTTCTGGGTAGAATCCTTTTATTTCATCAAGAGCGTTCCTTTAATGGTTCTTGTAGGACAGATCTACTGGTAAACGTAGAGGGGTCTTTACTTGGGCATGTCTTCATTTCTACATCTGTGGAAAAGAATTCTGCCTGGTAAAGTATTCTTGGTGGTATTTTTCGATCTTTCAGTAGCTGAGTACATTATGCTGGCCCCATACTTATTGGGACTGCTGGGATCCCACTACTGCTCTTCTAGGAGCTCTTGCACAAGGTGAAGTGCATTTGCCATGCTGTTCAAAAGTCTCTTTTCATCTGTGGTGTTTGATGGGTTAATTACAATCTGTCGCTGGGTTCATGTGTTGCCCTTTATCCTACTTAGAATTTAGCAAGCTTGAATTGTCTCTTGTGTCCACAGAGGTCATGCTCCTGTCCTTATGGGGGCCCCTTAATGTGCATATTGGATCACTTGTTGGTGTCCCACGAGTCCCTCAGATTCTGTCCTTTTCCATCTATTTCTTTGGTCCCCTCAGTAGAGAATTTAGAAAAGGTGTCTTTAAGAGTTCTGATTCATTCTTGTCCTTCAAGTCTGTTGCTGATCCCTTAGTGTATTTTTCAATTCAGTAATTGTTCTCATCGGCTCCCAATTTCTGGTTCCTGGATGTTACACTTTCTGTCTCTTTGGGTTTATATTTTGGTCATGCTTCATTTTCCCGATAATGTTTTGTCACCTGTGTGTGTTCTCTTCTTCCTCCATGAGGATCTTTATAATGGTAATTTGAATTCTTCCCAGTGAATTTTTTTTTGGGGGGGGGCAATATATGAGTCTTTATTAACTTAGGGCTAGTTTTGGCGATTTACTTTGTTCCTCTAATTGGAGCATATTTTTCTGTTTCTTTTTATGCCTTGTGATCTTTGAGTGGTATTTTGGAATTTAAGAAAATAGCCTGTGGGCCCAGAATGATGGACTTGCTTTCCTCAGGAGAACACCAACAATAGCAGTTTTGGGTTCTGTCACACATGTCCTGGGCATTTTGTCAAGTCTTCATTACAGTAATTTCCCGGTTTCAGGAAGGGGAGTTACTACTTTAGAACGAGTTATCCCCTCCTCTCCCTTTGCCTTCAGCTCTGTCATCTCTTCCTTATTTGAGCAAAAGCTAACCTTCTGTCTGAGTAGCCACCACACTGCCTCCAGAGGTGCTCTCCTTCTCTGTGTCTTCTATGTCAGGCAGGTGAAAAGAAGCCAGATTATTGAACCTTCAGGTCACTCATTTGTCTCTGCGCTGAGGAGAGGAAGGAGTTTTCTCATAGTGTTGCCATAGAGTGTTAGGGTGAACAGCCTTGTGGGCAACTGTACCAATCTTTCCTTGTCTCTTCAGTGTCTCTTCTTCATTTGTACTTGTGTGGGGGTGCTGTGTTCTCCTAACTGGCTTCTGGAGCATTCTAAAAGATAATTTGGTCCATTTTTGTCTCCATTGGGGTGCAGAATCCTGGTGGTTCTTATTTCTGTTTCTGTCCTAGGATGGGTATTTTTTGGAAGAGAAGAGAGACTTGGAAGTGGAGAAAGCCAAGACAGACTCTGTTAGAGTCAGATTTAGTAATGAATAAAGGAAATGTGTGTTGGGGTGCCTGGGTGGCTCAATGGGTTAAGCCTCTGCCTTCGGCTCAGGTCATGATCTCAGGGTCCTGGGATCAAGCCCCGCATCAGGCTCCCTGCTCAGCAGGGAGCCTGCTTCCCCCTCTGCCTCTGCCTGCCTCTCTGCCTACTTGTGACCTCTCTCTGCCAAATAAATAAAATCCTTAAAATTAAAAAAGAAATGTGTGTTGTGTATGTTGTGTCTGTGTGTCCCAACACTAACATGATCACAAGCACAGAGGGTTTCTGAGAGTGACTTCTGTGGGAATAACTCAGGGTTGACCTGGGACTTAGTTCCTGCAGAGGTTGTCCAAATTGACCTGGGTCAGAATCACCGGGAGCACTTGTAAATCTTGGATCGCTGTGCCTAGCCTTACATTACCGTGTCAGTAGCTCTGGGGTGCAACCCCCCACCTTTACTTTCTTACCTAGTCTCAGGTGGCTGTCTAGGGACTAGACCTTGAGAACCTATATCTGAGGACACATTCATAGTTGTGTTCTTCAGGGAAGGTAGTAGCCCGTGGGTAATGTAGTGAGATACTCAGGTGTGTCATCTTGGTTCTCCAGGAGTGAATGTGGACTCCTGTGTGTTTTGCCTTTCCTGTATTGTACCTTGGATGCCTGATCTTTTGTATCTCGTTCTGAGGATTCAACCAGAAAACCACTCAGCCTGTATATTTGTGGAGTGGGCTGGAATGTTCACTTTGAAGTGTCCATTCATGGAAGCTGTTCTGTGTGTGGATGGCTGGGTGAACCACTGAGTATCAAAGAGGGAAGAGAACCCAAACACAGGCACCTTCTAGAATGGTATATGTTCTGTGTGCCTCCTGTTCCTGTGTAGGGCACCCGGATTCAAACCCTGACTCTACCAATAGTGAGAGGCTCCCTATACCTTCCTTTATCTAAATCATTTCTTTCAGTGAAAGGACAGTAGTATTAGCCCTAATCCATGGAATCTCAAACATTGAATACATTAATAGTAGATAATTCATCAGTAACATGTGGGACATACAGTGTATGAAGTATGTAGAGGAACGTGTCAGACACTAGTGAATATTTTGGATTTTGTTTTTAATGATAAAAAGTCATCCACAAGTCATGTTTCATGCTGAATCCTCTCTGTTTGAATGTGCACTATTGTGCACCTTGTTAAAAATAACAGCCCATGTGCATTTGAAATGTGGGAGTATCTGTCTGATGCCAATTTCCATTGGAATCCTGCAGAATTGCTCACTCTTGTATCTGTGCCTTCCCCTTTAGTGAAATGGCAGGAAGGCAAATTTGAGTGGTTTTATTCACCATCATCTGAATGTAGCCAACTGTTCAGCTTTCCTTCTAGAGGTATCCCATGGACCTCAGCAGCTTCTGCTGTAAAACATGTGTGATCACTTTGGATATAAACTTACTCTCTATGAGCACAGAGGGCTAGACATCTGTCCATGGACAGGTGTGGACTCCTGAGTGCCTTCCCAACCTATGCTGGCAACTCCATGATCATCCGGGGCCAGAGGTCATGCTGAACATGTGGCAGGACCGAAGGCTATTCTCTGTTCCTGGGCAGGACCATAGGCTTGGCTCTGAGGCTGCCCAGATTCACTGAGGAGGCTGCCCTGATTCACTGAGGAGGCTCCCTGCTCATGCAGCGCAAGAGGTTATGCTCAGTGCTTGGTCCGTGCTGCTGGCTTGGTTTTCTCCCCAGAGGCCTGTTAGAGGGGCTCTGAGGTTGTCTAGGGTCTCTGTTCAGGCTTCCAGTGGGGTAGGATTGGAGGCTAGGATCAGCCATGGGAAGTGACTTAGAATTTGCATAGCTACCCAGAGAACAGAGAATGTTCTAGTTCAAAGCATTGGCTGGACACCTAAGTCAGTCACAGCTGCTGACAAATCTCCTTAGCCAGGTAGGTTCATCTCCTCTCTGCAAGTGGGCATATTCCCGTGGATCTCTGATTCATTGCCACTACAAGTTGAAGCACCATCTGGTCTGGCAGCTCTACGATCTGAGCACTGGTTGCTGTAAGCCCTGCCCACCTACTCCGTGTCTATAGGGTCCCCAGTGGTCCAGCACTACAGACGCCCCCAGGGATCCCCGTGAGGTGAGCTCTCACTGGGCCACCCAGGGAGTGGTTTGCCATATGGGGAATGCTGGATGTCCACTCTGGGCTGTCTTTTTTTTCCTGAAGCCATTGTAGTTCCTTCTGGTCCCTGCTAGTGGCGCACTGTGCTGGCCAGGGGAAGGCGCACTGGGATCCACGTGAAATTGCTCATGTTACCCTTCTAGGGGTGTCCTTCTTGGTCTCTGGGGTCCCGGGGTACATCAGCCTCACCCTTTTGTATTGAGAATCACGCACTGGTGTCTCATGTGAACAGTTGCTCGTTGAGCGAAGGTGGAACTACTTTGTCACTATCTGGATGAGGTCCTCCCTCTGTGAGGAACGGTTTTCTCTCTCCTGGGCTAAAAAGAGATGTTTCCCTGTATGCATGTGTTTGTGGGTATGTATTTGTATATATGTGTGTATGAATTTGCACATACACATGTTTGATATCCAAGAGGCAGAATGTTTAAATCATGAATTTTTTGATACTGAAACATCTTGCTAACAGAGACAAATGCCTTTTGTGTTAACGATTATTCTGTGAGATGTTTATGTTGCCATGCTGCTTATTTGATTGCTTATCACTATATGGGTTCGCTCTTTCTTTCTTTCCTTTTTTTTTTTAAATTTTTAGTCTTTTTTTTTTTAGTTATAGATACAGGAAAAATGCCAGTGAAATATATTGAAGCATCATTTAGTGTTACCTGGAACGTTTGCTTCATTCATGTTTAATATTACAATGGAGATGTTGGGATTTGGATTGACCATGTATTTTAATGTTTTACTTTATACCTTATCTATTGTTTTGTTTTACTATTTCTGTTTTGTGTTTTCCTGTGTTCCTATTAAGAAAATATGAACTTTCTTTCAGTCCTTCTCTGTGACCATTATGCATTCAGTAACGTTGCTTTAGCTAGAAATGAAGGCATGCTTTTTTTTCTTAAGCATGCTTTTCGAATCTGGTCACGGTAGGACATTACATCATACCTGTGATTTCAGTCTGTCAGTACGTGGGCATTGTGATGCTTATGTATTTACATACATCTCGTTTTCAGGAGTACGTTTTTGTTTTTAAAGTAAAGTCACATGTGCATAAGAGAAGTGAGCCACTCAGTGGAATTTCACAAACTGCTCACCTCTCTCCAAGCCAGTGAGATCAGAACACAGAGTACTGTCCTCTAACATTCCCTCTGAGCTCCTCAGTAACCCTCCCCCAAACTTGGCACTCTTTTCACCTATAAGGCAAGAGGTTGCTGTGCTCATTTTGTACTTTACATAAATGGAGTCAGGCAGTGGGGACTCTCGTATTTGGCTTTGTTTCTGTCTATTTGTGAGTTGATGTGTATTCCCGCATGTTACTGTGCATCATTCATTAGAATGGATGGGTCCCTGGAAGGCTGGTAGTCACAATCAGTGAAGCATCTGCCTTCATCTCAGGTCATAATCCCAGGGTGCTGAGATCCAGTCCTGGATGGGTCTCCTTGCTCAGCGGGGAGTCTGCTTCTCCCTCTGCCTGCTCTGCCTGCATACCACTCACTGTGTGCTCTCTCTCTGACAAATAAATAAAATATGCATATATATATGTATATGTATACATATATATACACACACACATATATATACACACACACTTATTTTAAATTAACATATAATGTATTATTTGCCCAGGTGTACAGGTCTGTAAATCATCAGGCTTACACATTTCACAGCACTCACCATGGCACATACCCTCCCCAGAGCCCATCACCTAGCCACCCTTTCCCTACCCTCCCACCCCCCAGCAACCCTCAGTTTGTTTTGTGAGATTATGAGTCTCCTATGTTTTGTCTCCCTCTTCATCCCATCTGGTTTCAGTTTTTCCTTCCCAACCCCCATGATGCCCCACCCTGCCTCTCATATTCCTCGTATCAGAGAGATCATATGATAATTGTCCCTCTCTGGTTGACTTACTTAGCTCAGCATAATACCCTCTACTTCATCCACATCGTTGCAAATGGCCAAGATTTCATTGTTTTTGATGGCTGCATAGTATTCCATTATATACATATACCATATCTTGTTTATCCATTCATCTGATGATGGACATCTAGGTTCTTCCCATAGATTGGTTATTGTGGACATTCCTGCTAAAGCATTCAGGTGCACGTACCCCTTCGGATCACTACATTTGTATCTTTAGGGTAAATACCCACTAGTGCAATTGTTCAGTCATAGGGTAGCTCTATTTTCAACTTTTTGAGGAACCTCCATACTGTTTTCCAGAGTGGCTGCACCAACTTGCATTCCCAGCAACAGTGTAGGAAGGTTCCCCTTTCTCTGCATCTTCGCCAACATCTGTCATTTCCTGACTTCTTAATTTTAGCCATTCTGACTGGTGTGAGGTGGTATCTCATTGTGGTTTTGATTTGTATTTCCCTGATGCCAAGTAATGTGCAGCACTTTTTCATGTAAACAAATAAAATCTTAAGAAGGAGAAGGAGAAGAAGAAGGCATTGCTCCAATTCCATTGTATGAATACCAAGTGATTGCATCATTCTACTATTAATGGGGGGGGGAATGGTTCTCTGTGTGGACTGTCATGAATAGTACTGGTATGTAAAATCTGTAATTTGTCTTTTACTAGAGCGTACATGCATATCTGCTGGCTGTTTATATGGGACTGGATTGTTGGTAAATAGGTTAGATACGTACGGCTTTAATAGATGCTACCATGTTCTTCCTCAAACACTTGTGCCCATTTTCACATCCACCAGCAGTGCATGGGGTTTCTGGCTTGTCCACATTTTGGTAGCTTATGTGATTTTGATGTTGGGTTCCTGGTTCATACATGATGATACTAAGTCCGGGTTTTATTTGCTTTTTTGCTGGTGTTGTCCTCCTCTGTTATTATAGAGTTGGACATGAACCATGGGATAATCTCTTCTACAAGGTGTCTAGTGAGTTCTTGTGGTCATTTTTTTGTTACACTTTTTTCTTCAATCTTTGTAGGGCTCTATATTGTGAGAATGAGTCTTTCGTCCCCATGTCTCAGTCTACCTCTATTTCTATCTTTTGAGCTTGTGATGCAGAAAAGTTTTGAATTTTATTGTAATCTCATTCTTCATTTTACCCTTCATGGTTAGTGTATGTTTTTTCCCTCATCTTAGAAATTTTTTCTTATACCCTACCACAGGGACTGAATCCTTTGCGTTTCTCTATAAACACATCATTTTGTGTAAAATTTAAGTGAGAAATGTATTATAAATTACTGTGCTCTGTGGTTTCCTTAGTGTCTGAGGTATTCTATTTTTTCCCCCAACATGGCTGAAAAATTGAAATGTATTCTGGAAAAGTTGAACTATGTTTTCTTTCCATTTCCTTACACAAATTGTTTTTTTCTAAAGATTTTGTTCTTTATTTGAGAGAGAGAATGAACACAAGTTCAGGGGAGGCCAGAGACAGAGAGACAAGCAGACTCCCCACTGAGCAGGGAGCCCTAGGCAGGGCTCTATCCCAGGACCCTGCATCAGGGTCCAGTTTTTAGGCAGAAGCTTAAATGAATGAGCCACCCAGGCTTCCCTACACAAGTCATGTGTTGATATGGATTCACACAGCCAGGATCATAGAGCAGACTTCTCTGTTGACTTATCTCTATGCATTCTTCCTTTAGTGGTGTTAGCAGCCTCCCAAGACCAGACACCCAATTATAGTTGTGGTGTCATAGATCATGCGTGGGCCTGTGTGCTCAGATGAATGATTATTCCTGTTTTCCCACAGCAGACATGCCTCCAGGAGTTGTGCAGTTGCCATAAACTTTGTGTTGCAGTCTGTCCCTGCAATCGTGGCAGACTGATAGATGTTGTACCACTGTCGCTCTCTACTTCACTGGAGGTAGGATAAGTTCTACAGCTTTTATTGCCAAACAGGGGAGCATTGGCAACTCATTGGACATTGCCTGTAATGGAGTCCAACCCACACTGACAGCTTTTGGGTGAAAGATTTCTGTCATGACGTTGGATGCACACTTCTTTGTTAGGTTGACAGAGTGGCCAGAGATGTGTCCCTGGTGGCACAGTGTGCGTCTGGGGTGTCTTCCAGACCTTCACAAGTGGCCCTATGGCAGATGGTTGGAAGCATCTTATAGTCAGACCTTCCAGGTACATAGACTTTGTGATCTACCCTGCATGTGACTGTATATCACTGCCAGGTGAACAGCAAAAGATCATGAAGGAAAATGTATTGGTTGCTGTTGTGGATATCTGCCCCAAATCATACATTCATATATGTGCCTTCTACAGTCTTGTCACTATTCCTTGAAGTCATGTGGTGATGTCGTGATCTGCACAAGCATTTCCTTGATGGATGTTTTAGTTATACTTGTCATTCCACTCATGTTTGTGTATAAAAAAGCTTGGGAATATAGTGAATGCACCTGGCTCTTGGGTAGAGGACAAATAAATTCATTGTACAGGAAAACAGATGTCTCCTTCCATGGCCAAGGATCAGGCAGCTATCCTAGATGTTCCTTGAAGACACTGGGGTGGCCTATGCTCAGAGTGTCCAACACAAACCCACTGCATGTGCAGCATCTCCCTGTATCAGTTGGGGGTGGGCAGTTGAGAAGTGGAATCAGTGTGATGAAGAAGTTTATGGTGTTCGCTGTGTCATGAGCCATAAGACACTTGGATTTTGACCTGGGAACCTCTTGTCCTCTGCCAGTATTGGAAGATTGTTACAGACAAACAGATTAGAGTGTCGAATGTGTTTCATCTTGAAATTTTTATATTTCTTAGTATTATCCATGAACTTTATTCAAAATAAAATATATATTCATAGGTCTGTTTCTTGTTTGTTTTTTGTTTTTTTTTTTAATTATTTATTTATTTATTTGACAGACAGAGATCACAAGTAGGGAGAGAGGCAGGCAGAGAGAGAGGAGGAAGCAGGCTCCCTGCTAACTAGAGAGCCCATTGCGGGGCTCAATCCCAGGACACTGAGACCATGACCTGAACTGAAGGCAGAGGCTTTAAACCACTGAGCCACCCAGGCGCCCTGTTTGTTGTTTGTTCATTTATGTTCTTGTTTCAATTGTATTGAATACAAATACAAATACAAAATGTATTTGTCTGAGTTACTTGACATTGCATAATTCTTCGTGGTTCAAACCACGTTTTCACACATGACAAGACACAATGAAAGAAGCAGAAACAGACCCATAAATACAATGAGTAGCCTGACTGTTACCAGTGTGGAATGGAGAAGGATGATAGGCAACATGAGGAAATGGGAATGCGAAGTACAGTCTTCCAGTTATGGAATAATTAGTCATGGGGTGAAAAGAATACAGGGAACTCCTCCAATGGTATCTTGGTAGCATTCTATGGTGCAAGATGGTAGCTGCTTGAGGTGAGCATAGTAGAACCCACAGAGTTGTCGAATGCCCATGTTGTACACCTGAACTAGTGGAGCATTGTCCATTATACATTAATAGAAAAGAAATCAAGACGGGTAACGAGAAGCATATACCTATGTAGATTAAACTAGTGTCTTAAGAAGTTGCAGGTAAAGTAAACTAACCCTACTCTTCCAGAGAAGCTAATCCTAAGTATTCATAGTAGGATAAAGTCCTAGGAAAGCAAACTGATCTGTATCACAGTGGAGATAAGGATTCCTTAATGTAGAAGGGAGGGGACAGGGAAAGTGAAAAGTCTGTCCAGCAGTGTGAAGTGAACTAGAAGACCAAGAAGAGCCTGTCGTCTTCATAGACTGAGCAGCCCAGGGGGTACATGGAAGAACAGTCATTTCTGTGAGAGCTTTTTAACTCCATTTCCTTGAGTGTGGTCTCTGTCATCTCTCACCATTGAGGAGTGTGTGATAATGGCCACAGGTTTCAGGAAGGCTTTTCTGTGTAAGCGGATTCTTCGGGGAAGACCAGAAAGTGCAACCAGGTTGTATAACTGTGCTCATTTTAGGCAAAGTCCATTCTCAGAAGGAAGCCTAGGTTCAAAGAAGTGATCCTGTAGCCTGAAGCCATGGGTATTAGGAAAAAAATGCAGGCGAAACCTGAAATTGATAAAGGCCACGGATGCAGTGGGGTCCAAGCGACAAAATCCAGCGTCGCAGCCAGCAGCAGATTGCACCTGCATTTCTCCTGAAAGAGGGAGCTATTTCCATGAATACGGTGGCGTGGTGAATTGAAGAAAAATAAGAGGAGGTCCAGAGAAAATTTTATAGGGGTAGAGTTGGCTTGAATGAAGAGTGAGGGAAGGGAAGGATTCCATGCTCACCTCTGTGCTCTTTCCCCTTTTTAGGAACCTTTGAAACTCTTCATCATGATTCAGTCCTGGAATTCTGTGGGAAGCATACATTGTCGACGTAAGATATCAGTGGCACATTTGTGAAAAGTAGAAACTCAGACCCCACCCAAACATCCAAATCGGAATATGAATTTTATTTATTTATTTATTTATTTATTTTAAGATTTTATTTATTTATTTGTCAGAGAGAGTGAGCACAGGCAGACAGAGAGGCAGGCAGAGGCAGAGGGAGAAGCAGGCTCCCTGCTGAGCAAGGAGCCCGATGTGGGACTCGATCCCAGGATGCTGGGATCATGACCTGAGCCGAAGGCAGCCGCTTAACCAACTGAGCCACCCAGGTGTCCCCGGAATATGAATTTTAATAGGATCTTCAGTTCATTGACATACACATTAACATTGGAGACGTGCACATGTAGCTCAGCCAGACTCTTCCATTATTCTACTCCTGATATCATGTCTGTAGGACATTAGTTTGATATCTGTGCCTTGTTGTACGCCATAAATCAGGATATATGCTCTTCACTTCCCAGATTATTTTGGATATGGGTTATCCCATGACATCCATGTAAATTTAGGATGGATTTTGATCTTTGTGCAAAAATGACATTAGAGTTTTGGTAGAGATTGCATTTAGTGTAGATCGCTTCAAGATTTATTGTGTTTCAATTATTCCAGTGAAAGAACATAGTTAGGCTTCCTACTTACTAATTCTTTGATTCCTGCACAGTATATTGCACTTTTCATTGTTTCTGGTTTGACCTCTACATTATGTTAAATTGGAAGCATTTTGGGGGGGGAAGGGGTTTGCTGTAATGTATGATGTTTCTGTTTTGGGAATCGTTCTTTGTTGTGTAGAAACAAAACTAATTTTTATGTGTTGGTTTGTGTACCAGCTTTATAAAATCCACATGAGTTTTAACAGGATTAAAACAATAAGGATTCACAGGAGAAGCAATGGCAGTGGAGTAAGAGGATCCTACTCATAAGCACCACTCATAAGGACCACTAGGTAAAGTCAGGTCATCGTAAATGCCCCAGACATTGGGCTGAAGAGTGACAGGACAAACTCCCCAAGTAAGAGGAGAGAAGAGGCCACATGGAAGATGGCAGGTAGTGTGGAGACATGGTTTAGGGAGGAGAGGAGTATAGCATTGTGGAGGGCAGAGAGCCCCAGCTGTGCAGTAGGTGTCATGACAGAGGAGCACTCAGGGGATGCCTAAGGAGGTTTCCCAAAGCCAGTGACTTGGAGAGGGAGAAGGGCTGAATTTCATGAGTTCTTTGAACTAGTACATCTTAAATCCTAGAGTTTAATGGTGAGCAGGACTGGATAGGATAGAACCAGGAGGCACTGGGGTGCTCCTGGAGAGAAGGCTGGCAAAGAACCTGGGGGCTCACAGCATGGAAACGGCCATCTGAAGAACACCTGGGGCACACAGTGGGGAAAGTATTCAGTAGTCTAGGAGCACATTCCTGAGAGGAAACATTCAGTGACATGTGGCTCCAAGAACATGGGAGTTGGATGGTACCATTTCCCACTCCCGTCCTGTAGCATAAAGCAGAGCCCCACTCAGTGAGGACACTGGCTGTCTGCCTTGCTTGCACCAGGCCCCACCCCCTGTGATCTGAGGGGACTGACCTTCTCAGTGAGGCTTGTCTCAGGCTCAGCAAGGTGAGCCCCTGCCCACATCATGTCTCCTGAGCAGAGAGTTCTGCAGGGCCTCAGCTCTGATGGAGATGACATCCGGTCTCCTTTCTCAAGCAGACCAGAGCTCACCTAGTTCAAACTGGCCACATTCAGGTCAGGGACCAAGAAATGCCCATAGAAGGCAAGGAGAGCCCCTGCAGACCCCTGGCCTGAAAGATACAGCAGGACCCTTCACTGGCTTCTCCAGTGTAGAGAGAGGATGGTACAGACTCTGACAGAATGCCAAGTTGAAAGAATTTATCTGCAAGAAAACAAACAGATAAGGCCAAGGCCAGAGATAAAAGGGAAACAGAGAGTAGTAACATGCTTGCTGGCTCTGCCCTCAGTGCGGCACCTGCTTGTGATTCCCTCTGTGCCTCTATAGCTCCCTCCTGTGTTCTTGTAATCCCATTCTCTCTCTCTCTCTCTCTCTCTCTCTCTCAAAATTTTTAAAAATCAAACATAGGTGAACAATTCAATAAGGAAGATTAGAAGCAGGCTTGATGTAAAGAGGAGGCTGGAAGAAGCAGAAAAATGACTTTGTCATATAGAAGGCAAAATAAAGGAAAATACTGAATCTGAACAAAGAGAGCGAGAAGAATCATGCAACACGGGATTTATTGAGGGAGCTCATTGCTTCCGTCAATGTAAGATTCCCAGGTCTTGGGCTTTTCTGTGCTGGGCAAGTATTGATTCCAAATTCAATTTTCCTGATTCCCAAAGAGATTCCCAATTTCTTTGGTTCAAGGTTAGTACATCAGTCTTAATAACTTGTCTATTTTTAGGAATTCTCTCGTATGGTCCCCCCCCCCCGAATTACCCTATTTGTTGCTAAGTAATGGTTTATGGAGTTAAAGCACTGCCAGTTTTATTGATTTTGTTGATTGAAATGGGTATTACTTTCAGTGTTGAGTTAGTGTTAATCTGCTATTTTATTTCTTTCAGATTTTTCATTTCTTCCTCTGCTCTACTAAGTTTCATCTAAATTTCTTCCCTTTTTAGTTCCTGTGGTGGAAATTAACTTGTTTATTCCAACATTTTTTCTTCACTCTGTATGGTATGACATGAAAGAATCGGGAAATGGAAAATCTAGTAGGGAAAAAACTGGCAGAAAAAAACAATAAACAATGACCAAAAACAGTAAAAAAGTTAAAACAATGATTTTTAGGGATTTCTATAATCATGTCATAGTGGGATTAGAGATAGTTTTAACTGTTTCTTTTTCAGTTTAGATTCCTCTACTCTATTGTTGGTTGCATAATTGTTCTGAATAGAGTATCCTGGACTATACTCAAAGGCAGTGGTGGGGTCACTTCATTACCTGCTGATCATAGAGGAGAAGCTTGCAGACTGTCCCTACTGAATAGGTTTCAGCTTTTCACACATCTATGGCATTCATTAGGTTGAGGGGTTTCCTTCTCTCTCTACGTTGAGTGTTTTTAGCACGACATGTTGTCCGGTGTGCCCAGAATTTGAATTCTGTCTCCCTTAATATGATCATATCATTTTTGATCTTCATTCTGTTAATGTGGAATCTTGAATTTATGTTTTTCTCTATGTTGGAGCACCCTTCATTCCAGGACCATTTTGCACTTGATCATCTTGTAAAAAGGGAAAATGTGTTGTTGATTCAGATGGCTATTTATTGTGGGCTGTGAGTGATTATTCCTCACAGGCAGTAGTTTGTAAACTTTGTTGTTTGTAGTGTCTTCGTCTGGCTTGGATGAGCTGGTAATGCTGATGCCACAGACAGAGTGTTCCGCTAGTTTCTGTGATCTTCACACCTTGGAAATCTTTGAGGAGACTTCAGGTATATTTCCTTCAGTGTCTGTTTGAATATCCAGTGAACTCACCTGGCACAAATTTTTGTTTGTTTGAGTTTTTTCTTTTATTCCTCTTTCATTCTGCTTCATGGATGTAGATCAGTGGAGATTTATTCTGCTTTTCTGAATGATGGAGTCTCAATTGGTTAGACCTTTTTTGAAATTTGTACTTGTCTTTGACTATCAGTTTGTGGACACTGATTATCCATTGTTCCTCTTATAATTACTTTTATTCCTATGGTCAGTTATACTGTGTCTGTTTTCAGTTCTTTACCTTTCATTTTAGTCAGTCTTTCTCTATAATTCTTAATTTAGTTCATGGGTTGTCAATGTTGTTGATCTTTTCTGCCAAACATCTCTTCCTGTGCTTGATATGTTCCTATTTTTACTGTACTCTCTTTGGTTCAGTTCAGTTTTCTCTTTCAATATCGATCATTCTGCTAATTTTGAGCTCATGTGACCCTTTTTCTGATCGATAGAGATACAGGAAACTGATTTGTGCTACACCTTCACCATAAGGCAGAATTATCTATTAGACTCTGTGCTCAGTACGTTGTGTGCCATGTTGTGTGTCCATGGAGAAATGAAGTCCTGATGACTCCTTCTCAGCCGTCATTCTGACATTGTCTGATTGCCTCGATGCTTCTATATTAGAAGTCTTCAGTATATTCTTCTGAATGTAGTAAGTGCAATGGTTTTACTTTTATTTGGTATCTTTCAGCTCTATGATCACATGAGTTTCCTGCTACAGCGGAGCATAGAAGGTTCTTTCCAGAAGGTATCAATGCACAGATACAAACATAGTGCTGTTGAGATTTTACACTTACGCACAGACTGGGACAATGATGGGGACAGTGAAGGACATCAGTGAAATCCTGGACGATACAACCAAACCAAGGCAGTTGTCCTTAATGAGAATGTCGCTTCCCCAAATGGTGAAGGATATAAACCGTTGCAGAAAACCTCCCTTTTTAAGTCAACTGCTTCTGCAGAGCACTGTGTTTCTGTCAGCCCAAGTTCCAATCAAATATTCAATCACAGTGATTTGTGGACAGACCATTTGGAAAATCTAAAAAGTAACCTAGTCCATGCTGAAAATAATGATTTGACCCATTTGGAAGATAGGATTGGCCTGTTCTTTCAGTCAACTATTTCTGATCATCAGAGATTTAGAAATGAAGAACAAAGTACTCAGTAGGATCCATTCGAGAGGGGCTTCACGGAGGAGTCAACCCTCCAGAATGACCAGAGGGTTTCCACTGGAGTCAGAATTGCTCAATGCACTGAATCTCAGAAAACATTGAACCAGGGCTCCAGTGTTCACAGATGTGTCAGGGCTAGGTTTGCAGAGAACCATTATGAATGTGATAAATGTGGGGAAGGCTTTCATCCAAGCTCTAACCTCAGTATACATAAATGTCACCATTTGGGACACAGTCCTCATAAATATAATGAATGTGGGAAAGCTTGTAACCCGTCCTCCAGTGTTGGTGATCATCAGAGAATTCATGAGGGAAAAAAAACCATTCACATCTAATAAACCAGGGACCATGTTTAGTCAGTCATCAATGAGATAATCAATGAGATTAATGAGATAATCCCTTTGGGAAAGGAAACTTACATTTTTAAGGAATGTGGTAAATCCTTTGACTGCCACTCAACACTATCTCAACATCAGCGAATGCATACTGGAGAAAACGTATACAAATGTGAAGAAGGTGGTCAAAGCTTTAAGGACTGTTCATCAATAAATGGACATTCGCAGATCTATTCTGGAGAGAAACCTTGCAAATGTCAAGAATGTGGCAAGGCTTTTAACAATCACTCAAGTCTTAATAGACATCACCAAATTCATATTGCAGGGGAAAATTGCAAGTGTAATGAATGTGCCAAAGCCTTTACATCATGCTTGAAACTTACTCAACATCACAGAATTCATAGTGGAGAGAAACCTTACCAGTGTCAAGAATGTGGCAAGGCCTTTAACAAGAATTCACACCTTACCTGACATCTCGGGATTCATACTGAGAAAGACCTTACCAATGTGAAGAATGTGGCATGTCTTTCATGCAGAGGTCAAATCTTACTAAACATCACAGAGTTCATACTGGAGAGAAACCTTACCAATGTCAAGAATGTGGCAAGGCCTTTAACCACAGCTCAACCCTTACTAAGCATCACAGAACTCATACTGGAGAGAAACCTTACCAATGTCAAGAATGTGGCAAGGCATAATGGCAGCTCAAACCTTATTCAACATCACCAAATTCATTCTGGGAACAAACCTTACCAATGTCCAGAATGTGGCACTGCCTTTAAACACAGCTTAACCCTTACTCAACATCACAGAATTCATACTGGAGGGAAACCTTACCAATGTCAGCAATGTGGCAAGGCCTTTAACCGGAGGTCATACTTTACTGAACATCACAGAATTCATACTGGAGAGAGATGTTACCAATGTCAACAACGTGGCATGGCTTTTAACCAGCACCCACACCTCACTTGGCATCACAGAATTCATACTGGAGAGAAACCAATGTCAGGAATGTGGCAAGGCCTTTAACCAGCGCTCAATCCTTACTTGCCATCACAGAATTCATACTGGAGAGAAACCTTATCAATGTCAAGAATGTGGCAAGGCCTTTTGCCATAACTCAAGGCTTACTCGGCATCACAGAATTCATACTGGAATGAAACCTTTCCAATGTCACTAATGTGGCAAGAGCTTTAACCAGAGCTCAACCCTTACTGAACATCACAGAATTCATACTGGAGAGAAACCATACCAATGTCAAGAATATGGCAAGGCCTTTAACCACAGCTCAAACCTTACTACCCATCACAGAGTTTGTACTGGAGAGAAACCTTACCAGTGTCAGCTGATGAATAATGTGGCAAAGCCTTTAGCAGGAACGCTTACTGGACATCACAGAATTCATACCCTAGAGAAACCTACAAATATAATGAATGTTAGAAAATGCCTAAGGACTGGTCCCTCCTCACTCCATATGAGAGATTTTATATAGGAGAGTAAGTGTACAAATACTAAGAATATGTCTGACCTCTCACTGCAACTCCCAAGTTACTTAACATCACAGTTATCACATAGGAGTAAAAGTACGAAATGTAAAGAATGTGGCCAGGCCTTTAACTTGAGTTTTATCCTTACTCAGTGTCTCAAAATGCATACTACATTCAAACCCTTGGAACGTATTGAATGTGGAAAGAACTTCATTTTGGTATACTTTGGAGCAAACACCAGGGAGTGCATTAAGTCAAGTAAATTGAAAGATGGCAATGCTTTAAAACTAATTGAACATCAGATGCCAATAAATGTTACAGAAATCAATTACTCAGAAATTACTCTGTAGGAAAATAGTGATTATAAGGAAAAATCAAAGTTAAACACTTAGAGAATGTATGTGGCATTTTGTTTCAACAGATTTAGAGAATGGACTTTAACATATGGATAAAGGGTTTCCATATTTTTCTTATATTTTTTACATTGACCCTATTTGTGATTTGTGACTAATAATATTAACATGTTTTCCTCCAAAATCACTCCCTAAAATTCCTCTGTTCCTCGTGGGTGTGTAAGACCACATGGTTGATTGTTGCTACATCAAAGATATTAGATGAGTGGGACTCATTAGATTAGATATTAGATGAGTGGGACTCATGCATACCTAATTTTCCATGGGAGAGAACTGTATGATATACAACATATGAAGTACATCTCAGTGGAGATGGTGCTTTTGGTTATAACACTGATGTAAGATTCCATGGGATGAGTGTTTGGAGCACACACTTCTGGATGTATTGACAATAAAGAACTTCCTCAACATTAGAAATAGGAGGTTTTCCTAATTGTTCTTTAAGGAAAAAGAGATATTTGTGCAGTAAACTATGAATGTATCTTCCTAAGTGCAATTGTTAGAGAGTATGACTGGATGTGGTTAAATGAGGAGATCCTGACAGATGACTGAAGGAGGGTAGCTAACTCTTCCCACAATGCCATACCATTGAACATACACATTTCTGAGGAAAGTACCTCAGTCCTGAAATTTTTGGAAATAGGTACTCCCACATCCTTCTGACAACACCCAAATGCTTTTGCATACGTGTGTTCTGTATTTCGAATGGTGAAAATAGAGTGGATTTGAAATGCATAACTTAGTGTACGTGTGAACTTAATATATTTTCATTAATAAAACCTAGTGTGGTTTTTTTTTTAAGATTTTGTTTATTTATTTGACAGAGATCACAATAAACAGAGAGGCAGGCAGAGAGAGGGGGGAAGCAGGGTCCCCACTGAGGAGGGAGCCCGATGTAGGGCTCGATCCCAGGACCCTGAAATCATGACCCGAGCCAAAGGCAGAGGCTTTAACCCACTGAGCCACCCAGGCACCCCAAACCTAGTGTGTTTTAACATATGGATATGGGTGTGTCATGAATGATGTGTTATTCTACGTCTAGTGTTCATCTATCCCATTGAAGGTTGTAGGGAGCTGATCAAATCAACCACCTGTTTCGTACCAGAGTAAAACAATAAACCTAGTAATCCATTTTCCCAGTAGTCTGAACATTTAATGGATACGTGATTATTTTTCCCCTAGTCTCCTCTTTGTGAATATGATGATATTACAGTGGGTGTATTACTGAGGTATGTAA
The DNA here is from genome assembly GCF_963455335.1 of Martes martes. NCBI lineage: Eukaryota > Metazoa > Chordata > Mammalia > Carnivora > Mustelidae > Martes > Martes martes. The sequence continues at coordinate 55,156,034 of NC_137905.1, read as the reverse complement.
CATAGAGATATTATTGGCATTTTAGCTCACGTACTCCATGATGCTGCTACTTGGCATCAATTTTGGTTAGCTAGTAGTTTAGTCAGGGCCTTGCACTGACAGGAGCCCTTCTCACTAGTGCATTTCTCAGTCAGCATGCTGCAGGGTCTCAAGTTAGTAGGAACGTCTGATACTGTCCTTGTGAGCCACCATCTGTCCTTTCTTCCAGTGCTTTCCCTTCCCTGTCCCTTAGAGAAGACTCCCCCTCCTGTAGACCTTCCCTAAATCTGTTTTAGTCAGAATGGCATATTCTGGACTTAGACGTGGGACTCTCTAGCACTGCACCATGGCCCCGAATGAAAGTATGTGCCCCACATCCTACACTTAGTGTTGTTTTGATGTGTCTTTGAGGTACACATGCACATATGACCATGCTATGTGTATCATAGATACCCCATAAGAAAGAGAAATCTATCCTAACAGGAGTGATGTTGTAGCCCGGGGAAGAGACAGAATATATTTAAGATGAAGAATTAGCATGTACAGGAGGAGAACTGTCCCAAGTTGCCCAAGTGACTCCCTAGACGTAGAAACATAACTTCTGTTTGTTTTATGACCTAGTTATCTCCAGATCTCCAGTTATATTTGCCCTCATTTTTCTTTCCAGCTATGAAGGCATCACAGCCATTCTTTTTTGCCTGTGCTACAGAAACAGTGTCCTCAGAAAATGCTTAATTGAAATTAGACAGATGGAAAGCCAATTGGTATTAAGACATTTAGCACGATGATGTGGGATGTGAATCTAAGTAAAATGAGGAAGGCATCATCCCTAGAGAGAAAGACAAGACCTGTTAATAGGAAATATGAGGAAATTTTTCCTCTGTGGGGAGGGACCCAGAGGTGGCTCCCTTTAGTCACTGCAAAGGCACAAGAAACTCTTGCTGGTATCATCTGATGAATACATGTAATGGGGGAAACAAAATGGCAAATGTGGGTTTCTCAGGAGTGGGGAGGTCCTGCTTTATCCTGATGATTTGATCGAGCTCCTGTGTCTTCCTGAGGACTAATGCTGTTGGATGTCAGTGATGACTGTACTTCCCTGCCTAGATCTGTGACAAGGGATGGAGGAGGGTGTTGGATGATGCAGTCCTGTGGGCAGCTTTGAGATGTCACGTGGTAGAATAGATGTTTGAGATGAAGAAGCCTTCTGGACAGTGGAATAGACTGGATCAGCTGGGCATGTACTGTGGTTGCTCCCTTGTTTCCCAGGTAGATAACCCCAGTCAAGGTCAGATCCGGTGTGGTTTGGTGATCCTTCAGGGAAGCTGCTTCAGCGCTGTGAAGGACCTGCCTCCCTTTCCTCAGCACCATCATGACTGTAGTTCCAGACGCGCTGGGTGACACAGTTATTAAGTGTCTGCCTTAGGCTCAGGTCATGAGCCCTGCATTGGGCTCCCTGCTCAGTGGTGAGTTGATTTCTCTCGCTTCTCTGCCCATCACCACCCACCACCACGAGCGCCTCTCTCATTCTCTCAAATAAAAGATATTTTTAAAAAGATTTTATTTATTTATTTGACACAGAGAGAGAGAGATCACTAGCAGGCACAGTGAGAAGGGGAAGCAGGGTAGCTGCTGAGCACAGAGCCAAACATGGGGCCCGATCCCAGGACCCTGAGACCATGACCTGAGCCGAAGGCAGAGGCTTACCCCACTGAGCCACCCAGGCACCTTCTCAAATAAAATATATAAAAATAAGAAAAAAAGTGTAACTCTTGGTAAGCAAAAGTCCCAACCACATGCCACTTCAATAAACTTACTAAGTTGTACCACAGATCATCACAGTTCTTCCTGATCACTATGCTGAAGGATCCTACAATTTTGTTATGCAAAAACCCAAGCTGGCTGCCATTCCTTTGAAAAGCCAATGCATAGGGGATGAGTTTTGACTGGAATGCACTATCAGCATTATTCAGGAGGCAAGCCACTTGGAAAGAAGAAGGACTTATGTTCAAAAATCAATTCCAAGGATTTTGCCAGGGCTTCAGAGTTTTAAAAGAACTTGAGGACAGTGAATCAGTAGGAGGGAACTGGGGCAGTTGGACACAGTTCTTGACAGCCTGCACACTCACTGTGCCTCCTAAGGACCTCACCAAGGTGCCTGGATGTTGTGTATGTGTCCCCACTTGTGGTTGTGCCAGAAGGTGGGATTACAAGTTCTTCTTGGAAACAATGTGTGATGTACACATGTACAAAGAAGGGTTTCATCCATCCTTCATGGAAAGGTGCATGCAGAAATTTAGACTATTAAGTTGTCCCAACAGGCCAAGGCAGGGTTTCAATTTAAGTTAGAAACCTGTCTTCTAGGGGCACCTGAGTGGCTCAGTGGGTTAAGCATCTGCCTTTGGCTCGGGTCATGATCTCAGGGTCCTGGGATCTAGCCCCACATCAGGCTCGCTGCTCAGCAGGGAGCCTGCTTCCTCCTATCTCTCTGCCTGCCTCTCTGCCTACTTGTGATCTCCGTCTGTCAAATAAATAAATAAAATCTTAAAAAAAAGAAAGAAAGAAACCTGTCTTCTAGGTTTGTCCTGTGAAACAAATGGCATTATTCCTTCTGCTGTGAAGGAAGGAATAATGCCATTTGTATATATACAAATGCCATTTGAGTATATATATATGTATATATATACTCACCATCACAGCGGAAGGAAATAATGCATATATATATTATATATATAACACATATATAAACACATATATACATATGTATACATACATATATACACATACATATATATACACATATATAATATACATATATACATATATAATATATATGCACATGTATATATGCATGTGTATATGTATACATATACATATATATACATAGGTGTATATATGTATATGTATATATAATATATATGTGTATATGTATATATAATATATATGTATATTGTACATGTGTATATATATGTATATATATAATATATATGTGTATATACTCATCATCACAGCAGAAGGAAATAATGCCATTTAGAATCAATTAGATGGAGGACCATTATTAGGAAGAGAGCTGATCATGTAGGAAACCAAAGGCACAAGAAAACATACTAATATCCTTATATCTACAGGTCACTGACATATCCTTGAAACAGGCAGAGTGACATTCCTCCAAGGACTCAACTGCCTTGATGTTAATAGGTTGCTAACAGGAAAAGACAATCCTGACCTGAACCCCCTAGGCCCCAGCAGGATCCTGTAAGTCTATTTTAACATATAACATTTCTTTTGGAACTTCCTTCTTCTCTCAACCCCCCTAGCTCTCTATTGGCAATCATCCCCGAAGCAGATGGCCCACCGAGACATGTCAGAAGGGTCCAATGAATAAGGTTTTTTAGATGGTAATAAATCACCTTTTCCCAATTACCAGTGGCCCCTCAAGGTCCTACAAACCTTGCTTCCAAAATGCCTTAGAGACTTTGGCTATGTCAAACTCCCTCCAACTTGAAAGTATATAGTGGGCCATACCTCATGACACAGTGCAGCCCTTTCTGCCCCCAGGTCCTGTCCCCACGCTTTCATAAAACACCTCTTGCACCAGAGACATCTCAAGAAATCTTTCCTTGCCATTGGCTTCAAACCCTAATGTTCTTTCCTACATGGATACCAGAGATTAACAGTTTATATCACGAAGAGTTGCCTACCTGTAACAGACACAGGAAAAAGTGTTCATCATCATTAGCCATCAGGGAGATTCAAGTCAGAACCACATTGGGATACCACCTTACACCAGTTAGAATGGCCAAAATTAGCAAGACAGGAAACAACGTGTGTTGGAGAGGATGTGGAGAAAGGGGAACCCTCTTACACTGTTGGTGGGAATGCAAGTTGGTGCAGACATGTTGGGAAAGAGTGTGGAGATTCCTTGAGAAATTAAAAATAGAGCTACCCTAGGACCCTGCAATTGCACTCCTGGGTATTTACCCCAAAGATACAGATGCAGTGAAAAGAAGGGCCATCTGTACCCCGATGTTCATAGTAGCTATGGCCACAGTCACCAAATGTGCAGAGCCAAGATGACCTTCAACACATGAATGCATAAAGAAGATATGGTCCATATGTACAATGGAGTATTATGCCTCCATCAGAAAGGATGAATACCCAACTTTTGTATCAACATGGACAGGACTGGAGGAGATTATGCTGAGTGAACTAAGTCAAGCAGAGAGCACCAATTATGCGGTTTTGCTTAATTGTGGAGCATAAGGAAGGACATTAGGAGGAGAACCTTAGGAGAAGGAGAGGAGAAGTGAGGTAGAGGAAATCGGACAGGGAGATGAAGCATGAGAGACTGTGGACTCTGAGAAACAAACTGAGGGTTATGGAGGGGAGGGGAGTGGGGAGTTGGGTGAGCCTGGTGTTGGGTATGAAGGAGGGCATGTATTGCATGGAACAATAGGTTTGGTGCATAAAGAATGAATCTTGGAATACTGAAAAGAAAAAAAAAATAAAACTGCAAAAAAAAAAAGAAAAGAAAAAGAAGAGTTGCTTACCTTGAGGACATACATTGTTTGATAAATATTTCATCTTTCCTTTCTCCTCTGAATATAATCCCCTCTTTGGAAATTCTAAATCCACCTCCTCCTTCTTAGTCACAGTGACACAGGAGCTTCAATCACCTATCTTTGTGCCTCATGTCTTTCTCGTTCCCATAATTAAGAACTTCATTGTTTTCTCCAGTGAAAATGTCTTACATCATTTTAAGTCTTAGACCAGCCAAAGAATTGAGAACAGCGCAGGAAAAACAAATTTTCCTCTCCTCACATTCATTCTGTTGTGTGAACTGACCTCCATGCTTCACACCCAGAACAGAACATGCAGACAGAGCTGGGGATCAAGGGCAGCCGGAGCTTCATTGCTTTGCCAGCCAAGGAGGCCTCAGCAGGTCTGTGCCGTGAAACCTGCAGTCTCCCGAAACTCTGATGTTGGAGAAGGCAGGGCTCGAACTCTGCTCCCAGGCCCAGCCTTGGTTCCCCTGCTTGGCCTGGTCACCTCCCCAGTTCCTTCCCAGCAGGGTCACCTGTGCAGTTTCAGAAAGGATCTCCTCTGCGGGCCTCCCCCTCAGATTCTGTCAGTTGGTTTGGGCGAAAACAACACTGTTGTGTTAATTAAGGGCTCAGGTGATTCTCAGCGAGGCCAGGGGGGAGCTCAAGGGCTTTCGGTGGTTTTCTGGGAGTGGGTTTGTGGCTTTGGTCCTGGAGAGGTGACAGGGTCTCTGCTCCGTGAGTCTGGGAGGGTCGGGTCCCTGCAGCCTGCGGTTCCGATGCCGACGCTGAAGTTGTGAGTGGCGGTGGCAGGGCAGCCCTCCCTCCCCACAAAGCAGGTAATAAAAATGCAGGGATGGGTGTGCTCAGGGGAGCTCACAGTTTCTGAGCTGCTCCGGACACAAAGGACTGGGAAGTTGGGCCTTTTCTGCATCTCTGAGACCTGCCAGCGGGCGAGCGGTGTGAGGACAAGGAGCTCTGTTGCTGGATTTCAGGGCATTTTCTCCTGATGCAGCTGTGATTTCCCCCCAGATCCCTCGTGAGGACGAAATCTAGAGGTGGAGGCGAAGGCAGAAATGGCCGGTTCTCAGGTGAGCCTGGTGTCCCCCTAGAGCTGTGTCCTCGGTTTCTCCACAGACCCTCGCGTTTAGAAGCTGCAGATGCGGATGCCTCGAGTGCGGGTGCTTCTCACTTCTGCGTTCACCTGTTTTTAAGATCTGGTCAGAAGTGATACTCACGGTTAGATCTTTAGAATGCTTCTCTGTGTCCCAGAGCCTTCTGTCCTGTGTCCCCAACCTGTCTTCGATAGGGCATCAGCCGTTGTCACTTTGAATTAAAGTCCCGGGCTCATCTGGATTCTCGATCAGCTGTGTGCAGCCGGGGAGGAAGGAAATGCAGACATAAACTCGATGGGTCTGAGTCCAGAAAAACTTGGAAACCTCTCATTCTAAGAAAGGGTGTGGGTGTGTCTTCATCTTTAGCACGTGAAAGAGATATTCTACTTAAAGTCCACTAGAGGAGGGTGTATGGGGGCTCAGTCAACTAAGGTTGGACTGTTGATGCAGTTCAGGTCGGGATCTTAGGGTCCTGGACTGGTATCCCCACTTCTGGCTCTGTGCCCAGAGGGGAGTCTGCTTAAGATTCTCTCCTTCTCCTGCCCTTCCCCATCTCCTCTAAAATATAAATCAATCTTGGGGATCAAGGGTGGTTCAGTTGGTTAAGAGTCTGCTTTCTGCCTTCAGCTCAGGTCGTGATCCCGGATACCTGAGATCCAGCCCCACATCGGGCTCCCAGGCGGGCAAGGATCCTACTTCTTCCTATCCCTCTGACTTTCTGCCTGATTGTGGTCTCTCTCTCACTCTCTCTGAAATAAATACAGTAATTTTTTCAAAATTTTATTTATTGTGGCACCTGGGTGGCTCAGTGGGTTAAGCCTCTGCCTCCAGCTTAGGTCATGATCTCAGGGTCCTGGGGTCCAGCTCCACATTGGGCTCCCAGGTGGGCAGGGATCCTGCTTCTCCCTCCCCTTCTCCTGTTCTGCCCGCTTGTGCTCTCTCACTTGCTATCTTTGAAATAAATGCAATCTTTGTAAAAAATTTTCTTTATTTGTAAGAAAAAGAGTGAGAGCACAAGTAGGGTGTGTTATGGGCAAAGGCAGAAGGCTCCCCGCTGAGCAAAGACACTCCCCCACCACCGCAATGTAGGAGGCATTCCCAGGACCTTGTGTCCTGGCCTGAGCAGAAGGCTGATGCCCACTGACTGAGCTACCCAAGTGCCCCTATAAATATAATCTTTTTTTTTTTAATAAAGATTTTATTTAAAAAAAAATAAAATAAAGATTTTATTTATTTATTTGACAGATGGAGATCACAAGTAGGCAGAGTAGCAAGCAGAGAGAGTGGAGGAAGAAGGCTCCCTGCTGAGCAGATAGCCCCCATGCAGGGCTCGATCCCAGGACCCTGAGATCATGACGTAAGCTGGAGGCAGAGGGTTAACCCACTGAGCCACCCAGGTGCCCCTATAAATATAATCTTTAAAGATGAAAATAAAAATAAATCTTAAAAGTTCAAAGAAAAGAAAGGAGTAAACTAGCTATTTCTAGCACAGGGACGCTGTGCTGTTTCAGTGCAGTGTCTCTGTCAGTTGCTTGGGGCCCCAGACCAGTGTTCACGATTGGCTGGAAGCCTATCCCGAAGAGCTGCCGGAATTCCCCTGAGGCAGGACAAAGGCAGTGGAAGTTTCCTGAAGACCTAAGAGATCAGCAGGCAGGAGGGCACAGGAGAGCTTGTCTGCAAGTGGCAGTGTGTGGGGGTTGCTTTTCGGGAGAAGGAAGGTGAGGAGTTCCGGGGAACCTGTGGTACTTACTCCTTTCTGCTCACTGTACCTGGTTGTCAGAAGCCCATTGGTTCCTTAGGCTCTTGGTAGTTTTGAGGTGGGTCCCCTGCTGGGCCTGTCTGGACTCAGCCAAGAGGACACTGGGGCCCTTCCTCCACTCCTTTGCTCAAGCCTCTTTGCCTAAAAGCAGCTTCTGAAGATCGTATAGTGATTCAATTGTTTAGGTATATCTACTGTATTTCCAAAATCAGATTTATATTTTGAAATCCTGTTTTCACTCCAGTGGAAACTAGTGATGTTGTGTCCTTTGATGTGCATTAGGCGCTGATAACATTTGTTTCCATTCAGCTGATGGGAACTTCTTTTATTGGTTTGGTGCTGTCTGCCAGATCCTCCCCTGTCCTGTTCCTGTTTTCCCTCCTGTCATTTGTAAGGAACATGGGATACTGAGGAATATGCAGGAACTGTCACATTTCAGGTGTAAACCATTTCTTCTGTATTTCTCTTGTTGTAGGTTCATTCATTCATTCCTTCCTTCCTTCCTTCCTTCCTTCCTTCCTTCCTTTTAAATGTTTTCTGAGCTGAGAGAGAGAGTGCATGAGAGTGACAAAAGGGAAAGAGGGAGAAGCAGATTCCCACTGAGTGGGGAGTTCAACTCAGGGCTCTATCCCAGGAGTTTGAGATCATGACCTGAGCTGAAGGCAGACCCTTAACCAGCTTAACTATCTGGGTCCCCCTTGCTTGTAGTTTCTGAGGAGGAGAACAAAGTCAGAAGAGGTGTGGATAAAATTAATTGTCCTTCAACATCCAGTCTGTTGATAAATACCTGAGAAAGGCAGAGTAGGACATTCCTCAGGGAACTCACAACTGCCTCAAGGTTAATGTTTTGTTGGATGCAAAAAGCAGCCTTAGCCTAACAATAGACCTCCAGGATCTTGTAATTCCTCTTTAACATATGAAAATTGCTTTGGAAACTTGAACTCTATTCCCCAAATGTAGCTAAGGCACCATCCTTCAAGCTTGGGGCCCACTGATAGATATCTGGAGGGTCTCCTGACTAAAGTGTTACTAAACAGTGAGTGGCCTCATCAAAACACCAGCTGGGAGGCCCTGAGGGTCCTGGAAACTTGCTTCCAAATTCCTTAGAGCCTCCTGCTATCCCCCACCCCCTCCCCACTTGAAAGCATTGAACCAGTCACTGCTCACGTTCCTCTCCCCTTGTGTTAGGACCACAGTGTTTGTACCACGTGTATCTCAACAATCCTTTCTTCATCATTCACTCCAGAATGCCAATATTTCACATCAGAAACATGTCTAGAATTTCTTGACCATTGGTTCCTCTCCCCAATCCCAATACTTTGCGCTGGATAAGGAGGGCTGTCACCTTTTTGTCGTGGATACAGTTGACTTCTGGGAGTGAAAGGGGTGAAAGTTCTCAACCAGACAGCCCCCTATAGGTTTTTCTTTAACTCCGCACCCATCTCAGGGAGAAGGAAAGGTCAGATCTGGTTCTAGCTGGTGACATTAACTCCAACTTTAATCTTAGGAAACATCATGAACTGTGTCAATGACCACTTGGTGACTCTGGTATTTATTACAGGGACTGCTGACCTTTAGGGATGTGGCCATAGAATTCTCCGAGGAGGAGTGGGGACGCCTGACCCACACTCAGCGGCAACTGTACCGGGATGTGATGTTGGAGAACTATGGACACCTCCTCTTCTTGGGTGAGGAAGACTCCTTCCAGATTTCCCAAATGCCACTCAGGGTTCTATTCCTTCCTGTGAAGACTGTCTTTTCAGAGATTTCTCTTGGAATGACTAGAATTCAGATCCAGGCAGAAAGGGAAATAAGTAGGGCTTTGTAGATGGAGAGAAAAATCTTCATGGTGTTTCCTTCTCAGCCTTAGCTTCTGCTTCCTCAAAGAGACATCATAGCTTGTGTAAATGAGTGGCAGTTCTCAACCTTTAATGACATAAATGGTGCTGCTCACATCTTAAACTGAAATTTCCCCTTCTTATTATCATGTCTACTACTTGGAAGTGTAGGTCAGGATGTGAACAATGGAACTTCCTCTTGTGTATTCTTTTTTTTTTTTTTTAAGACTTTTATTTACTTATTTGACAGAGAAGGATGGCAGATAGGCAGAGAAGCAGGCAGAGAGAGAGGGGGAAGCAGGCTCTCTGCCAAGCAGAGATCTCGCCTGATGTGGGGCTTGATCCCAGGACCCTGAGATCATGACCTAAGCGTGAAGGAGGAGGCTTATCACCCTGAGCCACCCAGCTGCCCCACCTCCTGTGTTTTCTAAAGGGACTGTTGGGGAACACCTTTTGGGAAACCATTTTCTAGGATTGTACAATATCGTCTCTTCTCTACTCAACACAAGACTCATGGGAAGTTAGAATTGGCAGCAATAGTCATTTTCCCTTTTCCTCATAAACAGGTCTCCTTCTGCCAAAGCCAGACCTGATCATGTTTTTGGAGCAAGAGAAGCAGCTCTGGGATGTGAAGAGAAAGGAGACTGGAGGCTTCCATCCAGGTAGGTGGGAATGAATGAGGCAGATGATGGGGGGAGGTCCAATTCTGAAGGAGGAAGGTAGACCTTAAGCAGTGGTTCAAGTAGCTCTCCTTGAATGAATGTCAGTTGGAGACTTGCCTAGTTTCATGTCTCTGTCTTTCCAAGAGAAATGTCTGCTCTCCAACATTATCAAGTTCTTGTATTCTCTAGGAATTCTCCTTCAGCTCCAGTGATGGTCCATCATGTCCATAGGGAGAGCCAGGAGACTCTCCTTTGAGGGGAGGGCCCCCCTAATCTGAGAGCTTTCTATTGTTGTGAGAGCCCTGGGGAAGGCATCCTGTTTCTGAGGACCTGTATGCTATGGCCTTTGTCCATTCTGGTTTTCATTATGGAACAAGTAGGTCGGGGTAGTTGTATGCACATTGGGGTTTGGTGGGGAAATTCACAGAACACTGGAGACAGATTTTTAATGTTTTCTGGCTTATGCTTTCTAATGTATGGGGGCTTTAATCTTAGTCTTACAAAATTCAGTTTCAGTAACTTCATCAGATAACAAAACACTGCCCTAAAATGAGAAAATGTACTGCTTTATTTCCCTTCAAATGGTCTTTTTTCTTTTTCTTTCTTTCTTTTTTTTTCCATATAGAAATTTCTGCTCTATGAGTTCCATTCCTCAGTGGTGAAATACTGTAATGTCTCTATTTGTTTACTAGAATTCCGACATAACAAATGCTATTGGGGAACTAGCACATTTAGAACTTGAACTTGTAGTCTTTAATAAATTGTCATTTATTACATTATTTTTTAATAATTGGATCATTGTATGATTTCTTCTGTGAACTTCTTGTGACTTTGTCATGTGTGTTTTCACTTTCTAATTAGTTTTATTGAGATTTATCTTTGAATTTTTTATATCAAATGTCCTCATACGACATGGGCATGTGCTTTATAAGAAGTGAGTTAGACAATTAGTAATATTCCCATATAGTTTGTTTAAAAATTTTATTTGTTCGAGACAGAGAGAGAGAGAGAGAGAGGGAGAAAATGAGTATGGAGGGGAAGAGCAAAAGAAGAGGGAGATGCCAAGTCCCTGCTGAGCAGGGAGCCCAGTGTGGGGCTGGATCCCAGAACCCTGAGATCATGACCTGAACTGAAGGAAGATGCTTAACTGACTGAGCCCCCAGGTACCCTAAACCTCCATGTTTGAAAAATCCTTGTGTTCAGTAATGCAGTGTTACTTTATGGGAAATTAATCATGAGCTTTTTCTTCTACTTTCCTCAGAATGTATCAGAATTTAATCCCAAATATTAATTTAATATACAGAGTCTCTCCACATATTTTCAACATCTATGATGTTTATTTATTCAGAAATGAAGATGTTGTTTGTTTTCTCTGTCTTAACCGAATGGACTATAGGGTTACATTCTGTGGAGGAGAATGAATATATTAATAACATAATACACGTCTTTCAAGCTTTTTAAGTGTCATAAAATTCTCATTTACAGCTGTTTATGATTGATTTTAATGAGAATTCTTCAGGATATTATAGTCCATGACGACATGCCAATCAATTGCTTGTTTTTCATGGGTACGTGGACACAGTTCAAAATTATGGTAATATAGAATTTTTCCTTTTCTGTCATACATCAGTGTTTTATTTAGAATTTCATGGGTTGAGTTTTCTCTTATTCTGGTTTGGTAGTTTCCTAAGAATGTGCTTCCTTGTCAGGTTCATTCCACGACATTAGCTAGGTGTGGGTTGGGTTTTATCTGTGCAGGTTGTTACAGGAAGAGAATTTTCAGCTCAGTATATTTCGGCATATTTCAAGACCATGTGAGTATAACACAAAAAAGAATGAACTTTATGCTTTTTGCCGGTAAATTTTGTGTGTTTTTGTCTTTAGTTTGTGTGTTGCACATATATACTCTGTCACCCTTACTTTTTGTCTCCTTGGTGAGTGGTCAGTGAATGTCGTACCATGTCTAGGTGAGTTCTCATCCACATAGAATTAATTTCATCATGTATTTGTGGGTGAAGTTTTATTCTCTGCATGAGAGAAAAACTTTTTGAATTCAGAGTAATTTTCAAACATTTTATACTTCTGTATCATGTTTTGGTATGAAATACAAAAGATATCCTTTATCTAATTAATTGTAGGATTAATACCCATGATATGTCTTGGTACCTTTGTCATTGAGTTTTGTGTCTTCTTTGAGTATTTTCATTGTGGTTACCTTAGGGATTCATTAAAACAACTTAGCTATAAAATGAACCTTTTATTTTTATTTTTAAAAGATTTTATTTATTTATTTGACACAGAGAGAGATCACAAGTAGGCAGAGAGGTAGGCAGGGAGAGAGGGGAAAGCAGGCTCCCCGCTGAGCAGAGAGCCCAGGGTGGGTCTATATCCCAGTTCCCTGAGATCCTGAACTGAACCGCAGGCAGAGGCTCAACTGACTAAGCCACCTAGGTGCCCTGAAACAAACCTTTTAAAACTCAGTATCAATTATATAGAAAACTCTTCTTCCTGTCTCCACTCCTGCACAACCTCCCGACTTTGTTACCGACATCACAAATTCTTTTATGTTGTGTACTTTATGACCTACATTTGTGATTTTTATTCCTTCTTTTTTTTTTTTTTCCAAAACAAAGCTCTGTAGCAGAAATAAACGTGACTGGTATCTCATTACAACACAGCAGGTTTCTGTAAATGTCTCTATATTTATGTTCAGTGGAGAGCTCTGTGTTCTCATGTGGTTGTAGTTTCTGGGTAGAATCCTTTTATGTCATCCAGAAAGACTTCCTTTAATGGTTCTTGTAGGACAGATCTACTGGTAAGCTTAGAGGGATCTTTACTTGGGAATGTCTTCGTTTCTGCCTCTGTGGAAAAGAATTTTGCTAGGTAAAGTATTGTTGGTGGCTATTTTTCAATCTTTGAGTACCTGAGTACGTTATACTGGGCCCATTCCTATTTGGGCTGCTGAGAATCCTACTAGTGATTTTCTAGGAGCTCTTGCACAAGATGAAATGGATTTGCCATTGTGTTTCTTTTTAGATTTATTTGTTTGTTTATTCATTTATTTATTTATTTGACAGAGAGAGATCAGAAGTAGGCAAAGAGGCAGGTAGGGAGGGGAAGCAGGCTCCCTGCTGAGCAGAGAGCTGGATGGAGGACTCCATCCCAGGACCCTGAGATCATGACCTGAGCCAAAGGGAGGGGCTTAACCCACTGAGCCACCCAGGTGCCCCTGTCATTGTGTTTTAAAAGTCTCTCTCCATCTGTGGTGTTTGATGGATTAATTACAACATGTCATGAGTCATCCCATTCTTTGCATGTGGTCTGCTGTATATACCATAGTTTTATAAGGAAGTAATTTGAAGAAATAAAATCTGAAGGCAATCATAATGAAAAGATATTTACTGTAGTGCACTGGATTTATATCAAGCAAACTTCTCTGTGCATAAGTGGACTGTTATTGATGAAAATCACATTATTCAGTGGTTAACTGTATTTGTTAGTAGACCTGAAAGGATTCAGGGGCAGATGGATCTCTAGTGAGGGACAATTATTTTCAGTGTGATTCGTTTTTTCTTTTGACTCTATTTTGTACATGTAGATGGGTGTCCAAAGAAAGCCAGAGTAGCAGAAGTTTCATCAGATAAACTAGCCTTTTATCTTTTATTTATACTGCTTTGATATCAGGGTACTGCTGATCTCACAGAATGGTTTTGAGTGTATTTCTCTATTTCAAAATTATAAGATTTTTTTATTGCTGCAATTTTGATAAGGATTATCATGAATGTTTTTTTTAAATGTTAGTTTCTTTTTCTTGTCCTGAGCCATGGATCACCATCTAACACCCAGGGGTTCTACCTAATGATTGCTAATTGAACAAAGTCACTACAAATATAATGATAAGCCACAGCTGCACAATTCTCAAGGACTATCAATCATATTTTACACTGTATGTTTCTCCTGTTGTTTTGTGAGCATAGAGAGCACAAGGAGAGTTTTAAGGTTTTGATCTGCACAGAATGCAATGTGTCATATTAAGCTAAAGATAGATTTTGAAGTCCCAGAACTAAGTAGGAAGAAGCACGTGTACATACATACATGTGTGTACCTGTATCTTCAGAAGGAAAAGGAATCTTGGTTCAAACCAGGTCATTTCCAAGTTTGAAAAGTGATGATTTCCTAGCAAACAACGAGATTCTAGATTCACAATAGAAATAGTTTTCTCTGTATTGTATTGAACTTATGCTTTCTATATCTCGTGTATCTTAGTTTGAGAATCTCCCCATGCGAATCCTCTCTTACATAACTGGGTTTTACTCCTGTAGGATCTACTCTGCTTTCCTTATTCCTGTGTTGACCTATTGCTTATCTACCTTGATAGAGATTTTAACAAGAGTTTCCATGGAATGACATGGTATTCAAAATTTAACTTAAATGTGAGAGTAATTCTCCAGGGGACATTATAAATTCCTTTAGTTAAATTGAGACATCACTCCCTCCTTTGCAATTGGAGAAGTAAGAGTTCCTTAGTTGTTATTCTTTTCCCTTCTAGGAAGTGATGTCATCCATTTTGATCACTTCAGTGTCAGCATTTATTAGGTAAAAACATGGAGACTTCATGAATCATGGTATTTGTTTTTGTTTTTCTTTGTGTGTTTTTTTTTTTTTTAACATTTATTTGAAGGAAACAATGATGGGACAGGGCTGGGTACTGAGTAGATATTCTGACTTAAACAGAACACAGTCTTCTGTTAGGAGTGATGGAGCAGCCCAATGGAAGAGATGAAACAGATCTAGGCTGAAACATTGGCCTGAATTCTTCATCTGGGGAGAGGACCCTGTCTAAGGCTACACTACTGACTCTGAATCTAGAAAGAAAAATTGTACTTCCTTTCTTCCCAAATCCTGTCCAGTTCTTTGGTCTCATCTTTATTTCAGTGATGGAGGCATCACAGCTGACTTTCCCTCCTGTGCTCTGGAAACTTCTTTGTCACCGCAGTCACCCTACCACCTAAGCCAGGCAGGGCCTTGCCTAGCCTTAGGAGTAGCTTGGAGTTTTCTAGTGCCATTGTAAATGGTTGATAACAGGATCACATGAGGCCTATGTGCATTTTAAATACAATGTTGTCACGACTGCACTGGAAGAGAAGCAAAAATCCATCACTGGGCCACAGGATTAGTTTAGGCATTTGGCACTGGAAGTTGTGAGGACACATAAAACATGATGTTGCGACAGTTTGAGAGTAAGGTGAGTGCTATGGAAATGAAATATGGCGAACTCTTGAAATGTGAACGAAGATCTGGTAGAGAGGTCCCTTTGGTCACTGCAAGGCCTTAGGAAGCTACTCGTGATGAGCGAAGGGGACAGAGAAGCATTCCTGGGAAATGTGGCTGTCTGGGATGTCCGAAGCCTTTCTCATGATGTAATGTATTCCCTGCTGGTCCTGAGGACCAGTTGCTATTGGATGACAGAGATAATTTTACTCTCTGAGTACTCTCTGCATGGAGTGTGTGGAGAGGGGATATTAGTTGATTTAAACATGGTGGGCATAGCTTAAAGATGTCACATGACAGAGTAGATGTTGAAGACGAAGAAGGCTGCCAGACACTAAGAGTGAGAACCAGACAGGTATGTGTTGCGGTTCCACAAAGCATTGGTATCCCAGGAATATAACCCAACATAGGTCTGACCCAGGATAGATGGGTGCCCTTGCAAGCATGATGACCTGTGGTTGGCAGTGCCCTCCCTCACTTCCACTCAGCCCTGGGGTTAATTTATCCTGTGCTCTGATCCATGTGCAAGGCACTGATTCATTGAGAAGTCAGTCACTAATTACCAGCAGTGACGATTTGTGCTTCAAAGAGCCTTCCCAACATTTGGGGTAGCTGTCCCTATGTTGTTTCAGAGCCCACACTATCCCTACACCCCTCTTGACCTGACTGAAAAGAGGATTTGTATGAGTTGTAGAGACACGTAACATTCAAGTTGGGTAGCATGGTACGCTCATATTGAACATGCGATCAGTTGAAGGATAATACATTTTTCAGTAGCTGTTCTGCTGTGGTCAGCAATACCATGAAAGCCTGTTGTGTACATGCAGAAAAGAAGGTGAATACTTGGATATTTACATATCCAGTGAGTTGGTAGATGCTCAGGTCTTCTGAAATAGCCCAGAAAACCTCGAGTATAATCTGATTTTTACATGTCTTCATTCTGGGATTGTCCACCCCCAGCCATAGTGCTTATACTTGAATTTTCTTGGCCCCAGGATAACTGCCCAGCACTAGGGAGCCATACATGTTTCTTGCAGCAAAGGAGACAGTGTAAATCTCATAGGACATATGGAATTTCATTTGAACCATTTCTGTTCTCATTCAGGGAAAGCCTTCCTCCCCAAGGCAGCATTCTCTTTATGCCATTGACCAGAACTGTCACAGGGGCCAGTCTATTCTGAAACACATAACTGTAGCAGAGGTGGATGTGGAAGATGTCTGTGAATGTCTCTTCTTTGAATTCTTTCAGTGTCTGGCACAAAGTCGATGACAATTTGCCCTGAAACTAACTAGCTGTTTCAAGGAAGCCCTAAAATGGAGAGTGTCCTTAAAGTTAGTGCATGTGGATTTTCTGCTGCCTGCATTGGCATGCTGATGGAGAGCTGCTTAAGCCTGCAATTGTTTATGATCTTCCAATAAAAATGTCAAATACAGATTTATCATGAGAATGCTATATTCAATACTACATAATCCATAACATGTATTAATGTCTTTCGTGCATTTCTTAACTTAAGTATTTACATAAGTTCCAGATCAGTTTAAAATAAAGAAAAGACATATTCATTTATTTTACAGAAAACTCAGGTGAGAGGCAGGGGAGGGGCAGAGGGAGAGGGAGAGAGAATCTCAAAGTGACTCCCTACTGAGCTTGAAGCCTGACATAGGGCTCGATCTCAGGACCCTGAGACTGAGATCATGACCTGATATGAAACGAAGAGTTGGAAGATTAACCCACTAAGAACCCAGGAGCCCCAGTTTTTTGTTTTTGTTTTTTTTAAAGAATCATTTATTTTAGAGCACACTAGTGAGTAGAGTGAAGACACAGAGAGAGAGAATCCTGAAGCAGAGTCGCTGCTGAATGGAGAGATGATGACGTGATCGAACCCAGCACCCTGACATCATGAACTGAGCTGTAATGAAGAGTGGCCACTTAACCAACTGAGCCACCCCAGAACCCCTGTTCCCATTCACCTAAATTTGGATTGCTTTCATTCAGGAAGGTGAACTAAAGTGTATCTGGGGTTATCTCAGCTCAGTGCTTGGTCAGTGCTGATGGCTTGGTTTTCTCCCCAGAAGCCTGTAAGAGAAGCTCTGAGGTTTTCTAGGGTCTCTGTTCAGGCTTCTAGTGGCACAGGAATGGAGGCTAGGATCAGCCATGGGAAGTGACTTAGAACGTGCATAGCTACCCAGACAGAGAACAGAGCATGTTCTAGTTCAAAGCATTGGCTGGACACCCAAGTCTGTCACAGGTGCTGACAGTTCTCCTTAGCCAGGTAGGTTCATCTACACAGGAGAATAGGCAATCATTGGACATTGTGTGTAATGGAGTCCCACCCACGCTGACAGCTTTTGGGTGAAAGATTTCTACCATGACGTTGGATGAATGCTATTTTGTTAGGTTCACAGAGTAGCCAGGGATGTGTCTTTGGTGGTACAGTGTGCATCTTGGGTATCTTCCAGACCTTTGCAGTTGGCCCTATGGCCGATGGCTGGAAGATCTTAAAGTCAAACCTTGCAGGTACGTTGACTTTGGGATCTACCCTGCATGTGACTGTATAGCAGTGCCAGGTGAGCAGCAACAGATCATGAAGGAAAATGTATCTGTACTGTGGTGGATATCTGAGCCAAATCATACATGTGCCTTATACAGTATTGTCACTATTCCTTGAAGTCATGTGGTGACCTCGTGATCTGTGTGAGCGTTTCCTTGATCGACCTTTTAGTTATAATGGTCATTCCACTCATATTTGTGTATAAAAATGCTTGGTAATATAGTGATAGCATCTTGATCTTGGGTTGAGGACAGATGAGTTTATTCTACAGGAAAACAGATCGTCTATTTTCATGGCCAAGGATTGGGCATATATGCTAGATGTTCCTTGAAGAAACTGCGGTATCCTGTGCTCAGAGTCTCCAACACAAACCCACCCCATGTGCAGTGTGTCCCTGTAAGAGTTGGGGCAGCTGACCAGTGGAATTAGTGTGATGAAGATGTTTATGATGTTTGCTGTGTCATGAGCCATAAGACACTTGGACTTTGACCTGGGAACCTCTTGTCTTCTGCCAGTATTGGAAGACTGTTACAGACCAACAGGTTATAGTATAGAATGTGTGTCATCTTGGAATTTTTATATTTATTAAGATTATCCGTGGACTTTATTCAAAACAAAATAGACATTCATAGGTCTGTTGCTTGTTTGTTGCTTTAAGTTGTTGTTTTGGTTGTACGCATAAGTGAATACGTATAGTATTTGTATGTCACTTAGTTCACATCGCATAACACCTTCTGGGTCAAACCACAATTACCACAAATGACAAGACACCATAAAAAAAGCTGAAAGAGACACAAATACAATGAATAGCCTGAATGTTACCAGTGTGGAATGGAGAAGGAGGATGGGCAACGTGAGGAAGTGGGAATGGGAAGTACAGGCTTCCGTGGGGTGAAAAGAATACAGGGAACTCCTCCAATGGTTTTCCCATAGCATTTTATGGTGCCAGATATTAGCTACTATTGGTGAGTATAGTAGCACCTATAGAGTTGTTGATTCCCCACGTTGTACACCTAATATAATGGAACATTGTAAAGTATATATTAATAGAAAGGAAATCAAGGTGGATACCAAGAAGCATATACATATGTGGATTAGTGTCTTAAGAAGTTGCAGGTGAAGAAAACTAAACCTACTCTTCCAAGGAAGCTAATCCTAAGTACTCACAGTAGGATAAAGTCCTAGGAAAGCAAACTGATCTTTATCACAGTGGAGATAAGGGTTCCTTAATGTAGAAGGGAAGGGACATGGAAAGAGAAGAAGCATGTGCCCAGCACAGCAAAGAAGGGAACTGGAAGATCAAGAAGAGCCTGTGGTCCTCACAGGCAGCCCAGGAAGAGCAGCCCAGGGCATACAAGGAAGAACAGTCATTTCTCTGAGAGCTTCTTAACTCCATTTTCTTGAATTTGGTCTCTCTCATTTCACCACTGAGGAGCATCAGGAAGGCTTTTCTTTGGAAGTGGATTCTTCGGGGAAGACCAGAAAGTGCAACCAGGTTGTAGAACTGCTCATTTTAGGCAAAGTCAGTTTTCAGAAGGCAGCCTAGGTTCAAAGAAGTGATCCTGTAGCCTGAAGCCATGGGTTTAGTAAAAATGCAGGGGGAACTTGAAATTGATAAAGGCCACGGATGCAGTGGGGTCCAAGCGACAAAATCCAGCATTGTAGCCAGCAGCAGATTTCACCTGCATTTGTTGTGAAGGAGGGAGTTGTTTCCATAAATACGGTGGCATGGAAAATTGAAGAAGGAAAAATAAGAGGAGGTCCAGAGAAGAGTGATTGGGTTAAGTTTGTTATGCAGGAGTAGGGTTGGCTAGAATGAAGAGTGAAGGGAAGCGAAGGACTCCATTCTCACCTGTGTGTTCTGTCCCCTTTTTAGGAACCTTTGAAACTATAGTGATTCAGTCTGATTCTTTGGTTCATGGTTAGGAAATCAGTCTTAATAACTTGTCCAATTTTAGGAATTCCCTGTTTTGTTTTGTTTTTGTTTGTTTTTTTCATAAATTTCCCTATTTCGGGGCTGGGTAGCTCAGTGGGTTAGAGCCTCTGCCTTCAAATCAGGTCATGATGCCAGGGTCCTGGGATCGAGCCCCGCATCAGACTCTGTGCTCAGTGGGGAGCCTGCTTCTCCCTTTCTCTCTGCCTGCCTCTCTGCCTACTTGTGATCTCTGTCTGCAAGTAAACAAATTAAATCTTTAAAAAACAAATTTCCCTATTTATTATTATGTAATAGTTTATGGAGTTAAAGCATTGCCAGTTTTGTTTTATTGATTGAAATGGGCATTACTTTCTGTGTTCTGTTAATGTTAACCTTTTACTTTATTTACTTAAGACTTCTCTTTATTTCATTCCTCTACTAAATTTCATCCCAGTCTCTTCCTTTTTTACTTTCTTGGTGGAAATTAAGTTGTTTAATCCAAAATTTTTCTTAGCTCTGTATTGTATAACATGAACAACTTGGGAAATGGGAAGTCTAGTAGGGAGAAACTGGCAGAAATAAACAATACAAACAATGACCAAAAGCAGTAAAAAAATTAAAATGATCTTTAGGGAAATCTGTAATCATGTCCCATGAAAACAATGAGTTTTACTGTTTCTTTTTCAGTTTAGATTCCTTTACTCTATTTTTGGTTGCATAATTGTTCTGACTAGAGTGTCCAGTACTCTACTCAAAGGCAGTGGTGGGGTCACTTCATTACCTGCTGATCATAGAGGAGAAGCTTGCAGACTGTCCCTACTGAATAGGTTTCAGCTTTTCATACATCTGTGGCATTCATTAGGTTGGGGTTTCCTCCTCTCTCTACTTTGAGTGCTTTTAACATGACACATTGTCCAGTATGCCCATATTTGTATTCTGTCTCCCTTAATGTGATCATGTCATTTTTTGCCTTCATTCTGTTAATGTGGAGTCTTGAATTTATGGTTTTCTGTATGTTGGAGAGCCCTTCATTCCAGGTCTGTTTCCCACTTGATCATCTTGTAAAAAGGGAAAATGTGTGTTTGATTCAGTTTACTCTATTTTAATGGGGACTTTGAGTGAATATGCATCACACGTAGAGTTTTGCAAACTTCGTGATTTCTAGTGTCTTCATCTGTCTTGGATGAGCTGGGAATGCTGGTGCCACAGAGAGAGTGTTCTGCTAGTTTCTCTGATCATCACTCCTTGGAAATGTTTGAGGAGACTTGCAGTCCTTTCCCCTTCAGAGTCTGTTTGAATATCCAGTGAACTCATCTGGCACACAGTTTTTGTTTGTTGGATTTTTTTCATCTATTCCTCTTTCATTCGGCTTCACAGTTGTAGATCCGTTGAGATTTTTTCTATTTTCCTGAGTGATCCAGTCTAAATTTGTTATACCTTTTCTGAAATTTGTACTTGTCTTTTAGTATCAATTCGTGGGCACTGATTATCCACTGTTGGCTCTTATAATTACTTTTATTCCTACAGTCAGTTATGCTGTGTCTGCTTTCACTTCTTCACTTATCATTATAGTCAGTCTTTTTTCTGGTATACTTCATTTAGTTAATCAGCTGTCAGTGTTGTTGATCTTTTCCACCAAACAACTCTTCCTGTGCTTGATGTATTCCTGTTTTTACTGTACTCTGTTTGATTCAGTTCAGTTATCTGTTTCCATATCCTCCGTTCTTCTGCTAATTTTGAGGTCACATGATCCCTTTTCTGATTGTTAGAGATACATGAAAGTGATTTCTGCTACACCGTGACCATATCACAGAATTATCTATTAGGATATATGGTCAATATGTTGTGTGCCATGTTATGTATCTATGGAGAAATGAGGTCCTGATGACTCCTTCTCAGCCATCTTTCTGACATTGTCTGTTTGACTTGATGCTTCTGCATTAGAAGTCTTCAGTATATTCTTCTGAATGTAGTAAGTGCAATGGTTTTACTTTTATTTGGTATCTTTCAGCTGTATCTTCACATGACACCAAGAGTTTCCTGCTACAGCAGAGCATAGAAGGTTCTTTCCAGAACGGATCAATGCACAGATACAAACATAGTGCTGTTGAGATTTTACACTTACGCACAGACTGGGACAATGATGGGGAGAGTGAAAGGCATCAAAAAAATTCTGGACGATATACCCAAACCAAGGCAATTGCCCTTAATGAGAATGTCACTGCCCCAAATGGTGAAGGATATAAACTGCTGTGGAAAACCTCCCTTTTTAAGCCAGCTGTTTCTGCAGAGCAGTGTGTTTCTGTCAGCAAAAGCTCCAGTCAGATATTCAAACATAGCTATTTGTGGACGGACCATTTCGCAGATCTGGAAAGTAACCTAGTCCATACTGAAAATAATGATTTGACCCATTTGGAAGATAGGATTGGCCTGACCTTAAATCAGAGATTTAGAAATGAAGAACAAAGTGCTCAGTGGGATGCATTCAAGAGGGGCTTCACTGAGGAGTCAACCCTCCAGAATGACCAGAGGCTTTTCACTGGAGTCAGAATTGCTCAATGCACTGAATCTCAGAAAACATTGAACCAGGGCTCCAGTGTTCACAGATATGTCAAGGCTAGGTTTGCAAAGAACCAATATGAATGTTATAAATGTTGGGAAGGCTTTCATCCAAGCTCTAACCTCACTATACATAATGGTCATCATTTGGGAAACAGTCCTCCTAAATACAATGAATGTGGGAAAGCTCATAACCCGTCATCCAGTGTTGGTGATCATCAGAGAATTCGTGAGGAAAAAAAAAAATTCACATCTAATAAACCAGGGACCATGCTTAGTCAGTCATCAAGCCTAAACATCAATGAGATAATCCCTTTGGGAAAGGAAATTTACACTTTTAAGGAATGTGGTAAATCCTTTGACTGCCATTCAATACTATCTCAACATCAGCAAATGCATACTAGAGAAAAAATACACAAATGTGAAGAAGGTGGTCAAAGCTTTAAGGACTGTTCTTCAAAAAATGGTCATTCGCAGATCTACTCTGGAGAGAAACCCTACAAATGTCAAGAATGTGGCAAGGCTTTTAACAAACACTCAGGTCTTAATAGACATCAAAAAATTCATAATAGACAGAAACCTTACCAATGTCATGAATGTGGCAAGAGCTTTAACCAGCGCCCAGCCCTTATTCAACATCACAGAATTCATAGTGGAGAAAAACCTTACCAATGTCAAGAATGTGGAAAAGCCTTTTGTGACAGGTCAACCCTTACTCAACATCACAGAACTCATACTGGAGAGAAACCTTACCAATGTCAAGAATGTGGCAAGGCCTTTACCTGGAGGTCAAATCGTTCTCGGCATCACAAAACTCATAGTGGAGAGAAACCTTACCAATGTCCAGAATGTGGCAAGACCTTTTGTGACAGGTCAGCCCTTACTCAACATCACAGAATTCATACTGGAGAGAAACCTTACCAATGTCAGGAATGTGGCAAGGCCTTTAACCACAGCTCAGTCCTTGCTAAACATTACAGAATTCATACTGGAGAGAAACCTTACCAATGTCAAGAATGTAGCAAGGCCTTTATACACAGCTCAAACCTTACTCGACATCACAGAGTTCATACTGGAGAGAAACCATACCAACATCAAGAATGTTCTTAGGCCTTTACAGGCACTTGGTCCTCACTAAACATCATAATATTCATACGGGATAGACGGCTTACCGGTGTATAGAATGTAAGAACGGGGCACCTGGGTGGCTCAGGCAGTTATATGGCTCAGGTCATGATCCCAGGGTCCCAGGATTGAGCTCTGCATTGGGCTCCCTGCTCAGCGGGCAGCATGTTTCTCCTCTCCCCCTGCCTGACCCCCCTCTCTACTTGTGCTCTCTCTCCATTTCTCTGTCAAATAAATAAATAAAATCTTTAAGAAGGAAAGAAAAAAAGAATGTGAGAAAAATTGGTTAAAGAGTGCTCACCGAGGGGCGCCTGGGTGGCTCAGTGGGTTAAAGCCTCTGCCTTCAGCTCGGGTCATGATCCCAGGGTCCTGGGATCGAGCCCCGCATCGGGCTCTCTGCTCGGCAGGAAGCCTGCTTCCCTTCCTCTCTCTCTGCCTGCCTCTCTGCCTGCTTGTGATCTCTGTCAAATAAATAAATAAAATCTAAAAAAAAAAAAAAAGAGTGCTCACCGATTCATGCCTACGAGAGAATTCATATTAGACAGTAACCTCACAAATACAGCCAGTGTGGCAAGGCCTTTGTCCAACATGCTTCCCTTCTAAACTGAGAATTCATACTGAAAAGACACCGGATGAATAATGTGGCCAAACCTCTAGCAGGCAAACAACCCTTAACTGCACATCATGGAATTCATACTGCAGAGAAAATTATGGATGTAATGAATGTGAGATAGTGCCTACAGACTGCTCCCTCCTCACTCCATATTAGAGATTTAAAAAAAAATTTTTTAAGATTTTATTTATTTATTTGACAGACAGAGATCAAAAGTAGGCAGAGAGGCAGGCAGAGAAGGGAGGAAGCAGGCTCCCACTGAACAGAGAGCCCGATGTGGGGCTGGAACCCAGGACCTTAGGATCATGACCTGAGCTGAGGGCAGAGGCTTTAACCCACTGAACCACCCAGGCGCCCCCATATGAGAGATTTTAAATAGGAGAGTAAGCATACAAATGCTAATGACCTCTCAGTGGGACTCCCAACTTTCTTAAATTAACATCATTGTTTTCATATAGGAGTGAAAGTGTGAAATGTGTAGAATGTGGCCAACTGGAATTCAGTGCTTACTCAATATGTTAAAATGCATACTAGATTCAAACCCTTGGAACATCGTGAATGTGGAGAGGCCTTCATTTTAGTATAAATTGGAGCACACACCAGAGAGTACATTAAGGAATGTCCATTGAAAGTTAGCAATGTTTAGAAAACTATTGAATTGAACATCAGATGCCAATGAATGTTACAGAAATCACGCCAGTGGAACACATTCACCCTACTCAGACATTACCCTTCATGAAAATAGTGATTATAAGGAGAAAACAGACTTGAACACTTAGAAAATGTATATGGTAGTCTGTTGAACAGATTTTGGGGATGGAATTTTTTATATATATAAGGATTTCAGTATTTTTAAATTTTTACATTAACCCTATTTGAGATTTGTGACTAACAATATTAATGTATTTCCTCTGAAATCACTCCGGAAAATTCCTCTGTTCCTCGTGGGTGTGTAAGAACATGGGGCTGATTGTTGCTACATCAAAGATACTAAATATCCTGCTCCATTAAGTGGTACTCATGCGTACCTAATTTTCCATGGAAGAGGACCGTATGATATCCAACATTTGAAGTACATCTCAGTGGAGATGGTGCTTACGGTTAAACACTGATGTAAGATTCCATGGGATAGGTGTTCAGAGCACACACTTCTGGAGGTATTGAAACTAAAGAACTTCCTCAATATTAGAAGTAGGAGGTTTTCCTAATTGTCTTTTAAGGAAAAAGAGGTAGCCGTGCAGTAAACTATGAATGTATCTTCCTAAGTGCAATCATTAAAGAGTATGACTTGATGTGGTTAAATGGCAGGAGGGTAACTAACTCTTCCCTACAATGCTATACCATTAGTTATACACATTTCTGAGGAATGTACCTCAGTCCTGAAATTTTTGGAAATAGGTACTCCCACATCCTTCTGACAACACTTGAATGCTTTTGCACATGTGTGTTCTGTATTTCAAATGGAGACGATAGAGTGGATTTGATGTGCATTACTCAGTATATGTATGATGCTAATATATTTTCATTAATAAAACAGTGGTGTTTTTTCTTCAAAAGATTTTATTTATTTTGTTGACAGAAAGAGATCACAAGTAGACAGAGAGGCAGGCAGAGTGAGAGAGGAGGAAGCAGGCTCCCGGTGGAGCAGAGAGCTCAATGCGGGACTGAATCCCAAGACCCTGGGATCATGACCATAGCCGAAGGCAGAGGCTTTAATGCACTAAGCCACCCTGGTGCCCCAATAAAACACTGTTTTTTAACATACGGATATGAATATGTCATGAATGATGTGTTATTCTACGTCTAGTGTTCATCTATTTCATTGCAAGTTGTAGTAGCTGACCGAATCCATCACCTCTTTGGTACTGGAGTAAAACAATATACCTAGGACACCATTTTCCCAGTGCTCTGAAGGTTTAAGGGATATATGATTATGTTTTCCCCTAGTCTATGCTATGATTTTCTCCTCTTTGTGAATAGGATGATGTTACTGTATGTGTATTACCAAGCTTTGTGACATAGAGGTGTTGTTGGTGTTTTAGCTCATGTACTCCATGATACTGCTACTTGGAATTGGATTTGTGTAGCCAGTAGTATTGTTGGGGCCTTGCACTGACAGGAGCCCTTCTCGCTAGTGCATTACCCAGTCAGCACGCTGTAGGGTGACAAGTTAGTGGAACGTCTCATACGACATCTGTACTCTATCCTAGTGAGCCACCATCACTCCTTTCTTCCAATGCCTTTTTTCCCATGTTCCATAGAGAAGATTTCCCCTCCCCCAGAGCTTCCCTAAATCTGTTTTAGTCAGAGTGGCATATTCTGGACCTAGACTTGGGACTCTATAGCACTGTACCATGGCCTCACATGAAAGTATGTGCCCCACATCCTGCATTGAGGGTTGTTTTCAAGTGTCTGAGGTACACATGCACAATTGACCATCCTATGTGTGTCATAGATACCCCATAAGAAAGAAAAATCTTTCCCAATTGGAGTGATGTGGTAGCCTAGGAAAGAGACAAAAAAATATTTAAGATGAGGACTTAGCATGTAGGGTAGGACAACTGTGCTGAGTTTCCCAAGTGACTTCCTAGATGTAGAAAAATAACTTGTACTTGTTTTATGACCTACTTACCTCCAGATCTCCAGTTGTATTTACCCACATTTTCTTCCTTGGCTACGTAGGAACCACAGCCGTTCTCTTTTGCCTGTGTTGTGGAGAGAGTGTGTTCAAAAGATCCTTAATTGAGATTAGACAGATGGAAAGCCTATGGGTATTAAGACATATAGCACGGGGATGTGGGAATGGAATCTAAGTAAAATTTGAGGAAGGTACCATCCTTCAAGAGAAAGACAAGACCTATTAAAAGGAAATGTGAGGAACTCTTTCCTGTGTGGGGAGGGACCTGAGGTGGCTCCCTTTAGTCACTGCAGAGGCACAGGCAGCTCTTGCTGGTGTCAATTGATGAATACATGTCATGGGGAGAAGAGATGGCTAATGTGGGTTTCTTAGGAGTGGGGAAGTTCTGCTTCATCCTGATGATTTGATCGACCTCCTGCATCTTCCTGAGGACTAATGCTGTTGGATGTCAGTGATGACTGTACTATCCCTGCCTAGATCCATAACAAGGGATGTAGGAGGGTGTTTGATGATACAATCATGTGGGCAGCTTTAAGATGTCACGTGGTAGAATAGATGTTTGAGATGAAGAAGGCTTCTGGACAGTAGAATAGGCTGGATCAGCTGGGCATGTGCTGTGGTTGCTCCCTTGTTTCCCAGGTAGATAACCCCAGTCAAGGTGAGATCCAGCGTGGTTGGGAGATCCTTCAGAGAAGCTACTTCACTGCTGTGCCGGACCTTCCTCCCTTCTTCAGTGCCATCATGAATGTAGTACTAGGGGTGTCTGGGTGGCTCAGTCATTAAGTGTCTGCCTTAGGCTCAAGTCATGAGCCCTGCATTGGGGTCCCTGCTCAGTGGTGAGTTGATTTCTCTCTCTTCTCTGCTCATCACCACCCAGCACCACAAGTGCCTCTCTCATTCTCTCAAATGAAATATATTTCTTAGATGGGGCACCTGGATGGCTCAGTGGGTTAAAGCCTCTGCCTTCAGCTCAGGTCATGATCCCAGGGTCCTGGGATTGGGCCCCACATCGGGCTCTCTCCTTGGTGGGGTGCCTGCTTCCTCCTCTCTCTCTGCCTGCCTCTCTGCCTACTTGTGATCTCTCTGTCGAATAAATGAATGAAATCTTAAAAAAAAAAAAGGGATTTTCTTTATTTATAAGAAAAAGAGTGAGAGCACAAGTAGGGTGTGCTATGGGCAGAGAGAGAAGGCTCCCTGCTGAGCAAAGACACACCCCCACCTACCTCTCCCCCACCTCATACTCCCTCTCCCCCTTGCCATGTAGGAGGTGGTCCCAGGACCTTGTGTCTTGGCCTGACCAGAAAGCTGATGCCCACTGACTGAGCCACCCAGCTGCCCCTATAAATAGAATCTTTAAAGAAGATGAAAATAAAAATAAATCTTAAAAATTAAAAGAAAAGAAAGGAGTAAACTAGCTATTACTAGCACAGGGACGCTGTGCTGTCTCAGTGTAGTCTTTGTCAGTCGCATGGTGGCCCCAGACATGGGTCCATGATTGGCTGGAAGCCCGTCTGGCAGCACTGCTGGAATTCCCCTGAGGCAGGACAAAGGCAGTGGAAGTTTCCTGAATATCTAAGAGATCAGCAGGCAGGAAGGCACAGGAGAGCTTGTCTGCAATGTGCAGTGTGTGGGGGTTGCTTATGGGGGGAAGGAAGGTGAGGAGTTCTGGGGAACCTGGAACTTGCTCCTTTCTGCTCACTGTACCTGGTTGTCAGAAGCCCATTGGTTCCTTAGGCTCTTGGGAATTTTGAGGTGGGTCCCCTGCTGGGCCTGTCTGGACTCAGCCAAGGGGACACTGGGGCCCTTCCTCCACTCCTTTGCTCAAGCTTCCTTGCCTAAAAGCAGCCTCTACAGATCGTATAGTGATTGAATTGTTTATGTATAGCTACTGTGTTTCCTACTAATCATTTACGTATATCTACTGTGTTTCCAAACTTAGATTTATATTCTGAAATCCTGTTTTCAGTCCAATGAAAACACCAGTGATGATGTGTCCTTTTGTTATGCCCGAGTTTTCGCGTCCGATTGACCACCAAGGAGCCAAGCACCGATGCAATCACATGAGGGTTTATTTGACAAACTTAAGCTTGGGCCCAAGTATACCCGGCACAGCGGAGTAGGGACTTGGACCCTGAACCAGATTACAGTCAGAGTTTTTAAAGGCAGAGTAGGGGTGGACTCAGCGGTGGGTGAGGACAAAGGGGATTATGGATGATGTAAGTCTCCAAGGACTTTTGGAAGCAAGCTCTCCAGGACCTTGAGGGGCTAGCTATTGTTGGGAGAAAGGTTATTTATTACCAATAATAAAAATCTTCTTGGGGTGCCTGGGTGTCTCAGTGGGTTAAGCCTCTGCCTTCGGCTCAGGTCATGATCCCAGAGTCCTGGGATCGAGCCCCGCATCGGGCTCTCTGCTCAGCGGGGAGCCTGCTTCCCCCTCTCTCTCTGCCTGCCTCTCTGCCTACTTGTGATCTCTGTCTGTCAAATAAATAAATAAAATCTTAAAAAAATAAAAATAAAAATAAAAATCTTCTTGTGAGCCCCTTCAGATGTATATCAGTGGGCCATATACTTGGGAATGATTCTTGACACTATCTTGGAGGTTTAGAGATAAAGGAATTGTTAAAGTAGACTTACAAGATCCTGGTCAGACCTGTTGGGGTAGGAGGTTGGTCAGGCTAGGATTGTCCTTAGCAAAATCTCAAGGTGAGGGCAGGTAAGTCCCCAGGGGAGAGCCACTCTGTCTGTTTCAAGGGCTTGTCAGTAGGTAAGGAATTTTAATGATTTTCTTTTGCCCCTCTTTCCCACATCAGCTAAACTTGAGATGGGGTGGCCTTAATTTTCTCATCCTCCACACTTTGATTTTTATTAGGCATTGATAACGTTTGTTTCCATTCAGCTGATGTGAACTTCTTTTATTGGTTTGGTGCTGTCTGCCAGATCCTCCCCTGTCATGTTCCTATTTTCCCTCCTGTCATTTGTAAGGAACATGGGATACTGAGGAATATGCAGGAACTGTCACACTTCAGGTGTAAACTTTCTTCTGCATTTCTCTTGCTTGTTGTTTCTTTTCTTTCTTTCTCTCTTTCTTTCTTTCCTTTACACATTTTCTCAGCTGAGAGACAGAGGGAGCACATGAGTGAGGAAAGGGAAAGAGGGAGAAGCAGATTCCCCACTGAGTGGGGAGCCCAACTCAGGCCTCCATCCCAGGAGTCTGGGATCATGACCTGAGCTCAAGGCAGACCCTTAACCAACTGAACTACCTGGGTCCCCCTTGCTTGTAGTTTCTGAGGAGGAGAACAAAGTCAAAAGATGTGTGGATAAAATTAAATTTCCTTCAACTTCCAGTCTGTTGATAGATACCTGAGAAAGGCAGAGTAAGACATTCCTCAGGGAACTCACACTGCCTCAAGGTTAATGTTTTGTTGGATGCAAAAAGCAGCCTTAGCTTGACACTAGCCAGACCTCCAGGACCTTGTAATTCCTCTTTAAAATATAAAAATTGCTTTGGAAACTTCTTGAGCTCTATTCCCTGAATGTAGCTTGGGAACCATCCTTAAGGCTTGTGGCCCACTGATAGATATCTGGAGGGTCTCCTGACTAAAGTGTTACTAAACAGTGAGTGGCCTCATCAAAACACCAGGTGGGAGGGGTGCCTGGGTGGCTCAGTGGGTTAAAGCCTCTGCCTTCGGCTCAGGTCATGATCTCAGGGTCCTAGGATCCAGCCCCACATCGGGCTCTCTGCTCCGCAGGGAGCCTGCTTCCTCCTTTCTTTTTGCCTGCCTCTCTGCCTACTTGTGATCTCTGTCTGTCAAATAAATAAATAAAATCTTTAAAAAAAAAAAAAAAAACACCAGGTGGGAGGCCCTGAGGGTCCTGGAAACTTTCTTCTAAATTCCTTAGAGCCTCCTGCTATCCCTCACCCCCTCCCCACCTGGAAGCATAGAACCAGTCACTGCTCACGTTCCTCTCCCCTTGTGTTAGGACCACAGTGTTAGTACCATGGATATCTCAACAATCCTTTCTTCATCATTCACTCCAGAAGCCCAATATTTCACATCAAAACATGTCTAGAATTGCTTGACCATTGGCTTCTCTCCCACATCCCAACACTTTGCACTGGACAAGGAGGGCTGTTACCTCTGTGTAGTGGATAGAGTTGACTTCTGGGAATGAAAGGAGAGAAAGTTCTCAACCAGGCAGCCCCCTGCCCCATAGGTTTTTCTTTTTTCCCACACATATCACAGAGATGACAAGGTCAGGTTTAGTTCTAGGTGGTGACACTAACTTCCTCTTCATCTTAGGGACCATCTTAGGGGAACAGTTTGTCAGTGGCCACTTTGTGACTCTGGTATTTATTACAGGGACTGCTGACCTTTTAGGGATGTGGCCATAGAATTCTCTGAGGAGGCGTGTGGATGCTTGACCCACACTCAGTGGCAACTGTACAGGTACATGATGTTGGAGAACTATGAACTCCTCCATTTCTTGGGTGAGGAAGACTCCTTCCAGGTTTTCAAAACCCCACACAGGGTTTTGTTGCTTCCTGTGAAGACTGCCTCTTGGGAGATTTCTCTTGGAATGACTGGATTTCAGATGCAGGCAGAAAGGGAAAAAAGTAGGGGCTTGTGGATGGAGAGACAAATCTTCATGATGTTTCCTTTTCAGCCTCAGCTTCTCCTTCCTCAAGGTAACATCATGGCTTGTGAAGATGAGTGGCAGTTCTCAACATTGAGTGACATAGAATGGTGCTGCTCACATCTGAGACTGAAATTTTCCCTTCTTATTTTCATGTCTGCTACTTGGAAGGGGAGGTCAGGATGTAAACATTGGAAATGCCTACAGTGTGTTCTAAGGGGACTGTTGGGCAACAGCTTTTGGGAAACCATTTTCTAGAATTGTCCAACATCATCTCCTCTCTACTGAACACAAGACTCATGGGAAGTTAGAATAGGCAGCAATAGTCATTTTCCTTTTTCCTCATAAACAGGTCTCCTTCTGTCAATGCCACACCTGATCATGGTTTTGGAACAAGAGAAACAGCTCTGGGATGGGAAGAGAAAGGAGCCTGGAGGCTTCCATCCAGGTAGGTGGGAATGAATGTGGCAGATGACAGAGGGGAGGTTCAAGTGTGAAGGAGGAAAGTCGACCTTAAGCTGTGGTTTGAGTAGCTCTCCTTGAATGAATGTCAGTTGGAAACATGCCCAGTTTTTTGTCTCTCTCTCTCTCTCCCAGAGGGACATCTGCTCTCCAACATTATCAAGCTCTTGCATTCTCTAGGGATTCTCCTTCAGCTCCAGTGATGATTCAGCATATAATCATCATATAATTGGAGGGGGAGGCCTCCTTAATCTCCCTCCATTGCTATGAGGACCCTGGGGAAGTCATCCTATTTCTGAGGACCTCTACGCTAAAGTCTTTGTAAATTCTGGTTTTCATCATGAGACAAGTAGGTCAGGGGGTTTGGTGCAGAAATTCCAGAACACTGAAGACAGATTTCTAATGTTCTCTGGCTTATACTTTCTAATACTTAATACTTAATATACTTAATACTTTCTAAGCCTCTACAGAGGCTTTAATCTTAGGCCTACAAAACTGAGATTCAGTAACTTCATCAGTTAACAAAACACTGCCCTAAATTGAGGAAATGCACAGCTTTATTTCCCTTCAGATGTTCTTTTTTCTTATTCTTTCTTTCTTTTCTTTTTCTTTCTTTTTTTTTTTTTAACATATAGATATTTCCACTCTTTGAGTTTGGTTCCTCTGTGGTGAAATAGTGTAATGTCTCTCTTTGTTTCCTAGAATTTCTACATAACAAATGCTGTTGGGGAACTAGCACATTTAGAACTTGAACTTGTAGACTTTAATAAAGTCTCATTTATGACCTCATTTTTTAATAATTACATCATGATTCTGTCTTCTGTGAACTTCTTGTGATTTTGTCATGTGTGTTTTCACTTTCTGGTTAGTTCTATATGTGATTTAGTTCTATATTTTGTACATCAAATGTCCTGATATAACATGCACATGTGCTTTTTAAGTAGTGAGTTAGACAATAAGAATTTTATTTGTTTTAGAGACAGAGAGAGAGAAAAAATGAGTAGGGAAAGGGCAAAAGAGAGGGAGAAGCAACATCCCTGCTGAGCAGGGAGCCCTGGATCCAGGACCCTAAGCTCATGACCTGAACTGGAGGAAGCTGCTTAACTAATTGAGCCCCACAGGTACCTCGAA
Source organism: Martes martes (assembly GCF_963455335.1). Lineage (NCBI taxonomy): Eukaryota > Metazoa > Chordata > Mammalia > Carnivora > Mustelidae > Martes > Martes martes. The sequence goes on along the minus strand of NC_137905.1, from coordinate 55,123,239 downwards.
TCCCCATGTTTGTAAAATCTTCTTTTCAGTTGTGCGATGTTATTTCTGGGAAATTAATCATGAACTTTTTCCTCTACTTTCCTCAGAATGTATCAGAATTTAACCCCAAATATTAATTTCATATACAGTGTCTCTCAGCATATTTTTCAACTTTCACAGTGTTTATTTACTGAGGAATGAAAATGTTTGTTTCCTCTGTCTCACAGAATTGAATTACAGGTTTACATTCAGTTCAGGTGGAGGAGTATATTAATAACGTAATACATTTCTTTCAAGCTTTTTAAGTGTTCAAAAAATTTTCATTTATAGCTTTTTATGATTGATTTTAATGAGAATTCTTTACGATGTTATAGTCCATGAAGACATGTCAATCAAATGCTTGTTTTTCATGGGTATGTGGACACAGTTTTAAATTATGGTTATATGGAAGTTTTCCTTTTCTGTCATACATCAATGTTTTATTTAGAATTTCGTGGGTCAAGTTTTGTCTTATTCTGGTATGGTTATTTCCTGCTGCTTCTGTCTGGCTCATTCCACAACATTAGCTAGGTGTAGATTCGGTTTTATCTATGTATGTTGTTATAGGAAGAGAATTTTCAGCTCAGTATATTTCAAGACCATTGAAATATGCCTCAAAAAAGAATGACCTTCATGCTTTTTGCCAGTAAATTTTGTGTGTCTTTGTCTTGTGTTTGTATGTCACACATACATAACTGTGTGACCCCTACTTTTTGTCTCCTTGGTGACTGGTCGGTGAATGTTGTACCCTGTCTAGGTGAGTTGTCATCCACAGAATTCATTTCACCATGTATTTGTGGGTGAATTTTTATTCTCTCTGCATGAGAGAAAGACTTTTGAATTCAAGGTAATTTTCAAACATTTTATACTTCTGTATCATGTTTTGGTATGAAATATGAAAGATATATTTTATCTGTAACTGTAAGATGAATACCCATGATATGCCTTGGTACCTTTCTCATTGCCTTTTGTGTCTTCTGGGAGTGTTTTCCTTGTGGTTACCTTAGAGATTCCTTAAAACAACATTGTTGTAAAACAAACCATTTCAACCTCTGTGTCAGGTACATAGAAGACTCTTTGTCCTGTCTCTACCCCAGCACCCACTTTGTTACCAGTATCACACATTCTGTTATGTTGTGTACTTTATGACCTACATTAATGATTTTTATACTTTTTTGAAAACAAAGCTCTGTAGCAGAAATAAACGTGACTGGTATCTCATTACAACACTGCAGGTGGTTGGTGTAATTGTCTACATATTTATGTTCAGCAGAGAGCTTTGTGTCCTCGTGTGGTTGCAGTTCCTGGGTAGAATCCTTTTATTTCATCTAAAGAGCATTCCTTTAATGGTTCTTGTAGGACAGGTCTACTGGTAAACGTAGAGGGGTCTTTACTTGGGAATGTCTTCATTTCTACATCTGTGGAAAGGAGTTCTGCCCGGTAAAGTATTCTTGGTGGTATTTTTCGATCTTTCAGTAGCTGAGTACATTATGCCAGCCCCATTCTTGTTGGGACTACTGAGATCCCACTACTGCTCTTCTAGGAGCTCTTGCACAAGGTCAAGTGCATTTGCCATGCTGTTTCAGAAGTCCATTTTCATTTGTGGTGTTTGATGGGTTAATTACAACATGTCATCAGTCCTCCCATTCTTTGTATGAGTCTGCTATATATACTATAGTTTTATAAGGAAGTAATTTGAGGAAATAAAACATTAAGGCAATCATAGAGAAAAGACATTTACTGTAGTGCACTGGGTTTATCAAGATAAACTTGTCTGTGTAAGTGGACTGTTACTGATGAAAAGCTTGTTATTCAGTGGTTGACTCTATTTATTAGTAGACCTGAAAGGATTCAGGGGCAGATGGGTCTCTTAGTATACCTGAAAGGATTCAGGGGCAGATGGGCAGAGGGATCAGTAATTTCAGTGTGATTCTTTTTTTCTTTTGACTCTATTTTGTACATGCAGATGGGTGTCCAAAGAAAGCCAGAGTAGCAGAAGTTTCATCAGATAAACTAGCCTTTTATCTTTTGTTTATACTGCTTTGATATCAGGGTACAGCTGACCTCACAGAATGGTTTTGAGTGTATATCTCTATTTTAAAATTATAAGATTTTTTTATTGCTAAGATTTTGATAGAGATTGTCGTGAATGATTTTTGTAAATGTTAATTTCTTTTTTCTTTTTTTAAAGATTTTATTTATTTATTTGACAGAGAGACAGGGATCACAAGTAGGCAGAGGGGCCAGCAGAGGGAGAGGAAGGGAAGCAGGCTCTTTGTTGAGCAGAGAGCGCCATGTGGGGCTCGATCCCAGGACGCTGGGATCATGACTTGAGCCGAAGGCCGAGGCTTTAACCCACTGAGCCACCCAGGTGCCCCTAAATGTTCATTTCTTTTTCTTGTCCTGAACCATATCTCACCATCTAATGCCCAGGGGTTCTACCTAACAATTGCTAATTGAACAAAGTCACTACAAATATAATGATAAGCCATAGCTACACAATTCTCAAGGACTATTGATAAAATTTTACCCTGTATGTTTCTCCTGTTGTTTTGTGAGCATAGAGAGCACAAGCAGAGTTTTAGGGTTTTGATCCACACAGAATGCAGTGTGTCGTATTAAGCTAAAGATAGATTTTGAAGTCCCAGAACTAAGTAGGAAGAAGCACGTGTACATACATATGTGTGTGTACCTATATCTTCAGAAGGAAAAGGAATCTTGATTCAAACCAGGTCATTTCCAAGTTTGAAAAGTGATGATTTCCTAGCAAACAAAGAGATATTAGATTCACAATAGAAATAGTTTTCTCTGTATTGTATTGAATTTATGCTTCCTGTATCTCATGTATCTTAGTTTGAGAATCTCCCCATGTGAATCCTCTCTTACATAACTGGGTTTTACTCCTGTAGGATCTACTCTGCTTTCCTTATTCCTGTGTCGACCTGTTGCTTACCTACCTTGATAGAGATTTTAACAAGAGTTCCCATGGAATGACATGGTATTCTAAATTTAATTTAAATGTGAGAGTAATTCTCCAGGGAGCATTATAAATTCCATGTAGTTAAATTGATAGACTTCAGTCCTTCCTTTGCGATTGGAGAAGTAAGAGTTCTTTTAAGTTCTTCTTTTTCCTTCTGGGAAGTGACATTACCAAGTTGGTCCCTTTAACGTAAACATTTGATTAGGTAAAAATGTGGAGATTTCATGAGCCACAGGTGTTTTGTTTTGACGTTTATTTGAAGAGAAGAAAGATGGGACAGGGCTGGGAGCTGAATAGATGTTCTAACTTAAAAAGAACACAGTCTTCTGTTAGGAGTGGTGGAGCAGCCCAGCGAAGAGATGAACCAGGTCCAGGGTGACACATTGGCCTGAATTTTTCATGTGGGGAGAGGACCCCTGTCCAAGGCTACACTACTGACTCTGAATCTTGAAGGAAAAGTTGTACTTCCTTTCTTCCCAAATCCTGTCCAGTTCTTCTGCTTCATCTCCATTCCAGTGATGGAGGCATCACAGCTGACTTTCCCTCTGGTATTCTGGAAACCTCGTTGTCACAGCACTCCCCCTCCCACCTAAGCCAGGCAGGGCCTTGCCTAGCCTTAGGAGTAGCTTGGAGTTTTCTAATGCCACTGTAAATGGTTGATAACAGGACCATGTGAGGCCATATGTGTGTTTTAAATACAATGTTGTCACCACTGCACTGGAAGAAAAGCAAAAAGCCATCATTGGGTCACAGGATTAGTTTAGGTCTTTGGCACTTGAAGCTGTGAGGACACATAAAATATGATGTTGTGACAGTTTGAGAGGATGGTAAGTGCTATGGAAATGAAATATGGTGAACTCTTGAAATGCAAACAAAGATGTGGTAGAGCAGTCCCTTTGGTCACTGCAAGGCCTTAGGAAGCTGCTCATGATGAGCGAATGGGATAGAGATGCGTTTCTGGGAAATGTGGTTGTCTGGGACGTCCGAAGCTTTTCTCATGATGTAATGTATTCCCTGCTGGTCCTGAGGACCAGTTGCTATCGGATGACAGAGATAATTGTACTCTCTGAGGCCCAGATGCATGGAGTGATGGAGAGGGGGTATTGGTTGATTTAAACATGGTGGGCATAGCTTAAAGATGTCACATGACAATAGATGTTGAAGACGAGGAAGGCTGCTGGATACTGCTAATGAGAACCAACCAGGTGTGTGCTGTGGTTGCACAAATCTTTGATATCCCAGGAATATAACCCAACATAGGTCTGATCCAGGATAGGTGGATGACCTTATAAGCATAATGACCTGTGATTGGCAGGGCCCTCCCTCACTTTCACTCAGTCCCATGATGAATCTATTCCTGTGCTCTGATCTATGTGCCGGGCACTGATTCATTGAGAAGTAAATCACTAATTAACCAGGAGTGATCATTTCTGCTTCAAAACCCCTTCCCAATATTTGGGAAAGCTGTCCCTATGTTGTTTCAGAGCCCTTGCATACTGTCCCTCCACTCCTCCTGACCTGAGTGAACAGAGGATTTTTCAAGCTTTATAACTGTGCTCATTTTAGGCAAAGTCAGTTTTCTGGAGGAAGCCTAAGTTGAAACAAGCAATTCCATAACCTGAAGCCATGGGTTTTAGTAAAAATGCAGGGAAAACTTGAAATTTATGAACACCACGGATTTAGTGGTTTCTGGTATGAAATCCAGCCTTACAGCCAGAAGCAGATTGCACATGCATTTCTTGTGAAAGAGGGAGCCATTTCCATGAATATGGTGGTGCGGTGAATTGAAGAAGGAAAAATAAAAAGAGGTCCAGAGAAGAGTGACTGGTCAATATTGTTATACAGGGATACAGTTGGCTTGAATGAAGAGTGATGGGAAGGGAAGGACTCCATGCTCACCTCTATGCTCTTCCCCCTTTTTAGGATCCTTTGAAACGCCTTAAAAAAAAAAAAAAAAGGAGGATTTATTTATTTATTTGACAGAGAGAGGGATCACAAGTACACAGAGAGGCAGGCATTGAGAGGGGAAAGCAGGCTCCCTGCTGAGCAGAAAGCCCGATGCGGGCTCAATCCCAGGACCCTGGGATCATGACCTGAGCTGAAGGCAGAAGCTTTAACCCACTGAGCCACCCAGGCGCCCCCCCTTTGAAACTCTTCATCATAATTCAGTCCGGGAATTGTGAGCGAAGCATACATTGTCGATGTAGGACATCAGTGGCACATTTGTGAAAAGTAGAAACTCAGACCCCATCCAAACATCCAAATCAGAATATGACTTTTAAGATCTTCAGTTCATTGTCATATCCATTAACACCGGAGAAGTACACATCTAGCTCACCTACACTCTTCCATTATTCTGCTGTTCTACTCTATTTGATAACTGTGTCTTATATGCCTTAAATCAGGATTCATGCTCTTCATTTTCCAGATTATTTTGGGTATGGGTTGTCCCATGACATCCACATGAAGTTAGGGTGGATTTTGATCTTTGTGCAAAAATGGCATTGGAGTTTTGGTAGAGATTGCATTTTCTGTAGATCCCTTCAAGATTTATTGTGTTTCAAGTATTCCAGTGAAGGAACATAGATGTGTTTCCAATTTATTCATTCCTTGATTCCTACACAGTACATTACATTTTCCATAATTTCTGGTTTGACCTCTACATTATGTTAAATTGGAAACATTTTTATTGGGGGGGGGTGTTTGTTCTAGAAGTATGATGTTTCAGTTTGGGGAATTGTTCTTTGTTGTGTAGAAACAAAACTAATTTTTATATGTTGATTTGTGTACCAGCTTTATAAAATCCATATGAGTTTTAATAGGATTAAAACAATAAGGCTTCCCAGGAGAAGAAATGGCAGTGGAGTAGGAGAATCCTAGACTCATGTGTCCTGACATGAGCACCACTAGGCAACTCTCAGATCATCCTAAATGCCCCAGACATTGGGCTAAAGAGTCACTGGACAAACTTCCTAAGTAAGAGAGAAGAGGCCACATGGAAGATGGCAGATAGTGTGGAGACATGGTTTAGGGAGGAGAGGAATATAGCATTGTGGAGGGGACAGAGCCGCGGTTGTGCAGTAGGTGTCATGACAGAGGAGCACTCAGGGGATGCCTAAGGAGGTTTCCCCACACCATTGGCCTGGGAAGGGAGAAGGGCTGAATTTCATGAGTTCTTGGAACCAGCACATCTTAAAGCCTGGAGTTTTAGTGGTCAGCAGGTTTGGATGGGATAGAACCAGGAGGGCACTGGGGTGCTCCTGGAGAGAAGGCTGGCAAAGAACCTGGGGGCTCACAGCATGGAAACAGCCATCTGAAGACCACCTGGGATGCACAGTGGGGAGAGTATTCAGTAGTCTAGGAGTATGTTCCTGAGAGGAAACATTCAGTGACATGTGGCTCCAAGAACACGGGAGTTGGATGGTACCATTTCCCTCTCCCATCCTGTAGCACAAAGACAGAGCCCCACTCAGTGAGGACACTGGCTGTCTGCCTTGCTTGCACCAGGCCCCACCCCCTGTGATCTGAGGGGACTGCCCTTCTCAGTGAGGCTTGTCTCAGGCTCAGCAAGGTGAGCCCCTGTCTACATCTTGTCTCCTGAGCAGAGATTTTGCAGGGCTGCAGTCCTGGTGGAGTTGACATCAGGTCTCCTTTCACGAGCTGACCAGAGCTCACCTAGTTCAAATTGGCCACACTCAGGCCAGGGACCAAATAGGCAAGGAAGAGACTGTAGCAGGCAAGGAGAGCCCCTGCAGACCCCTGGCCTGAAGGATACAGCAGGAAACATCATTGGCTTTTCTATCACACAGAAGAAGGTAAAGACTTAGACAAAATGCCAAGATGAAAGAATTTATCCAAACAAAACCAGCAGATGAGACCAGGGCCAGAGATGCAATGGAAACAGGTCGTAGTAAGGAGCTTGATGGACAACTGAACGCATCAATCACAAAGGATACTGAAAGTGTTGAGAAAAGAATAGTGTGAACTTTACCACAGAGATAAGAGTTAAAAATAATTGGGTGTGGGGCACCTGGGTGGCTCATGGGTTAAGCCTCTCCCCTCAACTCAGATTATGATCTCAATATCCTGGGATTGAGTCCAGCATCTGGCTCTCTGCTCAGTAGGGGGCCTGCTTCTCCCTCTCCCTCTGCCTGCCTCTCTGCCTACTTGTGATCTCTGTAAAATAAATAAATAAAATTTAAAAAATAAATTAAATTTAAAAAAAAATTGGGTGTTTGGTGGATCACTCGGGGAAGCCACTGACTCCTGATTTCTGCTCAGACCTGATCTCAGGGTCCTAGGATTTAGGCTCAAGTCAGCCTCTGCAGTTAGTGTGATGCCTGCATGTGATTCCCTCTCTCTGCAGTTCCCACCCAAACTCTTATGATCCCCCCCCTCAAATATATGTCTTTCTAAAAATCAAACATAGGTGAACAATGTAGTAAGCGAGATTAGAAACAGGCTTGATGTTAAGAGGAGGCTGGAAGAAGCAGAAGAATGACTTTGTCATATAGAAGGAAAAATAAAGGAAAATACTGAATCTGAACAAAGGGAGGGAGAAGAATCATGAAACACAGGATTTATTTAGGGAACTCATAGCCTCCATCAAAAGTAGTAAGATTCCCAGGTCTTGGGCTTTTCTGTGCTGGGAGAGTATTTCTTCCAAGTTCAACCCTCATGATTCTTATTGGTCTAAGGTGATTTCCAAATTCTTTGGTTCAAGGTTAGTAATTCATTCTTAATAACTTGTCTATTTTTAGAAATTCTGTGTTTTGTTTTGTTTTTCTAAATTTCCCTTTTTGTTATTATGTAATGACTTATGGAGTTAAAGCATCTCCAGTTTTATTTTATTGATTGAAATGGACATTACACTCAGTGTTCCATTAGTGTTAATCTGCTCTATATTTTATTTTGGATTTTTCTTTATTTTGTTCCTCTGCTAAGTTTCATCTAAGTCTCTTCCTTTTTTAATTCTTCTGGTGGAAATTCAGTCGTTTATTCCAACATTTTCTTAACTCCGTATTGTATAAGATGAAAAAATTGGGCAATGGAAAGCCTAGTAGGGAAAAACTGGCAGAAATGAACAACACAAACAAGGACAAAAAACAGTAAAAAAAATTAAAATGATGATATTTAGGGATTTCTATAATCATGTGATGTGTGAACAGAGATAGTTTCAGTGTTTCTTTTTCAGTTTAGATTCCTTTACTCTATTTTTGGTTGCATAATTCTTCTGACTCGAGTGTCCAGAAGTATATTCAAGGCAGTGGTGGGGTCACTTCATTACCTGCTGATCATAGAGGAGAAGCTTGCAGACTGTCCCTACTGAATAGGTTTCAGCTTCTCATACATCTGTGGTGTTCATTAGTTGGGGTTTCCTTCTCTCTCTACCTTGAGTGTTTATAACATGACAGGTTGTCCAATACCCCCATATTTGTATCCTGTCTCCCTTAATGTGATCATGTCATTTTTGGCCTTCGTTCTGTTAATGTGGAGTCTTGAATTTATGGTTTTCTGTATGTTGGAGTGCCCTTAATTCCTGGTCCTTTTCCCACTTGATCATCTTGTAAAAAGGGAAAATGTGCTTTTGATTCAGTTTCCACTATTTTATTGTGGACTTTGAGTGACTATGCCTCACAGGCAGTGGTTTGTAAACTTCGTTATTTGTAGAGTCTTCATCTGTCTTGGATGAGCTGGAAATGCTAGTGCCACAGAGAGAGTGTTCTGCTAGTTTCCCTGATCGTCACTCCTTGGAAATGTTTGAGGAGATTTGCAGTCCTTTCTTGTTCAGTGTCTCTTTGAATGTCCAGTGAACTCATCTGGGACAGTTTTTGTTTGTTGGATTTTTTTCATCTATTCCTCTTTCATTCAGCTTCATATTTGTAGATCGGTTGAGATTTTTTCTACTTTTCTGAGTGATGGAGTCTAAATTGGTTATACCTTTTTTGAAATTTATACTTGTCTTTTAGTATCAGTTTGTGGGCACTGGTTATCCATTGTTGCCTCTTATAATTACTTTTATTTCTACGGTCAGTTATACTGTATCTGCTTTCACTTCTTCACCTCTCACTTTAGTTGGTCTTTTCCCTATTATTCTTAATTTAGTTCATGGGCTGTCAATGTTGTCGATCTTTTCTGACAAACATCTCTTCCTGTGGTTGATATGTTCCTATTTTTACTGTACTCTAGTTGGTTCATTTCAGTTTTCTGTTTCAATATTGGTCATTCTGCTAATTTTGAGCTCATGTGACCCTTTTCCTGATTGTTAGAGATACAGGAAAGTGATTTGTGCTACACCATGACCATACCGCAGAATTCTCTATTAGACTATGTGCTCAGTACATTGTGTCCATGTTGTGTGTCCATGGAGAAATGAAGTCCTGATGACTCCTTCTCAGCCATCTTTCTGACATTGTCTGATTCACTTGCTGCTTCTATTTAAGAAGTCTTCAGTATATTCTTCTGAATGTAGTAAGTACAGTGATTTTACTTTTATTTGGTATTTTTCAGCTGTATCTTCACATGACACCCAGAGTTTCCTGCTAAAGCAGAGCATAGAAGATTCTTTCCAGAAAGTATCAGTTCCCAGATAAAAACATAGTACTGTTGAGATTTTACACTTATGTACAGACTGGGACAGTGATGGGGATAGTGACGGGCATCAAAGAAATCCTGGACGATACACCCAAACCAAAGCCAATGTCCTTAATGAGAATGTCACTGCCCCAAATGGTGAAGGATATAAAATGCTGTGGAAAACCTTCCTTTTTAAGTCAACTGTTTCTGCAGAGCAGTGTGTTTCTGTCAGCACAAGCTCCAATCAAATATTCAAACATAGCTATTTGTGGACAGACCATTTGGAATGTCTGGAAAGTAACCTAGTCCATGCTGAGAATAATGACTTGAGCCATTTGGAAGATAGGATTGGCCTGAAGAACAAAGTGCTCAGTGGGATCCATACGAGAGGGGCTTCACTGAGGAGTCAACCCTCCAGAATGACCAGAGGCTTTTCACTGGAGTCAGAATTGTTCAATGCACTGAATCTGAGAAAACATTGAACCAGGGCTCCAGTGTTCACAGATGTGTCAGGGCTAGGTTTGCAGAGAACCATTATGAATGTGATAAATGTGGGAAGGCTTTCATTCAAGATCTAACCTCAGTATACATAATGGTCACCGTGTGGGAGACAGTCCTCATAAATATAATGAATGTGGGAAAGCTTGTAACCAGTCCTCCAGTGTTGGTGATCATCAGAGAATGCATGAGGGAAAAAACCTACTCAGATCTAATAAAGCAGGGACCATGTTTAGCCAGTCATCAAGCCTAAATATAAATAAGATAATTCCTAGGGGAAAGGAAGCTTACAGTTTGAAGGAATGTGGTAAATCCTTAGACTGCCACTCAACACTATCTCAACATCAGCGAATGCATACTGGAGAAAAAATACACAAATGTGAAGAAGGTGGTAAAACCTTTAAGGACTGTCCATCAATAAATGGACATAGACAAACCTATACTGGAGAGGAACATTACCAATGTCAAGAATGTGGCAAGACCTTTAACTGCACTTCACAGCTTATTCAACATCACGAAATTCATACTGGAGAGAAACCTTACCAATGTGAAGAATGTGACGAGAGATTTATACAGAGCTCAGCCATTATTCGACATCACAGAATTCAAACTGGAGAGAAGCCTTACCAAAGTAAAGAATTTGGCAAGGCCTCTAATGACAGCTCAACCCTTGTTGAACATCACAGAATTCATACTGAAGAGAAACCTTACCAATGTCAAGAATGTGGCAAGGCCTTTATTTACAGCTCAAGGCTTATGCAACATAACAGAATTCATACTGGAAAGAAACCTTCCCAATATCAAGACTGTGGCAAGGCCTTTTACCAGAGCTCACATCTTAACGAACATCACAGGATTCATACTGGAGAGAAAACTTACCAATGTCAAGAATGTGGTAAGGGCTTTAACAACAGCTCAGACCTTACTCAACATTACAGAATTCATACTGGAGAGAAACCTGACCAATGTAAAGAATGTGGGAAGGCCTTTAATCAGAGATCAAGTCTTACTGAACATCACAGAATTCATACCGGAGAGAAACATTATCAATGTCAAAAATGTGGCAAGACCTTTAACCATAGCTAAACCCTCACTCAACATCGCAGAATTCATACTGGAGAGAAACCTTACCAATGTCATGAATGTGGCAAAGCCTTTAAGTGGTCTTCACTCTTTAATCAACATCACAGAATTCATACTGGAGCGAAACCTTACCAAAGTCAAGAATGTGGCCCTCAGACCTTCCTTGACATCACAGAATTTGTGCTGGAGAGAAACTGTACACATACTAAGAATGTGGCAAGGCCTTTACAGGCACTCAATCCTCACTAAACATCAGAAAATTCATACTAGATAGATAACTTGCCAGTGTACAGAATGTGAGAAAGGGGGCACCTGGGTGGCTCAGTTGGATAGGTGTTTGCCTTAGACCCTGTTCCTGATCCCAGGTTCCCAAGTTCCCAGGTTCCGGTGCTGCAGGAAGCCTGCTTCTCCCTTTCCCTCTGCCTGCCCCTCCTCCCTACTTGTGCTCTCTCCATCTCTGTCAAATAAATAAATACAATCTTTAAAAAAGAAAAAAGAATGTGAGAAAAATCAGTTAAGGAGTGCTTACCCATTCATGCACATCAGAGAATTCATTTTGGACAATAACCTTGCAAATATAACAAGTGTGACAAGGCCTTTGTCCAGCATGCACGCATTTACTAAATAGAGAATTCGTACTGGAATGACAGCCGATGAATAATGTGGCAAACACTCTAGCTGCAAACGACTGTTACTGGGCATCACAGAATTCATACTGGAGAGAAAATTATGGATGTATGTGAGAAAATGCCTAAGGACTGTTCCCTCCTCACTCCATATCAGAGATTATATATAGGAGAGTTAGTGTACAAATACTAAGAATGTGTCTGTGGGGCACCTGGGTGGCTCAGATGGTTAAGTGGCTGCCTTTGCCTCAGGTCATGATGCCGGAGTTCTGGGATCGAGTCCTGCATTGGGCCCCCAGCTCCACGGGGAGTCTGCTTCTCCCTCTGACTTTCTCCTCCTCTTGCTCTTTCTCACTGTCTCTCTCTCCAATGAATAAATAAAATTAAAAAAAAATGTGTCTGACCTCTCACTGGAACTCCGAACTTATTAAAATCATACTTATCATACAGGAGTAAAAGTGTGAAATGTAGGGGACATGGCCAAACATTTAACTGGAATTCAGTCCTTCCTCAGTATCTCAAAATGTATACTAGATTCAAACCCTTGCAGCATAGTGAATGTGGGAAGACCTTCATTTCAGTATACATTGGAGCAAACACCAGAGAGTGCATTAAGGAAAGTTCATTGAAAGTTAGCATTGTTTAGAAAACTAATTATGTGAACATCAAATGCCAGTATATGTAAGAGAAATCAAGCCAGTGGAATATATTATTCACTCTACTCAGACATTACTCTGTATGAACATAGTGATTATAAGGAAAAATCAAACTTAAACACTTAGAAAATGTATGCGGTATTCTGTTGAACAGATTTAGAGGGTGGACTTTTACATACATATAAGGGATTTCAGTATTTTTTCATTCTTACATTGACCACATTTGAGATTTGTGACTAACAATATTAATCTGTTTTCCTCTGAAATCACTCTGGAAAATTCCTCTGTTCCTCATGGGTGTGTAAGACCATGTGGTTGGTTGTTGGTACATCAAAGATATTAGATGTCCTGCTCCATTAAGTGGGATTCATGCGTACCTAATTTTCCATGGGAGAGGACCGTATGATATACAACATATGAAGTACATCTCAGTGGAGATGGTGCTTACGGTTATAACATTGATGTAAGATTCTATGGTGTAGGTGTTCAGAGCACACACTTCTGCATGTATTGAAACTAAAGAACTTCGTCAGTATTAGAAATAGGAGGTTTTCCTGATTTTTTTTAAGGAAAAAGAGGTTACTGTCCAGTTAACTACCAAGGTATCTTCCCAAGTGCAATCGTTAGAGAGTATGACTCTAGAACATAATATATTTTCATTAATAAAACACTTTTTTAACATGGATATGGGTGTGTCATGAATTATGTGTTATCCTATGTCTAGTGTTCATCTATCTCATTGAGGGTTGTGGCGTGCTGATCGAGTCAATCATCTGTTTGATACTGGAGTAAAACAATATACCTAGGAATCCATTTTCCCAGTGGTCTGAAGGTTTAAGGGATATGTGATTATGTTTTCGCCTAGTCTATGCTGTGATTTTCTCCTCTTTGTGGATACAATGATATTATTGTGGGTGTATTACCAAGGTATGTAACACAGAGATGTTGTTGACGTTTTAGCTCATGTACTCCATGATGCTGCTACTGGGCATTGATTTTGTGTAGCCAGTAGTTTTGCAGGGTCCTTGCACTGCTGGGAGCCCTTCTCACTAGTGCATTCCCCAGTCAACACACTGCAGGGTCACAAGTTAGTAGGACGTGTGATATGACATCTGCACTCCAACCTTGTGAGCCACCATCTCTCCTTTCTTCCAATGCTTTCCCTCCCGTGTCTCATAGAGAAGATTTCCCCTCCCCCAGGCCTTCCCTAAATCTGTTTTAGTCAGAATGGCATATTCTGGATTTAGACTTGGGACTCTCTAACACTGCACCATGGCCCCAAATGAAAGCATGTGCCCTGCACCCTACACTGAGTGTTGTTTTGATGTGTCTATGAAGTACACACACACATATCACCATGCTATGTGTGTCATAGATACCCCATAAGAAAGAAAAATCTATCCCAATAGGAGTCATGTGGTAGCCAGGAGAGACAAAATATTTAAGATGAAAAAGTAGCATGTAGAAGAGGACAACTGTCCTGAGTTGCCCAAGTGACTCCCTAGTTGTGGAAAAAGAACTTCTGTTTGTTTTATGACCTACTTATCTGCAGATCTCCACTTATATTCGCCCTCATTTTTCTTCCTCTCTACATAGGAACCACAACCGTTCTCTTTTGCCTGTGGAGAGTGTGTCTGCAGAAAATGCTTCATTGAGATTAGACAGATGGAAAGCTGGTGGGTATTAAGACAATTAGCACGGGGATGTGGGATGTGAATCTGAGTAAAATTTGAGGAAGGCACCATCCTTAGAGAAAAAGACAAGACCTATTAAAAGGAAATGTGAGGAACTCTTTCCCGTGTGGGGAGGGAACCGGAGGTGGCTCCTTTTAGTCACTGCAAAGGCACATGAATACATGTAATGGGGACAAGAAATGGAAAATGTGGGTTGCTCAGGAGTAGGGAGTTCCTGGTTTATCTTGACGATTTGATTGATCTCCCGTGTCTACCTGGGAATAATGCTGTTGGATGTCAGTGATTACTGTACGTCCCCGACCTAGATCCGTGACAAGGGATGGAGGAGGGGTTGGATGATGCAATCATGTGGGCAGCTTTAAGGCGTCACACGGTAGAATAGATGTTTGAGATGAAGAAGCCTTCTGGACAGTGGAATAGGTTGGATCAGCAAGGCATGTGCTGTGGTTGCTCCCTCATTTCCCAGGTAGATAACCCCAGTCAAGGTCAGATCCAGGGTGGTTGGGTGATCCTTCAGGGAAGCTGCTGTGCGGGACCTGCCTCCCTTTCCTCAGCGCCATAATGGGTGTAGTTCTAGGGGCACCTGGGTGGCTCAGTCATTTAGTGTCTGCCTTAGGCTCAGGTCATTAGCACAGCATCGGGCTCTCTGCTCAGCCAGAAGCCTGCTTCTCCCTCTCCCCCCTCCCCCAGCTTGTGTTCCCTCTCTCACTGTGTCTGTCTCTGTCAGGTAAATAATTAAAAAATAATATTTTAAACAGTATAAAGAAACTGGTGGAAACATTTATACTCTATTTTTTTTAAAGATTTTATTTATTTATTTAACAGACAGAGATCACAAGTAAGCAGAGAGGCAGGCAGAGAGAGAGGGGGAAGCAGGCTCCCCGCTGAGCAGAGAGCCTGATGCAGGGCTTGATCCCAGGACCCTGGGATCATGACCTGAGCCAAAGGCAGAGGCTTTAACCCACTGAGCCACCCAGGCACCCCCATTTATACTCTATTACTGTCTGCAAGAACCCACCCCCTTCAGTGCTAAGCATGCAACCACCTCCTTCAAACATGAAAAGTGTAGCTCTTAGGGGGTCTGGGGGATCAGTCAGTTAAGGGTCTCACTTTGGCTCAGGTCATGATTTCAGGTTCCCAGCACAGCCCTGCAGTGGGCTCCCTACCCAATGGTGACTTGGTTTCTCTCTCTTCCTCTGCCCATCACTGCACCCCACCATGAGTGCCTCTCTCTCTCTCTCTCAAATCAAATATTTAAAAAAGGAAAAAAAAAAAAGTGTAGCTCTTTCTGAGCAGAAGTCCCAACCACGTGCTACATCAATAAACTTACTATGTTGCACCATAAGTCATCATAGAAGTTCTTCCTGATCACTGTGCTGAGGGATCCGACAATTTTGTTATCCAGAAACCCAAGCTGGTTGCCATTCCTTTGAAAATCCAATGCATAGGGCACGAGTTTTGATGGGAATGGAATATCTGCATTATTCAGGAGACGAGCCATTTGGAAAGAAGAAAGACTCATGTTCAAAAATCAACTCAAAGGATTTTGCCAGGCCTTCAGAGTTTTAAAGGAGCTTGAGGACATAGAATCAATAGGAGGGAAGCAGGGCAGTCTGACACAGTTCATGATCACCTGTGGACTTACTGTGCCTCCTTCGGACATTACAGAGGTGCTTGGAGGTTGCGTATGGGTCCCCAGGGGTGGTTGTGCCAGAAGGTGGGATTACCAGTCCTTCTTGGAAACAATGTGTGATGTATAGATGTACAAAGAAGGGTTTAGTCCATCATTCATGGAAAGGTGCACGCAGAAATTTAAGGACTACTAAGTTGGCCCAAGAGGCCAAGGCAAGGTTTCAATTTAAGTTGGAAAACTGTCTTCTACGGATGCCTGGGTGGCTCAGTGGGTTAAAGCCTCTGCCTTTGGCCCAGGTCGTGATCCCAGGGTCCTGGGATCAAGCCCTGCATCAGGCTCTCTGTTCAGCAGGGAGCCTGCTTCCCTTTGTGCCTCTCTGCCTACCTGTGATTTCTGTCTGTCAAATAAATAAAATCTTTAAAAAAAATGAGTGATTTCCCCCCTACTTTATCTATTGTCCTCTTTTCTCTTCTTTGTGCTGACTGTGATATTATTATGGATCTATTACAGATTTTGTAGAGGTATTGTTGAGCTTTTAGGTCATGCACTCCATGATACTGCTACTTAGCATTCACTTTGTGTAGCCAGTAGTATGGTAGGGTCCATGAACAGACACCTGTCCTTCCACTAGCATGTTTCCCAGACAGCACTCTGCAGAATCACAAGGTAATGTAACTTCTGATACAACAACCCCAATCCACCCTTGTGAGCAACCATCTCTCCTTTTTCCCAATGCTTTCCCTTCCTGTGTCCCTTAGAGAAGACTCCCACAGAGCTGACCTGGACCTCTTTTAGCTTCAGTGGCCTAATCTGAAGTTAATCCTTGGACTCTAAAGCACTGAATCATGGGCTCTAAAAATCTGTGTTCCCCACTTCCTATGTGGGGGTGTTCCTTTGATGTGTCTGTGAAGTTCACATGCTCATATGACAGTGCTGGCTGTGGATTTAGAAAAATAATTTCTGCTTGTTTTATTTCCTAGTTACCTCCTGATTTGCAGTTGTATTTTTCTTCACTTTACTTTCCAGCTGCATAGGCATCAGAACCGCTTTTTTTTTTTTCCTGAGTTGTGGAGAGTGTCCTCCAGAGAGTTAATTGAGATTAGAGAGATGGACAGCCACTGGATATTAATTCAGATATTTATCCCTAGGAGGTGGGATGTGAATCTAAATAAAATTTGGTAAGAGAGAGGTAAGACCTATTAAACATGAAGAACTCCTTCTCATGTGAGGAGGGAACTGGAGTCGTCTCCCTTTAGTCACTGCAAAGGCACAGGCAGCTGTTGCTTGTCGCGGCCGGCATGACAACACGACCAGGGTTGAGAGGATAAGAGGATGGTGAAGAATAAAGTAGCAAAGTGATGAGGACAGGAGGGGCAAAGTGGATGATGTCCAAGCAGTGCCAGTTTATTCAGAAGAGTGCTCTGATATATATATCATACAGAGACAATCACAAGGAAGCAGTGATCCATTACATTCTTAAAATAGTTTCCATAGGTTCCCCTTAGAAGGTTTCTTAAGGCTCATGTGCAAACATCCTGACACCAAAGGGCTGCTTAAAGATGAGTTCCCTGTAGATAAGTAGACAGAGAAGGGCCAAAGGGCATCCGGTGCGGTTTGTGGCCCCCTCGGGAACAGCAAGTCAAGTTACTGATTCACGGCTTTAGGCCTGCATGTCCTGTTCCAGATAAGCCCCAGAGGGTGGTCGCGCAGGAGAGCGTGAGACCCATGGCACAGGCCCATTCTCAAGCACCTCAAATTATGAACCACAGGATTGCTTTAACCCTTAGGTTTCAAGGAGGCATGAGTCAGGGCCTGGTCTGGTTCTCTCTCAAGCTACTGCACGGCCTCCCACAGTTGCTTTTCTCATCTGATGAGTACTTGTTATAGAAAAAGGAAATGCCAAATATGTGGGTTTCTGAGGAGTAGGAAAGTCCTACTTTATTCTCATGATTTCATTACATTCCTGTGTGTAACTGAAGACCAGATGGCCTCAGATGACAATGATGACTGTGATCACCCAGGCCTGCATCAGTGGCAATGAATGGAAAGGGAGGCGTATTGGATGGTGCAGTCAATTGGGCATAGCTTTACAATGTCAAATGGTAGAGTAGCTGTTGGAGGTGGGGTTTCCTTCTGGACAGTGGGATAGGCAGGATCAGCAAGGCACGTCCTGTGGTTGAACCCAAGCACTACTCTCTCAGGGATAAAACCCTAGTCAAGATTTGATCCATTGTACATCCGCGACCTTTCAGGGAAGCATCTGCACTGCTGTGTGGGGCCTTCCTCCCTAGTCAGTACCATGATGAGTATGGGCTCAGGTTCTGGCTCTGTCCGTGGTGCTGATTTGCTGGAGGAGCAGTTCAGCAATGAGAGGCAATGAGCATTTCTGCTTCAAACATCCAACCCAATTGGTCATTGACTACTGAATGAATAAATAACATTTGGTACAATGGGATATTAGCATGGAAATGAATGAAATCTTGCCACTTACAACAACGTGAATGGAACTAGAGAGTATATTGCTATGTGAAATAAGCCAGAGAAAGACAAATGCTGTATGATATCACTCATAGGTAGATTTCAACCAACAAAAAAGTGTTCAGTGAGAAAGAAAAAAAGAAAAAGAGAGGCAGTAAAAGAAACAGACTCTTGTAGAGAGCAAGCTGATGGAAGCCAGAGTCCAGGTGGGTAAGCAGATGCATTAAATTATGTACAGACATTAAGGAGTACAATTGTGATGAGCACCAGATTTTGTATGGAATTACACAGCCACTATTGTACTGCTGGAATGTTTTCTTAGTTTCTTGTGTAGTATATAGTCATTCCACAATTCCATACATCATCCAGAGCTCATCAGGACAGGTGCACTCCTTAACCCCTTCCCTGCACCCACCTTCCCTCTGCCCACTTTCTCTCAAATAAATAAAATCTTCAAAATAAATAAAAATGAAAGTGTAGCTCATTCTCAGCATGAGTCCTCTCCATGTGCTACTTCAATAAACTTACTAAGTTGCACCATAAAACATGGCAAAAATCCTTTCTTACCATTGTGAACGATCCCACAATTTTGTTAAAAAAAAAAAAAGCCATTTGATTGCTATTCCTTCGAAAAGCTAGTGCACAAGGCATGAGTTGTGTGTGTGTGTGTGTGTTTTAAGATTTTATTTATTTATTTGACAGAGATCACAAGCAGGCAGAGAGAGAGGTGGGGGGTGGTGAGTGGGGGAGTGGACAGGCTCCCTGCTGAGCAGAGAGCCCAATGCGGGGCTCCATCCCGGACCCTGAGATCATGACCTGAGCCAAAGGCAGAGGCTTAACCCACTGAGCGACCCAGGCACCCCAAGGCATGAGTTTTGATTGAAAAGGAACATTAGGGATGCCTGGGTGGCCCAGTCACTGAGTGTCTGCCTTTGGCTCAGGTCATAATCCCAGGGTCCTGGGGATGAGCCCCACATTGGGCTCCCTGCTAGGCAGGAAGCCTGCTTCTCCCTCTCCCACTCCCCCTGCTTGTGTTCCCTCTCTCTCTGTCAAATAAATAAATAAAATCATAAAAGAAAAGAAAAGGAATATTATTCATTCAGGAGGCCAGCCACTTGGAAAAAGACAGACACATGTCCAAAAAGCAACTCCATAGACTCCTACAGGCCTGCAGATTTTAAAGGGAAGTTGAGTGCAGCGAAAAAGTAGGAGGGGAGCAGGGCGGTCTGTAACATTTCTGGATAGGCTGCAGAATCACTGGTGCCTCCTACTGACATTATGGATGTGCCTGGAGGTTGTGTATGGGTGGCCTGGGGGAGGTTCAACCTTAGTTTGATAACCAGTCTTTGTAGGAAACAATGCATGATCTATAGGTTTACAAAGAAGAGTCTAGTTCATCACTCACATAGGATAAAGGTGCACGCTGAAACTTACAGTCTACTCAGCTGGCCAGAGAGGTCAATGCTCAACTTCTCTCTAAGTTAAAGAAATGGCCTATAGGTTTATTCCATGGCTGCAAATGGAAATTATTTCCTTCTATTTTGAGTAGGAAATTATTCCCTTCTGTTGATGAGCAGAAGGCAAACTGGGAGCAAAGCATATGCTGACCCCCCTGTAACCCCTCTAACCCCTAGTCCCAGGTGGGATAGTGATATTCCTCAGGCACTCCTGACTGCCCTAATGCTAAGGAAAGGAAAAACAAATGGCTAATTTAACACAGGTGACAGTGCACAAGACCACTGAGTTTCCTTCATATTACAAATATGTAATATGAAGTGATTTAGTGATCTTAGTGATTTACAAGAAAAAGCATTCTTATCCATAACTTTCAGAGGGAAACTCCCATCTTTCTTAATGTTAATTCTTTAGTAGATGGAAAGACAACCTTAACTTGATAATGGCAGAGCCCAGAGTATTTTGTAGGTCCTCTTTAGCATATGAAAGTTCTTTTGAAAACTTCCTCCCTTTCCCTTATCTCAACTCCAAGTGCTTGGGCTCCTTTTGCCTTTGGGTCTTGCCCCCGGGGCATAGTAAGACCATCATTTTGCACCAAAAACTTTTCAAGAATTCTTGCCCATAGGCTCCAGACCTCACCCCACCAATTCTCACCTACATTCCAAAACTCCATCAAAACCAGTCCCCGATTGAATTAAAGCCTAACCAGTGACCATTTCCTAGGAAAGTTGACTGTAAAGACTACATGTGTTTGACTCTCTTAGATCATGGTGGATTTCTGTCTTTACTGCTTTCTGTTAATGTCCTCTACTAACTACTTAAATTACAAAATTGGGTAATTCCCATTGTAAAAATGTTCTAGTGTTTTCCATGGGTTAAAAATCACAGGGCAATAATGCAGCCTTTGGGGCATGAGCAGCAAGGCAAGGTATTTCCATCCATTCAGCCGGTGTCCCCTCACCAGGCACCCATCTGTAGCCTAGAATGTGATGGCGTAGGGCAGGGACACCTCTATCCTTCCTACCTAGACTTTTATGGCTGGAATGCCTCTGTGATAAGGCAGAATGGTAATCAATTGCGATTTTTGTTTGAGGGACACCTTGCATTGCTTTTGACACATGGATGCTCTGACATGTCCTGCATGGGACACCACCTGGGAGTCGGGGGATTTTGTTAAGGGGCCTTCTCTACTTTTCTAGGAGCATGGTGTTAGTGCCTAAGGACTCTCCCATGGGATACTTTTAAGCCACTAGAAACCATGTGGGTTGCAAAATTTAAGAAAGGTACTGCATGGCCTAAGTAGGATCTATCAGTTAGATCTCTTTGCAGGAAACTCAGAAAATAGACGTAAGTATCCTGGCCCATCCCAGGCTTTCAGGGCTCTAAATCAGGACATGAACCTAAAGGCCTCTTGCATGACATGTTTGGTCATAAGCGGAATAGTAAACTCTCCCCTGACCTACTGGATGGTAATTATCTAATTAGGCCTCCTCCAAATAAACCCAGGTTATGGGAGGAAAGTGGCCATCATGGATGAAGGGGACTCTGACTCTCTCTCTCACTGTTCCTCCTCCTATTAGATGTGGGGGCTTCTCCCTCACTCATTGCCCATTTCAATGGCTCTGACTGGAGCCAGTTGTGGTTGGTCTCCCTCAGGATGGGACATCTTAATGGCATGCCCAAGCAGCTGCTGAAATGCCCTTTGTTTGGGGGAAATTCCCTGTCATCTCTGGCCTGTCATGGACTGCCTAATTCCCCTTGTTGGTGGAAAAAGCACAGCACTTGATCCTCTGGCCAAGTGGATGACCTTGAGAACTGGAAACCCTCTGTCTGCTTTCTGGGAGCACTTCCCCTCCCCCTCCTCCCATTTCTGCACCACCTTGGGTGGGGCCTGAATTACTGGCTTCTCTACTGGCCTCCCTGCCTCCAGCACCATTGGCTCCTCCTCCTCCTCCTACTTCTTGTGAGGAGCAAAGAAGACCACCCCGTGGACTTGGCACTGCCCAGTTCAGATTTCCCCACCAGTGTTCCAGGTAAAAATCGGCAATGGGGAGGTACTTTGTTGGTTTAATTAAGATAGACATGTCTTTAAGGTTATTGGCATTAAATATGAAACTTTTATCCTACTGGGCTTTGCTGAAGGTCAAATAAGCTCATGCCATAGATACTCTGTTGCAGTCTGGTAGCAAAAGGATGACTTGAAATGATGGTTAACCTTGTCTGTCGCAAAGTTTTCATGGGCCATTGTTAAGAAAGCTTTCCAAGTCTTCAGTAACCTGAAACTTTAGTTTTGTTTAAATGATAAATGGGATTGAATTCATTGGACATCTAGTTTAATTTCAAATGAGGTAAAATACTAAAGCATTGAGTACTGGATGTAGGTCTGTGCTTTTGACTTTTTTTTTTTTCTTTTAAAGACTTACTTGCCACACAGAGACACAGCAAGAGGGGGAACACAAGTGGGGTGGGGATTGGGAGAGTTAGAGAGGGAGAGGCAGATGTCCCAGCAAGCAGGGAGCCCAATTTGGGGCTCCATCCCAGGACCCTGGGATCACAACCAGAGCCAAAGGCAGACTCTTAAAGACAGTCACCCAAGTGCCCCTGTGCTTTTGACTTCTTACTGCAAAGGAACAAAGAATATTTGAATCTGTCGGTAAACATTCTTTGTACTTAACTGATTCATAAATTTGCCATCCAAAGAGTTCTGGTGTGTAACAGTTCACAGTTGGTTATTACTTCGTCTTTGCTGGAGACTAAGGTTTTGAAGAGTTAAATGCTGCTAAATATAATTAAGACTGATAGAAATTAGAAAAGCAACTCTATGTATAAGGAAGATCAGGGAATCTGTATACATTTTTCTTGAAGGTAAAAGAAGGTACTTTTGTCCTGTTTGTTTGTTTTTTTTTTCTTTATTTATTTGACAGAGAGATCACAAGTAGGCAGAGAAGCAGGCTCCCTGAGCAGGGAGCCTGATGCAGGACTCAATCACAGGACTCTGAGACCATGACATGAGCCAAAGGCAGAGGCTTAACCCACTGAGCCACCCAGGTGCCCTGGTACTTTTGTCCTAAATGAGACTGGTTCCTTGGAGAAAAGCGGCCTCGGAAAAATCTGAATGCAAAGCAAAAATTGTAGAAGGTTTTGAAGGGAAATCTTTGGAAAGGAATTTTAGGTGTGGTCAGGACGGACTAAGACTGAAATGCATGGATTTTAAAATACATTAGTATAAGATTAAAAGTGTGTTTTCCTTCTGTTAAAAAAGACAAAATTTTCTTGAATTGTTGGTCTGCTCTTGATGAGAAAATGTGAACAGTTGTTTTTGAGTTTCCCTGCCTGGAAAAAACAGTTTCTGTTTTGCCTTTATCAGGTCTTTAAGGATGCCTAATCCTATTTAGGCCAGTGCTTGAAAACTTTCTAAGGTTTTAACAAACTCCTCCAAGATTTAAATTCTAAACAAAGTCTTGTTGACTAACTAGGCTTGTTTGCTTTGTGTGTTACCTCTGGTATAAGTTCATCATCACTTGATACTCTGATTACTACTGAAATTTTGTGTCACAGAAGGAATGATTTCCTTGTTAATTATCATAACGAACTCTTATCAGATCATTAACTGTCTACTTCTGAGTTCTTGTCATTTCTAATTGTTGTTATTCTCTTGCAAAATAAGTTTCATCTGCAAGGAGGTTCATATAAAGGACTTTTGGGACAAATACAGGTATTCAGTATCTGTAAGGTCACAAATGAAATGGGTAAGAATTTCCAGAATGAACTAAAACCTGCATTCAAATTAAACAAGAATTAGTAACATGGGGCTACATGAACTAAAAAGATGATGGTAGTTTTGTGCCTCTTGACACATCCTGGTTCTCTAATGTTTGCTCTTCCAGATTAAGGAAACTTTCTCTTTAAGATATCTGTGACTTAAAAAGAATGTGATAAAGGATTGACTTGTGAACACATGGAAGCATTTAACTTTTCTCTCTACCGGAACCCTCTGATACTCAAAAAGTCTCAGTAAGTATTCTTTCTTCCATGGTAGTCACAGTCATTTGCTTAAGTTCAATAGAAAGTTCTCCTAACGGGACACCATTGGAAACACTGTTATTTTACCAAGGCTTTGATTGGAGTGTCCTATTTGTGAGACACATATAGACTCAGGTAGAACTGAACGGTTTTTTTTTTTTTTTTTTTTTTTTTAAAGATTTTATTTATTTATTTGAGAGAGAGAGAGCATGAGAGGGGAGAAGGTCAGAGGGAGAAGCAGACTCCCCACAGAGCTGGGAGACTGATGTGGGACTCGATCCTGGAACTCCAGGATCATGACCTGAGCCAAAGGCAGTGGCTCAACCAACTGAGCCACGCAGGCATCCCAGAACTGAACGGTTTTAAAGAACTGAGGTGGACTTTATGAAACCTGGAGCCCTAACGCCCCTTGGGAATGTTGGCCTGATCCCTTGCTTTCAGATTTCCCAGCAGCCTCACCAGTTGAGGAAAGATTGTCACTTCCTGGCAGGTGCAGGAACCTCAGGATATATTGGGGACCTTGTGAAGAGGGATCTGCCCACATCTACAGGGCTGGCAGGCATGTTGGATGGCAAGTACTTGACTTGGCTTCTGGTCTGGAGAGGCTACTAGAGATTCCTTCTAAGAAGTTCCAGCAAAGCAGATTCTAAAAGATCTTTATGAGTCATTATTCTTGCTGAGCTTATGTAGGCCAAGTTTGTGATAATTTAAGGCTAAAAACTGTTCTAGGGGGTGGGGAATAGTGTTGCTAACAAAGGCAGAAGAAAATTTTTTACACTTCCTTAAAATCAACAGCCCACTGACAAGTCCTTGAAACAGGCAGAGTGACCTTCCTCCAGGGACTCAACTCCCAACTTAATATTTTGCCAAGGGCAATAGGCAATTTTAGCCCAATCCCAGGATTGGGATCCTGTAAGTCTCCTTTAACATATAAAAACTCCTTTGGAAGCTTCCTTTATCTCGGCCCCACAAAATACATGTTTGCCAATCATCACCCAGCTTATGGCCCATGGATATAAATCTGTTGGGTCTCATGACTGAGATTTTACTAAGCTAGTGATAATAAAGAAGTTTTCCGAAAAACAGCCAGCTCCCTCAAGTTGTTGGAAACCTTGTTTACAAAATACCTGGAAGGCTTAAGCTATCTATAACCACCTTGCCACTTCTTATGACCCCAGGGCAGCTCTTTCTGCCCACAAGTCCTGTTTTCTGACTTTAGTAAAACCTCATTTTTGCACCAGAGATGTATTAAGAATTCTTTCTTGACTGTCATTTTGAGCCCTAATGTCTTTTCTACAGAGAGATGATACCAGAAATTAACTTAAGATCATGAAAAGTTGCCCCAAAGGATTGGCAAACCATTGTTGGACATGCATTTCCTATTTCCTGCGAATATATGTCCCCTGTTTGAAATTCTAAATCCCCCCCCCTCGTCCTGTCAACAGTGGCATGGAAACTCCAGTCACCTGTCTTTGAGCCTCATGTCCTTCAGTTTCCCATAATTAAGATTTTTCTTTATCTCCTTAAACTGTCTTACATCATTTTAATTATTAACAGGCCAAAGAACTCAGAATGGAGTAAGAAAACCAAGTTTTCCTCTCCTAAATTCACTTCTGCTGTATGGCCCGACCTCCACGCTTCAGCCCCCAAATCCAATGTGAACCCGGAGCTGGGGATCAAGAGGAACAGCAGCCCCATCGCTTTGCCGGCAAAGGAGGCCTCAGCAGGTCGGGCCGGCAAACCTGCAGCGCCCCCGGAGGAAGGGGCTGGGGTTTGTGGGGAAATAGAGAGTCTCACCAGTTTCCGCAGGAATTGTGTCTGTGCTGCCCGCCCTGTTCACCGTGTTGTCAACATGGAACCGGGTTCCTGAAACAAAGAAGGGCTGAGAAGGGGAGAGAGGAGGTTTGCAGAGGGGAGGTTTGGAGGGGAGAGGCAAAGTGTCATTTAGTTTGAAATGGAGTCTCCCTGAAGCATTAATGCAGCCATTTTCATTTCTGTTCAGCTTGATGCTCTGAAGTGGTTTCCATTTCAGTCACCAGAACAGCTGTAGGAAGACCACTTCATACATTCCAGTGAGAAACTATTCAGTATTTTCTAGAATGGGTAAAATAACAAAAAAGGCTAAAAGATCAGATTTCATGGAGAATGTTGAGGAATCCGAATTCCCCTATATTGCTGATGGTCTGGTAAAAGTACATTCAGTTTGGAATACTATTTTGGAGTTACATATGAAAATAAACGTTTACCTAACGAAGGGGAGCATTTTGTCCCCCTAAAATACATCTCTGATCTAAGGATTATATTAGTCTGGTATTTTAAAGAAAGGGTAAAGGAAAAGCTCTGAAACCCAGAATGTTTCCCTTTGTGGGAGACTTTGCATTGATAAGGGAAAACATCATGTTAAGGGTGTCTCCCTCTGTGTAGCAGAAAGAGGGAGGAGGTGTCAGTCTCCAGACTGATCACTGGAGAAGCCATGGAGCTAAATGTGGTCACAACTGATGAGGGAGCAGGAGGCTGACTGAGGACAAAGCAAAAGCTGACACCTTGCACCCCGTCTCCACCCACTCCCCTCGGTAATATGTGTAACATAACTCAGGCACCCCTGACCGCCACAAAGGAGAAACAAATCTTTAACTTGCAGAGATCACAATCCTGCAAGATAGGAATCTCCCAACTATCTTGATGTTAATAACTTGCCAAAAGACAACATTTATCAAGCTTCCGGTATCCTGGCACCTTGTAGGCCCTCTTTAGCATATGAAAGCTCCGTTGAAACCTCCCTTTCCCTCACCTTCCCCCAACTGCAGGGTACAAAACCTGCCATCCCTCACAACCCGGGGCAGCAGCAGCTCTTTCTGCCCATGGGTCCTGTCCCCGTGCTTTAATAAACCACCATTTTGCACCAAAGATGTCTCAAGAATTCTTTCTTGGTCATCGGCTTTGGACCTCAGCCCACCGAATGTCACCTAGGTTCTAGAACTTCATCATATGGCGCCCGAACATGGGGCTGTGAGTCTTTACATTTGGAATCTGAGCTTCGATGAAAAATTGGTGAGTACTTTCTCTCCTTTTCCTTTAGTCTCATTTCAGGGGCTTTTCAAGGAGTATGGTCTTACTGGAACACTTGCATGTCAGTTGCTCAGGCTGTAATCCTCTAGCCCGTGGCTACTCTACAGGGAGGAGAGCGTCTGCATTTTGTCTGCAAGTTAGTACCCTGGCCGGAATGGCAATAAGACCCAGAAACTTGATGCCCTCTCTTTATTCCTGTTCTTATGTAAAGTTGTCTCTCTTGGGCGCAGAACAGCCACCTAAGTCACCAGGACGGCTGCCAATCTTAAGACTCCCGTGTGAGGTTTCCTCCTGATTGATCTAATGTGATCCCCTCCACATCCCTGGTCTAGCCACTTCTGGCTACAGGACCTCCACTACGGGAGCCAGCGGAACCCAGTACCCGATTGAATTAAAATGCAACCAGGGACGTTTCCTGGGGAAGTTGGCTGTAAGGACCACATGTGTTGGAATGTCGCATAGACCATGATGGATTTCAGTCTTTACTGTTTCTTGTCAGTGTCTTCTACAGACTACTTTAAGCTACAAAATTGGGTCATTTCCCTTTGCCAAACTTTTCTAATATTTCCATGGGTTAAAATGGCAAAACAGTATATGCAGTTTTCAGTACAGACGATGGCATGGCATGGTACAGTATTTTGGTCCATTCACCAGGCACCCATCAGCAGCCTAGGATGTGATGGGGAAGAGGAGGGATGCAGCACCCCTCCAGGGCCTTTTACGGCAGGAATGCCTTCCCAGGGAAGGCAGGATGGTGATCAGTAGCGAATTTTGTTGAGGGACGCCTCCGGTCGCTTTTGACACACGGGAACCTCTGACATATCCTGCGTGGGACGCCACCCAGGAGTCGGCGGGGGGGGTTTGGTAATGGACTTTCCTTATGTTTCTGGGAGCATGGCCTCAGTAGGCTTCTTCAGTTCCCAAGGACTCTACCTTGGGGTGCCTTTTAACCCACTGAAAATAATTTGGATTGCAAAACTTGGAAAAGGACTGAGCTCCTGTAACACTGCATGGCCTCAGTGGGATCTATCAGTTAGATCTCCTCGGCAGGAAACAGGGCAAATGGACCTAGGGTACCTTCATTGCTCATACCTAGGCCTTCATTGCTCTGCACCAGGACCCCGAACTAAGGGGCTTTTGCGGAATGTGTGTGCCCAAATGAGTCACCTATAAACTTCCTCCTGACATACTGGATGATAATTACGTTAATAAGCCTCCTTCTAGTAAACCCAGGTTGCTGGGTCATCCCTAGCAAAGGGGACTCTGACTTTATCTCTCTGTTTCTCCTAATAGATGTGGGGTCTTCTCCTTTACTCATTTCCAGTGTTAATGGCTATAACTGGAGCCAACTGGGGTTAGTCAAACTCAAGACAGAGACTTTAAGGAATATTCCCAAGCAGTTGCGAAACTCCCTTTGTTTCGGGGAAATTTCCTTGTCTTCTCTGGCCCGACTTGGACTGCTTAACCCCTCCCCCCCTGCTGGTGGGAAAACATGGCGTCTGCTCCTCTGTTGGGGCTGATGAGCTCTAAAACCGGGAATTCTTTCTCTGCCTCCTGGCAGCACTTTGTTTCCTCTGTTTCCCCCTTCTCGTGTTTCTGCACCAACGTGCGTGCAGCCTGCATGACTAGCCTCTAGATCATGCACCATG
The DNA here is from genome assembly GCF_963455335.1 of Martes martes. NCBI lineage: Eukaryota > Metazoa > Chordata > Mammalia > Carnivora > Mustelidae > Martes > Martes martes. The sequence continues at coordinate 55,094,801 of NC_137905.1, read as the reverse complement.
GCTCATTCTTTCTTCACTGTCAAGAAGCTAGAAGAGCACCCCCTGGACCTAACACCCCCCACTCCAGATCTCCCCACTCGTGTCTCAGTTAAACATTCAAAGTGGAGTGGGCCCAGATGGAACGTAAATCAGTATTTGAACTAAGTTAAGTTTGTTGGTTTAATTAAGATAGACATGTCTTTTAAGATATCAGCAGTAAATGTGAAACTTCAAAGTTTACTGAAGGTCAAATAAGCTCGTGTTATTTGTTAAAATTTATTAGCAAAGAAATGACTAAACTGATGGTTAATTGTCTGTCTCAAAGTTTTAATGGTTAATTGCTGAAGTAGCTTTCAAAGTCTTTGGTAACCTGAAACTTTAAAGTTTGGGTTGGATGACAAATGGAATTAAATTATGGACATCTAGGTCTTAACCAAACAGGATAAAATGCTAAGTCATTAATTACTGGATGTAGGTTTGTGCTTTTGACTTCTTACTGCAAAGAAACTAAGAGTATTTAAATCTGTTGGTAAACAGGCTTTGTGCTTAACTGACTGATAAATTTGCCATCTAAAGAATTCTGTTAAAACAGTTCACAATTAGTTAATAACTGATTAAGGTGTTTCTAAGAGTACAAAATGCTTAGTGTAACTAAGACTGATGGAAATAAGGGAAACAACTCTGTATGTAGGAAAGTAGATGATATGTAAGAAAGATTTAAGGAATGGGAATACATTTTGTAGAGAAGGTAGTTTTGTCCTAAATAAGATGGTTGTTTGGAAGAAGATAGCTTGGTACAAAACCTGAATGAATGCAAAGGAAAGTTGTAGATTTGTGAAGGGAAATCTTCAGAAAAGGAATTTTAGCTATGGTCAGGATGGACAAAGATTGAAATGAATGGGTTTTAAAGGTACATTGGTGTAAGACTGAAATTCTCTCTGTTCAAAAGGACAAAGTTTTCTTAATTTATCTGCTGTTAAGAAAATGTAAATAATTTCTCTCTTTGCCTGCCCAGAAAACCCAGTTTCTATGTTTTGTTTTATCAGGTATTTAACATCCCTAATTATATTTAGGCATGTGCTTTAAAACTTTATAAGATGGGGCGCCTGGGTGGCTCAGTGGGTTAAAGCCTCTCTGCCTTCGGCTCAGGTCATGATCCCAGGGTTCTGGGATCGAGCCCTGCATGGGGCTCTCTGCTCAGCAGGGAGCCTCCTTCCCTTTCTCTCTCTCTGCCTACTTGTGATCTCTGTCAAATAAATAAATAAAATCTTAAAAAAAATAAAACTTTATTTTTTTTTAAGATTTTATTTATTTATTAGAGAGAGAGAGAGCGCGCACAGGCAGACAGACACAGGCAGACACAGTGGCAGGCAGAGGCAGAGGGAGAAGCAGGCTCCCTGCCTGCTTCTGAGCCACCCAGGCGTCCCCCCCAAAAAAAAAAAAACTTTATAAGATTTTAGCAAATGTGGACAAGATTTAAGTTGTAAATCTCTTTAACTCAGGCTTTTCCTTGGTATGCTAAGTTACTCATGAAGTACTGCTAAACCATTGATAAACCTTGGGTCACATTTGGGAAAATGTTATAACTATTCTAGAGATTCTATGTATTTCCTAAAGTTTTAATGTTTTGAGAGATCATCACTTGATATTGTAATTGTGGAAATGTTATGTGTCACAGAAATAACCTGATTTCCTTGCCAGCTAAAGTGTAAACTCTCGTCTCATCAGCTCTAACCATATCCATTCTGAGTTTTTTGTCATTTATAATTGTTTTAATTCTCTTGTAAAATGAGTTTTATCTTCAAGGAGATTCATATAAAGGACTTATAGGTCAAATACAGATATTTGATATATTTGAAAATCCTAAAACTGAAATGGGTAAGAATTTCCAAAACTAACTAAAGCTGCATTCACCAGATTTAGTAACATGGGACTAAGTGAACTAAAAGATTATAGTGTTGTGTCTCTTAACATTTTGTCGTATTTTAAACATTGCTGCTTTTCTAATGTTTGCTCCTCCAGACTAGGGATACCTTTTTCTTAAGCTATCTGTAGCTTACAGAGCTGTAAAAGTACTCATTTGTAAAGGAATCAAGGCATTCAACTTTTCTCTCTGTCTAAACCCTCTGAAACCAAAAGGTCTCAATAAGTATTCTTTCTTCCTTGGCAATCAGTCATTTGCATAAGTTCAATAAGAATCTGTTCTCCTTGTAACAGGACACCATTGGAAACTGGTTATTTCACCAAGGCTTTGACTGGAATGTCACATTCGAAAAGACTCAGATATGACCAGACAGCTTTAAGGAACTGAGGTTGACTTTATAAAGCCCTTTGGAACTGTTGGCCTGATACCTGCTTACGAGTTCCCAGCAGCCTTACCAGGTGAGTAAAGAATGTCACTCCCTGGCAAGGGCAGGACCTCAGGAAGAAAAATTTGTCCAAGTCGACAGGTATTGCAGACATGTCTAATGGCAAGTACGGAGCTTGGCTTCTGGCCGGGAGAGGCTACTAAAAGTTCAACCTAGAGATTCCTTATAAGAAGTTCCAGCAAAGCAGATTCTAAAAGATCTATATGATCACACTCACTGTTCTTGCTGAGCTTATGTAAATAATTAGGCGAATTTGTTAAAACTAAGTCATTTGTTTTTCAAATGACTTAGTCCTGATTTGGCTATCTCTGGAAATGAGGGTTATTTTAGAGAGAAAAATTATGTTTTAATAACATACCTTTATGGATGTTAAACTCTAGGTTTGGTTGTATTTAAATATTTGTTTACCTAAGCTAGACAATTTGAGGTAAACTTCAGAACTAAGTTGCACAATAGCTCATTTAGATGGTCTTCTTGCTTTTTTATTTTGTGGGGATAATAACAAGACCCCATGGCATGTGATTAAACAACTAGAAAATGGGATTGATTCCCCACCAATTGTATAACTTAACTATCACCTTGTGTGTGGCTGGAATAATGAAATTGCCTAAAAGCCAGCATACCGCACTCCATAGGATTAACTATGGACTTGTGGAGATAATGGATGACCCCACTTTCTTTATGATTGGATTGGATGATGCACGGGGGACTCCCCTTATCTCTTGACAAGTTTTCTCCCACTTGCCAGTGATCCTCTGTATTCAGGATATTGTTAAGGCTGGACCACTCAAAGGGCTTCTTAATGGTTTCATCCCTTAGTCATATTCTAGAGGCCACCTCTGTTGAGGTGAAATTGCGAACAGATGCTTTAGCTAAGCATAGAACAGCCCTCCTCATAAAAAGAGCCTCAGAGCTCACCCTGACTGTAATGAGTTCACATCAGGTCTAGATTTCTCTTAGAAACCGAAGGATGATGGAGGCTGACTTATTAAATACTGGGCTATACTTACAGATATGCCAGAAATAATACTTAAAACTTGTCAAACTTTAAACCTAGTTACCCGTATGCCTGAACCTGACCATTGTACTTCTTTCTCTATAAAGCAAAACTGTTCAGAGGTTATTGATCTTGCTTACTCTAGTTGGCCAGATGTAAGATGCCCCTATTAAAAATACAAATGACAGTTGGTTTACTGATGACAATACTTTTCATAGGAAGAATAAGAAAAGCTAGATATGCCATAGTGCTCACTAGCACTTTGCAGTTGCCAAAGCCTTAAAAATAAACATTAACACTGAATCCAATTAATGCCTTCCTGGTATTACATGCCCATGGAGCTATTTGGAAGGAAAAGGGATTGCTGTCAAGCCATAACTCCCCAATCAAATATGAGCCTAAGTTACAAAACCCTCCTTATCGCTATACTAAGGATGGCATATATCAAATCTGGGATAGATATTTGTGACTCACACCCACTATTGGACAGCTCATTCAAAAGGCAGTTTAATGCCAGGAACAAAGAAATCATACGTATGATACTTGGGCAAATAACACACGACATCTAGGATGGCTGTCACTAGAAATGTGTTCCCAAATAATAGTATTCCAGGCTACTGACTGGTTTGCTACTGATTGGGTAAGGCGACCTGGCATTAGATGGTCAGCTCCAAATGGAACCCACTGGATCTGTGGAACTAACCTGTGGCCCTGGCTTCCTCCAGGGTGGATAGGTCGCTGTACTTCAGGATTTGCCTGGATTCATAGCACATTACTAAAAGCATCACCACTCCAGCTAATATCCCCAATTTAAAGCAAAGATCACGATCTGTTTTTAAATGGTATGATCACTTAGCATCCACTTTTGTTCCATCTGTGGGACTAGAGGATGTCATGTGGCATGTAGACGCCCTTAATAAATATACTACAAAGGCACTCAATGATTTACTAAATAGCATCTCCCTACTCAATACTGAAGTCTCACAGATACGCAAGGCAGTCCTACAAAATAGGATGGCCTTAGATGTCCTGACAGCAGCACAGGGTGGCACATGCGCAATTATCAAAACAAAATGTTGCGTGTACATCCCAGACTATCACAAAAATGTCACAGGACTAATAAAAGATATGAATACCCGGATTAAGGCTCTACCAGATCCTTCTCTCTCTCTCAGTGACTGGTTAGCTTCCTGGTTTGAGGGAAGACTATGGCCAACAATTAAAAATCTCCTTTTCGGGCTTCTCATTCTTATCACCTTATTAATCTTAATATGTTGTTTTGTTCAGTGTTTCTCTACTTGGTGCCGAGACTCCATTGCTACAATGACTTCACGATGACAGATGATCCTTACCACGCACAGAAACACTTCTTCACTGTCAGCGCTGGATTCAGCTGCCTCCGCCTTTCATAACTCCCCCATACGTTCCTCCACTGATCAATGTTGACTCGGGTAGGTAGGGACAGCTCTACGCCCCTATTCAGCAGGAAGAAGTTACAGATGAGACCTTCCACCTTCAACCACCTTAAAGATTTAAGGGTCAGAATTGTTGAGGGGGAAATGATGAGGGAGCAGGAGGCTGACTGAGGACAAAGCAAAAGCTGGCACCTTGCACCCCCCTCCAACTGCTCCCCTCGGTAATATGTGTGACATTCCTCAGGCACCCCTGACCGCCACAAAGGAGAAACAAATCTTTAACTTGCAGAGATCACAATCCTGCAAGATAGGAATCTCCCAACTATCTTGATGTTAATGGCTTGCCTAAAGACAACATTTATCAAGCCTCCAGTATCGCGGCCCCTTGTAGGCCCTCTTTAGCATATGAAAACTCCGTTGAAACCTCCCTTTCCCTCACCTTCCCCCAACCGCAGGATACATAACCTGCCATCCCTCACAACCCGGGGCAGCAGCAGCTCTTTCTGCCCACGGGTCCTGTCCCCGTGCTTTAATAAACCACCATTTTGCACCAAAGATGTCTCAAGAATTCTTTCTTGGTCATCGGCTCCGGACCTCAGCCCACCAAACCTCACCTAGGTTCTAGAACTTCATCACAACCACAGCCTTGGTTTCCCTTCTTTGCGGGTTCTCCTCCCCAGATGCTTCCCAATAGCATCACCTGTGCAGGTTCAAGAAGGATCTTATCTCCTGCCCCTCCCCCTCAGAGTCTGTCCATCCATTTGGTGGAAACAACAGTGTAGTGTTACTTAAGGGCGTCAGGAGATCCTCAGTGAGGCCAGGGTGTGGGGTTATTTCTTTATATTTTTAATTTTTTTTTTTTTTAATGTGAGTGGAGAGCAGGTTTTGGTCCACGGGGAGGTAACCAGGTCTCTGCTCCATGAATCTGGGAAGGTCAGGCCCATGCAGCGCCCAGTTCCTTCGCTGAAGCTGAATTTGTGGGCATTGGCGGGAGGGGGGGGGCGGGGCGGCGGGGCAGGGCCCTTGAAAGCTGAGAAGGAAAAGCCGAAGATTAGTCTCACTGTAGGAGCTCATTTGAATAGCTCCTGACACAAAGGACTAGGAATTTGGGCCTTTTGTGCGTTTCAGTGTCTTGGCTTCAGGGAATCAGTTTGATAAGAGAAATCTGTGTTCTCAGGAGGCGGACCCGTCCAGCAGGGAATCCCAGTTCCAGCCCGGGCCCATTCCGGGTTTTCCCCCATTTCCTGCCGGCCGTGACCACAAGAATGCAACAGATGCAGAAGTGAAAGTGTATAAACTCGCCCCTTTGTGCCCCGGGCTCAGACCCTGGGTGAATGGTCACCCTCCTCGGAGCCCGCTGGTGTTAAATAAACTCGGATCCCAAAGGACTCCCAGGCCTGCACAGTTTCTCAGCCAGGATCCAGCCAGGTCCCAGAACAGTTTCCAGATGCACAGGCTCTGTTGGTGGCCTGAAGGGCATTTTCTCCTGATGCTGCTGTGATTTCTCCGCAGATTTCTTGTGAGAAAGAAATCCAGAGGACGAAGGGGAAGGAGAAATGGCCAGTTCTCAGGTAAGCCTGGTGTCCCAGGAGAGGCCATGTCGTGTTTTCCTCCTGAAATTCCTCGCTTTTAGAAATTGCAAATGTTGGTTCCTGTAGTTCTGATGTTTCTCCCTTCTGATTTGAAGATCTTTCCAGAAATGATACTCAAGGCCAGGACTTCAGAACCCTTCTCCTCTGTATCCCAGAGCCTTCTCTCCCATGTCTCCAACCCGCCTTACAATAGGGCAGCAGCAGCTGTCACTGGGAGTTAAAGTCCTGGAAGCACTGAAAATAGTTTCTGAGGGATAGACGCGGGGGGGGGGTAGCCTTGAGTCTGAGATTCCTGCTGCCGCTGAGGTCTGGCCAGGGCGGTCAGTGAGGGCAAACCTTTCTCCTTTAGGCCCCGTGTGCTTGCTTTTCTCAGCGCTGTGTAGCCCAGGGGTCGGGAAATCGAGAAATAAACTCGATGGATTTGGGTCCAGAATAACTCCAGATGTTCTCTGAGAGAAAGTGGGGGACGGGGGAGTTCTTGAGACTTGCTCTTTAGAACGTGAAGCAGGTATTTTATGTAAAACACGCTCGTTAACATACACTAGAGGGGAACCCGGGGGCTCAGTCAGTGAAGCCTCGAGACTGTCGATTCCGCCTCGGGCCCTGATCTCAGGGTCCCAGGACGAGCTCTTCCTTTGGCTGCAGGCTCAGCTGGGAACCGGCTTGAGATTCTGTCCCTCTCCCTGGCCCCGGCACTGAAGTGTAAATGAATCTGTAATTAAGATTCTACTGCCTCGTAGGGGACCTGGAGACTCTGTTGTCTAAATATGGTGTCTCTGCCGGTCAGGTGGGGGCCCCGAACGCGGGTCCATGATTGGGTGGAGGAAGTCACGTGGGACGGAAGCGTTCACCTGAGGCAGAACCACCGTCTTTGCAGTTCATGGAGGATCCTGCGGGGGGGCAGGCGGCGGGCGGCAGCGGAGAGAGGCTGTGTGCAAGGAGCAGTGGGTGCGGTGGGGGCTCTTTTTAGTGCGGGAAGGTGAGGCCTTAGGGGGCTCAGGGAAGTTTCCCTCTTCTGGGCACTGTCCCTGGTTGTCAGTAGTTCATTGGTTAGTTCGGGCCTGTGGCTCCTTTGAGGTGAGGCCCCGGATGGGCCTGTCTGGGTTCAGCCAGGGGCTCCCTGGGGCCCCTTCTCCATGCCTTTGCTCATGCCCGCTTGCCTCAAAGCAGCCACTGCAGAAACTGTAGGTGACTGAACTGTACATATATCCTCTGTTTTTATAATGAGGTTCCTATTCTGAATTCCTGCTTCCAGACCACAAAAAACATACCAGTGATAGTGTGTCCTTGGCTGTGCCTTGGCACCGAGATCACTTTGTTTCCTACCCTTGGTGTGAACTGGATTTGTCGTCTCGCTGCTCTTTGCCAGATCCCTCCCCTGCTATGTCCATATTTTCTCTCTCAATCATTTGTAGGGAACGTGGATGTACTCAGCACTACGCAGAGATCATCACAGTTCAACTGGAAACGCCTTTGTCTGAATTTCTCTTGCTTGTAGCTTTTTTCTTTTTGTAAGAATTATAATTTGAGAGAGAGAGGGTGAGAGCGCACATGAGCAGTGGTGGAGGGGGACAGGGCGAAGTAGACGCCCCACTGAGCGGGGAGAACAATGGGGGGCTCCGTCCCAGGTCCCTGGAAACAGGACCTGAGCTGAAGGTGGACGCTTACCCAAGTGCCCTTGATCGTAGATTCTGAGAAGAACCAAGTCAAAAGAGGTGTGCATAACATCAAATTTCCTTCCACTTGCCACCACTGGTAAATACCTGAGTAGGCAGAGTTGGACATTCTTCCTGGAATTCACAACTGCCTTCATGTTCATGTTTAATTAGAGGAGAAAAACAACCTTAGCTCCTCAGTAACCAGAGTTCCAGGATTCTGAGAGTCCTCCTTAACATAAGAAAATCCCTTTGGTATCTTCTTTATCTCTTCCCCCCAAATGCATGTTGGCCGTCATCCTCCATGCATGTCCCCCACTCATACAGATCTGCAGGGTCTTCGGTCCCAGGTTTCACTCAACAGTAGTAAGTGATCTCATCATCACACCAGCCGGGCCCTCAGGGTCCTGGGAACCTTGCTTTCAGCTTCCTTCGTGATGGCTGCGCTCCCGAGCCACTCACCATTTTAGTGCAGACTGAGTTCCTGCTCACACCCCAGTGCAGCGCCTCTGACCCGTGGGGCCTGTGCCTGTGCATCATCAGGAAGACCACAGCTTTGGCACCAAACACATCTCAGTACTTGTTTCTTCATTCACTCCCACACCCCAAGATTTCACATCAGAAATATCTCATGAATTCCTTCTGGAACATTGGTTCTTCTCCTACATGCCAACAGTTTGCACCGGACAAGGAGCGCTCTCACCTCTCTGTAGTTGGTAGGGTAGACTTCTGGGAGTGGAGGTGTCACTCAGTCCTGCCCTCTGTCTCATGGGTTTTTCTTCTTCATGGTTTTTTTTTATTCCACACTCATGTCCTAGAGCAGGAAAGTCAGGTCTTGGGTTTAGCTGGTGACATTAACTCCCTCTTTCATCTTAGGAACCATCGTGAACTGTGTCAATGGCCACTTGCTGACTGTGGCATTTATTGCAGGGACAGCTGACCTTCAGGGATGTGGCCATAGATCTCTCTCAGGAGGAGTGGGGACGCCTGACCCACAGTCAACGGCTACTGTACAGGGATGTGATGTTGGAGAACTACAGACACCTCTGCTTCTTGGGTGAGGAAGACTCCTTCCAGATTTCCGAACCCCACTCTGGGTTTTCTTCCTTCCTGTGAAGACTGTCTCTTGGACGATTCCTCTTTGAATGACTGGAATTCAGATCCAGGCAGAGAGGGGAGTAAGGAGGGGTTTGTACATGTAGAGAAAAGTCATCATCATGTGTCCTTTTCATCTTTAGCTTCTCAAGGCAATACCCCCACTTCTGTAGATGAGTGGCAATTCTACACACTTAGTGGCAGAGCATGGTGCTGTTCACATGTTAAACTGAAATTTCCCCTTCTTACTGTGTCTACTGCTTGGAAGTGGAGGTCAGGATGTGAACATTGGAAATGCCTCCTCTGTGTTCTAAAGGGACTTGGGCAATAGCTTTTGGAAACCATTTTCTAGAATTGTACAGTATCCTCTCCTCTGTGCTGAACACAATCCTGATGGAAAGTTAGAATCTCTGGCAATACTCATTTTCCTTTTTCCTCGTAAACAGGTCTCACTGTGTCAAAGCCAGACCTGATCACTTTTTTGGAGCAAAAGAAGCAGCTCTGGGATGTGAAGAGAAAGGAGACCGTAGCCACCCATCCAGGTAGGTGGGAATGAATGAGGCAGATGATGGGGGGAGGTCCGAGTCTGAAGGAGGAACGTAGGCCTTAAGCCGTGGGTCCACTACCTGTCCTTGAATGAAAATCCGCTGGAGACATGCCCGGCATTATTTCCCTCATGCTCCCAGAGGGACATCTACTCTCCCACATTATCAAGCTCTTGCATTCCCTAGGGATTCTCCTTCAGCTCCAGTGATGGTCTGCCACATGCACAGGGAGGGCCAGGAGACTCTCCTTGGAGGGGGAAGGCCCCCCTAGTCTGAGAGCTTCTCCATTGCTTTGAGGACCCTGGGGAAATCTCCCTATTTTCTGAGGACCTGTATGCTCCGGCCTTTGTCAATTCTGGTTTTCATCATGAGACAAGTAGGTCAGGGTGGTTGTATGCACACTGGGTTTTGGTGCAGAAATTCCCAGAACACTGGAGACAGATTTCTGATGTTTTCTGGCTTATGCTTTCTAATGTTATGGAGGCCTTAATCTTATTCTTAGAAAATTGACATTCAGTAACTGCATCAGATAACAAACCACCTCCCTAAAATGAGACAATGTGCAGTTCTATTTCCCTTCAAAGTTTCTTTTTTCTTTTTTAAATGTTAACTAATACAGAAATTTCCCCTCTCTGTGTTCATTCCTCAGTGGTGAAATCATGCAATGTCTCTGTTTCCTAGCCTTCTCACATAAATAATGCTCTTGGGGGACTAGCACATTTTTTTTTAAAGATTTTATTTATTTATCTGACAGACAGAGATCACAAGTAGGCAGAGAGGCAGGCAGAGAGAGAGAGGAGGAAGCAGGCTCCCCACCAAGCAGAGAGCCCGATGTGGGGCTCGATCCCAGGACCCTAGGATCATGACCTGAGCTGAAGGCAGAGGCTTTAACCCACTGAGCCACCCAGGCACCCTGGACTAGCACATTTAGAACTCAGAACTTTGAACCTTTAATAAAGTCTCACTTACTATGTAACTCAAAAAAGGATAAGCTTTATGCTTTTTGCCAATAAAATTATGTGTATTTGATTGTGTTTGTATATCATACATACGTGCTCTGTGATTCCTATTGGTAATTTCTCTCCCTGGTGAGTGGTGAGTGAATGTTATACTCTGTCTCGGTGAGTTGTCATCAACATAGAATTAATTTCATCATGTATTTGTGTGTGAATCGCTTTCCTTCTGCATGAGAGAAAAGAGTTTCTGGAATTGAAAGTAATTTAGAAGCATCTTATACCTCTGTATGATGTTTTGGTAGGAAATTAAAAAGATTTATTTTATCTTTAATTATATTACACCATGATGTGCCTTGGTACCTTCCTCATTAACTTTTGTGTCTTCTGTGAATATTTCCATTGTGGTTACCTTAGAGATTCCTTAAAACAACTTAGAGGTAAAACGATGCTTTTGAATCTCAATATTGTCAATTGCACACAGAACTCTTTTTCCTGTCTCCACCCCAGCACCCACTTTGTTACCGATACCACAAACTCTAACATTTATGTTGTGTAGTTTATGACCTACATGAATGATTTTTATACTTTTTTAAAAACAAAATTCTGTGGCAGAAATAAATGTGACCTAGGTAATTCCAACACTACAGGTTTGTATAACTGTCTAAATACTTACGTTTAGCAGAGAACTTTAGGATCCCATCTGGTTCAGTTCCTGGGTAGAATCCTTTTAGTTCATTGAGAGAGCATTCCTTTAATGGTTCTTGTAGGGCAGATCTACTGGTAAACGTAGAGGGGTCTTTACTTGGGAGTGTCTTCATTTCTACATCTGTGGAAGAGTTCTGCCCGGTAAAATATTCTTGGTGGTATTTTTCAATCTTTCAGTAGCTGAGTGCATTATGCCGGCCCCATTCTTGTTGGGATTGCTGAGATCCCACTACTGCTCTTCTAGGAGCTCTTGCACAAGGTGAAGTGCATTTGGCATGCTGTTTCAAAAGTCTCTTTTCATCTGTTATATTTGATGGGTTAATTACAATCTGTCGCTGGTTCATATCTTGACATTTATGCTACTTAGAATTTAGCAAGCTTGAATTGTCTCTTGTTTCCACATAGGTCACCCTCATCTCCTTATGGGGTCCCCTTAATGTGCATATTGGACCACTTGTTGGTGTCCCACGAGTCCCTCAGACTCTGTCCTTTTCCACCTATTTCTTTGGTCCCCTCAGTAGAGAATTTAGAAAAAGTGTCTTTAAGAGTTCAGATTCTTTCTTCTGCTTCATCAAGTCTGTTGCTGATCCCTTAGTGTATTTTTAAATTCAGTAATTGTACTCTGGGGCTCTCAGTTTCTGGTTCGTGGATGTTACACTTTTTGTCTCTGGGTTTACATTTTGGTCATGCTTCATTTTCCCGATAACGTTTAGTTACCTGTTGTCTTCTCTTTTTCCTCCATGTGGATTTTTATCATTATAATTTGAAGTGCTTGCAGTTTGTTGTTGTTGTTGTTGGATTGGCTTGGTTTTGGTTTGATTTGGTTTGGTTTTTTTGCAAGGTATGGGTCTTTATTAACTTAGGGCCAGTTTTGGAGATTTATTTTGTTCCTGTGATTGGAACACATTTTTCTTTTTCTTTGAATGCATTGTGATTTTGGAGTGGTATTTGGGAATTAAAAAAAAAAAACAGCCTAAGGGCCCAGGATTATAGACTTGTTTTCTTCAGGAGAACACTAATAATAGCAATTCTGGGTTGTGTCACGCATGTCCCGGGCATTTGTCAAGTCTGCGTTCCTGTAATTTCCCAGTTTCAGGAAGGGAAGTTACTACTTTAGAACGACTGATCCCCTCCTCTCTCTTTGCTTTCAGCTCTGTCGTCTCTTCCTTCTTTGAGCAGGAGCTCACCTCTCTGAGTGGCCCCCACACTGCCTCCACAGGTGCCCTGATTCCCCCTCTGTTTCCCGTGTCAGGCAGGTGAAAAGAAGCCAGATCATTGAATCTGCAAGTCACTCACTTGCCTCTGTTAGAGTCAGATTTAGTAATGAATAATGGAAATGTGTATTGTGCATGTTGTGTGTTGTGCATGTTGTGTATGTGTGTCCAGACACTAACATGGCCACAAGCACAGAGGGTTTCTGAGAGTGACTTCTGTGGGGATAACTCAGGACTGACCTGTGACTTAGTTCCTGCAGAGCTTGTGCAAATTGTCCTGGGTCAGAATCACTGGGAACACTTGTAAATCTTGGATCGCTGTGCCCAGCCTTACACTACCATGTCATTAGCTCTGGGGGCAGCACCCCACCTTTCCTTTCTTACCCCATCTCAGGTGGCTGTGTAGGGACTAGACCTTGAGAACCTATATCTTGGGACACATTCATAGTTGTGTTCTTCAGGAAAGGTAGTAGCCCATGTGTAATGTAGTGAGATACACAGGTGTGTAGTCTTGGTTCTCCAGGCATGAAAGTGGACTGGTGTGTGTTGGGTCTTTCCTGTATTGTACCTTGGATGCCTGAGCTTCGTGTCTACTTCTGAGTATTCAACCAGGAAACCACTCAGGCTACCTGTGTGTGGTGTGGGCTGGAATATTCACTTTGAAGTGTCTGTTCGTGGAAGCTGTTCTGTGTGAGGACGGCTGGGTGAACCATTGAGTGTCAAAGAGAAAGGGAAGAATCCAAACATGGGTCACCTTCTAGAAGGGCATATGTACTGTGTGCTTCCTGTTCCTGTGTAGGGCACCCAGGTTCAAACCCTGACTCTACCAACAGTGAGAGGTTCCCTATACCTTCCTTTATCTACATCATTTCTTTGAGTGAGAAGACAATAGTATCACCACTAACCCATAAACTCTACAACGTTGAATACATTGATAGCAGATACAGCATCAGTAACCGTGAGACAGACATTGTATGCACTGTGCAGAGGAATGTGTCACATACTAGTGAATATATATTTTTTTAATTTCTCTTGATCTTAGGAAATTTTTTTTAAACCATACCACAGAGATAGAATCCCTTGTGTTTCTCTGAACACATCATTATGTTTAAGTTTTTAGCCAGAGATGTATTAGAAATTAATATATTCTGTGGTTTCTTTCGTGATTGAGGTTTTCTATTTTTATTTCCCCACTTGGGTAATAAAGTGAAATGTATTCTGAAAATTTGTATTATGCTTTCTTTTCACTTGCTTACACAAATCATTTTAAGATTTTGTTTCTTTATTTGAGAGAGGGAGAGAATAAATACAAGTTAGGGGAGGACCAGAGGCAGAGAGACAAGCCGACTCCCCACTGAGCAGGGAGCCCCAGGCAGGGCTCTATCCCAGGACCCTGCATTAGGATCCAGTTTTTAGGCAGAAGCTTAACTGACTGAGCCACCCAGGCTTCCCTACACAAGTCATGTCTTGATATAGATTCCCATAGCCATGATCTTGTATCAGACTCCTCTGTTGATTTATCTCTGTGTCTTCCTCCTCTAGTGGTGTTAGCAGTCTCCCAGAACCACACACCCAATGTCAGTTGTGGTGTCATCAATCTTCCATGGGCCTGTGTGCTTAGATGAATGATTATTCCTGTTTCCCACAGCAGACATGCCTCCCGGAGTTGGGCAGTTGCCATAAACTTTGTGTTGCAGGCTGTCCCGGCAGTCGTAGCAGCCTGATAGATGTTGTACCACTGTCGCTCTTTACTTCACTGGAGGTAGGATAAGTTCTACAGCTTTTATTGCCAAACAGGGGAGCATAGGGAACTCACTGGACATTGCATGTAATGGAGTCCGACCCGCACTGACAGCTTTTGGGTGAAAGATTTCTGCCATGACGTTGGATGCACACTTCTTTGTTAGGTTGACAGAGTGGCCAGGGATGTGTCTTTGGTGGTACCATGTGCGTCTTGGGCATCTTCCAGAGCTTTGCAATTGGCCCTGTGGCCGATGGTTGGAAGATCTTAAAGTCAAACCTTCCAGGTACATTGACTTTGTGACCTACCCTGCATGCAACTGTGTATCACTGCCAGGTGAGCAGCCAAAGATCATGAAGGAAAATGTATTGGTTACTGTTGTGGATATCTGCCCCGACTCATACATTCATATATATGTGCCTTCTACAGTCTTGTCACTATTCCTTGAAGTCATGTGGTGTTGTCATGATGTTTTAGTAATACTTGTCATTCCACACGTTTGTGTATAGAAAAGCTTGGGAATATAGTGAATGCATCTGGCTCTTGGGTAGAGGACAGATGAGTTTATGGTACAGGAAAACAAATGTTTCTTTCTGTGACAAAGGACTGGGTAGATACATTGGATGTTCCTTGATGATACTAGGGTTTCCTATGTTCAGAGTCCCACAGAAGTGACTCAAATCCACCGCATGTGCAGCGTCTCCCGGTATCAGTTGCGGGTGCGCAGCTGGCCAGTGGAATTAGTGTGATGAAGATGTTTATGATGTTTGCTGTGTCATGAGTCATAAGATGCTTAGACTTTGACCTGGGAACCTCCTGTCTTCTGCCAGGATTGGGAAATGGTTCCAGGTCACCCGGTCACAGTTTAGAATGTGTGTCATCTTGGGCTTTTCATATTCTTGGGATTGTCCATGGACTTTATTCAAAACAAAATAGATATTCATGAGTGTGTTTCTTGTTTGTTCATTTACATTGTTGTTTTGATTGTACACTTAAGTGAATATATATGGTATTTGTCTTTGAGTTCCTTGACATCGCATAATACTTCGTGGTTCAAACCACGTTGTCACAAATGACAAGACACAATGAAAGAAGCAGAAACAGACCCATAAATACAAGGAGTACCCTGACTGTACCGGTGTGGAATGGAGAAGAATGATGGGCAGCATGAGGAAATGGGAATGGGAAGCACATGCTTCCAGTTGTGGTATAATGAGTCATGGGGATAACAAAATATATTGAACTCATTTAGTAGTATAATGACAGCATTTTATGATGCCAGATGGTAGCTACTTGGTAGTGAGCAGAATAGAACCTATAGAGCGGTCCAGTCCCCATGTTGTACACCTGAACTAATGGAACATTTAAAAGAAAGCAAGATAGATACCGACAAGCATATGCCTTTATAGGTTAAAGTAGTGTCTTAAGAAGGTGCAGGCAAAGAAAGTAAACCTACTGTGCAAAATCAGCTAATCCTAAGTATTCGTAGTAGAATAAAGTCCTAGGAAAGCAAACTGATCTGTACCACAGTGGAGATAAAGGTGCATTGTGGTAGAAAGGAGAGAGCAGGGGAAAGACAAGAGTCTGCCCAGCAGTGTGAAGAAGTACATTGGTAGATGAAGAAGAGCCTGTGGTCCTCATAGGCTGAGCAGCCCAGGGGGTGCATGGAAGAACAGTCATTCTGTGAGAGCTTCTTAAGTCTATTTCCCTACAGTGCGCTCTCTCTCATGTCTCACCATTACCGAGTGTGTAATAATGGCCACATGTGTCAGGAAGCTTTTCTGTGTAAGTGGATTCTTTTGGGAAGACCAGAAAGTGCAACCAACATTAATAACTGTACTCATTTTAGACAAAGTCAGTTTTCGGGAGGAAGCCTAAGTTGAAACATGTGATCCTATAGCCTGAAGACATGGGTACTAGTAAAAATGCAGGGGAAACTTGAAATGGATAAAGGCCACGGATGCAGTGGGGTCCAAGCGACAAAATCCAGCGTTGCAGCCAGCAGCAGATTGCACCTCTGTTCGTTGTGACGGAGAGAGTCGTTTCCATGAATATGGTGGTGCAGTGAATTTGGGTTGGGGGGTTTGTTGCTCTTAAGGTATGATCCTGTTTTGGGAATTGCTCTTTGTTGTGTAGAAACAAAACTAATTTTTATGTTTTGGTTTGTGTACCAGCTTTATAAAATCCACATGAGTTGTTAGAGGATTAAAACAATAAGGATTCACCACGGGAAGCAATGGCAGTGGCGTAGGAGGATCCTAGACTCATGTGTCCTGTCATGAGCACCACTAGGCAACTGTCAGGTCATCCTAAATGCCCCACACATTGGGCTGAGGAGTGACGGGACAAACTCCCAAGTGAAAGGAGAGAAGAGGCCACATGGAAGATGGCAGATAGTGCGGAGACATGGTTTAGGGAGGAGAGGAGTATAGCATTGTGGAGGGCAGGGAGCCCCGGCTGTGCAGTAGGTGTCATGACAGAGGAGCACTCAGGGGATGCCTAAGGAGGTTTCCCCAAAGCCATTGGCTTGGAAAGGGAAAAGTTTCATGAGTTCTTGGAACCAGCACATCTTAAAGCCTGGAATTTAATGGTCACCAGGTTTGGATGCGATAGAACCAGGAGGGCACTGAGGTGCTCCTGGAGAGAAGGCTGGCAAACAACCTGGGGGCACACAGTGTGGAAACAGCCATCTGAAGACCACCTGGGGCGCACAGTGGGGAGAATATCCAGTAGTCTAGGAGCACATTCCTGAGAGGAAACATTCAGTGACATGTGGCTCCAAGAACACGGGAGTTGGATGGTACCATTTCCCTCTCCCATCCTGTAGCATAAAGCCCCACATTGGGTTCTTTGCTTGGTGGGGAGCCTGCTTCCCTCCTCTCTCTGCCTGCCTCTCTGACTCCTTGTGATCTCAGTCTGTCAAATAAATAAATAAAATCTTAAAAAAAAAAAAAAAGGAAAGTAGAGTCACATGTGCAGATTACAAGTGAACAGCTTCATGGATGGAATTTCACAGACTGACCTCATCTGTATAAGCCATCGAGGTCATGAAACACAATATTGTCCTCTGAACTGCCTTTGAGGTCTCAGTAACTTTTTCCCTAAGCTCAGCGCTGTTTCAGCATCTAAAGCAAGGGATTGCTGTGCTCACTTTTTTACTTTGTAGAAATATCATCAGGCAGTGGGGAGTCTTCTATTTGGCTTTCCTTTCCATTTCTGTCTTTGTGAAAGTTGGTTTTCCTGCATGTTACTGTGCATCATTCATTAGAATGGACCAATCCTGTTCCATTGTGTGGATACCAGTCGCATCATTCTACTGTTAACAGGAGGGGGGATGGTTCTCTCGGCAGGACTGTCATGACTGTACTGATATGTAAAATCTATGATTTGTCTTTCAGTGGAACATGTACACAAGTCGTTTCTTGTGACGGATTCCCATTGCCATGATCTTAGACCTAACTACTGCTTTGATTTCTCTCCATCCTTCGTGTATCTCTACAGAGGCACAAAGCCTGCTGTGGGGCTCAGTCCCAAAACCCTGAGATCAGGACCTGAGCCAAAATAGACGCTTTCCCAACTGAGCCACTGATGCAGCCCCATCCATGATTTTTATTTTATTCATTCATTCATTCGTTCCTCCATCCATCATTCATTCATTCATTCATTTATGTAATTTAGAACTGTGGAATTAAAAATGTGGGCATCAGTTGCACACTTGTGAGAAATACAGAAACTTAGACCCTAACTAGAAATCAAAATCAGAATATGAATTTTAACAAGGCCTCAGTTGATTGTCATACACAGTAACATTGGAGAAAAATGTGTCTAGATCATATACACTCTTCCCTTATTCTATGCCTATCTTTTTGTCTGTAGTATATTATTTTGATAACTGTGACTTTGCAGTATGCCTTAAATCATGATGTGTGCTGTTCATTTTCCAGATTATTCTGCGTATGTGTTATCCTGTGACATCCATGTAAAGTTAGGGTGCATTTTGATCTTTTTGCAAAAGTAGCTTTGGGAATTTGATAGAGTACATTAAATCTGTAGGTCAATTGAAGTTTTATTGATAGGTCAATAGTCTTAAATATTTGAATGAAAGAACATCAATGTGTTTCCACTTAATTCTTCTTTCAATTCCTGCACACTATTTTATAGTTTTCATTGTTCCAGATTTGATCTCTATCATTATGTTGAATTATAAGCATTTTATTTGGGGGGATATTCCTCTAAATGTATTATGTCTCAACTTTTGAAATTGTTTTTTATGTAGAAACAACAAATTTTTTATGTTACGGATTTGTATTCTCCTGTATTGTAAAATTTATTAATTTTTACAGGTTTCTTTTTATTTTTTTTTAAAGATTTTATTTATTTATTTGACAGACATAGATCACAAGTAGGCAGAGAGGCAGGCAGAGAGAGAGGGGGAAGCAGGCTCCCTACTGAGCAGACAGCCCAATGCGGTGCTCAATCTCAGGACCCTAGGATCATGACCTGAGCCGAAGGCAGAGGCTTTAGCCCACTGAGCCACCCAGGTGCCCCTTTTCACAGGTTTCTTACAACAAGGATTCCCAGGAGAGGAAAATGGCCTTGGAATAGGAGGATGCTAGACTCATCACATCTCAGGAACACAACTAGATAAGTACCAAATCACCCTCAGTACTCCAGAAATGGCCATGAAGACTGACAGATCATACTCCCCAAGTTACAGGAGAGAAGAGGCCACATTGTAGATGGCAGAAAGTTTGGAGACATGGTTGAGGGAGGGAAGAATTACAGTGCTATGGAAGGCAGGGATCCCTGGTTGTGGAGAAAGTGGCAAGACAGAGGGAACGCACAAGGAAAATGTTTCTCCAAAGCCCCTGGCATGGAAAACAAGAGGGGTTGAATTTCATGAGTTCTTGGAACTAGCAGGTCTTAAAGCCTAATGTTTTAAAGGTCAGCGGGTTTGGCTGGGATAGAGCCAAGAAGGTGCTGTGTTACTCCTGGAGAGAAGGAAGGCAAGCAATCTGGGTACAGACAACCTGCAAACAGTGATCCAAAGAATGACGGGGGGACACAGCGGGAAGATTATTCACTAGTCTAGGAGTATTTCCACAGCGGGAAGATTATTCACTAGTCTAGGAGTGTTTCCCTGTGAGGAAACATTCAGTGAGATATGTGTCTCAGAACACAGGAGATAGATGGCACCATTTCCCTCTCCTGCCCTTTAGCATAAACGTAGAGCAGTGTCCCAGTGTCCCAGTCAGTGAGGGCATTGGCTGTCTGGCTTGCTTCCTAAGCCCCAGGCCCCTGTGCTCTGTTTGGACTGACCTTCTCAGTCTAGCTTACCTCAGGCCCAGAAAGGTGGGCTCCTGCCCACTCCACATCTCCTGAGCAGAGAGTTCTGCACAACCTCCATTCTGGTGGAGGTGATTTCAGGTCTCATTTCACAAGCAGACCAGAGCTCACCTAGTTAAAACTGACCACATTCAGACCAGGGAGCAAATACTGTCTACAGAAGGCAAGGACAGCCTCTGCGGACCACTGACTGGAAGGATGTAGCAGGACACATAAGTGGCTTTTCTAACACAGGAAGGCAGACTTAGACAAAATGCCAAGTTGGAAGAATGTATCCCAAGAGAAACAGAAAAATACGGCCATGGCCGGAGATCAAATAGAAGCAGTTATCAGTAACATACGCGATGGAGAATTAAAGGCAACAATCATAGGGATACTCACAGGTTTGAGAAAAGAGTGCTGAGAACTTTACCACGGAGACAAGAGTTAAAAGGGAAAAAAATGGAGCGCACGGGTGTCTCAATTATATCTGATCCTTGCTTTAAGCTTCGGTAGTGATTTCAGGATCCTAGGATCCAGCCCCAGGTCAGTGTCCACATTCAGTGTGCTGTCTACTTGATATTCTCCCTCTCCCTCTGTAGCTCCCACTCATGATCTTTCTCTCTCTCTGTTTCTCTCTCAAATAAATACATTTTTAAAAAATCAGTGAGATTAACAATGCAATAAATGAGATTGAAAAAAGGACTGATGCAATAAACAGCCAGCTGGAGGAAACAGAGGAAGGACTTTCTAACCTCAAGGACACGAAAATGGAAAATAATGAATCTGAGCAAAAGAGAGAAGATTTGATTTGGGAAACTCAGTGACTGCATCAAATGTTGTAACATTCCTAGGTCTCGTTCTTTTCTGTGCCGGGGGAGTTTTGTTTCCAAATATAACTTAAATTCCTGTCTCTGGTGTAAGAAGAGTTCCCATTTATTTGGTAGAGAGTTGATAATTCAGTCTTAGTGACTTGTGCAATTTTAGGAATTTTCTATTGTTGTTGTTATTGTTTTGATTCCTAAGTTATCTGATTTGATAGTATATAAATGTTGACCAACTTAAAGCATAGCCAGTTTTAGTATTTTGGGTAAACTGGGCATTACATTCAGTGTTCTGTTACTATTCTGGTCTGCATTTTATTTATTTCAGATTTAGCTTTGTTACTTCCTTGTACTACTAAATTTCATCTAAGTTATTTCCTTTCCTAGTTTCTCATGGAAAGTTAAGTTTTTTATTCCAGCTCGCTCTCTCTTTTTTCTTTTTAAAGATTTAATATTTATTTGACAGAGAGAGATCACAAGTAGGCAGAGAGTCAGGCAGAGAGAGGATAGGAGGAAGCAGGCTCCCTGCCAAGCAGAGAGCCCAATGTGTGACTCGATCACAGGACCCTGAGATCATGACCTGAGCTGGAGGCAGAGGCTCAACCCACCGAGCCACCCAGGCACCCTTCCAGCTGTTTTTTTTTTTTTTTTTTTTAACTCAGCCATGTATTGCATTGAAAAAAATTTGAAAATGGAGTGTTGTAGACAATGTTTAGCAGAAATAAACAATACAAACAATGGGAAAAAAAAAACACAGAAAAATTAAATTAGGATTCTTTAGGGCCTTTTATAGATTATGTCATCTGTGATCACAGATAATTTTACTTTTTCTTTATTCAGATTGGATTCTTTTTATGTGTTTTTTCTTCCCTAGTTGTTCTGACTAGAATGTCCAGTACCATGTTGAAAGGCAGTGGTGGGGTTACTTCATTACATCATTTCTGATCATAGAGGAGAAGCTTAGAATCTTTACCTACTGAGTATGTTGGATTTTTTTCTATTTCGTTCATTTCAGTTTTATGTTTAAATAATCATCCTTCTAATTTTATGCTCATGTGGCATTTTCCAGATTATTTGAGATAGAGGAAGGGATTTGTGCTACAACATGACAGTAACACAGAATTATCTATTAGGGTATGTGGTCAGTATGTTGTGTTCAAAGGTAAGGTGTCCATAGAGAAAGGAAATTCTGATGATTCCTCCTGAGCCATCTTTCTGACACTCTCTGATTGACTTGAAGCTTGTATGTTACAAATCATCAGTATATTCATCTGAAAGTAGTAAGTGCAATGATTTACTTTTCTCTTATTTGATATCTTTCAGCCATATCTTCACATGACACTCAGAACTTCCTGCAAAAGCCAAGTATAGAAGCTTCTTTCCAAAAAGTGACAATGGGTAGATACAAAAATAGTGCTCTTGAAAATGTATACTTAATGAGAGACCGGGACAATGATAGGGAGAGGGAAGGGCATCAAAAATACCACGAAGGACAGAGCCCATCTGAGGCAGTGGCATCTAATAAGACTCAAAATGACCCGAACAGTGAAGGATATAAAACATTGTGGAAAACCTCCCTTTTTAAGTCAGCTGCTTCCACAAAGCAGTGTGTTTCTGTCAGCAAAAGCTCCAGTCAAGTATTCAAACATAGCTCTTTGTGGAAAGACAGTTTGGACAATCTGGAAAGGTATCTAGTCCATGCTGAAAATAATGATTTGAACCATTTTCAAAACAGGATTGGATTGACCTTTCCACCAGATACTTCTGAAAATCAGAGATTGAATAATGAAGAACAAAGTGCTAAGCAGGATCCATACAAGAGGGGCTTGACTGAGGAGTCAACCCTCCAGAATGACCAGAGCCCTTCCAATGGAGACAGCATTGCTCAGTGCCCTAAATCTGAGAAAACACTTAACCAGGGCTGCAGTGTTCAGAGACGTGAGAGGACTCAGTTTTCAGAGAACCAGTATGAATGTTATAAATGTGGGGAAGTCTTTCATCAGAGGTCTAACCTTATTACACATGAGAGTATCCATTTGGGAGAAAATCCTGATGAATCCAGTCAATGTGAGAATAGTCCTCACCAGTCCTCCAATGTTGGTGATCATCAGAGAATTCATGAGGCCAAAAACCCATTCAGATATGCTAAATGTTGTCCCACATTTAGTCAGTCATCAAGAAGAAGTAGAAACAAGATGATCCCTAGTGGAGAGAAAACACACATTTTTAAGGGACGTGGTAAAGGCTTTGACCGGCACTCAACCCGATCTCAACATCAGCAAATGAATACTGAAGTGAAATCATACAGATGTGAAGAATGTGGTAAAACCTTTAAGTACTGCTCATCCCTAAGGAAACATAAGCAAATCCATACTGGAAAGAAACTCTACAAATGTAAAGAATATAGCAAAGTTTTTAAAATTCACTCAACACTTACTCAACATCACAGAATTCATACTGGAGAGAAACCTTACAAATGTAAGGAATGTGGTAGATCCTTTAACCAGCAGGCACACCTTACTCGACATCACAGAATTCATACTGGAGAGAAGCCTTACAAATGTCGAGAATGTGGCAAGGACTTTAAGGAGCGCTCACGCCTTGATCAACATCACAGAATTCATACTGGAGAGAAACCTTACAAATGTAAGGAATGTGGTAGATCCTTTAACCAGCAGGCACACCTTACTCGACATCACAGAATTCATACTGGAGAGAAACCTTACAAATGTCAAGAATGTGGCAAGGCCTTTAAAGAGCGCTCATACCTTGATCTACATCACAGAATTCATACTGGAGAGAAGCCTTACAAATGTCAAGAATGTGACAGGGCCTTTTACCAGAGCTCATTGCTTAATGCACATCGCCGAATTCATACTGGAGAGAACCCTTATAAATGTAAGGAATGTGGCAAGGCCTTTGACAAGCGCTCACGACTTACTCGACATCACAGAGTTCATACTGGAGAGAAACCTTACAGATGTCAAGAATGTGACAAGGCCTTTAAGTGTCACTCATCCCTTAGTAATCATCTCAGATTTCATACTGGAGAGAAACCTTACAAATGTCAAGAATGTGGCAAGGCCTTTCACCGGAGCTCATTGCTTACTGCGCATCACAGAATTCATACTGGAGAGAAACCTTACAAATGTAAGGAATGTGGTAAGGCCTTTAACCGAACTTCAGCCCTTACTCAACATCACCGAATTCATACTGGAGAGAAACCTTACCAATGTCAGGAATGCGGCAAGGCCTTTAGCCGGTCTTCACACCTTACTCAACATCACCGAATTCATACTGGAGAGAGACCTTACCAATGTCAAGAGTGTGGCAAGGCCTTTAGCTGGTCTTTTGACCTTACTTGGCATCACCGAATTCATACTGGAGATCAACCTTACCAATGTCAAGAATGTGGCAAAGCCTTTAACAAGCGCTCACGCCTTGATCAGCATCACAGAATTCATACTGGAGAAAAACCTTACAAATGTAAGGAATGTGGCAAGGCCTTTTCATTACACTCAAATCTTCTTAAGCATCACAGAATTCATACTGGAGAGAAACCTTACAAATGTGAAGAATGTGGAAAGGCCTTTTACCGGCGCTCACACCTTACTAACCATCATAGAAGTCATACTGGCAAGAAACTTTAAAAATGTAAAGACTAGGAGTAAGGACTGTACAACCCTTACATCACAGACCTTGCATCCAATGTAACTGGAGAACAACTGTATACATCTAAAGAAGTCCACCCTCTCTCTCCCTGAAACTCACAACATCGTAGTTATCATATGGGAGCAACATGGTAAAATGTGATGAGTGTGGTGAAACTTTTAACTGGAATTCAGTCTATACTCAGTGACCCAAAAACCCTAAAAACATGATTGTGGAAAGACCCTCATTTTAATATACACGTTCAAAAACACAAAGTGCTAAAGAAGGTAAATTGAATCATACAAATAATTAGAAAACTCTCTGATTGAACATCTAATGTCAATAAATGTCACAGATATCATGTAAAAAGAGTGTATCAGTCCCTCTATTCAGACAGTACTAGTTAGTCCAAGGAAAAAGATCAAGTTAAACACTTGGAAAATGCATATGCTCTTCCGTTGGAAAGATTCAGTGGGGGAGTTTTTACAAGGGTACAATTAGTTTCGATGTGCTTTTTGTTATATTGACCGTTTTTGAGGTTTGTGACCAAAAATTTAGTGTATTTTATTCTCAAATCACTTCTGGAGATTGACTTACTTGTACTGGGTGTATGAATCCGTGAGGCTGATTTTTGCTCCGTCAACGGCATTCGATGCCCTGCTGCACTCAGGGGGACTCATGCATCCCAGATTTTCCTTGGAAGATGAGAAGTGTGTAATACACAACATGAACAAAGAAAATCTAAATGGAGACACTGCTTAGGGTTATAGCATTGAGGTAAGTTGCCATGAAATAGGTGTTAAGAACAGTATTTTTCTCCATTTACTAAAACGAAAGAACTTCCTGAATATTAGACATACAAGGTTTTCCTGATTGCTCTCTAAGGAAAAAAAGGTGGTGCACCAGTTAACTACTGATGTATCTTCGTAATAGCAATCTTTAGAGAATAGGAGTGGATGCGGTTGAAATGAAGAAATCCTCCCCGATAACAGAAAGAGGTTATCTAACTCTTCCCTACCATGCCATATAGCTGGACATACACATCTGTTACGACTGTCAGCAGCACTGGAAGTTAAGGAAGTCACTTCCACATCATGATATCAGCTATGGGGGTTAACGCTTGCATTCTATATTTTGAACAAGTGTAACAGTGGATTTGAAATGCATAACATAGTCTATGTGTGAACTTCAATTAAACATAATGGTTTTTAATATGCTAACATGGATTTGTGATGAGTGGTGTGTTATCCTACCACCAAGGTGAACCTATTTCATTTTTTTTTTTTAAGATTTTATTTGACAGGGAACACAAGCAGGGGGATAGGGAGAGGGAGAGGGAGAAGGAGGCTCCCCGCTGAGCAGGGAGACTGATGCAGGGCTGGATCCCAGGACGGGGACCATGACCTGAGCTGAAGGCAGATGCTTAACGACTGAGCCACCCTGGCGGCCCCTATATCATTTTACTGAAAGTTGTAGGCAACTGGTGTTATCTGTCACCTATTTGGTAATGGAAGGGAAAAATATTCCTATGAACCCATTCTCTCAGTGACCTTAAGATTGAAATGATGGGTGATTTCCCTGCCTAGCTTATCTACTGTATCATTTTCTCCTCCTTGTGCTGACTGTGATATTATGGATATATTACAGGTTTTGTGGGGGGTATTGTTGACATCGTTGCTCACCTGCTCCATGGTGCTGCTACTTGCCATCCACTTTGTGTACTCAGCACTTTTGCAGGGACCTTGAGTGGACACCTGCCCTGCTCGCTAGTGTGTTCCCTATGATGTGGTTTTGGAATATAGGGGAGATTCCGTGGGGTGGAGTCTGGAGCCGACGACCAAGAAAGAATTTTTGAGATGTCTTTGGTGCAAAATGGCAGTTTATTAAAGTACAGGAACAGGACTCGTGGGCAGAAAGCGCTGCTGCCGTGGGGTTGTGAGGCATGGCTGATTCTATACTATGGGCTTGGGGAGGTAAGGAAAAAGGGAGGTTTTGAGAAAGAACATTCATATATTAAAGAAGATTCAGGGGATCCTGGAGGCCTTGCTGTTGTCAAGGTCGTTTACCCCTCTCGTAAGGCATTAACGGTCAGATAGTTTCGATATTCTGGAAGCAGTATTACATTCCTCCTATTCAACCCTGTCCTTTTTAATAGGCTGCAGGTTAAGAGAAATTCAATTTTATTTACATTTCCTTCTGCCTCAACCTCCCTCAATTTTAAGGAGAAGAGGGTGATGGTAGGGCTTCAGGAATCTGAGTTATGGGTCACTGGATGTTCGGCTGTAGATACGAGAAAGCTTCTTCCTTGTAAATCACTAGGATATTTGTAAACTGAGGAATACTCAAGTCTTGCAGGATTGTGATCTCTACAAGGTAACTTTGTTTCTCCTTTAGGGTAGCCAGGAGTGCCTGTGGAATGTTCCATATATCCATGGGGGGTGGGGGTTCATGGGGTGTCAGCTTCTGCTTTGTCCTCAGCTTGCCTTCTGTTCTCTCATCACCTAGACAACACTCTGTAGAGTCACAAGGTAATGTAACTTGAGACATGACAATCAGATCCACCTCTGTGGGCAATCCTCTGTCCCTTTTCCCAAGCATTTCCCATCCTGTGTTCTAGAGAAGATGCCCACAGAGCTTACCCAAACTGACATTAGTTTGAATGGCCAAATGTGGACTTGAACTGGGACTCTCAAGTACTCCACCATGACCCATAATAAAGGTATGTTCTTCATTTATTGGTGGGGGTGTTGGTTTGAATCATGTGCCCATGTGACCATGCCACATAGGTCATAGATAACCCGAAACAGGAGAAACTTCCCAAATGGAGTGACACTGTAGCACAGGTCATAGATTGAAAATACATAAAATGAAAAAATGAGCATGTAGACTGCAAATGTCTCAATTTGCACAATGGACTCCATGGATTTAGAAAAAGAATTTCTATTTGTTTTATTTCCTAGTTGTCTCCAGGTTTATAGTTATATTTTTGCTCTTTTTTTCCCCCCAGCTAATAGGCTTCACAAACATCTCTTTTGCCTGGGTTGTGCAGGAGTTTCTTCACTAAACAGTTGAGATAAGAGAGCTGGAAGGCCAATGGGGGTTAATTCAGACATTAAACACTGGGATGTGGCATGTGAATCTATGTAGAACTTGATGAAATTACCATCCTTAGAAGCATAAGCCCTATTAAAAGAAAATGTAAAAATTGTGTCTACTGTGGGTAGGGGCCCGGAGGTGGCTCTCTTCAGTCACTGCAAAGGTACAGGCAGCTCTTGGTGGTGTCATCTGATGAATACATATAATGGGAGAAAGGAATTGGCAAATGTGGTGGGTTTCTGAGGAGTAGGGAAGCCCTACTTTATCTTCATGATTTAACTGAATTCCTGTTTGTTACTGATGATGCTGTCAGATCATATTTACCGAAATCGCTCAAACCTAATTCGGTAGCACTGGATAAAGAGGTGTATTGGTGATGCGATCATGTGGGCATAGCTTTCAAAAGTCACGTGGTAGAGTAGTTGTTGGCAATGAAGTAGCCTTGTGGACACTGGGGTAGGCAGGATCAGCAAGGTGTGTGCTGTGGTTGAACCCAAGCACTGCTCTCCCAGGGATAAAAGCCCAATCAAGATTTGAGCCACTGTAGATGGGGGACCTTTCAGGAAATCTGCACAGTGCATTGTGGGAACTTCCTGTCTACTCAGTGGCATGTTCAATACCCTCCCCCGCTCTGCCTCTGTCTGCTGTAGTTTTGGAATATAGGTGAGCTTCAGTGGGGTGGAGTCTGGAGCTGATGACCAAGAAAAAATTCTTGAGGCATCTTTGGTGCAAAATGTTGTTTATTAAAGCATGGGGACAGGAGGAGGGCAGAAAGAGTTGCTGCCACCAGGGTCATAAGGGGTGACTGATTTTATACTATGGGGTTGGGGAAAGGTGAGGAATAAGGGAGTTTTCAAAATGATTTTCATATGTTGAAGACTCACAGGATACTGGAGGTCTTGCCATTGTCAAGTTAAGGTTGTTTTTCCCTCTTAGGAAGGCATTACCATGAAGATAGTTGGGAGTTTTCTGGAGGAACATTACATTTTGCCCTCTTCAATCATCTGTCAATGGGCTGCAGACTCTAAGGTCACTTAAACGTATGTACATTCCCTTCTGGAAACTTGGTAACTGATAGAAGTGCTTTGTTTTTGTAAATTTCTAGGACATTTTTAGAACAGAAGGACACCCATGTCTTGCAGTATTGTGATCTCCATAAGTTAACTATTTGTTTTTTTCCTTCAGCCAGGAGCCCCTGAGGAATGTCACATGCATCCCATGGAGGGCAGTTGAGGGTGTCAGCTTCTGCTTTGTCCTCAGCTTGCCTTCTGGTCCCTCGTCATGTCCATGACACGGATTTGTTGGAGGAACAGTTCAACATGGGATATCAATCCGCCTACAAAGGAATGTAACCCTGCCATTTGTCACAATATGGGTGTACTTGAGAATATTATGCTAAGTGAAATAAGTCAGAGAAAGACAAATACGGGATGATTTCACTCCTATGTAGATTCCAACAAACAAAACAAGTGAGCAATGAGAAAGAGAACAAGAAAGGGAGAGACAAAGAAAGAAATAGACTCTTAACTATAGCAAGCAGGCTGGTGGTTGCCAGAACAGAGGTGGGAAGGCTGATGCGTTAAATGAGTGATGGGATAAGGAGTGCACCTGCAAGGCACACTGGGTGTCGTATGGAATTGTACACTCTTGTACTCCTGAAAGGAATATTACCTTGTATGTTAACTAACAGGAATGTAAAGAAAAACCTTTAAAAAATGCTTTTTACATATTGGAGAAATTGTGTCTTAGGTCACCAAAATATACCTTTGGAAATAAATTGAAACATTTATCCTTTCTCCTTTGCTGATGCTTTCCAAATTTGGAGACTCCTTTTGACTATTCTTATTTATATATATTTTTTAAAGATTTAATTTGCTTATTTGACTGACAGAGATCACAAGTAGGCAGGGAGGCAGGCAGAGAGAGAGGGGGATGCAGGGCTCCATCCCAGAACCCTGAGATCATGACCTGAGCAGAAGGCAGAGGCCCTAACCCACTGAGCCACCCAGGCACCCTGACTATTCTTATATTTTTAAGCCAACATGTATATATTTGCATAATTTCAATAAGCAGTTGTTCTGATTATGACAAGACACACTGACCAACACTGCTTTTAGGAGTTCCTAGTGACCCAGTGGGTTAGGCATCTGCCTTCGGTTCAGATCATGATCCCAGCATCCTGTGATTCAGCCCAGTGTACATCTCCCTACTTACTGGGGAGTTGCCCCTTCCCCTCCTGATGCTCACTCTTTCTCTCTTTCCCAAACAAATACTAAAACAATTTAAGAAACCCTGGTTATATTACCAAAGATTTCCGTAGGATGTCCTAGCTGGAAAGAGTTGCATAGACTCAGACATGACTCAAGAGCTATAAGGTATTAAGATTCACTTGAAGAAACAAATGTGGCCCCCTTGGAAAGAGCATCCTGAGACCTTCTTGACAGAGTTCCCAGCAGGCTTACTGTGTGAGTCAAGAAGATCATTTCCTAACAGCTGCAGGGACCTAGAGCTATTTGAGGGACTCCAAGAAGAGAGGAGTTCACCCAAATCCATAGGTGTTCCACGCAATGTCTGGTGGCAAGGATTTGGCTTGTCTTCTGGCCTGAAGAGGCTGTTAAGAGTTCTGTCTAGGGGCGCCTGGGTGGCTCAGTCAGTTAAGCATCTGCCTTCAGCTCAGGTCCCAGGGTCCTGGGATTGAGACCCACAGAGGACTCCTTGCTTGGCGGGGAGCGTGCTTCTCCCTTTTTCTTTGCCTGCTGCTCCCCCTGCTTGTGCTCTATGTGTGTCAAATAAATCTTTGGGGAAACAAAAAAAGAGTTCCATCTAGAGATTCAATATGAAACATTCAGCAAAGCTGCTCTTAAAGTCTATAAGTCAAACCTCTGTTCTTGGGGCACTTACATAAATAACCAGGCCAAGTTTTCTTTCTTGAACTAGCCTTATTTTCCAATAAAATTTGTGTTCATTTGGTTGTGTTTTTTGGTAACAGTGAGAGTGATTATAAAGAAAAATATGTCTCAGTAATACATGTGTGTAGATAAAAGATTCTAATACTATTCATTATAAAGTGGAATAGAGGGACGCCTGGGTGGCTCAGTGGGTTAAGCCTCTGCCTTCGGCTCAGGTCATGATCCCAGGGTCTTGGGATCGAGCCCCGCATTGGGCTCTCTGCTCAGCAGGGAGCCTGCTTACCCCCCCCCCGTCTGCCTCTCTGCCTGCTTGTGATCTCTCTCTCTACCAAGTAAATAAAATTTAGAAAAAAATAAAGTGGAATAGATGATTTTTTTTTTCTAGTGTCATCCAATGCCAAGGTCCAAATCCCCAAGTATTTTGATCTTTCTGTCAAGTTTCTAACTTTAATCATTTGAGGATGAAAACTGCCTTTTTTTCTGAAGCTCTGTAGTCTTTGTAAAAAAGGACTCGATGTAACAAAATGGTCCTAATAGCTCATATAGAAACAGCCTTAGGGCTGTGGCTCCATGGGCCACTAAAAACATTACCAGGTGCATTTGAACTGTAAACCAGGAAGATGTGTCCGGTGGTCACTACCTGCCCTCAGTCTATCTGAAGATAGTTCAAGTCTGACATCCAGATATCTGCTCAATGTGCTACCCTTAAAAGTCAGAATCCGGCCTCACCTTTTTTTTTTAAAGAGTTTACTTATTTATTTGACACAGAGAGCACAAGCAGAGGGAGAAGCAGGCTTCCCACTGAGCAAGGAGCCCAACTCGGTGCTTGATTCTAGGACCCTAGGATCATAACATGAGCCAAAGTTAGGTGCTTAATTGAGCGAGCCACCCAGGCACTCCTTAACTTTTGATCCAATCATCAATCACAGTTCTATTGTTTTCATAGAAAAGCCTCCTTTTATTACATTACTTGTACCATAGGGTACATGTGAAAATACACCTGTGTCATTGCCTCCTGAAATGACTTTGACTCAACCGACCTATTGTCAGGCCTAAGATGCTGGATCGTTGATATGAAACAATCTACATGTTCAACTTTTAATATGTGAAACTCCCAAGGAAGTTTCAGATGGGGGAACTGAAGGGAGTCAGGACAGCCTCTCTGTCCTCCCGACCCCCGAATGTGCCACCTTGGTCTATGGATTATTTGACTTCAAGGTACTTGAGAACCTCCAGGCTCAAGAGAACATTTTACCCCTCCCTTAAGCACCCAACAGAATCTAAATTGGGGGTCTTCCCCAGCATTAGGGTTATTAGCAGAGAAAAGTTTGTCTCAGGGACTGATCCTTAAGGTAGGACAAATATCTTATTACAAACTATGTGCTCTTATCAACCTGTAAAAGTGTTTTCCTGTGCTCTGAAACTCCAGGCCCTGGTTCTTTTGCCTTAGTTCAAGATCACACTTGTCACTCTTTTCTTTTTGTTTAAAGATTTTATTTATTTATTTATTTTATAGAGAGAATGAGACAGAGCATGAGAGAGGAGAAGGTCAGAGGGAGAAGCAGACTCCTCGTGGAGCTGGAGACTGATGCGAGACTCCATCCCAGGACTCTGGATCATTACGTGAGCTGAAGGCAGTGGCTCAACCAATGGAGACACCCAGGCGCCCAAACTTGCAACTCATCTGGCCTGACAGTCTCTAGAATTTCCACGTCTATGTGGATTCTCTGTATGTACACTGATTTAATTTGATTTTCTCCTTTTTATCTGTTCCTGACAGTTTCTTAGTCCAGCCTAAATGGATCTTTAAGGGGACAAGAATTCTTGTTCTCTGACACGCTTTGATTCAAAGGCGTCAGTTCCTGGTATCTTACTTTTTAAAGTGTAAAAACAAGGTGGAACAGTGGGAAGTATTTCTAC
This sequence comes from Martes martes, assembly GCF_963455335.1. Taxonomy (NCBI): domain Eukaryota; kingdom Metazoa; phylum Chordata; class Mammalia; order Carnivora; family Mustelidae; genus Martes; species Martes martes. The sequence continues at coordinate 55,062,813 of NC_137905.1, read as the reverse complement.
AGGAGTTGATTTTTTTTTTAAGATTTTATTTATTTATTTGACACAGAGAGAGATCACAAGTAGGCAGAGAGCAGGCAGAGAGAGGGGGGGAAGAAGACTCCCTGCTGAGCAGAGAGCCCAATGTGGGGCTTGATTCCAGAACCCTGAGATCATGACCTGAGCTAAAGGCAGAGGCTTAACCCACTGAGCCACCCAGGCACCCCTACCAGTTATTTTTTTAAGTCACTTTTAATTTTCTTTTTTACATTTATGTTATATATATATATTTTTTTTCATTTTTGGTTTCCTCTCATTGTATTCAATTTTATTTTTGTGTGTATGTGTTTTTCTTTCCTATTTTGGGATCCTTTTCTTATTTCTTATTTTTGATTTTCTTCTACCAAGCCAACCAAAATAAACCCAGGATCTAGTTTCTGGATCTAGTTGTCTTCTCTTCTAATTTTTGTTTGATTTTATTTTCTCTCCCCCCACCCCCCCCCCTTTTTTGTTCCTTTTCTGATTAGTGTATATATTTTCTTGTGTCATTGTTGCTGTTTTTGTATGTTTTTTCCCTCATTCATCTATTCTTTTCTGGATGTAATGACAAGATGGAAAAACTCATCCCAAAAGAGAGAACAAGGGACACTACTCACTACCATGGATTTAATCAATATGGATATAAGTACACAGAACTAGAATTCAAATCAACAACTATAAAGATACTAGTTGGGCTTCAAAAAGCAAAAAGACACTAGAAAATTCCTAACTGGAGAAATAACCAAAATCTAATCAAGTTGAAATCTAAAAGGCTATTACTGAGATGCAATTTAGGAAGGAGGCTATAACTGCTATGGTAAGTGAGGTAGAAGGGAGCGTCAGTGACATAGAAGACAAAATGGAGAATAAGGAAGCTGAGAAAAAGATAAACAGCTATTGGATCACAAAGTGAGGATTCAAGAGATCAGTGATACCACAAAGTAAAACGAGTTAGTATAATTGGGATCCTAGAGGAAGAGGCGGGGTGGGGGGGGGAGGAGAAGGTTTATTTGAGCAAATTATAGCTAAGAACTTACCTAATCTTGGGAAGGAAATAGACATTCAAGTCCAGGAGGCACAGAGAATCCCCCCCTCAAAATCAATAAAAATAAGTCAATAAGGTTGACGTAGAATAGTGAAGCTTGCAAAAACCAGAGATAAAAAGAAAATCCAGAAAACAGCTCAGGACAAGAGGTCAGTAAACTACCAGGGTAAAAAGAGAAGGCTGGCAGCATATGTAACCACAGAGATCTGGCAGGCGAGAAGCGACTGGCATGATAGAGTCAATGTACTAAATGAGAAAAATATGCAGCTAAGAATACTTTATACAGCAAGCCTGACATTAGGAATAGGAGAGATAAAGAGCTTCCAGGTGGAACAAAAACCACAGGAGTTTGTGATCACTAAACCAGGCCTGCAAGAAATACTAAGGGGATCCTCCGAGCAAAGAGAGTCCAAAAGAAGAAAGACTCAAAAGAAACAGAGACATTTTACAAAAGAGTGACTTTATAGGTAATATGATGGTGCTAAGTTCCTATTTTTCAATAATCACTCTGAATGTAAATGGACTAAAAAGTTCCAATTAGAAGACACAGGGTAGTCAATTCAATTCAAAACAAAACAAGACCCATCAATGTGCTGCTTAGAAAAGACTCATATGAGAGCCAAACACACCTCCAGATTGAAAGTGGGGGGTGGAGAACCATTTATCATACTAAGGGACATTGAAAGAAAGCTGCAGTAGCAGTCCTTATATCAAACTAGATTTAAACCAAAGACTAGTAAGAGGTGAAGTATAAATAAAAGGGTCTATCCAATAATAATAAATAAATAATAATAATAAGAAATAAAATAATAATAATAAATAAATAATAAAAATAATAATAAACAATAATAAAAATTAAAAAAATAAAAATAAAAATAAAGGGATGCCTGGGTGGCTCAGTTGGTTGAGCGGCTGCCTTCGGCTCAGGTCATGATCCCAGCATCCTGGGATCGAGTCCCACATTGGGCTCCTTGCTCCGCAGGGAGCCTGCTTCTCCCTCTGCCACTCTGTCTGCCTGTGCTCACTCTCTCTCTGGTAAATAAATAAATAAAATCTTTTAATAAATAAATAAATAAATAAATAAACAACAAAAATAATAATAAATAATAAATAATAATAAATAATAAAGGGTTTATCCATAATAAAAGGGTCTATCCAATAAGAAGACCCAACAACTGTAAATATTTATGCCCCTATCTTGGAAGCAGCCAATTGTATAAACCAATTAATAACAAAATAAAAGAAACACATTGATAATAAAACAATAATAGTAGTGGACGTCAACACTGCACGCACAGCAATGGATAGATCATCTAAGCAGAAGATCAACAAGGAAATGAGGTCTTTAAATGACACACTGGACCAGATGGACTTCATAGATATATTCAGAGCATTTCATCCTAAAGCAACAGAATACACATTCTTCCTGTGTTTGCATGGAACATTCTGCAGTGTAGATCACATACTGTGTCAAAATCAGTCTCACCTGGTACCAAAATATTGGAATTATTCCAGGCATATTTTCAGAGGCTTTAAAACTTGAACTCAATCACAAGAGAAAACTTGGAAGGAACACAAAGACTTGGAGGTTAAAGAGCATCCTACTAAAGAATGAATAGGTTAGGGCGCCTGGGTGGCTCAGTGGGTTAAGCCTCTGCCTTCGGCTCAGGTCATGATCTCAGGGTCCTGGTGATCGAGCCGTGCATTGGGCTCTCTGCTCAGCAGAGAGCCTGCTTTCCCCTCTCTGCCTGCCTCTCTACCTGCTTGTGATCTCTGTCTGTCAAATAAATAAATAAAATCTTAAAAAAAATAAGAATGAATAGGTTAACCAGGAAATTAAAGAAATACTTTTTTAAAAAATCATGACACAGGTACGCCTGGGTGGCTCAGTCGGTTAAGCGGCTGCCTTCGGCTCGGGTCATGATCCCAGTGTCCTGGGATCGAGTCCCGCATCGGGCTCCTTGCTCAGCGGGGAGCCTGCTTCTCCCTCTGCCTCTGCCTGCCACTCTGTCTGCCTGTGTTCACTCTCTCTGACAAATAAATAAATAAAATCTTTAAAAAAAAAAATCATGACACAAATGAAAATTTAAAAAAACAAAACAAAACAATTCAGAATCTTCGGGTTGTAGCAAAGGCAATCTTAAGAGGGAAATAGTAATGCAAGGCATTCCCAAGAAACAAGACAAGTCTCAAACACACAGCCTAATCTTACACCTAAGGATCTGGAGAAAGAACAGCAAATAAACCTCAAATCCAGCAGGAGAAGAGAAATAATAAAGATTAGAGCAGAAATCAATGAAATAGAAAGCAAAAGAAAAGTAGAACAGATTAATGAAAATAGGAGTTGGTTCTTTGAGATTTACTAAGGTCTATAAACTCCAGGCCAGACTTTTCAAAAAGAAAATTGAAGAGCAAAAAGAAAAGATAAAGGACCCAAATAAAATCATAAATGAAAGAGGAGAGATCACAACCAAAACTGAAAAAATATAAGAACATATTATGAGCAATATATGTTAACAAATTAGCCAATCTGGAAGAAATGCATACATCCTAGAATCATATAACCTATCAAAACTGAACAGGAAGGGTGCCTGGGTGGCTCAGTGGGTTAAAGCCTCTGCCTTCAGCTCAGGTCATGATCCCAGGGTCCCCAGGTCTGGATCTCTGCTCAGTGGGGAGCCTGCATCCTCCTCTCTCTGCCTGCCTCTTTGCCTACTTGTGATCTGTGAAATAAATAAATAAAATCTTTTAGAGAATCTGAACAGGAAGAAGCAGAACACCATAACTGGCAAAGAAATTGAAGTAGTAATCTAAAATCTCCCAACAAACAGGAATCCAGGACTAGAGAACCTCCCAGTGGAATTTTACCAAACACTTCAAAAATTAATTTGTTTTCTTCTGAACCTGTTTCAAAAAATAGCAATGAAAGGAAAACTTACAAACTCATTCTATGAAGCCAGCAATATTACCTTAATCCCCAAGTCAGACAAAGACCCCACTAAAAATGAGAATTACAGATCAATATCCGTGATGAACATGGATGCAAAAATTCTCACCAATACACTACCCACTATGATCCAACAATACATTAAAAGTTTTATTTACCATCACCAAGTGGGATTAATTCCTGGGCTGCAAAGGTGGTTCAATATCCCATCAGTGTGATATACCACATGAATAAAAGAAAGGATAAGAACCATATGATCCTCTTAATTGATGCAGAAAAAGCATTTGACAAAATATAGGATCCTTTCTTGATAAACACTCTGCAGTGTGGGGATAGAGGGAAAGTTCCTCAATATCATAAAAGCCACATATGAAAATCCCACAGCAAATATTATGCTTGATGATGAAAAACAGAGCTTTCCTCCTAAGGTCAGGAATACAGCAGGGATGTCCACTATCACCACTGCTATTCAACATAGTATTAGAAGTCCCAGCCTCAGCAATCAGACCACAAAAAGAAAAGAAAAGAAAGGCATCTAAATTGGCAAAGAAGATACCAAACTCTCACTCTTTGCAGATGACATAATATTCTATGTAGAAAGCCCAAAAGAAGGTAGTCGTTAAGTGTCTACCTTCAGCTTGGGTCATGATCCTGGGGTCCTGGGATCGAGCCCTGCATGGGGCTCTCTGCTAAGTGGGAAGCCTTGTTCTCCCTCTCCCACTCCCCCTGCTTGTGTTCCTGCTCTCGCTATCTCTGTCAAAGAAATAAATTAAATCTCCAAAGAAAACAAAACCCAAAAGACTCCACCCAAAAACTGCTAGAATTGAATCGGGAAGTAAAGAAAGTGGCAGGATATAAAATTGTTGCAGAAATTAGTTGCATTTTCATACACTAACAATGAGACAGAAGAAAGAGAAATTAAGGAATTTATGCCATTTACAATAGCACCAAAAACCTTAGGATACCTAGAAATAAACCTAACCAGAGAGGTGAAGGGCCTGTACTGAGAAAACTATAGAACACTCATGAAAGAAATTGGGAAAGCCATGAAGAAATGGAAAAATTGTCCATGCCCATGGATTGGAAGAACAAATATTGTTACAATGTCTATGCTACCTAGAGCAATCTACATATTCAATCCAATCCCTATGAAAATACCATCAACTTTTTTCTCAGAGCTGGAACAAATAATGCCAAAATTTGTATGGAACCAGAAAAAACCCCAAATAGCCAAAGGAATGTTGAAAAAGAAAACCAGACTTGGTGGCATCACAATTCCGGACTTCAAGCTCTATTACAAAGCTGTAATCACCGAGACAGCATTGTACTGGCACAAAAACAGACACAAAGATTAACGGAACAGAATAGAGAACCCAGAAATGAACCCTCAACTCTATGGTCAACTAACCTTCGATAAAGCAGAAAAGAATATCCAGTGGAAGACAGTCTCTACAGAAGTGGTGTTGGAAAATTGGATAGCCACATGCAGAAGAATGAAACTAGACCATTTTCTTAGACCATACATAGAAATAAACTCAAAATGAATGAAAGACCTAAATGTGAGACAGGAATCCATCAAAATCCTAGAGGAGAACACAGGCAATAATGTCTGTGACCTCAGCCAGAGCAGCTTCAGTCTAGACACAACTCCAAGGCAAGGGAAACAAAGGTAAAAATGAACTATTGGGACTTCATCAAGATAAAAAGCTTTACAGTCAACAAAACCAAAAGACAGCCAAGGGGCTGGGAGAAGATATTTGCAAAATGTCTTATCAGATAAAGGACTAGTATGCAAAATCTCTACTTATCAAAGACAACGTCCAAAGAACAAATAATCCAATCAAGAAAAGGACAAAACACACAAAGAGCTCTTTCTCCAAAGAAGACATACAAATGGCCCACAGAAAAATGAAAAAATGCTCAACATCACCCAGCATCAGGGAAGTACAAATCAAAACCACAGTGAGATACCACCTCACAACCAGTCAGAATGTGTAAAACTAACAAGTCAGGAAACAACAGATGTTGGCAAGGATGAGGAGATACGGGACCCCCTTACCCTGGTTGGTGGGAATGCAAACTGGTGCAGCAGCCACTCTAGAAAACCGTATGGAGGATACTCAAAAAGTAAAAAGAGAGCTACCCAATGCCCCAGCAATTGCACTACCCTGTATTTACCCAAAGAATACAATCATAGTGATCCAAAGGGGCTCCTGCACCCCAGTGTTTCCAGGAGTAATGTCCCCAACAGCCAAAATATGGAAAGAGTCCAGATGTCCACCAACAGATGGATGGATGAAGAAGACATGGTGTATATATATATATATATAATGGAATATTACTCAGCCATCAAAAATGAAATCTTGCCATTTGCAATGATGTGGCTGGAACTACAGGGTATTATGCTAAGCAAAATAAGTCCATCAGAGAAAGATAATTATCCTATGATTTCACTCAAATGTGGAACTTAAGAAACAAAACAGGATCATAGGGAAGGGGAGGGAAAACTAAAGTAAGAGAAAATCAGAGAGGTAAGACAAACCATAAGAGACTCATAACTCTAGGAAACAAATTGAGGGTTGCTGGAAGGGAGGTGGGTGGAGGATGGGGTAATTGAGTGATGGGCAATAAGAAGGGCACATGATGTAACCAGCACTTGGTGTTGTATGTAACTCATGAATCACTAAACTCTACCACTGAAGCTAGTAATACACTATATGTTCATTTATTGGATGAAAAAAATAAATAAACTGACCTCTGTGCTTCAGACCCAAAACACAACATGAACACAGAGTTGTGGATAAAGAGGAACAGTAGCTTCATTGCTTTGCCAGCCAAGGAGGCCTCAGCAGGTCAGGGCCTTCAAACCTTCAGCCTACCCAGAGGAAGGGGCTGGGGGTTTGTAGGGAAATATGGGATTATGGCTGATTTCCAGAGGAAATCGTGTGTCTGTGCTGTCAGCCCTGTACATCATGTTGTCAGGGTGGAATCAGATTCCTGAAACAATAGGCTCAGAAGGTAGGAAGGGAGGTTTATAGAAGAGAGAAAAAACCTTATTTAGTTTGAAATGGAGTCTTGCTGAAGCAGAAATGCAGCCATTTTTGTTTTTGTTTTTTTTTTTAATTGAGAATGGATAATCCAAGCCATTTAGGTCTTTACGATTTTATTTATTTATTTGAGAGAGACACAGCATGAGAGGGGAGAAGGTCAGAGGGAGAAGCAGACTCCCCATGGAGCTGGGAGCCTGATGCAGGGGTTGGTCCCAGGACTCTCGGATCATGACCTGAGCTGAAGGCAGAGGCTTTAACCCACTGAGCCACCCAGGCACCCCACCATTTTGGTTTTTGTTCAACTTGATGCTTTGAAGTGGTTCTGGTTCAGTCACCAGGACAAGCGTAGGAAGCCAACTTCATATTTTATGGTGAGAAGCCAGTCCACATTTTCTAGAATGGGTAAAATAAAGAAAAAAGATAAAACACCAAATTTCAACGAGAATGTGGATGAATTAGAATTCTCATATTGCTGATGAGAGGGTAAAAATTAGATTCACTTTGCAAAACTGTGTGGTACTTATGAAAATAAATATTTACCAAAGAGGAGCATTTTGTCACCCTAAAATATCTGATCAGTGGAGAAGGCATGGATCTAAATGTGCTCACGATCATCGACTTGGTTCCTGTTCTGTGCCTGGTCACCTCTCCAAATGCTTCCCCATAGGCTCAGGTGTGGAGTTTGAAAGATGATTATCACCTGAGCCCTCCCTCTCTGGTTCTATCAATTGGTTTGGGTGAAAACAACAGTGTTGTGTTAATTGCGGGCTCCAGGTGATACTCAATGAGGCCAGGTGAACCTGACTTAAGCACGAGGGCTTCCTGTTAATTTTTGAGAGTTGAGAGCAGGCTTTGGCTCAAGGAGAGGTCAGAGGGACTCTCCTACAAGAGTCAGGGTGGGTCATGTCCATGCAGCACACAGTTCCTATGCTGTAGCTGAATTTGTGGGCATCTGTGGAAGGGGAGGCTCCCTGAGAGCAGGGGTAGAAAAGTCAGGGATTCGTCTTCAAGTAGGAGCTACTGACAAAATGGACGAGGAAGCTAGGACTTCTCTGCATTTCATGGTCCGGTCTTCAGGTGAGCGGTTTATACGTGAAGATGCTCTGTTGGTATCTTTAAGGGCATTTTTTTTTTCATGATATTCCTATGATTTCTCCACAAATACCTTGTGAGAAAGAAATCTAGAGGACGAGGGGAAAGAAGAAATGGGCAGTTCTTGAGTAAGTCTTGTGTCCGAAGTCAGAGACCATGTCATGTTTTTCTCCTGAAATTCCTTGCATTAGAAATGGCAAATGTGGGTGCCTGGGTGGCTCAGTGGGTTAAGCCTCTGTCTTCATCTCAGGTCATGATCTCACGGTCCTGGGATCGGGTCCCACATCGGGCTCTCTGCTCTGTGGGGAGCCTGCTTTCTCCTCTCTCTCAGTCTGCCTTTCTGCCTACTTGTGATTTCTGTCAAATAAATAAATAAAACCTTAAAAAAAAAAGACTTAAAAGAAAAAAGAAATTGCAAATGTTGGGCACCTGGGTGGCTCAGTTGTTGGGCGGCTGCCTTCGGCTCAGGTCCTGCTCCGAGGGTCCTGGGATCGATCCACGTGTCAGGCTCCCTCCTCAGTGGGAAGCCTGCTTCTCCCTCTCTCACTCTCTCAGCTTGTGTTCCCTCTCTCGCTGTCTCTCTCTCTGTCAAATAAATGAATGAATCTTTAAGGAAAAAAAAAAAAAAAGAAGTTGCAAATGTTGATTCCTCTAGTTTTTAAGTTTCTGCATCATGTTTTCACCTATTTATAAAACCTTTCCAGAAATGACACTCAGGGCTAGGTCTTTAGAACACTTCTCCCCTATATCCCAGATCCTTCTCTCCCAGGTCTCCAGCCAGGCTTCCAGTAGGGCCATCAGTGTTTGTCACAGAATTAAAGTCCTACGAGTGTTGAAAATACTCCTCGATGACAGATCCACAGGTTAAGGTGGTGAGTCCAGGTTTCCTATTGCTGCCGAGGTCTGTTCCTGGGATCTCGGTGAAGGAAAACGTCATCTAGGTCCCACCTGGATACTTTACCAGCTCTCTCTAGCCCAGAAGTAAAAAAACACACAAATACCCATGATGGATATGAGGTCCAGAATAACTCGCAACATTTTCGGACTGCAAATAGGTGTAAGTGTGAGTCTTGTTCTTGAGAATGTGAAAAAGATGTTCTATTTAAAATATGATGGGGGGCACCTGGATGGCTCAGTGGGTTAAAGCCTCTGCCTTCAGCTCAGGTCAAGATCCCAGGGTCCTGGGATCGAGCTCCACATTGGGCTCTCTCCTCGGCAGGGAGCCTGCTTCTTCCTCTCTCTGCCTGCTGCTCTGCCTACTTGTGATCTCTGTCAAATAAATAAATAAAATCTTTAGAAAAATATATGATAGGAGACACCAGCATGGCTCAGTCATTAAGGATCTGCCTTCAGCTCAGGTCCTGATCCCATGGTCCTGGGATGGAGCCCCGTGTCAGGCTCCCTGCTCAGTGGGAGACTGCTTCCCCCTCTCCCACTCCCCCAGCTTCTGTTCCTCTCTCGCTGTCCTCTCTCTCTGTCAAATAAATAAAATATTCTAAAAATATATGATAGAGAGGCATCTGGGTGGCTCAGTCAGTTAAATTTTGGACTCTTGATTTCTGATCAGGTTGTCATCTCAGGGTCCTAGAATGGAGCCCCATTTCTGGCTCTGCACTCGGAGGCGAGACTGTGAGATTCTTTCTCCCTTTCCCCTGCCCCTCCCCTCCTCTCTCTAAAATATAAATAAATCTCCAAATAAAAATAAAAATAAAAATAAATAACTTCCCCAGTAGCCTTTCTGAAAGAGTTCCACTCCCAATATATTTCAGGAAAACCGATGGATGCCTCTTTCCATGGCAGTGGATTAGGTAGATATGCAGGATATACCTTTAAGCTCTTGGGGTTTCCTATGCTCATGGTCGACAGATGTGATAGAAAACCACTGCATGTGTAGCATCTCCCTGTATCAGTTGTAGGTCGGGGAGCTGAGAAGTGAAATTAGTGTGATGAAGAAGTTAATGGTTTTTGCTGTGTCATGAGCCATAACATACTTTCTACTTTGCTAGGAGCTTCCTGTCTTTTTTTCTCAAATCTACTTATTTATAAAAGATTTTTTAATTTATTTGACAGAAAGAGATCACAAGTAAGCAGAGAGGCAGGCAGAGAGAGAGAGGGAAGCAGGCTCCTTGCTGAGCAGAGAGCCTGATGCGGGGCTCGATCCCAGGACCCTAGGATCATGACCTGAGCTGAAGGCAGAGGCTTAACACACTGAGCCACCCAGACGCCCCCAGAATTTCCTCTTGTGATTGTGTTCAGATTTTAAAGCATTTTGGTTTGAAAATATGAATGGAATAATCTCAGTCTTTTTTTACCAGTTGAGACCTCATTTGTGACCCAGCATGTGATCTATTCTGGACAATGCTCCATGTGCACCCAAGAAGAATGTGTATTCTGTTTTAGAATGGAATTCTCTAAATATATCTGTGAAGTCCATCTCATTCAGTGTGTCATTCAAAGCCCTTGTTTCCTTGATCTGTTTAGATGATCGATCCATTGCTGTGAGTGGGGTGTTAATGTTCCCTACAATTATTGTTATCAATGTTTCTTTAATTTTGTTATTGTTTTGTACAATTGTCTGCTCCCAAGTTATTAGGGGTGTAAATATTTATAATTGTTAGATTTTCTTGCTGGATAGACCCTTTTATTATGATATAGTGTCCTTCTTCATCTCCTACTACAGTTTTTGGTTTCAAATCTAGTTTGTCTGATAAAAGGATTGTTACTCCAGCTTTCTTGATATCCATTGGCATGATAAATGTTTTCCCACCCCCTCACTTTCAATCTGGAGGTGTCTCAGGCTCTAACATGAGTCTTTTCTAAACAGCATATCAATGGGTCTTGTTTTTTTATTCAATCTGATATCCTGTGCCTTTTGATTGGATCATTTGGTCCATTCACATTCAGAGTAATTATTGAGAGATATGAATTTAGTGCCATTGTATTACCTATAAAGTTAATGTTTCTGTAAATTATCTTTGTTCCTTTCTGGTCTTTATTACTTCTGGACTCTGTCTTCACTCAAAGGATCCCCTTTGATATTTCTTGCAGAGCTGGTTTAGTATTCAAAAAAAAATATATATATATATATATATACACCACACATACATAAATACATACATACACATATATTTATCCTGAAAACTATCTTTCCTTCTATTCTGAATGACCACCTTGCTAGATAAAGTATTCTTGGCTGTATATTTTTCCCATTTAGCACATTGACTATATCATGCCAGTCCTTTCCAGTCTGCCAGGTCTCTGTGGGCATGTCTGCTGCAAGCCTTATGTTCCTACCCTTGGTTAAAGACCTCTTGTCCTGAGCTGCTTTCAGGATTTTCTCTTTATCTCTGAAATTTGCAAGCTTCACTATTATATATCGAGGGGTTGGCCTATTTTTATTGATTTTGAGGGGGCTTCTCTGTGCCTCCTAGACTTGAATGCCTGTTTCCTTCCCCAGATTAGGGAGATTCTCAGCTATAATTTGTTCAAGTAAATGTTCTACCTGCTCTTCATCTTCTGGGACCGCTATCATCTGGATTTTATTTTACTTTATTGAGTTGCTGATTTCTCAGTCTTACTTTGTGATGTAGTAGTTATCTTTCTGATTTCCACCTTCTTTATTTTCCATAATTTTGTCTTCTATATCACTGACTCTCTCTTCTGTTTATCTTCACTGTTAGAGACTTCATTTTTTACTGCATCTCACTAATAGCCTTTTAAGTTTCAACCTGATTGGATTTTAGTTCTTTTATTTCTATAGTAGGGGATTCCCTAGTGTTGCCTATGTTCTTCTCAGGCCCAGCAAATATTTTTATAATCATTGTTATAATTTCTAGTTCAGACACCTTACTTCTATCCATATTGATTAAATCTGTGGCAGTGAGTACTAACTCCTGTTCTTACTTTTGTGGTGAATTTCTCCATCTCATCATTATATCCAGGAAAGAATAGAAAAAAGAGGGAGAAAAGACAATAATATTAACAACAACAGAAAAAAAATAACAAAACAAATCAGAAGAAAACAAAAAAAAAAAACAAAGAAAATTAAAAGTCGAACCAGAAATTAAAAAGAACAGACCAAAATTCTAGATTGTGGATATCTGCATTATATCTATATAATATATATTTATAATATTAAAATATATAAATATATATCTCTATAAAATCATGTATGTATAAGATACAATGAATGGAAACTAAAAATAAAAAATACATATATATAACCTATATATAAAATAAAAATGAAAATAAAGAGAATTGAAAAAATGAATAAAAAAATAAACAATTAAAAAAAACTGAAAAACTATAGAAGAATAAAAAACCTGGTAATGCTATATACTGTTTTCCCAACAGCTGAAGTTTTGCAGTTGTCTATGACTGGTAAACTTGGTGCTATCTCTTCTCGGGGAGGGTCCTGTTGCACCCTGATTCTCAGAGGCCTTTTTCCTAGTGGAATTACACCTCCCTTTCAGGAGTATGTGCTCAGTGTTAAGTTGTTCCAGATTCCACTATGTGGCACTGTTTTGCTCTCTGCAGGCTTTCAGCAGTGGTTGGGGGGGTTGAAAATGGTGGCACCCTGCTCTCTAACCCTGAGGCTGAAAGGTTGCACCCCCCCGCCCCCCAATTTTCAGTGATCCCTCACAGAAAAGCACTTTTGTCTCCCTGGTTTCCATCTGAACTCTGTATTCATGCAGCCCGTGACCCAGTGTTTTTATCTCAGGCATGCGACTGAGTTTCAAGTTGCCAAATTGTAGACTCCTGTGATGTGGACCTGTGCTCTTCCTCCTGGAGGAGGGAGGAAGGTCTCACTACACTTTGGCCTTTTGCTGGGCCCCAGACGGGAGAGCAGGAGTGCAACAGTGCAGCAGGTCCCAGTTAATGGCAACACCGAGAATAAAAAGCAGTGCTGTTTTCAGCCAGCTTCCCTGCTCTGACGCCTGTGAACTCTGCCTCACTCAGGCATCCCCATTCTTCTTGTGACCCCAGGGATCCTGAGACCCCACTGTCCCACCAGGGATTCTACCCTGCTCTGTCATCTGAACACCTTTAAGCCAGGGGTGTCCCCACCAGAGGAGACTTTTAAAAGTTCTGATACCACACTCCACTGCTTCTAATACTTAACCAGTAGTCTCCTTAAGCTGACTCCCTCCCCTCACCCTGTCCTCCCATATATGGTCCTTGATTCAAGTCTCTGTACTTCCTACCTTCCAAAAAGTGGTTGCTTTTCTATTTGTAGAATTGTAGCATTTCTGTTCTCAGATCTCCAATTGATTTTGCAGGAATCCAGAATGATAACTAGCTGAATGTCAGGGACCTACAAACTTACCATCCCCTACTCCTCTGCCATTTAACTTGTCCCTCTCTTTCCTTCATTTTTGATACTTGATGTCATCCAAGTTGTTCACATTACTGTGACAATTTAATAAAGTGAAAACGTGGAGATTTTATGAGTCACGGGTTGTCTTGATATTTCTTTGAAGTGAAAAACATGAGACAGTGCAGAGTCTCTAATAGCTTTTCTATACTTAGGAAGACAACAGTATTCCATTAGAAGTAAAGTTATTGCCCCAGGTAAGAGATGAAAAACATCCAGACTGATGGATTGGCATAAATTCTGCTTGTGGAGACAGGATACCTATCCTAGGCTGCACCATTGACTCTGAACTTAGGAAGGTAAATTCTATTTGTTTTCTTTCCAAATCATCTTCAGTTCTTCTATGTCTTCTCATTGGCCTTGCCAGCAACATATGCATCAAAGCTGCCCCATGTCCACATCAGTCACTCTTATAGGTTCTCATGAGTGATTTAGAATTTTTTGAGCAATGAGAAATTATCTTTAAGCAGATCACTGGAAGCCATACTCAAGGTTTAAATACAAGATTGTCATCACTTCATTGAGGTAGGAGGAAAGAGGTGCCAGTGGGTCACAGGTTTAATTCAGGCACTTGACAATGAGAGTTATGAAGGCAGATAAAACATGTTGATGGTATCCTTCCAGAGAACGATAAGACCTACTGAGAGCAAATACAGAAAACTTTTAAGTGTGGGGAAAGAAATGGCAGGGAGTGTCTTTTAGTCACTGCAAGGGCTTAGGAAGCTACTTGTGATGAACAAATATGACAGAGACGGAGGCTTGAGAAATGTGGTGAGTTTCAGAGAAGTTAGATCTTGTCTTCATGATTTCACAAATTCCTGTGTAGTACTGAGGACAGATGCTGTGGCATGACCAAGATTACTGTACTTTTCAGTCCAAAATCCATGGCAGGGGATAGAGAGGGGTTGCTGGAAGACTCAAACATTGTGGACACACTGCTTTCAAATGTCACATGGCATAGTAGACATCCAGCCTTCTGGAAACTGGCATAATCGGAAAGATGTGTGCTGAGTGTCCACAAAGCACTAGAATCTTAGGTATCTAACCCCAATGTTGGATGACAATCCAGTGAAGCCGATGCACAGCAGGAAACTCATTCTGTTTGAGCCCCGTGAGGAGTGTTATTCCTTGAGGTGTGTGTGAGGGGCACTGGTTAGTTGGGGGACAGCTCACCAGTCAGAGGCAGTGAGCATTTCTGCCCCAAACAGTCCACCTGCTTTTTAAGGTAAATGTTCATTCACAGCCCATGCTGCGTTTCTGCCCATCCTGAGGGGAGCAGGAAAGAGGACTCCTGTCAGTTGTGGAAACTGATACCATGAAGTTGGGTAGCAGGTCATGATCACATGTAATCCTGATCCAACTGAAGGATAAGTATAAGTATAAAGCTTCATTTGGGGTAGTTGTTACTTTGTGGTCCACTGTACCCTGAAAAAGCAGATGTTTGCTTCTAGAAAAGAAGACGTATGTCGTGTATTCCATGCATATTGAGTAGGTAATGCTCAGGTCTGATAAAAGGGCAGTATGGTGTAGTCTGGTTGGTCCGTTTCTTCCCTCTGCTGTTGTCCACCAGCAGACATTGTGCTAACACTTCCCTCATGGCCAGACGTGCTTGCCCCACCCTCAGTCATCAAACCATGTTCCAGGCATCACAGAGGCAGTGTGAGTCTGATAGGAGTCAGGGAATTTATTTTAGAATCACTCATTTTTTATGCAGGGAAGGCCAACTTCTTTCAGGTGCTTCTCTCTTCATCTCACTGACCAGAACACTGTCATGAGGCTACTGTAAGTAACATATCTGTAACACATGTGAACAGGTGAGCTCTTGGGAATGGCCAGTCATAACTCCATTTGCAGCCGTTCTCCCTTCTCTGGAGTAAGGGGGTGGGGAGATGAAGCTGAATGTTCCAACCTTCTGGTTATGGTTTGGTCTTTCTGGTGGCCAGCCCCCATTCAGGAGCCCACCCAGAGCCACTTCCCTGAGTAAGGGTTACTCCTACTGCTGTTATCACTTAAGAATTTACAAGTGTTAGGAGCTTGGTACCAAAACTGGGGTCAGAGACAAACATATATGTATTTCATTATGACATCAGTAAAAATGGAATAATATTAGCCCAAAAGCATAAATTCATGAACCTTAAAAGCATTAGTAACAGCTGACCATACATTGTAAACACTATATAATTACTTTAGCCTTTGGTGAATATTGTAGATTAAATTTTTCATGGAAAAGGAGTATCACAGTTCATGTTTCCACGCTGATTTCTCTAGTTTTGAATGTAAATATTGAACCCTGGAAAATGACAGTTAGGAATGAACTTCCTGATGCAGATTTCCCCTGGAAACCTGTTGTTCTAGCTCTTATGTCATCGTTTTCCTTAACTGCACTGGAACCATGACAAGTTGGAGAGGTATTTCTCAGTCATTTGAATGTAGGAAAGTGTTGGTCATCCTTCTGGTGGAATCCCAGACTCCTTGGCAGCTTTTGCTTTAAAACATCTTCTCCATCATTTTCTAGTTTCACAGAGTGTCCAGAGATTGTCCACTGGCAACTCTGAGCTCTTGAATATCTTCCAGGCCATCACCATCAGTCCAGGTAGGCAAGGCATTAAGGAAAGGTTCCACATTCCATTGGCTGCTCCAATATCCTCTGCTGAATTCTACCTCAGCTGGTCAATATCATAGTTCCTTTGTATGTATAGGACAAGAAGATCAAATAGATCACAGACATTATAGGCTTTGGATCCTTTTCTACTCTACCTTGTGAGGAACACATAACCTTACTCTATGCAGCATTCAGATGGATCTCAACTGTCTTGTGTGTAGGACTCATTATGGTTTTCATTCTGTTCATGCACAAGCTGAGGGGCCAACACCTTCATAGGAAATATCACGCCTAGATTCTCCCCCGAGATAACAGCTGTGACCCCAAACATTCTTATCCTGGGGAGCACCTCTGTAAATTTTTGTATTCTCTCTGCCGTCATTGTAATTTCTCTTTTTTATTAAACCACGTGGAGGGAAATGAACAACTGGGTCTTAATCAATGCATGTTTCCAACCTGCCAGAAGTTTACTCTGCTGAGTGATGACCACTGTGTATCCAGGTCCTCCTCTGTATCCTGGAGAAATCATAAAACTTCCTCATCTCATGAGCAAAATGTAGTCTGTTTTCCCCCCATGTAAGTCATTTATATATTCATGCCTCAAAGAGTGTCATATACAATGACAAGACAGTCACATTGTAGGTAAAATTGTGAATGGGATTATCTATCATAGTAAGAAATAATAAATTATAGCCATAGAATGAATCCTTTTATAATTATTATATACTTATCCATGCAATTATGTTATATTGAGGGTCCCAGGAGATAAGGTCAGAGTCCAATCAACGACGAAGTAGTTTCTCTTGAAAGAATGCAGAGATACTCAAAATGTCTTTGAATGTATAACTTTCAATATGAGATGTTATGTTTGCCTACCATTTACCTGGGGGTTGGGTTACGAAGAAAGTTCCACAGAGGTGGTTAACAAGTTTGATGGTCCTTCAAGAAACTGGTGCGTCTGATGGTCAGAGCAGAATGTCTACATGGCAACAAGCATAGGCATTAAAACCTGCCACATTAGGTTCTGCCTTAGTGCAACCTCGGGGGGGGGGATTCTTTAACAGTGCAAAGTTAAGACCCACAACAGTTCTAAAATCATGACCGCAACTACAGCTACCTATAACCCGTGTTAACTGAAGTACAGTCTACTTACTGCAGAGAGCCCTGCTCAGACATGGGAAATATTACACCTGCATCAGAGGACACTGCTCCACCAGGACGGGTCTGTGCTCTACCTGATGGCCCAGACTCAGCCCAAGGTTTCTGCTCCCTGGATCCCTATGGGGGCAGTCTCACTGGGGACACACTCCTCAGGACCAGGGACTCTTTGGAATACACAGGGATGGCCTCTATAGACTGGGGTTAGGTTGGCATCCGAATCTGAATCTGCTTTCATCTCCAAGAAAGAGGAATGAATCATCCAGGGTCCTCTTCTCCCTCCATAGAGGGAATCTTCTTCATGGTACCCAGGTGGGAGTCCCTCTGGGTTCCTCATACTATGGTAAGGAACACTGAGTAAGTGTAGAGATGAAAACAAAACTGTTTATTTCCATAGCATCCCATCATTAGAAAAACAGATAGAGAGTCATGACCCACATCATCCAGGAATTTTTAGGTTAGGGTAATTGTACACTGTTGAATTCGGGATTGTGGAGTCAGTGTGAGGAGGAAGAGTGGTCTACAGGGAACTTTGTTTCAGTTGGGCCAGTTCCTTGTCTGTGTTGTTGTGTGTGTTCTGGTGTTACCCCTGATGGGTCATCCATGGACCAAAGGGTTTTTACTAGCAGTAATAGTAGCATTGATTTGACATTCTTCTTAAGAAAAGCTTTCTAATATAATTGTCCCAGAAAATTCTGTTCATGTTAAGTTGCTTTTTCTTTTCTTTTATAACATAGAAAGTGAAGAGACCAAATAGATTTAAATAATATGAATTCTGTGTGTTAATCTTCTTTGGGTAGGCTTAGGAATGACAGAGCTGGAACTATCCCCGAGGCAGGGAGATAAGGGCCTACAGCCCACTCCCTCCCTAGGTCAAACCAGATACACCCTCTTCTGAGTCTGGGTGCTTGTCTCTCTGGCTCTGGGAGCTCCTCCCTTCCCAGGACAGATTAGAGAACAGATTCTGAGTGGCTGTTCCTTTCCTCTCTCCAGGGCTGGTGCTCACAATTCCCAAAACCAGGAATCAGAAAAATGGGAGCAAAGGACTATGTATCTTAGTGCCTTCATTTCTGTTTTTATCATTAAATCCCGTGCTTCACAAGTCTTTCACTCAGAATCCTGTTTTCCGTTCCTGAAGATTGAGTACTTACTTAAGTAACAAAATAGAAATATACGTATACATTGTGACATGGTTAAAATAACCTAGCTAATGAACATGTCCATCACCTCAAAGTGTTAGAAATTTTTCATTTTTGATGTTTTAATTTTTGTAAGAACATCTAAGATATACTCCCTTAGCAAAATTCAAATATTAAAAGACACAGAATTATCTGTAGTCACCATGCTGTAGCTCAGATCCCAGAACTTACTCATCTTGCATAAGTGAAATTTTGCACCATTTGACCAACACCTCCCATATTGTCATCAGCCACCTCTCGCCATCACATTTCCACTCTGCTTTTAGTTCAGTTTCATTAGATTTCAGATATAATTGAGATAATGCAGTATTTGCCATTTTGTGTGGCTTATTCCACTTAGCGTAATATCCTCCATGCTCACCCCCATTGTCCAAATGGAAGGATGTCCTTCTTTTAAGCTGAGTTTTATTTAGATACAGAGATCAGTATTATATATTGTTTTTATATGTATCTTGATATGTATATATTTGGTATGTATATATGTCTATATTTTGATACATTTGATATGTATATTTGATATGTATTTTGATATATATCATGAATAATATATTTATGATATTTATATTTATATACATATAAAGTTTTCTTTAGTCACTGTTCCTAGAAACCAGGGAGACTACTCTTCCTATCTGTTAGAATAACTAAAATTGAGAAAAAAATAGAAATTTGTAGCACCAGGGATGCCTAGGTGGCTCAGTTGGTTAAGTGTCTGCCTTCAGCTCAGCTTATGATCCCAGGGTCCTGGGATCAAGTCCCACACTGGGTTCCCTGCTCAGCAGAGAGCCTGTTTCTCCTCCTGACCACCATTCCCCCTGCTTGAGCTCTCTTTTTTCTGACAAATGAGTAAAAATAAAATCTTTATAAAAAAAAAAAAGAAATTTACACTATTGTGGAGGAATTAAAATAATCATATATTGATGAAGAGAGTATACATGGTACACGAAAACTCATTTATGTATAAAATATTTTCTTTCCTCTTAAAAACATGTACATGTAACAATGAAAACTCCCTGAACTTCTTCCTGTGTTTTTACATTCATCCACATTTCAAACATACAGAATACAAACATTTCCTGTAATCGACAGGAAAAAAGACAAGGTGGATAGGTGGGGGCCAGTATCTACATCTTCATGGTTATTACAGGACACCTAGTGCCCAGCTTGCAGGATTATATGGGGGTGAAATCACATCATATATGGGCAGTTGCCAACATGTCGCACCATAACCCTTGTGAACATGAAATCAGTGCTCAGTCAACACTGCAGTAATCAATATATACACGTTGTTTTCCAAATAGAGACTTGCTCAGACATTAGTGCATTCACTAGTCTTCTTTCTGTAAATTTTAAAGTGCTGTGAAAACATGTGGTCCTTCAGGGTGGTGATGGTGGTCTTTGCTGGGACCAACAGTAAACTCACAACAGTGAAAAGGAAACAGTAAATTTTTTCCTGGGAACTCACCAGGAAATGTTTGTGTTGACATAAGATGGTGGGTGTGGGGAGCTCAGGTGTGCTGTCCCTGCATTCTCCAGTGTAGCCACGAAACGTGGGTCCCCAGGGGCAGCATCAATACTAATGAGGAACTTGTGAAAGGTGCCAGTTCCCGGACCCCATTCCACACCTGCAGAATCACCATCTTTTTCTGTGGAACCTGGAACACCAGGTGATTTCATGCCCATCGAAACGTGAAAGCACATCATTGCTTATCAGCCTGGGTTGACGGTAAAGATCCCACGGTGCGTTTTAAGAACCACCATCACTGGGGCGCCTGGGTGGCTCAGTGGGTTAAAGCCTCTGCATTCGGCTCGGGTCATGATCCCAGGGTCCTGGGATCGAGCCCCACATCAGGCTCTCTGCTCGGCGGGAAGCCTGTTTCCTCCTCTCTCTCTGCCTGCCTCTCTGCCTACTTGTGATTTCTCTGTCTGTCAAATAAATAAATAAAATCTTAAAAAAAAAAAAAAAAAAGAACCACCATCACCTGTGCGCTCTGCCAGAGTCCGTCTGTGGGTCAGGGGAGAGCGTCGGTGCCGCTTTAAGTACGTGCTCCAGGTGATTCTCAGGGAGACCGGGGGAAGCGCAAGGATCCGAAGGTGTATCTGTGAGAGCTGAGTCTGGCTTTCTGGTGGAGACAAGGTAACAGTCTGTTCTGTCTGCAGTTGGAAGGGGCAGGTCAGGGCAGCCCAGGCTCCCCGCGCTGTGGCAGGATTCGTGGCTGTCGGTGGGAGGCGAGGACATCTGAAACCCAGAAGGAGAAACTCACTTGTAAGTGTCCACTTAGCAGCTCCTTTTTTCTGAATCCTTCCTCTGACAAAAGAGAGGCGGCCTTTTGTGCAGTTCGGGATCCTTCTGCCTCTGAGCTGATGATAGCGGGTGAGGAGAGAGTGCCAAGGACTTAAAAGACTTAAAGGTGAGATTTCTCTATATAATCTCACCCGAGAAAGAAACCTGCAACAGAAGGGAGAGGAAGAAATGGCTGCTGCTCAGGTAAATCTTGTTTTGACTTAGCTCAGGGCAGTGTTCTCATTTTTTACTGAAATGTCATGTATTTAGAATTTATACACATTTACTTCTCTAACTCTGGTGGAACTGCCTGCCAAATGTATTTTCCACTGTTTATTGTTTTAATGATAGTCAAAGTCAGCCCTTTAGGATATTTCTCTCTTTCATCCCTGGGCTGTCTCTCCATTCTCCCCAACAACAAGGTTTTCTATGCAGCATGAATTCCTACCATGAACTCATGATCTGGAACTATTGAAAATATTTGCTTTGTGACAAATTAATATGGGGATGAGTTAAAACCCAAGATTCTTACTGGAGGTGGGTCAGATTTCAGGACCCCAGTGAAAGAGGAGAATACATACCACTGAGGACCGATCTGGGTGTGGCCTGAGTCTATGGAAACTAGATGAACATAAACAAGCCCCACGGTTATTAGGCCCAGAATAAGCCAAAGTTCGGGGACAGCCTTGCTGTCTAGCTTGCTTCAAAGAAAGACTTACTGGGACACCTGGGTGGCTCAGTGGGTTAAGCCTCTGCCTTTGGCTCAGGTCATGATCCCAGGGTCCTGGGATCAAGCCCCACATTGGGCTCTCTGCTCAGCAGGGAGCCTGCTTCCTCCTCTCTCTCTGCCTGCCTCTCTGCCTACTTGTGATCTCTCTCTGTGTCAAATAAACAAACAAAATCTTAAAAAAAAAAAACTTTTTGAAATACATTCAAGATTATAGGACATGAGAGCAATCGGTCTTAATTTCATAAAAATACTTTATTTTCACAATTGGAATCGTTATGATTTGCTTTTTTTTTTTGTAAACAGTATCACAGCAGTGGTAATTCTTTCTACATGCTTCACGCCATCGATACCAGTTTGTCTTGTTACAGCTGATGTTAAATTTGTTGACTTGATTCAGGGTTTCTCTGCTGGATGCCCCCAGACAATGAAAGCTCTGACCTTTTTTTTTTTTTTTTTTTTAAAGATTTTATTCATTTATTTGACAGAGAGAGATCCCAGTAGACAGAGGCAGGCAGAGGCAGAGAGAGAGAAAGAGGGAAGCAGGCTCCCTGCCGAGCAGAGAACCCGATGTGGGGCTCGACCCCAGGACCCTGAGATCACGACCTGAGCCGAAGGCAGTGGCTTAACCCACTGAGCCACCCAGGCGCCCCAAGCTCTGACCTTTTTTTTACTGGAGATCCTGGCCTTTGCAAATAAAAGTTCTAAATTAGTCATGGACCTGTAAGTTTCCATTTTATTCTGTACAATGTCACAAGTATTCTCTCCTTTTCTCTCTTTCTCTGCTTTTCTTTTTAATTTTCAGCAAAGGGAAACAACTATAATTACTCTATGTTTACATGTTAAAAATCTGTAGTGTAACTCACCACAAATGACAAATGATGTGATTTTTTTTTAAATTAACATGTAATGTATTATTTGCTTCAGGGGTACAGGTCTGTGAATCATCAGTCCTACACAATTCAGAGCACTCACCATAGCACATACCTCCCAATATCCACCACCCAGCCACCCTATTCCTCCCCCACCCTGGTCTCCAGCAACCCTTAGTTTGTTTCCTGAGATTAAGAGTCTCTAATGGTTTGTCTTCCTCCCCAGTCCCATCTTTCCCTCCCTACCCCTCACAGCACACCCCGCCCAATTCCTCATATCAGAGAGATCATGTGATAATTGGCTTTCTATGATTGACTTATTTCACGTAGCATAATACCCTCTAGGTCCATCTACAACATTGCAAATGGCAGGATTTCTGGTTTTTTAATGGCTTCATAGTATTCCATTATACACTCCCCCCACACACACACATCTTCTTTATCCATTCATATGTCGATGGACAGCTCAGCTCCTTCCACAGTTTGGCTATTGTGGACATTGCTGCTATAAACATTTGGGTACACGTGCCCCTTCAGATCACTACATTTGATTCTTTAGGGTAAATACCTAATAGTGTGATTGCTGGGTTGTAGGGTAGCTCTATTTTCAACTTTTTGAGGAACCTCTGTACTGTTTTCCAGAGTGGCAGCACCAGTTTGCATTCCCACCAACAGTGTAGGAGGGTTCCCCTTTCTCCACACCCTCACCAACATCTGTCATTTCCTGACTTACTAATTTTAGCCATTCTGACTGGTGAGAAGTGGTGTCTCACTGTGGTTTTGATTTGTATTTCCCTGATGCCGAGTGATGTAGAGCACTTTTTCACGTGCCTGTTGACTGGCCATTTGGATGTCTTCTTTGCAGAAATGTCTGTTCATGTCTTCTGCCCATTTCTTGATTAGATTATATATTCTTTGGGTGTTGAGTTTGATAAGTTCTTCATAGATTTTGGATATTAGCCCTTTACCTGATATGTCATTTGCAAATATCTTCTCCCAGTCTGTCAGCTGTCTTTTGATTTTATTGACTGTTTCCTTTGGTGTGCAAAAGCTTTTGATCTTGATGGAGTCCCAGTAGTTCATTTTTGCCCTTGCTTCCCTTGCCTTTGGGGATGTTTCTAGGAAGAAATTGCTGCAGTTGAGGTCGAAGAGGTTGCTGCCTGTGTTCTCCTCAAGGATTTTGATGGATTCCTGTCTCACATTGAGGTCTTTTATACATTTTGAGTCCATTTTTGTGTATGGTGTAAGGAAATGGTCTAGTTTCATTCTTCTGCATGCGGCTGCACAATTATCCCAACACCGTTTGTCGAAGAGACCGTCTTTTTTCCATTGGACATTCTTTCCTGCTTTGCTGAAGATTAGTCCACCATAGAGTTGAGAGTCCATTTCTGGGATCTCTATTCTGTTCCACTGACCTATGTGTCTCTTTTTGTGCCAGTACCATACTGTTCTGATGATTCCAGATTTGTAATAGAGCTTAAAGTCTGGAATTGTGATGCTGCCAACTTTGGTTTTCTTTTTCAACATTTCTCTGGCTATTCAGGGTCTTTTCTGGTTCCATATAAATTTTAGGATTATTTGTTCCATTTCTTTGAAAAAAGTTGATAACATTTTAATAAGGATTGCATTAAATGTGTAGATGGCTCTAGGTAGCATAGACATTTTCACAGTATTTGTTCTTCCAATCCATGAGCTTGGAATGTTTTTCCATTTCTTTGTGTTTTCCTGTTTCTTTCATGAGTACTTTATAGTTTTCTGAGTACAGATTCTTTGCCTCTTTGGTTAGGTTTATTCCTAGGTATCTTATGGTTTGGGGTGCAACTGTAAATGGAATCAACTCCTTAATTTCTCTTTCGTCTGTCTTGCTGTTGGTGTATAGAAATGTGACTGATTTCCCTGTATTGCTTTTATATCCTGACACAATCCTGAATACCTGTATGAGTTCTAGCAGTTTTGGAGTGGAGTCTGGAATGTATACACAGCATTATTTTTATGATATTGCAAGTTCTCCTTTGTGCAACAATTAAAACATGGAATACATTTTATTTTGTACAACTGCTTTACATATTTGTATTACTTTAGTATTCAATAGAGAAATGTTATTTTGAGTGTCATTTAGGGCTTTGACCATGTTCTTATTATGAGCTTCCATACACAAAACATTCTCCAGTCTCAAAGAGGGAACAAAGTCTGGGTGGTCATACCAATGAGACACAGAAAATGACCATCATTGTTTTAAATTTGGAAGACTGGATGGGCTGGTAATGGTTTTAATAATGTGTCCATGCATCCGGCCAAAACCAAGAGTACAGCAGCCTATCCAGCCTGGGGGAAGCCATG
Source organism: Martes martes (assembly GCF_963455335.1). Lineage (NCBI taxonomy): Eukaryota > Metazoa > Chordata > Mammalia > Carnivora > Mustelidae > Martes > Martes martes. The sequence goes on along the minus strand of NC_137905.1, from coordinate 55,038,111 downwards.
GCCACAAGTTAGAGTCACATACACATTTGGTTCCAGCCAGGAATCAGCCATTTGATACCGGTCCTCCTTTAAGTGCAGTCAGGATTATCAAAGACTAGGGCGCCTGGGTGGCTCAGTGGGTTGAGGCCTCTGCCTTCGGCTCAGGTCATGATCCCAGGGTCCTGGGATCGAGTCCCACATCAGGCTCTCTGCTCTGTGGGGAGCCTGCTTCCTCCTCTCTCTCTGCCTGCCTCTTTGCCTACCTGTGATCTCTGTCTGTCAAATAAATAAATAAAATCTTTAAAAAAAAAAAAAAGGATTATCAAAGGCTACTTGGTTTTGAAGGGCCATCCTGTGAATCTGGGTAATAATTTCAGGCCCATATTTGATTGGAGAGTTATAGCTTGATAATAATCCCCCTTTTCTTCAAATTGCTCCATGGGCATAGAGGACTAGGAAGGCATGTTCGGAGTCCATATAAATATTAATTTTTAAGGCTTTTGCTATTTGTAAAGCACAGGTGGGTATTATTAACTTTGCTTTTGGGGGACACATATTTGCTGACAGGGCTTTGACCTCAACAGTCTAAGTTAAGACTGTCTATAGCATACCCAGGTTTTCTTACCCCCTTTTCCATGAAACTACTGCCTTTGGTAAATCAGCTGTCATATTCATTTTTAATAGAGGCATCTTTTACATCTGGATGACAAAAATAAACAAGATCAGTAACTTCTGAACAGTTATGCTCTATAGAAGTTACAATGGTCAGGTCTAGGCATAAGGGTAGCTGGGCTTTAAGTTTGACAGGTTTAAGTATTATTTTAGGCATATGTAAAGCATTACCTGGTATTTAATAAGTCAGTTTCCCATCATCCACTGGTGGCTTGTGGCTGTGAAGTTCTTACAGTCAGGGATTGTCCCATAGTGAGCTTTGAGGTTCCTTCTACCAGGAGGGCTGTTATATGCTTGGCTGTTTGTTTGTAATTGTACCTCAACAGGGGTGGCTTCTAAGATAAATATGACTATGAGGGATGAAACCATTAAGAAGCCCTTTTTGTTTGAGGTCCAGCCTTAAGGAATCACTGGCAAGTGGGAGAAACTTTTAAGAGATAAGGGCAGGGGCGCCTGGGTGGCTCAGCGGGTTAAAGCCTCTGCCTTCGGCTCAGGTCATGATCCCAGGGTCCTGGGATCGAGCCCTACATCAGGCTCTCTGCTCAGCAGGGAGCCTGCTTCTCTCCCGGCCTCTCTGCCTGCTTGTGATCTCTGTATGTCAAATAAATAAATAAAATCTTTAATTAAAAAAAAAAGAAAAAAAGAGATAAGGGTATCCCCAAGTACATTATCCGATCATAAAAAAGGGAGATAATGGATGACCCTACTTAAGTCCATAGTTAACCCATGGAGTGGTGTAAGTGCTGGCTTTTAAGGAGGGATTTAACAGGGATTTTGTCATCCCAGCCCCACAAAATTGGTCAAGAAGCTAGCTGAGTTCTACATTTGTTGGGGAATTCATCCCATTTTCCAGTTTTTAAAATACTCATATGCCCATGGAGTCCTGCTGTTATTTCCACAGAATAAAAAGCATGAAGATTATATGTGAGCTGTTGTATAGAAATAGAAAAGCTATTTCTCTTAAGTTTACCTTGAGTTGTCTAGCTTAGGCAAATATTTAAGGACAATCCAAACTAGGATGTAACATCCACAAAGGTGGGTTACTGAAACATAATAATCTCTTTCTAAAATTACCCTCATTTCCAGAGATAGCCAAAGCACGACTAATCTGTTTGCAAAACAAGTCCAATTTTAACAAACTTGGCCTAATGTTTACAAAAGCTCAGCAAGAATAATGATCATAGGGGCGCCTTCGTGGCTCAGTGGGTTGAAGCCTCTGCCTTTGGCTTGGGTCATGATCCTGGGGTCCTGGGATTGAGCCCCATATTGGGGCCTGCTTCCTCCTCTCTCTCCCTCTGCCTGCCTCTCTGCCTACTTGTGATCTCTGTATGTCAAATAAATAAATAAAATCTTAAAAAAAAAATTAGTCTATCCTGAACATACCCAAAATTCCTCTCTAAAGATTTCCCTTCACTGTTATGGAACCTGGACTGGGTCCTGATGGAAGAACCAAGTGGCACTTGGAGACCTTGTAGGATGGGAGGTTTATTTAACATGGGCAGACTCAGAGGACAGTGTTCGCCAAAGGTCTGAGCCCCGAGCATAAGAGCATGAGCAGGGAGGGGAATTTATACCCGTCTACTTCTGCATACTTGGTACTTTTGACATTTGTGTGAGAGAGGGTAGGGAAGAAGAAGCCAGAAAGGGCTTTGAGACAGGGACTGGAATTCCCTTGTTGGTTTGGTCAGCCATCTTAGACTACAGTTTTTCCCTGATCATCACAACCTATTACAACTTTCTTCTACATTCAGATTTTGTCCCAAGCCATTTTTTCCCCAAATAACCACCTTATTCCAGACAAAATTACCTTTTTAGCCTTCAAAAAAAATGTATTCCTATTCCTTTTATCTATCTTACATATGTCCTACTTTTCTACATACAGAGTGTCTTCCCTTATTTTCATCAGTTTCAGTTATACTTAGTGACTTTTGCACTCCTAGAAACCTTAGTCTCCAGTGACAACTAAGTAGTAACCAACTACTACCAACTACCAACTTGGTGTGTCAACTGTCACACCAGAATTCTTTAGATAGCAAATCTGTGAATCAGTTAAGGATGAAGGATGTTTACCCACAGACTCAAATATCCTCCAGTTTTCTCAGTGAGTAAACAAAAGCACAAACCTATGTCCAGTCCTCAAGGCTTCAGCACTTTACCCTATTTGAAAAGACCAAGATGTCCAATGAATTCAATCCCATTTATCATCCAAGCAAAAGTTTGAAGGTTCAGGTGACCAAAAACTTTGATGAAAGCTATTTTTTTAAAAGATTTTATTTTTTTTATTTGACAGAGATCACAAGTAGGCAGAGAAGCAGGCAGAGAGAGAGGAGGAAGCAGGACCCCCGCTGAGCAGAGAGCCCGATGTGGGGCTCGATCCCAGGACTCTGGGATCATGACCTGAGCCGAAGGCAGAGGCTTTTAACCCACTGAGCCACCCATGGCCCCATGAAAGCTATCTTAACAATTTCCTAAGAAAACTTTGAGACAAGACAAGATTAACCATTACATGTGTTTATTGCTAACAAACTGCAACAGAGATAACATGGCTTATCTGACCTTCAGTAAACCTCAACAGATTAAAAGTTTCATGTTTACTGCTGATAACTTAAAGACAGGTCTATCTTAATTAAACCAACAAACTTAGTTTAGTTTTTGGTTTTTTGTTTGTTTGTTTTTTAAACTTAAGTACTGAACTGTGTTCCACCTGGGCCCATCCCATTTTCAATTTTTGTCTGAGACCAGTGGGGAAATCTGGAGTGGGAGGTATTCAGTCCAGGGCGCTCTTTTGGTTCCGTGACAAGGAGGGTAGGAGAAGCCAATGGTGCAGGAGGCACTGAGGATGGTTATTCAGAAGTTCTTCAGGTCTCACCCCAGGTGGTACAGAAACAGGAAGAAGGGCAGGGGGAGACAGAAGAGGCAAAGTGCTGCCAGAAGACAGAGAAAGGGTCCCCGGTTCTAGAGGTCATCAAATCCAACAGAGGAGTCGTCACCATGTTCTCTCACAAACCAGGGGGAATAGACGGTCTGTGTCAGGCCAGAGAAGACAGGGAATTTCCCCCAAAACAAAGGGCGAGCCAAGCCAGCACTGTTTCCTTAGTGTTGACTATAACATCTGACTCTGCCTGACCAGGGAACCTGAACAGTGAATCTAGGCAGTCTCAGAGGCTAGCTGATGGTACTGCCCACAACAGAGAATGTCCTTTAGTCCTGACAAATCTGAATATCACCTCTGGCCCCACCTGCACCACAGAGCTAGCAGCATAGTTTTGGAAAACACATGGGGGACCACAGTGTCAATGGACATATATGTGGCAGTCTGTAATCTTAGAATATGAAATTACATCCAAGATGATTGTGGGGGACCTGGGCAGCTCAGTGGTTAGTATCTGCCTTTGGGTCAAGTCATGATCCTAATGTCCTGGGACCGAGCCCTGCATTGGGTTCTCTGCTCAGTAGGGAGTCTGTTTCTCCCTCTCCCTTTGCCCCTACCACCCCACTTTGCTGGTACTTGCTCTAATAAATAAAATGTTAAAAAAAAAAAAAAGATGACAAATGTTTTAAACCAGAAGTTGCCATGTCCCTGGGATATCTCTAGAAGAAATGACAAAATAGTTGACTACCTTCAGATGACTGAGAATAAAGCCTCTCAAACTTGCCTTCATTCCATTTCAGTAAAGGAAGAGGTACACATACAAGAGAAATTCTGCGGAAGTCAGATGAAAAACTGGACCAGACAGATCATTCCAGTAATCAAATGCACACAGGTACTTGTTTTCCAAGGATCAATATTCACATTCAAATAGAGTGGACTCAGCATGAAACATGGCTTGTGGACTATCGTCTCATGAAAAATAAAATCCAAAATATTCACTAGTATCTGACACATTCCTCTACATAAAATGTACAATGTATGTCCCACAATTACTAATGCTTTATCTACTGTAATATATTTAATGTTCTTTTGATTCTATGTGTTAATACTAATACTATTGTCCTTTTATGGATAGAAAGGATTTAGATGAAGGTTTAGTGAGCCTCTCGATATTAGAGTCAGTGTTTAAACATGGACACCCTAAAAATCAACATGGGGAACCCAGGTCAAATGCCCTTCCAGAATGTGACCTGTGTTTGGATTCTCTTTCCTCTTTGACACTCAATGGCTCACCCAGAAGTCTTCACACAGAACTTCCATGAACTGAGACTTCAAACTGAAAATTCCAGGCTACATGACACACATGTAGCCTGAGTGGCTTTCTGGCTGACTACCGAGAACCAGAGACAGAAGTCAGGTGTCCGAGGTAAACACACAGGAAATTCCCAGCAATGAGTTCACTTTCACACCTGGAGAAGCAAGACTATACACCTGTGTACCTGACAACATTTTGTACAGCTACTACCTTGCCTGAAGAACACAACTATAAATGTGTCCCCAGACGTTGATTCTCAACATCTTCCCTAGACAGGCACTAGAGATTACTTAAGAAAGGCAAGTTGGGGAGAGGGGTTGTGCCCCAGGACTACTGACATGGGAATGTGGGGATAGGCACAACAACCCAAGATTTACAGATCCTCCAGGTGATTCTGACTCAGGCTAAATTTGACAACCTCTGCAGGAACTAAGTCACAGGTCAATCCTGAGTTATCCACACAGAAGTCACTCTTAGAAGCCCTCTATGCTTGTGGCCATTTTACCATTGGGACACACAAATACGACATACACAACACACATTTTCTTTATTCATAAGTGCATCTGACTCTAACAAAGTCTTTCTTGGCTTCCTCCTCTTCCATCTCTCTCTTCTCTCTACCCTCCTTGAACTTGCTGAGATCCCCCCAAATACACTTTAGTTCACATTCCTGAATGAAAGCAATCCAAATTTATGTTAATTAGTACAGAAGTGCCTGGGTGGCTCTATTGGTTAAGCAACCACTCGGTTTCAGCTGAGATCATCATCTCAGGGTTCTGGGGTTAAGCCCCAAATAGGGATCTCAGCTCAGCCAGTAGTATGCTTGAGGATTCTCTTTGCACCTATTCACTTGCTCTGCTCTAAAATAAATAAACCTTTGGGGCACCTGGGTGGCTCAGTGGGTTAACGCCTCTGCTTTTGGCTCAGATCATGACCCCAGCGTTCTGGGATCAAGTCCCGCATCGGGCTCTCTGCTTCAGAGGGGAGCCTGCTTCCCCCTCTCTCTCTCTGCCTTTCTCTCTGCCTACTTGTGATCTCTGTCAAATAAATAAATAAAAAATAAATAAATCTTTAAAAAAAAATAAAGTGGGGCTCCTGTGTGCTCTGTTGGTTCACCATCCAACTCTTAAGTTTCAACTGAAGTCAGGATCCAAGGGTTGTGAATATAATCACAATGCCTGGGGGTGGACAATACCAGAGAGCAGAAATGGAAAAATCAGGATACCCGAGGGTATCTAACATATTTTATAAGACCTGAGTGTCCTGTGAAATGTGTAAACCTGGCGATTCACAGACCTGTACCCCTGGGGATAAAAATACATTGTATGTTTATTAAAATTTAAAAATAAACATAAATAAAATAAAATACACCATTTTAACAGTATTAAAAAAAAAAGACCTGAGTGTCTACGTACTCGCTGTATACATAACAGAAAACATACATTATCTTTTTTATATGTACACATCAACCTTTTCATTATATAGCTGACCACAAAACAAAGGTACTAAAAAATGAATTATCTTCAGTTGATGCAATGTTAAACATGACTGTAACATGCTAACCAAGTTCTTTTTTCTCTCAGGTCGGGAGGAGTAGAGGGACAGCATGGGCTGTGAAACAACCGAGGGACAGCTAGCCCCAAAACTGGGTAGGCTGTTTAAAGCAGAAATGGTCCCTATGGTGACAGGTGACCTGCTTCTCAATCAATGCCTTGCCCATACCTCAGAGCACAGGACTAGACTCATCATGGGGCTGAGTGCAAGTTCCTGCCAACCTCGGGTCAGCGTCCTTGGAAGGTCACCCATCTATACAAGAAGAGATCTGTGTTGGGGTTATATTCCTGGGATACCAATGCTCTGTGGAACTACAACACGCACCTTGCTGGTTCTAACTAGTTGCACCCAGAAGCCTTTCTTCATCTTCAGCATCTACTCAGTCATGTGATATCTTCAAACTATGCACACAATACTTAAATCCTCCAATATCCCCCCACCCCCACATCACTCCATGACTCTTGAGCCTGGAAAAGTAGAGTTATCTCTGTCATCCAACAGAAACTGGTCCTCAGGAGCACCAGGCAATTCTCAATCATGAGAAAAACACCTGACTTCCCAGAAAAACACCACAATTCCGAAGAACACATCTCTGTCACATGTGCTCATCATGAGTAGCTTCCTAAGGCCCTGCAGTGACCAAAGAACTTCCTCACATTTCAAGAGTTCTCCATATTTGATTTTCATAGGGTTTAACTTCCTCTCAAACTGTGTCACCATGTTTTATCGCTCCTCCCAACTCTCAAAGTGCTAAGTGCCTAAATTAATCCTGTTCCCATTGATGGCATTTTCCTATGATTCCAATGAAGTGGTGACAACACTGTATTTAAATCTCAGTTATGGCCTCAAATGATCCTGTTACCAACCTTTTACCACTGAATTGGAAAATTCCAAGCTACCCCTAAGGACCTGCAAGGGCCTGCAAGGTTTAGATGGGAAGGGGAGAGCAGTGACAGTGGGCTTTCCAGAACACAGGAATGAAGATCAGTTTTGATACCTGCATCATTGGAATGGAGATGAGGAGACAAAAGACCTGAGAGGATTCAGAAGGAAAACAAGTAAAATTTGGCTACCTGGGTGGTTCAGTGGGTTAAACCTTTGCCTTTGGCTCAGGTCATGATCTCAGGGTCCTGGGATTGAGCCCTGCATCAGGCTCTCTGCTCAGTGGGGAGCCTCTCTCTCTTTGCCTAACTCTCTGCCTACTTGTGATCTCACTCTCTGTCAAATAAATAAATAAAATCTTAAAAAAAAAAAAAACAAAATTTATCTTTCTAGATTCAGAGTCAATAGTGTAGCATTGGACAGACCACTGTCCAATGAAGACTTCATGCCAGTGATTCAGCTTAGACATGTTCAATCTCTTACCTTGGGAGGCATCATCACTACTAATAGAGGACTGATTTCTTCCTGAGGTATAATATCTACTCAGCAACAGAATACACATTCTTCTTGTGTACACATGGAACATTCTCCAGAATAGTTCACATACTGGGTCAAAAATAGGGTCTTGAGTGGTACAGAAAAAATGGGATTATTCCCTGCATTTTTCAGGCCACATTGTTTTAATTTTTTTTAGATTTTATTTATTTGACAGACAGAGATCACAAGTAGGCAGAGAGGCAGGCAGAGAGAGAGAGGGGAAAGCAGTCTCCTCACTGAGCAGAGAGCCCCATGAGGAGCTGAATCCCAGGACCCTGGGATCATGACTTGAGTCAAAGGCAGAAGCTTTGACCCACTGAGGCACCCAGGTGCTCCAGGCCACATGGCTTTAAAATTGAACTCAATGACGAGAAAATTTACAAGGAAAACAAATCAATGGAGGTTAAAGAGAATCCTACTAAAGAATGAATGGGTTAACCAGGAAATTAAAGAAGAATTTTTAAAAATACATGGAAACAAATGAAAATGAAAGTATGACTGTTTAGGACATGTGGGATGCACCAAGGGCAGCCCTAAGAGGGAAGTATAGAGCAATACAGGCCTTTCTAAAGAAAAAGACAAATCTCAAATATGTAATCTAACCTTCCATCTAAAGGAACTGGAAAAGCAACAACGACCAGCAAATAAAGCCTAAATCCAGCAGAAGAAGAGAAATAATAAAGATCTGAGCACAAATCAATGAAATAGAAATAAAAAACAAACCCACAGTAGAAGAAATCAACAAATCTAAGAACTGTATCTTTGAAGGAATTATTGTCTGATAAACTTGATAAACCCCTAGCAGACTTATGAGAAAAAGCAGAGGACCCAAATAAAGTCATGAATGGAAAATGAGAGATCATAGCCAACACTGAAGAAATAGCAACAATTATAAAATAATATTGTAATAATATACCAACAAATTAAGAAATCCAGAAGAAAAATGGGTGTATTCCTTGAAAACTCTACCTACCAAAACTGAAGCAGGAAGAAATAGAAATCTGGATAGACCCATAACCAGCAAAGAAGTTGAAGCAGTAGTCAACAATGTCCCAACAAAAAAGGGTCCAGGGCGGGATGGCTTCACAGTGGAATTCTATCAAACAATTCAAGGCAAATTAAAACCCATTCTTCTGAAACTGTTTTAAAAAGTAGATGTGGAAGGAAAACTTACGAACTCATTCTGTGACATTACCCTGATTCCAAAACCAGAAAGTGGGGTCTTCCAAAAAGACCCCACTGAAAAGGAGAATTACAAATCAATATCCCTGATGAACATGGATGGAAAAACCCTCACCAAGGGTGCCTGGGTGGCTCAGTGGGTTAAGCCTTTGCCTTTGACCCAGGTCATGATCTCAGGGTCCTGGGATCGAGTCCCACATGGGGCTCTCTGCTCGTCAGGGAGCCTGCTTCCTCCTCTCTCTCTGCCTGCCTCTCTGCCTACTTGTGATCTCTGTCAAATAAATAATCTTAAAAACCTCCCATCAAGATACTAACAACATGATCCAAAAATACGTTAAAAGGATTATTCATGATGTGCCTGGGTGACTCAGTGGGTTAAGACTCTGACTTTGTGGGTGTGGTGCAAAAACAATGAATTCTGTTATGCTGAAAAGGAAAAAAAAAAGACTGCCTTTGGCTCAGGTCATGATCCCAGGTCCCTGGGATCCACAGGGCCCACATCGGGCTCTCTGCTCAGTGGGGGGCCTGCTTCCTCCTCTCTCTCTGCCTGCCTCTCTGCCTACTTATGATCTCTGTCAAATAAATAGTCTTAAAAAAAAAAAAAAAACCTCCCATCAAAATACTAACAATACGATCCAAAAATACGTTAAAAGGATTATTCACGGTGCACCTGGGTGGCTCAGTGGTTTAAGACTCTGACATTGGCTCAGGTCGTAATCTCAGGGTCCTGGGATCGAGCCCCATGTCAGACTCTCTGCTTAGTGGGGATCCTGCTTCCCCCCTCCATCTGCCTGCCTCTCTGCCTGCTTGTGATCTCTTTCTCTCTGTCAAATAAATAAATAAAATCCTTAAGAAAAAAAAAAATTATTCATTAGGACCAAGTAGAATTTATTCTGGGTTGTAAGGGTGGTACAACATCCACAAATCAATCAATGTGATTCATCACATTAATAAAGGACAAGAACCATATGATCCTCTCAACTGGTAAAGAAAAAGTATGTGACAAAAACAGCATCTTTTCTTGACAGAATGCTCTCTGCAGTGCAGGGATAAAAGGAACATACCTTGACATCATAAGGGACATATATGAAAAACCCACAGCTAATATCATTCTCAACGTGGGAAAAATTGGGAGCCTTTCCCCTAAGGTCAGGAACATGGCAGGGATGTCCACTCTCATCACTGATGTTCAGCATAGTCCTAGAAGTCCTGAACTCTGCAATCAGACAATAAAAAATAAAATGTATCCCAATCAGCAAAGAAGTAGTTAAACTCTCACTCTTCACAGACAACATGATCTTCTATGTAAAAACCCCAAAAGACTCCACTCATTACTTGCTAGAAGTGGGACACCTGGGTGGCTCAGTCATTAAACATCTGCCTTCGACTCAGGTCATGATCCCGGGGTCCTGGGATAGAGACCCACATCAGGCTCCTAGATCAAGGGAGAAGCCTGCTTCTCCCTTTCGCACTCCCCCTGCTTGTGTTCCCTGTCTTGCTGTGTCTCTCTGTCAAATAAAATCTTTATAAAAAAATTGCTAGAAATGATATAGTATTCAGCAAAGTTGCTAGATATAAAATCAATGCACATAAATCAGTTGCACTGCTATACACTAAAAATAAGGCAAAAGAAAGAGAAATCAAGGAATTGATCTCATTTATAATTGTACCAAAAACTGTAAGATACCTGGGAGTAAACCTAAAAGAGAGAAAAATAAACCTAAAAGAGGGAAAGGATCTGTACTCTGAAAAACTAAAGAACACTTAGGAAAGAAACTGAGGACACACACACTAAAATATCTATGCTACCCAAAGCAGTCTGCACATTCAATGCAATCCCTATCAAAGTATCATCAGCGTTTCTCACCAAACTGCAACAAACATCCTAACATATGTATGGAACCAAAAAGACCCCAAATATCCTAAGTAATAATGAAAAGGAAACGCAATTCCAGAAGCATCAAAATTCCTGACTTCAAATTGTAACACAAAGCTTAACATCAAGACAATATGGTACTGGCACAAAAACAGACACATAGATCAAACAGAATAGAGATCCCAGAAATGGACCCTGAACTCTATGGTCAATGGATCTTCAACAAAGCAGTAAACAGTAGAAATCAGACAATCTCCTAAAAAAATGGTGTTGGGAAAAGTTGTACAGCCACATCTAGAAGAATGAAACAGGGCCATTCTCTTACAGCATACACAAAGATAAACTCAAAATGGATCAGAGATCTAAACAGGAGACAAAAGTCCATCAAAACCCTAGAGGAGAACGCAGACAGCAACCTCTGTGACCTTGGCCGCAACAACTTCTTGCTAGACATGTCTCCAAAAGCAAAGGCAACCAAAGCAAAAATGAACTATTAGGACTTCAGCAAGATAAAAAACCTTTTGCGCAGTAAAGGAAACAGTCAACAAAACCAAAAAACCAGATGTCCATCAACAGATAAATGGATAAAGATGTGGTGTTTGTGTGTACACACACACACTCAAGTCTGCATGTATACATGTGTATATATGCACATTTAATGAACTATATATTATATACATATATACATACACATATATTATATACATGTACATATATGTGTTATATGCATATACACACATCAGGGAGACAAAGTTTGTGACACTTGCCCACGACGGTGACTCACCCTCCCAGACACTCCATGGCAACACTGTGAGAACACTCTCACCTCTCCTCAGGAGAGAAACAACTGAGTGACGTGTACGTTCAGTGCTCTCACTACTTTGCTGCTGCCTGTGGACATGTTTCAGTCATGCCTGACATGGAAGGAGCAAGGAATGACAGCACCTTCTAGATGCACTGTGGTGGCTGCCCGGCCAAAAGGTGAGCATTTGTTCAACCAATGGAGAGACTACAGAGATGAAGACAAGAGAGAAAGATATCGCAGACTCTGAAAAGGTAACTAATTTTGAAAACTGGGAAATCACACATTTTCAGACATGACAAATGCCTAGAACATGTAAGAGAAGTCCCCAAACTGCTATTATTTGTGTTCATCTGTACAAAGCAAGGCCATAATCCTGGGCCCAGAGGCTGCTTTTTTAAAATTCCCAAATGGCAACAGAAGATAATAAGGCATTAGGGGCGCCTGGGTGGCTCAGTGGGTTAAAGCCTCTGCCTTCAGCTCAGGTCATGATCCCAGGGTCCTGGGATCGAGCCCCGTGTCGGGCTCTCTGCTCAGCAGGGAGCCTGCTTCCTCCTCTCTCTCTGCCTGCCTCTCTGCCTACTTGTGATCTCTGTCTGTCAAATAAATAAATAAAATCTTAAAAAAAAAAAGAAGATAATAAGGCATTCACTGAACCAGAAAAATGTGTTCTAACCAGATGAATGAAACAAATGTCCAATACTGGCTCTTAAGTAATTAATAACTGCTTCTCTTCCTCTCCCTCTGCTTGTGTTCCCTTTCTCGCTGTCTCTGTCAAATAAATAAAATCTTAAAAAAGAAGGGGGCGCCTGGGTGACTCAGTCATTAAGCATCTGCCTTCACCTCAGGTCATGATTCCAGGGTCCTGGGATTGAGTCCTGCATCGGCTCCCTGCTCAGCGAGAAGCCTGCTTCTCCCTCTCCCACTGCCGGTTTGTGTTCCCTCTCTTGCTGTGTCTGTCAAATAAATAAAATCTTTAAAAAATAATAATTAATAACTACTTACTGCCTGAGAAAGAAGTCGAATAACCATGGTAAAGCTGCTCATGGAGAGAGAAGAAAAGTAGATGGGTAAGTAAATGTTATCGGGAAAACTATACAGAACCAAAAGGTAAATGCAAAGACACAGAAACTATAACAACCAACCAACCAGAAACTGGGATTTGAAGAGTACAATTCCTGACGTGAAAAACACACCAGCGGCACACCCACAGACTTGAGCAAGCAGAAGAAAGATTCAACTTCAAGATCCATTTTTTTGTTCTGTTTTTTTTTTTTTTGTTTTGTAAAGACCCCTTGTTTTAAATTACCTGCTGAGATGACCAAAGAAAAATGTGGAATAGGATAGTCTAGGAACTCATGGGACACCAGAAAGTGGTCCCATGGGTACATGAAGGGGCCCCAAAAAGGAAAGGAGAGTGAAAGGGGGCAGAGGACTTACATGAAGTTCTAAGGGCTTGCGCTTCTCATGTATGTGGAAAGAACAAATTTAACAAGCTCAGGAAATTCAAGGTGGGATAAACGTCAAGACATCAACACAGTGACGCCTTGTAATTAACCTATGAAAAAAATCAAAGGTGAAAAGAGAATTTTGAGACAATATGAGAAAAGCAATTCCTCTTACACAAGAGAGCTCCTGTAAGTAGTGGGATTCTCAGTAGACCTGGTAGGAAGAACTGTATGGGACAGTGTATTCAAGCACTGAAGGATCAAAATATCCACCAAGAATACTCTATTGGGGAAAATTATTTTCCATGAAGGTAGAAATGAAGACCTTCCCACATAGAAACCCCTGTACGTTTACCAGTAGTCCTGTCCTGCAAGAAATACTTCTATTCTTCTATTCTAATACTTCTACAAGAAGCACTTCTAGTTGAAATAAAAGGATTCTAAACAGAAACTAAAACCACAAGACAACATAAAGCTCTCAACTAAATATAAATATTTCCGAAATTACAGAAGCCCACAGCGTTGTAATAAGGTAGCACAGGTTGCCTTTATTTCTACCTCAAAATATTTTAAAAATCAAAGCATAAATATAGGTAATAAAGCACACAACATAAAAGATAGAATTTGTGATATCAGAAACAAGGTGGGTGCAGGAATGGAGATAAGTAGAATAATTTTGGATGCAGTTGAGACTATCAGTTTATTTTTTTTTAAGATTTTTATTTATTTATTTATTTATTTGACAGACAGAGATCACAAGTAGGCAGAGAGGCAGTCACAGAGAGAGGAGGGGAAGCAGGGTCCCTGCTGAGCAGAGAACCCGCTGTGGGGCTTGATCCCAGGACCCTGGGATCATGACCTAAGCTGAAGCCAGAGGCTTTAACCCACTGAGCCACCCAGGTGCCCCAAGACTATCAGTTTAAAATGTTTTTTTATACCTTTCAGTTTCACTGTGAAAGCACAATGAAAATATATACAGAAGACACAAAAGTCCAGGAGAATGGTACCAAAACATGTCATGGGTATAACACTGCAAGTAAGGATAAAATATACCTGAACTTGAGACAGAGGTAGGAAGTGTGTTTTTTTTTTTTTATTTAAGATTTTATTTATTTAATTGACAGACAGAGATCACAAGTAGGCAGAGAGGCAGGCAGAGAGAGAGGAGGAAGCAGGCTCCCCACGGAGCAGAGAGCCCGATGTGGAGCTGTATCCCAGGATCCCGGGATGACCACCCGAGCCCGAAGGCAGAGGCTTTAACCCATTGAGCCACCCAGGTGCCCTAGGAAGTGTTTCAAAATTATTTTTCAAAAGTGTCTCTCATGAAAGGAGAATAAAAATCCACCAGTAAATAGATGATGAAATTATTCCTATCATGACAACTCATGTAGGCATGATGCAGTATACACTGACCACTAACCAGTGAAAGAAATATACAAGATGAGTCACAAAGTATGTATGGGTGATATTGATACAGACAAATACATAATGTTCTTGGCAAAGGGCATAAAGTGGATTCATATTTGAGTAAATGCATTGTCTTCAAACCTAGACTTAAAAATTGTTATCCTAGGGACGCCTGGGTGGTTCAGTTGGTTAAGCGGCTGCCTTCGGCTCAGGTCATGATCCCAGCGTCCTGGGATCGAGTCCCACGAGTCCCACATCGGGCTCCTTGCTCAGCAGGGAGCCTGCTTCTCCCTCTGCCTCTGCCTGCCACTCTGTCTGCCTTTGCTCACTCGCTCTCTCTCCCTCTCTCTCTGACGAATAAATAAAATATTAAAAAAAATTGTTATCCTATATCAAGATACACAGTTAATAAGGAAACCAGAAGTAACTAATGTTCTGGAGTCCCAGACAAAAGGAAGTGCATGATTATGGAATTGCAAAGCCAGAGTAAAACCAAATTGAACCCAAATTTCTACATTAAAAAACATGAATTATTTAGTAAGAAAACTACTAAATAAATATAATTTTAAACTGTGTATGCAAGAAAAACAAGCATTTGAATTACTGACAGGCCTTCACTGACAAATTTTAAACTCATTAAAATTCACCAAAAAAAAAAAAGTCTAATGATAATTTTACAAATAAGTGCTTAAAAGACTTGAAAAAAAATGTATCATGATATTAATATATTCCTCCTTTTATCTGAATGTAAGATATAACTCATTCCTTGGAACCAAGCAAATTAAAATCCTTTCATTTCTGTTTTTTAAAAAACTTTATCTCTACTGTTATACAGATCAATTTGCTTTCCTAGCACTTTATCCTAATATGAATACTTAGGAGTAGCTTCTTTGGAAGAGTAGGGCTAGTTTTCTTTACCTGCAAATCTTTTTTTTTTTTTTAAGATTTTTAAATTTATTTATTTGACACAGAGAGAGAAAGAGAGAGAGATCACAAGTAGGCAGAGAGGCAGACAGAGAGGGACGGGGAAGCAGGCTCCCCGCTGAGGAGAGAGCCCAATGAGGGGCTCGATCCCAGGCCCCTGAGATCATGACCTGAGCTGAAGGCAGAGGCTTAACCCAGTCAGCCACCCAGGCACCCTACCTGCAACTTCTTAAGACACTAGTTTAATCTACATAGGTATATGCTTCTCAGTATCCATCTTGATTTCTTTTCTATTAATGTATAATGGACAATGTTCCATTAGTTCAGGTGTAGAACATGGGGATTCGACAACTCTGTAGGTTCTACTATGCTCACCGCAAGTAACTACCATCTGGCACCATAATATGCTGTGAAAATACCATTGGAGGAGTTCCCTGTATTCTTTTCACCCCACGGAAGCCTCTACTTCCCATTCCCACTTCCTCATGATGCCCATCATCCTTCTCCATTCCACACTGGTAACGATCAGGCTATTCATTGTATTTGGGTGTCTCTTTATGCTTTTTTCATTGTGTCTTGCATTTGCGATAATGAGGTTTGACCCAAAAGTAATTATGTGATGTGAACTAAGTCAGAGATTCAAAGATAAATACCGTATGTATTCACTTATGTGTATAATCAAAACAATAATGTAAATGAACAAACAAGAAATAGACCTATGAATATCTATTTTGCTTTGAATAAAGTCCACAGATAATCTCTAAATAATCTCTAAATAAAGTCCACAGATAATAAAGATAAAACTTTCAAGATGACACACATTCTATACTGTACCCCATTGGTCTGTAACAATTTTCCAATACTGGCAGAAGACAGGAGGTTCCTAGGTCAAAGTCCAAGTGTCTTATGGCTCATGACACAGCAAACATCATAAAACATCTTCATCACATTAATTCCACTGGCCAGCTGCCCACCCCCAACTGGTATTGGGAGATGCTGCACATGCAGTGGGTGTGTGTTGGAGGCTCTGAGCATAGGAAACCCCAGTATCTTTAAGGAACATCTAGTGTATATGCCCAATCTTTGGCCATGAAAAGAGACATCTGTTTTCCAATATAATAAACTCATCTGTCCGCTACCCACCATCAAGATGCTATCACTATACTATCAAATATGAGTGGAATGACAATCTCTGTCTGTGAAATAAATAAATAAAATCTTTAAAAAAGAAAATCCAAAATATCCACTAGCATCTGACACGTTCCTCTGCATACTGCATACACTGTATGTCCCACGGTTACTGAATGGGCTCTTAATGTATTCAATGCTCTGGATTCTATGGGTTAGGGCTAATACTATATTCCTTGTACTGAAAGAAATGATTTATTTTTTCATTTATTGATTTTGAAAGAAATGATGTAGATAAAGGAAGATATAGTGAGCCCCTATTGGTAGAGTCATGGTTTGAATCTGGCTGCCCGACATAGGAACATGAGGCACACGGGACAAAGGAGAAGGAGGCCCTTCTAGAAGGTGACCCGGGTTTGGATTCTCTTTCCTCCTTCACACTCAATGGTTCAGGCAGCCGTCCTCACACAGAACAGCTTTCATGAACGGACACTTCAAAGTCAACATTGCAGCCCACACCACACATATATAGCCTGAGTGGTTTCCAGGTTGACTATTTAGAAGTAGACACAGAGGCCAGGCACCCAAGGAACAATACAGGAAAGGCCCAACACACAGGAGTCCACATTCACACTTGGAGACCCAAGACTACACATCTGAATATCTCACTACATTATGCACAGGCTACTACATTCCCTGAAGAACCCAACTATGAATGTGTCCCCAGATACAGGTTTTCAAGGTCTAGTCCCCAGACAGCCAACTGAGACTAGGTAAGAAAGGAAAGGTGGGGGGCTGCACCCCAGAGCTACTGACACGGTAGTGCAAGGTTAGCCATAGGAATCGAAGATTTGTAAGTATTCCCAGTGATTCAGACCCAGGCCAATCTGTACAACCTCTGCAGGAACTAAGTCACAGGTCAATCTGAGTTATCCCCACAGAAGTCCCTCTCAGGGGTTCCTGGGGGGCTCAGTGGGTTAAGCCTCTCCCTTCGGTTCAGGTCATGATCTCAGGGTCCTGGGATCTGGCCCCATATCAGGCTCTCTGCTCAGCAGGGAGCCTGCTTCCTCCTCTCTCTCTCTCTCTGCCTGCCTCTCTGCCTACTTGTGATCTCTGTCAAATAAATAAGTAAATAAAATCTTAAAAAAAAAAAAAGAAATCTCTCTCAGAAACCCTCTGTGCTTGTGGTCATGTTAGTGTTGGGACACACACACAGACACACACACACACACAAGATTCCTTTTCCTTCCGAAGATATAGGTACACACACACACACACACACATACGTATGTACACGTGCTTCTTCCTAGTTAGTTCTCTGACTCCAAAATCTGTCTTTAGCTTAATATGACACATTGCATTCAGTGCATATCAAAACCCTAAAACTCTGCTTGTGTTCTCTATGCTCACAGAACAACTGGAGAAACATACAGGGTAAAATTTTACTGAGAGTCCCTGAGAATTCTCTAACTAGGCCATATCATTGTATCTGTAGTGACTTTGTTCAATTAGCACTTGTTAGGTAGAAACCCTGGGCATTAGATGGTGAGCCATGGTTCAGTACAACAAAAAGAAACTCACATTTACAAAAACCATTCATGACCATCCTTATCAAAATCTTAGCAATAAAAAAGAAATTTATACATACTGAAGTAGAGAAATACACTCAAAACCATTCTGTGAGGTCAGCAGTACCCTGATACCAAAGCAGTATAAACAAAAGATAAAAGGCTGGTTTATCTCATGAATCTTCTGCTACTCTGGCTTTCTTTGGACACCCTTCTACATGTACAAAATAGAGTCAAAAGAAAAAACAAATCACACAGAAAATAATCGTCCCTTTCTAGAGATCCATCTGCCCCTGAATCCCTTTCAGGTCTACTAACAAATACAGTTAACCATTGAGTAACGTGCTTTTCATCAGTGATGGTCCACTTATGACAGACAACTTTATCTTGATAAATCCAGGGCACTACAGCAAATGTCTGTGCACTATGATGGCCTTAATATTTTATTTTCTCAAATTACTTCCTTATAAAACTATGGTATATACAGCAGACCACATACAAAGAACGGGATGACTGATGACATGTTGTAATTAAACCATCACACACCACAGATGAAAAGAGACTTTTGAAACAGCATGGCAAATGCACTTCACCTTGTGCAAGAGCTCCTAGAAGAGCAGTAGTGGGATCCCAGCAGTCCCAACAAGAATGGGGCTGGCATAATGTACTCAGCTACTGAAAGATTGAAAAATACCATCAAGAATACTTTACCGGGCAGAACTCCTTTCCACAGATGTAGAAATGAAGACATTCCCAAGTAAAGAACCCTCTACGTTTACCAGTAGATCTGTCCTACAAGAACCATTAAAGGAATGCTCTCTCCAAGAAATAAAAGGATTCTACCCAGGAACTGCAACCACACAAGGACACAAAGCTCTCCACTGAGCATAAATATGTAGACAATTACACAAACCTGCAGTGTTGTAATGAGATACCAGTCACATTTATTTCTGCCAGAAAGCTTTGTTCTTTAAAAAAAAGTATTAAAATCACAAATGTAGGTCATAAAGTACACAACATAAAAGAATTTGTAGTATCAAAGCGGGGGGGCGCAGGGGTAGAGACAGGAAGAAAAATTCTCTATGTAATTGACATTGAGTTTTAAACTGTTTTGCAACAATGCTGTTTTAGGGAATCTCTAAGGTAACCACAAGGAAAATACTCCCAGAAGACAAAAAATTCAATGAGAAAGGTACCAAGGCATATCAAACATATTAATCTTATAATTACAGATAAAATGTATCTTTCATATTTCATACCAAAACACAATACAGAAGTATAAAATGTTTGAAAATTACTTTGAATTCAACAAAGTCTTTCTCTCATGCAGAGAGAATAAAAATTCAGCCACAAAGACATGGTGAAATAAATTCTATGTGGATGACAACTCAACCTAGACATGGTACAACATTCACTGACCACTCACCAAGGAGACAAAAAGTAGGGTCACACAGTATGTATGTGTGACATACAAACACAAGACAAAGACACACAAAATTTACCGGCAAAAAGCATAAAGCTCATTCTTTTTTGAGTTATACTTACATGGTCTTCAAATATACTGAGCTGAAAATTCTCTTCCTAAAACAACACACAGAGATAAGAACGAATCCACACCTAACTAATGTGGTGGAATGAGCCAGACAGGAGAAACACATTATTAGGAAATTACCAAATCAGAGTAAGACAAAACTCAACCCAAGAAATTCTAAATAAAACACTGATGTATGACAGAAAAGGAAAACTTCCATATAACCGTAATTTAAAACTGTGTCCACGTACCCATGAAAAACAAGCATTTGATTGGCATATCTTCATGGACTATAACATCATAAAGAATTCTCATTAAAATCAATCATAGGGGCGCCGGGGTGGCTCAGTGGGTTAAAGCCTCTGCCTTCAGCTCAGGTCATGGTCCCAGGGTCCTGGGATCGAGCCCCGCGTCGGCCTCTCTGTTCTGCAGGGAGCCTGCTACCTCCTCTCTCTCTCTGCCTGCCTGTCTGCCTACTTGTGGTCTCTGTCAAATAAATAAATAAAATCTTTAAAAAAAAATCAATCATAAAAAGCTATAAATGAAAATTTTATGAACACTTAAAAAGCTTGAAAGAAATGCACTATGTTATTAATATATTCCCCCTCCTGCACAGAATGTAACCCTATAATCCATTTTGTAAGACAGAGGAAACAAACAACATCTTCATTTCTCAGTATATAAATGTACTGACCAATCAGTGGGGGGTTGCATACTGTCTCCCTAGCTACCAAGGAGTATGGGCTCCCGCCCTTTGGGAGCCTTTTTGGCGCTAATCCTAATCAAGGTGTAATAGGTTGGTTCAAATGTCTACTAGGGTAAACTGTAATTCAATTGATCACCTAGCATCACTGTGGAGTTTCCTGTGTGTGTTACAACCTCATTGGTCACCTGTGCGTGGTCAGGCCCGACCGCATGGCCTTTGCCCTTAAGAGCTAGTCTGTGAAACAGAGAAGGGTCGCCCTCTCTTGTAAGAGGTGCATCTCTGAATGTTCGGTTAGATTCTCGATGCTTGGCGTGAAATAAAGCTTTGCTTGACCTTTGCTTTATATCAGTCTCGCTCCTTTAATCACGGACCCATTATTGGGGCATAACATAAACACCATGGAAGTTTAAAAATATGCTAAGAGACACTGTATATGAAATTAATATTTGGGGTTAAATTCTGATACATTCTGAGGAAAGTAGAAGAAAAAGCTCATGATTAATTTCCCAGAAATAACATCTCATTACTGAAAAAAAGAATTTTCCAAACATGGGGATTCGGGGTACCTGTGGGGCTCAATTAGTTAAGCAGCTTCCTTCAATTCAGGTCATGAGCTCAGGGTCCTGGATCCAGGGCTCCCTGCTCAGCAGGGACGTTGCTTCTTCCTCTCCTTTTGCCCTTTCCCTATTCACTTTTTCTCTCTCTCTGTCTCTCAAACAAATAAAATTTTTAAACAAAATATATGGGAATCTTACTAATTGTCTAACTCACTACTTAAAAAGCACTTGTGCATGTTGTATCAGGACATTTGATATAGAAAATATAGAGCTAAATCACATACAGAACTAATGAGAAAGTGAAAACACATATGACAAAGTCACAAGAAGTTTACAGAAGACAGAATCATGATGCAATTATTAAAAAATGAGATAATAAATGAAACTTTATTAAAGGCTACAAGTCCAAGTTCTAAATGTGCTAGTTCACCAATAGCATTTGTTATGTAGGATTCTAGGAAACAAAGAGAGACATTACACTATTTCACCACTGAGGAAAAGAACTCAAAGAGTGGAAATTTCTGTATGTAAAAAAAAAAAAAAGAAAGAAAGAAAGAAGAAGAAAGAACACTTGAAGGGAAATAAAGCACTATGTTTTCTCATTTTAGAGCAGTGCTTTGTTATCTGATGAAGTTACTAAATCTCAGTTTTAAGACTAGTAATAAAGCCTCTATAACATTAGAAAGCCAAGGCAGAGAACATTAGAAATCTGTCTCCAGTGTTCTGGAAATTTATGCACCAAACCCCACTGTGCATACATCTACCCTGATCTGCTTGTCTCATGATGAAAACCAGAATTTACAAAGACTTTAGCCTAGTTGGAGAGCAGATGTCCCTCTGGGAGAGACAGAGACATAAACCTGGGCATGTCTCCAACTGACATTCCTTCAAGGAGAGCTACTCGAACCATAGCTTAAGGTCGACCTTCCGACTTAAGACTTGGACGTCCCCTCTGTCACCTGCCTCACTCATGCCCACCCACTTGGATGGAAGCCTTCGGTCTCCTTTCTCTTCACATCCCAGAGCTGCTTCTCTTGCTCCAAAAACATGATCAGGTTTGGCTTTGACACAGTGAGACCTGTTTATGAGGAAAAAGAAAAATGACTATTGCTGCCAATTCTAACTTCCCATGAGTCTTTTGTTCAGTGGAGAAGAGATGATATTGGAAAATTCCAGAAAATGGTTTCCCAAAAGCTGTACCGCAACAGTCCATTTAGAACACACAGGAGGCATTTCCAATGTTCACATTCTGACCTCCACTTCCAAGAAGTAGACATGATAATAAGAAGGGGAATTTCAGTCTCAGATATGAGCAGCACCTTTCTATGTCACTAAAGGTTAAGAACTGCCACTCATTTACACAGGCCATGATGTTACCTTGAGGAAGGAGAAGGTGAGGCTGAAAAGGAAACATCATGAACATTTTTCTCTCCATCTACAAACATCTACTATTTTCCCTTTCTGCCTGGATCTGAATTCCACTCATTCAAAGAGAAATCTCCCAAGAGGCAGTCTTCATAGGAAGGAGCAAATCCCTGTGTGGGGTTTTCAAAATCTGGAAGGAGTCTTCCTCACCCAAGAAATGGAGGTGTCCATAGTTCTCTAACATCATGTCCCTGTACAGTTGGGGCTGAGTGTGGGTCAGGCATCCCCCTCCTCCTCAGAGAATTCTATGGCCACATCCCTAAAGGTCAGCTGTCCCTGCAATAAATATCACAGTCACCAAGTGGTCACTGAAACAGTTCACGATGTTTCCTAAGATGAAAGTTGGAGTTAATGTCACCAGTTAGAATCAGATCCCACCTTTCCTTCTCCCTGACATGGGTGTGGGTGTGTAAAGAAAAACCTATGGGGCAGAGGGCTGCCTGGTTGAGAATTCTCACTCCTTTCACTCCCAGAAGTCAACTCTATCCACGACAAAAAGGTGACAGCTCTCCTTATCCAGCACAAAGTGTTGGGATGTGGTAGAGGAGCCAATGGTCAAGAAATTCTAGACATGTTTCAGATGTGAAATATTGGCGTCCTAAAGTGAATGATGAAGGAATTGTTGAGATACCCATCATACAAACACCGTGGCCCTAAAGCAAGGGGAGAGGAAAGTTGTGAGCAGTGACTGCTTCTATACTTTCACGTGGGGCGGGGGTGAGGGATAGCAGGAGGCTCTAAGGAATTTGGAAGCAAGTTTCCAGGACCCTCAGGGTCTCCCAGCTGGTGTTTTGATGAGGCCACTCACTGTTTAGTAACACTTTAGTCAGGAGACCCTCCAGATATCTATCAGGGGCCCCAAGCTTGAAGGATGGTGGCCAAGCTACATTTGGGGAATAGAGTTCAAGAAGTTTCCAAAGCAATTTTCATCTGTTAAAGAGGAATTACAAGGTCCTGGAGGTCTGGCTATTCTCAAGCTAAGGCTGCTTTTTGCATCCAACAAAACATTAACCTTGAGGCAGTTGTGAGTTCCCTGAGGAATGTCCTACTCTGCCTTTCTCAGGTATTTATCAACAGACTGGAAGTTGAAGGACATTTAATTTTACCCACACATCTTTTGACTTTGTTCTCCTCCTCAGAAACTACAAGCAAGATGGACCCAGATAGTTCAGTTGGTTAAGGGTCTGCCTTGAGCTCAGGTCATGATCCCAGACTCCTGGGATGGAGCCCTGAGTTGGTCACCGGACTCAGTGGGGAATCTGCTTCTCCCTCTTTCCCTTTCCGCACTCCTGTGCTCTCTGTCTCAGCTGAGAAAATGTGTAAAAGAAGGAAAGGAAGAAAGAAGGAAGGAAAAAAAGAAAGAGAAAGAACGAATCTACAAGCAAGAGAAATGCAGAAGAAGGAAGTTTACACCTGAAATGTGACAGTTCCTGCATATTCCTCAGTATCCTATGTTCCTTACAAATGACAGGAGGGAAAGTAGGAACATGACAGGCGAGGATCTGGCAGACAGCACCAAGCCAATAAAAGAAGTTGCCATCTGCTGAATGGAAACAAATTGATATCAGTGCCTAATACACAAGAAAGGACACACTATCACTGGTATTTTCCTGTGGACTGAAACCAGGAATTCAGAATGTAAATCTACTTATGCAAATACAGTGGTTATACATACACATTTCAAACACTATTCCTTCTGTAGAACTGCTTTTTGGCAAGCAGGCTTGAGCAAAGGAGTGGAGGAAGGGCCCCAGTGTCCCCTTGGCTGAGTCCAGACAGAGCCATCAGGGGACGCACCTCAAAATTACCAAGACCCTAAGGAACCAATGGGCTTCTGACAACCAGGTACAGTGAGCAGAAAGGAGCAAGTTCCTGGTTCCCCAAAATTCCTCACCTTCCTTCCCCCATTAAGAACCGCTCCCTCCCCCCCTTGCAGAAAAGCTCTCCGGTGCCCTCCTGCCTGCTCCTCTCTTAGGTATTCTGGAAACTTCCACCGCCTTTGTCCTGCCTCAGGGGAATTCCAGCAGCTCTGCAGGACGGGCTTCCAGCCAATCACAGACCCAGGTCTGGGGCCCCAAGCGACTGACAGAGACGTTACACTGAGATAGCACAGCGTCCCTGTGCTAGTAATAACTACTTTATGCCTTTCTTTTCTTTTAATTTTTAAGATTTATTTTTATTTTCCTCTTCTTTAAAGATTCTATTAATAGGGGCACGTGGGTGGCTCAGTCAGTGGGCATCAGCCTTCTGCTCAGGCCAAGACAGGTCCTGGGAACGCCTCCTACATTGCGGGGTGGGGCGGGCGGAAGGAGGGGAGGGTCCCGGCTCAGCAGGGAGCCCTTGGCCTCTGTCCATAGCACACCCTACTTGTGCTCTCACTCTTTTTCTTACAAATAAGAAACAGTTTTTACAAATATTGTATGTATCTCAAAGAGAGTAAGAGAGAGACCACAAACAGGCAGAGCAGCAGAGAAAACACTGAGGCAGGACCCTCGCCCACCTGGGAGCCTGATGTGGGGCTGAATCCCAAATCCCCGGATCACGACCTGAGCTGGAGGCAGAAAGCAGACCCTTAACCAACGGAACCACCCTCGGTCGCCAAGACTCATTTATAGTTTAGAGGAGATGGATACGGGCAGAAGAGGGAGAAAGAGAATGTCAGGCGGACTCCCCTCTGGGCACAGAGCCAGAAGCGGGGATACCAGTCCAGGACCCTGATATCATGACCTGAGCTCAATCAACAGTCCAACCTTAGTTGACTGAGCCCCCAGGCACTCTCCTCTAGTGGATTTTAAGCAGAATATCTCTTTCACGTGCTAAAGATGAAGACACACACACACCCATTTTTAGAATAAAAAGGTTCCAAGTTTTTCCTGGACTCAGACCCACCGAGCTTCTTTCCGCATTTCCTTCCTCCCCGGCTGCACACAGCTGATCGAGAATCCAGACGAGCCCAAATGAGAAATGATTTCCCTCCCTGATATCCCAGGATCAGACCTCATCAGCCACAGGAATCTGGGACTCGACACCTTCCCCTCCGGATCTGCCACCAATTGAATATTGTCACTCCTCGTGGGTGTGGAGGCCAAGAAAAATGAAGGCCATCCCACCTCAGGTTTAGCCTTAACATAAGTACAGCCATCTTAGCTCCGGCAGCCATCTCAGACCCCTGTGCCCGAGGGCTGAACTTTCCCCTACTTTACCTTAGTTCTAAGAACCCCCACCCTGCTTTGGTTCTAGAGACCCCCCCATCCTGCTTTAGTAACAGGAACCCATAAACACCCCTGCCTTAACTAAGCTCGAGGTCCAAATCCCTACTCCGTCGTGGGTCCAACCTTAAGCTTGTCGAATAAACCCTCCTGTGATTGCATCGGTGCTTGGCTCCTTGGTGGTCCCTCGGATGCGAAAACTCCGGTATAACAGCGGGACTTTAATTCAAAGTGGCAAAGGCTGATGCCCTATCGAAGCCAGGTTGGGGACACAGGACAGAAGGCTCTGGGACATAGAGAAGCATGCTAAAGACCTAACCGTGAGTATCACTTCTGACCACATCTTAAAAACAGGTGAACGCAGAAGCGAGAAGCACCCGGACTCGAGGCATCCGCATCTGCCGCTTCTAAACGCGAGGGTCTGCGGAGAAACAGGGGACACGGCTCCGCGGGGACACCAGGCTCACCTGAGAACCGGCCATTTCTGCCTTCGCCTCCACCTCTAGATTTCGTCCTCACGAGGGATCTGGGGGGAAATCACAGCTGCATCAGGAGAAAATGCCCTGAAATCCAGCAACGGAGCTCCTTGTCCTCACACCGCTCGCCCGCAGGACTCGGAGATGCAGAAAAGGCCCAACTTCCCAGTCCTTTGTGTCTGGAGCAGCTCAGAAACTGTGAGCTCCCGTGAGGACACCCATCCCTGCATTTTCCTTACCTGCTTCTTGGGGAGGGAGGGCTCCCCCGCCACCGCCACTCACAACTTCAGCGTCGGCATCGGAACCGCGGGCTGCAGGGACCCGACCCTCCCAGACTCACGGAGCAGAGACCCTGTCACCTCTCCAGGACCAAAGCCGCAAACCCACTCCCAGAAAACCACCAAAAGCCCTTGAGCTTCCCCCTGGACTCACTGAGAATCTCCTGAGCCCTTAATTAACACAACAGTGTTGTTTTCGCCCAAACCAACTGACAGAATCTGAGGGGGAGGCCGGCAGAGGAGATCCTTCCTGAAACTCAACAGGTGACCCTGCTGGGAAGGAACTGGGGAGGTGACCAGGCCGAGCAGGGGAACCAAGGCTGGGGCTGGGAGCAGAGTTCGAGCCCTGCCTTCTCCCCCATCAGAGTTTCTGGAGACTGGTTCCTTCTCTCTCTTTCTGCTACAGAGAGGGAGACCCCTGACAGACCAAACTTTCCCGAATAAATGCAAATGTCTCTTTTTCAAGGTAAACACAGGATTTTGGAGCTCTTCCTTTATCTGCCTTTGATTCAAAATACTGGCCAAAAATAATGCTCAGGCCAAACAGACATATTTTGATGACAAAATATTCCCCTTCAGTAGGTGTTTCTGTTCATAAGGACCTGCCACACAAATTGTCCACACTGCATGTTCTTTTTACCCTCCCATCAGCGATATACGAGAATTCTAATTCTCAGCATTCTCAGGAAAATTGGGTGTTGTTGTCCTTTTTCTTTATTTTAGCCATTCCAGAAAATACTGAGTGGTTTCTCACTGTAAAGTATGCAGTCTTCTTACAACAGCTGTCTTGGCGACTGAAATGAAAACCACTTGCAAAGCATCAGCTTAAACAAAGGAAAAAGTAATTAATGCTTCAGTGAGACTCCATTTCCAAATAAGTAACCTTTCTCTTCTTCACAGACCTCTTCTCCTCACTTCTCAGCCCTTTTTTTCAGGAACCTGGTTCTTAGAATATAAGTGAGGTTCGGCGGGGTGAGGTTCAGAGCTCAGGACCAAGAAAGAATTCTTCAGACATTTTTCATGCAAAATGATGGTTTATTGAGGCACAGGGACAGGACCTTGGCCAGAAAGAGCTGCTGCCCCGGGGCTGTGAGGAGTGGTTCATTATATACTTGCCAGTTGGGAGGGGGTCAGGGATGGTGTAAGTCTCTAAGGAGTTTTGGAAGCAAGGTTTCCAGGACCTTGAGGATCTAGGTATTATTGGGGAAAAGGTTATTCATTATTGGTAATAAAACCTTTGACATGAGACCCTTTAGATGAATGTCAGTGGGCCTTATGCTTGGGAATGATTGTCAACACGTATCTTAGAGCGTTTGGAGATAAAGTTACAAGGACTTGTTACAGTAGACTTCCAGGATCCTGGTTGGGGGTAGGGGTCTGTCAGGCTAGGACTGCCCTTTGCCCTTAGCAAAGCCTCAGGGTGGAGGTTGTTGAGTCCCTAGAGGAGAGTCACTCTGCCTGTATCAAGGGCTTGTCAGTGGGTTAGGAAATTGAGTAATTTTTCTTCTGCTCTGCTTCCCACATCAGTGAGACTCCATTTCCAAATAAGTAACCTTTCTCTTCTCTGCAAACCTTTTCTCCTCGCTTCTCAGCCCTTTGTTTCAGGAATGTGGTTCGACCCTGACAGCATGAACAGGGCTGGCAGCACAGACACAATTCCTCTGGAAATCAGACATTATCCAGCATCTCCCAACAAACCCTTGGCCTCTTTCCCCAGGTGGGCTGCAGGTTTGAAGGCCCCGACCTGCTGAGGCCTCCTTGGCTGGCAAAGCAATGAAGCTCTGGCTGCCCTTGATCCCCAGCTCTGTCTGCACGTTCTGTTCTGGGTCTGCAGCATGGAGGTCAGTTCACACAACAGAATGAATGTGAGGAGAGGAAAATTTGTTTTTCCTGTGCTGTTCTCAATGTCGTCAGACAGTTTCACAAGAAAAAACAAGTTCTTAAATATGAGAATGAGAAAGACATGAGGCTCAAAGAGAAGGTGATGCTTCTGTTTCACTGTGACTTATGAAGGAGGAGGTAGGATAAAGAACTTCCAAGGAGGGGATTATATTCAAAGGAGAAAGGGAAAGTAAAGACGAAATGTTTATGAAACAATGCTTGTCCTCAAGGCAGGCAATTTTTTTTTTTGCAGTTTTTTTTTTTCAGTGTTCCAAGATTCATTGTTTATGCACCTCACCCAGTGCTCCATGCAATCTGTGCCCTCCTTAATACCCACCACCAGGCTCACCAAACACCCAACCCCCGCCATAACCCTCAGTTTCTTTCCCAGAGCCCACAGTCTCTCATGCTTCATCTCCCCCTCCAATTTCCCCCAATTCCCTTCCCCTCTCCTTCTCCTAATGTCCTCCATGTTATTCCTTATGCTCCACAAGTAAGTGAAACCATATGATAATTGACTGTCTCTGCTTCACTTATTTCATTCAGCATAATCACCTCCAGTCCCATCCATGTTGATACAAAAGTTGCGTATACATCCTTTCTGATGGAGGCATAATATCCCATTGTATATATGGACCAGAGCTTCTTTGTCAATTTGGGTGTTGAAGGTCATCTTGGCTCTTTGCACATTTGGTGACTGTAGCCATGGGTGCTATGAACATTGTGGTACAGATGGCCCTTCTTTTCACTACGTCTGTATCTTTGGGGTAAATAGCCAAGAGTACAATTGCAGGGCCATAGGGAAGCTCTATTTTTAATTTCTCAAGGAATCTCCACACTGTTTTCCGACATGGCTGCACCAACTTGCATTCCCACCAAGAGTGTAAGAGGGTTCCCCTTTCTCAACATCTTCTCCAACACTTGGTGTTTCCTGTCTTGTGAATTTTGGCCATTCTAACTGGTGTAAGGTGGTATCCCAATGTGGTTTTGATTTGAATCTCCCTGATGGTTAATGATGATGAACATTTTTTCATGTGTCTGTTCCAGGTAGGCAAGTCTTTTTGTCTTTTTGTTTATTTTTTAAAATTTTGTTTATTGGGGCACCTGGGTGGCTCAGTGGGTTAAGCCTCTGCCTTCGGCTCAGGTCATGATCCCAGGGTCCTGGGATTGAGCCCCGCATCAGGCTCTTTGCTCAGCGGGGAGTCTGCTTCCTCCTCTCTCTTTGCCTGCCTCTCCACCTACTTGTGATCTCTTTCTCTGTCAAATAAATAAATAAATAAATATTTAAAAAAATATTTTGTTTATTTATTTGACACAGAGAGAGAGATCACAAGTACACAGGGCAGCAGGCACAGCAGGCAGAGAGAGACTGGGGGAAGCAGGCTCCCTGCTGAGCAGAGAGCCCAATGCTGGGCTTGATCTCACGACCCTGGGATCATGACCTAAGCTGAAGGCAGAGGCTTTAACCCACTGAGCCACCCAGGTGCCTCTAGGCAAGTCTTTCTGATATCAACTGCTGGGGTGCCTGGGAGACTCAGAGGGTTGGGTTTCTGCCTTTGGCTCATGATCTCAGGATCCTGGGATCGAACTCCATGTTAGGCTCTCTGCTCAACAGGGAGCCTGCTTTCCCTTCTCTCTCTGCCTACTAGTGATCTCTCACTCTCTGTCAAATATATAAATAAAATCTCTAAGAAATATATTTTATTTGAGAGAATGAGAGAGGCACTTGTGGTGCTGGGTGTTGATGGGCAGAGAAGAGAGAGAAAACAACTCACCACTGAGCAGGGAGCCCGATGCAGGGCTCATAATCTGAGCCTAAGACAGACGCTTAATAACTGAGCCACTGAGGTGCCCCTAGAACTACACTCATGATGGCACTGAAGAAAGGGAGGAAGGTCCGGCACAGCACTGAAGCAGCTTCTCTGAAGAATCTCCCAAAAACACTGGTTCTGACCTTGACTAGGGTTATCTATCAGGGAAATGAGGAGTAACCACAGCACATGCCCAGCTGATCTGGCCTATTCCACTGTCCAAAAGTCTTCTTCATCAAAAACATCTATTCTACCATGTGACATCTTAAAGCTGCCAACATGATTGCATCATCCAACACCCTCCTCCACCCCTTGTCACAGATCTAGGCAGGGATAGTACAGTCATCACTGACATCCAACAGCATTAGTCCTCAGGAAGATCCAGGAAGTCGATCAAATCATCAGGATGAAGCAGAACTTCCCCACTCCTGAGAAACCCACATGAGCCATCTCTTCTCCCCATGACATGTCTTCATCAACTGACACCAGCAAGAGCTGCCTGTGCCTTTGCAGTGACTAAAGGGAGCCACCTCCATGTCCCTCCCCACATGGGAAAGAGTTCCTCACATTTCTTTTTAATAGGACTTGTCTTGGGGTGCCTGGGTGGCTCAGTGGGTTAAAGCCTCTGCCTTCAGCTCGGGTCATGATCCCAGAGTCCTGGGATCAAGCCCCACATCGGGCTCTCTGCTCAGTGGGGAGCCTGCTTCCTCCTCTCTCTCTGCCTGTCTCTCTGCCTACTTGTGATCTCTCTCTCTGTAAAATGAATGAATAAAATATTAAAAAAAAATAATAGGACTTGTCTTTCTATCAAACAATGGTGCCTTCCCCAAATTTTACTTAGATTCACATCCCGCAACCCCATGTTAAATGTCTTAATACCCATCGGCTTTTCATCTGTCTAATCTCAATTAAGCATCTTCTGAAGACACTCTCTCCACAACACAGGCAAAAGAGAATGGTTGTGGTTCCTACATAGCGAGAAAGAAAACTGAGGGCGAATACAACTGGAGATCTGGAGATAGGTAGGTCATAAAACAAGTAGTAATTATTTTTCCACATCTAGGAAGTCACTTGGGAACCTCGGGACACTTTTCCTCCTCTACATGCTAATTCCTCATCTTAAATATTTTTTGTCTCTTCCCTGGGCTACAACATCACTCCAATTGGTTAAAATTTCTCTTTCTTATGGGGTATCTATGACACACATAGTGTGGTCATATGTGCACGTGTACCTCATAGACACATGAAAACAACACTCAACATAGGACATGGGGCACATATTTTCATTTGGGGCCATGGTACATTCCTATAGAGTCCCAAGTCTATGTCCAGAATATGCCGTTCCGATTAAAACAGATTTAGGGAAGCTCTGGGGGAGGGGGAGCCTTCTCTATGGGACATGGGAAGGAAGGCATTGGAAGAAATGAGTGATGGTGGCTCACTAGGATAGAGTACAGATGTCATATGACATGTTCCACTAACTTGTCACCCAGGCTCCTGTCAGTACAAGGCCCCGACAACACCACTGGCTATGCAAAACCAATGCCAAGTAGCAGTGTCATGCAGTACATGAGCTAAAACACCAACAATACCTCTATGTTACAAAGCTTGGTAATACACATACAGTAATATCCTGTTCACAAAGAGGAGAAAATCGTAGCACAGACTAGGGGAAAAATAATCACATATCCCTTGAACTTTCACAGCACTGGGAAAATGGTGTCCTAGGTATATTATTTTACTCCAGTACCAAACTGGTGATGGATTCAATCAGCTCCGTACAACCCGCAATGAAATAGATGAACACTAGACGTAGAATAACACATTAACACATAACATTCATGATATACCCATATCCGTATGTTAAAAACCAGGGTTTATTGGGGCACATGGGTGGCTAAGTGGGTTAAAGCCGCTGCCTTTGGCTCTGGTCATGATCCCAGGGTCTTGGGATTCAGCCCCACATTGAGCTCTCTTGCTTCCTCTTCTCTCTCTCTGCCTGCCTCTCTGCCTACTTGTGATCACTTTCTGCCAACAAAATAAATAAAATCTTTTAAAGAAAAAACACCACTGTTTTATTAATGAAAATATATTAATTTCATACATACACAAAGTAATGCATATCAAATCCACTCTATTGTCTCCATTCGAAAACACAGAACACACATGTGCAAAAGAATTCAAGTATTGTCAGAAGGATGTAGGAGTACCTATTTCCAACAATTTCAGGACTGAGGTACATTGCTCAGAAATGTGTATGTTCAATGCTATGGCATTGTAGGGAAGAGTTAGCTACCCTCCTGCAGTCATCTCTCAGGATTTCCTCATTTAACCACATCAAGTCATACTCTCTAACGACTGCACTTAGGAAGATACATTCATAGTTTACTGCACGGCTACCTCTTTTTCCTTAAAGAACAATTAGGAAAACCTCCTATTTCTAATATTGAGGAAATTCTTTAGTTTCAATACATGCAGAAGTATGTGCTCCGAACACCTATCCCATGGAATCTTACATCAATGTTATAACTGTAAGCACCATCTCCACTGAGATGTACTTCATATGTTGTATATCATATGGTCCTCTTCCATGGAAAATTAGGTATGCATGAGTCCCACTTAATAGAGCAGGACATCTAATATCTTTGATGTAGCAACAATCAGCCCCATGTTCTTACACACCCACGAGGAACAGAGGAATTTTCTGCAGTGATTTCAGAGGAAATACATTAATATTGTTAGTCACAAATCTCATATAGGGTTAATGTAAAAATTAAAAAATACTGAAATCCTTATATATATGAAAAAGTCCATCCCCTAAATCTGTTCAACAGACTACCATATACATTTTCTAAGTGTTCAAGTCTGCTTTCTCCTTATAATCACTATTTTCATGCAGGGTAATGTCTGAGTAGGGTGAATAATGTATTCCATTGGCTTGATTTCTGTAACAGTCATTGGCATCTGATATTCAATTCAATAGTTTTCTAAACATTGCTAACTTTCAATGGACTTTCCTTAATGCACTCTCTGGTGTGTGCTCCAATGTATACTAAAATGAAGGCCTCTCCACATTCACGATGTTCCAAGGGTTTGAATCTAGTATGCATTTTGACATATTGAATAAGCACTGAATTCCAGTTACAGGCTTGGCCACGTTCTTTACATTTCACAC
Organism: Martes martes; assembly: GCF_963455335.1. Lineage (NCBI taxonomy): Eukaryota > Metazoa > Chordata > Mammalia > Carnivora > Mustelidae > Martes > Martes martes. The sequence continues at coordinate 55,004,916 of NC_137905.1, read as the reverse complement.
TTTCACTCCTGTATGAAAATAACGATGTTAACAAAGGTGGGAGTCCCACTGAGAGGTCAGACACATTCTTAGTATTTGTACACTAACTCTCCTATTTAAAATCTCTCATATGGAGTGTGGAGGGAACAGTCCTTAGGCACTCTCTCAAATCCACTACATCCATAATTTTCTCTGCAGGGTGAATTCTGTGATGTGCAGTAAGGGTTGTGTGCCTGCTAGAGGTTTGGCCACATTATTCATCCCGTGTCTTTCCAGTATGAATTCTCTGTTTAGAAGGTGTGCATGCTGGACAAAGGCCTTGCCACACTGGTTATATTTGTGAGGTTATTGTCTAATACTAATTCTCTCGTAGGCATGAATTGGTGAGCACTCTTTAACCAATTTTTCTCACATTCTTTTCTTCCTTCTTTCTTTAAGGTTTTATTTATTTGACAGAGAGATGGAGAGAGAGCACAAGTAGAGAGGAGGATCAGGTAGGAGGAGAGGGAGAAGCACGCTGTCCTCTTAGCAGGGAGCCCGATGCAGAGCTCAATCCCAGGACACTGGGATCATGCCTTGAGCTGAAGGGAGCCGCATAACCGCCTGAGCCACCGAGGTGCCCCTGTTCTTACATTCTATACACTGGTAAGCTTTCTATCTAGTATGAATATTACGATGTTTAGTGATGACCGAGTGAATGTAAAGACCTAACAACATTCTTGACGTTGGTAAGGTTTCCCTCCAGGATGAATTCTCTGATGCTCAGTAATATCCGGTTAAAGGCCTTGCCACATTCATGACATTTGTCAGGTTTCTCTCCAGTATGAATTCTGTGATGTTGAGTATGGGTTGAGCTATGTATAAAGGCCTTGCCACATACTTGACATTGGTAAGGTTTCTCTCCAGTATGAATTCTGTAATGTTGAGTAAGGCCTGAGCTGTGGTTAAAGGCCTTGCCACAGTCTTGATATTGATAAGATATCTTTCCATTATGAATTCTCTGATGCTGACTAAGCCTTGAGCACCAGTTAGAGGTCTTGCCACATTTTTGGAATTTATAGGGTTACGCCATATATGTATTTCTGTGTCAACTGAGGTGTGAGTTCACCTTAAAGGCCTTGCCACATTCCTGACATTGGTAAGGTTTTTCTCCAGTATGAGTTCTGTGATGTTGAATAAGGTATGAATTCCAGTTAAAGCTCTTGCCACATTCATGACATTGGTAAGGTTTCTCTCCAGTATGAATTCTGTGATGTTTAGTAAGTTGTGAAGGGATGGCATAGGCCTTACCACATTCTTGACATCGGTAAGGTTTCTCTCCAGTATGAATTCTATGATGTCGAGAAAGGTGTGAAAGGCAGATAAAGGCCTTGCCACATTCTTGACATTGGTAAGGTTTCTCTGCACTATGAGTTTTCTGATGCCGAGAAAGATTTGACCTCCAGGTAAAGGCCTTGCCACATTCCTGACATTGGTAAGGTTTATCTCCAGTATGAATTCTGTGATGTTCAGTAAGGGTTGACCTGTCACAGAAGGCCTTGCCACATTCTTTGCATTGGTAAGGTTTCTCTCCAGTATGAATTCTATGATGTTTAGTAAGTTGTGAAGGGACGGCATAGGCCTTACCACATTCTTGACACTGGTAAGGTTTCTTTCCAGTATGAATTCTATCATGTTCAGAAAGGTGTGACAGGCAGTTAAAGGCCTTGCCACATTTTTGACATTGGTAAGGTTTCTCTCCAGTATGAATTCTGTGATGTTTAATAAGGGATGACCTCCAGTTAAAGCTCTTGCCACATTCTTGACATTGGTAAGGTTTCTCTCCAGTATGAATTTTGTGATGGCGAGTAAGTGTTGAGTTGTGATTAAAGTTCTTGCCACATTGTTGACACTGGTAAGGTTTATCTCCACTATGAATTCTGTGATGTTGAATAAGTTTTGAGCATGATGTAAAGGCTTTGGCACATTCATTACACTTGTAATTTTTCCCTGCAATATGAATTTGGTGATGTCTATTAAGTCTTGAGTGATCGTTAAAAGCCTTGGCACATTCTTGACATTTGCAGGGTTTCTCTCCAGAATAGATCTGCGAATATCCATTTATTGATGAACAGTCCTTAAAGCTTTGACCACCTTCTTCACATTTGTATACTTCTTTTCTAGTACGCATTTGCTGATGTTGAGATAGTGCTGAGTGGCAGTCAAAGGATTTACCACATTCCTTAAAGACATAAGTTTCATCTCCCTGAGGGATTATCTCATGGATGTTTAGGCTTGATGACTGACTAAACATGGTCCCTGGTTTATTAGATGTGAATGGGTTTTTTCCCTCATGAATTATCTGAGGATCACCTACACTGGAGGATGGGTTATGAGCTTTCCCACATTCATTATATTTATGAGGACTGTCTCCCAAATGGTGACCATTATGAATACTGAGGCTAGAGCTTGGATGAAAGCCTTCCCCACATTTATCACATTCATAATGGTTCTCTGCAAACCTAGCCTTGACACATCGGTAAACGCTGGAGCCCTGGTTCAATGTTTTCTTAAATTCAGTGCATTGAGCAATTCTGACTCTAGTGAAAAGCTTCTGGTCATACTGTACAGCCGACTCTTCAGTGAAGTCCCTCTCAAATGCATCCCACTGAGTTCTTTGTTCTTCATTTCTAAATCTCTGATTTAAGGTCAGGCCAACCCTATCTTCCAAATGGCTCAAGTCATTATTTTCAGCATGGACTAGGTTACTTTCCACATGTGCCAAATGGTCTGTCCACAAATCGCTATGCTTGAATATCGGATTGGAGCTTCTGCTGACAGAGACCCACTGCTCTGCACAAACAGTTGACTTAAAAAGGGAGGTTCTCTGCAGCAGTTTATATCCTTCACCATTTGGGGCAGTGAGATTCTCATTAAGGGCAATTACCTCAGTTTGGGTGTATCGTCCAGGATTTCTTTGATGCCCTTCACTGTCCCCATCATTGTCCCAGTCTGTGCCTAAGTGTAAAATCTCAATGGTACTATCTTTGTATCTGTGCATTGACCCATTCTGGAAAGAACCTTCTATACTCCACTGTAGCAGGAAACTCTGGGTCTCACGTGAAGATAGAGCTGAAAGATACCAAATAAAAGTAACACCATTGCACTTACTACATTCAGAAGACTATACTGATGACTTCTAATACAGAAGCATCAAGTCACTCAGACAATGTCAGAAAGATGGCTAGGAAGGAGTCATCAGGACCTCATTTCCCCATGGATGCGTAATATGGTACACAACATACTGACCATATATCCTAATAGAAAATTCTGTGGTATGGTCACAGTGTAGCAGAAATCACTTTCCTGTATCTCTAGCAATCATAAAAAGGATCGTATGAGCTCAAAGTTAGCAGAAGAATGGAGGATATGGAAACAGAAAACTGAACTGAATCAAACAGAGTACAGTAAAAATAGGAACATATCAAGCACAGGAAGAGTTTTTGGGCAGAAAAGATCAACAACACTGACAGCCCATGAACTAAATGAAGAATAACAGAAAAAAGACTGACTATAATGACAAGTGAAGAAGTGAAAGCAGACAAAGTATGACTGACTGTAGGAATAAAATTTAAGAGGCAACAATATTTGAGAGGGGGAATCACAAGATTTCTGGTGGGAGCTACAGAGAGAGGAAATCACATGCAGGCATCACACTGAATACACACTGTGACTTGAACCTACATCCCAGGACCCTGAGATCAAGATCTGAGCAGAAATCAAGAGTCGGTACTTACCCAAGTGAGGCACCAAGCACCCAATTATTTTTTACCTCCTATCTCTGTGGTAAAGTTCTCACTATTGTTTTCTCAACTCCTTGAGTATCCTTATGATTGCTGCTTTAAATTCTCCATCAAGCTCCTTACTACTGTTTCCATTGTATCTCTGCCCTGATCTTATCTGCTGATTTTCTTTGGGATAAATTCTTTCATCCTGGCATTTATCTAACTCTCTACCTTCCTCTGTACACTAGAAAAGTCAATGATGTGTCCTGTTGTATCTGTCAGACCAGTGGTCTGCAGGGGCTCTCCTTGCCTGCTACGGGCAGTGTTTGGTCCCTGGCCTGAATGTGGCCAGTTTGAACTAGGTGAGCTCTGCTCCGATTGTGAAAGGAGACCTGATGTCAACTCCACCAGGACTGCAGCCCTGCAGAATCTCTTCTCAGGAGACATGATGTGGGCAGGGGCTGATCTTGCTGAGCCTGAGGAAAGCCTCACTGAAAAGGGCAGTCCCCTCAGATCACAGGGGGTGGGGCCTGGTGCAAGCAAGGCAGACAGCCAGTGTCCTCACTGAGTGGGGCTCTGCTTTATGGTACAGGACGGGAGAGGGCTCCCATGTTTTGGAAGCCACATGTCACTGAATGTTTCCTCTCAGGAATGTGCTCCTAGACAACTGGATACTCTCCCCACTGTGTGCCCCAGGTGTTCTTCAGGTGACTGTTTCCACACTGTGTGCCCCCAGGTTGTTTGCCAGCCTTCTCTCCAGGAGCACCTCAGTGCCCTCCTGGTTCTATCCCATCCAAACCTGGTGACCATTAAACCTCCAGGCTTTAAGATATGCTGGTTCCAAGAACTCATGAAATTCAGCCCTTCTCCCTCCTCAAGCCAATGGCTTTGGGAAACCTCCTTACGCATCTCCTGAGTGTTCCTCTGTCACAAAACCTACCGCACAACCCGGGCTCCCTGCCCTCCACAATGCTATACTCCTTTCCTCCCTAAACCATGTCTCCACACTATCTGCCATCTTCCATGTGGCCTCTTCTCTCCTCCTACTTGAGGAGTTTGTCTTGTCAGCCCAATGTCTGGGGCATTTAGGAAGACCTGAGAGTTACCTAGTGGTGTTCATGACAGGACACATGAGTCTAGGATCCTCCTACTCCACTGCCATTGCTTCTCCTGTGAATCCTTATTGTTTTAATCCTGTTGAAACTCATATGGATTTTATAAAGCTGGTACACAAACCAACACATAAAAATTAGTTTTGTTTCTACACAACAAAGAACAATTCCCAAAACAGAGACATCATACATTTACAGCAAACCTTCTTCCCCCACCAAAAATGCTTCCAATTTAACATAATGTAGAGGTCAAACCATAAACAATGAAAAGTGAAATATACTGTGCAGGAATCAAAGAATGAATAAGTAGGAAGCCTAACTATGTTCTTTCACTGGAATAATTGAAACACAATAAATCTAGAGGCTAACTACACAAAATGTAATCTCTACCAAAACTCCAATGCCATTTTTGCACAAAGATCAACATCCATCCTAAATTTACGTGGATGTCATGGGATAGCCCATACCCAAAATAATCTGGGAAATGAAGAGCATATATCCTGATTTAAGGCATACAACAAGGCACAGATATCAAACTAATGTCCTACAGACATGATGTCAGGAGTAGAATAATGGAAGAGTCTGGCTGAGCTAGATGTGCATGTCTCCAATTTTAATGTGTATGACAATGAACTGAAGATCCTGTTAAAATTCATACTCTGATTTGGATGTTTGGGTGGCATCTGGGTTTCTACTTTTTGCAAATGTGCCACTGATTGACAATGCATGCTCCACTCAAAATTTCAGGACTGAATCACGATAGTTTCAAACGTTCCTAAAAAGGGGGCAGAGCATAAGGTGAGTATGGAGTCCTTTGCTTCCCTTCACTCTTCATTCAAGCCAACCCTACTCCTGCATAACAAACTTAACCCAATCACTCTTCTCTGGACCTCCTCTTATTTTTCCTTCTTCAATTTTTCATGCCACCATACTCATGGAAACAACTCCCTCCTTCACAACAAACGCAGGTGCAATCTGCTTCTGGCTGCAACGCTGGATTTTGTAGCTTGGACCCCACTGCATCCGTGGCCTTCAAGTTTCCCCTGCATTTTTCCTAGTACCCATGGCTTCAGGCTACAGGATCACTTCTTTGAACCTAGGCTGCCTGCTGAAAACTGACTTTGCCTAAAATGAGCACAGTTACATAACATGGTTTCACTTTCTGGTCTTTCCCAAAGAATCCACTTCCAAGGAAAAGCCTTCCTGATGCCCCTCAGTGGTGAGAGGTAAGAGACCACACTCAAGGAAATGGAGTTAAGAAGCTCTCAGAGAAATGACTGTTCTTCCTTGTATGCCCTGGGCTGCTCTTCCTGGGCTGCCTGTGAGGACCACAGGCTCTTCTTGATCTTCCAGTTCCCTTCTTTGCTGTGCTGCGCACATGCTTCTTCTCTTTCCATGTCCCTTCCCTTCTACATTAAGGAACATTTATCCCCACTGTGATACAGATCAGTTTGCTTTCCTAGGACTTTATCCTACTATGAGTACTTAGGATTAGCTTCTTTGGAAGAGTAGGGTTAGTTTTCTTTACCTGCAACTTCTTAAGACACTAATCTACATATGTATATGCTTCTTGGTATCCACCTCGATTTCCTTTCTATTAATATATACTTTACAATGTTCCATTACATTAGGTGTACAACGTGGGGAATCAACAACTCTATAGGTGCTACTATACTCACCAATAGTAGCTAATATCTGGCACCATAAAATGCTATGGGAAAACCATTGGAGGAGTTCCCTGTATTCTTTTCACCCCACGGAAGCCCGTACTTCCCATTCCCACTTCCTCACGTTGCCCATCCTCCTTCTCCATTCCACACTGCTAACATTCAGGCTATTCATTGTATTTGTGTCTCTTTCAGCTTTTTTCATGGTGTCTTGTCATTTCTGATCTTTGTGATTTGACCCAGAAGGTATTATGCGATGTGAACTAAGTGACATACAAATACTATACGTATTCATTTATGTGTACAACCAAAACAACAACTTAAGTGAACAAACAAGAAACACACCTATGAATGTCTATTTTGTTTTGAAAAAAGTCCATGGATAATCTTAATAAATATAAAAATTCCAAGATGACACATAACCTATACTGTAACCTGTTTGTCTGTAACAGTCTTCCAATACTGGCAGAAGACAAGAGGTTCCCAGGTCAAAGTCCAAGTGTCTTATGGCTCATGACACAGCAAACATCATAAACATCTTCATCACACTAATTCCACTGGCCAGCCGCCCACCCCCAACTCATACAGGGACACACTGCACATGCGGTGGGTTTGTGTTGGAGACTCTGAGCATCCTAGGAATCCCCAGCATCTTCAAGGAACATCTAGCATATATGCCCAATCCTTGGCCATGAGAAGAAACCATCTGTTTTCCTGTACAAGAAACTCATCCATCCTCGACCCAAGATCAAGATGCTATCACTATACTACCAAGCTTTCTTATACACAAATATGAGTGGAATGACCATTATAACTAAAATGTCAATCAAGGAAATGCTCACACAGATCACGAGGTCACCACATGACTTCAAGGAATAGTGAAATACTGTACAAGGCACATGTATGATTTGGCTCAGATATCCACCACAGTACAGATACATTTTCCTTCATGATCTTTTGCTGCTCACCTGGCACTGCTATACAGTCACATGCAGGGTAGATCCCAAAGTCAACGTACCTGCAAGGTTTGACTTTAAGATCTTCCAGCCATCGGCCATAGGGCCAACTGCAAAGGTCTGGAAGATACCCAAGATGCACACCATACCACCAAAGACACATCCCTGGCCACTCTGTGAACCTAACAAAGTAGCATTCATCCAACGTCATGGTAGAAATCTTTCACCCAAAAGCCGTCAGTGTGGGTGGGACTCCATTACACACAATGTCCAATGATTGCCTATTCCCCTGTGTAGATGAACCTGCCTGGCTAAGGAGAACTGTCAGCACCTGTGACTGACTTGGGTGTCCAGCCAATGCTTTGAACTGGAACATTCTCTGTTCCCTGTCTGGGTAGCTATGCACGTTCTAAATCACTTCCCATGGCTGATCCTAGCCTCCATTCCTGTGCCACTAGAAGAAGCCTGAACAGAGACCCTAGACAACCTCAGAGCTTTTCTGACAGGTTTCTGGGGAGAAAACCAACCATCAGCACTGACCAAGCACTGAGCTGAGACAACCCCAGATACACTTTAGTTCACATTCCTGAATGAAAGCAATCCAAATTTACATGAATGGGAACAGGGGTTCTGGGGTGGCTCAGTTGGTTAAGTGGCCACTCTTCGTTACAGCTCAGTTCATGATGTCAGGGTCCTGGGTTCAATCACGTCATCAGCTCTCCACTCAGCAACGAGTCTGCTTCAGGATTCTCTCTCTCTCTGTGCCTTCACTCTACTCACTAGTGTGCTCTAAATTAAATGATGTTTAAAAAAAAAAAAAAAAACAACTGGGGCTCCTGGGTGCTTAGTGGGTTAAACTTCCAACTCTTCGTTTCATATCAGGTCATGATCTCAGTCTCAGGATCCTGAGATCCAGCCCTGTGTCAGGCTTCAAGCTCACTAGGGAGTCACTTTGAGATTCTATCTCCCTCCTCCTCTGCCCCTCCCCTGCCTCTCACCTGAGCTTTCTATAAAACAAATGAATATATTTTTTCTTCATTTTAAACTGATCTGGAATTTATGTAAATACTTTTTAAATTGACAAATGCATGAAAGACATTAATACATGTTAGGGATTATATAGTGCTGAATACAGCATTCTCATGATAAATCTGTATTTGACTATTTTTATTGGATGATCATAAACAACTGCAGGCTTAAGCAGCTCTTCATCAGCACACCAATGCATACAGCAGAAAATCCAGATGCACTAACATTAAAGACACCCTCAATTTTAGGGCTTCTTTGAAACAGCTAGTTAGTTTCAGAGCAAAGTGTCATCATCGCCTTTGTGCCAGACACTGTGAAAGAATTCAAAGAAGAGACATTCACAAATATCTTCCACGTCCACCTCTGCTACAGTTATATGTTTCAGTGTAGATTGGCCCCTCTGACAGTTCTGGTCAATGATGTAGAGAGAGTGGTGCCTTGTGGAGGATGGTTTCCCTGAATGAGAACAGAAATGGTTCAAATCAAATTCCCTATATCTTATCAGGTTTACACTGTCTCCTTTGCTGCAAGAAACATGGATTGCTCTCTGGTGCTGGGCAGTTATCCTGGGGCCAAGAAAATTCAAGTATAAGCACTATGGCCGGGGGTGGACAATCCCAGAAAGAAGACATGTAAAAATCAGATTATACTCGAGGTTGGGCTATTTCAGAAGACCTGAGCATCTACCAACTCACTGGATATGTAAATATCCAAGTATTCACCTTCTTTTCTGCATGTACACAACAGGCTTTCATGGTATTGACCACAGCAGAACAGCTACTGAAAAATGTATTATCCTTCAACTGATCGCATGTTCAATATGAGCGTACCATGCTACCCAACTTGAATGTTACGTGTCTCTACAACTCATACAAATCCTCTTTTCAGTCAGGTCAAGAGGGGTGTAGGGATAGTGTGGGCTCTGAAACAACATAGGGACAGCTACCCCAAATGTTGGGAAGGCTCTTTGAAGCACAAATCGTCACTGCTGGTAATTAGTGACTGACTTCTCAATGAATCAGTGCCTTGCACATGGATCAGAGCACAGGATAGATTCATCCCAGGGCTGAGTGGAAGTGAGGGAGGGCCCTGCCAACCACGGGTCATCATGCTTGCAAGGTCACCCATCTATCCTGGATCAGACCTATGTTGGGTTATATTCCTGGGATACCAATGTGTTGTGGAACCACAACACACACCTGGCTGGTTCTCACTGGTAGTGTCCAGCAGCCTTCATCGTCTTCAACATCTACTCTGTCATGTGACATCTTTAAGCTATGCCCACCATGTTTAAATCAACTAATACTCCCTCTCCATGCACTCCATGCATCTGGGCTTCAGAGAGTACAATTATCTCTGTCATCCAATAGCAACCCGTCCTCAGGACCAGCAGGGAATACATTGCATCATGAGAAAAGCATCAGACGTCCTAGACAGCCACATTTCCCAGGAACGCATCTCTGTCCCCTTCGCTCATCATGAGTAGCTTCCTAAGGCCTTGCAGTGACCAAAGGGACCTCTCTACCAAATCTTTGTTTACATTTCAAGAGTTTGCCATATTTCATTTCCATAGCACTTACCTTCCTCTCAAACTGTCGAAACATCATGTTTTATCTGTCCTCACAATTTCCAGTGCCAAATGCCTAAACTAATCCTGTGGCCCAGTGATGTTTTTTTGCTTTTCCTTCAGTGCAGTGGCGACAACATTGTATTTAAAATGCACATAGACCTCACGTGATCCTGTTATCAACCATTTACAATGGCAGTAGAAAACTCGAAGCTACTCCTAAGGCTAGGCAAGGGCCTGCCTGGCTTACGTGGGAGGGGGGAGTGCAGTGACAACAAGGTTTCCAGAACACAGGAGGGAAAGTCAGCTGTGATGCCTCCATCACTGAAATGGAGATGAGACAGAAGAACTGGATAGGATTTGGGAAGAAAGGAAGTACAATTTTTCTTTCTAGACTCAGAGTCAGTAGTGTAGTCTTGGACAGGGATCCTCTCCCCACATGAAGAATTCAGGCCAATGTGTCAGCCTAGATCTGTTTCATCTCATCAGCTGGGCTGCTCCATCACTCCTAACAGAACACTGTGTTCTGTTTAAGTTATAATATCTACTCAGCACCCAGCCCTGTCCCATCTTTGTTTCCTACAAATAAGTGTTAAAAACAGACAAACAAACAAATACCAGGATTCATGAAGTCTCCACGTTTTTACCTAATCAAATGCTGACACTGAAGTGACCAACATGGATGATGTCACTTCCTAGAAGGGAAAAGAGTAACAACTAAGGAACTCTTACTTCTCCAATCAGAAAGGGAGGAGTGAAGTCTATCAATTTAACTATGGGAAATTTATAATACTCCCTGGAGAATTACTCTCACATTTAAATTAAATTTTGAATACCATGTCATTCCATGGGAACTCTTGTTAAAATCTCTATCAAGGTAGGTAAGCAACAGGTTGACACAGGAATAAGGAAAACAGAGTAGATCCTACAGGAGTAAAACCCAGTTGTGTAAGAGATGATCCACATGGGAAGATTCTCACACTAAGATAACAAGATGTAGGAAGCATAAATTCAATATAATACAGAGAAAACTATTTCTCTTATGAATCTAGAATCTCTTTGCTTGCTAGGAAATCATTACTTTTCCAACTTGGAAATGACCTGGTTTGAAACAACATTCCTTTTCTTTCTGAAGATATAAGTACACACACATATATATGTACACATGCTTCTTCCTACTTAGTTCTGAGCCTGTAAAACCTATCTTTAGCTAAATATGACACATTGCATTCTGTGCAGATCAAAACCCTAAAACTCTGTTTGTGTTCTCTGTACTCACAAAACAACAGGAGAAACATACAGTGTAAAATTTGATCGATAGTCCATGAGAATTGTGTAGCTATGGCTTATCATATATTTGTAGTGACTTTGTTCAATTAGCGATTGTTGGGTAGAACCCCTTGGAGTTAGATGGTGAGCCATGGTACAAAACAAGAAAAAGAAACTAAAATTTACAAAAATCATTCCCGACAATCCTTATCAAAATCTTAGCAATAAAAAATCTTATAATTTTGAAATACAGAAATACACTCAAACCCATTCTGTGAGGTCAGCAGTACCCTGATACCAAAGCAGTATAAACAAAAGATAAAAAGCTAGTTTATCTGATGAAACTTCTGCTACTCTGGCTTTCTTTGGACACCCATCTACATGCACAAAATAGAGTCAAAAGAAAAAATGAATCACACTGAAAATAACTGTCCCTCTCTAGAGATCCATCTGCCCCTGAATCCTTTCAGGTCTGCTAACAAATACAGTTAACCATTGAATAATGTGTTTTTCATCAGTAACAATCCACTTAGACACAGAGAAGTTTGCTTGATAAATCCAGTGCACTACAGTAAGTGTCTTTTTATTATGATTGCCTTCTGATTTAATTTCTTCAAATTACTTCCTTATAAAACTATGGTATATACAGCAGACCACATACAAAGAATGGGATGACTCACAACATGTTGTAATTAACCCACCCAACACCACAGATGAAGAGAGACTTTTGAAACACAATGACAGGCCCACCTGGGTGGCTCATTGGGTTAAGCCCCTCCCTTTGGCTCAGGTCATGATCTCGGGGTCCTGGGATTGAGCCCCCCATCCAGCTCTCTGCTCAGCAGGGAGCCTGCTTCCCCCTCTTTACCTACCTCTTCACCTACTTGTGATCTCTCTCTGTCAAATAAATAAATAAATGAATAAACAAACAAATAAATAAATCTAAAAAGAAACACAATGGCAAATCCACTTCATCTTGTGCAAGAGCTCCTAGAAAATCACTAGTAGGATTCTCAGCAGTCTGAACAGGAATGGGGTCTGGCATAACATACTGAGGTACTAAAAGATTGAAAAATAGCCATGAACAATACTTCACCTAGCAAAATTCTTTCCACAGAGCAGAAACGAAGACATTCCCAAGTAAAAACCCCTCTAAGCTTACCAGTAGATCCATCCTACAAGAACCATTAAAGGAAGTCTTTCTAGATGAAACAAAAGGATTCTACCCAGAAACTGCAACCACATGAGAACACAGAGCTCTCTGCTGAACATAAATATGTAGAAAATTACACAAACCTGCAGTATTGTAATGAGATACCAGTCACATTTATTTCTGCTACAGAGTTTTGTTTTGAAAAAAATAAAAATAAAAATCACATTTGTGCGTAATAAAGAATCCAAAATAAAAGAATTTGTGATGTCGTTAACAAAGTTGGGAGGGGTTGCAGGGGTGGAGACAGGAAGAAGAGTTTTCTATATAATTGACACTGAGTTTTAAAAGGTTTGTTTTAGGGGCGCCTGGGTGGCTCAGTCAGGTGAGCTCTGCCTTCCGTTCAGTTCAGGATCTCAGAGTCCTGGGATCTAGCCCCACCCCCAAGCTCTCTGCTCAGCGGGGAGCCTGCTTCCCCCCTCTCTCCCTCCCTACCTCTCTGCCTACTTGTGATCTCTCTCTGTGTCAAATAAATAAATAAAATCGTTAAAAAAATACAAACAAAAATAAAAGGTTCGTTTTACAGCTAAGTTGTTTTAATGAATCTCTAAGGTATCCACTATGAAAATACTCATCAAAGACACAAAACTCAATGACAAAAGTACTAAGACATATCATGGGTATTAATCCTACAATTAACTAGATAAAGTATATCTTTTGTATTTCATACCAAAACATGATACAGAAATATAAAATGTTTGAAAATTATTCTGAATTCAAAAAAGTCTTTCTCTCATGCAGAGAATAAAAATTCACACACAAATACATGATGAAATTAATTCTATGTTAATGAGAACTCACCTAGACATGGTACAACATTCACTGACCACTCACCAAGAAGACAAAAAGGAGGGGTGACACAGGATACATGTGCAACATACAACACAACACAAAAACACACATAATTTACCGGCAAATGCATAAAGCTCATTCTTTTTTGAGTTATACTCACATGATCTTGAAATATGCTGAAATATACTGAGCTGAAAATTCTCTTCCTGTAACAACCAGCACAGATAAAACCCAACCCACACCTAGCTAATGTCGTGGAATGAGCCAAACAAGGAAGCGCATTCTTAGGAAATTACCAAACCAGAATAAGAGAAAACTCAACCCATGAAATTCTAAATAAAACACTGATGTATGACAGAAAAGGAAAACTTCTATATTATCATAATTTTTTTTTAAGGATTTTATTTATTTGACAGAGATCACAAGTAGACAGAGAGGCAAACAGAGAGAGATAGCGAGAGGGAAGGAGGGAAGGAGGCTCCCTGCTGAGCAGAGAGCCCAATGCAGGATTTGATCCCAGGACCCTGAGATCATGACCTGAGCTGAAGGCAGAGGCTTAACCCACTGAGCCACCCAGGTGCCCCTATATTACTGTAATTTTGAACTGTGTCCACATACCCTTGAAGAACAAGCAAGCAATTGAGTGGCATGTCTTCATGGAGTATAATATCATAAAGAATTCTCATTAAAGTCAATCATAAAGAGGTGTAAATGAGAACTTTATGAACACTTAAAAAGCTTGAAAGATGTGTATTATGTTATTAATATATCCCATCTCCTCCACAGAATGTAACCGTATAGTCCTTTCCGTTAAAACAGAGGAAACAAACATCTTCATTTCTGAATAAACAAACATCATAGATGTTGAAAATATGCTGAAAGACACTGTATATGAAATTAATATTTGGGGTTAAATTCTGATGCATTCTGAGGAAAGTACAAGAAAAAGCTCATGATTAATTGCCCATGAAGGAACACTGCATTACTGAACACAAGGATTTTTCAAACATGGAGGTTTAGGGCACCTGGGGACTCAGTCAGTTAAGCACCTTCCTTCAGTTCAGGTCATGATCTCAGGGTTCTGGGATCCAGCCCCCCACTGGGCTCCCTGCTCAGCAGGGAATTTGCATCTCCCTCTCCTTTTGTCCTTCCCCTCCTACTCATATTCTCTCTCTCTCTGTCTTGAACAAATAAAAATTTTAAACACTATATGGGAATATTATTGTCTAACTCACACACCCATGTTATATCAGGACATTTGATGTAAAAAATTCAAAGATAAATCTCATATAAAACTAATTAGAAAGTGAAAACACACATGACAAAAAGTCACAAGAAGTTCATTGAAGAATCATACAATGATGCAATTATTAAAAAATAAGGTAATAAATGAGAATTTCTTAAAAGTTACAAGTTCAAGTTCTAAATGTGCTAGTTCCCCAATAGCATTTGTTATGTCGGAATTCTAGTAAACAAATAGAGACATTACAGTATTTCACCACTGAGGAATAGAACTCATAGAGCAGAAATTTCTATATGTAAAAAAAAGAAAGAAAAAAAAAAGGAAAAAAGACCATTTGAAGGGAAATAAAGCAGTGCATTTTCTCATTTTAGGGAAGTGCTTTGTTATCTGATGAAGTTACTGAAAATCAATTTTGTAAGACTAAGATTAACGCCTCCATAACATTAGAAAGCATAAACCGGAGAACATTAAAAATCTGTCTCCAGTGTTCTGGGAATTTCCCCACCGAACCCCAGTGTGCATACAACTACCCTGACCTACTTGTCCCATAATGAAAACCAGAATGGACAAAGGCCGTAGCCTTCCCTTCCCCAGGGCCCTCACAACAATAGAAAGCTCTCAGATTAGGGGGGCCCTCCCCCTCAAAGGAGAGTCTCTGGCTCTCCTTATGGATGTGATGGACCATCACTGGAGCTGAAGGAGAATCCCTAGAGAAATCTAAGAAATTGATAATGTCGGAGAGCAGCTGTCCCTCTGGGAGAGAAAGAAAAAAGAAACTGGGCATGTCTCCAAATAATCTTCATTCAAGGAGAGAGATTCAAACCACAGCTTAAGATCTACCTTCCTCCGTCAGACTTGGACCTCCCCTCTGTCATCTGCTTCATTCATTCCCACCTACCTGGATGGAAGCCTCCAGTATCCTTTCTCTTCACATCCCAGAGCTGCTTCTCTTGCTCCAAAAACATGATCAGGTCTGGCTTTGACAGAAGGAGACCTGTTTATGAGGAAAAGGGAAAATGACTATTTGTGCCGATTCTAACTTTCCATGAGTCTTGTGTTCAGTAGAGAAGAGACAACATTGTACAATCCTAGAAAATGGTTTCCCAAAAGCTGTTCCCCAACAGTCCCTTTAGAACACACAGGAGCCAGGGCACATGGTTGACCTAGGGGGATAAGCCTCTTCCTTCGGCTTAAGTCATGATCGCAGGGCCTTGGGATGGAGCTCCACATCAGGCTCTCTGCTTGGGGAGGAGCCTGCTTCCCCCTCCCTCTCTGCCTGCCTCTCTGCCTACTTATCATCTTTCTCTGTCAAATAAGTAAATAAAGTCTTAAAAAAAAAGAACACACAGGAGGAATTTCCAATGTTCACATCCTGACCTACACTTCCAAGTAGTAGACATGATAATAAGAAGGGGAAAATTCAGTTTAAGATGTGAACAGCACCATTCCCTGTCACTAAAGGTTGAGAACTATCACTGATCTACACAAACAACATGTTTCCCTGAGGAAGGAGAAGCTAAGGCTTAGAAGGAAACATCATAAAGATTTTTCTCTTCATTTACAAAGCCCTACTTATTTCCCTTTCTGCCTGGATCTGAATTCTCGTCATTCCAAGAGAAATCTCCAAAAAGACAGAAGGAATAAAACCCTGAGTGGGGTTTGGGAAATCTGGAAGGAGTCTTCCTCACCCAAGAAGAGGAGGTGTCCATAGTTCTCCAACATCACATCCCTGTACAGTTCCCGCTGAGTGTGTGTCAGGCGTCCCCACTTCTCCTCAGAGAATTCTATGGCCACATCCCTGAAGGTCAGCTGTCCCTGTAATAAATATCACAGTCACCAAGTGGCCATTGACACAGTTCGCCATGTTTCCTAAGATCAAAGTTGGAGTTAATGTCACCAGCTAGAACCAGGTCCGACCTTTCCTTCTCCCTGACATGGGTGTGGAGTTAAAGAAAAACCTATGGGGAAGGGGGCTGCCTGGTTGAGAACTTTCACTCCTTTCACTCCCAGAAGTCAACTCTATCAACTACACAGAGATGACAGCCCTCCTTATCCAGCACAAAGTGTTGGGATGGGTGTGGAGGCCAAGAAAAACAAGGCTGAACCCACCTCAGGTCTAGCCGGGTCTAGCCTTGACATAAGTACAGCCATCTTGGCCCCGGCAGCCATCTTAGGCCTCCGTGAGTGGTAAATGACCCCTGGCTCCAGGAAGACTGACCAGAAGTTTTAAAAACACAACACCAAAAACCAATTAGAAATAGGATAGCTTAACAAGGTAATAAGTCATGCCAGGAGTAGGACAGCTTGACGTTGTAATAAATCATGTCAGAAACAGGACAGCTTAACATTGTAGTAAATCACAAGAACATGGGGATGCAATTGTGGCCCAATCACCTACTGCCAAATCCACCCCTACTCTGCCTTTAAAAACTCTGACTGTAATCTGGTTCAGGGTCCGAGTCCCTACTCCTATGTGTTGGGTATACTTGGGCCCAAGCTTAAGCTTGCTGAATAAACCCTCATGTGATTGCATCGGTGCTTGGCTCCTTGGTGGTCTCTCAGATACGAAAACTCGGGCATAACAGTGGGAGAGGAGCCTTTGGTCAAGAAATTCTAGACATGTTTCTGATGTGAAATATTGGGGATATGGAGTGAATGATGAAGAAAGGATTGTTGAGATACCCGTGGTACAAACACTGTGGTCCTAACGCAAGGGGAGAGGAAAGTTGTGAGCAGTGACTGCTTCTCTGATGTCAGGTGGGGAGGGGGTGAGGGATAGCAGGAGGCTCTAAGGAATTTGGAAGCAAGTTTCCAGGACCCTCGGGGCCTCCCATCTGGTGTTTTGATGAGGCCACTTAGTCAGGAGACCCTCCAGATATCTATCAGTGGGCCACAAGCTTGAAGGATGATGGCCAAGCTACATTTGGGGAATAGAGATTAAGGAAGTTTCCAAAGCAATTTTCATAGGTTAAAGAGGAATTACAGGATCCTGGAAGTCTATTGTTACACTAAGGCTGTTTTTTGCATCCAACAAAACGTTAACCTTGGGCCAGTTGTGAATTCCCTGAGGAATGTCCTACTCTGCCTTTCTCAGGTATTTATCAACAGACTGGAAGCTGAAGGAAATTTAATTTTATCCATACCTCTTTTGACTTTGTTCTCCTCAGAAACTACAAGCAAGGGGGACCCAGATAGTTCAGTTGGTTAAGGGTCTGCCTTCAGCTCAGGTCCTGATCCCAGACTCCTGGGGTGGAGCCCTGAGTTGAGCTCCCCTCTCAGTGGGGAAGATGCTTCTCCCTTTTTCCTTTTCATCACTCATGTGCTCTCTCTCTCAGCTGAGAAAACGTTTAAAAGGAGGAATGAAGGAAGGAAGGAAAGAAAGAAAGAAAAAGAGAAAGAATGAACCTACAAGCAAGAGAAACGCAGAAGAAAGAAGTTTACACCTGAAATGCGATAGTTCCTGCATATTCCTCAGTATCCTATGTTCCTTACAAATGACAGGAGGGAAAATAGGAACATGACAGGGGAGGATCTGGCATACAGCACCTGTTAGGTCCCCCCAATAATTGGTCCATGATTAAAGGAGCGAGACTGATAAAAAGCAAAGGTCAAGCAAAGCTTTATTTCACAATAAGCATCAAGAATCAAACCTAACGTTCGGGGCCACACCTCTTACAAACAGGGCGACCCCTCCCTGCCTCACAGACTAACTTTTATAGAGCAAAGGCCATGTGGTTGAACATGGCCACACACAGGTGGTCAATGAGATTTCAATACACAGAGAAAGGTACACAGTCATGCTAGGTCACACACGGGTGGCCAATTGAACTACAATTCACCCCATAGTAGACATTTGAACTAGCCTATCACCTTGGTGCGAACTGGCGCCCAAAGATGAGGCCCACACTCCTTGGTAGCTAGGGACACAGTATTTGTGCCCCACTGATTGGATGTCTCCACCTGACCGGACCAACTCAACCCTGCATTTGGGCTGTTATCTCCACCTGATTGGACTCTCAGACTTGCATTTGGGCTTTGTTACCTGGGACTGGTATCCCGGACTTGCTTTTAAGTAAGTTCCCCTGGGAGGGCAAGGGTCAATTTAAGTTTTACTGCATAAACAATAAAATGGCTGTTCAACCAAGGTGGGGCCACTCTGACTAAATAGGCCCTTACACACCAAGCCAATAAAAGAGGTTCACATCAGCTGAATAGAAACAAATGTCATCACTGCCTAATGTAAATCAAAGGACACATCATCACTGGTGTTTCCACTGGACTGAAAACAGGATTTCAGAATATAAATCTAATTTTGGAAATACAGTAGATATACCTAAACAATTGAATCACTATACGATCTTCAGAAGCTGCTTTTAGGCAAAGAGGCTTGAGCAAAGGAGTGGAGGAAGGGCACCAGTGTCCCCTTGGCTGAGTCCAGACAGGCCCAGCAGGGGACCCACCTCAAAACTACCAAGACCCTAAGGAACCAATGGGCTTCTGACAACCAGGTACAGTGAGCAGAAAGGAGCAAGTCCCAGGTTCCCCATAACTCCTCACCTTCCTTCTCCTGAAAAGCAACCCCCACACACTGCCACTTGCAGACAAGCTCTCCTGTGCCCTCCTGCCTGCTCCTCTCTTAGGTCTTCAGGAAACTTCCACCACCTTTGTGCTGCCTCAGGGAAATTCTGGCAGTGCTGCCAGACGGGCTTCCAGCCAATCATGGACCCACGTCTGGGGCCCCGAGCAACTGACAGAGACACTACACTGAGACAGCACAGTGTCCCTGTGCTAGTAATACCTAGTTTACTCCTTTCTTTTCTTTTAATTTTTAAGATTTATTTTTATTTTCATCTTCTTTAAAGATTCTATTTATAGGGGCACCTGCGTGGCTCAGTGGGCATCAGCCTTCTGCTCAGGCCAAGAGACAAGGTCCTGGGAATGCCTCCTACATTGCAGGGGGTTGGGGGGTGTCCTTGCTCAGCGGGGAGCCTTCTGCCTCTGCCCATAGCACAGCATACTTGTTCTCTCACTCTTTTTCTTACAAATAAATATTTTTTTTTTTTACAAATATTTTATTTATTTCAAAGAGAGCAAGTGAGAGAGCACAAGCAGGCAGAACAGGAGAGGAAGAGGGAGAAGCAGGATCCCTGCCCACCTGGGAGCCCGAAGTGGGGCTGGATCTCAGGTCCCCAGGATCACGACCTGAGCTGGAGGCAGAAAGCAGACTCTTAACCAACGGAACCACCCTCAGTCCCCAAGATTGATTTGTATTTTAGAGGAGATGGGGAAGGGCAAGAGAGAAGGAAAAAGAATGTCAAGGGAACTCCCCTCTGGCCACAGAGCCAGAAGAGGGGATACCAGTCCAGGACCCTGAGATCCTGACCTGAGCTATAACCAACATTCCAAGCTTAGTCAATGAAGACCCGCAGGCACCCTCCTCTAGTGGATTTTAAGCAGAATATTTCTTTCACGTGGTAAAGATGGAGACACAAACATCCCCTTTCTTAGAATGAGAAGTTTCCAAGTTTTTCTAGACTCAGACCCACCGAGCTTATATCTGCATTTCGTTCCTCCCTGGCTGCACACAGCTGATCGAGAATCCAGACAAGCACGAATGAGAAATGATTTCCCTCCCTGATATCCCAGGACCAGACCTCATCAGCCACAGGAATATCGGACTTGACACCTTCCCCTCTGGATCTGCCACCAATGGAATATTGTCACTCCTAGCGGAACTTTAATTCAAAGTGACAACGACTGATGCCCTATCGAAGCCAGGCTGGGGACAGGACAGAAGGCTCTGGGACACAGATAAGCATTCTACAGACCTAACCGTGAGTATCACTTCCGACCAGATCTTAAAAACAGGTGAACGCAGAAGCGAGAAGCACCCGCACTCGAGGCATCCGCATCTGCCGCTTCTAAACGCGAGGGTCTGCGGAGAAACAGGGGACACGGCTCCGCGGGGACACCAGGCTCACCTGAGAACCGGCCATTTCTGCCTTCGCCTCCACCTCTAGATTTCGTCCTCACGAGGGATCTGGGGGGAAATCACAGCTGCATCAGGAGAAAATGCCCTGAAATCCAGCAACGGAGCTCCTTGTCCTCACACCGCTCGCCCGCGGGCAGGACCCGGAGATGCAGAAACGGCCCAACTTCCCAGTCCTTTGCGTCCGGAGCAGCTCAGAAAGCTCCCGTGAGGACACCCATCCCTGCATTTTCCTCACCTGCTTTGTGGGGAGGGAGGGCTCCCCTGCCACCGCCACTCACAACGTCAGCGTCGGCATCGGAACCGCGGGCTGCAGGGACCCGACCCTCCCAGACTCACGGAGCAGAGACCCTGTCACCTCTCCAGGACCAAAGCCGCAAACCCACTCTCAGAAAACCACCAAAAGCCCTCGGGCTCCCCCCGGCCTCCTTGAGAATCACCTGAGCCCTTAATTAACACAACAGTGTTGTTTTCGCCCAAACCAACTGACAGAATCTGAGGGGGAGGCCCGCAGAGGAGATCCTTCCTGAAACTGCACAGGTGACCCTGCTGGGAAGTAACTGGGGAGGTGACCAGGCCGAGCAGGGGAACCAAGGCTGGGGCTGGGAGCAGAGTTCGAGCCCTGCCTTCTCCACCATCAGACTTTCTGGAGACTGGTTCTTTCTCTCTCTGCTACACAGAGGGAGACATCTGACAGACCGAACTTTCCCAAATAAATGCAGATGTCTCTTTCAAGGTAAACACAGGATTTCAGAGCTCTTCCTTTATCTGCCTTTGATTCAAAATACTGGCCAAAAATAATGCTCAGGCCAAACAGACATATTTTGGTGACAAAATATTCCCCTTCAGTAGGTGTTTCTGTTCATAAGGACCTGCCACACAGTTGTCCACACTGCATGTTCTTTTTACCTTCCCATCAGCGATGTACGAGAATTCTAATCTCAGCATTCTCAGGAAAATTGGGTGTTGTCCTTTTTCTTTATTTTAGCCATTCCAGAAAATACTGAGTGGTTTCTCACTGTAAGGTATGCAGTGTTCTTTTTTTTTTTTTTAAAGATTTTACTTACTTATTTGACAGACAGAGATCACAAGTAGGCAGAGAGGCAGGCAGAGAGAGAGAGAGGAGGAAGCAGGCTCCCTGCTGAGCAGAGAGCCCGATGTGGGGCCCAATCCCAGGACCCTGGGATCATGACCTGAGCCGAAGGCAGAGGCTTTAACCCACTGAACCACCCAGGCACCCCAGGTATGCAGTGTTCTTACAACAGCTGTCTTGGTGACTGAAATGAAAACCACTTGAAAAGTATCAGATTGAACAAAGGAAAAAGTAGTGCTTCCGTGAGACTCCATTTCCAAGTAAGTAACCTTTCTCTTCTCCACAGACCTCTTCTCCTCACTTCTCAGCCCTTTGTTTCGGGAACCTGGTTCCACCCCTGACAGCATGATGAACAGGGCTGGCAGCACAGACACAATTTCTCTGGAAATCAGCCATTATCCAGCATCTCCCGACAAACCCCCATTCCCCTTCCCATTCCCTTCCTTCCTGCAGGTTTCACGCCCTGACCTGCTGAGGCCTCCTTGGCTGGCAAAGCAATGAAGCTCCGGCTGCCCTTGATTCCCAGCTCTGTCTGCCCATGCTGTTCTGGGGCTGAAGCATGGAGGTCAGTTCACACAACAGAATGAATGTGAGGAGAGGAAAATTTGTTTTTCCTGTGCTGTTCTCAATTCTTCGGCTGGTCTAAGACATAAAATGATGTAAGACATTTTCAGTAGAGAAAAAATGAAGTTCTTAATAATGGGAACAAGAAAGACATGAGGCTCAAAGACAGGTGATTGAAACTTCTGTGTCATGGTGACTTAAGAAGGAGGAGGTAGGATTTCGAATTTCCAAAGAGGGGATTATATTCAGAGGAGAAAGGAAAGATGAAATATTTATCAAACAATGGTTTGTCCTCCAGGTAGGCAACTCCCCTTCTTCTTCTTCTTCTTCTTCTTCTTCTTCTTCTTCTTCTTCTTCTTCTTTCTTCTTCTTCTTCTTCTTCTTCTTCTTCTTCGTCTTCTTCGTCTTCTTCGTCTTCTTCTTCGTCTTCTTCTTCTTCTTCTTCGTCTTCTTCTTCTTCTTCTTCGTCTTCGTCTTCATCTTCGTCTTTTGCAATTTTATTTTTTCCCAGTGTTCAAACATTGTTTATGCACCACACCCAGTGCTCCAGGCAATACGTGCCCTCCTTAATACCCACCACCAAGCTCACCCAACCCCCCACTCCATCCCCTCCATAATTCTCAGTTTCTTTCTCAAAGTCAACAGTCTCTCATGCTTCATCTCCCCCTCTGATTTCCCCCAACTCACTTGTCCTCTCCTCCTAATATCCTCTGTGTTATTCCTTATGCTCCACAAGTAAGTGAAACCATATGATAATTGACTGTCTCTGCTTCACTTATTTCATTCAGCATAATCACCTCCAGTCCCATCCATGTTGATACAAAAGTTGGGTATACATCCTTTCTGATGGAGGCATAATATTCCATTGTATATATGGACCATATCTTCTTTATCCATTCATCTGTTGAAGGTCATCTTGGCTCTTTGCACACTTTGGTGACTGTGGCCATCACTGCCATGAACATTGGGGTACCGATGACCCTTCTTTTCACTACATCTGTATCATTGGGGTAAATACCCAGGAATGCAATTGCAGGGTCATAGGGTAGCTCTACTTTTAATTTCTCAAGGAATCTCCACACTGTTTTCCAATGTGGCTGCTCCCACCAACAGTGTAAGAGGGTCCCCCTTTCTCCACATCCTCTCCAACACTTCTTTCCTGTCTTATAAATTTTGGCCATTCTAACTGGTGTAAGGTGGTATCTCAATGTGGTTTTGATTGGAATCTCCCTGATGGCTAATGATATTGAACATTTTTTCATGTGTTTGTTATAGGTAGGCAACTGTTTGTGATATAAACTGTTAATCTCTCATATCCATGTAGGAAAGAACGTTAGGGTTTGATACCCATGGCAAGGAAAGAATTCTTGAGATGTCTATGGTACAAAAGGTGATTTTATGAAAGCATGGGAATAGGACCCAGGGGCAGAAAGACCACACTCTGTCATGAGGCGTGGCCCATTATATGCTTTCAAGCTGGAGGGGGTTTGGGAAAGCACAAGTATCTAAGGCATTTTGGAAGCAAGGTATCCAGGACCTTGAGGGGGCTATCAGTTCTTGGGAAAAGGTCATTTATTGCCAACCAAAAATCCTCAGTCATGGGACCCTTCTGATGTTTATCCGTGGGCCATCTGCTTGGAGGATGTTTTTTTTGGTTTTTTTTTGTTTTTTTTTTTTTTAAAGATTTTATTTATTTATTTGACAGAGAGAGATCACAAGTAGGCAGAGAGGCAGGCAGAGAGAGGGAGAGGGGAGCAGGCTCTCTGCTGAGCAGAGAGTCCGATGCGGGACTCGATCCCAGGACCCTGAGATCATGACCTGAGCCGAAGGCAGCGGCTTAACCCACTGAGCCACCCAGGTGCCCCTGCTTGGAGGATGTTTACCAATAGGTAGCTAGGGGATTTGAGAGAAAAGGGAAGTTTCCAAAGGAAACGTTTTATGTTAAAGTAGACTTACAGGATCCTGGTGGGGCTTGGGGAGTTCAGATCAGGATTGTCTTTTCCCATTAGCAACCTATTAACATCATGGCAGTTGAGTCCTTGGAGGAATGTCACTCTACCTGTTTCAAGGATATGTCAATGACCTGTAGGTATAAAGATATTAGTATGTTTTCTTCTGCCTTTGTTTCCCACATCATGATCAGCTCTCTTCCTAATAAAGGTCCTCCATCTAATTGATTCTTGAATATATATATATATACATATATATATATATATCTCAGCATCATAGCAGAAGGCAATAATTTCATTTGTATCATAGCACAAACCTTGAAGACAGGTTTCTAACTTTTTTTTAAAGATTTTATTTCTTTATATGATGGGCAGAGATCACAAGTAGGCACAGAGAGGTAGGCAGAGAGAGAGAGGGAAGCAGGCTCCCCACTGAGCAGAGAGCCTGATGTGGGGCTTGATCCTAGGACCCTGGGATCATGACCTGAGACAAAGGCAGTGGCTTTAACCCACTGAGCCACCCAGGCACCCCAAGACAGGTTTCTAACTTAAATTGAAACCCTCCCTTGGCCTCTTGGGACAACTTAATAGCCTTTAAATTTCTGCGTGCACCTTTCCATGAATGATGGAGTAAACCCTTCTCTCTACATCTATATATCACAAATTGTCTCCAAGAAGGACTGGTAATCCCACCCCCTGGCACAACCACACCTGGGGACACATACACATCCTGCAAGCACCTCTGTAATGTCCATAGGAGGCACAGTGAGCACTCAGGCCATCAAGAACTGTGTGAAACTGTCCTGTTCCCTCCTCCTGATTCACTGTCCTCAAGCTCCTTCAAAAGTCTGAAGGCCTGGTAAATTCCTTGAAGTTGATTTTTGATCATAAGTCTTTCTTCTTTCCAAGTGGCTCGCCTCCTGAATAATGCTGATATTCCATTCCAATCAAAACTCATACCCTATGCATTGGCTTTTCAATGGAATGGCAGCCAGCTTGGGTTTCTGGATAACAAAATTGTTGGATCCTTCAGCACAGTGGTCAGGAAGAACTTCTGTGACGCTTTATGGTGCAACTTAATAAGTTTATTGAAGTAACATGTGGGTGGGACTTGTGCTCAGAAAGAGCTACACTTTTTTTTTTTTTTCTTTGAGAGAGACACCCTCCTGGTGGTGGGTGGTGATGGGCAGAGGAAGAGAGACAAACCAACTTACCACTGGCCAGGGAGCCCACTGCAGGGCTATGTGCTGGGAACCTCACATCATGACCTGAGCCAAAGTGAGACCCTTAACTGACTCACCCCCAGAGCCCCTAAGAGCTATACTTTTAATGTCTGAAGGAGGTGGTTGCATGCTTAGTGCTTAAGGGGGTGGGCTCTTGCAGACAGAAGGAGATTATAAATGATTCCACCAGTTTCTTTTTATTTTTAAAAATATTATTTTTTTCTCCCTTTTCTAATTTTTAAATTTTTAAATTAACAGATAATGTATTATTAGCCCCAGTGATACAGGTCTGTGAATCACCAGGTTTACACACTTCATAGCACATACCTTCCCCAATGTCCAGAACCCCACCCCACTCTCCTGGCATTCCCCTGGCTACCCTCAGTTTGTTTTGTGAGATTAAGAGTCTCTTATGGTTTGTCTCCCTCCCGATCCCATCTTGTTTCATTTATTCTTTTCCTACCCCCCAATAAAAATATTATTCCTTTAAGATTTTATTTATTTGACAGAGACAGGCACAGTGAGAGAGGGAACACAAGCAGCGGCAGTAGGACAGGGAGAAGCAGGCTTCCCTCTGAACATGAAGCCCAATGAAGGGCTCATGACCTGAGCCTAAGGCAGACACTTAATAACTGAGCCACACAGGTACCCCTAGAACGACACCAATTATGGTACTGAGGAAAGGCAGGAAGGTCCCGCACAGTAGGAAGGAGCTTCCCTGAAGGATCACCCAACCACAGTGGATCTTATTACCTTGACTGGGGTTATGTACCTGGGAAACAGGCCTTGGGAGCAACCATAGCACATGCCTTGCTGATCTGGCCTATTCCACTGCCCAGAAGGCTTCTTCATCTCAAGCATCTATTCAACCACATGACATCTTAAAGCTGCCCACATGATTGCATCATCCAATACCTCCTCCATCCCTTGTCACAGATCTAGCCAGGGGAAGTACAGTCATCACTGACATCCAACAGCATTAGTCCTCGGGAAGACACAGGAGGTCGATCAAATCATCACGATAAAACAGGACTTCCCTAGCCAGAGAAACCCACATTTGGCAAAAATGGCTTTTGTTTCCCCATTACATGTATTCATCAGATGACACCAGCAAGAGCTGCCTGTGCCTTTACAGTGACTAAAGGGAGCCTCCTCCTATTCCCTCCCCACACTGTAGAGAGTTCCTCACATTTCCTATTAATAGGTCTTGTCATTCTTTATAAGGGTGGTGCCTTCCTCAAATTTTACTGAGATTCACATCCCACATCATTGTTCTAAATGTCTGAATACCCATTGGTTTCCATCTATGTAATCTCAATGAAGCATTATCTGAGGACACTGTCTCTGTAGCACAGGCAAAAAAGAATGGCTATGGTGCCTATGTAGATGGAAAGAAAAATGAGGGGGAATACAACCAGAGATCTAGGGATAAGTAGGACCTAAAACAAGTAGAAATTATTTTTCTACATCTAAGGAGTCACTTGGGCAAATTGGGCACTTCTCCTTCTTTACATGCTAATTCTTCATCTTAAGTGCTTTCTGTCTCTTCCCTGGGCTACAACATCACTTCCTTTTTTGTTTTTTTAAAGATTTTATTTATTTATTTGACAGAGAGAGATCACAAGTAGGCAGAGAGGCAGGCAGAGAGAGAGAGGAGGAAGCAGGCTCCCCACGGAGCAGAGAGCCCGATGCGGGGCTCGATCCCAGGACCCTGGGATCATGACCTGAGCCGAAGGCAGAGGCTTTAATCCACTGAGCCACCCAGGCGCCCCACAACATCACTTCTATCAGGATAGATTTCTCTTTCTTAAGGGGTATCTATGACACACATAGCATGGTCATAGGCACATGTGTACTTCATAGACACATCAAAAGAACACTCAGTGTAGAACATGGGGCACATGATTTCATTTGGGGCCATGGTGCAGTGCTATAGAGTCCCAAGTCTAAGTGCAGAATATGCCATTCTGACTAAAACAGATTTAGGGAAGACCTACGGGAGGGGGAGGGTTCTCTGAGGGACATGGGAGGGAAAGCATTATAAGAAAGGAGAGATGGTGGGTCATAAGGACAGAGTACAAATGTCCTATCAGATCTTCCAATAACTTGTGAACCTGCAGCGTGAATGCACTACTGAGAAGGGCTCCTGTCAGTGTAAGTCCCCGACAAAACTACTAGCTACACAAAATCGATGCCAAGTAGCAGCATCATGGAGTAAGTGAGCTAAAACACCAACAATATCTCTATGTTACATACCTCGGTAATACACCCACAGTAATATCATCGTATTCACAAAGAGGAGAAAATCATAGCATAGACTAGGGGTAAAACAGTTACATATCTCTGAAACCTTCAGACCACTGGGAAAATGGATTACTAGGTATATTGTTTTACTCCAGTACCAAACAGGTGATTGATTCCATCATTAACCTGCAACCTTCAATGAGAGAGATTAATACTGGAGGTAGGATAACACATCATTCATGACACACCCATATCCATATGTTAAAACACACTAGGTTTTATTAATGAAAATATATTAAGTTCACACATACACTAAGTTATGCATTTCAAATCCAGTCTATCATCACCATTCGAAATACAGAATACACATGTGCAGAAGCATTCACGTGTTGTCGGAAGGATGTCCCTATTTCCAAAAATTTCAGGAATGATGTACATTCCTAAGAAATGTGTGTGTTCAATTGTATGTATTTGTAGGGAAGGGTTAGCTACCCTGCTTCTCATCTGTCAGGATTTCCTCATTTAACCACATCAAGTCATACTACAAATCGATGGTGCTTACAAAGACGCCTCGGTAGTGTACTGCCTGCCACCTCCTTTTTCTTAACGAACAATTAGTAAAACCTTCTATTTCTAATATTGAGGAAGTTCTTTAGTTTAAAACATGGAGTAGTATGTGTTCTGAACACCTACTTCATGGTAACTTATATCAATGTTTTAACCATAAGCATCTACACAGAGATTTTCCTCATATGTTGTATATTATACGGTCCTACATCTTCCATAGAAAATTAAGCACGCGTGCATCCACTTAATGTAGCAGGGCATCTGGTATCTTTGATGGAGCAACAACCAGCCACATGCTCTTCCATATTCAGTAGGAGTAAAGGGATTCTCAGGAGAGATTTCAGAGTAAAATACATGAATATTGTTAGTCACAAAAGTCACATAGGGTCAATGTAAAACATAAAAATATTGAAATCCCTTACACATATGTAAAAGCCCATTCACTAAATCTGTTGAAGCAGAATACCATATACACGTTCTAAATGTTTGAATTTTCCTTATAATCACTATTTTCATACAGAATAGAGTGAATAAAGTGTGGTGAGCCCTGTGCCTGAAAGGGGTTAATCTGATTGAGCAAAAGGCTCTCAGGTCACCAACCTGATTGAGCAAAGGCTCTCAGAGCCCCTTCAGCCAGGACACCGCATCAGGTGTACAGTCTATAAACGGCTGCCTGCATCTTTTCCCCATTGGCAGAGGAACAAGGTCTGCGGTTTGGCATTGCCAGCAACATGACTGTGTTTATCTTACAGTAACACAGCCGTGTTTATCCTATGCAACCTTGAACTAGGACGCTCTGGCTTTTATTAACACAAGCTCAGCAGCCCAGAAATGGTAGTCAAGGTCAAGTCACACTGCTGTGATTAAGTAAGCTTACAAAAAGATGAACTAATAAATGCTATGTGGCACTCTGTGGATAATCATCCTGGTGTCCCTCTCGTCTTCTTTAGCATTCCCTTGCCCCTCGGCCCTGACACCATTGCCGCGCTGGCTGCAACAATAGAGTATTCCTTTTACTTGATTTATGTAACATTTATTGGAATTTAATGTCCAATTAGTCTTCTAAATATTTATGCCATTCAAGTTACTTTCCTGAATGCACTCTCTCGTGCATAATATCCAGTGTATATTAAAATGAACGTCTACCCACATTACGTTACACGGGTTTGAAGCTCATATGCGTTTTCTGGGACTGAGTAAGGATTGAATTCCAAAAAAGGGTTGTCCATTTTCTTTACGTTTTACAGTTTTGCTCCTATGTGGTAACTAGGATGTTAAGTAAGTTGGGAGTTCCTTTGAGAGGTCAGACACATGCTCTCTCTGTGTACACTTTCCTATGGGGGCACCTGGGTGGCTCAGTGGGTTAAAGCCTCTGCCTTCGGCTCAGGTCATGATCCCAGGGCCCTGGGATCGAGCCCCACATCGGGCTCTCTGCTCCGTGGAGAACCTGCTTCCTCCTCTCTCTCTGCCTATTTGTGATCTCTGTCTGTAAATAAATAAATGAAATCTTAAAAAAAAAAAGAAAAAAAGAAAAAAATGTAAGTGTCATTTCCTCTAGGGATTATCTTATTGATATTTAGGCTTGATGACTGACTGATCATGGTCCCTGGTTTATTACATCTGAATGGTTTTTTTTCCCTCGTGAATTCTCTGATGATCACCAACACTGGAGGACTGGTTACAAGCTTTCCCACATTCATTATATTTATGAGGACTGTCTCCCAAACGGTGACCATTATGTATACTGAGGTTAGAGTTTGGATGAAAGACTTCCCCACATTTATCACATTCATAATGGTTCTCTGCAAACCTAGCCCTGACACATCTGTGAACACTGGAGCTCTGGTTCAATGTTTTCTCAGATTCAGTGCACTGAGCAAGTCTGTCTCCAGTGAGAAGCCTCTGGTCATTCTGGATGGTTGACTCCTCAGTGAAGCCCCTCTCGAATGGATCCCACTGAGTACTTTGTTCTTCATTTCTCAATCTCTGATGATCAGAAACATCTGTCTGAAAGGTCAGGCCAATCCTATCTTCCAAATGGCTCAAATCATTATTCTCAGCATGGACTAGGTTACTTTCCACATGTGCCAAATGGTCTGTCCACAAATAGCTATGTTTGAATATCTGATTGGAGCTTGTGCTCACAGAAACCAGAAACACATGGCTCTGCAGAAACAGTTGACTTAAAAAGCGAGGTTTTCCACAGCAGTTTATATCGTTCACCATTTGGGGCAGTTAGATTCTCATTAAGGGCAATTGCCTTGGTTTGGGTGTATCGTCCAGGATTTCTCTGATGCCCTTCACTCTCCCCATCATTGCCCCAGTCTGTGCATAAGTGTAAAATCTCAACAGCATTATGTTTGTATCTGTGCATTGGTCCATTCTGGAAAGACCTTTCTATGCTGCACTTTAGGGGGAAACGCTGCATGTCAGATGAAGATATAGCTGAAAGATTTCAAATAAAATCATTGTACTTACTACATTCAGAAGAATATACCCTTGAATGCTAATCTAGAAGCATCAAGTCAATCAGACAATGTCAGAAAGATGGCTGAGAAGGACTCATCAGGACTTCATTTCTCCGTGGAAACGTAACATGGCAAACAACATACTGACCATATATCCTAATACATAATTCTGCGGTATGGTCACACATATTTGCTGTCTCAAAAATCAATTTCCTTTATCTCTAACCATCAGGAAAGGGGTTACATGAGTGCAAAATTAGCAGAATGATGGAAACTGAAACAGAAAACTGAAATGAGCCAAACAGAGTACCAAAAAAATGGGAATATATCAACCATAGGAAGAGCTGTTTGTCAGAAAAGATCAACATCATTGACAACCCATGAACTAAATTAAGAATAATAGAGATAAGACCGACTAAAATGAGAGGTGAAGACATAAAAGTAGATACAGTATAAATGACCGTAGGAATAAAAGTACTTATAAAGGCAACAATGGGTAATCAGTGCCCACGAATTCATATGAAAAGATGAGTATGAATTTCAAAAGAAATTCAAATTGGTTATACAACCAATTTAGACTCCATCATTCAAAAAAATAAATAAATAACTGATCTATAAGCACAAAGCAGAATGAAGGATGAATAAAAGAAAAAACTCCCAATAAACAAAAATTGTGTGCCAGATGAATTCGGTTTATATACAGACAGACACTGAAGGAGAAAGGACTGCAAATCTCCTCAAACATTTCCAAGGAGTGATGATCAGGGAAACTAGCAGAACACTCTGTCTGTGGCACCAGCATTACCAGCTCATGCAAGGCAGATGAAGACACTAGACATGATGAAGTTTACAAACTACTGCCTGTGATGAATAATCACTCAAAGCCCACAATAAATAGCCATCTGAATCAACAGCACACTTTCCCTTTTTGCAAGATCATCAAGTAGGAAACGGTCCAGGAATTAAGGGCGCTCCAACATACAGAAAACCATAACTTGAAGACTCCACATTAACAGAATGAAGATCAAAAATGACATGATCATATTAAGGGAGACAGAATATAAATATGGGCACAGCAGACAACATGTCACATTAAAAACACTCAACGGAGAGAGAGAAGGAAACCCCTCAACCTAATGAATGCCATAGATGTGTGAAAAGCTGAAATCTAACCTATTCAATAGGGAAAGTCTGCAAGCTTCTCCTCTATGATTCTCAGCGGGTCTGACAGGAATCTGGCATCGAGTACTCGGGTACTGCAAGATAAAAAATGGCCACTCGGCGTACTTTATCAGGCAAAACTCTTTTCCACAGATGTAGAAATGAAGACATTCCCAAGTAAAAACGCTCTGTTTACCAGTAGACCTGTCCTCTGAGACACATAAAAGGAGCATGCTCTCGATGAAATGAAAAGGATTCTACACAGAAACTGCAAACTGCAACCACACGAGGACACAAAGTTGTCTTCTAAACATAAATATTTAGATAATTACACAAACCTGTAGTGTTGTAAGTGCTGTAATTAGGTATCCCTGACGTTTATTTCTGCTACAGAATTTTGTTTGTAAAAAAGTATAAAAATCTTTGATGTGGGTAATAAGGCATGCGACCTAAAGACTGAATCTGTGATATCGGTAACAAAGTGGGTGCAGGGGTGGAGAAGGGATGAAGAGTTTTGTGTGCAATCGACAGTATGAGATTTAAAATCCCTGTTTTACCTCTAAGTTGTTTTAAGCAATCTGTAAGGTAACCACAATGAAAATACTCACAGAAGACACAAAAGTTAATGAGGAAGGTACCAAGGCATATCATGGTATAATACTACAATTAAAGATAAAATATATCTTTCTTATTTAATAACAAAACACGGTACAGAGCTATAAAATGTTTCAAAATTACTTTCAATTCCAGAAAGCCTTTTCTCTCATGGAGAGAGAATCAAAATTCGCCCACAAATACCTGATGAAATTAATTCTGTGTTGATGACAACTCATCTAGACATAGTGCAACATTCACTGACCACTCACCAAAGAGAGAAATTAAACAGTAGGAATCACAGAGTATGTATGTATGATATCCAAATACATAAAAATATACACATAACTTTATTGACAAAAAGCATAAAGCTCACTCATTTTTTGAGTTAGGTAATGACTGGGGCTTTATTAAAGGCTTCAAGATTTGAGTTCTAAATACTCTAGTTCCCCAATAGCACTATTTATGTGGGAAGGCTAGGAAACAAAAGAGGCATTACATTGTACCACCACTGAGGAATAGAACACAGAGAGTGGAAGTTTCTGTATTAGTTAATATTTTATTTTATTTAAAGATTTCATTTATT
Source organism: Martes martes (assembly GCF_963455335.1). Lineage (NCBI taxonomy): Eukaryota > Metazoa > Chordata > Mammalia > Carnivora > Mustelidae > Martes > Martes martes. The sequence goes on along the minus strand of NC_137905.1, from coordinate 54,971,890 downwards.
TATTTATTTGTCAGAAAGAGAGAATGCACAAGCAGGCAGAGTGGCAGGGAGAGGCAGACAGAGAAACAGGCTCCCCGCTGAGCGAGGAGCCTGATGCGGGACTCGATCGCAGGACCCTGGGATCATGACCTGAGCCAAAGGCAGTGGCTTAACCCGCTGAACCACCCAGGCACCCCTGTATTAGTTAATATTGTAAAAAAAGAACTTTTGAAGGGAAATAAAACTACACACTGTCCATTTTTGGAAGGTGCTTTGTTATCTGATGAAGTTCCTGAGTCTCAGTTTTTTTTGTTAATTTATTAATATGACAGAGAGAGACACAGTGAGAGAGGGAACACAAGCAGGGGGAGTGGGAGAGGGAGAATCAGGATCCTGCCCAGCAGGGACCCGATGAGGGGCCCGATCCCAGGACTCTGGATCATGACCAAAGCTGAAGGCAAATGTCCAACCATCTGACCCATCTGGAGAAGCTCTCAGTTTAGGGGGCTCTCTCCCTCCAAGCAGAGTCTCCTGACCCTCCTGGTGGACATGACAGACCATCATTGGAGATGATGTCTCTAGGAGAATCCTAGAGAAATCTAAGAGCTTGATAATGTTGGAGAGCAGATGTCCCTCTAGGAGAGAGAGAAAAAAGAAACTGGGCATGTCTCCAACTAATCTTCATTCAAGGAGAGAGATTCAAACCACAGCTTAAGATCTACCTTCCTCGATCAGACTTGGAACTCCCCTCTGTCATCTGCCTCATTCATTCCCACCTACCAGGATGGAAGCCTTTGGTTTCATTTCTCTTCACATCCCAGAGCTGATTCTCTTGCTCCAAAAACATAATCTGGTCTGGCTTTGACACAGTGAGACCCATTTATGAGGAAAAAGGAAAAGTGTCTATTGCTGCAGATTCTAACTTCCCATCAGGCTTGTGTTCAGCAGAGAAGAAGGGACACTGTAGAATTCTAGGAAATGGTTTCCCAAAAGCTGTTGCCCAGCAGTCCCTTTAGAACACACAAGAGGCATTTCTAGTGTTCACATCCTGACCTCCACTTCCAAGTAGTAGACATGGTAATAAGCAGGGGAAATTTCAGTTTAAGATGTGAGCAGCACCATTCTGTGTCACTAGGTGTTGAGAACTGCCACTAATCTACAACAGGGATGATGTTACCTTGAGGAAGGAGAAGCCAAGGCTGAAAAGAAACATCATGAAGATTTTTCTCTCCATCTACAAATCCCTACTTATTTCCCTTTCTGTTTGGATCTGAATTCCAGTCATTCAGAGAGAAATCTCCCAAGAGGCATTCTTCACAGAAAGGAACAAAACCCTCAGTCGGGTTTGGGAAATCTGGAAGGAGACTTCCTCACCCAAGAAGAGGAGGTGTCCGTAGTTCTCCAACATCACATCCCTGTACAGTTTCCGCTGAGTGTGGGTCAGGTGTCCCCACTCCTCCTGAGAGAATTCCCTGAATGTCAGCAGTTCCTGAAATAAATACCACAGTCATCAAGTGGCCATTGACAGAGTTCACGATGGTCCCTAAGATGGAAGAGGAAGTTAGTGTCACCACGTAGAACCAGACCTTACCTTTCCTTCTCCCTGACATGTGGAGTAAAAGAAAAGCCTACCAGGCAGAGGGCTGCTAGTTGAGAATTTTCACTCCTTTCATTCCCAGAAGTCAACTCTATCAACTACACAGAAGTCACGGCCCTCTTTGTCCACTGCAAACTGTTGGCATGCAGGAGAGGAGCCAATGGTCAAGAAAGAATTCTTGACATGTTTCTGATGTGAAATCTTGGGGCATGGGAGTAGGTGATGAAGAAACAATTACGGAGATGTCTTCGGTGCAAAAGCTGTGGTCTTCCTGATGATGCACAGGCCCCACGGGTCAGAGGCGCTGCACTGGGGTGTGAGCAGGAAGTCAGTCTGCACTAAAATGGTGAGTGGCTCAGGAGCGCAGTCATCACTGAGGGAGCTGAAAGCAAGGTTCCGAGGACCCTGAGGGCCCGGCTGGTGTGATGATGAGATCACTTACTACTGTTGAGTGAAACCTGGAACCGAAGACCCTGCAGATCTGTATGAGTGGGGGACATGCATGGAGGATGATGGCCAACATGCATTTGGGGAGAAGAGATAAAGAAAAGTGATCTCGGTGCCAAGGCACACCCAAGGACACACTATCACTGGTATTTTTTTTGTGGTCTGAAAACAGGAATTCAGAATATGAATCTCATGAAAACAGAGGATATATATACAGTTCAGTCACCTACAGTCTCTGTAGGGGCTGCTTTGAGGCAAGCGGGCTTGAGCAAAGGCATGGAGAACAGGCCTCAGTGACCCCCTTGCTGAACTGAGACAGGCCCATCAGGGGCCTCACCTCAAAGGAGCCACAGGTCCGAACTAACCAATGAACTACTGACAACCAGGGACAGTGCCCAGAAGAGGGAAACTTCCCTGAGCCCCCTAACTCCTCACCTTCCCGTACTAAAAAGAGCCCCCACCGCACCCACTGCTCCTTGCACACAGTCTCTCTCTCCTCTGCCGCCTGCCTCCTGCCTCCCGCAATATATTCCGTGAACTGCAAAGACTGTGGTTCTGCCTCAGGTGAACTCTTCCGTCCCACGTGACTTCCTCCACCCAATCATGGACCCGCGTTCGGGGCCCCCACCTGACCGGCAGAGACACCACATTTAGACAACAGAGTCTCCAGGTCCCCTACGAGGCAGTAGAATCTTAATTACAGATTCATTTACACTTTAGTGCAAGGGCCAGGGAGAGGGACAGAATCTCAAGCCGGTTTCCAGCTGAGCCTGCAGCCAAAGGAAGAGCTCGTCCTGGGACCCTGAGATCAGGGCCCAAGGGGAAATCGACAGTCTTGAGGCTTAACTGACTGAGCCCCCAGGTTCCCCTCTAGTGTATTTTAACTAGTGTGTTTTACATAAAATACCTACTGTAAGGGTCTATTTAGCCAGAGCACTTCCATCTCAGTTAAACAGTGATTTTGTTGTTTATGCAGTAAAACTTAAACTGACCCTGCCCCCCCTCCTCAGGGGAGCTTACTTAAAAGCAAGTTCAGGAAACCAGTAAAATATGGTCGACCAGTCCCTGGTAACAGAGCCCAAATACAAGGGCGGGTCAGGTCAGGTGGAGATAACAGAGCCCGAATTCCAGGATGAGTCTGGCCAGGTGGAGACATCCAATCAGTGGGGGTACATACTGTCTCCCTAGCTACCAAGGAGTGTGGGCCTTGCCTTTTGGACACCTTTTTGGGCACCAATTCTGACCAAGGTGATAGGCTAGTTCAAATGTCTATGATAGGGTAAATTGAAATTCCATTGGCCACCCGTGTGTGACCTAGCATGACTATGCAACTTTCTCTGTGTGTTACAATCTCACTGGCCACCTGTGTGTGGCCAGGTTCAACCACATGGCTTTTGCTCTATAAAAGTTAGTCTGTGAGGCTGGGCAGGGTCGCTCTCTCTGTAAGAGGCAGCCCTGACCGGTCGGTTTGATTCTCGATGCTTGGCACAAAATAAAGCTTTGCTTGACCTTTGCTTTGTATCAGTCTCACTCCTTTGATCACGGACCTATCATTGGGGGACCTATCACCTACTTCACGTTCTAAAGAGCAAGTCTCAAGAACCCCCTTTCCCACATTTTCTCTCAGAGAACATCTGGAGTTATTCTGGACCCAAATCAATCGAGTTTGTTTCTCAATTTTCTGAGCCCTGGGCTACACAGCGCTGAGCAAGCACGTGGGACCTAAAGGAGAAAGGTTTTTCCCTCACTAACAGCCCTGGACCAGACCTCAGCAGCAGCAGAATCAAAGACTCAAGGCTTCCCCCTGTGCGTCTGTCACTCAGAAACTATTTTCAATGCTTGCAGGACTTTAACTCCCAGTGACAGCTTCTGCTGTCCTATTGTAAGGCAGGTTGGAGACATGGGAGAGAAGGATCTGGTATACAAAGGAGAAGGGTTCTGAAGACCTGGCCTTGAGTATCATTTCTGGAAAGATCTTCAAAATAGGTGAAAACAGAAGGGAGAAACATCAGAACTACAGGAACCAACATTTGCAATTTCTAAAAGTGAGGAATTTCAGGAGGAAAATATGACATGGCCTCTCCTGGGACACCAGGCTTACCTGGGAACTGGTCATTTTTTCTTTCATCTCATCCTCTAGATTTCTTTCTCACAAGATATCTGCGGAGAAATCACAGCAGCATCAGGAGAAAACGCCCTTCAGGCCACCAACAGAGCCTGTGCACCTGGAAACTGTTCTGGGACCTGGCTAGATCCTGCAGAAGAACCGAGCGGCCCTGGGAGACCGTGGGGATCAGAGTTTATTTAACACCAGCGGACTCCAAGGAGGGTGACCGTTCTCCCAGGGTCTGAGCCCTGGGCACAAACAAAGGGGGGAGTTTATACACTTTTACTTCCGCATCTGTGCCACTCTTGTGGCCTTGGACGGCGGGAAAGGGGGGAAAATCCGGAATGGGCCTGGGGCCGAGACAGGGATTCCCTGCTGGACGGGTCAGCCTCCCGAGAACACAGATTTCTCTTACCAAAACTGCTTCCCTGGACGCAGGACACTGAAGCACAGCACAGGCCCAAATTCCTACTCCATTGTGTCAGGAGCTATTCAAATAAGCTCCTACTGCCAGACTAATCTTTGAATTTTCCTTCTCAGCTTTCAGGGGGCTCCCCTCCCACAGAATGCCCACAAATTGAGCTTCAGCATAGGGACCGTGCGCTGCATGGACCTGACCCTCCCACACTCACGCAGCAGAGACCACCTTACCTCTCCGTGAGCCAAACTCTGCTCTCCACTCCCATAAAACCACCAGAAGCCCTCGTGCTTACCTCTGGCCCACTGAGGATCTCCTGCCACGCTTAGTAACACAACAGTGTTGTTTCCACCAAATGGATGGGTAGAATCTGAGGGGGAGGAGCAGCAGATAAGAACCTTCTTGAACCTGCACAGGTGATGCTATTGGGAAGCATCTGGGGAGGAGAGCCCGAAAAGAAGGGAAACCAAGGCTGTGGTTGTGACCACATTTAGATCCACGTCTTCTCCACTGATCAGAGTTTCTGGAGACTGACACTTTCTCCCTCTTTCCGCTACGTGGGGGGAGACACCCTTAAAATGAAGTTTTCCCTTATCAATGCAAAGTCTCTCACAAAGGGAAACCTGGGTTTCAGAGCTTTTCTTTTACCCTTTCTTTAAAATACCAGCCTAATATAGTCTGTAGGCCAGAGATGTATTTTAGGGACACAAAATGCTCCCCTTCATTAGGTAAATGTTTATTTTCATATGTAACTCCAAAATAGTATTCCAAACTGAATGTACTTTTACCATACCATCAGCAATATAGGAGAAGTCAGATTCCTCAACATTCTCCATGAAATCTGATCTTTTAGCCTTTTTTGTTATTTTACCCATTCTAGAAAATACCGAATAGTTTCTCACTGGAACGTATGAAGTGGTCTTCCCACAGCTGTCCTGGTGACTGAAATGGAAACCACTTCAGAGCATCAAGCTGAACAGAAATGAAAATGGCTGCATTAATGCCTCAGGGAGACTCCATTTCAAACTAAATGACACTCTGCCTCTCCCCTCCAAACCTCCCCTCTGCAAACACCTCCCCTCTCCCCTTCTCAGCCCTTCTTTGTTTCAGGAACCCGGTTCCACGCTGACAACACAGTGAACAGGGCGGGCAGCACAGACACAATTGCGGCGGAAACTGGTGAGACTCTCTATTTCCCCACAAACCCCAGCCCCTTCCTCCGGGGGCGCTGCAGGTTTGCCGGCCCGACCTGCTGAGGCCTCCTTTGCCGGCAAAGCGATGGGGCTGCTGTTCCTCTTGATCCCCAGCTCCGGGTTCACATTGGATTTGGGGGCTGAAGCGTGGAGGTCGGGCCATACAGCAGAAGTGAATTTAGGAGAGGAAAACTTGGTTTTCTTGCTCCATTCTGAGTTCTTTGGCCTGTTAATAATTAAAATGATGTAAGACAGTTTAAGGAGACTAAAAAAAAAAATCAATCTTGATTATGGGAAACTGAAGGACATGAGGCTCAAAGACAGGTGACTGGAACTTCTGTGCCACTGTGACAGGAGGAGGAGGGAGGGATCTAGAATTTCAAACAGGGGACATATATTTGCAGGAAATAGGAAATGCATGTCCAACAATGGTTGGCCAATCCTTTGGGGCAACTTTTCATGATCTAAAAAGTTAATGTCTGGCTTCATCTCTCTTCCCAATAGATGAGGCAGAAAAGGCACTAGGGTTCCAATACTGATGGCCAATAAAGAATTCTTGAGAGGCCTTTGGTGTGAACATGTGGTTTTATTAAAGCTGGAGGACAGGACCTGTGGGCAGAAAGAGTTGCCCTGGGATCATGAGAAGTGACCTATTATACACTTTCATGTTCTGAGGAGGGTAGGGATAGCTTAAGCCTCCCAGATATTTTGGAAACAAGGTTTCCAAAACCTTGAGGGAGCTAGATGTTGTTAGGAAAGGTCATTTATTACTGCTTAGTAAAATCTCAGGCATGAGACCCTTCAGATGTATACGGGTGGGTCATAAGTTTGGAGGATGATTGCCACATGTATTTTGTGGGGTAGAGAAAAAGGACGATTCCAAAGCAGTTTTTATATGTTGAAGGAGATTTATAGGATCCTGGGGGTTGGGCTAAGATTGCCTATTGCCCTTGGCAACATGTTAAGCTGGGAGGAAGTTGGATCCCTGGAGGGAGGGCGACTCTGCCTGTATCAAGGACTTGTCAGTGGGTTGTAATTGTGAGGAAATATAATAATCTTTCTTCACCTTTATTTCTCATACCATCCCCCCCACTGAACAGTTTCTACCCTTAAATCTTGAAGGTTGCTCAGAGTGTAAGTTCTCATCTTTTGTAACTTCTACCTGCTGAATAGATACATAGTGATGTCCCTACCTCTGGGTCAACATTGGTCATTTGGGGCTTATGCAGACATGACTTATGAAGCAGAAGCAGCTGAATCCAAGGGAGACTGTGTGTGTGGACATCCTGGGTGGAAAGGATCATCTGTGGGCTTGAAGTCATGGCAGGTAAGGCATCTCAGCACCAAGTGGGGAGACTTGGGACAAAATGACAACACAAAAAGAACCCTAAATAAGAGTCCTCTGATAGTTGACCAAATCTCCTGGACTCTAGGAGTTTCACTAAGCATTGAAGGAAGGAGAGCGATTGTTACATGCCAAGCTGAGTGTCCATGTCTGTTAGAAACCCAGAAATACTTTCGTGGTCATCTAGAGGGTGTGCACAGCATTTTGTTTTCAGGATAGCACATGTTCTGCCTCGTGCAGCTGTTACAACATCTAATGCCTTTCTAGTCAGTAAAACTGCTTCATGCATTCGTGTTACTTAAGTATTTAGTAGAGAAATGCTATTCTGAGAGTCATTCTGGCTTTGATCATGTACTTAAGAGCTTTCCTGTGTCAAACAACCACCTCCAGTCCCAAAGAGGAAAAAAAAAAATTAAGTGGTCCTACCAATGAGACACAGAATGCGTCCACCAGTTTTAACTTTGTAAGGTTAGGGACACCTGGGTGGCTCTGTTGTTAAGCATCTGCCTTCAGCTTGAGTCATGATCTCAGGGTCCTGAGATGGAGCCCCACGTCAGAGAGAGGCCCCTCTCCCACTCCCCCTGCTTGTGCGCTCTCTGTCAAATAAATAAATTAATTAAGGAAACAAGAATAAAAATACACTTAGAAGGTGGGCTGGTAGGTCATGGTGTTAATCATGCATCTGTGTATCCAGGCAAAACCCAGAGCACAGTGGCCCCTCCAGCCTGAGGGAAGCCATGGACACAAATTAGAGCCACATAGCCACTGGGTCCCCCTAGCAGACAGCCATCTAATTTGGGGCCTCCTTTTGATGAGGGAGCAGAAGGCTGGCTGAGGACAAAGCAAAAGCTGGCACCTTACACCACGCCCCCTTGGTGACACCTGTGACATCCCTCAGGCACTCCTGGCTGCCCTAAAAGAAAAACAAGTAGTTAACTTGCAGAGATCACAATCCTGCAAGACAGGAGTCTCCCTCGGTCTACAAATGTCCTAGTGATTTACAACAAAGAAGCTATCTTATCAACAGCCTAACTTCCAGAGCCCAGTAACTCAGCTCCTAAAGCCCTAACTTCGCCCTCCCCTCCATAAAACTGAAGGAGGCTGAGGTGGAAGGAAATGTAAATAAAGTTGAATTTCTTCTAAAGCTAAAGCTCATTGACAAGGATGTGTGATAGGAGGAATGTGACATTCCACCAGGAAACTCCCAACTGTCTTCACGTTAGTGCCTCATTAGAGGGAAAAACAGCCGTGGCTTGACAATAACCGGGACTTCAGTATCCTGACAGTCTTCTTTACCTTGACAGCCCTTCTGAACACCCCCTTTGTCCTCACCTACCCAACTTAATCAGCCACTCCTCAGGATATCAGGGCAGCAGCTCTTCCTGCCCAAGGGTCCTGCCCCCATGCTTTAATAAACCACGATTTTGTACCAAATATGTCTCAAGAATTCTTTCTTGGTCATCAGCTCTGGACCTCACCCCACTGAACCTCACCTATGTTCTAAAACTTCATCACTTTAACTGCAGTCAAGGTATCAAGGGCTCTTCAGTTTTGGGGGGTCATCTTTTGAATTTGTTTCATAAAAGACAGTCTGTCACTTTGTAGGTACCAGGAGAGTCCAAATCTAGGGACAAATTTTCGTAGCAAAGTTGGTTTTTTGTTTTGTTTGTTTGTTTGTTTGTTTTCCTTACCTCCGTGGGCTTTCTACACAAATCAGCAGCCTGGTGTAAACCCAGTATTACCTTCCACTGCTTATTTTTGTGTATAAAGATCTTTTCCTTCATTGTCAGCAAGACAGTCCTGTGCATTTTTGAATATCCTTGTTCCTGGGCTATGTGAATTTCTCGGTCTGAATAGACTGGTCTTATGGACTTTATTGGAGTTCAGACTGGTACAAGACTTCGTATTTGTTTATTCTGTGCTGCCTGCTTGTCTGCATGGTCTACCAAACTGTTTCCTTTAGATTCTAAGGTAATGTCCTTTGGATGTCCTTTGGAGTGAATTACAGCTACCTCCCTGGGTATGTGTATAGCCTTAAGAAGAGTAGCAATTTCAGCCCATATTTGATTGGGGATTTATGGCTTGATCATAATCCCTTCTTCTTCCAAATTGCTCCAAGAGCATGCAGGACTAGGAAAGCATATTTGGAGTCAGTATAAATATTAATTTTTAAGGCTTGGCCAATTGCAAAGCACAAGTGAGTACTAGAGCACACCCAGTTTTCTTGCTCCCTTTTCCATGAAACTGTTGCCACCAGTAAACTAACTGCTGTCTCAAATTTTGAGAGGGGAATTTTCTAAATCTCATTGACTAGAATAACAAGATCAGTAATCTCTAGACAGTTATGCTCTGTAGAATTATGATGGTCAGGGTCAGGCATTAGAGTAGCTAAGTTTAAAGCTTGATAGGTTTTAAATATATGTCAGGCATATCTATAAGCACAGCCCAGTATTTAATAAGTTGGCCTCCCAGCACCTATGGGTGGCTTTTGGTCTCTAAGACACTCTGAACCTGATGTGAAGTCATTCCAGTCAGGCACTGTCCCACTGGGAGTTTTGAGGCTCCTTTTACCAGGAGGGATGTTTATGGTTGACTAAAGCCTCTACTTGTAGTGTTACATCAATATGATGTGGGAAACAGAGGCAGAAGAAAAATTATTAAATTTCCTTATCTACTGACAAACCCTTAAAACAGGCAGAGTGACATTCCTCTAGGGACTCAACTACCCCCACCTTAAGGCTTTGCTAACAATCCTAGCCTGAATGACGCTTTCCCCCAACCAGGATCCTGGAAGTCTACTTTAACAATTCCTTTGGAAACTATCTCTAAACCTTCCAAGATAGTGTTGACGGTCATTCCCAAGCATATGAACCACAGATATATATCTAAAGGGTCTCACGAAAAGCTTTTTTTTTTTTTTTAATTTATTTATTTGACACAGAGAGAGACATCACAAGTAGGCAGAGAGGCAGAGACAGAGGAGGAAGCAGGCTCCCCACTGAGCAGAGAGCCCAATGCGGGGCTCGATCTCCGGACTCCGAGATCATGACCCGAGCCAAAGGCAGAGGCCCAACCCACTGAGACACCCAGGCGCCTCTCACAAAAAGCTTTTATTACTGGTAATAAATAACCTTTTTCCCAACAATTGCTAGCCCCTCAAGGTCCTGAAAACCTTGCTTCCAAAATTTCTTAGAGACTTATGTCATCCCTAACCACCCCCCTCAACTTGCAAGCATATAATGGACCACTCCTCACAACCCCAGGGCAGCAGCTCTTTCTGCCCATGGGTCCTGCCCCTGTGCTTTAATAAACCACCATTTTGCACCAAAGATGTCTCAAGAATTCTTTCTTGTCCATCAGCTCCGAACTCTACATCATTGAACCTTATCTATATTCTAAGACTTCATCAAATAGAAACAGCTCCTACGACAAATATTACTAAGGAACAAAGAAAGCATCAAAAACCCTCTTTGAGGTCTAGTCTTAAGAATATCCTAATTAGGGCGCCTGGTGGCTCGGTTGGTTGAGCAACTGCCTTGGGCTCAGGTCATGATCCTGGGACCATGGATCCATGGATCCCAGGATCATGACCTGCTGCCTGCTTAGGAGGGAATCTGCTTCTCCCACTGACCTCTCTCCTCTCAAATAAATATTCTCTCTGTCTCAAATAAATAAATAAAATCTTTAAAAAATATATCCTAATTACACAGAATACATTAACAAGTGGGAGACAACTTGTCTCAAGAGGTAAGGGTATTCCAAAGTGCATCATCTAATTGAATCATAGAGAAAGTGGGTTATCCATTATCTCCACAAGTCCTAGTTAATCCCATGGAGTAGGGTATACTCCAGTTTTTAAGGAGCGATTTTGTCCTTCTGAGCCTCACAGTGTTGGTCCAAGTCCTAGCTCAGGTATGCAATTCTGGGGGAATCTATCCCATTTTTCAGCTGTTCAAATCATCATACGCTCATGGGGTTATTATTCCCACAGAACAACAAGCAAGGAGGCTCTCTATACACAAACTAGTGTGGCAATCTCTCTGACGTTTACCTCAGGTTGTTTAGCTTAGGCAAACAACATTCAAAGATAATCAGAACTAGGATTTAACATCTCAAAGATGTGTTACTGAAACATAATTTCTCTTGAACATCACCCTTATTCCCAGAGATAGGCAAATCAAGATGAATTCGTTTTCAGAACCGGTCCAATTTTCACAAACTTGGCCTACATAAGCTCAGCAAGAATAATGACTGATCATACAGATCTTTTAGAATCTGCTTTGCTGGAACTTCTTAGAAGGAATCTCTAGGGTGAACTCTTAGTAGCCTCTCCAGACCAGAAGCCAAGTCAAGTACTTGCCATCAGACGTGCCTGCAGGCCCTGTAGATGTGGGCAGGTCCCTCTTCACAAGGTCCCCAATATATCCTAAGGTTCCTGCACCTGCCAGGAAGTGACAATCTTTCCTCACCCGCTGAGGCTGCTGGGAAATCTGAAAGCAAGGGGCTTTAGGGCTCCAGGTTTCATAAAGTCAACCTTAGTTCTGTAAAACCATTTATAGTCCTGAGTCTATGTGGCTCTCTCAAATAGGACACTCCAGTCAAAGCCTTGGTAAAATAACTAGTGTTTCCAATGGTGTCCCCTTAGGAGAACAGATTCTATGGAACTTATGTAAATGACTGTGATTGCCATGGAAGAAAGAATACTTACTGAGACCTTTTGAATTTCAGAGGGTTCTGGTGGAAAGACAAGTTAAATGCTTCAGTTTGTTCACAGATCAACCCTTTATCACATTCCATTCTTTTAAGTCACAGATATCTTAAGAGAAAGTTTTCTTAATCTGGAAGAGCAAACATTAGAGAACCAGCCAGGTGTCAAGAGGCACAAAACTATAATCACCTTTTTAGTTCATGTAGTCCCATGTTACTAATTCTTGTTTAATTTGAATGCAGTTTTTTAGTTAGTTCTGGAAATTCTTACCCACTTCAGTTTTAACCTTATAGATAGTGAATACCTGCATTTTTCCTAAAAGTCCTTTATATGAACCTCTTTGCAGATGAAACTTATTTTGCAAGAGAATAACAGCAATTAAAAATGAGGAAAACTCAGAAATGGACACTGTTAATGATCTGATAAGAGAGTTCATTATGATGCAAATCACAAGGAAATTTTGTTATTTCTGTATCAGAGTATCAATAATCAGAGTATCAAGTGATGGTGACCTTATACCAGATTTAATATACCTAGCAAACAAGCCTAGTTAGTCAGCAAGACTTTGTTTATGATTTATGTCTTGGGGAAGTTTGTTAAAATCTCAGAATTGTAAGGACCTATTTTATATATTTATATTTTAGCCAGAGGCTTCCACTGACGTTAAACAATAACCTTGTTATTTAACACTTAAACTGTCCCTGCTCCCCTTCCCCCAGGGGATCTACTTAAAAACAAGTCCTGGAAACCAGCCCCAGGTAACAAAGCCCAGATACAAGGGGGTGGGTCAGGCCAGGTGGAGACATCCATCAGTGGGGGGATGCATACTGTCTCCCTAGCTACCAAGGAGTATGGGCCCCGCCCTTTGGGAGTCTTTTGGGTGCCAATTCTAACCAAGGTGATAGGCTGGTTCAAATGTCTACTATAGGGTAAATTGTAATTCAGTTGGTCACCTAGCATCACTGAGCAGCTTTCTCTGTGTGTTACAATCTCATTGGCCACCTGTGTGTGACCAGGCCCGACCACATGGCCTTTGCCCTTAAAAGCTAGTCTGTGAAACAGAGAAGGGTCACCCTCTTTTGTAAGAGGTGCATCCCCAAATATTCGGTTAGATTCTCAATGCTTGGCGTGAAATAAAGCTTTGCTTGACCTTCGCTTTATATCAGTCTCACTCCTTTAATCACGGACGCATTTTTGGTGGGCATAACATATGGGGGCTCTGCTGGGATTAAACAAGAACAGAGCCAGCATCAGAATTTTTGGGAAAAGCCTCCCGGAGGTAGGATCTCTGTGAGATCCTCTGATCTCCAGGTACTCTCTATGAGACCAGTCTGTCTGTGTGGAGCTCCAGGTATAGCCCACCGGGGAGAAGCTGGATGCGGCCATGCTCCCCAGGGCTGGAGAGGATGCGGGGATGCCCCTTTCCTCCACTGGTAGCTTGCCAGGGGGTTCGAGTCCCCTAGACAGTCAGGGGGTTCAAGTCCCCCTAGGCAGCCAGGGAGTTCGAGTCCCCCCAGGAGGTCACTGGGGGTTCGAGTCCCCCTAGGCAGCCAGGGGGTTCGAGTCCCCCTGGACGGACAGAAGATCAAAAAGCCCCCCCCCCTCCGTGGCAGGTTCTGGGTAAGAACTGCTGGGCCTGCAGTTGTCATTGTCTTGTCTTTTTGTTGTCTGCTGTGCTGTTTGTTGTGTTTGAAGGAATGGGGCAAGCAGAGAATAAGGGAACTCTGACTTTTAGTGGCTATAACTGGAGCCAACTCGGGGCAGTCTAACTCAAGGCAGAGACTTTAAGGAATATTCCCAAGCAGCTGCCAGAACAAACTTTGTTTCGGGGCCATTCCTTGCCCTCTCTGGCCCGACGGGGACTGCCTAGCCCCCTCCCCCTTGCTGGTGGGAAAGCATGGTGTCTGCTCCTCTCTTGGAGCTGATGAGCCCTGGACCTGGGAACCCTTTCTCTGCCTTCTGATGTCACTTTGTTCTGTTCTTCACTGTCAGGAAACAAGGAGAGCACCCCCTGGACCTAACACCCCCCCACTCTGGATCTTCCCACCCGGGTCTCAGGTAAACATTCAAAACGGAGTGGGCCCAGGTGGAACGTAAATCAGTATTTGAACTAAGTTAAGTTTGTTGGGCTAATTAGGATAAACATGTCTTTTGAGCTAACAGTAGTAAATGTGAAACTTCAGAATTTTTACTTCAGGTCAAATAAGCTCATGTTATTTGTTAAAATCTGTGTTAAATCTATTAGCAAAGAGATGACTAAACTGATGTTTAATTGTCTGTCTCAAAGTTTTAATGGGTAATTGTTAAAGTAGCTTTCTAAGTCTTTGGTAACCTGAAACTTTAATCAAATGGGATAAAATGCTAGAGCGCTGGTTGCTGGAACTAGAACTAAAAACCACCATTTTGCACCAAAGATGTCTCAAGAATTCTTTCTTGGTCATCGGCTCCAGACCTAACCCTACCGAACCTCACCTATGTTCTAGAACTTCATCACAAATACATCAGGGCACTCATTTGGGGACATGGAAGCTTAAAGAGCTTACAGACAAGCAGTTCCAGGTTTCTAAATTAGAGCATATGGCCACTTCAGAACATAGGGTTTCCTTATCAATAAACATGGGAAACGAGGGTTTGGGTGCAACCACAGCACACACCTTGCTAATCCTGCCTATTCCACTATCCAGGAGGCTTCTTGCTCCCCATGTTTGTGACATTTTAAAGCTATACCTAAATGTTTGAGGGCCATGAGGCCTGGTCGAGGGCATTTCTCCACTAGGTTAAGGTTTGAACTGATATAGGCCTAGTTCTGCTGAGGGCCGGATAGCCCCACATATAAGCATAGTCTGATAGTCTCTTGCCTTTTCCTCTGATCCCCATATCTCTCTCAAAGAGCCCCTTGCTAATCTGCCACAAACATCTCTCAGGCTTGTGGGCCTGAGAGCAACTTCAAGGAGGTAAATTATTCTGTACCCAAGACACTGGAGAACTTTAAATATGTACCACAATAGACATTTTCCTCCCTAGGTTGATGTTTGTCTAAGGCTTTCACAAGCCAAGCCACTGGAATACATCCTGCCTCCAGCAAAGGTAATGCCTTCTCATTCCTACTTCTCTCCTATATACTTAGTTTCTTCAGATAGCTTCCCATTTTCCATTTACCCATGTCTTGTTTCTGCAGTTCCTTACTATCTAGTTCATCTCTAAAGCTTCTCATTTTCCTTTAACCTATATCCTGTTTTCCTTCAGACTCCAGACCAAAAAGCACATATTTCTGCTACCTCCCATGGCTTTCTGAGGGACATGACTACTCAAGAGGCAAGACCCTGTCCCCCATCCCTGCCGCCAGTCTGTACCCACTGTAGCTTACACTAGAATAACTTGTGCTGAACAAAGAGAAATTATCTGATGAGTGCTTGAGCCCTTTGATATCCTTTACACAAATGTAACCCCCTACCCCAATTAAACTGCCTATATAAGAAGCTCTAAAATAAAATAAAATGGATATGCCTGACTACTGACCAGAACTCGCTGTGTGGCTCTCCCATTCCTTTTGCCAACACCGCCCCTCCATTGGGACACCTGGACCTGCCAAGGCTGGACCCCAGCATAAATGATTGCATCATCCAAAACCCATCCCATCCAGTGCCACTGATCTAGACCTGGGCCATCACAGTCATCACTGTCACCCAAGAGCATCTGATCCTCAGTTACAGACAGGAATTCAGTTAAATCATGAAGATAAAGACTTCCCTACTCCTTTAAAACTAACATATTTGGATGCCTGGCTGGCTCAGTGGGTTAAAGCCTCTGCCTTCGGCTCAGGTCATGATCCTGGGGTCCTGGGATTGAGCCTCACATCGGGCTCTCTACTCAGCAGGAAGCCTGCTTCCTCCTCTCTCTCTCTCTCTCTCTGCCTACTTGTGATCTCTGTCTGTCAAATAAATAAATAAAATCATTAAAACTAACGTATTTGCCAATTCACGTTCCCCATTACAGGTATTCACCAGATGACACCACCAAGCCTGTGCTTTGGAATGAGTAAAGCGAGCCATATCCAGTTCCTTCCCCACAACAGAGTTTTTCACATTTTCTTGTAATAGGTCTTCCCTTTCTCTCTAAGGATGTTGCCTTCATCGAATTTTACTGAGATTCACATCCCACATCCAGGCCTAAATATGTGAATAAATGTCCTTTGCCTGTCCATCTCTCTAATATCAATTGTTTAGTGAGAACACTCTTACCACAATTCAGGCAAAAAAGAATGGTTGTGATGCCTATGGAACTGGAAACAAAAATGAGGAAAAATACAACTGGAGATTTGGAAATAACTAGGAAATAAAACAAGGAGAAATTATTCTTCTAATGCTGAGTCTGTTGTTCACCCCAGACCGTTGTTCTGCACATGCTAATTCATCATGTTATATTTTATATCTCTTACCTGAGCTACAATATCACTCCATTTAGAATAGGTCTCTTCTACTTCTGGCATATCTAATACACACACATCAAGGTCATATGTGCATATGTACTTTATAGACACATCAAAACAACAGCGCAGTGTAACATACCTTTACTAGGGGCCATGATTCAATGCTTTAGAGTCTGAGCAGGAAGTCCAGACTAGGCCAATGAAACTAAAACAGATTTAGGTAAGCTCTGGGGAAATCTTCTCTGAGGGACATGGGAGGCGGAAGCCTTGGGAAAAAGGAGATGGCTGCTCACAAGGGTGGATTGTTGTCATATCAGAAGTTACACTGCCTTGTGACTCTGCAGGGTGTTGTCTAGGGAACACACTAGTGAGAAGGGTAGGTATCAGTTCAAGGTTCCTGGAAAACCACTGGTTACACACAGGAGATGCCAAATAGCAGTATCATGGAGTATGTGAACTACAAGGTCAACCATACCTCCATATAATCTGTAACATATCAACAATAATAACACAGTATTCATAAAGAGGAGAAAATGATACAATAGATAAACTGGAGGTGGGAATCACACATGGTTTTAACTTAAGGAACTGAGAGAATGGATTCCTAGGAATATTATTCCACTCCAGTACCAAGTAGGGGATAGATACCATCAGTTCTCTACAACCTTCAATAAAGTGAGATAGTTTCACATTGGTGGTGGGATAACACATCATTCATTACACATCCATATTAAGATGTTAAAAACCATTATGTTTTATTAGTTAAAATATATTAAGTACACAGACTATGTTATGCATTTCAAATCCACTCTATTATCCCTGTTCAAAATACAAGATGCAAGCATTAAAAAGCACTCAAATGCTGGTATCATGATGTGGGAGAAGTGATTACCATATATTTCAGGCCTGAGAATCATTAACTGATGTGTGTGTCCAATGATATGGCATTGTAGGGAAGAGTGAACTATGCTCTTTTTGTTATCTGTGAGGATTTCTGCATTTCAACCACATCAACTCCTACTCTCTAAAGATCACTATTATGAAGATGCATTAGTACTGAACTGGACTGCCACCTCTTTTTCCATAAAGAACAATTAGTAAAACCTTGTATTTCTAGTTCGAGGAAGTTCTTTAGTTTTAATAAACGGCTAACAATCATGATCTGAACACCTATCTCATGGTAACTTACATCAATATTATAACCATAAACAGCATCTCCATTCAGATTTTCTTCATTTGTTGCATATTATCCTGTCCTGCATCTTCCATGGAAAATTAGGGATGCATGAGTCCCATCTAATCAGAAGGGCATCAAATATCTTTGCTACACCTACAACCAGCCACATGGTTTCACACACACACAGTAGGAATAAATAAATTTTCTGAAGTGATTTGAGAATTAGGTACATTATTATTAGTCACAAATCTCAAATAGGATCAATGTAACAAAAAATCACATTGAAATTAATTATATCTATGTAAAAGTCCACCCATTAAATCTCTTGCATATAACAACATATCTATTTCCTTTAACTTTGTCTTTTTCCTTGGAATAACTGTTTTGATACAGAGTACTGTCCGAATAGAGTGACTGATGTATGGCTTTCTACTTGCTATCTGTCAGATGTTATTGACATCTGATGATCAATTAAATAGTTTTCTAAACACTGGTATCTTTCAATCTACTTACTTTAATGTCCTCTCTGGTATTTGCTTAAGTGTATATTGAAAAGAAGGCCTTTCCTCATTCATTATGTTTCTAGGGTTTGCATTTTTTTTTAAGATTTTATTTATTTGACGGAGAGAGAGATCACAAGTAGGCAGAGAGGCAGGCAGAGAGAGAGGGGAAAGCAGGCTCCCTGTCGAGCAAAGAACCTGATATGGGGCTCAATCCCAGGACTCTGGGATCATGACCTGAGTGGAAGGCAGAGGCTTTATCCCACTGAGCCACCCAGGCACCCCTAGGGTTTGCATTTTTTGACACTGAGTACAGACTGAATTCCAGTTAAAGGTTTGACCACTTTTTTCACATTTTCTAGTTTTCTTCCTATGATAACAATGACGTTAAGTTGTGTGCCCCAGGGAGAGAGAGGTAAGACACATTAGTTATAATTGCGTAGTTACTCTCCAATATGAAATCTCTGATGTGGTGTATGGTAGAGCAGTCCTTAAGCATTTTTTCCACATTCTTTACTTTTGTAAGGTTTCTATCCAGTATGAATTCTATTATGGTTACTAAGGTGTGAGTGCTGTTGAAAAGTCTTTCCAATTTCTTTACATTTATATGCAATTCCGTGATAAACTCTGTGATGAGTAAGTGTTAAGAACAATCTAAAGGCCTTGCCACATTATTTACAATTCTGAGGTTTCTCTCCAGTATGAATTCTGTGATGTTGAGTAAGGATTGATTGTCTCTTAAAGGCCTTGCCACATTCTGGACATTTGTAACGTTTCTCCACACTGTGAATTCTGTGATGTTGAGTCAAGTGTGAGTGCTGGTTAAAGGCCTTGCCACATTCTGAACATTGGTAAGGTTTCTCTCCAGTATGAATTCTGTGATGTTGGATAAAGTTTGAGTACATCTTAAAAGCCTTGCCACATTCTGGACATTGGTAAGGTGTCTCTCCAGTATGAATTCTGTGATGTTGAATAAAGTTTGAGTGCCTGTTAAAGGCCTTGCCACATTCTGAACATTGGTAAGGTTTCTCTCCAGTATGAATTCTGTGATGTTGAGTAAGGGCTGAGTGATGGTTAAAGGCCTTGCCACATTCTTGACATTGGTAAGGTTTCTCTCCAGTATGAATTCTGTGATGTTGAATAAAGTTTGAGTTCCTGTTAAAGGCCTTGCCACATTCTGGACATTGGTAAGGTTTCTCTCCAGTATGAATTCTGTGATGTTGAGTAAGGGCTGAGTGATGGTTAAAGGCCTTGCCACATTCTTGACATTGGTAAGGTTTCTCTCCAGTATGAATTCTGTGATGTTGAATAAAGTTTGAGTGCCTGTTAAAGGCCTTGCCACATTCTGGACATTGGTAAGGTTTCTCTCCAGTATGAATTCTGTGATGTTGAGTAAGGGCTGAGTGATGGTTAAAGGCCTTGCCACATTCTGGACATTGGTAAGGTTTCTCTCCAGTATGAATTCTGTGATGTTGAGTAAGGGCTGAGTGCTGGTTAAAGGCCTTGCCACATTCTTGACATTGGTAAGGTTTCTCTCCAGTATGAATTCTGTGATGTTGAGTTAGGTGTGAGTGGTGTTTAAAGGCCTTGTCACATTCTGGGCATTGGTAAGGTTTCTCTTCAGTATGAATTCTGTGATGTTGAGTAAGGCTTGAGTGCCTGTTAAAGGCCTTGCCACATTCTTCACACTTGTAAAGTTTCTCTCCAGTATGAATTTTGTGATGTCGAGTAAATGCTGTGTGAAATTTAAAATCTTTGCCACATTCTTTACATTTGTAGAGTTTCTCTCCAGTATGGATTTGCCTGTGTCCAGTTAGTGATGAGCAGTCCTTAAAGGTCTTACTAAATTCCTCACATTTGTATGGTTTCTCTACAGTATGATTTCTGTGATGCTGAAATAGGGTTGAGCTGAATTTAAAGCTTTTGCTACATTCTTCATATTGGAAAGGTTTCTCTCCATATGTATGTTTGAATATTTGATTGGAGCTTTTGCTGACAGAAACACACGGCTTTGCAGAAACAGTTGACTTAAAAAGTAAGGTTTTCCATGATGTTTTATATCCTTCACTATTCTGGTCATTTTGATTCTTATCAAGCGCAGTTGTCTCCAAATGGCTATGTCCTTCATGGTATCTTTGATGCCCTTCACTCTCCCCATCATTGTCCCAGTATGTCATTAAGTATACATTTTCAACAGCACTATTTTTATATCTACCCTTTGACACTTTTTGGAAAGAAGCTTCTATGCTTGGCTTCTGCAGGCAGCTTTGAGTGTCATGTGAAGATACAGCTGAAAGATATCAAATAAGAGAAGCTTTGCACACTGGCAGTACCATAGCCAATGAGGTTTATCCAAGGCACAATTATTGCTAACTGAAAACTTTTCTGAAAGATATCAAATAAGAGAAAAGTAAAATCATTCTACTTATCACATTCAGATGAATATACGAATGTCTTGTAATATACAAGCTTCAAGTCAATTAAAGAATGTCAGGACGATGGCCGAGAAGGAATCATGAGGACTTCATTCCTCCACGGATACAGATCTTTGCACAGAACATACAGACCACATATCCTAATACATAATTCTGTGGTATTGTCATCTTGTAGCACACATCATTTTCCTATGTCTCAAATAATCAGCAAAAGTGTCATATGAGAATAAAATTGTGGAAGGATGGATTCTTAAACATAAAACTGAAATGAACCCAATAGAACACAGTAAAAATAGGAACATATCCACAATAGGAAGAGTTGGTTGTCAGAAAAGATCAACAAAATTGACAGCTCATGAACTAAATCAAGAGCAAATAAATGAAAAAAGACCACCTAAAAGAAGAAGTGAAGAAGTAAAAGCAGACACAGGAGAACTAATACCATAAAAATAAAAGAACTAATACCATAGAAATAAAAATATAAAAGGAGACAATGTATAATCATGTGCCAAGAAAGTGATACCAAAAGACAACAATAAATTTCACAAAAGGTATAACCATCATGAAGAAATATTTTAAAATTACAACTTATCAACAACTACTAAGCACACTGAAAGAGTAATGAAGAAACTCCCAACAAGGAAAAGTCCTGTGCCAGATGAATTCACTGGAGAATTCAAACAGGCACTGAATGACAAAGGACTTCAAATCTCCTCAAACATGTCCAAGGAGTGAAGATCAGAGAAATCAGCAGAACACGCTCTCTAGGGCACCAGCGTTACCAGGTCATCTGAACCAGGAGAAGACACTATAGCTAAAGAAGTCTACAAACTACTGCCCGTGAGGAATATTCATGCAAAGTCCACAATAAAATAGAACAAACTAAGTCAAAAGCAGATTTTACCATTTGGCAACATAATCAAGTGAAAAATCTTCCTGGAATTAAGGGTGTTCCAGTTTGGAAAACTATAAATTGAAGACTCCACAATAACAGAATGAAGATCAAAAAAGACATGATCATATTAATTGAGACAGAACACAAGTATGAGCATATTGGACATATCATGATTAAAAATACTCAATAAAAGTGCCTGGGTGGCTCAGTCATTAAGCAGCTGCCTTCAGCTTAGGTCATGATCCCAGGGTCCTGGGATCGAGCCCAGCATCAGGCTCCCTGCTCAGCAGGAAGCCTGCTTCTCCCTCTCCCACTCTCCCCTGCTTGTGTTCTCTCTCTGGCTGTGTTTCTCTCTGTCAAATAAATAAATAAAATCTTTAAAAAAAAAATAAATAAAAATTTTAAAAAATAAAAACACTCAGTAAGTAGAGATAGAAGAAACCCTCTCAACCTAATAAAAGCCATATATGTATGAAAAGCTGATTCAATAGTAAAAGACTGCAAGCTTCTCCTCTAAGATCAGAAACAATGTGATGAAGGGATTACAACACTGCCTTTGAGCATAGTACCACATATTCTTGTCAGAACAAATAAGGAAGAAAGAAATACATAAAAAGAATCCAAACTGAGAAAAGAAAAAGTAAAATTATCTGTGTCCACAGATGATGTGATCTATAGAAAACCCTCAAGATTTCTAACTTCAATTTTTCCTGTTTTGTCATTGTTTGTATTGTTTATTTTGCTAATCTTTTTTTCCACAAGACTTTCCATTTTCAAAATCTTTTATGCTCTACAGGGTTGAGTTAAGAAAAAAGTTGGGGGGCACCTGGGTGACTCAGTGGGTTAAAGCCTCTGCCTTCGGCTTAGGTCATGATCCCAGGGTCCTGGGATCAAGCCCCACATCAGGCTCTCTGCTCAGTGGGGAGCCTGCTTCCCTCTTTCTCTCTGCCTGCCTCTCTCTGCCTACTTGTGATCTCTGTCTGTCATATAAATAAATACAATCTTTAGTTTTGTTTTTTTTTAAGATTTTATTTATTTATTTGACAGGCAGAGATCACAAGTAGGCAGAGAGGCAGGCAGAGAGAGGAAGGGAAGCAGGCTCCCTGCAGAGCAGAGAGGCTGATGCGGGGCTCGATCCCAGGACCCTGGGACCATGACCTGAGCCGAAGGCAGAGGCTTTAACCCACTGAGCCACCCAGGTGCCCCTAAATAAATACAATCTTTAAAAAAAAAAAAAAAAAAAAAAAAAAAAGTTGGAATAAACAACTTTCCTACTAAAAGAAGGGAAAAACTGGGGCACCTGCGTGGCTCAATATGTTTAGCCTCTGCTTTCGACTCAGGTTATGATCTCAGGCTCCTGGGATTGAGCCCCACATGGGGCTCTGCTCAGCAGGGAGCCTGCTTCCCCCTCTCTCTCTGCCCACCTCTCTCTGTCTACTTGGGATCTCTGTCAAATAAATAAAGTCTTTAAAAAAATAAAATAAAAGGGAAAAACTACTGAAAATTAGTTTTCCTTTCAGAAAAAAACTACTGAAATTTAGTAGAGAAAGAAAATAACAAAAATGTGAAATAAATATAATATAGCAGAATAAATAATAACAATACATTGAATGTAATGCTCATTTTATTTTTTTATTGTTTTTTCTTTTTGTTGGTTTTTTAAAAAATTTATTTCTTTTTTATTAACATATAATGTATTCTTTGTTTCAGGGGTGTAATGCCCTTTTTAACCAAAATAATAAACAAAACTGGCAATACTTTAATTAGATCAACAATTACATACTAATCAGTTAACTTAGAAAAAAAATACCCAGGGGCGCGTGGGTGGCTCAGTGGGTTAAAGCCTCTGCCTTTGGCTCAGGTCATGATCCCAGTATCCTGGGACCAAGCCCCACATCGGGCTCTCTGCTCGGCAGGGAGCCTACCTCCTCCTCTCTCTCTGCCTACTTGCGATCTTTGTCTGTCAAGTAAATAAATAAAATCTTAAAAAAAAAAAAAGAAAAAGAAAAAGAAAAAAAATACCCAGATAATTCATTAAAATGCACAAGTTATTAAGACTGAATTATCAACCTTATACCAAAGAAATTGGGAATCTTCTTAGACCAGAATAACAGTTTAATTTGGAAACAAAACTGTCCCAGCACAGAAAAGCCCAAGACCTAGGAATGATACTATA
Organism: Martes martes; assembly: GCF_963455335.1. Classification (NCBI taxonomy): domain Eukaryota; kingdom Metazoa; phylum Chordata; class Mammalia; order Carnivora; family Mustelidae; genus Martes; species Martes martes. The sequence goes on along the minus strand of NC_137905.1, from coordinate 54,948,484 downwards.
TTTGATGGAGTCACTCTGTTCCCTAAATGAAATCTTGAGAGAGATGATACGTCTCTCTTTGATTCAGATTCATTATTTTTCATTCACTCATTCATTCATTCATTCATTGTCCTCTAGTTCAGAAAGTTATTCCTCTATTTCTTCCTGCCTCCTGTTCATTGCACCAAGTCTGTTTCCAAACTGATTGATTGCATTGTTAATCTCTTTGATTCTTTTTAAAGATTTATTTATTTGAGACACAGAGAAAGAGAAAGAGAGAGCATGAGTAGGAGCTACAAGAGGGGAGAGGAAGGGAGAATACCAAACAGACACAGTGAATGAGGAGCTTAACTTGGGGCTAGATCCTAGGATCCTGAGATCACTACCTGAACCAAAACCAAGAGTCAGATATTTAATGGAGTGAGCTACCCACATGCCCCCATTTTTTTTTTTTTTAAATTCTGCTCTCTATGTTAAGGTTCTCATTATTCTTTTCTCATCCCTGGGAATATCCCTAAGATTGTTGCCTTAAATTCTCCATCAAACTCATTTCTGTTTCCCTTAGATCTCTAGCCATGGCCATATCTCATTTCATGTAAGATAAATTTTTTTCACCTTGGTATTTTGTCTAAGTCTCTGCCTTCTCCTGTATTTGGAAAAGCCACTGATGTGTCCTCTTATATCCTTCAGGCCAGTGTTCTGCAGAGGCTCTCCTTCCTTGCTGTGGGAAATATTTGGATCCTAGCCTCAGTGTGACTAGGTGAGCTCTGGTCTACTTGTGATAGGAGACCTGACTTCAACTCCACCAGAGCTGAGGCCCTACAGAACTCTCTGCTCAGCAGATGTGGTGTGGGCAGGGACCCATCTTGCTGGTCCTGAGGCAAGCCTCACTGAGAAGGGCAGTCCCACCAGAACACAGGGAGGTGAGGCTTGGTGCAAGAAAAGCAGACAGCCGGTGTCCCTGCTGAGTGGGGTTCTAGGTTTATGTTATAGGGCGAGAGAAGGAAATGGTGCCATCCAACTTCTGTGTTCTTGAAAACACATCTCACTGAATGTTTCCTCTCAGGATAGGGCTTCTAGACCACTGAATAATCTTCCACTCTGTGCCATCCTTCAGATGGTTGTTTCCATGTTGTCTGCCCCCAGGTTGTCTGCCCGCCTTCTCTCCAGGGGCACCAGAGTGCCCTCTTGGCTCTATCCCAGACAAACCTATCGACTATACTCCTGTGTTTGGCAATAAATCTGTATAACTTCACCTACATCCAGTGAAATAAAGACATAATGATAAAAGACATAATGATAAAACACCCATCAGGTTGCCCGGATTCCAGCTACAGCCTGTAACATGAAGACTGTTGCTATTGCCAAGCCCCAGAGGCCACTCTCCTGTGGGAAGAGGAATGATCATTCATCTGAGTCGAGTGGCCCATGGAAGGTTTATGACATCCCAACTGACATGGGTTGTCTGGTCTTGTGTGATTGCTAAGCAGGACTAGAGTCAGGAAAAGATGGAAACAAATCACAGAGAAGTTGACTCCAAGACTGTGGCAATGTGAATCCAGATCAAGAAATGACTTCTGTTAGCAAATGAAAAGAAAGCACAACATTTTCAGAATACATTTCAACTTGTTAGCTATGTTGGGGGGATAAAAAAAGAATAGAAAACTTCAGTTACTACAGAAATCCCACAATACGTTGATTTTTTAATACATTTCTGATTGAAATTTTAAGGATAATGATGTGTTTACAGAAACTTAAAGGATTCTATCTCTGTGTTCTCGGTGTAAGAAAAAGTTCCGAAGGACAATAAAAAACACTAACCATGAAAGTTGAAATGACAAATTAGAGGACAAGAAAATTAAGAACTACTGATATGGTAATATAGGGAAAGGCACAACAATCCAAGATTTCCAAGTGTTCCGGTGGATTCTAACACAGGCTAAAATGGACAGCCTCTACAGGAACTAAGTCACAGGTCATCTCTAAGTTATCTACAGATAAGTCACTCTTACAAACCCTCTATGCCTGTGGTCATGTTAGTGTTGGGACACAAAGACACAAAATACACAACATACATTTTCTTTATTCATTAATGTATCTGACTCTGACCGAGTCTTCACTTCTTTCATCTCTCTCTTCCCTCTATACCTTCACTGAACTCCCACCCCAAATGTACTTCCTTGAGCTTCCTGAGATGACCCAGATGCACTTTAGTTCATGTTCTTGAATGAAAGCAATCCAAATTTAAGTGATTTAGAACAGGGGTACCTGGGTGGCTTAGTTGGTTAAGTGGTTTCAGCTCAGGTCATGATCTCAGGGTCCTGGGGTGGAGCCCTGCATTGGGCTCTCTGCTTAGCAGGGAGTCAGCTTCAGAAATCCCTTTCTCTCTGCCCTTTACCCTACTAACTCTCTCCCTCTCTCTAAAATAAATATTAAATATTAAAAAATAATAATAACAAAGTATAGCTCCTGGGTGCTGATCAGTTAAGGAATGAACTCTTTCTTTCAGATCAGGTCATGATCACAACATCATATTATGGAGCCCTGGGTCAGACTTTGAGCTCAGCAGGAAGTTGGCTTGGGATTCTCTCTCAGTCTCAGTCTCCTCCACCCTGCCACACTCCCTTGTACTTTCTCTAAATTAAATAAATAACTCCTAAAAAAAATGTTTTGGAAATTATTTAAATATTTTTCAAATAAGTCAAGAAATGTATACAAGACATTAACATAGGTTATAAATTTTAAAGGGATTGAATATAACATTTTCACTCTAAATCTGCATTTAATGATTTTTCTCATAAGACCATAAATAACTGCAGGTCTAAGTAGCTGTTTGTCAGCTATGCATTTACATGTAGCATAAAATCCCTGGGCATTAAGATTAAGGATACTGTTAATTCTAGGGCCTTTTTTTTTTTTTAAGATTTTATTTATTCATTTGACAGAGACACAGCAAGAGAGGGAACACAAGCAGGGAGAGTGGGAGAGGGAGAAGCAGGCTTCCCGCCGAGCGGAGAGCCCGATGCGGGGCTTGATCCCAGGATCCTGGGATCATGACCCGAGCCGAAGGCAGACGCTTAACGACTGAGCCACCCAGGCGCCCCTCTAGGGCCTTTTTGAAACAACTAGTTTTGGGTGCCTGGTGGCTCAGTGGGTTAAGCCTCTGTCTTCAGCTCAGGTCATGATCTCAGGGTCCTGGGATCGAGCCCCACGTCGGGCTCTCTGATCAGCAGGGAGCCTGCTCCTGCCTGCTTCTCTGCCTACTTGTGATCTCTCTCTCTGTGTGAAATAAATAAATAATTTTTTTAAAAAAATCTAAAAAAAAAAAAGGAAAGAAAGAAACAGCTAGTTTCAGAACAAAGTGTGATTGCCTTTGCACCAGATGCTATGGTGAAGTTCAAGAGATGTTCTCAAATATCTACATCCACGTGTGTGACATTTATATATTACACTGGCTCATAGAATAGTAATGTTCAATGGCATGGAGGGAGTACTACCTTGGGGAAAATGGCTTTCCCTGAAGGAAAACAGAAAGACTTCAGATCAAATTCTCTAAGTCCTATCAGATTGATAGTCTCCTTTGCTGCAAGGAACATGGATTGATGTCTAGTGGTGAGGCAGGTATCCTGGGCCAAAGAAAGGGCAAGAATAAGTGCAATGCCTGGGGGTAGACAACACCAGAGAGAAGAAATGGAAAAACCAGAGTATATCCAGGGTATCTGAGCTATTTTAAAGACCTGAGCATCTACCTACTCACTGTGTATATAACACAAAATATATGTCTCCTTTCCTACACGTACGCAGCAGCCTTTTCATGGTATAGCTGACCACAAGATGACACATACTGAATAATGAATTATTATCCTTCTTTTTTTTTTTAAGATTTCATTCACTTATCTGATGTAGAGAGTGTGTGTATAATCATGGGGAACAGCAGGCAGAGGGAGAGAGACATATCTGGCTGAGCAGGGAGCCAGTTATGGAGCTCCTTCCCAGGACCATCATGTTCTGAGCAAAGGCAGATGCTTAACTAAGTCACCCAGGCATCCCTATCCTTCAATTGATCCAATTTTAAATGTAAGCATAACATGGTACCCAACTTAATTCAGCTTCTACAACTGATAAAAACTCACTGAAAACTCAGGTCAGGAGTATAAGGAGAGCATGGGCTGTGAAACAACAACATAGGGACATCTAACCTAAAAACTTGGTGGGCTGTTTGAAGCAGAAATAGTCACCTCTATTTACTGGTGACAAAGAGGGAGAAACAGGGAACACAACCAGGGGGAGCTGCAGACAGAGGGAGGGGGAGAAGCGGGCTTCCCACTGAGCAGGGAGCCCAACACATGGCTCAACCTCAGGACCCCAGGATCATGACCTGAACCAAAGGCAGACACCCAACTGACTGAGCCACCCACTTGCCCCTCAATTTTCTTTTTTTTGACAAATACCGTGCACTACTGTAAATGCACTTTCCCTTCATTATGACTGTTTTAATGTTTTATTTTCTCAATTTTCCCTCATTATAAAAATACAATATGCACCATTGACCCCAGCAAAGTATGAGATAACGGACTGTTAATGTTCTAGGTAAGGGTTCTGGTCAAAAATAGGCTATTTCCATCCAAAAGTAGGTATTGTTTTCAGTTTGGGGGACACAAAAGATCCACAGAGATGTCCAATTGTGGAGAGGTTGGCAACCCACATGCCTACATTTTCCATGGCTAAAATGTAATTAATCTAGTTGTTTTTCCTCTAAAAATACATATTCTGAATTAGAATCAGAGGCAAAGAATTAGGAAACATGTTCTAATCAGAGGAATGAAATAAATCTCTAAAACTGGCCCTGAATTAACAAAGAAGTACTTACTGTCTGAGGAAGAATTCGAATAACTGTCATAAAGATCATCGCGGAGGACGAAGAAAAGTAGGTGGGTAACTAAATGCCATCAGGAAAACTACACATGACAGAAATGTAAACCCAAAGACACAGAAAATACAACAATCAACCAAAGCTGGGAGCTGAAAAGTACAATCACTGAAATTAAAAATACAAAAGGGGTCAGTCACAGACTTGATCAAACAGAAGAAAGATTCAGACAACCTAAAGACCCCAGGTTTTAAATTATCTGCTGAGAGGAACAAAGAAACATGTGGAAAAGGGCAGAGTAGGGACTCATGGGACACCAACAAGTGCTCCCAAAGGCACATTATGGGGACCCCAAAGGTAGGGGAGAGTAAAAGGGGCAGAAGGTTTATATGAAGATCTAAGGGCTTGTGATTTCCATGTTTGTGGAAAGAAGAGACAAATTCAAGAAGCTCAGGAAAATTAAAGTAGGATAAATTCGAAGACATGAACACAGTGACACATTACAATTAACCTATGAAAAGTCACCATTAAAAAAGAGAATTTTGAAAAAAAAAAAAAATAAAAAATAAAAAAGAGAATTTTGAAACAGTGTGGTAAGAACAACTCATCTTATTTAAGAGATCTCCATAAGATTATGACTGGGATTCACAGCAGACCTGGTAGGAAGAACTGCATGGGACAGTGTATTCAAGCACTGAAGGATCAAAACATCCACCAAGAATCCTCTATCTGGGAAAACTGTTTTCCATAAAGGTAGAAATGAACACTTTCCCACGTAGAAACCCCTGTAAGTTTACCCCTAGTCCTGTTCTACAAGAAACGTTAAAGGAAATCCTTCTAGATCAAGTAAAAGGATTCTAAGCAGTAACTAAAACCACATGACAATATAAACCTCTCTGCTAATTATAAATATTTTCACAATTATAGAAACCTGTAGTGTTGTAATGAGGTAGCACAAGTTGTTTTTATTTGTGCCACAAAATGTTTTCTTTATAGATTTTATTTATTTATTTGACACACAGAGAGAGATCACAAGTAGGGAAGGGGGGGTGTGTGGAGAGAAGCAGGCTCCCTGCTGAGCAGAGAGCCCAGTGGGGAACTCGATCCCAGGACCCTGAGATGATGACCTAACCTGAAGGCAGAGGCTTAACCCTCTGAGCCACCCAGGCGCCCCTAAAAAATGTTTTTAAATCAAAGCATTTGAATCATAAACCCAGGTAATAAAGTACACAATATAAAAGATAGAATTTGTGATACTGATAACAAAGTGGGTGCAGGGGTGGAAATAAGTTGAATAATTTTGTATGCAATTGAGAATATCAGTTTAAAATGTTTTTTTAATGTCTCTTTTTATTTTTATTTTTATTTTTTTAATATTTTATTTATTTGTTTGACAGAGAGAAATCACAAGCAGGCAGAGAGGGAGGCAGAGAGAGAGGAAGAAGCAGGCTCCCCACCAAGCAGAGAGCCCAATGCGGGACTCGACCCCAGGACGCTGAGATCATGACCTGAGCCGAAGGCAGAGGGTTAACCCACTGAGCCACCCAGACACCCTTAATGTCTCTTTTTAAAGATTTATTTTTTTATTTGTGAGAGAGAGCATGTGTGTACAAAGAGGGGAAGCAGCCGGCAGAGGGAGAAGGGGGCTCCCCGCTGACCAAGGAGCCCAACCTGGGACTCTAACTTCCAAGATTCTAGCTACCAATCACAGTTGTGCTCAGTAGAAAAGAGAGAACATTACAGAATCTAGAATCCCAGAACCCTAGGATCATGACCTAAGCCAAAGGCAGATGCTTAATTGACCAAGCCACCCTTGCATCCCCTAGAATAAAACACACAAGCAAAAAGGAAAGCACAACTACTTCATGTTGTGGAAAGTCCCAGACAAAAGGAAGTACATTATTATGGAATTACAAAAGCAGAATAAGACCAAATTAAAGATAAAATGTTCTCAATAAAAATATAGATGAATTATCTAAAAGGAAAATCACTATGTAACTGTATTTTCAAGCACAGACTGTGACCCCATGAAAAACAAACATTGGAATTGTTGGCATGCCTTCACTGATAGTAAAATTGTAAAGAATATTCATTAATATCAACCATAAGAAAGTCTAATGAAAGATTTTACTAGTAAGCACTTAAAAGACTGAAAAATGTATCATGTTAATATACACCTCCTTTTATGTAGAATATAAAGCTATAATTCATTCTGTAGAACCAAGCAACCAAAATCCTTTCATTTCTAAATAAACACCAACTTTGGAAAATATACTGACAATGACTTTATTTTTAAGAAAGTATTTGGATGAATTTAGGTATATTCTGAGGAAATCAGAAGAAAAATCTAATGACTAATTTTTCCCTGAAGTAAAATTACATTTATAAGCAAAAGTTTTTCTTAAATATGGGGATTGTACTAATTATCTCCCTCACTTCTTATAAAGCACAGGTCCATGTCCCATCAGAACTTTGGATCTAAAAAATCAAAACTGAATCTCATATACAACTAATTAGAATGTAAAAACACACAAGAACTTCATATAAGATGAAATTATTAAATGATGCAATGATTAATAAATAAGGTAACAACTGAGTCTACATTAGAGACTATAAATTGAGATCTAAATGTCCTAGCTCGCCTATGGCATTATTTCAGTAGGAATTCTAGGAAACAAATAGATACATTATATTATTTCACCATTTAGGAATGGAACACACAGACTGTGAACTTCTGAAGGGAAATACAGGATGTGAATTTTCTCATTTTAGGGAGGTACTTTGTGATCTGATGAAGTTACAGTCTCAGTTTTGTATACTTCATATTAAACCCTCCATAACACTGAAAAACATAAACCTGAAAACATGAGATGTCTGTCTCCAGTGTTTCCGGAATTTCCACACAAACTCCAACATGCTCAGCACTACCCTGACACACATTGCACAGGAGGCAAAACAGAACTTACGAAGGGCTTAACATGAAAGTCCTCAGAAGTAGGGTGATTTCCCCAGGGCCCTCCCAGCAATGGAGAAACTCTCAGATTAGGGAGGCCCTCCCCCTCCCAGGAGAGTCTCCAGGCCCTCCCTGTGGATATGGTGGACCATCACTGGAGCTGAAGGAGAATTCTTCAAGAATGTAAGAGTTTTATCATCTTGGATAGCAGATGTCCCTCAGTGAGAGGGAGACCAACAACACTGGGCTTCTTGAAATAATTTCCATTCAAGAAAATCCACAGAAACCACACAGTTTAAGGTCAACCATCCTCCTTCACATTTGGATCTCACCTCTGTCATCTGCTTCATTCGTTCCCACCTACCTGGATGGAAGGCTACTGTCTCCTTTCTTGTCCCATCCCAGAACTTATTCTGTTCCAAAAAGGACACCAAGTCTGGCTTGGACCCAATGAGACCTGTTCATTAGAAAAAAGGAAAACAAGTACTGCTGGAGATTCTAGCTTCCAATCACAGGTGTGCTCAGTAGAGAAGAGAGAAATTGTGGAATCTAGAAAATGGTTTCCCAAATGCTATTGCTCAAAATCCCCTTTACAACAGGAAGGAGGGATTGCCAATGTTCACATCCTGACCTCCACTTCCAAGTAGTAGATACAATAATGAGTGAAAATTGGTGTAGAAGATGTGGGCAGTACCACAATGTCTGGAACTGCCAGGAATCTACAGAAGTGATGCTGTTACCTTGAGGAAGGGGAAGCTAAAGCTGAGAAGGAAACATCATAAAGATGTTTCTCTCCATCTACAAACCCCTACTTATTCCCCTCTCTGCCTGGATCTGAAATGCAGTCATTCAAACAGGAATCTCCCAACAAACAGTCTTCACAGGAAGGAACAAAACGCAGAGTGGGGTTTGGGAAATCTGGAAGGAGTCTTCCTCACCCAGGAAGCAGAAGTGTCTGTAGTTCTCCAACATCACATCCCTGTAGAGTTCCCGCTGAGTGTGGGTCAGGCATCCCCACTCCTCCTCAGAGAATTCTATGACCACATCCATGAATGTTAGTTGTCCCTGCAATAAATACCACAGTCATCAAGTGGCCATTGATACAGTTCACGATGGTCCCTAAGATGAGAGAGGGAGATAATGTTCATCCCTAAACCCAAGATCCAACCTTTCTTGGTTACCTGCTTGTACCCTCTGAACTTTGTGCCATATTTTACTTACCCTCTTGTTTCCAGTTTATCTTCATTTTATTCAAAACACCCATGGGCAAGGTCTGCTCCTGGGAAAACAGAAACTATCCAACTAAGGGCACTTACTGCCCTGAGGAAGAGCTTGGGCTGGCCCAATTTGAACTTCACCCCCATGACACCTAAGCAGATGGACCAAGCAGTAAACGTTGGAGTGATCTACACTTCCCTTTGTCTCATGATAATATGAAAATCTCCACCAAAGGTGCACAAAGCCCATTTACATAAATACAAAGTATGTAGAGAAGGTTTTCTTGAGGCTCTTGTGCCACCTAATGCCCAGCTCTACACAAGATAAGGCTCCACTTTCTGAATATTCACCCTAACCCCAAATAATAGAAAATCCTTCCCCCTTGTTCTAGGAGTCTCTATGTTGCAAGTTATTCCCTGTGATCTTTTTTTTTTTTTTTTTTTGAGGCAAATCAAGTTTGCATTCTGTGACAACACCATCTGTTGTAGTTTCTATCTGTAACTCACCAAGCAGTGAACTCATATCAGTCCAGTTTTATTAGGACAACTGGTTCTGCCTTTAGAGAACATCCTCCTTTGTACAGGAAGATCATTATTAACCCAGTAGTATGCTCTAATGTATTCTGTGATTTTGAGGTAAGAGGATGGCATAGGATCCACAAAACCAGTATAAATACCGTGTGTTTATCCAAAATACTTTGTCAAATGAAGTCCTCAACAAAAGAATACACAGTTTTGAGTACTGTGTTACTATCATACAGTATAAGTTGTGTCTACTTCTTAGGTGGGATGTTTTAGTGAGTTACAAATGTACTTATCAAATTCTATTGTGAATTAGAATTTTAAATCAGTGCATTGGAGATCTTGTAAAAATGTAGATTCTGTTCAGAAATACTGGGGTGGGATGGGAGTCTGCATTTCTAAGGAGGCAATAGCCCTTGACCCAGGAGATCTATTTTTTATTATTATTTTTTTTATTATTTATTTTTTTTAAAGATTTCATTTATTTATTTGACAGGGAGAGACCACAAGTTGGCAGAGAGGCAGGCAGAGAGAGAGGAGGAAGCAGGCTCCCTGCCGAGCAGAGAGCCCGATGCGGGACTCCATCTCAGGACCCTGAGATCACGACCCGAGCCAAAGGCAGCGGCTTAACCCACTGAGCCAACCCAGCACGCAGAGATCTATTATTTAATGAGAGCTAGAACTCCAAGGCATGAATTATTGGAGCACTTGGAATTGAAATGGTTGGTTTTTTGTTTTGTTTTGTTTTGTTTTGTTTTACTGATTTTCATTTAATTTCAAACACAGGGAGAAAGAGAGCAAGAAACAGCATGAGCCGGGGTATGGGCAGTAAGGGGAGGTTTGCAGAGGGAGAGGGATAAGCAGACTCCCCCCTGAGCAGGGAGCCCAGCACAGGGCTCCATCTCAGGACTCTGGCACCATGACCCAAGCCAAAGGCAAACAGTTCACTGACTGAGCCACCCAAGTGTTTCTGAGTAGGTTTTATACCAATGACAGATTCTACTGGAATAGCAAGAAAGTCAACAACAATCCTTTTCTCACCATTTCCTAGTTTCTAGAGAGCATCTAACAATTATTCATAAATTAAGGTGAAATGAAGAATAATAATCTTAGAGAAGAAAACATTATTCTTCTAATTTTACGGGAGGATTTTGTCAAACATCCAGTAACATGGAAGGGATCAGGCTTTCACCAAGGTTATCTGACCTGGAGTTGACCTAAAATGGCACTCAGGTCAATATACAGAGAGACCCTAAAGCAGTGTTCATAGAAGGTGCCCAACCTGAGAAGAATGATGAAAACAAGAAGGATCCACCCAACGTTGATCTACCATTGTACATTCATGCACACATCCATATATTTAGAAAGTACTTATACCCACAGGAAAGGTGATAGAATAGAAAATTTTCATGCTGCCTAACTTAAGAAACAGTTTCAATGACATGACATTTATAAATCTTTTTGCTGATGATGATGCTTTTTTTAAAAGATTTTGTTTATTTATTTGACAAAGAGAGAGTCAGTGAGAGGGGGAACACAAGCAGGGGCATTGGAAGAAGCAGGCTTTCCATTGAGCAGGGAGCTGGATCTGGGGCTCCATTCCAGGACCCCAGGATCATGACCTGAGCCCAAGGCAAAGGCCAAATGACTGAGCCACCCAGGTGCCCTGATGATGATGCTTGTCTTTTATTACACTATCAACACAAACACACTGTATGACAGAAAGAAAACAACACTCATTTCTGAGACTACTATGATGAGGGCTAGAAGCAAAAAATGTTCACTTGTAGTCCAGAGGGCTGACCTACAGCTGGCATAGTATTTCTGTTGTTGTAGTTTTAAGATTTTATTGCGTGAGAGAGAGCATGAGCAGGGCAGAAGGAGAGGGAGAAGCAGACACCCCACGGACCAGGGAGTCTGATGTAGGCTCAATCCCAGGACCCTGAGATCATGACTTGAGCCAAAGGCACACCCTTAACTGACTGAGCCACCCAGGCACCCTGCTTGCATAGAGGGTACAAATTGCTACATTCTCAGTGGATCTTGGGACTACCTGTACATCTCCCCCATATTAATATCAAGTGGAATAAGTGCCTAAAGAATCTTGCAAAAGGAGTTTTACAAGTACAGATTCAAAGAAACATTTATGATGTTATACTCCCTGCACAGCCCCTCCCCAATGAACATTAAGCACAGAACCACCAGGTTGATGCAGCCAAAGTGCAGCTCTTCCTGCCCATTGATACGGTGCTGTTAAAATAAACTTACTCGGGCACCTGGGTGGCTCAGTGGGTTAAAGCCTCTGCCTTCTGCTCCGGTTATGATCCCAGAGTCCTGGGATCGAGCCCCACGTCAGGCTCTCTGCTCAGCAGGGAGCCTCCTTCCTCCTCTCTCTGCCTGCCTCTCTGCCTACTTGTCATCTCTGTCTGTCAAATAAATAAATAAAATCTTAAGAAAAGAAAATAAACTTACTAACTTGCACCATATATCCTCTCAAGAATTCTCTCTTTCTTGGCCATTGTAGTCAATGATCCTGTACCATAGTAGTTCATTGAAAAATTTGATTAAATTATGATTTGTGTTGTATTAGATCTCAGGATTTTAAGATACTCAAAAATGTTCATTATGTGATTCTTGGTTTGTTTGTTTCTGAAAACACAAAGAAGTAAATAGAAGAGTAAGTCTGTGATAGGAGTGTCCAGTAGAAGAAAAACTATGAGATGGCGGGTTGACTGAATGAGAATCTCCAACCCAGAACTCATATATACCAACTACACAGAAGTGAGAGCCCTCCTTGTCCAGTGCAAACTGATGGATTTGGGATATGAGCCATTTGTCAAGAAAGAATTCTTGAGATGTTTTTGATGTGAAATATTGGGGTTCGATAGTGAATTATGAAAAAAACAATTATTGAAATATCATTGGTGCAAAAAAATGTGGTCTTATTAAAGCATGGGTCAGGACCTTTTGGTGAAAGAGCTGCACTGGGGTTGTAAGCAGTGACTGATTCCATACTTTCAAATGGGGAGAGGGTTAGGGATGGTGGAAGTGTCTAAGGAATTTGGAGTCTAGACTCCTGGGACCTTGTCAGGAGACCCATCAGATATCTATCAGTGGGCCATATGCTTGGAAGATGATGGCCAACACGTATTCGGGGAGTAGAAATAAAGGAAGTTTCCAAAAGGATTTTCATATGTTAAAGAGGACTTAGAGGATCCTGGAGGTCTGGCTGCCATCAGGCTAAGGCTGCTTTTCACTTCCAACAAATCATTAACATTGAGGCAGTTATGAATCCCTTGAGGAATGCCATACCCTGCTTGTCTCAAGAATTTATCAATGGGCTGCAAGTTGAAGGAAATATATCCACACTTCGTAGGACTTTGTTCTCTTCCTCAGAAACTATAAGCAAGGGGCACCTAGGTGGCTCAGTTCATTAAGGGTCTGCCTTTGGATCAGGTAGTGATCCCAGGATCCTGGGATGGAGATTTTCCTGGGGCTCCTGCTCAGTAGGGAATCGGCTTCTACCTCTCCCCCACCCCTAATTCTCATGCTCTCTCTCAAAATGTAAATAAAATATTTTTTTAAAAAAAGAAACTCGGGGTGCCTGGGTGGCTCAGTGGCTTAAAGCCTCTGCCTTTGGCTCAGGTCATGGTCCCAGGGTCCTGGAATCGAGTCCTGCATCAGGCTCTCTGCTCAGTGGGGAGCCTGCTTCCTCCTCTCTCTCTGTCTCCCTGTCTGCCTACTTGTGGTCTCTGTCAAATAAATAAATTAAATTAAGAAAAAAAAAAACTAAAAGCAAGAGAAACTCAGAACAAAGAAGTTTCCACCTGGAAGGCGATGGTTGCTGCATGTGGCTCAGAACATCTAAGCTCCTTACAAATAATAAGAGGGAAAATATAAACATTATAAGGGATGAATCTGGCAGACAGCACTAAGCCAATAAAAGCAGTTCACATCAGGTGTATAGAAACAAATTGCTATCAGTGCCTAAGGCACACCCAAGGACACACCATCGCGGGTGTTTCCTTAGAGTCTGGAAACAGGAATTCAGAATAAAATCTAATTATGAGAATGCAGTGGATTTATACACACTTCAATCACATGTAGATTCTGTAGAGGCTGCTTTTAGGCAAAGAGGCTTGAGTAAAGGAGTGGAGAAAGTGCCCATAGCGACCCTCCCGCTGAGTCCAGATAACCCCAACAGGGGGCCCACCTCAAGGTAGCCATAGGCCCTAACAACCAGGTACAGTGATGAATAAAGGGCCTTAAGTCCCCACAACTCCTCACTTCCCCCTTTCAACACAGCCCCACTCACTGCATCCTGGCAGCCAGCCTCTGGCAGGGTGTTCAGTCAATTTATGTCTCCTCTGTTCTCCCTCAGGTGCATTCATCTCAATACCCACATGACTGGCTTCCTCCCAATCTTTGACCCATGTTTGGGGTCCCCATCTGACTGTCAGAGGCATTGAGACACCAGTTTCCATGACCTGTATTAGCTAGTATGTTTTATTTTATTTTTTTTACTTTAAAGATTTATTTATATTTTAGAGAGAAGAGGGGAAGTGCTGAAGAAGAGGCAGAGAGAGAATCTCAAGCAGATTCCCTGCTGAGCGTGGAGCCAAAATAGGGCTCCGCTCAAGGACCCTGAGATCAGGACCTGTTCTGAAATCAAGAGTCTGACGCTTAACCCACTGAGCCATGCAGGCGCCCATCTAGTATATTTTAAATAGAGTATCCTTTTCACATTCTAAAGAGCAAGACTCACTCCCTGCTTTTTCCCCAAGAACTTTCCAAGATATTCTGGATTTCATATCTATTATGTTGATTTGGGCATTTTCTTATTCCTGGGCTATGCAGAGCTGATAAAGCATCCACAGGGGACCTAAATGAGAAATGTTTTCCTTCGCTGAGATCCCAAGGACAAACCTCAGCAGCAATAGGAATCTTGGATTCAACACCTTCCCCTCTAGATCTGTCACCAACGGAATATTTTCAACAGTTGCAGGTTTTCATTGAAATTGACAGCTCTTGATACCATGTTGGAACCCAGGTTGGAGACACAGGAGACAAGTCTCTGGGATATAGGGGAGAAGTGTTCTGATGACCTAGCATTCAGTTTCATTTCTGAAAAGGTTTTAAAAAATAGGTGAAAATATGAGGGAGAAACATCAGAACTAGAGGAAACATTTGCAGGTTCTAAATGCAAGGAATTTCAGGAGAAAAGCATGATACAGACTCTCCTGGGACACCAAGCTTACCTGAGAACTGGCCATTCTTTCTCCTTGTCCTCTAGATTTGTTTCTCACAAGCTTTTTGTGGAGAAATCACAGCTGCATCATGAGAAAATGCCCATAAAGCCACCAGTAGGACCTCTTCACCTGTAAACTATCTGCCCAAAGGCAGGACCCAGAAATGCAGACTAGTCCCAACTTCTCCGTCCTTTGTGTCAGGAGCTATTCAGGAACTGTGACTTCCTATTTTACACGCAATCCCTGACTTTTCCTTCTCTGCTTCTAGGGGTCCTCTGCTCCAACAGAACCCACAAATTCACTACAGCATAGGAATCATGTGCTGCAGGGACCTGACCCTCCAGACTCATGTAGCAGAGACCCTGTTACCTCTCCGTGAGCCAAAGCCGCCTCTCTGGTCTCATAAAAACCACCTGAAGCCCTCAGGATTACCCCTGGCCTCACTGTGAATCACCTGGAGCCCTTAATTAACAAAGCACTGTTGTTTCCACCCAAACCAACTGACAGACTCTGAGGGGGAGGCCACCAGTGATGATAATTTTGAAATCCCACATGTGATCCTACTGGGAAGCATTTGGGAGGTGACCTTTGCCTAAGCATGAGAACCAAGGCTGTGGTTGTGACCACATTTAGATCCATACCTTCTCCACTGGTCTCAGCTTCTGGAGACTGACACCTTCTCCCTCTTTGGGGAACACAGAGGGAGACACCTTACAGATGAAGTTTCCCCTTATAAATCCAAATGCCTCTTTCAAAAGCAAACAAATACTGGGTTTCAGAGCTTTTCCTTTATCTGGTGTTTCTTTAAAATACCAGCCTCAATTCATCCTTGGGCCAAAGAGACATATTTTAGGGTGACAAAATGCTCCCATTTCAGTACGTAAATGTTTATTTTCATAAATACCTGCCACAAAGTTTTCCAAGGTGAATGTACTTTTTACTCTCCTAAAAGTAATATATGAAAATTCTAATTCCTCAACATTCCTTGAAATTTGGTGTTATCTTTTTCTTTATTGCACCCATTCTAGAAAATAGTGAGTGCTTTTTCAACTATACAAAATAAAATAGTCTTCCTATAGTTGTGTTGGTGACTGAATAGTAAACCACTTAAAAGCATCCGGTTGCCATGATTATCTGTTTTTTTCTTTGGTTTTTTTTTTTTTTTTTTTTTTTATGTTGAGTCTGAGGAGTTCTTTATAGATCTTGGATATCAGCCCTTTGTCTATAGTGTCATTGGCGAATATCTTCTCCCATTCCCTAGGTTGCCTCTTTGTTTTGTTGACTGTTTCCTTTGCTGTGCAGAAGCTTTTTATCTTTTTTAAAAAGATTTTTATTTATTTATTTGACAGAGAGAGATCACAAGTAGGCAGAGCAGCAGGCAGAGAGAGAGGGAAGCAGGCTCCCCGCTGAGCAGAGAGCCTGAGGCAGGGCTCCATCCCAGGACCCTGAGATCTTGACCTGAGCCAAAGGCAGAGGCTTAACCCACTGAGCCACCCAGGCACCTCCAGAAGCTTTTGATCTTGATGAAGTCCCAAAAGTTCATTTTCGCTTTTGTTTCCTTTGCCTTTGGAGACATGTCTTGAAAGAAGTTGCTGTGGCCGATGTCGAAGAGGTTACTGCCTGCATTCTCCTCTAGGATTTTACATCACAAAATGGGCAGAAGACATGAACAGACACTTCTCCAAAGAAGACATACAAATGGCTAAAAGACACGTGAAAAAATGTTCATCATCATTAGCCATCAGGGAAATTCAAATGAGAACTACATTGAGATACCACCTTACACCAGTTAGAATGGCCAAAATTAATAAGACAAGAAGCAACAACTGTTGGAGAGGATGTGGGGAAAGGGGAACCCTCTTACACTGTTGATGGGAATGCAAGCTGGCGTAGTCACTTTGGGAAGCAGTGTAGAGATTCCTTAAGACATTAAAATACTGGGCGCCTGGGTGGCTCAGTGGGTTGGGGCCTCTGCCTTCGACTCAGGTCATGATCCCAGGGTCCTGAGACGAGTTCTGCATTGGGCTCTCTGCTCAGGGGGGAGGCTGCTTCTCCATCTCTCTCTGCCTGCCTCTCTGCGTGCTTGTGATCTCTGTCTGTCAAATAAATAAATAAAATCTTAAAAAAAAATTAAAACATTGAAAAAATAAAATTAAATTGAGATGTTAAAAAAAGTTTCCATTTATAGGTACAGTTTTACCCCATAGTCAATGTCAACAATGAATGAAGATCTAGAAATCTTAATAAATGCAGAGGTACGGTAGACTCTGCCCTTCTGGTTGAAACAGAAGCCACCACCCCCTTCCCACTATGAGAACGGTGGGCAGACGTGAAGGTCCTACCAGCCAGGACAGGTGAGGAGAGGAGGCAGCCAGACCCTGAGATATGAGTTCAGGAACCTGTGACCTCACCAACCTCCTGACCGCACTTATCATTTCTCCCACAGCGGCAATCAGAGTGCAGGCTGGGAGGGAGAAAGTTTCCAAAAACCTTTTTCCAGTCGCTAATTAAAAAAAAAAAAATCAACCAAACAAAACAATTACACGTTTCCTTTCATTGTCTCCCAAGGGAGCTTTGGAACATTTGAGAAAGACTCTTTCTCCAGGATCCCTACAGGCAGATGCTGGCAAGCACTGGTACATCTGAAGACCATTATCGCAACACTGCAATGAAGTGGGCAGGAAACTCTGGGGTCTGACAGGTGAGGAGGCACATGGGTCTCCTTGCACTCACAGAGAACATCTGTAAGAAGTCATTCTGCCAGGAAAACATGTTCTTTCCTTCTCTTTGGACTGTCATGTGCACCAACACGTCAGTTATGAGCAGAGACAAAAATGAGCCAGGCATCCCCTGAGGATTTCCGGACAGATGCAAGTGAAAGCTATCCACAACACCGATATTTCGCGTTAGAAATCAGTGGACTTAATCTGCATGACTCCGTCCCCTTGTTGAGTCCTTGGCATAATTCAATGCACATTAATATGAATGTCTTACAGGAAGGTGAACAGCGACACTGACCCCACTCATGACAGGAACAACAGATGGAAGAAAGAGGGAAGTCTCAGAAGAGCCCGTCACAAATAAAAGCATTGGGGTCAGACTTTAAGAGGCAGATTGTACTACATTTTTTTTTATGATTTTATTTATTTATTTGACAGAGAGATCACAAGTAGGCAGAGAGGCAGGCAGAGAGGGGGCAGCAGCCTCCCTGCTGAGCAGAAAGCCAGATACAGGGCTCAATCCCAGGACCCTGATATCATGACCCGAGCCAAAAGCAGAGGCCCAACCCACTGAGCCACCCAGGTGCCCCAGATTGCACTACTTTTATCGATCACTTAACCCAACAGAACTTACCGAAATCTAGAGTAGTGAAGGATTACCATAGTTCTCACCACTTGATTTTTTCCCCAGAATTGTTAACAATAAGTACTGATTGAAATCCCACTGAGCGGGGTCCAGGCATTAGCATGGGTCCTGTGAGAAATCCTCAGCCACATTCCTGAATGTCAACCATCTCTGAGATAAATAATGTATTTATCATGTGGCCATTGTGCAGAGTTTGTCATTTTACCTAAGAGAGTTCAGAGAACTGACTTAGGTGAGTGGCATGAATTACACACTAAGATGATTAGACACAAAAACACTCCCTGATGTTTACCCTAATTCAGAGGAAAGAGGACAGCATAAGGTTCACAAAACCCTGATGAATACTACTTCCAGGGATGGTAAAATGTATTAGGGCATCAACACAGGCATACATGGTTATGTTTGGTCTCTCTATTTATATTGTAAGTTGTGTATCTTTCTGAATGGGAGTCATGGTGAGTCAGAAGTGCACTTCTCAAAAATTTAATGTATACAGCCACAAGCTGGAGATCTTATTCAAATACAGGCTCTGATTCCGTTCTGGGGTGGGACCTGAGTTTCTGCATTTTTTTTTAAAGACTTCATTTTATTTATTTGACAGACAGAGATCACAAGTAGGCAGAGAGGCAGGCAGAGAGAGAGGAGGAAGCAGGCTCCCTGCTGAGCAGAGAGCTCGACGTGGGGCTCGATCCCAGGACCCTGGGATCATGACCTGAGCTGAAGGCAGAGGCTTTAACCCACTGAGCCACCCAGGCACCCCACTTTTTTTTTTTTTAAGATTTTTTTTTTTGAAAATGTATTTATTTTAGAGTGAGTGTGTAAGAGGGGAAAGGGTCAGAAGGAGAAGCAGACTCCCTGCTGCACAGGGAGACCTACGTGGGGCTCAATCCTGAGACTCTAGGATCATGACCTAAGCCAAAGGCAGATGCTTACCTGACTGAGCCACCCAGGCGCCCCTAAGGGCTTCACTTCCGAATAGCAAAGAAGTAAAATCTTGAGGGAAATAATCATGTGTGACTTAGAACAGTTTTATGGAAATTATAGTTCCTTTTTTTTTTAAAGATTTTATTTATTTATTTGTCAGAGAGAGTGAACACAGGCAGACAGAGTGGCAGACAGAAGCAGAGGGAGAAGCAGGCTCCCTGCTGAGCAAGGAGCCCAATGCAGGACTCGATCCCAGGACGCTGGGATCGTGACCTGAGCCGAAGGCAGCCGCTCAACCAACTGAGCCACCCAGGCGTCCCCATAGTTCCTTTTTTAAAAATATTTTATTTATTTGACAAGAGAAACAGATTACAAGTAGGCAGAGAGAGAGGGGGAAGCAAGTTCCCAGCTGAGCAGAGAAATTATAGATTCTAATATATGACCACAATCTTTTTTTGAATATTTCCCTAGGTATTATTCAAAGAGCTTTCATAATTAACACATAAAACCACAAAAATAATCTAAGAGAATATTATTTGTCAACTTTTATGAGACTATTCTGTCAAACATCCAGTAAACAGAAGGGCCTGGGTTTTAACCTCATTTGTGAGATGTAGAATTTATCCAAAAGGACCACATTGGTCAATGTACAGAAAGGTGCTAAAAGACTATTCTTGACAGGTTTTCTAACTGAGAGGAGTAATGTAAAGAAGGTAACATCACAGAACTCATCTAGCAGCTTTTACATTTTATGCACATATTGATACATTGACAAGATAATTACATACACTTTAAAAGAGGTAATGTAGAGGCACCTGGGTGGCTCAGTGAGTTAAAGCCTCTGCCTTTGGCTCAGGTCATGATCCCAGGATCCTGGGATTGAGCCCCACATCGGGCTCTCTGCTCGGCGGGGAGCCTACTTCCTCCTCTCTCTGTCTCTGCCTGCCTCTCTGCTTAGTTGTGATCTCTCTCTGTCAAATAAATAAATAAAATCTTTTAAAAAAGTAATAATAATAATAATAATAAAGTTGAAACCCCTATAATTTAATTTATTCACAGATATCTACATTAAATTATGTGTGAGTTGATATCTACTGTTTCTTTCAAATGTCTCCATTTGCTCTGGTGGGTGATTTCAAAAGCAGGAAAATTCATTAAACAAAACAGACTCAATAGATTCATGTCTCTGGTCTCCAAATTGCTACTCCTTTACTAATCCAAGCTTGATGAAGACTTTCTTTATAAGCTTGTCTCCTCAAATTGGATGCAGACACCCACCCTAAAATCTGCTTCTTAGCAACCAGCCAGTTGGCCCCAACACCTAACCCAGAACAATCTACCCTCTGCAGACCCTACAAATTGATTCATTTTTTATCACAGACATAAAACATTTATTTAATATTTGCTTTCCACCTCTACGCTTTTAAAACTTCAGCTAACATATCGTCCTGCAAGATTCTCCTTCATCCCCTGGAGTTCACAATTCCAATGTTCAACTGAAAACATTTTTAATATGTTCATCTTTCTCTACACACATGTTTTCTTATTTCAAACACCTACCATTCTCTAAGGATGTAAGACACAATTTGCACAACCTGGATGTCACTGTCCTTCAAAACTAAAACCTAATTTTCCCCCAGCTTTACCTCAGGCCACTTGCATCCCAATACAGAACCTAGAACCCTCTACCCTGAATGCTCTGAATGGTCATCCCACATGTTATTCCTTTGAAAGGCACTGGCCTATCTAGGAAGAAGTAGAGAACACCTCCACCTCCCCCCAAAAAAGGCACTGGCCTTACTATCACATGGCCAGTAAATCTTGAGAAAATTTGGTATCTCACATTAAAAATTACATATCTGAGCCTCGCGGTTCCATTTAAGGCCCCTCCCGCGCTCAGCTCTGAGTGTCGGAGCGGCTGCCGCCAAGTCCAGATCCAGTCTCACGCGCCGCGGACGCCCACCCTCCCGACGTGCACTCCCGATTCCTTTTGGTTCTAAGTCCAAAATGGCAACACTCAAAGATCAGCGGATTCAGAATTTTCTTAAGGAAGAACATGTCCCCCAAAATACGATTACGGTTGTTGGGATTGGTGCTGTTGGCATGGCTTGTGCCATCAGTATCTTAATGAAGGACTTGGCAGATGAACTTGCTCTTGTTGATGTCATGGAAGACAAACTGAAGGGAGAGATGATGGATCTCCAGCATGGCCGCCTTTTCCTTAGAACACCAAAAATTGTCTCTGGCAAAGACTATAATGTGACTGCAAACCCCAAGCTGGTTATTGTCACAGCTGGGGCACATCAGCAAGAGGGCGAACGCCGTCTTAATTCGGTCCAGCGTAATGTGAACATCTTTAAGTTCATCATTCCTAATGTCGTCAAACACAGCCCAAACGGCAAGTTGCTTGTTGTTTCCAATCCAGTGGATATCTTGACCTATGTGGCTTGGAAAATAAGTGGCTTTCCCAAAAACCGTGTTATTGGAAGTGGTTGCAATCTGGATTCAGCCCGGTTCCGTTACCTAATGGGGGAAAGGCTGAGAGTTCACCCGTTAAGCTGTCACGGTGGATGCTCGGGGAGCACGGAGACTCCAGTGTGCCTGTATGGAGTGGAGTCAACATTGCTGGTGTGTCTCTGAAGAATCTGCACCCTGACTTAGGCACTGATGCAGATAAGGAACAGTGAAAAGAGGTTCACAAACAGGTGGTTGACAGTGCCTATGAGGTGATCAAACTGAAAGGCTACACTTCCTGGGCCACTGGACTGTCTGTGGCAGATTTGGCAGAAAGTATAATGAAGAATCTTAGGCAGGTGCATCCAATTTCCACCATGGCTAAGGGACTCTATGGAATAAAAGATGATGTCTTCCTTAGTGTTCCTTGCGTCTTGGGACAGAATGGAATTTCAGATGTTGTGAAGGTGACTCTAACTCCTGAGGAAGAGGCCCGTTTGAAGAAGCGTGCAGATACACTCCGGGGGATCCAAAAGGAGCTGCAGTTTTAAAGTTTTCTAATGTACCACTTCACTGTCTAGACTAGGACAGGGTTCTAGTTGGAGGTTGTGTACATTGTCCTTATTATCTGATCTGTTACTTAAATAATATCAAAATGGCCTAAGGAAAAAACATCAGTTTCCTAAAGTTCTAAATAGGAATGGCTCACCAAGCCCTGCAGCTGTACCCTACTGCTGGATGATACCTGCCTTTGTAGTCCTAAATGGGTTAATCTCAGAGGCACCACTGCCAATGTTGCATATGCTACAGGTGCTCTTCAAACCAGATGCGAATTTCCTGTGTGTTCTCTAACTTCTGGATCCTTCACCCGACACCCAACATGCCTAGTCCATCTTTTCCAGTCAGTCACATCCTGGGCTCCAACGTATAAATTCATTATTGCATGTACTGTGCATAACTGTTCCAAAGGATCTTACTTCGTGTACCATGTACGTCAGAATATAGTGTACATTGGGACACCTGGGTGGCTCAGTTGTTAAGCTGCTGCCTTCGGCTCAGGTCATGATCCCGGTGTCCTGGGATCGAGTCCCGCATCGGGCTCCTTGCTCGGCAGGGAGCCTGCTTTCCCCTCTCTCTCTGACTGCCTCTCTGCCTACTTGTCATCTCTGTCTGTCAAATAAATAAATAAAATCTTTAAAAAAAAAATATAGTGTACATTGCCATATAAAAGACCATGCAACTAAGTGTCATACCAACTAAAATACCAAATAAAATTTGAACAGTGACTTTTTTTTTAAAAAAAATTACATATCCAAAGACATTTCCAGTACCTCCACAGTATTTCAAGAATGTTTTGTTTATTGGACTCTGAATTTCTCCACTACAGCCATTAATAAAATGCAATTACATAAGTACTTCCATAATAATTACACAGAATTTCATTTACAAGTGGCCATTAGTCACTATTGTTGTAGCAGAAATTTCTGTGTTATTCAAAACTTGATATAAAATGAGACCAACTATAATTTTGCTGAAGATTCCTTGAAGAATGAGTGTATAAGCAGCAGAACACAGTGCAAACCAGATAGTTTATATTTTTCTGATGAGATGAGGGAATTGTGTATTTCTTCTCGGGCACACAGAAAAGAGTCTGGATACACAGTGGTGGTGACTCAAGGAACAAAGGGGCAGACAGTTGGAAAACATGCATTGATTAGGGCAGAAGTATTCATCAGCCACCAACTGGTCTCGCGAAAAATAGAAAAATACATGTAATTGATGGAAGAGAGGGTATAAAAAGACACAAAGTAGCTCACCAGCAGAAGGATGCTTTGGGTGGCTTTAATCTCAGGGGAGGATCTGGGGGACACTTTGGTCCTATAAATGTGTTGGACCTGCTGCTTCTGCCATACAGGGTGGAAACCATGAACCCACTGGCCCAAGTTATGAGTCCCAAGCACAGAACATCATGGGAGGATATCGATACCATATATAGTAAGTGTGTGTCTTTGTCGTGAAGTGCAGAGGCACAGTATCCAAACTCCATATTTTTTGAAGTGTTTTTGTTGTTCCATTTCTCAATCACATACACAGGAACCATAATATTTAGGTTTATATTCAGGATCCAGCAAAGGCTATTTGAGGGGCCAATGTACTGGGGAGCTTTCCCTTTAAGCGCTGGCCACCAGGAGTTCCAGGGGCTCATGGTGATGTCCTGGAAGACACTCAGGAGGCACATGGTGCCCACAGACAACCCCCTGGACACTCTGTGGATGAAGAAAACAACTTTGCATCCAAAGTCACTGAGAAAATATCTCAAGTCAAAAGCCTCCATGGTCTCTGGGATTCCTCTGGAGAGAATGACCAAGGAGTTAGTTAAAGTCAAGTGCCTAAGAAGCAAATCTGTGGACTTTGACCTGTATCCCCTTAAGCCAAGAGATGACGAACAATGACAGAAGAGCAAGAAGTTCCCAGGGTTGCAAGGACCATCTGCAATAGGAAGATTACAGCAAATTTCACATCCATTAAGGCCATTCTGTCACTCTCCGGGGCTCAGTGTTCGCATCCACAGAGAGAGGAGGCTGCATGAACACATGAGCCGTGGGCTGTTTGTGGAAAATAAATTCAAAATTCTCCCCTTGCTACTACTTTCCCCTGAGACTTTCTTTCCAATACACGTGTCTTCGTTAATTAATGATTTCTCAAGTTTGATGTATTTCTTTCTATAGTGCTCATTGATTCACTCTTACTCATGCTTTACCTATTGTAAATTACTTAGTATTTACAAGTATGTGCATTTTACAGCCAAGAATTTAATTATAATGAGGTTATATGACTCATTTAAATATTGCAATGGCCAGGTTGCAACAAAGTTGGGTGTTTACCAGCATGCTATACTCTCATAGCTACCTGGTCATATCTTTTTTTTTTTTTTTTTCTTAAGACTTTATTTGTGGGGCACGTGAGTGGCTCAGTCACTAAGCGTCTGCCTTCACCTCAGGTCATGATCCCAAGGTCCTGGGATGGAGCCCTGCACTGGACTCCCAGCTCAGCGGGAAGCCTGCTTCTCCCTCTCCCACTCCTACTCCCCCTGCTTGTATTCCCTCTCTCACTGTGTCTCTCTCTGTCAAATAAATAAATATTTTTTTTAAAAAAGACTTTATTTGTAACTAATCTCTATACCCAACATGGGGCTCACACTCACAGCTGAGTTCTTATTATCAAGAGCTGCACTCTCCACCAAGGGAGTCAGCCAGGTGCCCCTACCTGGTTGTATCCATAAATAACCCACTTTTATGCATGCATACATTATCATCTTTGAAATTCATTTCAATTTAGGTTTGGTTGTGCCAATTTCTCATTCTTGTTAAACTAATTGTTCCATTAACCATCATCACTTGTGAGTGAAGATGAAAACTTCGTAAGAACCTGAATATGGTCCATGAATAAAATGGATTTACCAAACATGGACCAGTGTTAATACAGCAACAGAAGTAATCATGTGATTTTTTTGGCCAATGGAACCCACCATCGAAATTATTGTGTAATATTTCACTTTTACCCTAAACTATGGGATTTGTAATTTAAATAAAACATGTAGAGATTGATAAAACATTTAGAGTAGGATCTAAATTATTCCTCATTAGAGAGCATACAATTAGCTGTGATTTAAAGAAAAAACAACTGAAACTAATCAATTTGAAAAAGATAATAAAATACAAAACAAGCATGCAAAATGAATCTCAAGGCATGAAATCTTGTGCACTGAATAGGAGAAATGCAAGGGTGAGCCTAAAAATTATTTGAGAACTTTGAAAACCATATAAAATATCAGAAGATACATTTAAGGGGCGCCAGGGTTGCTTAGTCATTCGGTGTCTGCCTTTGGCCCAGGTCATGATCCCAGGGTCCTGGACTGAACCCCCTCTCCCATTCCCTCTCCTGTGTTCCCTCTCTTGCTGTGTCTCTCTGTCAAATAAATAAATAAAATCTTTTTTTTAAAGATACATTTAAGCTGAAAACATGCTGAAGTCCTTAATTTTTCTGCTCTCCAAATCCCTCACATGTTGAAGTTACCTTTTCCTGAAAGTCTCCTGTCCTAACTTCACAGAGGAAAATTGTTCTTCCTTGATCAAAAGATTACAAACATTTTCAGGAGAGACATAATTACTATCTCCACTAGATTCATCAAGCATAAATACAAGAAAAACAATTATGGTTCTCCAAATGCCACTCAGTCCCATTGTTCACATTGAAATAGGATGTGCTAAGCTCCATGAAACTCATCATCACATGCACAGAAGTTTAATGAGGTAACTATACCAATCATGTCAATTTCTCTGTGGTTTCACAGCACAGACTGAATAGCATATTAATTTCTGAATTGCAGGTTTTTAAAAATATTTTATTTATTTTGCTTGACAGAGAGGGAGAGAGAGATCACAAGCATGCAGAGAGAGAGGGGAGGAAACAGGCTCCCCGCTGAGCGGAGAGCCCAACGTTGGGCTTGATCCCAGGACCCTGGGATCATGACCTGAGCCAAAAGCAGAGGCTTAACCAACGGAGCCACCCAGGTGCCCCTTCTGAATTGCAGTTTTAAGGACTGCAAACATCAGACTGTGTTACCACTTGCAATGAACTCCAATGATCTCCATCAGGGAGGGATATGCATTAAACTATGTTTGGAGCAGTTAGTCCCATGGAGGACCTCAGACCTGCAGTCTCTCTGTAACTCGGCCTGTGCCTCAGGAATTTTTGTTCCTATCTGTACAGCTCTGACATCAAGCCACTTTCTTCACAAGTAGAATCCTTTTTCCCGCCACGAGATCCAACCTGGATCCAGACCCTGATACACCTCCTTCCTTTACACATTGTGTCACTTGGACTGACATTCCAGTCTTTCCTGCTGCCAGGATGTGGGCTCACTGGGCCAGTCATGACAGCCCCTGCTTGTGTGTGGGAGGGAGGCAGCCAGTGTTAAGATAAGGGTTTGTGGTTCTGTGACCTCACATCCCCACAGAACTACAATTATCACTTCACCTCTCAGTGACACATGAGGCTACGTTTTTAAAGACTACATTTTTAAAACTTTCTCCCAGATCCCAATTCCCAGAAACAATTATAAGATCCTAGTGAGGCTCTGCAAAGAAACAAGTTTTGTGTGTGGGAGAAACTTCCTTTTTTCCACAACAGCTGGAGGCGGACAGGGTCTCAGGTGGCAGAAGCAGGAAATGTTTGCATCTGACAGAGGAGGGGCTGGAAGTGATCCAAATATATTTCACTGGACTCTGCACTTGCCTAAGAATTTCACTGCCTCCTTCCCCAGTAATTGTCTCTTTCTGCCAAGCCTAAGAACTGCAAAATAAGGAAGGAGATGGGAGGATATAGAGGGCCTGACAAGAATTCAAGGAAAGCGATACAAAGAGCATGGGATTGGCTAGAGATGCTTCTCCAGACTCAGTCCAATTGTTTGAAAAGCCTAGTTGATAGGGATATTTCTAGGAATATATATTTTATCAATACTGACCCAAAGAGAGATACAAATTCTAAGCTGAGCAATGTCTATAGAATAAGTGGCAATATTTACAGAAGAGGTCAATCACGAACACAGTACAAGGTCATATGATTTTATCAACAGCATCCTACTACTCTTAAATGTTAGATGTACCATTGCTATGTAGGTGATCCAAAAATATTGAAGGATGACACTTCCTAACAATTTCCAGAAATCTTACAAAGATAACCACAAATATTTCACACCCCTCCTATCTGCCTAGGGATCCAAAATTATGAAATATTATTTGCAAATATTGCTATAAAATATTATGGCATGATCAAGCACAGCTTATATCTATATTCATGGATAAAAAGACTAAATATTGTTAAAATGACAGGTCTTCCCAAACTGATCTGTAGAATCAATGAAATTTCAACCAAAATTCTGGGAAATTACTTGTAGGTATCAACTAATTGATTCTAAAGTCTATAGATACAGGCATAAGACCCAGGAAAGCCAGCCCAGTGTCAAAGCAGAAGAAAAAGTCAGAGGACTGACACAGCCCAATGTCAAGACTTAATATAAAGCTACATTAATTAAGGCAGTGTATCTCTGGTAAAATAATGGGCAAATAGCTAAATAGAACAAAACAGAGATCTTAGAAATAGACTAACTCAAATACAGCCAACTGTATTTGTTGGTCTCACAAAGGAGGTGAGGCAATCCAATGGGAAAAGGATAGTCTTGGGATGCCTGGGTGGCTCAGTCAGTTAAGCATCTGCCTTCAGCCCAGGTCATGATCCCAGAGTCCTGGGATCAAGTCCCACAGCCAGCTCCCTGCTCAGAGGGGAGCCTGCTTCTCCCACTGCCTACTGCTCCCCCTGCTTGCACTGCTAGCCCTCACTATCTCTGACAATTAAATAAATAACATCTTTAAAAAAAAAAAAAGATAGTCTTTTCAGCAAATGGCACTGGAACAAGTGGACAAGTGGACATCCACATCCAAGTAAAAAATAAACAAACAAACAAATAAATAATAAATATGCAATCTAGATACAGACCTTACATCCTTCACAAACATTAACTCAAAATAGATCACAGGGTGCCTGGGTGGCTCAGTCAGTTAAGTGTCTGCCTTTGGCTTGGGTCATGATTGCCGAGTCCTGGGATTGAATCCTGAATAGGGCTCCCTGCTCTGCAGAGATCCTGCTTCTCCCTCTGCCACTCTCTCTCTCTGTCTCTCATGAATAAATAAATAAAATCTTAAAAAAAAAAGAGAGATCACAGACTTCAATGTAAAACACAAAATTATAAACCCCGCAGAAGATAACAGGAGAAAATCTAGATGACCTTAGGTTCTATAACTGTTTAAATGCAATACCAAAGGTATAATCCATGAAAAAATAATTGCTAAGTCAGATTTCATTAAAATTACAAACTTCTACACTAGGAAAGAAACTGTCAAGGGAATGAGAAGATGAGCCAGGTATTGGGAGAAAACAAAAGACATATCTGACAAAGGACCATGATCCAAAATACACAAAGAACTATTAAAATTCAATAATAAGAAAACGAACAACTTGATTTTTTAAATGGGCAAAAGATCTATATGGACACCTCACCAAGAAGACACACACATAGCAAAAATGTATATGAACAGATACTTGGCACCATGCATTGTTAGAAAATTGCAAACTGAAACAGTGAGATATGTTAAGGGTACATTTGAGAGGTATACTCCAAAACTGACACCACCGAACACTAGGTGGGACAGCAGGAACTTGCATTCACTGTAGATGAGAAATGCAAAATGCGATAGCCACTTTGGACGAGAGATGAGGGTTTCTCACAAAATTAAATGACCTTCCACATGATCCAGAAATCACACTCCTAGGTTTTTACCCAAATGAATTGGACATTTATTGGGGCGCCTGGGTGGCTCAGTGGGTTAAAGCCGCTGCCTTCGGCTCAGGTCATGATCCCGGCGTCCTGGGATCGAGCCCCGCATCGGGCTCTCTGCTCAGCAGGGAGTCTGCTTCCTCCCTTCTCTCTCTGCCTGCCTCTCTGCCTACTTGTGATCTGTCTGTCAAATAAATAAATAAAATCTTAAAAAAAAAAAAAAAAAAAATGAATTGGACATTTATGTCCCCACAAAGTTCTGCACACAAGTGTTTACAGCAGCTTTATTCATTCATAGCTGCCAAAACCTGTAAGAAACCAGACGTCCCTCAGGAGATGAAAGAGTAACTAACTGTGGTCCATGCACACAGATTCTCGTCCATCCCAAAGAGAATGGAAATGAGCTATGGAGCCCTGAGAAGAAATGCAAGGACCTTAAATAAGTATTATTATTTTTTAAGATTTATTTATTTGAGGGCAGGGGGCAGAGGGACAGAGAGAATCCTCTATGCTGAGCTGAGCAGGGAGCCCCAGGCAGGGCTAGATCGCAGGATATGGAGAAGATGACCTGAGCTGAAACCAACAGTCAGCCGCCCAACCAACCGAGTCACCCACACACCCAGGCAGATGTTGCCTATCATGTGTACATGCCCATTAGACATGCCGGCAGGGAACAGGGGTGAGGAATGTGATCGTGGTGGGCTCTTCCGTGACTCGTGAAGCCCTGGAGGAAGAGCCTCTGCAGGGCTGAGTCACGAAGTCATCTTGTTCACGTGGAGCTTTTGGCAAAAGAGTAAAATGTGTATGTCCTCAATTCTCAGAGACATATTAATATGGCTCTGTCCGTATTCATGTTATAAAGCTGGTACAAACTAGTAATATTCCATAATGGAAAAACAAAAGAATGAGTTTGACCTATTATATATTAAATCTTATACAAGAAAAACAGAGAAACTTATTTTTAGTTCTTGTGAGACACTTAGAAATATTCACCACATATCAGACTACTAAGCAATATATATGCCTGTGCTCATGTATTCCATCAATCAGTACACCAGAAAATTAAAAAATAAAATACTAATTACAATAATGAACTGCTTTAATCTTAAGGTCCATTACATATACATGTGCGTACACACAAACGCACACACATTCCACTTATTTAATCAGTTAAAAATACATAGAATGTGGGGTCCCTGGGTGGCTCAATCATTTGGGTGTGTGTCTTTGGCTCAGGTTGTGGTCCCGGGATCCTGGGATGACACCCCAA
The DNA here is from genome assembly GCF_963455335.1 of Martes martes. Taxonomy (NCBI): domain Eukaryota; kingdom Metazoa; phylum Chordata; class Mammalia; order Carnivora; family Mustelidae; genus Martes; species Martes martes. The sequence continues at coordinate 54,918,284 of NC_137905.1, read as the reverse complement.
GGCAGGCTCCTTGCTGGTCCAGGAGTCTGCTTCTTCTCTGCCTCCCTCTCCCTCTCCTTCTGCCCCTCCCCCCACCCCACCCCCGCAGCATGCGCGCTTGAGCACACACACTCTCTCTCTCAAATAAATATTTAAAAAATATGTAGCATGCACTTTTATTTTTCTATTTTAATTCTTATATCTTAGGAGTGCCTGGGCGGCTTAGTTGATTAAGCATTAGACTCTTGATTTCAGCGCAGGTCATGATCTCATGGTCATGGGATGGAGCCCCACATCAGCCTCTGTCAGATTCTGTGCTCAGCAGGAGTCTGCTTGAGATTCTCTCCCTCTTTATGTCCCTCCCCTGCTGGCGTACTCAATAAATAAATAACCTAAATAAATAATAAATAAACAAATGTTGATACTTTCATACACTTAATATTGTGAAACTATTTGATTATTTCTCATTGAGAATGTACTCATTAGGTGTATCTGTTAGGGTCTGTGGATCCAACATGGCAGGGTGGGGCGTTCCCCCACATGACACTAAGCAATTCAGACATGATCCACCCAGAGATAGCACTGGATTGCAGAGGGTAAGGGTTTCGTCCTACAGGATGGCCTCCTGAACCCTGTGTCCCACCCCAATATCCATTTTCCCCCCTCTCCTCCCACCATGGCCTCACTTTAGACGCCAGCTGCCAGCCCCAGGCTGCCACCTCTGCTTCTCACTGACCTGCCACAGTTTGATGGTGCCAACAGCTTCCTCCTCAGGTTCAATTAATTTGCTAGAGTGAGGGGGCCTGGGTGGCTCAGTGGGTTAAAGCCTCTGCCTTCGGCTCAGGTCCTGATCTCAGGGTCCTGGGATCGAGTCCCGCATCGGGCTCTCTACTCAGCAGGGAGCCTGCTTCCTCCCTTCTCTCTCTACCTGCCTCTCTGCCTACTTGTGATCTGTCTGTCAAGTAAATAAATAAAATCTTGAAAAAAAAAATTTGCTAGAGTGACTCACAGAACTGAAGGAAACAATGACATCCTTTGGCACATGAAGCTGTTGAAGTTCTACAGGTCAGGAACCTTTCCAGAAACTGGGCTCCCAGGTTTTTTTGGAGGTTTCATTACATAGTCATGATTGACAAAGACACTAGCCACTGGCTGATTCCAACTCCAGCCTCTCTCCCCTCCCCGGAAGTCAAGGGGTGGGACTAAAATTCCCAACCTTCTAATCACAGGGTTGAATCTCCTGACAACTCTGCCCTTTGGTGAAGGCCAAAAGTCACCTTCCTCAATAATGAGCCTACGGGCGGCGGGGGAGGGGGGGGTGTCTGGGTGTCTCCGTCATTGAGCAACTGCCTTTGGTTCAGGTCACAATCCCAGGATCCTGGGATTGAGCCCTGCATTGGGCTCCCTGCTTGGCAGGAAGCCTGCTTCTCCTTCTCCCACTCCCCCTGCTTGTGTTCCCTCTCTCACTGTGTCTCTCTCTGTCAAATAAACAAAATCTTAAAAAAAATAATAATGAGCCTCTCATTTCAATTCTATGACTCCAAAGCATCTTTAGGAACTGCAGATGAAAACCAAATATATCTGAAATAAATTTTGGTTACCTGAATGACCAAATACATACTTTGTATAAATCATGTATCATAGGAGAGAATACTCAGAGATGTTTAAAACACAACTATGTTACATCTAATTACTGGAAATGAGAAAAATTAGTAAGCTGGACCTGAAATGGGACTTCTGCAGGACAGGAAAACTGGAAGGGAATCAAGCTTTCTGAAAGATAGCATTTTGGAAAGAAGAAAAACCACTGAGTCACCAAGCCTACACGTTTTGGAAAGACTCTGGTTTCCCTCCCTTTTTTCTGGTGTTGAAGCAAAAATGAAGAAACTTTTTTTTTTTTTTTTTTTTTTTTTTTTTTTAAGGAAAGGGAAGGGCGCCTGGGTGGTTCAATCATTAAGCCTCTGCCTTTGGCTCAGGTCATGATCCCGGATCCCAGCTCCCTGCTCAGCAGGAAGCCTGCTTCTCCCTCTCCCAATCCCCCTACTTCTGCTACCTCTCTCACTGTGTCTTTCTCTGTCAAATAAATAAAGTCTTAAAAAAAAAAAAAAAGGAAAAGAGTTTATTTGAGCTCAAGTTAGGACAGTTGCCCCAGACACACAACCTTCACAAAGTAGATGCGCTCCAGGAAAGGAACATTTAGTACAGTGCTTTTTTGTATGTGAAGAGTTAAAAATAATCATGACAAAAGACATTCTGGAAAGCTAAGGACTTTACCTTCTTTTAGTATCTGCAAGGCTGCATGATTTTAATCTTTCAGGAACCAGGGAGGTTTTTTTCCTTTATCTTTTTGCTTGCTCCTTTTTGTTTTTTTCTTTTGTTTTTGTTGTCATTTTGTTTTGCTTTTTGATGCTCCAGGTTTTTTTAAATTTAAATTCAATTAGCCAACATATAGTACATCATTAATTTTTGATGTACGGCTCAATGATTCATTAGTTGTGTATAACATTCATCACATCACATGCCCTCCTTAATGTCCACCACCCAGTTACCTTATCCCCCTAAGCAACCCCGCTCCAGCAACCCTCAGTTGGTTTCTTATAATTAAGAGTCTCTCCTGGTTTTTCTCCCTCTCTGATGACTTCCCATTCAAATTTCCCTCCCTTCCCCTATAGTTTCTGGGCTATGTCTTATATTCCCTATATGAGTGAAACTATATGATAATTGTCTTTCTCTGATTGACTTATTTTACTTAACATAATACCCTCCAGTTTTGTTTTTAACAAAGCAGATGTACAATGTATAGTCAAGGCAGAAATAAAGCCCGCACTCTGAGGTTTTGCCAAGTCATTTTGACCTTGAAATGTTAAAGTATAGCTTCCCTGGGAGTCCAGGAGCAGGACCCATAAGCACTAAAAGTTGAAAAAGTCCTTTATTTTATCAGTGGAAATCCTAAAAAGACTCGGTCCACCAAACACATAACCCTCTCCTCTGTCCCCACCCTCCCCACACCTGGTATTAACCCACACCACATCCTTTGGGGTAATCCTCAAAGATGCCCCCTTACCTAGAGGTGGGAAGGTGGACTTAGGCCAGCACTCAGAATTCCCTATTCTCTCAGTTGTCTACAGCTCCTGATGCAGACATAATAACCACAATAGAACAAACTTTCATTTTTTTTTTTTTTAAATAATCCCTAAACCCAAGGTTGGGGCTTAAACCCATGACCTCAAGATCAACAGGTGGACGCTGTCCTGACTGAGCCAGCCAAGTTGCCCAGCTTCTACATTTCTCTATGGACCTTATTCGATCACACACTGAAAGGGATGTTCTGGCTACCTGCAGACCACAGGTTGTACTCAAGCCATCTGCAGGGGAAACAAGCTCAGCCCATGACTGAATCTGCCTCAAGACATCCTACATGTGATTTCTCAAACAGAGCATTCCTTTAGAATTACCTGGGGAGTTTCAAAAAAATATGCCAGAGATTCTGATGGAATTGTATCATGTGGCTACCATCGGGGATTTTGAGATGTACAGTCCTAGATGACCATATTGAAAACTCTACAGGCATAAGTACTTGTCAAATTCAACTATATCTTATAATATCTATGAACACCGAAGTTTTCAAAGTATTAGGATGTGGCTTTGGTAGCAGTTCTGAGAGGGGAAAGATTTTTGCTATTAAGAATCAAGACTGGATGCCTGGGTGGCTCAGTGGGTTAAAGCCTCTGTCTTCAGCTCAGGTCAGGATCTCAGGGTCCTGGGATCGAGCCCCGCATCGGGCTCTCTGCTCGGTGGGGAGCCTGCTTCCCCCTCTCTCTCTGCCTGCCTCTGTACCTACTAGTGATCTCTGTCAAATAAATAAATAAAATCTTTTTTTTTTTTTAAGAAATATCAAGATTGGGGCACCTGTCTGGCTCAGTTAGTGGAGCATGCAACTCTTGATCTTGGGGTTGTGAGTTCAAGCCCTTTGTCGGATACAGAGACTACTAAAACAAAGACTCAGACCTAGGCAGTATGCAAAGTGAAGTAAGTCAGAGAAAGACAAATACCACAGGATTTCATTTATATGTGGAGTCTAAAAAACAAAACAAACAAACAAAAAAAACAAAACTCTTAAGTGCAGAGAATAAATGGGCGCTTGCCAGAGAGAAATGGTGGGGTGATGGGTGAAATAGGTGAAGGGGATTAACACGTACAAACTCCCAGTTATAAAATAAATAAGTCAATATGGGAAACATAGTCAATAATACTGTAATTAACATTGTATGGTGAGTAAATTTATCATGGTGAGCACTGAGCAACATATAGAATTGTCAAATCACTATGCTGTATACCTGAAACTAATATAACATTGTATGTCCACTAAACTTCAATAATAAATGTTTTTTAAAAAAATGGATTGGGACCACTTCTCCATCAGTTTGCATTATATGTTCCAACTGTTTTCATGCTTTCGTACCTTCTTCATATGTTTTCATTGTTTGAGGAGAGTTGATCATTTTTTAAAACTATTTTATTTATTTATTTGACAGAGAAAGGTCACAAGTAGGCAGAGAGGCAGGCAGAGGTGTGGGGGGAAGCAGGCTCCCTGCCAGCAGAGACCCTGATGCGGGGCTCAATCCCAGGACCCCGAGATCATGACCTGAGCTGAAGGCAGAGGCTTAACCCACTGAGCCACCCAGGCACCGTTAGAGTTGGTCATTTTAAAGATAATCAACAGCCAATATCTCACCAGATTGTCAGGAAATCTTATGAAAGATTTTGAAACAAGTGAGAAATTTGAAACCTGTGAAAGATTTTGAAACTTGGCTTCCTTTCTGGGGAATGCTAGCACCCTAGGGTTGGTGTTATTTGGCACATGTTTCTCTCTGATGATTGGGATGAATCACAAACTCATTAGTTTTTATCTTTGCTGAAATAGCTTATGATCGTTCTCTACAATAAAATATTTGTATTTAAGTACTGTTTCTTCTTATGCTTTTGGTAAACGATGTGTTTTGTTTTTTTTTAAGTAAGCTGTACACCCAATGTGGGGCTCAAAATCATGACCCTGAGACCAAGAGTTGCACACTCTACCCACTAAGCCAGCCAAGTGCCCCTAAAAAATACTCTTTATTCCACTTGAACACACACATAGTGAAGCTGCCTTGGCCCCTCCAATCAATCTAGAAGTCTTTAAACTATAGCAAACACTCTTAGCTTCTGTGATTGATTATCTTATCTTTGAATATCTATAGATCATACATTCTTTCCTAGAAACAGCAGAGCACCTCTGCGGTTCACCAAACAGAAACCAGACCCCCTGTGTAATCTCTAGGTACTAAGGAACCAGACCCCTGACACTCTTGCACAACCCCTGGGGCATAAGGAACCAGACCCCCTTATACAAATTCTAAGCACTGAGATAACGTCTGTAGCTGGTGTCATCAGAGTCTGCCTTCTCTCCAGGTGGCCAGACTCCTGAATCAAGCTCAAATTCCTTTCCAATCATTACTCATCTCTTGGGGAGCACCTGGGTAGCTCAGGGAGGTAAGCCTCCAACTCTTGATCATAGCTCAGGTCCTGATAGCAGGGCCTTGAGTTCAAGCCCCACGTTGCACTCCCCCATGCTGGGTGTGGAGCATACTTTAAAAACAAAACAAAACAAAAATTCAGGTCTTGTCTCTTGGGTATTGGCCTTTTGAGCCACAGGAACCTGGACTTTGGGTTCTGTAACAAAACATCTATCAATGTGGGATTACAGTAGGGCAAAAAAAAATTCACCGAACTGAAAAAAAAAGTAGGTATCATCCAACTATTTCAAAAGACATGGATTTATGGCTCCCCTCCAGCATATAATATATAGATCAACACACTGAACATAGATGAACCAAGTAACTAGTACCTATTTTCAAGGGTTTTTTAAATTGATTTTTTAAAAAGATTTTATTTATTTATGTATTTGTCAGAGAGAGAGAGAGAGAGAGAGCACAAGCAGGCAGAGGCAGAGAGAGAAGCAAGCTGCCCGACCAGCAAGGAGCCCGATGTGGGACTTGATCCCAGGAGCCCGGGATCAGAACCTGAGCTGAAGGCAGTGACTTAACCAGCTGAGCCACTCAGACATCCCTAAATTGATTCTTTAAAAAAGATTTCTTCACTTACTTTAGAGAGAGCCTGTGTGCGTTGAGGGAGCGGCAGAGGGAGAGAATATCAAGCAGACTCCCCGCTGAAGACCGAGCCCTAGGAGGGGCTCAATCTTAGGACCCATGAGATCACGACCTGAGCTGAAATCAGAAGTCCCACACTCAACCCACTGAGCCACCCGTGCCCCTATTTGATGGTTTAAAGCCATAGATTGGTGACGTAAACCATCAGATTCCTGTCCACCCACCCATCCTTGTCCCTGGAAAACTGCAGGACCTGAACCCTCTGGTTGCTCAGCTGCCCTGCGGGGGGTGAAGAACGGAAGCTGTGTTCTGGCGGAAGTGGGTACAAAGCTGCACGTTCTGCACAGGCGCGGTATGCCTGACCCTTCCAGCTCGTGTACCCTGGGCAGACAGCTCCGGTCTTCCGTCACCTAAATGAGCCATTCTCCCTGTCTGGGCTGCAGGTCCAGGTCCCCGGCGGAGCCACGGGTGCAGCCCGGTGTGGAGCCACGGTGGACACAGATCCCCGCCGAGGTCCCAGCGCCCCCTCTCGTCTCCACCTGCTGGCAGAGGCAGCTTCAGACTCAAACCTTTCCGGCCTCGTAGGAGGAAAACATCTCAGCTTCCGGCCCAAGTGTCCACAGCACAGTAAGCTTTTACCCTGAACAGATGGAAACGTTTCCTGTAGAAGAGTCCGGAGGCAGCGCTAGAGGCTCCACGTGATGCCGGAGCAACACAAACGGATCCAAACCAGAAGAGCAAGCTCAGTCTGGCGGATGGGGCGGGGCGCACGGGAAGCCGACTCCCCGCCCACTCGTAGACCCGCCCACTCGTAGACCCCGCCCCCGCGTCCGCCGCGGCCCCGCCCCGTGCCCCTCCCAGCACGGCCGGGCGTATTTCCGGCAGACCCGGAAGCGGATCCGGAGAAGCGGTGGTCTCACTGCTGAGGGTGAGGTTTTTTCCGTTTCAGGCTGTAGGGCGGCGGCCCTCAGTCGGCCAAGGTCCATACGTGGGTGCGGGGGTCGGTAGGATACTAAAGGCCCCTCTGTCCGCCGGTGATGAGCCCGGACGTCGCTTCGACCCAATCCGAGGGCTGCGTCTCGCGTCCGTTGCCGGTTAAAATCGCCGGGAGGCCATCCCTGCCCCCTCTCCAGCTCTGGCGTGGGGACACCACCCGCCTCTTCGTTTCTCTGCTTGGGACCCTTGGCCCACCTTCCTCACGCACCCGGTGCCGTGTGAAAGTCCCCACTAGTGGCTCGATGCCCCTCGCGGGGGCGCCGTCCCGCCAGCGGCCGCCCCCTGCCCAGTGCCCTCCCTGATCCTGGGCTTCTGCACACCTCACCCTGTCTTGAGGCGCCACCCCCACAGCATCGTGAAGGGCCTCTTTCACCTGGGCTTCTGCTCACTGTTGCTACCCCTGCAGGTGACAGACTCGTGTCCCGTGACAAGTCGTGCTTGTTCCATCCCCAGGTACATCCCATGCGGGGGATGTGCTAGTCGTGCTGTGCCTCGGGGGCAGCTGTGCAACAGCAGCTTGATGTAAGAAGGATGTTAGGGCCCGAAGTGACGGCCAAGAAAGAATTCTTGAGAAGTCTTAGTGCAAAAAGGTGGTTTTATTACAGCACTGGGACAGGACCTGTGGGCAGAAAGAGTTGCACTGGGGTGATGAGCGGTGGCCCATTAGATACTTTTCAAGTCGGGAGGGGGTTAGGGACAGCGTAAGTCTCTAAGGAATTTCGGAAACAAGGTTCCCAGGATCTTGAGGGGGCTAGCTCTTAGGGGAAGGTCATTTATTACCGCCTAATAAAACCTTGGTCATGAGACTCTTCCGGTGTATATCAGTGGGTCATATGCTTGGAGGATGATTGCCAACACATATCTTGGCGGGGGGTGCGTACGTTAGAGCTACAGGAAAATTCTAAAGGAGTTTTTACATGTTAAAGTAGATGTGCAGGATCCAGGGGGTTGGGCTAGGATTGCCTTTTGCCCTTAGCAAAGTATTGGCATCAAGGCAGCTGAGTTGCTAGAGGAATGTCACTCTGCCTGTTTGAAGCACTTGTCATTGGGCTGTAGACAGTAAGGGCATTTAATCATTTCTCTTCTGCCTCTGTTTCCCACATCACAGCGGAGGGCTGGGATCTGCATCTTTTGGGGTCCCAAACAGACCAGGTTCTGCCATTCCTGCTGACAAAACTCAAAGGCAGAGAAACTGGTGGTGGTGAAAGGAAAAAGGGATTTGCTTCAGGGAGACAGACAGTGGGAAGATAGCAGAGTAGCCTCTCAAAGACTGTCTCCAAAGTACTGAAAATACTCCCAGGTCTCTAAGGAAAATGTAGGGCGAAGGTGGGTGGATGAGTAGTAGTGCAGGTAGGCAGTGGAAGTCAAAGCGATGGCGTCTGTGAGTCAGTCATTGGTGGGGACTGGCTGGCTCAGGGCCATCCTTAACTGCTTGAGGGGGTGGTTTCAGTTTCCCTCAGGATGATTTGCTCTCAGGATCTTCCATGTGAGCTGAGACTTGAACTGGAAAGAACCCAATCAGAAAGTTTTGAGGTCAAAATGGAGGCACCCAAAGTCCTCTTTTAGTGGCATGTATACAGCCCCAGTGCCCCACTGGAAAGGGTTTTCCCCATACAAGGGTTTTGGGGGTTTTTTGTTTTTTGTTTTTGTTTTTTGTTTTGTTTTGTTTTTGTTTGTTCGTTTGTTTTGGTTTTTTGTTTTTGGGTTTGCTTTATTTTGTTTTGTTTTTCCTATCCCTGTAACCTCAGGTTTCATTTAAATTCAATTCCAAATTTATTAATTTTTTTTTAAATTTCCAGTGTGTTTCCTTTAAATTGTATCACAGATGAAGTCTCAAGGATTTTATAATAATTATGTATTGAAAAGACTCTTCAGTATCTGGTACATAATTCTATACTATTTCATTGTGCATTTACTAAACATATGGGAGTCCTAGGGTTGCTTTAACAAAGTACGACAAATAGGGATGCCTGGGTGGCTCAGTTGTTAAGCATCTGCCTTCAGCTCAGGTCATGATCTCAGGGTCCTGGGATCGAGTCCTGCGAGAGGCTCCTGCTCAGTAGGGAGCCTGCCTCTGTGCATTCTCTCTCTCTCTCTCTCTCTCTCTCTCGCGCGCGCGCGCAAATAAATAAAATCTTAAAAAAAAAAAAAATACCACAAGTAGGGTGGCCTAAAACAGAAATGTTAAAAAAAAAGAAAGAGAAACCAAAAAAAAAAAAAAGTATTGATTCCTAGTCCTGAGTGTGGAAGGTGTCTGCAGGGCCCTGTTCCCTCTGAAGCCTGTCGGGGAAAAATATTTCCTTGGCTCTTCTAGCTTCTGGTCTTGGTGAGCAGTGTTTGACTTTCCCTGGCTTGTGGCGCATCACTCCAATCCTTCATCTTCACAAGATGCATGTCTTTCTACAGGGACACCTGTCATATTGAATTAGAGGCCTGCTCTACCCCAGGATAACCTCATCTTAACTCATTATATCAGCGATGACCCCACTTCCAGTAAGATCACACTGAGGAAGCCGGGGGCCGAGGCGGGGTGGGTTAGGACTTAACAATATCTTCTCTGAGAAAAAGCACAGTTCAACTCCTAATTGTAAGGATATTGATGATCTCTTATATTAAGTCAAAAACTAATTTAACCAGACCACCTGATATGTTTAATGTTATGTTCTCCTTTGCGCAGATCTAGAAATGCCTCATAAGAAAGAGTCACAGTGTCTTTGCTGATGGGAAATGCAACCCGTTCGATTTTTGTTTGCATTATTTTTTAATTACTGCTAGTAAAGAAGAAAGACTGATGTCGCTGTGTTAAGGGTTTGCACTGCGTTCTTGTAGGGACACAAAGCAGGCTGCTCCAAAGAGTGGCACATAAAGGTTGTTCTGAGCTAAAAGTAATAAAAACCCAGCAGATGCAGGAAGGGCCCTCTGCTTCCCACATAACTGCCTAATACACATCGGGAAGGTGAGCCTGCGGCAGGAAGACAAGTGTTAACCGAGGCCCCTCATCTGCCTGATGGAACAATCTTGTTTTTCCAAGCTTCTCTTTTCACCTTGCCAAGGAGTCTTCTTCCCTGCCCCTCTCCTTACCTCAAGTAAGCTTCGTGGTGCCTTGTTGTCCTTGGACTTGCATCTCTGTGTGGGTTCCACGGACATACGCCTGTCTCATGTCAATTTGATTCTAAGGCCAGTGAGATGGACCACAGGGCAGGGGAAGTTCTCCCTCCCCGACATTCTCAATTCTCTTGTTAGTCTAAACACTCGAAATACAATCTCTGCTGTTTCAGGTATGTAATCACATCCTCTATGAATAATAGCAGTTCTAGCCTCCTATTGCCCTTGTCTTGTTTCCGCCTTTACCTGTTTCTCTGGGTCCCCGCTCAGGCCTCCTGTGTGTGGTGAATGGGGAGAGCCCAGACTCGGCCCCTAGTCCCCGCCTCACTGTCATGAAAATGCTCTCAGTGTTGACTGCTGATCATAGTGTTTGCTGAAACTTTCTTGCTGAGATATAATTTCAAATGTTGTTTTGGCATGATTTTACTACCAAATATCTTACTGATGGGTCAACTGTACTCAAATATGTTTTGCTTAAATCTGTTATTTTGAGGGGCGCCTGGGTGGCTCAGTGGGTTAAGCCTCTGCCTTTGGCTCAGTTCATGATCCCAGGGATCTGGGATTCAGCTTACATCTGCCTCCCTGCCCAGCGGGGAGCCTGCTTCCCTTCCTCTCCCTGCCTGCCTCTCTGCCTACTTGTGAACTCTGTCTGTCAAATAGATAAATAAAATCTTAAAAAAGAAAAAAAAAGTTAGAAACCTGTCTTCAAGGTTTGTCCTGTGATACAAATGGCATTATTGCCTTCTGCAATGATGCCAAGTTATATATGTGTGTGTGTGTGTGTGTGTGTGTGTGTGTATTCAGGAATCAATTAGATGGAGGGCCTTTATTAGGAAGAGAGCTGATCATGATGTGGGAAACAAAGGCAGAAGAAAAAATACTAATAGCCTTATACCTACAGGTCATTGACATATCCTTGAAACAGGTAGAGTGACATTCCTCCAAGGACTCAACTGCCATGATGTTAATAGGTTGCTAACGGGAAAAGACAATCCTGACCTGAACTCCCCAAGCCCCAGAAGGATCCTGTAAGTCTACTTTAACATAAAACATTTCCTTTGGAAACTTCCCTTTTCTCTCAAACCCTCTAGATGCCTATTGGTAATCATCCTCCAAGCAGATGGCCCACGGATAGACATCAGAAGGGTCCCCTGACTAAGGATTTTTGGTTGGCAATAAATGACCTTTTCCCAAGAACCGATAGACCCCTCAAGGTCCTGGATACCTTGCTTCCAAAATGCCTTAGATACTTGTGCTATCCCAAACCCCCTCCAACTTGAAAGTATATAATGGGCCACGCCTCATAGAGAGTGCGCTCTTTCTGCCCCTGGGTCCTGTCCCCATGCTTTCATAAAATCACCTTTTGCACCATAGACATCTCAAGAATTCTTTCGTTGCCATGGGTATCAAACCCTAACGTTCTTTCCTACATGGATACCAGAGATTAACAGTTTATATCACAAACAGTTGCCTACCTATAACAGACACATGAAAAAATGTTCAACATCATTAGCCATCAGGGAGATTCAAATCAAAACCACATTGAGAAAGCACCTTACACCAGTTAGAATGGCCAAAATTACAAGACAGGAAAGAAGTGTTGGAGAGGATGTAAAGAAAGGGGGACCCTCTTACACTGTTGGTGGGAAGGCAAGTTGGTGCAGCCAAATTGGAAAACAGTGTGGAGATTCCTTGAGAAATTAAAAGTAGAGCTACCCTGTGTCCCTGCAATTGCATGCCTGGGTGTTTACCCCAAAGATATAGACATAGTGAAAAGAAGGGCCATCGGTACCCCAATGTCCATAGCAGTAATGGCCACAGTCACCAAAGTGTGCAAAGAGCCAAGATGCCCTTCAACAGATGAATGGATAAGGAAGATATGGTCCATATATACAATGGAATATTATGCCTTCATTAGAAAGGATGAATACCCAGCATTTATATCAACATGGATGGGACTGGAGGAGATTATGCTGAGTGAAATAAGTCAAGCAGAGGCAGTCAATTATCATATGGTTTCACTTACTTGTGGAGCATAAGGAATAACACGGAGGACATTAGGAGAAGGAGAGGAGAAGTGAATTGGGGAAAATCAGAGAGGGGGATGAAGCATGAGAGACTATTGACTTTGAGAAAGAAACTGAAGGTTAAAGAGGGGATGGGGTGGAGGTTTGGGTGAGCCTGCTGGGGGGTAATAAGGAGGGCATGTATTGCATGGAGCACTGCGTGTGGTGCATAAACAATGTTGGAACATTGGAAAAAAAATAAAATTGAAAAAAAAAAGAAAAAGAGTTGCCTACCTGGAGGACTAACCATTGTTTGATAAATATTTTCATCTTTCCTTTCTCCTCTGAATATAATCCCCTCTTTGGAAATTCGAAATCCTACCGCCTCCTTTTTTTTTTTTTTTTTTTAAAGATTCTATTTATTTAATTTGACAGATCACAGGTAGGCAGAGAGAGAGGAAGGGAAGCAGGCTCACAGCTGGGCAGAGAGCCCGATGTGGGACTCGATCCCAGGACCCTGAGGATCATGACCTGAGCTGAAGGCAGAGGCTTTAACCCACTGAGCCACCCAGGCGCCCCCCCCACCTCCTCCTTCTTAAGTCACCGTGACACAGAATCTTCAAACACCTGTCTTTGAGCCTCATGTCTTTCTCATTCCCATAATGAAGAACTTCATTGCTTTCTCTACTGAAAATGTCTTACATCATTTTAAGTCTTAGACCAGCCGAAGAATTGAGAACAGCGCAGGAAAAACAAATTTTCTTCTCCTCACATTCATTCTGTTGTGTGAACTGACCTCCTCCATGCTTCACACCCAGAACAGAATGTGCAGACAGAGCTGGGGATCAAGGGCAGCCAGAGCTTCATTGCTTTGCCAGACAAGGAGGCCTCAGCAGGTCGGGGCTGTGAAACCTGCAGCCCACCTGGGGAAAGGGCTGGGGGTTTGTAGGGAAATACAGGATTATGTCCGATTTCCAGAGGAATTGTGTCTGTGCTGTCAGCCCTGTTCATCATGTCATCGGGGTGGAACCAGGTTCCTGAATCAAAGTACTGAGAAGCGAGGAGAAGAGGTTTGTGGAGAAGAGAAAGGTTACTTACTTGGAAATGAAGTCTCACTGAAGCATTAATTGCTTTTTTCTTTGTTCAACCTGATGCCTTGAAAGTGGTTTTCATTTCAGTCACCAAGACAGCTGTTGTAAGAACACTGCATACTTTACGTGAGAAACCACTCAGTGTTTTCTGGAATGGCCAAAATAAAGAAAAAGGATAACATCCAATTTTCCTGAGAATGCTGAGAGTTAGAATTCTTGTACATCACTGAAGGGAGGGTAAAAAGTAGATGAACTGTGGACAACTGTGTGGCAGGTCCTTAGGAACAGAAACACTTACCTACTGAAGGGGAGTATTTAGTCACCCGAAAATATGTCTGTTTGGCCTGAGCATTATTTTCTGCCGGTTATTTTGAATCAAACACAGAGAAAGGAAAAGCTCTGAGAGCCTGTGTTTATTTTGCAAGAGACATTTGCTTTTATATGGGAAAGTTCGGTCTGTCAGGGGTCTCCCTCTCTGTAGCAGAAAGAGAGAGAAGGAACCAGTCTCCAGAAAGTCTGATGGTGGAGAAGGCAGGGCTCGAACTCTGCTCCCAGCCCCAGCCTTGGTTCCCCTGCTCGGCCTGGTCACCTCCCCAGTTCCTTCCCAGCAGGGTCACCTGTTGAGTTTCAGGAAGGATCTCCTCTGCGGGCCTCCCCCTCAGATTCTGTCAGTTGGTTTGGGCGAAAACAACACTGTTGTGTTAATTAAGGGCTCAGGTGATTCTCAGCGAGGCCAGGGGGGAGCCCGAGGGCTTTTGGTGGTTTTCTGGGAGTGGGTTTGCGGCTTTGGTCCTGGAGAGGTGACAGGGTCTCTGCTCCGTGAGTCTGGGAGGGTCGGGTCCCTGCAGCCCGCGGTTCCGATGCCGACGCTGAAGTTGTGAGTGGCGGTGGCAGGGCAGCCCTCCCTCCCCACAAAGCAGGTAATAAAAATGCAGGGATGGGTGTCCTCACGGGAGCTTTCTGAGCTGCTCCGGACACAAAGGACTGGGAAGTTGGGCCTTTTCTGCATCTCCGGGTCCTGCCCGCGGGCGAGCGGTGTGAGGACAAGGAGCTCTGTTGCTGGATTTCAGGGCATTTTCTCCTGATGCAGCTGTGATTTCCCACAGATCCCTCGTGAGGACGAAATCTAGAGGTGGAGGCGAAGGCAGAAATGGCCGGTTCTCAGGTGAGCCTGGTGTCCCCGCGGAGCCGTGTCCCCTGTTTCTCCGCAGACCCTCGCGTTTAGAAGCGGCAGATGCGGATGCCTCGAGTGCGGGTGCTTCTCGCTTCTGCGTTCACCTGTTTATAAGATCTGGTCAGAAGTGATACTCAGGGTTAGGTCTGTAGAATGCTTCTCCATGTCCCAGAGCCTCCTGTCCTGTGTCTCCAACCTGGCTTCGGTAGGGCATCAGCCGTTGTCACTTTGAATTAAAGTCCCGCGAGGAGTGACCATATTCCGTTGGTGGCAGATCCGGAGGGGAAGGTGTCGAGTCCGAGATTCCTGTGGCTGATGAGGTCTGGTCCTGGGATATCAGGGAGGGAAATCATTTCTCATTCGGGCTCGTCTGCATTCTCGATCAGCTGTGTGCAGCCGGGGAGGAAGGAAATGCAGATATAAGCTCGGTGGGTCTGAGTCCAGAAAAACGTGGAAAGTTCTCATTCTAAAAACGGGTGTGTGTGTGTGTCTTCATCTTTAGCACGTGAAAGAGATACTCTACTTAAAATGGACTAGAAGAGAGTGCCTGGGGGCTCAGTCAACTAAGGTTGGACTGTTGATGGCCGCTCAGGTCAGGATCTCAGGGTCCTGGACAGGTATCCCCGCTTCTGGCTCTGTGCCCAGAGGGGAGTCCTCTTGACATTCTCTCCCTCTCCCGCCCGCATCCATCTCCTCTAGAATATAAATCAGTCTTGGGGACCGAGGGTGGTTCCGTTGGTTAAGGGTCTGCTTTCTGCCTCCAGCTCAGGTCCTGATCCGGGGATCTGGGATTCAGCCCCACATGGGGCTCCCAGGTGGGCGAGGGTCCTGCCTCAGTGTTTTCTCTGCTGCTCTGCTTGTCTGTGCTGTCTCTCTCGCTCTCTTTGAAATAAATACAGTCTTTGTAAAAAAATTTATTTGTAAGAAAAAGAGTGAGCGCACAAGTAGGGTGTGCTATGGACAGAGGCCAAAGGCTCCCTGCTGAGCCAGGACCCTCCCCTCCTTCCGCCCGCCCCACCCCACCCCGCAATGTAGGAGGCGTTCCCAGGACCTGTCTTGGCCTGAGCAGAAGGCTGATGCCCACTGACTGAGCCACCCACGTGCCCCTATAAATAGAATCTTTAAAGAAGAGGAAAATAAAAATAAATCTTAAAAATTAAAAGAAAAGAAAGGCATAAAGTAGTTATTACTAGCACAGGGACGCTGTGCTATCTCAGTGTAATGTCTCTGTCAGTCGCTTGGGGCCCCAGACGTGGGTCTGTGATTGGCTGGAAGCCCGTCCTGCAGAGCTGCTGGAATTCCCCTGAGGCAGGACAAAGGCGGTGGAAGTTTCCAGAATACCTAAGAGAGGAGCAGGCAGGAGGGCACAGGAGAGCTTGTCTGCAAGGGGTGGGGAGGGGGCGGTTCTTAATGGGGGAAGGAAGGTGAGGAATTTTGGGGAACCAGGAACTTGCTCCTTTCTGCTCACTGTACCTGGTTGTCAGAAGCCCATTGGTTCCTTAGGGTCTTGGTAATTTTGAGGTGCGTCCCCTGATGGCTCTGTCTGGACTCAGCCAAGGGGACACTGGGGCCCTTCCTCCACTCCTTTGCTCAAGCCTGCTTGCCAAAAAGCAGTTCTACAGAAGGAATAGTGTTTGAAATGTGTATGTATAACCACTGTATTTGCATAAGTAGATTTACATTCTGAATTCCTGGTTTCAGTCCACAGGAAAATACCAGTGATGGTGTGTCCGTTCTTGTGTATTAGGCACTGATATCAGTTTGTTTCCATTCAGCTGATGGGAACTTCTTTTATTGGCTTGGTGCTGTCTGCCAGATCCTCCCCTGTCATGTTCCTATTTTCCCTCCTGTCATTTCTAAGGAACATGGGATACTGAGGAATATGCAGGAACTATAGCATTTCAGGTGTAAACTTCTTCTGCATTTCTCTTGCTTGTAGATTCGTTCTTTCTCTTTCTTTCCTTCCTTCTTTCTTCCTTTCCTTCTTTTACACATTTTCTCAGCTGAGACAGCACAGGAGTGAGGAAAGGGAAAGAGGGAGAAGCAGATTCCCCACTGAGTCCGGTGACCAATTCAGGGCTCCATCCCAGGAGTCTGGGATCATGACCTGAGCTCAAGGCAGACCCTTAACCCACTGAACTATCCGGGTCCCCCTTGCTTGTAGTTTCTGAGGAGGAGAACAAAGCCAAAGAGGTGTGGATAAAATTAAATTTCCTTCAACTTCCAGTCTCTTGATAAATACCTGAGAAAGGCAGAGTAGGACATTCCTCAGGGAACTCACAACTGCCTTAAGGTTAGTGTTTTGTTGGATGCAAAAAGCAGCCTTAGCTTGACAATATCTAGACTTACAGGATCCTGTAATTCCTCTTTAACATTTGAAAGTTGCTTTGGAAACTTCCTTGAACTCTATTCCCCAAAAGTAGCTTGGCCGCCCTCCTTCAAGCTTGGGGCCCCTGATAGGTATCTGGAGGGTCTCCTGACTAAAGTGTTACTAAACAGTGAGTGGCCTCATCAAAACACCAGGTGGGAGGCCCTGAGGGTCCTGGAAACTTGCTTCCAAATTCCTTAGAGCCTCCTGCTATCCCTCACCCCCGCCCTACCTGAAAGCAGAGAAGCAGTCACTGCTCACAACTTTCCTCTCCCCTTGCGTTAGGACCAGTGTTTGTACCATGGGTATCTCAACAATTCCTTCATCATTCACTCCAGAACCCCAATATTTTACATCAGAAACTTGTCTAGAATTTCTTGACCATTGGTTCCTCTTCCACATCCCAACACTTTGCACTGGACAAGGAGGGCTGTCACCTCTGTAGTGGATAGAGTTGACTTCCTGGGAGTGGAAGGAGTGAAAGTTCTTAACCACGCAGCCCCCTGCCCCATAGGTTTTCTTTCACTCCACACTCATATCATAGAGAAGGAAAGGTCAGGTCTGGTTCTAGGTGGTGACACTAACTTCCTCCTCATCTTAGGGACCATCTAAGGGGCACAGTTTGCCAATGGCCACTTGGTGACTGTTGTATTTGTTACAGGGACTGCTGACCTTCAGGGATGTGGCCATAGAATTCTCCAAGAAGGAGTGGGGACGCCTGACCCACACTCAGCGGCAACTGTACAGGGACGTGATGTTAGAGAACTATGGACACCTCCATTTCTTGGGTGAGGAAGACTCCTTCCAGGTTTCCAGAGCCCCACATAGGGTTTTGTTCCTTCCTGTGAAGACTGCCTCTTGGGAGATTTCTCTTGGAATGACTGGATTCCAGATCCAGGCAGAAAGGGAAAAAAGTAGGGGTTTGTGGATGGAGAGACAAATCTTCATGATGTTTCCTTTTCAGCCTCAGCTTCTCCTTCCTCAAGGTAACATCATGGCTTGTGAAGATGAGTGGCAGTTCTCAACATTGAGTGACATAGAATGGTGCTGCTCACATCTGAGACTGAAATTTTCCCTTCTTATTTTCATGTCTGCTACTTGGAAGGGGAGGTCAGGATGTGAACTTTGGAAATGCCTCAAGTGTGTTCTAAATGGACTGTTGGGCAACAGCTTTTGGGAAGCCATTTTCTAGAAATGTCCAACGTCATCTCTTCTCTACTGAACACAAGACTCGGAAAGTTAGTATTGGCAGCAATAGTCATTTTTCTTTTTCCTCATAAACAGGTCTCACTGTGTCAAAGCCAGACCTGATCATGTTTTTGGAGCAAGAGAAGCAGCTCTGGGATGTGAAGAGAAAGGAGACCGTAGCCGCCCATCCAGGTGGGTGGGCATGAGTGAGGCAGGTGACAGAGGGGACGTCCAAGTCTTAAGGAGGAAGGTAGACCTTAAGCTGTGGTTCGAGTAGCTCTCCTTGAATGAATGTCAGTTGGAGACATGCCCAGGTTTATGTCTCTTTCTCTCCCAGAGGGACATCTGCTCTCCAACTAGGCTAAAGTCTTTGTAAATTCTGGTTCACATGAGACAAGTAGGACAGAGTCGATGTATGCACAGTGGGGTTTGGTGCGGAAATTTCCAGAACACTGGAGACAGATTTCTAATGTTCTCTGCCTTGGCTTTCTAATGTTAGAGGCTTTAATATTATTCTTAAACAAAACTGAGATTTAGTAACTTCATCAGATAACATAGCACCGCTCTAAAATGAGAAAATTTACTGCTTTATTTCCCTTCAAGTGTTCTTTTTTCTTTTCTTTTCTTTTTTTTTTTTTACATTTAGAAATTTCCGCTCTTTGAGTTCTTTTCCTCAGTGGTGAAATAGTGTAATGTCTCTCTTTGTTTCCTAGAATTCCTACATAACAAATGCTGTTGGGGAACTAGCACATTTAGAACTTGAACTTGTAGCCCTTAATAATGTTTCATTTATTATTTCATTTTTTAATAATTGCATCATGATTCTCTCTTCTGTGAACTTCCTGTGACTTTGTCATGTGTGTTTTCACTTTCTAATTCGTTCTATATGTGATTTAGCTCAGTATTTTGTACATCAGATGTCCTGATATGACATGTGCGTGTGCTTTTTAAGAAGTGAGTTAGACTGTTAGTAAAAGTCCCATATTATTCTGTTTAAAAATTGTATTTGTTTGAGAGACAGAGAGAGAGAAAAAATGAGTAGGGAAAGGGCAAAAGGAAAGGGAGAAGCAACATCCCTGCTGAGCAGGGAGCCCTGGATCCAGGACCCTGAGCTCATGACCTGAACTGAAGGAAGCTGCTTAACTAATTGAGCCCCACAGGTACCCCGAATCCCCATGTTTGGAAAATCGTTTCAGTAATGTGATGTTATTTCTGGGAAATTAATCATGAGCTTTTTCTTTACTTTCCTCAGAATGTATCAGAATTTAACCCCAACTACTAATTTCATATACAGTGTGTCTCAGCATATTTTTCAACTTCCATGCTGTTTATATACTGAGAAATGAAGATGTTGTTTGTTTCCTCTGTCTTACAGAATGGATTATAGGGTTACATTCTGTGCAGGAGGGGGAATATATTAATAATGTAGTACATTTCTTTCAAGCTTTTTAAGTGTTCATAAAATTTTCATTTACAGCTTTTTACGATTGATTTTAATGAGAATTCTTTACGATGTTATAGTCCACGAAGACATGACAATCAAATGCTTGTTTTTCATGGGTACATGGACTCAGTTTTAAATTATGGTTATATGGAAGTTTTCCTTTTCTGTCATACATCAGTGTTTTATTTAGAATTTCGTGGGTTGAGTTTTGTCTTACTCTAATTTGGTAATTTCCTAATAATGTGTTTCTTCTGTCTGGCTCATTCCACCAAATTCGTTAGGTGTGGATTCGGTCTTACCTGTGTGTGTTGTTATAGGAAGGGAATTTTCAGCTCAGTATATTTCAAGACCATGTGAGCATAACTCAAAAAAAAAAAAGATTTTTATGTGTTTTGCCGGTAAATTTTGTGTGTCTTTGTCTTGTTTTTGTATGTCACACATACATACTGTGTGACCCGTGCTTTTTGTCTCCTTGGTGAGTGGTCAGTGAATGTTGTACCCTGTCTAGGTGAGTTGTCATCCACATAGAATTCATTTCACCATGTATTTGTGGGTGAATTTTTATTCTCTCTGCGTGAGAGAAAGACTATTTTGAATTCAAAGTAATTTTCAAACTTTTTACACTTCTGTATCATGTTTTGGTGTGAAATATGAAAGATATATTTTATCTGTAATTGTAAGATGAATACCCATGATATGCCTTGGTACCTTTCTGATTGCCTTTTGTGTCTTCTGGGAGTATTTTCCTTGTGGTTACCTGAGAGATTCCTTAAAACAACATTGTTGTAAAACAGTTTAAAACTCAGTGTCAATTACATAAAGAATTCTTCTTCCTGTCTCTACCCCTGCACCCCCCAACTTTGATACTAATTCTTTTATGTTGTGTACTTTATGACCTACATTTGTGATTTTAATACTTAAAAAAAAAAAAAAAAAGCTCTGTAGCAGAAGTAAACGTGACTGGTATCTCATTACAACACTACAGGTTTGTGTAATTGTCTATATATTTATGCTCAGTGGAGAGCTTTGCGTTCTTGTGTGGTTGCAGGTTCTGGGTAGAATCCTATTATTTCAACTAGAGAGTGTTCCTTTAATGGTTCTTGTAGGACAGATCTACTGGTAAAAGTAGAGGGGTCTTTACTTGGGAATGTCTTCATTTCTACATCTGTGGAAAAGAGTTTTGCCCGGTAAAGTATTCTTGGTGGTATTTTTTGATCTTTCAGTACCTGAGTGCATTATGCCGGCCCCATTCTTGTTGGGACTGCTGGGATCCCACTACTGCTCTTCTAGGAGCTCTTGCACAAGGTGAAGTGCATTTACCATGCTGTTTCAAAAGTCTCTTTTCATCTGTGGTGTTTGGTGGGTTAATTACAACATGTCATCAGTCTTCCCATTCTTTGTATGTGGTCTGCTGTATATACCATAGTTTTATAAGGAAGTAATTTGAGGGGCGCCTGGGTGGCTCAGTGGGTTAAAGCCTCTGCTTTTGGCTCAGGTCATGATCCCAGGGTCCTGGGATCAAGCCCCACATCGGGCTCTCTGCTCAGCAGGGAGCCTGCTTCCCTCCTCTCTCTCTCTGCCTGCCTCTCTGTCTACTTGTGAGCTCTCTCTGTCAAATAAATAAAATCTTTTTTTTAAAATTTTTTTATTTTTTGGGACGCCTGGGTGGCTCAGTTGGTTAAGCAGCTGCCTTCGGCTCAGGTCATGATCCCAGCGTCCTGGGATCGAGTCCCACATCGGGCTCCTTGCTCCGCGGGGAGCCTGCTTCTCCCTCTGCCTCTGCCTACCACTCTGCCTGTGCTCGCTCGCTCTCTCTCTAACAAATAAATAAAATTAAAAAAAAAAATTAAAATTTTTTTATTTTAATAAACATATAATGTATTTTTATCCCCAGGGGTACAGGTCTGTGAATCGCCAGGTTTACACATTTCACAGCACTCATCATAGCCCATACCCTCCCCAATGTCCATTTCCCCACCACCCTCTCCCGTCCCCCCTCCCCCCCGCAACCCTCAGTCTGTTTCTTGAGATTGAGTCTTTTATGGTTTGTCTCCCTCCCAATCCCATCTTTTCATTTTTTCTTTTCCTACCTCCCCCCAACCCCCCCGCATTGCATCTCCACTTCCTCATATCAAAGAGATCATATGATAGTTGTCTTTCTCCGATTGACTTACTTTGCTAAGCATGATACCCTCTAGTTCCATCCACGTCGTCGCAAATGGCAAGATTTCATGTCTTTTGATGGCTGCATAGTATTCCATTGTGTATATATACCACATCTTCTTTATCCATTCATCTGTTGATGGACATCTAGGCTCTTTCCACAGTTTGGCTATTGTGGACATTGCTGCTATAAACATTCGGGTGCACGTGCCCCTTCGGAGCACCACGTTTGTATCTTTAGGATATATACCCAGTAGTGCAATTGCTGGGTCGTAGGGTAGCTCTGTTTTCAGTTTTTTGAGGAACCTCCACACTGTTTTCCAGAGTGGTTGCACCAGCTTGCATTCCCACCAGCAGTGTAGGAGGGTTCCCCTCTCTCCGCATCCTCGCCAGCATCTGTCATTTCTTGACTTGTTCATTTTAGCCATTCTGACTGGTGTGAGGTGGTATCTCATTGTGGTTTTGATTTGTATTTCCCTGATGCCGAGCGATGTGGAGCATTTTTTCATGTGTCTGTTGGCCACCTGGATGTCTTCTTTGCAGAAATGTCTGTGCATGTCCTCTGCCCATTTCTTGACTGGATTATTTGTTCTTTGGGTATTGAGTTTGATAAGCTCTTTATAGATTTTGGATACTAGCCCTTTATCTGATATGTCGTTTGCAAATATCTTCTCCCATTCTGTCAGTTGTCTTTTGGTTTTGTTAACTGTTTCCTTTGCTGTGCAAAAGCTTTTGATCTTGATGAAATCCCAATAGTTCATTTTTGCCCTTGCTTCTGTTGCCTTTGGCGATGTTCCTAGGAAAAATAAATAAAATCTTTTAAAAAAATTTTTAAAAAAGGAAGTAATTTGAGGAAATAAAATATTAAGGCAGTCAGCACAAAGACATTTACTGTGGTGTACTGGATTTATCAAGATAAACTTGTCTGTTGTAAGTGGACCGTTACTGTTGAAAAACATGTTATTCAGTGGTTAACTGTATTTGTTAGTAGACCTGAAAGGATTCAGGGGCAGATGGATCTCTAGAGAGGGACAGTTATTTTCAGTGTGATTCATTTTTTCTTTTGACTCTATTAGTACATGTAGATGGGTGTCCAAAGAAAGCCAGAGTAGCAGAAGATTCGTGAGATAAACCAGCCTTTTATCTTTTGTTTATACTGCTTTGGTATCAGGGTACTGCTGACCTCACAGAATGGTTTTGAGTGTATTTCTCTATTTCAGTATGTATAAATTCCTTTTTTATTGCTAAGATTTTGATAAGGATGGTCATGAATGGTTTTTGTAAATGTGAGTTTCTTTTTGTTGTACTGAACTAATGCCCAGGGTTTCTACCTAACAAGTGCTAATTGAACAAAGTCACTAAAAATATAATGATATGGCCTAGTCAGAGAATTCTCAGGGACTCTCAGTAAAATTTTACCCTGTATGTTTCTCCAGTTGTTCTGTGAGCATAGAGAACACAAGCAGAGTTTTAGGGTTTTGATATGCACAGAATGCAATGTGTCATATTAAGCTAAAGACAGATTTTGGAGTCAGAGAACTAACTAGGAAGAAGTACGTGTACATACGTATGTGTGTGTGTGTACCTATAACTTCAGAAGAAAAGGAATCGTGTGTGTGTGTGTGTGTGTGTGTGTGTGTGTGTGTGTCCCAACACTAATGTGACCACAAGCACAGAGGGTTTCTGAGAGGGACTTCTTTTTCTTTTTTTAATATTTTATTTATTTATTTATTTGACAGACAGAGATCACAAGTAGGCAGAGAGGCAGGGAGAGAGAGAGAGAGAGAGAGGAGGGAGCAGGCTCCCTGCTGAGCAGAGAGCCTGATGCGGGGCCTGATCCCAGGACCCTGAGATCATGACCTGAACCGAAGGGAGAGGCTTAACCCACTGAGCCACCCAGGCACCCCTGAGAGGGAATTCTTTAGGGATAACTCAGATTGACCTGTGACTTAGTTCCTGCAGAGGTTGTGCAGATTGGCCTGGGTCCGAATCACTGGGAATACTTACAAGTCTTGGATTCCTATGGCTAACCTTGCACTACCGTGTCAGTAGCTCTGGGGTGCAGCCCCCCACCTTTCCTTTCTTACCTAGTCTCAGGTGGCTGTCTGGGGACTAGATCTTGTGAACCTGTATCTGGGGACACATTCATAGTTGGGTTCTTCAGGGAAGGTAGTAGCCTGTGGATAATATAGTGAGATACTCAATTGCGTAGTCTTGGGTCTCCAAGTGTGAATGTGGACTCTTGTGTGTTGGGCCTTTCCTGTATTGTTCCTTGGGTGCCTGACCTTTGTGTCGACTTCTGAGTAGTCAACCTGGAAACCACTCAGGCTATATATGTGTGCTGTGGGCTAGAATGTTGACTTTGGAGTGTCCGTTCGTGGAAGCTGTTCTGTGTGAGGACGGCTGCGTGAACCATTGAGTGTCAAGGAGGAAAGAGAATCCAAACCCGGGTCACCGTCTAGAAGGGCCTCTTTCTCCTTTGTCCCGTGTGCCTCATGTTCCTATGTAGGGCAGCCAGATTCAAACCCTGACTCTACCAATAGGGGCTCACTATACCTTCCTTTATGTACATCAATTCTTTGAAAATAAATAAATGAAAAAATAAATCATTTCTTTCAGTACAAGGAGAATAGTATTAGCCCTAACCCATAGAATCCAGAGCATTGAATACATTAAGAGCAGATTCAGTAACCGTGGGACATACAGTGTATGCAGTATGCAGAGGAATGTGTAAGACGCTAGTGAATATTTTAGATTTTCTTTTTAATGATAAAAAGTAGCCCACAAGTCATTTTTCATACTGAATCCTCTCTGTGAATTTTGAACCTTGTAAAAAGAAATAGCCTGTGTCCATTTGAAACTTGGAAGTATCTGTCTGATGCCAATTTTCATTGGAATCCTGTGAAATTGTGGTTTTATTCTCAGTCATCTGAATGTAGCCAGCTGTTCGGCATTCCTTCTAGAGGTATCCATACCATAGACCTCAGGAGCTTCTGCTGTAAAACATTTGCGATCATTTTGGATATACACTTATTCTCTATGAGCACAGAGGGCTAGACATCTGTCCATGGACAATTGTGGACTCCTGAGTGCCTTCCCAACCTATGCTGGCAACTCCATGATCAGCCAGGGGTAGAGGTGATGCTGAACATGTGGCAGGACCAAAGGCCATTCTCTGTTGCTGGGCAGGACCATAGGCTGGGCTCAGAGGCTGCCCAGGTTCACTGAGGAGGCTCCCTGCTCATGCAGAGTAAGATGTTATGCTCAATGCTTGGTCCATGCTGCTGGCTCGGTTTTCTCCCCAGAAGCCTGTTAGAGAGGCTCTGAGGTTGTCTAGGGTCTCTGTTCAGGCTTCTAGTGGGGCAGGATTGGAGGCTAGGATCAGCCATGGGAAGTGACTTAGAACTTGCATAGCTACCCAGACAGAGAACAGAGAATGTTCTAGTTCAAAGCGTTGGCTGGACACCCAAGTCAGCCACAGCTGCTGACAAATCTCCTTAGCCAGGTAGGTTCATCTCCTCTCTGCAAGTGGGCAGATTCCCGTGGATCTCTGGTTCATTGCCACTATAAATTGGAGCACTGTCTGGTCCGGCAGCTCTACGATCTGAGCACTGGTTGCTGTAAGCCGTGCCCACCTTCTCCGTGTCTGTAGGATCCCCAGTGGTCCAGCACCACAGATGCCCCCAGGGATCCCCGTGAGGTGAGCTTTCACTGGGCCACCCAGAGAGTGGTTTGCCATTTGGGGAATGCTGGATGTCCGCTCTGGGCTGTCATTTTCTTTGTGGAGCCATTGTAGTTCCTTCTGGTCCCTCTTAGTGGAGCACTGTGCTGGCCCGGGGAAGGCGCGCTGGGATCCACGTGAAATTCCTCCTGTTAGGGGTGTCCTTCTTGGTCTCTGGGGTCCCGGGGTGCATCAGCCTCACCCTTTTGTATTGAGAATCGCACACTGGTGTCTCATGTGAACAGTTGCTTGTTGAGCAAAGGAGGAACTACTTTCTCACTATCTTCATGAGGTCCTCCCTCTGTGAGGAAGTTTCTCTCTCCTGGGCTAAAAACAGTTGTTTCCCCGTATACATGTATTTGTGTGTATATATTTTTTTTATATGTGTGTATGAATTTGCACATATACATGCTTGATATCCAAGAGGTAGTATGTTTAAATCATGAATTTTTTGATATTGAAACATAACGCTAACAGTGACAAATGCCTTCCGTGTTAATGATTATTCTGTGAGAAGTTTGTGTTGCCATGCTGCTTATTTGATTGCTTATCACTACGTGGGTTGTTTCTTCTTCCGTTTCTTTAAATTTGATCATCCAGTTTTTTATTTATAGATAGAGGAAAAATTTCGGTTTCTGTGTTGTCCCCATATTGGCAGCTTATGTGATTTTGATGTTTGGCTCCTGGGTCATACATGATCATACCATGTCCTACTTTTATCTGCTTTGTTGCTGGTGGTGTTTCTCTCTATTACTACAGAGTTGGGCACTAACTTTTGGCCAGTCTCTTTTTCAAAGTGTCTAGCAAGTTCTTGTCCTCATTTTTTTCTCTTATGCCTTTTTCTTCAGTCTTTGTAGTTCTCCATATATCATGAGAATGAGTCCTTTGTATCCTGTCTAACTCTATTTCTATCTCTCGAGTTTGTGATACACAGATGTTTTGAATTCTTTTTGTAATTTCTTTCTTCATTTCACCATTCATGGTTGGTGTGGTGGTGGTGTTTTTTTCTTCCTCTTAGAAATTTTTTCTTATATCATACCCCAGAGATCGAATCCTTATGTTGATCAGTCAGAAATGTATTATAAACTAATGTGCTCTTTGGTTTCCTTAGTGTCTGGGGTTTCCTAATTTTTTTCTCCCTACATGGCTAACAAAATGAAATGTCCTCTGAAAAAGTTGAACCATGTCTTCTTTTTTTTAAAAGATTTTATTTATTTATTTGACAGAGATCACATATAGGCAGAGAGGCAGGCAGAGAGAGAAGGGGAAGCAGGCTCCCCAGTGAGCAGAGAGCCCAGTGCAGGGCTTTATCCCAGGACCCTGAGATCATGAGCTGAGCTGAAGACGGAGGCTTTAACCCACTGAGCCACCCAGGTGCCCCTGAACTATGTTTTCTTGTCATTTCCTTACACAGATCAGTTTTTCTACAGACTTTATTTATTTGTGAGAGACAGAGAATGAACACAAGGTCAGGGGAGGGCCAGAAGCAGAGTGACAAGTAGACTCCCCATGGAGCAGGGAGCCCCAGGCAGGGCTCTATCCCAGGACCCTGTATCAGGATCCAGTTTTTAGGCAGAAGCTTAACTGACTGAGCCACCCAGGCTTCCCTACACAAGTCATGTCTTGATATAGATTCACACAGCCAAGATCTTAGATGCTGACTTCTCCGTTGATTTATCTCTCTGTCTTCCTCCTCTAGTGGTGTTAGCAGTCTCCCAGGACCACACACCCAATGTCAGTTGTGGTGTCATCGATCTTCCGTGGGCCTGTGTGCTCAGATGAGTGATTATTCCTCTATTCCCACAGCAGACGTGCCTCTAGGAGCTGCGCAAATGCCATAATCTTTGTGTTGCAGGCTGTCCTGCAATCGTGGCAACCTGATAGATGTACCATTTTCTCTCTTTACGTCACTGGAGGTGGGATAAGTTCTACAGCTTTTATTGCCAAACAGGGGAGCATAGGCAACTCATTGGCCATTGTCTGTAATGGGAGTCCCACCGACACTGACAGCTTTTGGATGAAAGATTTCGGCCATGATGTCGGATGCACACTTCATTGTTAGGTTTACAGAGTGGCCAGGGATGTGTCTTTGGTGGTACCGTGTGCGTCTTGGGCATCTTCCAGAGCTTTGCAATTGGCCCTATGGCCGATGGTTGGAAAATCTTAAAGTCAAACCTTCCAGGTACATTGACTTTGTGACCTACCCTGCGTGTAGCTGTATATCACTACCAGATGAGCAGCGAAAGATCATGAAGGAAAATGTATTGGTTACTGTTGTGGATATCTGCACCGAATCACAGATGTGCCTTATATAGAATTATCACTATTCCTTGAAGTCATGTGGTGACCTCATGATCTGCACAGGTGTTTCCTTGATTGATGTTTTAGTTATAATTGTCATTCAACTCCTATTTGGTAGTATAGTGATGGCATCTTGATCGTGGGTAGCGGACAGATGAGTTTATTATATTGGAAAACAGATGTCTCTTTTCATGGCCAAAGATCGGGCATATATGCTAGATGTTCCTTGAAGCCACTAGGGTTTCTTATGCTCAGAGCCTCCAACACAAACCCACCGCATGTGCAGCATCGCCCAGTACCAGTTGGGGGTGGGCAGCTGGCCAGTGGAATTACTGTGATGAAGATGATTTAGGATGTTTGCTGTGTCATGAGCCATAAGACACTTGGATTTTGACCTGGGAACCTCCTGTCTTCTAGCAGTATTGGAAAATGGTTACAGACCAACGGGTTACAGCATAGAATGTGTGTCATCTTGGAAGTTTTATATTTATTGAGATTATCCGTGGACTTTATTTATTTATTTATTAAAGATTTTATTTATTTATTTGTCAGAGAGAGTGAGCACAGGCAGAGAGGCAGGCAGAGGCAGAGGGAGAAGCAGGCTCCCCGCTGAGCAAGGAGCCCGATGTGGGACTCCATCCCAGGACCCCGGGATCATGACCCAAGCTGAAGGCAGCCGCTTAACCAACTGAGCCACCCAGCCGTCCCTTAAAACAAAATAGATATTCATAGGTCTGTTTCTTGTTTGTTCATTTACAGTGTTGTTTTGATTATACACAGAAGTGAATATGTATGGTATTTATCTTTGAATCTCTGACTTAGTTCACATCGCATAATTACTTCTGGGTCAAACCTCATTATCACAAATGCAAGACACAATGAAAAAAGCATAAAGAGACACCCAAATACAATGAATAGCCTGATCGTTACCAGTGTGGAATGGAGAAGGATGATGGGCATCATGAGGAAGTGGGAATGGGAAGTAGAGGCTTCCGTGGGGTGAAAAGAATACAGGGAACTCCTCCAATGGTATTTTCACAGCATATTATGGTGCCAGATGGTAGTTACTTGCGGTGAGCATAGTAGAACCTACAGAGTTGTCGAATCCCCATGTTCTACACCTGAACTAATGGAACATTGTCCGTTATACATTAATAGAAAAGAAATCAAGATGGGTACCAAGAAGCATATACCTATGTAGATTAAACTAGTGTCCTAAGAAGTTGCAGGTAGGGCGCCTGGGTGGCTGACTGGGTTAAGCCTCTGCCTTCAGCTCAGGTCATGATCTCAGGGTCCTGGGATCGAGCCCCTCATTGGGCTCTCTCCTCAGCGGGGAGCCTGCTTCCCCCTCCCTCTCTGTCTGCCTCTCTGCCTACTTGTGATCTCTCTCTCTCTCTCTCTCTGTGTCAAATAAATAAATTTAAAAATCTTGAAAAAAAAAAAAAAGATTTGCAGGTAAAGAAAACTAGCCCTACTCTTCAAGGAAGCTACTCATAAGTATTCATATTAGGATAAAGTCCTAGGAAAGCAAATTGATCTGTATCACAGTAGAGATAAAGTTTCCTTAATATAGAAGGGAGGGGACAGGGACTGAGAAGCATGTACCCAGCAGTGTGAAGACGTGAGCTGGAAGACCTGAAGAGCCTGTGGTCCTCATAGGCTGAGCAGCCACGGGGGTACACGGAAGAACAGTCATTTCTGTGAGAGCTTTTTTTTTTTTTTTTTTTCTTAACTTGGTTTTGTTTTTTTCAGTGTTCCAAGATTCATTGTTTATGCACCACACCCAGTGCTCCATGAAATATGTGTCCTCCTTAATACCAACCACCAGGCTCCCCCAAACCCTCACCTCACTCCCCTCCAAAACCCTCAGCTTGTCTCTCAGAGTCTGCCAGCTCTCATGGTTCACCTCCCACTCCGATTCCCCCCAACTCACTTCTCCTCTCCATCTGCCAATGTCCTCCGTGTTATTCCTTATGCCCCACAAGTAAGTGAAACCATATGATACTTGACTCTCTGTACTTGACTTACTTCACACAGGAGAATCTCCTCCAGTCCTGTCCATGTTGATAAAACTTGGGTTTTCATTCTTTCTGATGGAGGCATAATATTCCATTGTATATATGGACCATATCATCTTTAAAAAAACAAACAAACATATAATGTGTTATTAGCCCCAGGGGTACAGGTCTGTGAATCATCGGGCTTACATACTTCACAGTACTTCTGTGAGAGCTTCTTAAGTCCACTCCCTTGAGTGTGGTCTCTCTTATCTCTCACCATTTAAGAGTGTGTAGTAATGACCACAGGTTTCAGGATGGCTTTTCTGTGTAAGTGGATTCTTTGGAGAAGACCAGAAAGTTTAACCAACTTTTATAACTGTGTTCATATTCACCAAAGTCAGTTTTTTTTTAAAAGATTTTATTTATTTGTGAGACACAGAGAGAGAGATCACAAGTAGACAGAGAGGGGGAAGCAGGCCCCCCGCCGAGCAGAGAGCCAGATGTGGGACTCGATTTCAGGACCCTGAGATCATGACCTGAGTTGAAGGCAGAGGCTTAACCCACTGAGCCACTCAGGCGCCCCACCAAAGTCAGTTTTCAGGAGGAAGCCTAGGTGGAAAGAAGTGATCCTGTAGCCTGAAGCCATAGGTAGTAGCAAAAATGCAGGGGAAACTTGAAATTGATAAAGGCCACGGATTCAGTGGGGTCCAGGTTACAAAAGCCAGTGTTGCAGCCAGGAGCAGTTTGCACCTGCATTTCTTGTGAAGGAGGGAGCTATTTCCATGAATACGGTGGCGTGGTGAATTAAAGAAGGAATAATAAGAGGAGGTCCAGAGAACAGTGACCAGTCGTTTGTAGGGGCAGGTTGGCTTGAATGAAGAGTGAAGGGAAGGGAAGGACTCCATGGTCACCTCGATGCTCTTCCCCCTTTTTAGGAACCTTTGAATCTCTTCATCATAATTCAGTCCTGGAATTGTGAGCGAAGCATACATTGTCGATGTAGGACATCAGTGGCACATTTGTGAAAAGTAGAAACTCAGTCCTCACGCAAACATCTAAACCAGAATACGAATTTTAACAGGATCTTCAGTTCATTGACACACACATTAACATTGGAGAAGTGCACATCTGGCTCAGCCACACTCTTCCATTATTCTACTCCTGAGGTCATGTCTATAGGACATTAGTTTGATAACTGCTTTGTTGTATACCTTAAGTCGGGATATATGCTCTTCACTTCCCAAAATATTTTGGGTATGGGTTATCCCATGACATCACATAGTGTTAGGATGGATTTTGATCTTTGCACAAAAATGACCTTGGAGTTTTGGTAGAGATTGCAGTTTCTGTAGGTCACTTCAAGATTTATTGTGTTTCAGTTATTCCAGTGAAAGAACATGGATGCTTTTCCTAGTTATTCATTCTCTGAATCCAGCACAGTATATTACACTTTTCATTGTTTCTGGTTTGACCTCTACCATTATGTTAAATTGGAAGCATTTTTTGTGGGGGAGGAGGTTTGCTGTAAATGTATGATGTCTCTGTTTGGGGAATTGTTCTTTGTTGTGTAGAAACAAAACTAATTTTTATGTGTTGGTTTGTGTACCAGGTTTATAAAATCCATACGAGTTTTAACAGGATTAAAACAGTAAGGATTCCTGGGAGAAGAAATGGGAGTGGCGTAGGAGGGTTCTAGACTCATGTGTCCTGTCATGAGCACCACTAGGTAACTGTCAGGTCTTCCTAAATGCCCCAGACATTGGGCTGAAGAGTGACAGGACAAACTCCCTAAGTAAGAGGAGAGAAGAGGCCACATGGAAGATGGCAGATAGTGTGGAGACATGGTTTAGGGAGGAGAGGAGTATAGCATTGTGGAGGGGACAGAGCCGCAGCTGTGCAGTAGGTGTCATGACAGAGGAGCACTCGGGATGCATAAGGAGGTTTCTCAAAGCCATTGGCTTGGAGACGGAGAAGGGCTGAATTTCATGAGTTCTTGGAACCAGCATATCTTAAAGCCTGGAGGTTTAATGGTCACCAGGTTTGGATGGGATAGAACCAGGAGGGCCCTGGGGTGCTCCTGGAGAGAAGGCTGGCAAACAACCTGGGGGCTCACAGCATGGAAACAGCCATCTGAAGACCACCTGGGGCACACAGTGGGGAGAGTATTCAGTAGTCTAGGAGCACATTCCTGAGAGGAAACATTCAGTGACCTGTGGCTTCCAAAACATGGGAGCCCTCTCCCGTCCTGTAGCTTAGAGACTGAGCCCCACTCAGTGAGGACACTAGCTGTCTGCCTTGCTTGCACCAGGCCCCACCCCCTGTGATCTGAGGGGACTGCCCTTCTCAGTGAGGCTTGTCTCAGGCTCAGCAAGGTCAGCCCCTGCCCACATCACGTCTCCTGAGTAGAGATTCTACAGGGCCGCAGTCCTGGTGGAGTTGACATCAGGTCTCCTTTCACAACTGGAGCAGAGCTCACCTAGTTCAAACTGGCCACATTCCGGCCAGGGACCAAACACTGCCCGTAGCAGGCAAGGAGAGCCCCTGCAGACCACTGGCCTGAAGGATACAGCAGGAGACATCACTGACTTCTAATGGACAGAACAAAGTAGAGAGTTAGACAAATGCCAAGATGAAAGAATTTATCCCAAAGAAAACAAGCAGATAAGACCAAGGCCAGAGATACACTGGAAACAGTAGTGAGGAGCTTGATGGAGAATTTAAGGTCCCAATCATAAGGATTCTCGAGGAGTTGAGAAAACAATAGTGAGAACTTTACCACAGAGATAGGAGGTAAAAAATAATTGGGTGCTTGGTGGCTCACTTGAGTAAGTACTGACTCTTGACTTCTGCTCAGATCTTGATCTCAGGGTCCTGGGATCAAGCATTGCATCGGGCTCTCTGCTCAGCAGGGAGCCTGCTTCCCCCTCTCTCTCTGCCTGCCTCTCTGCCTACTTGTGATCTCTGTATGTCAAATAAATAAATTAAGTCTTAAAAAAAAATTTCCCTATTTGTTATTATGTAATGGTTGGTGGAGTTAAAGCATTGCCAGTTTTGTTTTATTGATTGAAATGGGCATTACTTTCTATGTTCCATTAGCACTAATCTTCTACTTTATTTATTTCAGACTTTTCTTTATTTCATTCCTCTATAAAATTTAATCCTGGTCTCTTCCGTTTTTAGTTCTTCTGGTGGAAATTAAGTTGTTTATTCCAACATTTTTCTTAACTCTGTATTGTATAACATGAAAAACTTGGGAAATGGGAAGTCTAGTAGGGAAAAATTGGCAGAAATAAACAATACAAACAATGACCAAAAGCAGTAAAAAAAATTAAAATGATCTTCAGGGATTTCTGTAATCATGTCCCATGTGAACAATGAGTTTTACTGTTGCTTTTTCAGTTTAGATTCCTTTACTGTATTTTTGGTTGCACAATTGTTCTGAATAGAGAATCCAGTACTATAGGCAGTGGCGGGCTTACTACATTACCTGCTGATGATAGAGGGGAAGCTTGCAGACCGTCCCTACTGAATAGGTTTCAGCTTTTCATACATCTGTGCCATTCATTAGGTTGGGGTTTCCTTCTCTCTCTACTTTGAGTATTTTTATCATGACATGTTGTCCATTATGCCCATATTTGTATTCTGTCTCCCTTAATGTGATCATGTCATTTTTGCCCTTCGTTCTGTTAATGTGGAGTCTTGAATTTACGGTTTTCTATATGTTGGAGCACCCTTCATTCCAGGTCCGTTTCCCACTTGATCATCTTGTAAAAAGGGAAAATGTGCTTTTGATTCAGTTTCCTCTATTTTATTATGGACTTTGAGTGAATATGCGTCACAGGTAGAGTTTTGCAAACTTCGTGATTTCTAGTGTCTTCATCTGGCTTGCATGAGCTGGGAATGCTGGTGCCACAGAGAGAGTGTTCTGCTAGTTTCTCTGATCGTCACTCCTTGGAAATGTTTGAGGAGATTTGCAGTCCTTTCTCCTTCAGTGTCTGTTTGAATATCCAGTGAAGTCATCTGGCACACAGTTTTTTGTTTGTTGGGGTTTTTAATTTTATTCCCCTTTCATTTGGCTTCATGTTTGCAGATCAGCTGAGATTTTTTTTCTACTTTTCTGAGTGATGGAGTCTAAATTGGTTATACCTTTTTTGAAATGTATACTTGTCTCTTATTAACAATTTGTGGGCCCTGATTATCCAGTGTTGCCTCTTACAATTACTTTTATACCTATAGTCAGTTACACTGTGTCTGCTTTCACTTCTTCACCTCTCATTTAATTGGTCTTTTTTGAGTTATTCTTTATTTAGTTCATGGGCTGTCAGTGTTGTTGATCTTTTCTGACAAACAGCTTTTCCTGTGGTTGATACGTTCCTATTTTTACTGTACCCTATTTGGTTCAGTTCAGTTTTCTGTTTCTATATCCTCTATTCTTCTGCTAATTTTGAGCTCATGTGACCCTTTTCCTGATTGTTAGAGATACAGGAAAGTGATATGTGCTACACCATGACCATACCGCAGAATTCTCTATTAGGCTATGTGCTCAGTACATTGTGTGCCAGTTGTGTGTCCATGGAGAAATGAAGTCCTGATGACTCCTTCTCAGCCAACTTTCTGACATTGTCTGATTGACTTGATGCTTCTGTATTAGAAGTCATCAGTATATTCTTCTGAATGTAGTAAGTGCAATGATTTTACTTTTATTTGGTATCTTTCAGCTGTATCTTCACATGACACTCAGAGTTTCCTGCTAAAGCGGAGCATAGAAGGTTCTTTCCAGAAGGTATCAATGCACAGATACGAACATAGTGCTGTTGAGATTTTACACTTAAGCACAGATTGGGACAATGATGGGGAGAGTGAAGGGCTTCAAAGAAATTCTGGGCGATACACCCAAACCAAGGCAATTGCCCTTAATGAGAATCTCACTGCCCCAGACGGTGAAGGATATAAACTGCTGTGGAAAAAATTGCTTTTTAAGTCAACTGTTTCTGCAGAGCAGTGTGTTTCTGTCAGCACAAGCTCCAATCAGATAGTCAATCATAGCTATTTGTGGACAGACCATTTGGAACATCTGAAAAGTAACCTAGTCCATGCTGAGAATAATGATTTGAGCCATTTGGAAGATAGGACTGGCCTGACCTTAAATCAGAGATTTAGAAATAAAGAACAAAGTGCTCAGTGGGATGCATTCGAGAGGGGCTTCACTGAGGAGTCGACCCTCCAGAATGACCAGAGGCTTTTCACTGGAGACAGAATTGCTGAATGCACTGAATCTCAGAAAACATTGAACCAGGGCTCCAGTGCTCACCGATGTGTCAGGGCTAGGTTGACAGAGAACCATTATGAGTGTGAGAAATGTGGGGAAGGCTTTCATCCAAGCTCTAACCTCAGTATACTCCCTTCAGGAGACAGTCTTCATAAAGATAATGAATGTGGGAAAGGTCATAACCAGTCCTCCAGTGTTGGTGATCATCAGAGAATTCATGAGGGAAAAAGCCCATTCACATCTAATAAACCAGGGACCATGTTTAGTCAGTCATCAAGCCTAAACATCCATGAGATAAGCCCTCAGGGAGATGAAACTTACATATTTAAGGAATGTGGTAAATCCTTTGACTGCCACTCAACACTATCTCAACATCAGCGAATGCATACTGGAGAAAAAATACACAAATGTGAAGAAGGTGGTCAAACCTTTAAGGACGGTTCATCAATAAATGGTCATTTGCAGATCTATTCTGGAGAGAAACCTTACAAATGTCAAGAATGTGGCAAGGCTTTTAACAATCACTCAAGTCTTAATAGAGATAAACGAATTCATATTGCAGGGGAAAATCACAACTGTAATGAATGTGCCAAAGCCTTTAAATCATGCTCAGAACTTACTCAACATCACAAAATTCATTGTGGAAATAAACCCTACCAATGTCAGGAATGTGGGAAGGCCTTTAATAGGCACTCTCACCTCACTCGACATTGCAAAATTCATAGTACAGAGAAACCCTATAAATACCAAGAATGTGGCGAGTCCTTTAATTTGAGCTCAAGGCTTACTGAACATCAGGGAATTCATAATGCAAAGAAAAGTTACGAATGTCAAGAATGTGGCAAGGCCTATGCCTTCCCTTCACAACTTATGCAACATCACAGAATTCATACTCGAGAGAAACCTTACCAATGTCAAGAATGTGGCAAGGCCTTTATTTGGAGGTCAAGTCTTATTGAACATTATAGAATTCATACTGGAGAGAAACCTTACCAATGTCAGGAATGTGGCAAGGCCTTTTATGACAGGTCAACCCTTATTCAACACCACAGAATTCATACTGGAGAGAAACCATACCAATGTCAAGAATGTGGCAAGGCCTTTAACCACAGCTCAATCCTTACTCGACATCACAGAATTCATAGTGGAGAGAAACCTTACCAATGTCACGAATGTGGCAAGAGCTTTAACCGGAGCTCAGGCCTTATTCAACATCACAGAACTCATACTGGAGAGAAACCTTACCAATGTCACGAATGTGGCAAGAGCTTTAACCGGAATTCAGATCTTACTCGACATCACAGAATTCATACTGGAGAGAAACCTTACAAATGTCATGAATGTGGCAAGGCCTTTATCTGGAGGTCAAGTTTTACTGAGCATTACAGAATTCATAGTGGAGAAAAACCTTACCAATGTCAAGAGTGTGGCAAGACCTTAAAGGACAGCTCAACTCTTAATGAACATTACAGTATTCATACAGGAGAGAAACCTTACCAATGTCAGAAATGTGGCAGGAGCTTTAACCAGAGCTCAAGCCTTATTCAACATCACAGAATTCATACTGGAGAGAAACCTTACCAGTGTCAAGAATGTGGCAAGGCCTTTAACTGCCTTTCACACCTTACTCGACATCATAGAATTCATACTGGAGAGAAACCTTACCAATGTCAACAATGTGGCAAGGCCTTTAACGTGCACTCACACCTAAGTCAGCATAGCAGAACCCATACCAGAATGAAACACTATAAATATCAAGAATGTGGCAAGGCCGTTAACTGGTGCTCAAGGCTTACTCAACACCAGGGAATTCCTAATGGAAAGAAATCTTACCAATGTCAAAAATGTGGCAAGGCCTTTAACCACAGCTCAGACCTTACTCGACATCACAGAATTCATACTGGAGAGAAACCTTACCAATGTCAAGAATGTGGCAAGGCCTTTAGCCACAGCTCAAGCCTTACTCAACATTACAGAATTCATACTGGAGAGAAACCTTACCAATGTCAAGAATGTGGCAAGGCCTTTATCCACAGCTCAACCCTTATACGACATCACAGAATTCATACTGGAGAGAAACCTTACCAATGTCATGAATGTGGCAAGAGCTTTAACCGGAGCTCAGGCCTTATTCGACATCACAGAACTCATACTGGAAAGAAACCTTAACAAGTTATGAATGTGGCAAGGCCTTTAAGGACAGCTTAGCCCTCAATCAGCATCACAGGATTCATCCTGGAGAGAAACCTTACCAACGTCAAGAATGG
The DNA here is from genome assembly GCF_963455335.1 of Martes martes. Classification (NCBI taxonomy): domain Eukaryota; kingdom Metazoa; phylum Chordata; class Mammalia; order Carnivora; family Mustelidae; genus Martes; species Martes martes. The sequence continues at coordinate 54,881,063 of NC_137905.1, read as the reverse complement.
TGTTAGGTCTTTACAGGCACTCCGTCCTCATTAAACATCATGATATCCATACTAGATAGAAAGTTTACCAGTGTACAGAATGTAATGAAAGGGGCGCCCATGTGGCTCAGTCGGTTAGGGTGCTCACTTAGGCTCAGGTTATGATCCCAGGGTCCTGGGATTGAGCTCTGCATCAGGCTCCCTGCTCAGCAGGCAGCATGCTTCTCTCTCTCCCCCTGCCTGACCCTCCTCACTACTTGTGCTCTCTCTCCATCTCTCTGTCAAATAAGTAAATAAAATCTTTAAGAAAGAAAGAAAAAAAGAATGTGAGAAAAATCAGTAAAGGAGTGCTCACCCATTCATGCCTATGAGAGAATTCATATTGGACCATAACCTCACAAATATAACCAGTGTGGCAAGGCCTTTGTCCAGCATGCACACCTTCTAAACAGAGAATTCATACTGGAAAGACACCAGATGAATAATGTGGCCAAACCTCTAGCAGGCACACAACCCGTACTGCACATCAGAATTCACCCTGCAGAGAAAATTACGGATGTAATGAATGTGAGAGAGTGCCTACGGACTGCTCCCTCCTGACTCCATATGAGAGATTTTAAATAGGAGAGTAAGTGTACAAATACTAAGAATGTGTCTGACCTCTCAGTGGGACTCCCACCTTTGTTAACATCGTTGTTTTCATACAGGAGTGAAAGTGTGAAATGTAAAGAACATGGCGAAGCCTGTAACTGGAATTCAGTGCTTACTCAATAGGTCAAAATGCATACTAGATTCAAACCCTTGGAACATCGTGAATGTGGAAAGATTTTCATTTTAGTATACATTGGAGCACACACCAGGGGGTGCATTAAGGAAAGTCAATAGAAAATTAGCAATGTTTAGAAAACTATTGAATTGAACATCAGATGCCAGTAAATGCTAAAGAAGTCAAGCCAATGGAATACATTATTCACTCTATTCAAACATTACTCTCTATGAAAATAGTAATTATAATGAAAAATCAAATTTAAACACTTAGTAAGTGTATATGGCAGTCTGTTTCAATAAATTTAGTGGGTTGACTTTTTCATATATATAAGGATTTCAGGTTTTTTTTAGTTTTTTACATTAACCCTATTTGAGATTTGTGATTAACAGAATTAATGTATTTCCTCTGAAATCACTCCAGAAAATTCCTCCTTTCCTTGTGGGTGTGTAAGACCACGTGGTTGGTTGTTGTTACATCAATGATATAGGATGTTCTGCTCCATTAAGTGGGACTCATGCATACCTAATTTTCCGTGGAAGATGACCGTATGATATAAAACATATGAAGTACATCTCAGTGGAGATGGTGCTTACAGTTATAACACTGACGTATGATTCCATGGGATGGGTGTTCAGAGCACACACTTCTGCATGTATTGACACTGAAGAACTTCCTCAATATTAGAAATATGAGGTTTTCCTGATTGTTCTTTAAGGAAAAAGAGGTAGCCATTCAGTAAACTACCAATGTATCTTTCTAAGTGCAATCCTTAGAGAGTATGACTTGATGTGGTTAAATGAGGAAATCCTGACAGATGACTGAAGGAGGGTAGCTAACTCTTCTTTACAATGCCATACCGTTGAACATACACATTTCTGAGGAATGTACCTCAGTCCTGAGATTTTTGGAAATAGGTACTCCATATCCTTCTGAAAACACTCGAATGCTTTTGCACATGTGTATTCTGTATTTCGAATGGTGACAATAGAGTGGATTTGAAATGCATAACTTCGTGTTTGTGTGAACTTGATATATTTTCATTAATAAAACCTAGTGTGTTTTAACATCTGGATATGGGTGTGTCATGAATGATAAGTTATCCTACGTCTAGTGTTCATTTATCTCATTGAAGGTTGTAGGGAGCTAATCGAATCAATCACCTATATGATACTGGAGTAAAACAATTTACCTAGGAATCCATTTTCTCAGTTGTCTGAAGGTTTAAGGGATATGTGATTATTTTTCCCCTAGTCTATGCTGTGATTTTCTCCTCTTTGTGAATACAATGATATTAACCGTGGCTGTATTACCAAGGTATGTAACATAGAGGTATTAGTGGTGTTTTAGCTCATGTACTCCATGATACTGCTACTTGGCATCGATTTTGTGTAGCCAGCATTTTTGAAGGTCCTTGCACTGACAGGAGCCATTCTCACATGTGCATTCCCCAGTCACCACACTGCAGGGTATCAAGTTTGTGGAACATCTCATATGACATCTGCACTCCGTTCTTGTGAGCCACCATCTCTCTTTCTCATAATGCTTTCCCTCCCATGTCCCTTAGAGAAGACTCCCCCTCCCCCAGAGCTTCCCTAAATCTGTTTTAGTCAGAATGGCATATTCTGGACTTAGACTTGGGAGTCTCTAGCACTGCACCATGACCCCAAATGAAAGCATGTGCCCCATGTCCTACACTGCGTGGTATTTTGATGTGTCTATGAGGTACACATGTGCAGATGACCATGCTATGTGTGTCATAGATACCCCATAAGAAAGTGAAATCTATCCCAATAAGAGTCATGTGGTAGCCCAGAGAAGAGACAGAAAATAATCAAGATGAAGAATTAGCACGTAGAGGAGAAGTGTCCTGAGTTTCCCAAGTGACTCCCCAGTTGTCGAAAAATAACTTCTACTTGTTTATGACCTAGTTATCTCCAGATCTCCAGTTGTATTCGCCCTCATTTTTCTTTCCAGCTACGTAGGCACCACAAGCACTCTTTTTTGGCTGTGCTATGGAGAGAGTGTCCTCAGAAAATGCTTCATTGAGATTAGAGAGATGGAAAGCTGATGGGTATTAAGACATTTAGCATGGGGATGTGGGATGTGAATCTAAGTAAAATTTGAGGAAGGCATCATCCTTCAAGAGAAAGTCAAGACCTATTGAAAAGAAATGTGAGGAACTCTTTCCCGTGTGGGGAGGGACCCGGAGGTGGCTCCTTTTAGTCACTGCAAAGGCACAAGGAGCTCTTGCTTGTGTCATCTGATGAAGACATGTCATGGGGGAAAGAATTGGCTAATGTGGGTTTCTCAGGAGGAGGGAGGTCCTGCTTTATCCTGAGGATTTGATCGACCTCCTGTGTCTTCGAGGACTAATGCTACTGGATGTCAGTGATTACACTACTTTCCCTGCCTAGATCCGTGACAAGGGATGGAAGAGGGTGTTGGATGACGCAATCATGAGGGCAGCTTTAAGATGTCACAGGGTAGAATAGATGTTTGAGATGAAGAAGCCTTCTGGACAGTGGAATAGGTTGGATCTGCAAGACACGTGCTGTGGTTGCTCCCAAGCCCTCATTTCCCAGGGAGATCACCCCAGTCAAGGTCAGATCCAGGGTGGTTGGGTGATCTTCAGGGAAGCTGCTTCCCTGCTGTGCGGGACTTTCCTCCCTTTTCTCAGCACCATAATGAGTGTAGTTCTGTATTTTGGGTCTTTGCATGGCATGGATTAGTTGGTGAAACAGTTCAACAGTGAGAGGCAGTGAGTATATCTGCTTGAAGCAGTCCAGCCCAAGTGTTCATTGACCCCTCAATGAATAACGAAGAAAGATAGAAATCGAAAGGCATATTTATAACCCTAAAAGGGATGAAATCTTGCCGTTTGCCACAACATGGATAGAGCTAGAGTGTATCCTTCCAAGGGAAATAATTCAGAGAAAGACAAGTATTGTATCATTTCACTCATGTCTGGAATTCAGAAAACAAGTGAGCAATGGGAAAGGAAAGAGAAAAGGAGAGGTAATGCATGAAATAAACTTTTTTTCAAATGATTTTATTGTTTTTACAGAGAGACAGAGAGGCAATGAGAGGAGTGGGAGTGGGAGAGGGACAAGTAGGCTCTCTTTTGACCATGGAGCAGGATTTGAGGCTTGATCCTGGAACCCTAGCATCGGGACATGAGCTGAAGACAGATGCTTAATGACTGAGCCACCCAGGCACACCGAGAAACAGATTCTTAACTTTAGAAAACAACCTGATGGTTGCCAGAGTGGACATGGCTTAGTGGATGCATTAAGTAAATGATGGGGATTAAAGACTGCCCCTGTGATAGGCATAGAATGTTCTATGGAATTGTATAATCACTGTTGTACACCTAAATCAAATATTACTTCATATGTTAACTAAGTAGAATATAAGGAAGAATCTTAAACGTACTTTGTGTTTTGCACATATAAGAAATTTTTTGTTTTATATTGCCTGACTTGTAGCTGTTGCCCAAAATATACCTTTGCACACAAATAGAAATACTTATTTTTCTCCCTTCCTCATTCTTCCCAAATTCAGAACGTTTTGGTGACTATTCTTAGTTTTTATGCCATTATATGTTTTAGCTCTGAATGAATATGCTAATTAGAGTGATCTTACTATATTTCATGTCATGGTTTTCTCTGTAGATAGTCTGCCTAAATTCAAAGTGCTCGGTATGTTAAGTGGCTGATTCTTCTACACTTCCCCTGATGGAACACCTAAATTATTGGTGTCCTGAATGGGAATCCCTGTGGGATGGCTGCTGGATGCTGAAGCTGACTCTGCCGCTGTCTACTGAGAGGAACTAATGTCGTTTTTATGTTTGGATTCATTCAGAATCTTACTGCAAGAATGCATCATTTCACTGGGTTACATTGTGAAGGATTTTAAATTTTAGGGGTACCTGGGTGGCTTAGTGGGTTAGGCCTCTGCCTTTTGGCTCAGGTCATGATCTCAGGGTCCTAGGATTGAGCCCCGCATCAGGCTCTCTGCTCAGCGGGGAGCCCGCTTTCCCCCCAACCCTGCCTGCCTCTCTGCCTACTTGTGATCTCTCTGTCAAATAAATGAATAAAATCTTAAAAAAAAAAAAAAGAATTTTAAATTTCCAAAGGCAGTTTCATCTGTGTCACAGACTTGCAATTTGTGCTTCTCCTGACTCTAAAGTGTGTTGTGGCCATGCAGTATTACAAAAGAAAAGTACCTTCCTTTTAGTAATTCATAACTGAATTCCAAGGGGTTTTTTTTGTAAACAGGCAATCTATTGGGCTGCAAGTTGGGAGATAGATCAGACACACCGATCCCATTGCTAGCCAAGAAACAACTGTGGCTACCCAAGCACAGAAGGAGAACGGCAAAGCCTCTCAGATTGTGTGACCTATTATAACAGAAGATGCCTAGTCCTCACCAAACTGAGTTTATGGTGACACTCAAACCAAGTAACAATACATTTCCCTGCTGTCGTCACTTGCCATGTTATTTACCAAGAGAGGTCTTCCCAGTCAGATGCCTTATTTCTCCCACTGCAAACTGAAAGCACCGTACTCAAGAGTCAGTTCACTTTTTCCTTCCTAATGTTTTTTTTTAAGATTTTATTTATTTATTTATTTCACAGACAGAGATCACAAGTAGGCAGAGAGGCAGGCAGAGAGAGAGGGGAAGAAGCAGGCTCCCCACTGAGCAGAGAGCCCAATGTGGGGCTCGATCCCAGGACCCTGGAATCATGACCTGAGCCGAAGGCAGAGGCTTAACCCACTGAGCCACCCAGGCGCCCCCTAGTGTTCTTAATGCTAACTTTTTGATACACACAGTCCTTGTACAGTAACTTTTTAATTTTTTCTTTTTGGTTTATGACAACTTAATTCTGAAACTGAATTCTGAATTCTGAAAATTTATTTTGTACTCTTAACATAGAACAAATGCTTTTTAATAATTCTTATGAGGGGGGGTGCCTGGGTGGCTCAGTCGTTAAGTGTCTGCCTTCAGCTCAGGTCGAGATCCCAGGGTCCTGGGATCGAGTCCTGCATCAGGATCCCTGCTCTGTGGGAAGCCTGCTTCTCCCTCTCTCCCTCCCCCTGCTTGTGTTACCTCTCTCGCTGTGTCTCTCTCTGTCAAATAAATAAATAAAATCTTTAGAAAAAACGTCTTATGAGAGAGAGAGAGAGAGTACACTTGTTACTGGTGGTGTTGGGCGAGGGGAGTGGCAAAGGGAGAAAATTTTAAGAACCCTCCACCCTGGGCACAGAGCCAATCCCGGGGTTCCATCTAACAACCCTGAGATCTTGACCTCAGCCCCATCAAGAGTCAGCTGCCTATCCAACTTAGCCACTCAGGCTGTCCATCTTTTTAAATAATTTATTTTGATTCCAATTAGTTAACCTAACATGTTTTCGGTTTCAGGTGTCAAATTTAGTGATTCCACAGTTCTGTACCTCCCCCAGTACTCACCAGGTGTATGTACCCCTTAATCTTTAAAATGGAGTCTCGCTGAAGCATGAATGCAGCCCTTTGATTTTTTTTAAGATTTTATTTATTTATTTGACAGAGATGAGAAGTAGCAGAGAGGCAGGGTGAGAGAGGGGGAAGCAGGCTCCCCGCTGAGCAGAGAGCCCCATGCGGGGCTTGATCCCAGGACCCTGAGACCATGACCTGAGCTGAAGGCAGAGGCTTAGCCCACTGAGCCACCCAGGCTCCCCCAGCCATGTGATTTTTGTTCCACTTGATTCTTTTATGTGGTTTCCCGTTTCGGTCACCAGGACCACTATAGAAAGACCACTTCATCTTTTACAGTGAGACGCCATTCAGTATTTCCTGGAATGGCTAAAAGAAAAAAGATAACACCAATTTTCAGTGAGAATGTTGAGGAATTAAAATTCTCATATCGCTGATGTGAGGGTAAAAAGAACATTCACTTCGGAATGTGTGGCAGTTACTTATGAAAAGAAACATTTTACCGACTGAAGGGGACCAATTTGTCACCCTAAAATGTGTCTGGCATAAGCATTATTTTACCTGGTTATTTTAAATAAAAGGCAGATAAAGGAAAGGCTCTGAAATCCTGTGTTTACTTTTGGAAGACTTTTGCATTTGTAAGGAAAAGCTCCGCCTGTAAGGTGTCTCTGTGTAGCAGAAAGACGGAGAATGTGTCTCCAGAAACTCTGATCGGTGAAGGCATGAATCTTCATCTGTTACCACCACAGCCTTGGCTAATGTGCTCGGCCTGGTCACCTCCGCAATTACTTCCCAATAGGATCACGTGTGGAGTTTCAAAAAGGATCTTCTCTGTTGGCCTCCCCCTCAGATTCTGTTGGTCAGTTTGGGTGGAAACAATCCTGTTGCATTAATTAAGGGCTCCAGGTGATTCTCAGTGAGGCCAGGGATGAGCACGAGGGCTTCAGGTTATTTTATGAGAGCGGAGAGCAGGCTTTGGCTCACGGAGAGGCAACATGGTCTCTGCTACGTGAGTCTGGGAGGGTCAGGTCCATGCAGCACATGGTGCCTATGCTCTCTCTGTCTCTCTGGGCATTTTGGGAGGGGAGCACCCCTGGAATTAGAGAAGGAAGGTTCAGGGACTGGTGTTCAAGTAGGAACTCCAAGTTTCTGAACAGCTCCTGACACAAAGCACTGGGATGTTGGGTCTATCTGCATTTCAGGGTCTTGTCTTCACACGAGCAGTTTACAGATGAAGAGTTTGTATTGGTGGTTTGAGGGGCATTTTTTCCTGATGGAGCTGTGACTTCTCTACAAACACCTTATGAGAAAAAAATCTACAGGATGAAGTGAAAGAAGAAATGGCCAGTTCTCAGGTAAGCCTGGCATCCCAAGTCAGAAGTCTTGTCATGTTTTTCTCCTGAAATTCCTTGCATTTAGAAATGGCAAATGTTGATTGCTCTAGTTCTGAAGTTTCTGGTGCATGTGTTCTTGAATGTAGTATTCATTTTCTGAAGTGATACCATAGGCTAGGTCTTTAGAACACTACTCCCCTATATCCCAGGTATCCCCTATCTCCCCTACATCCCTTCTCTGCCTTCTTTCCAACCTGGCTCCAGTAGGCCATCAGCAGTTGTCACTTTGAATTGAAGTCCTGCAAGTATTGAAAATATTCCCTTGGTGGCATATCCAGAGGGGAAGGTGTGTGGAGTCTAAGATCCCCGTTGGTGATGAGGTCTGGTCCTGGTTTATCAGGGAGGGAAAACATTTCTCATTTAGGGCCTGTCTGTATGCTTTACCAGGTCTGTGTAGCCCAGGAGTAAGAAAATGCACAAGTAAAACGATGGATATAAGCTCCAGAATAATTTGGAAGTTTCTCAGATGAAAGAAGTTGGGGGAGGGGATTGTTGAGTCTTCCCCTTTAGAATGTGAAAAAGATGGGAAGCCTGGGTGGCTCAGTCGGTTAATCGTCTGCCTTCAGCTCAGGTCATGATCCCTGGGTCCTGGGATCTGGTCCCCCATTGGGCTCATTGCTCAGCAGGGAGTCTGCTTCTCTCTCTGCCTCTGCCTCCCACTCTGCCTGCTTGGTTGTGCTCACTCTCTTTCTGACCAAAAAATAAATAAAATATTAAAAAAAAAAAAAAAAGAATGTGAAAAAGATGTTCTATGTAAAATATACTAGAGGTTTGCCTGGGTGGCTCAGTCAGTTTCACACTGGACTGTTGATTTCAGTTCAGGTCATGATCTCCAGATCCTAGAATATGAGACCCGCTCCTGGTTCCCTGCTCAGTGGGGAGTCTCTTTGAGATTCTCTCCCTCTACTTCTGGCCCTCCCCTCCTCTTTCTAAAATATAAATCTTTAAATAAAAATAGACATTTAAATTAAAAAAAAATACAGTCGGTATTACAGCACATGGAAACTGTGGTGTCTAAATGTGGTATCTCTGAGAGTCCGATGGGGACCCCAGATGTGGGTCCATGGTTGGGTGGAAGCCAGTCAAGTGGGCACTGAGAAGAATTCACCTGAGGCAGAGCAAAGGTATTAGAAGTTTATTGAATACACTGCAAGAGAGCAGCAGGCAGGACAGCAGAGGAGAGGCTGTCTGTAAGGAGACAGTGGTGGGGGCTGTGTTTAAAAGAGGGTTATGGGAGCTTATCCAATTTTCCCTTTTCTGGTTACTGTACCTGGTTGTCAGTAGCCCGGTGGTTGGTCAGGGCCCATGGCTACTTTGAGGTGGGTCCCCTGATGGACCTGTCTGTATTCAGCCATAGGGGCGCTGGGGGCCCTTTCTCCATTCCTTTGATCAAGTCTGCTTGCCTAAAAGCAGCCTCAACAGAAACTATAGGTGATTTAACTTCATTTATATCCACTGTATTTTCATAATTAGATTTCTATTCTGCATTACTGTTCTCAGACCACAAGAAAACACCAGTGACAGTGTGTCCTTTGGTGTGCCTTGGGCACTGAGATCAATTTGTTGGCATACACCTACTGTTAACTGCTTTTATTGGCTTGTTGCTCTTTGTCAGATTCCTCCCCTATAGTGTTCATATTCCCTGTCTTACATTTGTACAGACCTTAGGTGTACGGAGTGATATGCAGAAACCGTCACATTTCAGATGGAAACTTCTTTCTCCTGAGTTTCTTTTGCTTGGAGTCTGTCTTTCTTTCTTTTAACTCCACCCTTATATTTTATTGAAACGGCAAACACCATGAATTAACCCAGCGGTTGACTTGAATTATAAAAGTAACATGATTCAACATGAAAATAAGAAACTTTCTACAAATCTCTGATAGTAATAAATCGCAATATGTAATGTATATAGGAGTCCTACAGAGCAACAACCTCATGTGAAACAAAAATATTTTAATACCTTTACAATCCAAATTTTTCTTGAAAATCCTTCATGACAAAGCATCTCAAGTCAGAATGAAGCCCTCAGTCAAGCATTAGGAGGTTACATTACAGCTATTTAATGTACAAAGAGACCTCTTTCCCCAGTCACTTCCATCTAGTGTCTGTTTCCAGAATCATACAGACTTAAGCTTCTCTCCACCCCATGCCACCATTTCTTCAGACCTTGAAAACTGAATTTGTTGAACACCAGAAATATGACATTGTATAAACCATAACGTTTTGTTATTGACCCTCTGTAAGTTCTTCACTTAGTCCATCTGCAGCTATGACTCTTCGACCAGTTCCTTTCTCTCCTTTCATAGCCTCTCTGAATTTCTGAAAGGATAATTTTAGAAGTTCAACAGAACCGTCACAACCTGAGGTCAGCATGGCAAAGAGAACATCTTCTCCCTTGACTGTCCTCCGTTTCTCTTGATGACATCTTTCATTTGCTTCAGATGTTACAAAGCTGATGAGCTCCCTTACCCATTTTTGAACACAGTCCTTGGCATTTCACAATCTTTCCCGTTTGAGGTATGACATTTTTCATGATCCTTGCTACATTTGCAGTTGGAAGATAGATACCTTGTTCTCTGAAACTGTCTTTTCAACCATTTGTGTCTTCATGATCATTCACGCTGTGCTCAGTGGCATCATGAGGCTGAATCACATAGTGCCTTCCTCCCATGCAGTGTGCAACCGTGCCTAGTAGAGAAGCATCTGTCGTAGCACTGTCGCCATTTGTTGTCATGAAATACTGTGAGAACCGTGTTGTCAGTGGTGTTCAGAAACACCTTTCTAAAAAGGGGTCTGATCTTTGCCCACTCTCAACCTCTGAGGCAAGTCCAGGGGCCACAAGCCGCCAGATGGCTGCATTTTTTACGTGTAAGCCAGACTGCGGGGAGACCAAATCCACTCCTTCCTCCCGGGCACCTCCGTTCCTACCCAGGCAGGATCGCAGGCTGGCCCTAGCCCCACCGCCCCCGTGGGCTGACTATCGGGCCCACCGTGGCGCGCGGCGGCCCACCGTGGCGCGCGGCGGCCCACCGTGGCGCGCGGCGGCCCACCGTGGCGCGCGGCGGCCCACCGTGGCGCGCGGCGGCCCACCGTGGCGCGCGGCGGCCCACCGTGGCGCGCGGCGGCCCACCGTGGCGCGCGGCGGCCCACCGTGGCGCGCGGCGGCCCACCGTGGCGCGCGGCGGCCCACCGTGGCGCGCGGCGGCCCACCGTGGCGCGCATCCCCCTACTCCTTGACCCAGGCGCCAGCCCGGCGCCCAACGCCTGCCAGGCATCTACCCGCCCAGGGCACTGGGGCAAAGCTGCCGGGCCCTGCCGTGCCCCTGCTAGCTGTTGGGAGCCCCCCACCCCCACCCTGACTCTGTGCACCAGCCTTGCTAAGGGCCCAGGGTCGGGAATGGGGTCCAGGTCAGTGTCTCCCACCCAGCTCACCGCACAAAATGGAGCCGGCTGGGGTGCCATTGAGAGGAGGTCTGACGGTGCCCTGGGAGCTCCCTCCTCAGCCTCCAGCCAGGAGCTCCTCTGAGCAAGAGGCAGCTTTACCTGCCTCCAGCAGCACAAAGCTGCCCGCAGCCGGAGCAGCCTGCCCCATTCTGGCCCCAGCCCTGTGGGGGGGGGGGGCAGGTGTAGCAGGAAGGCCAGTGGCACTGGCCATGGCACCGTTGGGGACAGGCACGAGCTGGTTTTCTTTCTTTCTTTCTCTTTCTTTCTTTCTTTCTTTCTTCTTTAAAGATTATAGTTGCTGGGTGCCTTGGTGGCTCTCTGGGTTAAGCATCTGCCTTTGGCTCAGGTCAGGATCCCACAGTCCTGGGATGGAGCCCTGCATCTGGCTCTGCACAGCCGGGAGTGTGCTTCCGCCTCTCCCTCTCCCCCTGCTTGTGTTCCCTCTCTTGCTGTCTCTCCCTCTGTCAACAATAATAACATAACTTTAAAAAGATGGCATTTATTATTTGATAAAGATAGCAAATGAGCAGTGGTGGAGGGTGACCAGGGAGTCAGATCCGGGGCTCAATCCCAGAACCCTGGGATCACAATTTGACCTGAAGGCAGGCAGTTAACTGAGCCACCCAGATGCACCTTTCTTGTATTCTCTGAGGAAAAGAACAAAATCAAAGAAGTGCAGATAAATTAAATTTCCTTTTACTTGCAGCCCATTGATAAACAGTTGAGATAGGCACAGTGTGACATTCCTCAAGGAGTTCACAATGGTGGCAATGTTGTTTTGTTGGAGGCAAAAAGTAACCTTAGCTTGACATGAGCCAGACCTCTAGGATCCTGTAAGTCCTCTTTAACATAGGATAATCCCTTTGAAAACTTTCTTTATCTCTACCCCCTAAATATATGTTGGCCATCATTCCCCACGCATAGAGCCCACTGATAGATATCTGAAGGGTCCATGACTAAGGTTTTACAAGATAGTCATACATGACCTCATCATGACACCACCTTCAAGATCCTGGAAACCTTGCTTCCAAATTCGTTAGACTTCTATTGTTCCCTCAACCCCCTCCTCCACTGAACATACATCATCAGTCACTGCTCACAAACCCAGTATAGCTCTTTCTAACCACAGGTCCTGTCCCCATATTTAGTAATACCACTTTCTTGCACCAAAGACATCTCAATAACTATTTCTTCATCATTCACTCCTGAACCCCAATATTTCAGATCAAAAAACATCTCAAGAATTCTTTCTCGACCATTGGCTCCTGTCCCACATCCCTGTTTGCACTGAACAGGGAGAGCTCTCACCTTTGTGTAGTTGATATATTTGACTTTTGGGGGTGGAGGTTCTTAGGCAGTCAGCCCTCTGTCCCATTGGATTTTCTTTATCCACACTAATGTCATGGACATACACTTCTTCTTTTTTTTTTTTTTTTTTTTAATAACAAGTTTTTTTTTGTTTTTTTGGTTGTTTTTTTTTAAGATTTATTTATTTGATGGAGAGAGATAGAGAGATCACAAGTAGGCAGAGAGGCAGGCAGAGAGAGAGAGAGAGAGAAGCAGGCTCCCTGCTGAGCAGAGAGCCTGATGTGGGGCTCGATCCCAGGACACTGAGGTCATGACTTGAGCAGAAGGCAGAGGCTTAACCCACTGAGCCACCCAGGCACCCCTGGACATACACTTCTATTTAGTTCGTTGTGTTTTCAGAAAAAGAGAACAATCACATAATTAACATTTTTTTAAGATTATTTACTTGTTTATTTGACAGACAGAGATCACAAGGAGGCAGTAAGGCAGTCAGAGAGGGAGGGAAGCAGGATCCCTGCTGAGCAGAAAGCCAGATGAGGGCCTCTATCCCAGGACCCTGAGATCATGACCTGAGCCAAAAGCAGAGGCTCAAACCACTGAGCTACCCACATGCCACCATAATTAACATTTTGAGGGTCTTAAAATCCTGAAATATAATAGAGCACAAATGATCACCGAAACAAAACTTTTCAATGAAATACCATGTTGAGGTATCATGGATTAAAATGGCCAAGAAAGGGGCACCTGCGTGGCTCAGTGGGTTAAATCCTCTGCCTTCGGCTCAGGTCATGGTCCCAGGGTCCTGGGATCGAGCCCCACATTGGGCTCTCTGCTCAGCACGGAGCCTGCTTCCCCCCACCTCTCTCTCTGACTGCCTCTTTGCCTACTTGTGATCTCTGTCAAATAAATAAAGTCTTTTTAATAAATAAAAAAATAAACAAATAAAATGGCCAAGAAATAATTCTTGAAAGCTTGTATGATAAAACTTAGGAAATTCATTTGAGTAGCACAGGATCCATGGGCAGAAAGAGCTGCAGTTTGGCTGCATGAAGTTCATGGTTCTATGCTAAGTGTTCTTGAGGAAGGGGCTGTGCGGGGTGTATGAGATCATAAGTGTTTCTTTGAATTTGTATTTGTATAACTACTTTTGCAAGATTTCTCAGGCATTTATTCACTTCGATATTAACTCTAGGTGAGATGTATAGGCAGTCACGAGATCCATTGAGAATGTAGCAGTTTGCTCTTATTTGATGGTTCTAAAACTACGGAGCCTATAGGTCAGCCTTCTGGGCTACAGGTAAACATGTTTTGCTTCTAGCCCTCAGCCTCATAGACTCGGAAATAAGAGTTGTTTAATTGCTGTCATTCTATGCGTTTATGTTGATAATGTGAATAAAAGAAGAATCACCATCCACAAAGCTATTTATGAGTGTCATGTCTTGAAATGTTGCATAATAGTCACCATGGCCATTTTCTACTCTATTACTTTTAATGTGTATATAACTACTTTCTAAATGTATGGATGTGGGGCACCTGGGTGGCTCGGTCATCAATCATTTGCCTTCAGCTCAGGTCGTGATCCCAGGGTCCTAGGATCGAGCCCCACATCAGGCTCCTTGCTCAGTGGGAAGCCTGCTTCTCCCTCTCCCACTCCTCCTGCTTGTGCTCCCTCTCTCGATCTGTCTTCCTCTGTCCAATAAATAAAGAAAATCTTTTCTACAAAGTATGGATGTGTGCATGAAAAGTAAATAGGTAGATCAATTGGGTACCTGGGTGGGTCGGTTAAATAAATGCCTTTGGCCCAGGTCATGATCCTGGAGTCCCAGGATCGAATCCCAAATAGGGCTCCCTGCTTTTTGGGGCGTCTGCTTCTCCCTCTGACCCTGCCCCCTCTCGTGCTGTCTCTCTCATTCTCTCTCAAACAAACAAACAAAATGTAGATCAATTTTATTTGGATCCCTTCTTGTTTCCCTCATGCTTCTCCACTTTGATACCTGCTGTGAACACTGCCTTAAGGTCCTCTCTGTATATTGACCTGCATGTCATTTTAGATGGACTCTATAAAGGTCAGACAACCTGGGTAAAAACCCAATCCCTTCCATGTTACTGGATGTTCGACAAAATAGTCCCCAAAAAATAGAAGGATAATGTGTGTATTCTGAGATTTTTATTATTCATACCCATTAATTTATGAATCACTGTTAGATGGTCTCGGATAACTAGGAAGTGGTGAGAAAGGATTGTTGTTGGCTTTCTTGCTCTTCCAGCAGAATCTATAATGGCTATAAAACCCATTCAGGGAACACCTGGATGGCTCAGTTGGGTAAGTGTCTGCCTCTAGCTTGAGTCATGGTCCCAGGATCCTGGGCTGGAGCCCTGCATTGGACTCCCTGCTCAGGGGGGAGTCTGCTTATACCTCTCCCTCTGTAACCCCTGTCTTCCTCAAGTTGTCTCTTGTGTTCTCTCTCTGAAACAAAAAAAGATTTAAAAAAAAACCAATTAAAAGCATTTTTTGCCTATTCTAAATCCTCCAAGAGTTCTTGCCTTAGAGTTCTACCTCTTTCTTCAAAACTTTATCCCTTTGCCCATAGGCTACTGCCTTGTTAGAAAGGTAGACTCTAGGCACCTGGGTGGCTCAGTCAGTTGATCAACTGCCTTAGGGTCAGGTCATTATCCTGGAGTCCCAGTATCAAGTCCATATTGAGCTCACGGCTCCACGGGGACTCTTCTCTCACTGACCTTCTCCCCTCTCATACTCTCTCACCCTCTCTCTCTCAAATAAATAAATAAAATCTCAAAAAAAAAAAAAAGGAAAGAAACGCAGACTCTGATCCCACCCCAGTACTCCTGAACAGAATATGCATTTTCACAACATCTCCAGTGCACAGTTTTGAAGTTTAACCCACTAGGAGATTCCACCTAAGAAACAGACACAACTATCTGTACGATGTAAACACAATGGTAAAAAATGTGTATGCCTGTGTTGATGCCTTCATTTGACAAGTTATCTTGAAGAAACATAGAGTATTAATAATGGTTTTGTGGATCCTGTGCCATCCTCTTATCTCAAAATTAGAGAATCCTTTAGAGCATATTACTGTGTTAAAAATTATCTTCCTGTGTAAAGTAGAAAAATCACCTAAGCCAGAACTAGTTGTCCTTGTATAATTGAACTAACATGAGTTCACTGATTGGTGAGTCAGAAAGTGTACTCGGTAAGGGTTGTCACATCAAAAAAAACCCTGCAATTTGCAGCAAATAAGGAGGTAACAGTAAATAACTTCCAAAGTAGAGATATACAGAGCAAGGGAGAATGATTTCTTTTTATTTAGGGTTAGGGTAGATATTTAGAAAGTGGATCCTTGTCATCTTCCATAGAGCTGGGCATAAGGGAGCACAAGTGCCTCAAGAAAACACTTCTCTACGTACTTTGCATTTTACCTAAATGAGTTTGTGCTCCTCCTTGGGTGGAGATTTTAAACTATAATGAGATAAAGGGAACTAACTCCCTCTTTCTTGTCTCTTAGGTACATTATGAACTCTGCCAATGGCCACTTGATGACTGTGGTATTTATTGCAGGGACAGCTCACATTCAGGGATGTGGCCATAGAATTCTCTCAGGAGGAGTGGGGACTCCTGACCCACACTCAGCAGCAACTGTACAGGGTTGTGACGTTAGAGAACTACGGACACTTCCTCTTCATGGGTGAGGAAGACTCCTTCCAGATTTCCAAACCCCACTCAGAGTTTTGTCCCTTCCTGTGAAGACTGTCTCTTTGGAGATTCCTCTTTGAACACTGGAATTCAGATCCAGGCAGAAAGGGAAATAAGTAGGGGTTTGTACATGTAGAGAAGAAACTTCTTGACGTGTCCTTTTCAGATTTACCTTCCCTTCCTTAAGGGAACATCATCGCTTCTGTAGATGAGTGTCAGTTCTAAATACCGAGCGGCATAAAATGGGTACTTCTCACATCTTCTACTTCAATTTCCACTCTTTATTATTGTATCTCATACTTGGAAGTGGAGGTCAGGATGTGAACATTGGAAATCCCTCCTTCATATTGTAAAGGGGCTGTTTTTCAGCAGCATTTGGGAAAACATGTTCTTGATTTTGCAGTGTCCTCTCTTCTCTCCTGAGCACAGTCATAATTGACAGTTAGAATCTCCAGCTGTACTCCTTTCCTTTCTTTTCTTTTCTTTCTTTCTTTAAGAAAGAGAGAAAGGGCAAGGGGGTGGGGAGGGTCAGAGGGAGAAGCAGACTCCCCACTGAGCAGGGATTCCTGATGTGGGACTCCATCTGGGACTCAATCTGGGACTCCAGGATCATGACCTGAGCCGAAGGCAGTGGCTTAACCAACTGAGCCACCCAGGCACCCCACCTTTCCTTTTTTTCTAATAAATAGGTCTCATTGTGTCAAAGCCAGACTTGGTCTCCTTTTTGGAACCAAAGAGGGAGCCTAGGGATGTGATGAGAAAGGATACTGTATCCCTCCATCCAGGTAGGTGGGAATGAATGAGGCAGGTGACAGAGGGGAGGTCCAAATGCAAAGGAAGATGATAGACCTTAAACTGTCATTCGAGTAGCTCTTGGAATAGAAATTAGTTTAGAAGCGTAGTGTTTTTTCTCTCTTTCTTACAGAGGGGCAGATGCCATCCAACATTCTTGGTCTCTCATTCTCTAAGGATTGTCCTTCAGCTCCAGTCATGGTCCATCACATTCACAGGGAGGGCCTCCATAATCTGAGAGTTTTTCCATTGCTTTGAGGGCCCTGCAGAAATCTCCCTATTTCTGGGAACTCTATGTTTAGCCCTTTGCAAGTTGTGTTTTTCCTCCTGTGAGAAATGTGTCAGGTCATGGTTGACATATTGGAGTTTAGTGCAGAAATCCAGGAACAGTGGAGACAGATACCACATGTTTTCTGGTTTATGCTTTCCAATGTTATGGAGGCTATCATCTGAACTCTACAAAACTGAGACTCAGTAACTTTGTCAGATAACAAAGCACCTCCATGAAATGAGAAAAATCTAATGCTTTCTTTCCCTTCACAAGTATTTTTGGGGGATGCCTGGGTGGCTCACTGGTTGGGCGCCTGCCTTTGGCTCAGGTCATGATCCCAGAATCCTGGGATCAAGCCCCGCATCAGGCTCCCTGCTCCTCCGTGGGAGACTTGCTTCTCCCTCTCCCACTCCCCCTGCTTGTGTTCCCTTTCTCACTATCTCTCTCTCTGTCAAATAAATAAATAAGGTCTTTTTTAAAAAGTTATTTTTTTAATATTAACTAATATAGAAATTTCCACTCTCTGTTCCATTCCTCAGTGTTGAAATAACATAGAATTCCTACCTAAATGAATTCCACAGGAGAGTCAGAACATTTGGATCTCAGAATTTGTAGGCTTTAATAAAGTCTCAGTTGCTACCTTATTAAAAATCGCATCAGTTCATAATTCTGTCTTGTATGAAGCTCCTGTGACTTTTTCCTATGTGTTTTCATTTTCTAAATAGTTATATATAAGCATCCTTTTTTTTTTTTTTTTAGATCAAAAGTTCGGATAGGACGTAGGCATGTGATTTATAAGAAGCGAGGTAATTAGTAAAATCCCCCTATTTAAGGAAAAACTTTTGTTCACAAATTTTTTACTTCACTAAAAATTAAACATGTACTTTTCATCTGCTTTCCTCAGAATGTATCTGAATTTCATCCCAAATATTTATGTTTTTTGAAGTTGTCAGGGCATTTTACACATTGTTGGTGTTTATTTAGAAATGAACAGATTAAGGTGTCTGGGTGACTCAGTTAATTAAGCATCTGACTTCACCTCCTGTCATGATCTAAGGTTTCTGGGATTGAGACCCAGGACTGATTCCTGCTCAGCGGGGAGCCTGCTTCTCCCACTCCCTCTGCACAACCCCCACCCCTGCTTGTGGGCTCTGTCAAAAAAATAAAGTATTTTAAAAAACAGAAATGAAAGGATTTTAATTTGCTTGGTTCCAAGGAATGAGTTATATCTTACATTCAGATAAAAGGAGGAATATATTAATAACATGATATATTTTTTCAAGTCTTTTAAGCACTTATTTGTAAAATTATCATTAGACTTTCTTTTTTTTTGGTGAATTTTAATGAATTTGTCGGTAATTCAAATGCTTGTTTTTCTTGCATACACAGTTTAAAATTGTATTTATTTGGTAGTTTTCTTACTAAATAATTCATGTTTTTTAATGTAGAAATTTGGGTTCAATTTGGTCTTACTCTGGCTTTGCAATTCCATAATCATGCACTTCCTTTTGTCTGGGACTCTCCAGAACATTAGTTAGTTCTGGTTTCCTTATTAACTGTGTATCTTGATATAGGATAACAATTTTTAAGTCTAGATTTGAAGACAGTGCATTTACTCAAATATGAATCCACTTTATGCCCTTTGCCAAGAACATTATGTATTTGTCTGTATCAATATCACCCATACATACCTTGTGACTCATCTTGTATATTTCTTTCACTGGTTAGTGATCAGTATATATTGCATCATGCCTACATGAGTTGTATTATAGAAATAATTTCATCATCTCTTTACTGGTGGATTTTTATTCTCCTTTCATGAGAGACACTTTTGAAAAGTAATTTTGAAGCACTTCCTAGGGTGCCTGGGTGGCTCAGTGGGTTAAAGTCTCTGCCTTCGGGCTTGGGTCGTCATCCCAGGGTCCTGGGATACAGCTCCACATAGGGCTCTCTGCTCCGTGGGGAGCCTGCTTCCTCCTCTCTCTCTGCCTGCCTCTCTGCTTACTTGTGATCTCTGTCTGTCAATTAAATAAATAAAATCTTAAAAAAAAAAACACACACACACACTTCCTACCTCTGTCTCAAGTTCAGGTATATTTTATCCTTACTTGCAGTGTTATACCCATGACATGTTTTGGTACCATTCTCCTGGACTTTTGTGTCTTCTGTATGTATTTTCATTGTGCTTTCACAGTGAAACTGAAAGGTATAAAAAAACATTTTAAACTGATAGTCTTGGGACACCTGGGTGGTTCAGTGGGTTAAAGCCTCTGCCTTCAGCTTAGGTCATGATCCCAGGGTCCTGGGATTGAGCCCACATTGGGCTCTCTGCTCAGCAGGGACCCTGCTTCCCCTCCTCTCTCTCTGCCTGCCTCTCTGCCTACTTGTGATCTCTGTCTGTCAAATAAATAAATAAATAAAAATCTTAAAAAAAAATAAACTGATAGTCTCAACTGCATCCAAAATTATTCTACTTATCTCCATTCCTGCACCCACCTTGTTTCTGATATCACAAATTCTATCTTTTATGTTGTGTGCTTTATTACCTATATTTATGCTTTGATTTTTAAAATATTTTAAAAATATTTTGAGGTAGAAATAAAGGCAACCTGTGCTACCTTATTACAATGCTGTGGGTTTCTATAATTTTGGAAATATTTATATTTAGTTGAGAGCTTTATGTTGTCTTGTGGTTTTAGTTTCTGTTTAGAATCCTTTTATTTCAACTAGAAGTGCTTCTTGTAGAAGTATTAGAATAGAAGAATAGAAGTATTTCTTGCAGGACAGGACTACTGGTAAACGTACAGGGGTTTCTATGTGGGAAGGTCTTCATTTCTACCTTCATGGAAAATAATTTTCCCCGATAGAGGATTCTTGGTGGATATTTTGATCCTTCAGTGCTTGAATACACTGTCCCATGCAGTTCTTGGGACAAATCTTGGATTGTTGTGACTGTTCCCACATTCCCATGTCAGTAGTCCTGGGGCACAACCCCTCTCCCCAACTTGCCTTTCTTAAGTAATCTCTAGTGCCTGTCTAGGGAAGATGTTGAGAATCAACGTCTGGGGACACATTTATAGTTGTGTTCTTCAGGCAAGGTAGTAGCTGTACAAAATGTTGTCAGGTACACAGGTGTATAGTCTTGCTTCTCCAGGTGTGAAAGTGAACTCATTGCTGGGAATTTCCTGTGTGTTTACCTCGGACACCTGACTTCTGTCTCTGGTTCTCAGTAGTCAGCCAGAAAGCCACTCAGGCTACATGTGTGTCATGTAGCCTGGAATTTTCAGTTTGAAGTCTCAGTTCATGGAAGTTCTGTGTGAAGACTTCTGGGTGAGCCATTGAGTGTCAAAGAGGAAAGAGAATCCAAACACAGGTCACATCCTGGAAGGGCATTTGACCTGGGTTCCCCATGTTGATTTTTAGGGTATCCATGTTTAAACACTGACTCTAATATCGAGAGGCTCACTAAACCTTCATCTAAATCCTTTCTATCCATAAAAGGACAATAGTATTAGTATTAACACATAGAATCAAAAGAACATTAAATATATTACAGTAGATAAAGCATTAGTAATTGTGGGACATACATTGTACATTTTATGTAGAGGAATGTGTCAGATACTAGTGAATATTTTGGATTTTATTTTTCATGAGACGATAGTCCACAAGCCATGTTTCATGCTGAGTCCACTCTATTTGAATGTGAATATTGATCCTTGGAAAACAAGTACCTGTGTGCATTTGATTACTGGAATGATCTGTCTGGTCCAGTTTTTCATCTGACTTCCGCAGAATTTCTCTTGTATGTGTACCTCTTCCTTTACTGAAATGGAATGAAGGCAAGTTTGAGAGGCTTTATTCTCAGTCATCTGAAGGTAGCCAACTATTTTGTCATTTCTTCTAGAGATATCCCAGGGACATGGCAACTTCTGGTTTAAAACATTTGTCATCTTTTTTTTTTTTTTTAAGATTTTGTTTTATTTATTAGAGTAAGCACCAGCAAAGTGGGGGTAGGGGCAAAGGGAGAGGGAGAAACAGACTCCCTACTGAGCAGAGAACCCAATGCAGGGCTCGGTCCCAGGACCATAGGATCATGACTTGACCCAAAGGCAGATACTAACCACTGAGCTGCCCAGGTCCCCCACAATCATCTTGGATGTAATTTCATATTCTAAGATTACAGACTGCCACATATATGTCCATTGACACTGTGGTCCCCCATGTGTTTTCCAAAACTATGCTGCTAGCTCTGTGGTGCAGGTGGGGCCAGAGGTGATATTCAGATTCGTCAGGACTAAAGGACATTCTCTGTTGTGGGCAGTACCATCAGCTAGCCTCTGAGACTGCCTAGATTCATTGTTCAGGTTCCCTGGTCAGGCAGAGGCAGATGTTATACTCAACTCTAAGGAAACAGTGCTGGCTTGGCTTTCCTTTTGTTTTGGGGGAAATTCCCTGTCTTCTCTAGCCTGACACAGACCGTCTATTCCCCCTGGTTTGTGGGAGAACATGGTGATGACTCCTCTGTTGGATTTGATGACCTCTAGAACCGGGGACCCTTTCTCTGTCTTCTGGCAGCACTTTGCCTCTTCTGTCCCCCCTGCCCTTCTTCCTGTTTCTGTACCACCTGGGGTGAGACCTGAAGAACTTCTGAATAACCATCCTCAGTGCCTCCTGCACCATTGGCTTCTCCTACCCTCCTTGTCACGGAACCAAAAGAGCGCCCTGGACTGCATACCTCCCACTCCAGATTTCCCCACTGGTCTCAGACAAAAATTGAAAATGGGATGGGCCCAGGTGGAACACAGTTCAGTACTTAAGTTTAAAAAACAAACAAACAAAACCAAAAACTAAACTAAGTTTGTTGGTTTAGTTAAGATAGACCTGTCTTTAAGTTATCAGCAGTAAACATGAAACTTTTATTCTGTTGAAGTTTACTGAAGGTCAGATAAGCCATGTTATCTCTGTTGCAGTTTGTTAGCAATAAACACATGTAATAGTTAATCTTGTCTTGTCTCAAAGTTTTCATAGGAAATTGTTAAGATAGCTTTCATCAAAGTTTTTGGTAACCTGAAACTTGAAACTTTTGCTTGGATGATAAATGGGATTGAATTCATTGGACATCTTGGTCTTTTCAAACAGGATAAAGTGCTAAAGCCTTGAGGACTGGACATAGGTTTGTGCTTTTGTTTACTTACTGGAAAAACCGGAGGATATTTGAGTCTGTGGGTAAACATGCTTCATGCTTAACTGATTCACAGATTTGCTATCTAAAGAATTCTGGTGTGACAGTTGACACACCAAGTTGGTAGTTGGTAGTAGTTGGTTACTACTTAGTTGTCACTGGAGACTAATGTTTCTAGGAGTGCAAAAGTCGCTAAGTATAACTGAAACTGATGAAAATAAGAGAAGACACTCTACGTAGAAAAGTAGGACATATGTAGGAAAGATAAAAGGAATAGGAATACATTTTTTTTTGAAGGCTAAAAAGGTAATTTTGTCTGAAATAAGGTGGTTATTTGGGGAAAAAATGGCTTGGGACAAAATCTGAATGTAGAAGAAAGTTGTAATAGGTTGTGATGATCAGGAAAAACTGTAGTCTAAGATGGCTGACCAAACCAACAAGGGAATTCCAGTTCCTGTCTCAAAGCCTTTCTGGCTTCTTCTTCCCTACCCTCTCTCACACACGTGTCAAAAGTACCAAGTATGCAGAAGTAGAAGGGTATAAATTCCCCTCCCTGCTCATGCTCGGGGCTCAGACCTTTGGTGAACACTGTCCTCTGAGTCTGCCCATGTTAAATAAACCTCCCATCTACAAGGTCTCCAAGTGCCGCTTGGTTCTTCTTCCATCAGGACCCAGTCCAGGTTCTGTAACAGTGAAGGGAAATCTTTAGAGAGGAATTTTGGGTATGTTCAGGATAGACTAATTTTTTTAAAAATGATTTTGAAGTACAGTGGTATAAGATTGAAATTCTTTGTTCAGAAGACAAAGTTTTCTTGAATTGTTGGTCTGCTCTTGCTTTAAAAAAAAAAAATAAATATATATATATATATATATATATATATATAGTGTAAAGTTTTTTTTTTCTTTCTCTCTTTTATCAGGTCTTTGATGATCCCGAATTCTATGTAGGCATGTACTTTAAAACTTAAAGGTTTTAACAAATTTCCCAAGAATTAAATTGTAAATGAAGTCTAACTCATTAGGCCTTTCTGTTTGGCGTGTGAAGTTACTCTGGAAGCACTGGTAAACCAATGACGAGCCTTAGGTTGCATTTGGATAAATGCTGTAATTATTCTAGAGAGGATATGCAATTCCCAAAGTTTTAATGTTTTAATATAAAATCATCACTTAATATCTGATTATTGAAGTGTTCTGTGAAGCGTTACAGAAATAACCCGATTTCCTTGCTAGCTCTATCGTAAACTTTCATCTCATCAGATCTTGAACCATGTCCATTCGGAGTTTTTCTCTTTTCTAATCATTCCTATTTTCTTTCAAAATGAGTTTCATCTTCAAGAAGATTCATAAAGAGAACTTTAGGACAAATACAGGTATTCAGTATCTTTAAGATTAAAACTGAAATGGGTAAGTGTAAGGACCTATTTTATATTTTTATTTTAGCTGGAGCCTTCCATTGAAGTTAAACAATAACTTTGTTGTTTAACCCTTAAACTGTCCTTGCTCCCCTTCCCCCAGGGGACTTAAAAACAAGTCCTGGAAACCAGTCCCAGGTAACAAAGTCCAAGTACAAGGGTGGGTCAGGTCAGGTGGAGACATTCAATCAGTGGGGGCGCATACTGTCTCCTAGCTACCAAGGTGATGGGCTAGTTTCCATGGCTACTGTGGGGTGTATTGTAATTCAGTTAGCCACCTGTGTGTGGCCAGGCCCAACCACATGGCCTTTGCTCTATAAAAGTTAGTCTGGAGGGACGCCTGGGTGGCTCAGTTGGTTAAGCGGCTGCCTTCAGCTCAGGTCATGATCCCAGCGTCCTGGGATAAAGTCCCACATCGGGCCCCTTGCTCGGCAGGGAGCCTGCTTCGCCCTCTGCCTCTGCCTGCCACTCTGTCTGCCTGTGCGCGCTCTTGCTCTCTCTCTCTCTAATAAATAAAATCTTAAAAAAAAAAAAAAAGTTAGTCTGGAAAGCAGGGAGGGGTCGTCCTCTCTGTAGGGGCGTCCCCGACCGGTCTGTTTGACGGTCGGTCTGATTCTTGATGCTTGGCGCGAAATAAAGCTTTGCTTGACCTTCGCTTTGTATCAGTCTCGCTCCTTTAATCACGGACCTGTTAAATGGGCATAACAGTAAGAATTGCCAGAATTAACTAAAACTGCATTCATGATGAAGTTTTAGAATATAAGTGAGGTTGAGTGGTGTAGAGTCTAGAGCTGATGACCAAAAAGGAATTCTTGAGACGTCTTTGGTGCAAAATGGTGGTTTATTAAAGCACAGGGACAGGATGCATGGGCAGGAAGAGCTGCTGTTGCCCCCCCCACCCCCATCCCCACCTCCCCTGTTGTGAAGAGAGGCCCATTACATACTTGCAAGTTACGAGGGCGTCACGGAGAGTGTCAGTGTCTAAGTGTAAGGACCATTTTATATTTTTATTTTAGCCAGAGGCTTCCATTGAAGTTAAACAATAACTTTGTTGTTTAACCCTTAAACTGTCCCTGCTCCCCTTCCCCCAGGGGACTTAAAAACAAGTCCTGGAAACCAGTCCCAGGTAACAAAGTCCAAGTACAAGGGTGGGTCAGGTCAGGTGGAGACATTCAATCAGTGGGGGGCGCATACTGTCTCCTAGTTACCAAGGCAATGGGCTAGTTTCCATGGCTACTGTGGGGTGAATTGTAATTCAATTAGCCACCTGTGTGTGGCCTGGCCCAACCGCATGGACTTTGCTCTATAAAAGTTAGTCCAGAAAGCAGGGAGGTGTCGTCCTCTGTAAGGGGCGACCACGACCGGTCTGACAGTTGGTCTGATTCTTGATGTTTGGTGCGAAATAAAGCTTTGCTTGACTTCCACTTTGTATCAGTCTCACTCCTTTAATCATGGACCCATTATTGGGGTACCCATTTTGGGGGGGACCTAACATAAGGAATTCTGGAAGCAAGGTTTCCAGGACCTTGAGGGGCTAGCTGTTTTTGGGAAAAGGTCATGTATTACCATCTAATAAAACCTTACTCATGGGACACTTCAGATGTATATCGGTGGGCCATATGCTTGGGGATGATTGCCACTGTGTATCTTGGAGGGTTTAGAGATAAAGGACGTTTCCAAAGGAATTTTTATATGTTCAAGTAGACTTACAGGATCCTGGTTGGGGTGGAGAGAGGTCAGGCTAGGATTGCCTTTTGCCCTTTGCAAAGTATTAAGGTGGAGGCAGTTGAGTCCCTAGAAGAATGTCACTCTGCCTGTTTCAAGGACTTGTCAGTGGGCTCTAGGTAGTAAGGAAATCAATAACTTTTTTTCTGCCTGTTTCCCACATCATTCAGACTAAACAAGAATAGTAACATGGGACTAAATGAACTAAAGGATTATAGTTTTGTAAACTCTTGGTTGAAACATTGCTGGTTCTCTAATATTTACTCTTCCAAACTAAGAAAACTTTCTCTTAATGATGAGGGAACAGAAGGCAAGCTGAGGCCAAAGCAGAAAATGACACCCACAACACCACCCCACCCCACCCCCACCCCCCACCCCACCCATGGGGTATATGTGATATTCCTCATGAACTCCTGGCTGCCCTAAAGCTTAGGAAAGGAAAAACAAATAGTTAAGCTTACAGAGTTCACAATCCTGCAAGACATGAGTCTCCCTTGGCTCACAAATGTCTTAGCAATCTACAAGAACAAAGCATTCTATTAATAACCTGGCTTCCAGAAGGAAATGTAGATACAGTTTGTAAGGACCTATTTTATGTTTATATTCTGTCAAGAGGCTTTCATTGAGGTCAAACAAAACCTTGTTTAGCCCTTGAACTGTCCTCGCTCCCCTTCCCCCAGGGAATTCACTTAAAGGCGGGTCCCAGAAACCAGCTCCGGGTAACAATGCCCAGATACAAAGGTGGGTCAGGCCAGGTGGAGACATCCGATCAGTAGGGGGTTGCATACTGTCTCCCTAGCTACCAAGGATTATGGGCCCCCGCCCTTTGGGTACCCTTTTGGCGCCAATCCTAATCAAGGTGTAATAGGCTGATTCAAATGTCTACTAGGGTAAATTATAATTCAATTGGTCATCTAGCATCACTGTGGAGTTTCCTGTGTGTGTTACAATCTCATTGGTCATCTGTGCGTGGCCAGGCCAAACGCATGGCCTTTGCCCTTAAAAGCTAGACTGTGAAACAGAGAAGGGTCACCCTCTCTTGTAAGAGGTGCGGCCCCGAACGTTCGGTTAGATTCTTGATGCTTGGCGCGAAATAAAGCTTTGCTTGACCTTCGCTTTGTATCAGTCTCGCTCCTTTAATCACGGACCCGTTATTGGGGCATAACACAGTTAAATGTCCTTATAATCTGCAGTCCACTGACAGATACTTGGCTGGGCAGAGTGTAATGTTCCTCCAGGAAGTTCCCAACTATCTTCTTGTTAATGTCTTACTGAAAAGGGCTAAACAACCTTAACTGGGGCAAGGCCTCTGGTATCCTGTGAGCCTTCTTTAGCATATGAAAGTTCTTTCCAAAACCTCCCTTTTTCCTTACCTCCCCCAAAACCATAGTAAAGAATCAGCCACCCTTCACAATAACAGCTGCTTCTGCCCACCATGTCCTGTCCCTGTGCTTTAATAAACCATTTTGCACCAACGATGTCTCAAGAATTCTTTCTTGGTCATTGTTGGCTCTGGACTCCACCCCACTGAACCTCACCTGTATTCCAAAAGCACATCACTAAGACATCAGTGATATATAGAAAGAATAAAACAAATTGAAGCAGTTAACTTTTCTACCTAAACCTTCTGAAATTACAAGGGTCTCGGTAAGTATTCTTTCTTCCATGG
This sequence comes from Martes martes, assembly GCF_963455335.1. Lineage (NCBI taxonomy): Eukaryota > Metazoa > Chordata > Mammalia > Carnivora > Mustelidae > Martes > Martes martes. Next base: position 54,853,931 of record NC_137905.1, on the reverse strand, counting down.
CAATCCTAGTCATTTCCAGAAGTTCAGTAAGAATCTCTTCTCCTTGTAACAGGACACCATTGGAAATGTTGGTTATTTTACCAAGGCTTTGACGGGAATGTCATATTTGAGAAAGACATGCATAGACTCAGATATGACCAGACAGCTTTAAGGAACTAAGGTTGACTTCATGAACCCTGGAGCCATAAATTCCCTTGGAAAAGTTGAGCTGATAACCTTGCATACAGAGTTCCCAGCAGTCTCACCAGGTAAGTAAAGAATGTCACTTCCTGGCATGTACAGGAACATCAGGATACTTTGTGGACCTTCTGATGAGAAAGTCACTCAGATCTGCAGGTACTGCACACATGTCTGATGGTAAGTACTGGGCGTGGCTTCTGGCCAAAAGAGTCTCCTAAAAGTTCCACCTAGAGGTTCCTTGGAAAAACTTACTGCAAAGCAAATTTTTAAAAATCTCTGTATATGATCATTATTCTTGCTGAGATTTTATAAATCATTAGGCCAAGTTTGGACTTGTTTTGCAAACAGATTAGTCATGATTTGGCTATCTCTGGAAATGAGGGTAATTTTAGAGAGAGAAATTATGTTTCAGTAACCCACCTTTGTGGATGTTACATCCTAGTTTGGATTGTCCTTAAATGTTTGCCTAAGCTAGACAACTCAAGGTAAACTTAAGAGAAACAGCTTTTCTATTGCTACACAATAGCTCACATATAATCTTCATGCTTTTTATTCTGTGGAAATAACAGCAGGACTCCATGGGCATATGAGTATTTTAAAAACTGGAAAATGGGATGAATTCCCCAACAAATGTAGAACTCAGCTAGCTTCTTGACCAATTTTGTGGGGTTGGGATGACAAAATCCCTCCTTAAAAGCCAGCACTTATACCACTCCATGGGTTAACTATGGACTTAAGTAGGTTCATCCATTATCTCCCTTTTTTATGATCAGATGATGTACTTGGGGATGCCCTTATCTCTTAAAAGTTTCTCCCACTTGCCAGCGATTCCTTAAGGCTGGACCTCAAACAAAAAGGGCTTCTTAATGGTTTCATCCCTCATAGTCATATTTATCTTAGAAGCCACCCCTGTTGAGGTACAATTGCGAACAAACAGCCAAGCATATAACAGCCCTCCTGGTAGAAGGAGCCTCAAAGCTCACTATGGGACAATCCCTGACTGTAAGAACTTCACAGCCAAAAGCCACCAGTGGATGATGGGAAACTGACTCATTAAATACCAGGTAATGCTATACGTATGCCTAAAATAATACTTAAACCTGTCAAATCCCAGCTACCCTTACACCTAGACCTGACCATTGTAACTTCTATAGAGCATAACTGTTCAGAAGTTACTGATCTTGTTTATTTTTGTCGTCCAGATATAAAAGATGCCTCTATTAAAAATGCAAATGACAGCTGATTTACCAAAGGCAATAGTTTCATGGAAAAGAGGGTTAGAAAACTTGGGTATGCTATAGTAAATCTTAACTTAGACTGTTGAAGTCAAATCCCTGTCAGCAAATATGTGTCCCCCAAAAGCAAAGTTAATAATACCCACCTGTGCTTTACAAATAGCAAAAGCCTTAAAAATTAATATTTGTATGGACTCCGAACATGCCTTCCTCGTCCTCTATGCCCATGGAGCAATTTGAAGAAAAGGGGGATTATTATCAAGCTGTAACGCCCCAACCAAATATGGGCCTGAAATTTATTACCCAGATTCACAGGATGGCCCTTCAAAACCAAGTAGCCTTTGATAATCCTGACTGCACTTAAAGGAGGACCAGTATCAAATGGCTGATTCCTGGCTGGGACCAAATGTCTATGTGACTAACTTGTGGCCATGGCTTCCCCCAGGCTGGATAGGCTGCTGTACTCTGGGTTTTGGCCAGATGCATGGACACATTATTAAAACCATTACCAACCCAGCCAGTCTTCCAAATTTAAAACAATGATGGTCATGTTCTGTGTCTCATTGGTATGACCACCCAGACTTTGTTCCCTCTTTGAGACTGGAGAATGTTTTGTGTATGGAAGCTCATAATAAGAACATGGTCAAAGCCCTAAATGACACTCAAAATAACATTTCTCTATTGAATACTAAAGTAATACAAATATGTAAAGCAGTTTTACAAAATAAAATGTATTCAATGTTTTAATTGTTGCACAAAGGAGAACTTGCGATATCATAAAAATAATGCTGTGTATACATTCCAGACTGCACTCCAAAACTGCTAGAACTCATACAGGTATTCAGGATTGTGTCAGGATATAAAAGCAATACAAGGAAATCAGTCACATTTCTATACACCAACAGCAAGACAGACGAAAGAGAAATTAAGGAGTCGATTCCATTTACAGTTGCACCCCAAACCATAAGATACCTAGGAATAAACCTAACCACAGAGGCAAAGAATCTGTACTCAGAAAACTATAAAGTACTCATGAAAGAAACAGGAAAACACAAAGAAATGGAAAAACATTCCATGCTCATGGATTGGAAGAACAAATACTGTGAAAATGTCTATGCTACCTAGAGCCATCTACACATTTAATGCAATCCTTATTAGAATGTCATCAACTTTTTTCAAAGAAATGGAACAAATAATACTAAAATTGATATGGAACCAGAAAAGGCCCTGAATAGCCAGAGAAATGTTGAAAAAGAAAACCAAAGTTGGCGATATCACAGTTCCAGATTTTAAGCTCTATTACAAATCTGGAATCATCAGAACAGTATGGTACTGGCACAAAAAGAGACACATAGATCAGTAGAACAGAATAGAGATCCCAGAAATGGACTCTCAACTCTATGGTGGACTAATCTTCAACAAAGCAGGAAAGAATGTCCAATGGAAAAAAGACGGTCTCTTCAACAAACAGTGTTGGGAAAATGGTACAGCCACATGCAGAAGAATGAAACTGGACAATTTCCTTACACCATACACAAAAATAGACTCAAAACAGATGAAAGACCTCAATGTGAGACAGGAATCCATCAAAATCCTTGAGGAGAACACAGGCAGCAACCTCTTCGACCTCAACTGCAGCAATTTCTTCCTAGAAACATCCCCAAAGGCAAGGGAAGCAAGGGCAAAAATGAACTATTGGGACTCCATCAAGATCAAAAGCTTTTGCACACCAAAGGAAACAGTCAATAAAATCAAAAGACAGCCAACAGAATGGGAGAAGATATTTGCAAATGACATATCAGATAAAGGGCTAATATCCAAAATCTATGAAGAACTTATCAAACTCAACACCCAAAGAATATATAATCCAATCAAGAAATGGGCAGAAGACATGAACAGACATTTCTGCAAAGAAGACATCCAAATGGCCGGCCAACAGGCACGTGAAAAAGTGCTCAATATCACTCGGCATCAGGGAAATACAAATCAAAACCACAGTGAGATATCACCTCACACCAGTCAGAATGGCTAAAATTACTAAGTCAGGAAATGACAGATGTTGGTGAGGGTGTGGAGAAAGGGGAACCCTCCTACACTGTTGGTGGGAATGCAAGCTGGTGCTGCCACTCTGGAAAACAGTATGAGGTTCCTCAAAAAGTTGAAAATAGAGCTACCCTACAACCCAGCAATCGCACTACTAGGTACTTACCCTAAAGAATCAAATGTAGTGATCCGAAGGGGCACGTGTACCCAAATGTTTGTAGCAGCAATGTCCACAATAGCCAAACTGTGGAAGGAGCTGAGCTGTCCATCAACATATGAATGGATAAAGATGTGGTGTGTGTGTGGGGGGGGTATGATGGAATACTATGCAGCCATTAAAAAACCAGAAATCTTGCCATTTGCCATGTTGTAGATGGATATAGAGGGTATTATGCTAAGTGAAATAAGTCAATCAGAGAAAGCCAATTATCATATGATCTCTCTGATATGAGGAATTGGGTGGGGCGTGCTTTGAGGGGTAGGGAGGGAAAGATGGGACTGGGGAGGAAGACAAACTCATTAGAGACTCTTAATCTCAGGAAACAAACTAAGGGTTGCTGGAGACCAGGGTGGGGGGGAGGAATAGGGTGGCTGGGTGGTGGATATTGGGAGGTATGTGCTATGTGAGTGCTCTGAATTGTGTAGGACTGATGATTCACAGACCTGTACCCCTGAAGCAAATAATACATATATATATGTATACATATAATATATTATATGTATATATTATGTGTATACATATAATACAAAATTCAAAAAAAAAATCACATCGTTTGTCATTTGTGGTGAGTTACACTACCAATTTTTAACATGTAAACATAGAGTAATTATAGTTGTTTCCCTTTGCTGAAAATTAAAAAGAAAAGCAGAGAAAGAGAGAAAAGGAGAGAATACTTGTGACATTGTACAGAATAAAATGGAAACTTACAGGTCCATGACTAATTTAGAACTTTTATTTGCAAAGGCCAGGATCTCCAGTAAACAAAGGTCAGAGCTTTCATTGTCTCGGGGCATCCAGCAGAGAAACTCTGAATCAAGTCAACAAATTTAACATCAGCTGTAACAAGACAAACTGGTATCGATGGCTTGAAGCATGTAGAAAGAATTACCACTGCCATAATACTGTTTACCCCCCCCCAAAAATCATAATGATTCCAATTGTGAAAATACAGTATTTTTATGAAATTAAGACCGATTGCTCTCGTGTCCTATAATCTTGAATGTATTTCAAAAAGTCTTTTTTTTTTTTTAAGATTTTGTTTATTTATTTGACACAGAGAGATCACAAGTAGGCAGAGAGGCAGGCAGAGAGAGAGCGGGAAGCAGGCTTCCTGCTGAGCAGAGAGCCCGATGTGGGGCTTGATCCCAGGACCCTGGGATCATGACCTGATCCAAAGGCAGAGGCTTAACCCACTGAGCCACCCAGGTGTCCCAGTAAGTCTTTCTTTGAAGCAAGCTAGACAGCAAGGCTGCCCCGAACTTTGGCTTATTCTGGGCCTAATAACCGTGGGGTTTGTTTATGTTCATCTAGTTTCCATAGACTCGGGCCACACCCAGACAGGTCCTCAGTGGTATGTATTCTCCTCTTTCACTGGGGTCCTGAAATCTGACCCACCTCCAGTAAGAATCTTGGGTTTTAACTCATCCCCATATTAATTTGTCACAAAGCAAATATTTTCAATAGTTCCAGATCATGAGTTCATGGTAGGAATTCATGCTGCATAGAAAACCTTGTTGGGGAGACAGCCCAGGGATGAAAGAGAAATATCCTAAAGGGCTGACTTTGACTATCATTAAAACAATAAACAGTGGAAAATACATTTGGCACGCAGTTCCACCAGAGTTAGAGAAGCAAATGTGTATAAATTCTAAATACGTGACATTTCAGTAAAAAATGAGAACACTGCCCTGAGCTAAGTCAAAACAAGATTTACCTGAGCAGCAGCCATTTCTTCCTCTCCCTTCTGTTGCAGGTTTCTTTCTCGGGTGAGATTATATAGAGAAATCTCACCTTTAAGCCTTTTAAGTCCTTGGCACCGTCTCTTCACCCACTATCATCAGCTCAGAGGCAGAAGGATCCCGAACTGCACAAAAGGCCACCTCTCTCCTTTGTCAGAGGAAGGATTCAGAAAAAAGGAGCTGCTAAGTGGACACTTACAAGTGTGTTTCTCCTTCCCGGTCTCAGATGTCCTCGCCTCCCACCGACAGCCACGAATCCTGCCACAGCGCGGGGAGCCTGGGCTGCCCTGACCTGCCCCTTCCAACTGCAGACAGAACAGACTGTTACCTTGTCTCCACCAGAAAGCCAGACTCAGCTCTCACAGATACACCTTCAAATCCTGGTGCTTCCCCCTGGTCTCCCTGAGACTCACCTGGAGCACGTACTTAAAGCGGCACCGACGCTCTCCCCTGACCCACAGACGGACTCTGGCAGAGCGCACAGGTGATGGTGGTTCTTAAAACGCACCGTGGGATCTACCGTCAACCCAGGCTGATAAGCAATGATGTGCTTTCAAGTTTCGATGGGCATGAAATCACCTGGTGTTCCAGGTTCCACAGAAAAAGATGGTGATTCTGCAGGTGTGGAATGGGGTCTGGGAACTGGCACCTTTCACAAGTTCCTCATTAGTATTGATGCTGCTCCTGGGGACCCACATTTAGTGGCTACATTGGAGAATGCAGGGACAGCACACCTGAGTCCCCCATGTTTGTGTCAACACAAACATTTCCTGGTAAGTTCCCAGGAAAGAATTTACTATTTCCTTTTCACTGTTGTGCTGGACTGTTGGTCCCAGCAAAGACCACCATCACCACCCTGAAGGACCACGTGCTTTCATAGCACTGTAAAATTTACAGAAAGAAGACTAATGAATGCACTAATATCTGAGCAAGTCTCTATTTGGAAAACAATGTGTATACATTGATTACTGCAGTGTTGACTGAGCACTGATTTCGTGTTCACAAGGGTTATGGTGCGACATGTTGGCAACTGCCCATATATGATGTGATTTCACCCCCATATAATCCTGCAAGCTGGGCACTAGGTGTCCTGTAATAACCATGAAGATGTAGATACTGGCCCCCACCTATCCGCCTTGTCTTTTTTCCTGTCAATTACAAGGAATGTGTGTATTCTGTATGAGTGAAATATAGATGAATGTAAAAACACAGAAAGGAAGAGAAGTTCAGGGAGTTTTCATTGTTGCATTTACATGTTTTTAAGAGGAAAGAAAATATTTTATACGTAAATTTTATATCGTGTACCATGTATACTCTCTTCATCAATATATGATTATTTTAATTCTTCCACAATAGTGTAAATTTCTTTTTTTTTTATAAAGATTTTATTTTTACTCATTTGTCAGAAAAAGAGAGCTCAAGCAGGGGGAATGGTGGTCAGGAGGAGAAACAGGCTCTCTGCTGAGCAGGGAACCCAGTGTGGGACTTGATCCCAGGACCCTGGGATCATAAGCTGAGCTGAAGGCAGACACTTAACCAACTGAGCCACCTAGGCATCCCTGATGCTACAAATTTCTCTTTTTTTCTCAATTTTAGTTATTCTATCAAATAGGAAGAGTAGTCTCCCTGGTTTCTAGGAGCAGTGACTCTAGAAATCTGTATATGTATATAAATATAAATATCATATAAATATATTATTTATGATATATATCAAAATACATAACGAATATGCATATCAAATGTATCAAAATGTAGACATATATACATATCAAGATACATAGAAAAACAATATATAATATTGATCTCTGTATCTAAACAAATCTCAGCTTAAAAGAAGGACATCCTTCCATTTGGACAATGGGGGTGAGCATGGAGGATATTACGCTAAGTGGAATAAGCCACACAAAATGGCAAATACTGCATTATCTCAATTATATCTGAAATCTAATGAAACTGAACTCCTCAAAGCAGAGTGGAAATGTGATGCCAAGAGGTGGCTGATGACAATATGGGAGGTGTTGGTCAAATGGTGCAAAATTTCACTTATGCAAGATGAGTAAGTTCTGGGATCTGAGCTACAGCGTGGTGACTACAGATAATTCTGTGTCTTTTAATATTTAAATTTTGCTAAGGGAGCATATCTTAGATGTTCTTACAAAAATTAAAACATCAAAAATGAAAAATTTCTAACACTTTGAGGTGATGGACATGTTCATTAGCTAGGTTATTTTAACCATGTCACAATGTATACGTATATTTCTATTTTGTTACTTAAGTAAGTACTCAATCTTCAGGAACGGAAAACAGGATTCTGAGTGAAAGACTTGTGAAGCACGGGATTCAATGAAAAAACAGAAATGAAGGCACTAAGATACATAGTCCTTTGCTCCCATTTTTCTGATTCCTGGTTTTGGGAATTGTGAGCACCAGCCCTGGAGAGAGGAAAGGAACAGCCACTCAGAATCTGTTCTCTAATCTGTCCTGGGAAGGGAGGAGCTCCCAGAGCCAGAGAGACAAGCACCCAGACTCAGAAGAGGGTGTATCTGGTTTGACCTAGGGAGGGAGTGGGCTGTAGGCCCTTATCTCCCTGCCTCGGGGATAGTTCCAGCTCTGTCATTCCTAAGCCTACCCAAAGAAGATTAACACACAGAATTCATATTATTTAAATCGATTTGGTCTCTTCACTTTCTATTTCATAAAAGAAAAGAAAAAGCAACTTAACATGAACAGAATTTTCTGGGACAATTATATTAGAAAGCTTTTCTTAAGAAGAATGTCAAATCAATGCTACTATTACTGCTAGTAAAAACTCTTTGGTCCATGGATGACCCATCAGGGGTAACACCAGAACACACACAACAACACAGACAAGGAACTGGCCCAACTGAAACAAAGTTCCCTGTAGACCACTCTTCCTCCTCACACTGACTCCACAATCTGGAATTCAACAATGTACCCAATTACCCTAACCTAAAAATTCCTGGATGATGTGGGTCATGACTCTATCTGTTTTTATAATGATGGGATGCTATGGAAATAAACAGTTTTGTTTTCATCTCTACACCTGCTCAGTGTTCTTTACCATAGTATGAGGAACCCAGAGGGACTCCCACCTGGGTACCATGAAGAAGATTCCCTCTATGGAGGGAGAAGAGGACCCTGGATGATTCATTCCTCTTTCTTGGAGATGAAAGCAGATTCAGATTCGGATGCCAACCTAACCCCAGTCTATAGAGGCCATCCCTGTGTATTCCAAAGAGTCCCTGGTCCTGAGGAGTGTGTCCCCAGTGAGACTGCCCCCATAGGAATCCAGGGAGCAGAAACCTTGGGCTGAGTCTAGGCCATCAGGTAGAGCACAGACCCATCCTGGTGGAGCAGTGTCCTCTGATGCAGGTGTAATATTTCCCATGTCTGAGCAGGGCTCTCTGCAGTAAGTAGACTGTACTTCAGTTAACATGGGTTACAGGTAGCTGTAGTTGCGGTCATGATTTTAGAACTGTTGTGGGTCTTAACTTTGCACTGTTAAAGAATCTCCCCACCCCCCCGAGGTTGCACTAAGGCAGAACCTAATGTGGCAGGTTTTAATGCCTATGCTTGTTGCCATGTAGACATTCTGCTCTGACCATCAGACGCACCAGTTTCTTGAAGGACCATCAAACTTATTAACCACCTCTGTGGAACTTTCTTCGTAACCCAACCCCCAGGTAAATGGTAGGCAAATATAACATCTCATATTGAAAGTTATACATTCAAAGACATTTTGAGTATCTCTGCATTCTTTCAAGAGAAACTACTTCATCATTGATTGGACTCTGACCTTATCTCCTGGGACCCTCAATATAACATAATTGCATGGATAAGTATATAATAATTATAAAAGGATTCATTCTATGGCTATAATTTATTATTTCTTACTATGATAGATAATCCCATTCACAATTTTACCTACAATGTGACTGTCTTGTCATTGTATATGACACTCTTTGACGCATGAATATATAAATGACTTACGTGGAGGAAAACAGACTACATTTTGCTCATGAGATGAGGAAGTTTTATGATTTCTTCAGAATACAGAGAAGGACCTGGATACACAGTGGTCATCACTCAGCAGAGTAAACTTCTGGCAGGTTGGAAACATGCATTGATTAAGACCCAGTTGTTCATTTCCCTCCACATGGTTTAATAAAAAAGAGAAATTACAATGACGGCAGAGAGAATACAAAAATTTACAGAGGTGCTCCCCAGGATAAGAATGTTTGGGGTCACAGCTGCTATCTCAGGGGAGAATCTAGGCGTGATATTTCCTATGAAGGTGTTGGCCCTTCAGCTTGTGCATGAACAGAATGAAAACCATAATGAGTCCTACACACAAGACAGTTGAGATCCATCTGAATGCTGCATAGAGTAAAGTCTGTGTGTTCCTCACAAGGTAGAGTAGAAAAGGATCCAAAGCCTATAATGTCTGTGATGTATTTGATCTTCTTGTCCTATATGTACAAAGGAACTATGATATTGACCAGCTGAGGTAGAATTCAGCAGAGGATATTGGAGCAGCCAATGGAATGTGGAACCTTTCCTTAATGCCTTGCCTACCTGGACTGATGGTGATGGCCTGGAAGATATTCAAGAGCTCAGAGTTGCCAGTGGACAATCTCTGGACACTCTGTGAAACTAGAAAATGATGGAGAAGATGTTTTAAAGCAAAAGCTGCCAAGGAGTCTGGGATTCCACCAGAAGGATGACCAACACTTTCCTACATTCAAATGACTGAGAAATACCTCTCCAACTTGTCACGGTTCCAGTGCAGTTAAGGAAAACGATGACATAAGAGCTCGAACAACAGGTTTCCAGGGGAAATCTGCACCAGGAAGTTCATTCCTAACTGTCATTTTCCAGGGTTCAATATTTACGTTCAAAACTAGAGAAATCAACGGGATGCCTGGGTGGCTCAGTTGGTTAAGCAGCTGCCTTCGGCTCAGGTCATGATCCCAGCGTCCTGGGATCGAGTCCCACATCGGGCTCCTTGCTCGGCAGGGAGCCTGCTTCTCCCTCTGCCTGCCACTCTGTCTGCTTATGCTCACTCTCGCTCTTCTCTCTCTCTCTGACAAATAAACAAAACTAGAGAAATCAGCATGGAAACATGAATTATGGTACTCCTTTTCCATGAAAAATTTAATCTACAATATTCACCAAAGGCTAAAGTAATTATATAGTGTTTACAATGTATGGTCAGCTGTTACTAATGCTTTTAAGGTTCGTGAATTTATGCTTTTGGCCTAATATTATTCCATTTTTACTAATGTCATAATGAAATACATATATGTTTGTCTCTGACCCCAGTTTTGGTACCAAGCTCCTAACACTTGTAAATTCCTAAGTGATAACAGCAGTAGGAGTAACCCTTACTCGGGGAAGTGGCTCTGGGTGGGCTCCTGAATGGGGGCTGGCCACCAGAAAGACCAAACCATAACCAGAAGGTTGGAACATTCAGCTTCTCTCCCCACCCCCTTACTTCAGAGAAGGGAGAATGGCTGCAAATGGAGTTATGACTGGCCATTCCCAAGAGCTCACCTGTTCACCTGTGTTACAGATATGTTACTTACAGTAGCCTCATGACAACGTTCTGGTCAGTGAGATGAAGAGAGAAGCACCTGAAAGAGGTTGTCCTTCCCTGGATAAAAAAGGAGTGATTCTAAAAAAAATTCCCTGACTCCTATCAGACTCACACTGCCTCTGTGATGCCTGGAACATGGTTTGATGACTCAAGGTGGGGCAAGCATGCCTGGCCACGAGAGAAGTGTTAGCACAATGTCTGCTGGTGGACAACAGCAGAGGGAAGAAATGGACCAACCAGACTACACCATAGTGTGTACGAGCCCTTTTATCAGACATGAGCATTACCTACTCAATATGCATGGAATACACGACATACGTCTTCTTTTCTAGAAGCAAACATCTGCTTTTTCAGGGTACAGCGGACCACAATATAACAACTACCCCAAATGAAGCTTTATACTTATACTTATCCTTCAGTTGGATCAGGGTTACATGTGATCATGACCTGCTACCCAACTTCATGGTATCAGTTTCCACAGCTGACAGGAGTCCTCTTTCCTGCTCCCCTCAGGATGGGCAGAAACACAGCATGGGCTGTGAATGAACATTTACCTTAAAAAGCAGGTGGACTGTTTGGGGCAGAAATGCTCACTGCCTCTGACTGGTGAGCTGTCCCCCAACTAACCAGTGCCCCTCACACACACCTCAAGGAATAACACTCCTCACGGGGCTCAAACAGAATGAGTTTCCTGCTGTGCATCGGCTTCACTGGATTGTCATCCAACATTGGGGTTAGATACCTAAGATTCTAGTGCTTTGTGGACACTCAGCACACATCTTTCCGATTATGCCAGTTTCCAGAAGGCTGGATGTCTACTATGCCATGTGACATTTGAAAGCAGTGTGTCCACAATGTTTGAGTCTTCCAGCAACCCCTCTCTATCCCCTGCCATGGATTTTGGACTGAAAAGTACAGTAATCTTGGTCATGCCACAGCATCTGTCCTCAGTACTACACAGGAATTTGTGAAATCATGAAGACAAGATCTAACTTCTCTGAAACTCACCACATTTCTCAAGCCTCCGTCTCTGTCATATTTGTTCATCACAAGTAGCTTCCTAAGCTTGCAGTGACTAAAAGACACTCCCTGCCATTTCTTTCCCCACACTTAAAAGTTTTCTGTATTTGCTCTCAGTAGGTCTTATCGTTCTCTGGAAGGATACCATCAACTTGTTTTATCTGCCTTCATAACTCTCATTGTCAAGTGCCTGAATTAAACCTGTGACCCACTGGCACCTCTTTCCTCCTACCTCAATGAAGTGATGACAATCTTGTATTTAAACCTTGAGTATGGCTTCCAGTGATCTGCTTAAAGATAATTTCTCATTGCTCAAAAAATTCTAAATCACTCATGAGAACCTATAAGAGTGACTGATGTGGACATGGGGCAGCTTTGATGCATATGTTGCTGGCAAGGCCAATGAGAAGACATAGAAGAACTGAAGATGATTTGGAAAGAAAACAAATAGTATTTACCTTCCTAAGTTCAGAGTCAATGGTGCAGCCTAGGATAGGTATCCTGTCTCCACAAGCAGAACTTATGCCAATCCATCAGTCTGGATGTTTTTCATCTCTTACCTGGGGCAATATCTTTACTTCTAATGGAATACTGTTGTCTTCCTAAGTATAGAAAAGCTATTAGAGACTCTGCACTGTCTCATATTTTTCACTTCAAAGAAATATCAAGACAACCCGTGACTCGTAAAATCTCCATGTTTTCACTTTATTAAATTGTCACAGTAATGTGAACAACTTGGATGACATCAAGTATCAAAAATGAAGGAAAGAGAGGGACAAGTTAAATGGCAGAGGAGTAGGGGATGGTAAGTTTGTAGGTCCCTGGCATTCAGCTAGTTATCATTCTGGATTCCTGCAAAATCAATTGGAGATCTGAGAACAGAAATGCTACAATTCTACAAATAGAAAAGCAACCACTTTTTGGAAGGTAGGAAGTACAGAGACTTGAATCAGGGACCATATATGGGAGGACAGGGTGAGGGGAGGGAGTCAGCTTAAGGAGACTACTGGTTAAGTATTAGAAGCAGTGGAGTGTGGTATCAGAACTTTTAAAAGTCTCCTCTGGTGGGGACACCCCTGGCTTAAAGGTGTTCAGATGACAGAGCAGGGTAGAATCCCTGGTGGGACAGTGGGGTCTCAGGATCCTTGGGGTCACAAGAAGAATGGGGATGCCTGAGTGAGGCAGAGTTCACAGGCATCAGAGCAGGGAAGCTGGCTGAAAACAGCACTGCTTTTTATTCTCGGTGTTGCCATTAACTGGGACCTGCTGCACTGTTGCACTCCTGCTCTCCCGTCTGGGGCCCAGCAAAAGGCCAAAGTGTAGTGAGACCTTCCTCCCTCCTCCAGGAGGAAGAGCACAGGTCCACATCACAGGAGTCTGTACAATTTGGCAACTTGAAACTCAGTCGCATGCCTGAGATAAAAACACTGGGTCACGGGCTGCATGAATACAGAGTTCAGATGGAAACCAGGGAGACAAAAGTGCTTTTCTGTGAGGGATCACTGAAAATTGGGGGGCGGGGGGGTGCAACCTTTCAGCCTCAGGGTTAGAGAGCACGGTGCCACCATTTTCAACCCCCCCAACCACTGCTGAAAGCCTGCAGAGAGCAAAACAGTGCCACATAGTGGAATCTGGAACGACTTACACTAAGCACATACTCCTGAAAGGGAGGTGTAATTCCACTAGGAAAAAGGCCTCTGAGAATCAGGGTGCAACAGGACCCTCCCCGAGAAGAGATAGCACCAAGTTTACCAGTCATAGACAACTGCAAAACTTCAGCTGTTGGGAAAACAGTATATAGCATTACCAGTTTTTTTATTCTTCTATAGTTTTTCTAAAATTGTTTATTTTTTTATTTGTTTTTTCAATTCTCTTTATTTTCATTTTTATTTTATATATAGGTTATATATATGTATTTTTTATTTTTAGTTTCCATTCATTGTATCTTATACATACATGATTTTATATAGATATATATATATTTTAATATTATAAATATATATTATATAGATATAATGCAGATATCTATTTATATTATATTGTATATATATGTGTATGTATGTATGTATGTATATATGTGTGTGTGTGTGTATATATAAATATATATATATATATATAAAATATGATATAAAGTTTTTCTTTCTTTCCCATTTTGGGATCTAGTTTCTTTTAACAAGCAGACCAAAATACACCCACAATCTAGAATTTTGGCCTGTTCTGTTTAATTTCTGGTTCGACTTTTAATTTTCTGTGTTTTTTTTTTGTTTGTTTTCTTCTGATTTGTTTTGTTTCTTTTTTTCTGTTGTTGTTAATATTATTGTCTTTTCTCCCTCTTTTTTCTATTCTTTCCTGGATATAATGATGAGATGGAGAAATTCACCACAAAAGTAAGAACAGGAGTTAGTACTCACTGCCACAGATTTAATCAATATGGATAGAAGTAAGGTGTCTGAACTAGAAATTATAACAATGATTATAAAGATATTTGCTGGGCCTGAGAAGAACATAGGCAACACTAGGGAATCCCCTACTATAGAAATAAAAGAACTAAAATCCAATCAGGTTGAAACTTAAAAGGCTATTAGTGAGATGCAGTAAAAAATGAAGTCTCTAACAGTGAAGATAAACAGAAGAGAGAGTCAGTGATATAGAAGACAAAATTATGGAAAATAAAGAAGGTGGAAATCAGAAATATAACTACTACATCACAAAGTAAGACTGAGAAATCAGCAATTCAATAAAGTAAAATAAAATCCAGATAATAGCGGTCCCAGAAGATGAAGAGTAGGTAGAACGTTTACTTGTACAAATTATAGCTGAGAATCTCCCTAATCTGGGGAAGGAAACAGGCATTCAAGTCTAGGAGGCACAGAGAAGCCCCCTCAAAATCAATAAAAATAGGCCAACCCCTCGATATATAATAGTGAAGCTTGCAAATTTCAGAGATAAAGAGAAAATCCTGAAAGCAGCTCAGGACAAGAGGTCTTTAACCAAGGGTAGGAACATAAGGCTTGCAGCAGACATGCCCACAGAGACCTGGCAGACTGGAAAGGACTGGCATGATATAGTCAATGTGCTAAATGGGAAAAATATACAGCCAAGAATACTTTATCTAGCAAGGTGGTCATTCAGAATAGAAGGAAAGATAGTTTCCAGGATAAATATATGTGTATGTATGTATTTATGTATGTGTGCATGTATATATATATACATATATATTTTTTAATACTAAACCAGCTCTGCAAGAAATATCAAAGGGGATCCTTTGAGTGAAGACAGAGTCCAGAAGTAATAAAGACCAGAAAGGAACAAAGATAATTTACAGAAACATTAACTTTATAGGTAATACAATGGCACTAAATTCATATCTCTCAATAATTACTCTGAATGTGAATGGACCAAATGATCCAATCAAAAGGCACAGGATATCAGATGGAATAAAAAAACAAGACCCATTGATATGCTGTTTAGAAAAGACTCATGTTAGAGCCTGAGACACCTCCAGATTGAAAGTGAGGGGGTGGGAAAACATTTATCATGCCAATGGATATCAAGAAAGCTGGAGTAACAATCCTTTTATCAGACAAACTAGATTTGAAACCAAAAACTGTAGTAGGAGATGAAGAAGGACACTATATCATAATAAAAGGGTCTATCCAGCAAGAAAATCTAACAATTATAAATATTTACACCCCTAATAACTTGGGAGCAGACAATTGTACAAAACAATAACAAAATTAAAGAAACATTGATAACAATAATTGTAGGGAACATTAACACCCCACTCACAGCAATGGATAGATCATCTAAGCAGATCAACAAGGAAACAAGGGCTTTGAATGACACACTGAACGAGATGGACTTCACAGATATATTCAGAGCATTCCATCCTAAAACAGAATACACATTCTTCTTGGGTGCACATGGAGCATTGTCCAGAATAGATCACATGCTGGGTCACAAATGAGGTCTCAACTGGTACAAAAAGACTGAGATTATTCCATTCATATTTTCAGACCAAAATGCTTTAAAATCTGAACACAATCACAAGAGGAAATTCTGGGGGCGTCTGGGTGGCTCAGTGTGTTAAGCCTCTGCCTTCAGCTCAGGTCATGATCCTAGGGTCCTGGGATCGAGCCCCGCATCAGGCTCTCTGCTCAGCAAGGAGCCTGCTTCCCTCTCTCTCTCTGCCTGCCTCTCTGCTTACTTGTGATCTCTTTCTGTCAAATAAATTAAAAAATCTTTTATAAATAAATAGATTTGAGAAAAAAAGACAGGAAGCTCCTAGCAAAGTAGAAAGTATGTTATGGCTCATGACACAGCAAAAACCATTAACTTCTTCATCACACTAATTTCACTTCTCAGCTCCCCCACCTACAACTGATACAGGGAGATGCTACACATGCAGTGGTTTTCTATCACATCTGTCGACCATGAGCATAGGAAACCCCAAGAGCTTAAAGGTATATCCTGCGTATCTACCTAATCCACTGCCATGGAAAGAGGCATCCATCGGTTTTCCTGAAATATATTGGGAGTGGAACTCTTTCAGAAAGGCTACTGGGGAAGTTATTTATTTTTATTTTTATTTTTATTTGGAGATTTATTTATATTTTAGAGAGAGGAGGGGAGGGGCAGGGGAAAGGGAGAAAGAATCTCACAGTCTCGCCTCCGAGTGCAGAGCCAGAAATGGGGCTCCATTCTAGGACCCTGAGATGACAACCTGATCAGAAATCAAGAGTCCAAAATTTAACCGACTGAGCCACCCAGATGCCTCTCTATCATATATTTTTAGAATATTTTATTTATTTGACAGAGAGAGAGGACAGCGAGAGAGGAACAGAAGCTGGGGGAGTGGGAGAGGGGGAAGCAGTCTCCCACTGAGCAGGGAGCCTGACACGGGGCTCCATCCCAGGACCATGGGATCAGGACCTGAGCTGAAGGCAGATGCTTAATGACTGAGCCATGCCGGTGTCTCCTATCATATATTTTTCTAAAGATTTTATTTATTTATTTGACAGAGATCACAAGTAGGCAGAGCAGCAGGCAGAGAGAGGAAGAAGCAGGCTCCCTGCCGAGGAGAGAGCCCAATGTGGAGCTCGATCCCAGGACCCTGGGATCTTGACCTGAGCTGAAGGCAGAGGCTTTAACCCACTGAGCCACCCAGGTGCCCCCCATCATATTTTAAATAGAACATCTTTTTCACATTCTCAAGAACAAGACTCACACTTACACCTATTTGCAGTCCGAAAATGTTGCGAGTTATTCTGGACCTCATATCCATCATGGGTATTTGTGTGTTTTTTTACTTCTGGGCTAGAGAGAGCTGGTAAAGTATCCAGGTGGGACCTAGATGATGTTTTCCTTCACCGAGATCCCAGGAACAGACCTCGGCAGCAATAGGAAACCTGGACTCACCACCTTAACCTGTGGATCTGTCATCGAGGAGTATTTTCAACACTCGTAGGACTTTAATTCTGTGACAAACACTGATGGCCCTACTGGAAGCCTGGCTGGAGACGTGGGAGAGAAGGATCTGGGATATAGGGGAGAAGTGTTGTAAAGACCTAGCCCTGAGTGTCATTTCTGGAAAGGTTTTATAAATAGGTGAAAACATGATGCAGAAACTTAAAAACTAGAGGAATCAACATTTGCAACTTCTTTTTTTTTTTTTCTTAAAGATTCATTCATTTATTTGACAGAGAGAGAGACAGCGAGAGAGGGAACACAAGCTGAGAGAGAGAAGGGAGAAGCAGGCTTCCCGCTGAGGAGGGAGCCAGACACGTGGATCGATCCCAGGACCCTCGGATCAGGACCTGAGCCGAAGGCAGCCGCCCAACAACTGAGCCACCCAGGTGCCCAACATTTGCAATTTCTTTTTTCTTTTAAGTCTTTTTTTTTAAGGTTTTATTTATTTATTTGACAGAAATCACAAGTAGGCAGAAAGGCAGACTGAGAGAGAGGAGAAAGCAGGCTCCCCACAGAGCAGAGAGCCCGATGTGGGACCCGATCCCAGGACCCTGAGATCATGACCTGAGACGAAGACAGAGGCTTAACCCACTGAGCCACCCAGGCACCCACATTTGCCATTTCTAATGCAAGGAATTTCAGGAGAAAAACATGACATGGTCTCTGACTTGGGACACAAGACTTACTCAAGAACTGCCCATTTCTTCTTTCCCCTCGTCCTCTAGATTTCTTTCTCACAAGGTATTTGTGGAGAAATCACAGGAATATCATGAAAAAAAAATGCCCTTAAAGATACCAACAGAGCCTCTTCACGTATAAACTGCTCACCTGAAAACCGGACCATGAAATGCAGAGAAGTCCTAGCTTCCTCGTCCATTTTGTCAGTAGCTCCTACTTGAAGACCAATCCCTGACTTTTCCTCTCCTGCTCTCAGGGAGCCTCCCCTTCCACAGATGCCCACAAATTTGGCTACAGCATAGGAACTGTGTGCTGCATGGACATGACCCACCCTGACTCTTGTAGGAGAGTCCCTCTGACCTCTCCTTGAGCCAAAGCCTGCTCTCAACTCTCAAAAATTAACAGGAAGCCCTCGTGCTTAACTCAGGTTCACCTGGCCTCATTGAGTATCACCTGGAGCCCGCAATTAACACAACACTGTTGTTTTCACCCAAACCAATTGATAGAACCAGAGAGGGAGGGCTCAGGTGATAATCATCTTTCAAACTTTCAAACCTGAGCCTGTTCCCATAGGATAGCACTTGGAGAGGTGACCAGGCACAGAACAGGAACCAAGTCGATGATCGTGAGCACATTTAGATCCATGCCTTCTCCACTGATCAGATATTTTAGGGTGACAAAATGCTCCTCTTTGGTAGATAAATATTTATTTTCGTAAGTACCACACAGTTTTGCAAAGTGAATCTACTTTTTACCCTCTCATCAGCAATATGAGAATTCTAATTCATCCACATTCTCATTGAAATTTGGTGTTTTATCTTTTTTCTTTATTTTACCCATTCTAGAAAATGTGGACTGGCTTCTCACCATAAAATATGAAGTCCTGGTGACTGAACCAGAACCACTTCAAAGCATCAAGTTGAACAAAAACCAAAATGGCGGGGTGCCTGGTGGCTCAGTGGGTTAAAGCCTCTGCCTTCAGCTCAGGTCATGATCCCAGAGTCCTGGGACCGAGCCCCGCATCAGGCTCCCAGCTCCATGGGGAGTCTGCTTCTCCCTCTGACCTTCTCCCCTCTCATGCTGTCTCTCTCTCAAATAAATAAATAAAATCTTAAAGACCTGAATGGCTTGGATTAGCCATTCTCAATTAAAAAAAAACAAAAACAAAAATGGCTGCATTTCTGCTTCAGCAAGACTCCATTTCAAACTAAATAAGGTTTTTTCTCTCTTCTATAAACCTCCCTTCCTACCTTCTGAGCCTATTGTTTCAGGAATCTAATTCCACCCTGACAACATGATGAACAGATGAACAGAGCTGACAGCACAGACACACGATTTCCTCTGGAAATCAGCCATAATCCCATATTTCCCTACAAACACACAGCCCCTTCCTCTGGGTGGGCTGAAGGTTTGAAGGCCCTGATCTGCTGAGGCCTCCTTGGCTGGCAAAGCAATGAAGCTACTGTTCCTCTTTATCCACAACTCTGTGTTCATGTTGTGTTTTGGGTTGAAGCACAGAGGTCAGTTTATTTATTTATTTATTTCATCCAATAAATGAACATATAGTGTATTACTAGCTTCAGTGGTAGAGTTTCGTGATTCATGAGTTACATACAACACCAAGTGCTGGTTCCATCATGTGCCCTTCTTATTGCCCATCACCCAATTACCCCATCCTCCACCCACCTCCCTTCCAGCAACCCTCAATTTGTTTCCGAGAGTTATGAGTCTCTTATGGTTTGTCTTACCTCTCTGATTTTCTCTTACTTTAGTTTTCCCTCCCCTTCCCTATGATCCTGTTTTGTTTCTTAAGTTCCACATTTGAGTGAAATCATAGGATAATTATCTTTCTCTGATGGACTCATTTTGCTTAGCATAATACCCTGTAGTTCCAGCCACATCATTGCAAATGGCAAGATTTCATTTTTGATGGCTGAGTAATATTCCATTATATATATATACCATGTCTTCTTTATCCATCCATCTGTTAGTGGACATCTGGACTCTTTCCATATTTTGGCTATTGGGGACATTACTCCTGGAAACACTGGGGTGCAGGAGCCCCTTTGGATCACTATGATTGTATTCTTTGGGTAAATATAGGGTAGTGCAATTGCTGGGGCATTGGGTAGCTCTCTTTTTATTTTTTGAGTATCCTCCATACGGTTTTCTAGAGTGGCTGCTGCACCAGTTTGCATTCCCACCAACCAGGGTAAGGGGGTCCCGAATCTCCTCATCCTTGCCAACATCTGTTGTTTCCTGACTTGTTAGTATTACACATTCTGACTGGTTCTGAGGTGGTATCTCACTGTGGTTTTGATTTGTACTTCCCTGATGCTGGGTGATGTTGAGCATTTTTTCATTTTTCTGTGGGCCATTTGTATGTCTTCTTTGGAGAAAGAGCTCTTTGTGTGTTTTGTCCTTTTCTTGATTGGATTATTTGTTCTTTGGGTGTTGACTTTGGTAAGTATAGATTTTGCATACTAGTCCTTTATCTGATAAGACATTTTGCAAATATCTTCTCCCAGCCCCTCGGCTGTCTTTTGGTTTTGTTGACTGTAAAGCTTTTTATCTTGATGAAGTCCCAATAGTTCATTTTTACCTTTGTTTCCCTTGCCTTGGAGTTGTGTCTAGACAGAAGTTGCTCTGGCTGAGGTCACAGACGTTATGGCCTGTATTCTCCTCTAGGATTTTGATGGATTCCTGTCTCACATTTAGGTCTTTCATTCATTTTGAGTTTATTTCTATGTATGTTCTAAGAAAATGGTCTAGTTTCATTCTTCTGCATGTGGCTATCCAATTTTCCAACACCATTTCTGTAGAGACTGTCTTCCATTGGATATTCTTTTCTGCTTTATCGAAGGTTAGTTGACCATAGAGTTGAGGGTTCATTTCTGGGTTCTCTATTCTGTTCCATTAATCTAGGTGTCTGTTTTTGTGCCAGTACAATGCTGTCTTGGTGATTACAGCTTGTAATAGAGCTTGAAGTCCGGAATTGTGATGCCACCAAGTTTGGTTTACTTTTTCAACATTCCTTTGGCTATTTGGGGTCTTTTCTGGTCCCATACAAATTTTGGCATTATTTGTTCCAGCTCCGAGAAAAAAGTTGATGGGATTTTCATAGGGATTGGATTGAATATGTAGATTGCTCTAGGTAGCATAGACATTGTAATAATATTTGTTCTTCCAATCCATGGGCATGGACAATTTTTCCATTTCTTCATGGCTTTCTCAATTTCTTTCATGAGTGTTCTATAGTTTTCTCAGTACAGGCCCTTCACCTCTCTGGTTAGGTTTATTTCTAGGTATCCTAAGGTTTTTGGTGCTATTGTAAATGGCATAGATTCCTTAATTTCTCTTTCTTCTGTCTCATTGTTAGTGTATGAAAATGCAACTAATTTCTCCAATGAATTTATATCCTGCCACTTTCTTTACTTCCCGATTCAATTCTAGCAATTTTTGGGTGGAGTCTTTTGGGTTTTCTCTTCTCTGAAGTTTTAATTTATTTATTTGACAGAGATAGCGAGAGCAGGAACACAAGCAGAGGGAGTGGGAGAGGGAGAACAGGGCTTCCCACTTAGCAGAGAGCCCCATGCAGGGCTCGATCCCAGGACCCCAGGATCATGAGCCAAGCTGAAGGTAGGCACTTAACGACTGAGCCACCCAGGTGCCCCTCTTTTGGGCTTTCTACATAGAATATTATGTCATCTGCAAAGAGTGAGAGTTTGATATCTTCTTTGCCAATTTAGATGCCTTTTTTTTCTTTTCTTTTTGTGGTCTGATTGCTGAGGCTGGGACTTCTAATACTATGTTGAATAGCGGTGGCAATAGTGGACAACCCTGCTATATTCCTGACCTTAGGAGGAAAGCTCTGTTTTTCATCATCGAGCATGATATTTGCTGTGGGATTTTCATATGTGGCTTTTATGATATTGAGGTACTTTCCCTCTATCCCTACACTGCAAAGTGTTTATCAAGAAAGGATCCTGTATTTTGTCAAATGCTTTTTCTGCATCAATTAAGAGGATCATATGGTTCTTATCCTTTCTTTTATTCATGTGGTATATCACACTGATGGGATATTGAACCACCTTTGCAGCCCAGGAATTAATCCCACTTGGTGATGGTAAATAAAACTTTTAATGTATTGTTGGATCGTAGTGGGTAGTGTATTGGTTGAGAATTTTTGCATCCATATTCATCAGGGATATTGATCTGTAATTCTCATTTTTAGTGGGGTCTTTGTCTGACTTGGGGATTAAGGTAATATTGCTGGCTTCATAGAATGAGTTTGTAAGTTTTCCTTTCATTGCTATTTTTTTTAAAGATTTTATTTATTTATTTGACAGACAGGGATCACAGGTAGGCAGAGAGGCAGGCAGAGAGAGAAAGGGAAGCAGGCTCCCTGCTGAGCAGAGAGCCCAATGCTCGATCCCAAGACCCTGGGATCATGACCTGAGCCGAAGGCAGAGGCTTTAACCCACTGAGCCACCCAGGTGCCCCTCATTGCTATTTTTTGAAACAGGTTCAGAAGAAAACAAATTAATTCTTCTTGAAATATTTGGTAAAATTCCACTGGGAGGTCCTCTAGTTCTGGATTCCTGTTGGGAGATTTTAGATTACTGCTTCAATTTCTTTGCCGGTTATGGTGTTCTGCTTCTTCCTGTTTAGTTTTTTTTTAAGATTTTATTTATTTATTTCACAGATCACAAGTAGGCAAAGAGGCAGGCAGAGAGAGGAGGAATCAGGCTCCCCGCTGAGCAGAGATGCAGACCGGGGGACCTGGGATCATGACCTGAGCTGAAGGCAAAGGCTTTAACCCATGAGCCACACAGGCACCTTTCCTGTTCAGTTTTGATAGGTTATGTGATTCTAGGATGCACATATTTCTTCCAGATTGCCTAATTTGTTGTCATATATTACTCATAATATGTTCTTATATTTGTTCAGTTTGGGTTGTGATCTCTCCCCTTTCATTTATGATTTTATTTGGGTCCTTTATCTTTTCTTTTTGCTCTTCAATTTTCTTTTTGAAAAGTCTGGCCTGGAGTTTATAGACCTTAGTAAGTCTTTCAAAGAACCAACTCCTATTTTCATTAATCTGTTCTACTCTTCTTTTGCTTTCTGCTGTAATCTTTATTATTTCTCTTCTCCTGCTGGATTTGAGGTTTATTTGCTGTTCTTTCTCCAGCTACTTAGGTGTAAGATTAAGCTGTGTGTTTGAGACTTGTCTTGTTTCTTGGGAATGTCTTGCATTACTATTTCCCTCTTAAGATTGCCTTTGCTACAACCCGAAGGTTCTGAATTGTTGGAGTTTTGTTTTGTTTTTTTAATTTTCGTTTTTGTCATGATTTTTAAAAAGTATTTCTTTAATTTCCTGGTTGACCTATTCATTCTTTAGTAGGATGCTCTTTAACCTCCAAGTCTTTGTGTTCCTTCCAAGTTTTCTCTTGTGATTGAGTTCAAGTTTTAAAGCCTCTGAAAATATGCCTGGAATAATTCCAATATTTTGGTACCAGGTGAGACTGATTTTGACACAGTATGTGATCTACACTGCAGAACGTTCCATGCAAACACAAGAAGAATGTGTATTCTGTTGCTTTAGGATGAAATGTTCTGAATATATCTGTGAAGTCCATCTGGTCCAGTGTGTCATTTAAAGCCCTCATTTCCTTGTTGATCTTCTGCTTAGATGATCTGCCCATTGCTGTGACTGCAGTGTTGAAGTCCACTACTATTATTGTTTTATTATCAATGTGTTTCTTTTATTTTGTTATTAATTGGTTTATACAATTGGCTGCTTCCAAGTTAGGGGCATAAATATTTACAGTTGTTGGGTCTTCTTATTGGATAGACCCTTTTATTATGATATGGTGTCCTACTTCACCTCTTACTAGTCTTTGGTTTAAATCTAGTTTGATATAAGGACTGCTACTGCAGCTTTCTTTCAATGTCCCTTAGTATGATAAATGGTTCTCCACCCCCCACTTTCAATCTGGAGGTGTGTTTGGCTCTCATATGAGTCTCTTCTAAGCAGCACATTGATGGGTCTTGTTTTGTTTTGAATTGAATTGACTACCCTGTGTCTTCTAATTGGAACTTTTTAGTCCATTTACATTCAGAGTGATTATTGAAAAATAGGAACTTAGCACCATCATATTACCTATAAAGTCACTCTTTTGTAAAATGCCTCTGTTTCTTTCGAGTCTTTCTTCTTTTGGACTCTCTCTTTGCTCAGAGGATCCCCTTAATATTTCTTGCAGGCCTGGTTTAGTGATCACAAACTCCTGTGATTTTTGTTCCGCCTGGAAGCTCTTTATCTCTCCTATTCCTAATGTCAGGCGTGCTGTATAAAGTATTCTTAGCTGCATATTTTTCTCATTTAGTACATTGATTCTATCATGCCAGTCCTTTCTCGCCTGCCAGATCTCTGTGGTTACGTATGCTGCCAGCCTTCTCTTTTTACCCTGGTAGTTTACTGACCTCTTGTCCTGAGCTGTTTTCTGGATTTTGTTTTTAACTCTGATTTTTGCAAGCTTCACTATTCTATGTCAACCTAGTTGACTTATTTTTATTGATTTCGAGGGGGGTGGTTTCTCTGTGCCTCCTGGACTTGAATGTCTATTTCTTTCCTGAGATTAGGTAAGTTCTTAGCTATAATTTGCTCAAATAAAACTTCTCCTCCCCTCCCACCCCACCTGTTCCTCTAGGATCACAATTATACCAACTCGTTTTGCTTTATGGTATCACTGATCTCTTGAATCCTCACTTTGTGATCCAATAGCTGTTTATCTTTTTCTCAGCTTCCTTATTCTCCATTTTGTCTTCTATGTCACTGACGCTCCCTTCTACCTCACTTACCATAGCAGATAGAGCCTCCTTCCTAAATTGCATCTCAGTAATAGCCTTTTAGATTTCAACTTGATTAGACTTTGGTTATTTCTCCAGTTAGGAATTTTCTAGTGTCTTTTTGCTTTTTTGAAGCCCAGCTAGTATCTTTATAGTTGTTGATTTGAATTCTAGTTCTGTGTATGTATATCCATATTGATTAAATCCATGGTAGTGAGTAGTGTCCCTTGTTCTCTCTTCTGGGATGAGTTTTTCCATCTTGTCATTACATCAGAAAAGAATAGATGAATAAGGGGAAAAAATACAAAAATAGCAACAATGACTCCAGAAAAAATATACACTAATGAGAAAAGGAACAAAAAAAGGGAGGGGGGGAGAGAAAATAAAATCAAACAAAAATTAGAAGAGAAGACAACTAGATCCAGAAAATAGATCCTGGGTTTATTTTGGTTGGCTTGGTAGAAGAAAATCAAAAATAAGAAATAAGAAAAGGATCCCAAAACAGGAAAGAAAAAGACATATACACACAAAAAAAGTTTAATACAATGAGAGGAAACCAAAAATGAAAAATATATATATAACATAAATGTAAAAAAGAAAATTAAAAATGACTTAAAAAATAACTGTTAGGGGCGCCTGGGTGGCTCAGTGGGTTAAGCCACTGCCTTTGGCCCAGGTCATGATCTCAGGGTCCTGGGATCAAGCCCCACATTGGGCTTTCTGCTCAGCAGGGAGCCTTCTTCCCCCTCTCTCTGCCTGCCTCTCTGCCTACTTGTGATCTCTCTCTGTGTCAAATAAATAAATAAAATCTTAAAAAAAAAAATCAACTCCTGTAGAAATACTTCCTACTGTTCCACCTTGTTTTTACACTTTAAAAAGTAAGACACCAGGAACTGATGCCTTAGAATCAAACCGTGTCAGAGAACAAGAATTCTTGTCCCCTTAAAGATCCATTTAGGCTGGACTAAGAAACTGTCAGGAACAAATAAAGAGGAGAAAATCAAATTAAATCAGTGTACATACAGGGAATCCACATAGACGTGGAAATTCTAGAGACTGTCAGGCCAGATGAGTTGCAAGTGTGGGCGCCTGGGTGGCTCCATTGGTTAAGCCACTGCCTTCAGCTCACGTAATGATCCGGAGTCCCGGGATGGAGTCTCGCATCAGTCTCCAGCTCCACGAGGAGTCTGCTTCTCCCTCTGACCTTCTCCCCTCTCATGCTCTGTCTCACTCTCTCTATAAAATAAATAAATAAAATCTTTAAAAAAATAAATAAATAAATAAATAAATAAAATAGTTACAAGTGTGATCCTGAGCTAAGGCAAAAGAACCAGGGCCTGGAGTTTCAGAGCACAGGAAAACACCTTTACAGGCTGATAAGAGCACATAGTTTGTAATGAGATATTTGTCCTACCTTAAGGATCAGTCCCTGAGACTAACTTTTCTCTGCTAATAACCCTAATGCTGGGGAAGACCCCCAATTTAGATTCTGTTGGGTGCTTAAGGGAGAGGGAAAAGGTTCTCTTGAGCCTGGAGGTTCTCAAGTACCTTGAAGTCAAATAATCCATAGACCAAGGAGGCACATTCAGGGGTCGGGAGGACAGAGAGGCTGTCCTGACTCCCTTCAGTTCCCCCATCTGACACTTCCTTGGGAGTTTCACATATTAAAAGTTGAACATGTAGATTGTTTCATATCAATGATCCAGCATCTTAGGCCTGACAATAGGTCGGTTGAGTCAAAGTCATTTCAGGAGGCAATGACACAGGTGTATTTTCACATGTACCCTATGGTACAAGTAATGTAATAAAAGGAGGCTTTTCTATGAAAATAAAAGAACTGTGATTGATGATTGGATCGAAAGTTAAGGAGTGCCTGGGTGGCTCAGTCAATTAAGCACCTACCTTTGGCTCGTGTTATGATCCCAGGATCCTGGGATCAAGCCCCGTGTTGGGCTCCTTGTTCAGTGGGGAGCCTGCTTCTCCCTCTGCTTGTGATCTGTGTGTCAAATAAATAAATAAACTCTTAAAAAAAAAAAAAAGGTGAGGCCGGATTCTGACTTTTAAGGGTAGCCCGTTGAGCAGACATCTGGATGTCAGACTTGAACTATCATCAGATAGACTGAGAGCAGGTAGTGACCAATGGACAGATCTTCCTGGTTTACAGTTCAAATGCATCTGGTAATGTTTTTAGTGGCCCATGGAGACACAGCCCTAAGGCTGTTTCTACATGAGCTATTAGGACCATTTTGTTACATCGAGTACTTTTTTACTAAGTCTACAGAGCTTCAGGAAAAAAAGGCAGTTTTCATCCTCAAATGATTAAAGTTAGAAACTTGACAGATCAAAATACTTGGGGATTTGGACCCTGGCATTGGATGACACTAGAAAAAAAAAAAATCAGGATCTATTCCAATTTATAATGAATAGTATTAGAATCTTTTATCTACACACATGTATTACTGAGACATAATTTTCTCTATAATCACTCTCATTGTTACCAAAAAACACAACCAAATGAACACAAATTTTATTGGAAAATAAGGCTAGTTCAAGAAAGAAAAGTTGGCCTGGTTATTTATGTAAATGCCCCAAGAACAGAGGTTTGACTTACAGACTTTAAGAGCAGCTTTGCTGAATGTTTCATATTGAATCTCTAGATGGAACTTTTTGTTTTTCAAAGATTTATTTGACACACACACAGAGAGCACAAGCAGGGGGAGCAGCAGGCAGAGAAAAAGGGAGAAGTACGCTCCCTGCCAAGCAAGGAGTCCTCTGTGGGTCTCAATCCCAGGGCCCTGGGACCTGAGCTGAAGGCAGATGCTTAACTGACTGAGCCACCCAGGTACCCCTAGACAGAACTCTTAACAGCTTCTTCAGGCCAGAAGACAAGCCAAATCCTTGCCACCAGACATTGCGTGGAACACCTATGGATTTGGGTGAACTCCTCTCTTCTTGGAGTCCCTCAAATAGCTCTAGGTTCCTGTAGCTGTTAGGGAATGATCTTCTTGACTACAGTAAGCCTGCTGGGAACTCTGTCAAGAAGGTCTCAGGATGCTCTTTCCAAGGGGGCTTCATTTGTTTCATAAAGTGAATCTTAATCCCTTATAGCTCTTGAGTCATGTCTGAGTCTATGCAGCTCTTTCCAGCTAGGACATCCTACGGAAATCTTTGGTAATATAACCAGGGGTTGTTAAATTGTTCGTTTTAGTATTTTATTTGTTTGGGAAAGAGAGAAAGAGTGAGCATCAGCAGGGAAGGGGCAACTCCCCTGTAAGTAGGGAGATGGACACTGGGCTGAATCACAGGATGCTGGGATCATGACCTGAACTGAAGGCAGATGCCTAACCCACTGGGCCACTTGGAACTCCTAAAAGCAGCATTGGTCAGTGTGTATTGCCATAAGCAGAACAATTGCTTATTGAAATTATGCAAATATATACATGCTGGCTTAAAAATATAATAGTCGGGGCGCCTGGGTGGCTCAGTGGGTTAGGGCCTCTGCCTTCCACTCAGGTCATGATCTCAGGGTCCTGGGATGGAGCCCTGCATCGGACTCTCTGCCCCTCAGAGAGCCTGCTTCCTCCTCTCTCTCTGCCTGCCTCCCTGCCTACTTGTGATCTCTGTCAGTCAAACAAATAAATTAAATCTTTAAAAAATATATATAAATAAGAATAGTCAAAAGGAGTCTCCAAATTTGGAGAGCATCAGCAAGGGAGAAAGGATAAATGTTTCAATTTCTTTCCGAAGGCACATTTTGGTGACCTAAGACACAAAGTTTCTCCCATCTGTAAAAAGCATTTTTTAAAGGTTTTTCTTTACATTCCTGTTAGTTAACATACAAGGTAATATTCATTTCAGGAGTACAAGAGTGCACAATTCCATAGGACACCCAGTGCGCCTCGCAGGTGCACTCCTTATCCCATCACTCATTTAACGCATCCGCCTTCCCACCTCTGTTCTGGCAACCACCAGCCTGCTTGCTATAGTTAAGAGTCTGTTTCTTTGTCTCTCCCTTTCTTGTTCTCTTTCTCGTTGCTCACTTGTTTTGTTTGTTGGAATCTACATAGGAGTGAAATCATCCCGTATTTGTCTTTCTCTGACTTATTTCACTTAGCATAATACTCTCAAGTTCACCCATATTGTGGCAAATAGCAGGGTTACATTCCTTTGTAGGCGGATTGATATCCCATGTTGAACTGTTCCTCCAACAAATCCGTGTCATGGACATGACGAGAGACCAGAAGGCAAGCTGAGGACAAAGCAGAAGCTGACACCCTCAACTCCCCTCCATGGGATGCATGTGACATTCCTCAGGGGCTCCTGGCTGAAGGAAAAAAACAAATAGTTAACTTATAGAGATCACAGTCCTGCAAGACATGGGTGTCCCTCTGTTCTACAAATGTCCTAGAAATTTACAAAAACAAAGGACTTCTATCAATTACCAAGCTTCCAGAAGGGAATGTACATACGTTTAAGTGACCTTAGAGTCTGCAGCCCATTGACAGATGCTTGAAGAGGGCAAAATGTAATGTTCCTCCAGAAAACTCCCAACTATCTTCATGGTAATGCCTTCCTAAGAGGGAAAAACAACCTTAACTTGACAATGGCAAGGCCTCCAGTATCCTGTGAGTCTTCAACATATGAAAATCATTTTGAAAACTCCCTTATTCCTCACCTTTCCCCAACCCCATAGTATAAAATCAGTCACCCCTTATGACCCTGGTGGCAGCAACTCTTTCTGCCGTCCTCCTGTCCCCATGCTTTAATAAACAACATTTTGCACCAAAGATGCCTCAAGAATGTTTTCTTGGTCATCAGCTCCAGACTCCACCCCACTGAAGGTCCCCTATATTCCAAAATTATAGCACACAGAGCCAGAGCGGGGGAGGGTATTGAACATGGCACTGAGTAGACAGGAAATTCCCACAATGCACTGTGCAGATTTCCTGAAAGGTCCCCCATCTACAGTGGCTCAGATCTTGATTGGGCTTTTATGCCTGGGAGAGCAGTGCTTGGGTTCAACCACAGCACACACCTTGCTGATCCTGCCTACCCCAGTGTCCAGAAGTCTCCATCACCAACAGCTACTCTACCATGTGACTTTTGAAAGCTATGCCCACGTGATCGCATCACCAATACCCCTCTTTATCCAGTGCTACTGAATTAGGTTTGGGCGATTTCGGTAAATATGATCCGACAGCATCCGATCATCAGTAACAAACAGGAATTCAGTTAAATCATGAAGATAAAGTAGGACTTCCCTACTCCTCAGAAACCCACCACATTTGCCAATTCCTTTCTCCCATTACATGTATTCATCAGACGACACCACCAAGAGCTGCCTGTGCCTTTGCAGTGACTGGAGAGAGCCACCTCCCGGCCCCTACCCACAGTAGACACAATTTTTACATTTTCTTTTAATAGGGCTTCTGCTTCTAAGGATGGTGATTTCATCAAGTTCTACATAGATTCACATGCCACATCCCAGGGTTTAATGTCTGAATTAATCCCCAGTGGCCTTCCAGCTCTCTAATCTCAAGTGTTTAGTGAAGACACTCCTGCACAACCCAGGCAAAAAAAAAAAAAATGCTTGTGATGCCTATTAGCTGGGAAAAAAAAAAGAGCAAAAATATAACTATAAACCTGGAGATAACTAGGAAATAAAATAAATAGAAATTCTTTTTCTAAATCCATGGAGTCCATTGTGCAAATTGAGACATTTTCAGTCTACATGCTCATTTTTTCATTTTATGTATTTTCGATCTGTGACCTGCGCTACAGTGTCCCTCCATTTGGGAGGTTTGTCCTACTTCCGGGTTATCTATGACCTATGTGGCATGGTCACATGGGCACGTGATTCAAACCAACAGCCCACCAATAAATGGAGAACATACCTTTATTATGGGTCATGCTGGAGTGCTTGAGAGTCCCAGTTCAAGTCCACATTTGGCCATTCAAACTAATGCCAGCTTGGGTAAGCTCTGTGGGCATCTTCTCTAGGAGAACACAGGATGGGAAATGCTTGGGAAAAGGGACAGAGGACTGCCCACAGAAGTGGATCTGATTGTCATGTCTCAAGTTACATATCCTTGTGACTCTACAGTGTTGTCTAGGTGATGAGAGAACAGAAGGCAAGCTGAGGACGAAACAGAAGCTGTCACCCCATGAACCCCCACCCCCCATGGGATATATGGGACATTCCTCAGGCACTCCTGGCTGCAATAAGGGGGAAACAAATAGTTACTTTGTAGAGATCACAATCCTGCAAGACCTGAGTATTCCTCAGTTTAGAAATGTCCTAGTGATTTACAAGGAAGAAGCTTTCTTACATCTACAGCCGAACTTCCAGCGACCCATAACTCAGATTCCTGAAGCCCTACCATCACCCTCTTCTCCTTAAAATTGAGGGAGGTTGAGGCAGACGGAAATGTAAAAAAAATTGAATTTCTCTTAAACCTGCAGCCTATTAAAAAGGACGGGGTTGAATAGGAGGAATGTAATACTGCTTCCAGAATATCCCAACTATTTGACCGTTAATGCCTTACGAGAAGGGTAAACAACCTTGACAAGAGCAAGGCCTCCGGGATCCCCTGAATCTTCTTTAATATATGAATGTTCTTTCTCAAAACCTCCCTGTAAGAGTCTGGAACTTAGTTGAAAACCCCGGATATAGGGGCGGGCCAGGCTGGATGGAGACAACCAATCAGTGGGGCGCGCATGTGTTTACTGTGGTGAGCTGAAATCCCATTGGCCACCTGTGTGTGGGCCGGGCTCAACCACCTCTATAAAGGTTAGTCTGTGAGGGGGGGAGTAGGGGGAGTAGTAGGAGGAGTTAGAATAGCGGTTAGGAAGAGCTGTTAGGGCCGTGAGGGAGAGCCGTTAGGATAGCTATCGTATGGTAGTCCTCGGGAACAGCGTTGCCAGAGCCACGGCCCTAACGCCAGCGGCGTCGGTGGAGCGGCCTCGCCAGAGTGGCGTTCCTCCGGGGAGCGGCCTTGCCCGGAGCAGCCCTGTCTGGGGAGCGGTCTCATCAGAGTGGCATCATGGGGAGCAGAGTCTGTGTCGTCGGGGTTGTCGTCCTCGTCGTCATCGCCTCTTCATCCTCAAGAGCAGCCTCGTCCGGAGCAGCCTCGTCGGGGTTGTCGTCATTGCCTCTTGTTCCTTTGATCATGGGCCTTAACAGCCTCTTCGTAAGAGATGGCCCCTACCGGTTGGTTTGGTGTCTGGTGCAGCACGAAATAAAGCTTTGCTTGACTTTTGCTTTGCATCAGCCTCGTTCCTTTGATCACAGACCCTAACACTCCCTTTTTCTTACCTCCCCCAAGCCCACAGTATAGAAATCAGCCATGCTTCACAAGCCCAGGGCAGCAGCGCTTTCTGCCCACGAGTCCTGTCCCTACACTTTAATAAACCACCATTTTGCACCAAAGACGTCTCAAAAATTCTTTCTTGGTCATCGGCTCCAGACTCCACCCCACGGAACCTCCCCTATATTCCAAAACCACATCATAGGGAACACACTAGCGAGCAGGGCAGGTGTCCACTCAAGGTCCCTGCAAAAGTGCTGGGTACACAAAGTGGGTGGCAAGTAGCAGCACCATGGAGCAAGGGAGCTAAGATGTCAACAATATCCCCCACAAAACCTGTAATATATCTGTAATATCACAGTCAGCACGAGGAGGAGAAAATGATACAGTAGTTAAACTAGGCAGGGAAATCACGCATCCTTTCAACCTTAAGGTCACTGAGAGAATGGATTCATAAGAATACTATTCCCTTCCATTACCAAATAGGTGACAGATAAGACCAGTTGCCGAAAACTTTCAGTAAAATGAGATAGGGGCCGCCAGGGTGGCTCAGTCGTTAAGCATCTGCCTTTAGCTCAGGTCATGGTCCCTGTCCTGGGATCCAGCCCTGCATCAGGCCCCCTGCTCAGTGGGGAGCCTCCTTCTCCCTCTCCCCCTGCTTGTGTTCCCTATCTGTCAAATAAATTCTTAAAAAAAAAAAAAAATGAGATAGGTTCACCTTGGTGGTAGGATAACACATCACTCATCACAAATTCATGTTAACATATTAAAAACCATTATGTTTGATTAATTGAAGTACATTAAGTTCACACACAGACTATGTTATGCATTTCAAATCCACTGTTACACTTGTTCAAAATACGGAATACAAGCGTTAACCCCCATAGCTGATATCATGATGTGGAAGTGACTTGCTTAACTTCCAGTGCTGCTGACAGTCGCAACAGATATGTATGTCCAGCTATATGGCATGGTAGGGAAGAGTTAGATAACCTCTTTCTGTTATCAGGGAGGATTTCTTCATTTCAACTGCATCCACTCCTATTCTCTAAAGACTGCTATTACGAAGATACATCAGTAGTTAACTGGTGCACCACCTTTTTTTCCTTAGAGAGCAATCAGGAAAATCTTGTATGTCTAATATTCAGGAAGTTCTTTAGTTTTAGTAAATGGAGAAAAATATTGTTCTAAACACCTATTTCATGGCAACTTACATCAATGCTATAACCCTAAGCAGTGTCTCCATTTAGATTTTCTTTGTTCACGTTGTGTATTACACAGTTCTCATCTTCCAAGGAAAATCTGGGATGCATGAGTCCCTCTGAGTGCAGCAGGGCATCGAATGCCATTGACGGAGCAAAAATCAGGCTCACGGATTCATACACCCAGTACGAGTAAGTCAATCTCCAGAAGTGATTTGAGAATAAAATACATTAATATTTGTTGGTCACAAACCTCAAAAAGGCTCAATATAACAAAAAGCACATCGAAACTAATTGTACCCTTGTAAAAACTCCCCCATTGAATCTTTCCAACGGAACAGCATATGCATTTTCCAAGTGTTTAACTTGATCTTTTTCCTTGGACTAACTAGTACTGTCTGAATAGAGGGACTGATACACTCTTTTTACGTGATATCTGTGATATTTATTGACATTAGATGTTCAATCAGAGAGTTTTCTAATTATTTGTATGATTCAATTTACCTACTTTAGCACTTTGTGTTTGCGAAGGTGTATATTAAAATGAGGGTCTTTCCACAATCATCATGTTTCTAGGGTTTGAATCTAGTGTGCATTTTGGGACACTGAGTATAGACTGAATTCCAGTTAAAGGTTTCACCACATTCATCACATTTTACCATGTTGCTCCCATATGATAACTACGATGTTGTGAGTTTCAGGAGAGACAGAGGGTGGACTTCTTTAGATGTGTATAGTTGTTCTCCAGTTATATCGAATGCAAGGTCTATGATGCAAGGGTTTTATTTTACAGTCCTTACTCCTAGTCTTTACATTTTTAAAGTTTCTTGCCAGTATGACTTCTATGATGTTTGCTAAGGTGTGCGCGCCGGTAAAAGGCCTTGCCACATTCTTCGCATTTGTAAGGTTTCTCTCCAGTATGAATTCTGTGATGCTTAAGAAGGTTTGAGTGCAATGAAAAGGCCTTGCCACATTCCTTACATTTGTAAGGTTTTTCTCCAGTATGATTTCTGTGATGTGCAGTAAGCGATGAGCTCTGGTTAAAGGCCTTGCCACATTCTTGACATTTATAAGGTTTCTCTCCAGTATGAATTCTGAGATGATTACTAAGGGCTGAGTGACACTTAAAGGCCTTGCCACATTCTTGACATTTGTAAGGTCTCTCTCCAGTATGAACTCTGTGATGTCGAGTAAGGTATGAGCGCTGGTTAAAGGCCTTGCCACATTCCTTACATTTGTAAGGTTCCTCTCCAGTATGAAATCTGAGATGATTACTAAGGGTTGAGTGACATTTAAAGGCCTTGTCACATTCTTGACATTTGTAAGGTCTCTCTCCAGTATGAACTCTGTGATGTCGAGTAAGGACTGAGCACTGTTTAAAGGCCTTGCCACATTCCTTACATTTGTAAGGTTTCTCTCCAGTATGAATTCGGTGATGTTTACTAAGCAATGACCTCTGTGAAAAGGCCTTGTCACATTCTTGACATTTGTAAGGCTTCTCTCCAGTATGAATTCTGTGATGTTGATCAAGGCATGAGCGCTCGTTAAAGGCCTTGCCACATTCTTGACATTTGTAAGGTTTCTCTCCAGTATGAATCCTGTGATGTCGAGTAAGGTGTGCCTGCTGGTTAAAGGACCTACCACATTCCTTACACTTGTAAGGCTTCTCTCCAGTATGAATTCTGTGATGTTGATCAAGGCGTGAGCGCTCCTTAAAGGTCTTGCCACATTCTTGACATTTGTAAGGTTTCTCTCCAGTATGAATTCTGTGATGTCGAGTAAGGTTTGACTGTTGGTTAAAAGACCTACCACATTCCTTACATTTGTAAGGTTTCTCTCCAGAATGAATTCTGTGATGTTGAATAAGTGTTGAGTGAATTTTAAAAACTTTGCCACATTCTTTACATTTGTAGAGTTTCTTTCCAGTATGGATTTGTCTATGTTCCCTTAGGGATGAGCAGTACTTAAAGGTTTTACCACATTCTTCACATTTGTATGATTTCACTTCAGTATTCATTTGCTGAGGTTGAGATCGGGTTGAGTGCCGGTCAAAGCCTTCACCACGTCCCTTAAAAATGCGTGTTTTCTCTCCACTAGGGATCGTCTTGTTTCTACTTAGTCTTGATGACTGACTAAATGTGGGCCCAGGTTTAGCATATCTGAATGGGTTTTTGGCCTCATGAATTCTCTGATGATCACCAATATTGGAGGATTGGTGAGGACCATTCTCACACTGACTGGATTCATCAGGATTTTCTCCCAAATGGATACTCTCATGTGTAATAAGGTTAGACCTCTGATGAAAGACTTCCCCACATTTATAACATTCATACTGGTTCTCTGAAAACTGAGTCCCCACACAGCTCTGAACACTGCAGCCCTGGTTAAGTGTTTTCTCAGATTCAGGGCACTGAGCAATGCTGTCTCCATTGGAAGGGCTCTGGTCATTCTGGAGGGTCGACTCCTCAGTGAAGCCGCTCTCATATGGATCCCCGTTAGCACTTTGTTCTTCATTATTCAATCTCTGATTTTCAGAAGTGTGTGATGGAAAGGTCAATCCAATCCCATTTTGAAAATGGTTCAAATCATCATTTTCAGTATGGACTAGATAACTTTCCAGATTGTCCAAACTGTCTTTCCACAAAGAGCTATGTTTGAATACTTGATTGGAGCTTTTGCTGACAGAAACACACTGCTTTGTGGAAGCAGATGTCTTAAAAAGGGAGGTTTGCCACGATGTTTCATGTCCTTCACTATTCGGGTCATTTTGAGTCTTATTAGATGCCACTGCCTCAGATGGGCAATGTCCTTCATGGTATCTTTGATGCCCTTCCCTCTGCCTATCACTGTCCCGGTCTGTCATTAAGCATACATTTTCAAGAGCACTATTTTTGTATCTACTCATGGTCACTTTTTGGAAAGAAGCTTCTATGCTTGGCTTTTGCAGGAAGTTCTGAGTGTCATGTGAAGATATGGCTGAAAGATATCAAATAAGAGAAAAGTAAATCATTGCACTTACTACTTTCAGATGAATATACTGATGATTTGTAACATACAAGCTTCAAGTCAATCAGAGAGTGTCAGAAAGATGGCTCAGGAGGAATCATCAGAATTTCCTTCCTCCATGGACACCTTACCTTTGAACACAACATACTGACCACATACCCTAATAGATAATTCTGTGATACTGTCATATTGTAGCACAAATCCCTTCCTGTATCTCAAATAATCTGGAAAAGTGCCACATGAGCATAAAATTAGAAGGATGGTTATTTAAACATAAAACTGAAATGAACCAAATAGAAAAAAATACAACATACTCAATAGGTAAAGATTGTAAGCTTCTCCTCTATGATCAGAAATGAAGTAATGAAGTAAGCCCCACCACTGCCTTTCAACATGGTACTGGACATTCTAGTCAGAACAACTAGGGAAGAAAAAACACATAAAAAGAATCCACACTGGAAAAAAAAGTAAAATTATCTGTGTTTACAGATGACATGATCTATAAAAGACCCTAAAGAATCCTAATTTAATTTTTCCATGGTTTTTTTTCTATTGTTTGTATTGTTTATTTCTGCTAGTCATTGTCTACAACACTTTCCGTTTTCAAATTTTTTTTTATGCAATACATGGCTGAGTTAAAAAAAAAAAAATAGCTGGAAGGGTGCATGGGTGGCTCGGTGGGTTCAGCCTCTGCCTCCAGCTCAGGTCATGATCTCAGGGTCCTGGGATCGAGTCACACACTGGGCTCTCTCCTTGGCAGAGAGCCTGCTTCGTCCTCCCCTCTCTCTGCCTGACTCTCTGCCTACTTGTGATCTCTGTCAAATAAATAAATTAAATCTTTAAAAAGAAAAAAGAGAGAGAGAGCTGGAATAAAAAACTTAACTTTCCACGAGAAACGAGGAAAGGAAAAAACTTAGATGAAATGTAGTAGTACAAGGAAGTAACAAAGCTAAATCTGAGATAAATAAAATGCAGACCAGAATAGTAACAGAACACTGAATGTCATGCCCAGTTTACCCGAAACAATAAAACTGGTTGTGCTTTAACTTGGTCAGCATTTATATATTACCAAATCAGATAACTTAGGAATCAAAACAATAACAACAATAGATAATTCCTAAAATTGCACAAATCACTACGACTTAATTATCTATGCTCTACTAAATAAATGAGAACTCTTCTTACACCAGAAACAGGAATTTAAGTTATATTTGGAAACAAAACTCTCCCAGCACAGAAAAGCCCAAGACCTAGGAATGTTACAACATTTGATGCAGTCACTGAGTTCCCCAAATCAAATCTTCTCTCTTTTGCTCAGATTCATTATTTTCCTTTTTTGTGTCCTTGAGGTCAGAAAGTCCTTCCTCTATTTCCTCAGCTGGCTGTTTATTGCATCAATCCTCTTTTCAATCTCATTTATTGCATTGTTAATCTCATTGATTTTTTAAAAATGTATTTATTTGAGAGAGAAACAGAGACAGAGAAAGAGCATGAGTGGGAGCTACAGAGGGAGTGCGAGAATATCAAGTAGACAGCACACTGAATGTGGACACTGACCTGGGGCTGGATCCTAGGATCCTGAAATCACTACCGAAGCTTAAACTAAGGATCAGATATAATTGAGACACCGGTGCACTCCATTTTTTTCCCTTTTAACTCTTGTCTCCATGGTAAAGTTCTCAGCACTCTTTTCTCAAACCTGTGAGTATCCCTATGATTGTTGCCTTTAATTCTCCATCGCGTATGTTACCGATAACTGCATGCCTTCGATCTCTGGCCATGGCTGTAGTTTTTTGTTTCTTTTGGGATAAATTCTTCCATCTTGGCATTTTGTCTAAGTCTGCCTTCCTCTCTGTGTTAGAAAAGCCAGTGATGTGTCCTGCTACATCCTTCCAGTCAGTGGTCCGCAGAGGCTCTCCTTGCCTTCTGTAGACAGTATTTGCTCCCTGGTCTGAATGTGGTCAGTTTTAACTAGGTGAACTCTGGTCTGCTTGTGCAATGAGACCTGAAATCACCTCCACCAGAACGGAGGCTGTGCACAAATCTCTGCTCAGGAGATGTGGTGCGGGCAGGGGCCCACCTTTCTGGGCCTGAGGTAAACTAGACTGAGAAGGTCAGTCGAACCAGAGCACAGGGGCCTGGGGCTTAGGAAGCAAGCCAGACAGCCAATGTCCTCACTGACTGGGACACTGGGACACTGCTCTGCGATTATGCTACAGGGCAGGAGAGGGAAATGGTGCCATCTAACTCCTGTGTTCTTAGGCACATATCTCACTGAATGTTTCCTCGCAGGGAAACCTCCTAGACTAGTGAATAATCTTCCCGCTGTGTCCCCCCGTCATTCTTCGGATCACTGTTTGCAGGTTGTCTGTACGTCATTCTTCTGATCACTGTTTGCAGGTTGTCTGTACCCAGGTTGCTTGCCTTCCTTCTCTCCAGGAGTAACACAGCAGCTTCTTGGCTCTATCCCAGCCAAACCTGCTGACCTTTAAAACTCTAGGCTTTAAGACCTGCTAGTTCCAAGAACTCATGAAATTCAACCCCTCTTGTTTTCCACGCCAGGGGCTTTGGAGAAACATTCTCCTTGTGCGTTCCCTCTGGCATGCCACTTTCTCCACAACCAGGGATCCCTGCCTTCCATAGCACTGTAATTCTTCCCTCCCTCAACCATGTCTCCAAACTTTCTGCCATCTATGATGTGGCCTCTTCTCTCCTGTAACTTGGGGAGTATGATCTGTCAGTCTTCATGGCCATTTCTGGAGTACTGAGGGTGATTTGGTACTTATCTAGTTGTGTTCCTGAGATGTGATCAGTCTAGCATCTCCCTGTTCCAAGGCCATTTTCCTCTCCTGGGAATCCTTGTTGTTAGAAACCTGTGAAAAGGGGTGCCTGGGTGGCTCAGTGGGTTAAGCCTCTGCCTTAGGCTCAGGTCATGATCCCAGGGTCCTGGAATTGAGCACCGCATTGGGCTCTCTGTTCAGTAGGGAGCCTGCTTCCCCCTCTCTCTCTGCCTGCCTCTCTGCCTACTTGTGATCTCTGTCTGTCAAATAAATAAATAAGATCTTTAAAAAAATAAAAAGAAACATGTGAAAACTAAAAAAACTTACAACACTGGAGAATACAAACCCAACACATAAAAAATTGGTTGTTTCTACATAAAAAACAATTCCAAAAGTTAAGACATAATACATTTAGAGGAACATCCCCCCAAATAAAATGCTTGTAATTCCACATAATGATATCAAATCTGGAACAATGAAAACTATGAATAGTGTGCAGGAATTGAAAGAAGAAATAACTGGAGGGGCGCCTGGGTGGCTCAGTGGGTTAAAGCCGCTGCCTTCGGCTCGGGTCATGATCCCAGCATCCTGGGATCGAGTCCCGCATCGGGCTCTCTGCTCAGCAGGGAGCCTGCTTCCTCCCTTCTCTCTCTGCCTGCCTCTCTGCCTACTTGTGATCTGTCTGTCAAATAAATAAACAAAATCTTTAAAAAAAAAAAAAGAAGAAATAAGTGGAAACACATCGATGTTCTTTCACTCAAATACTTAAGACTATTGACCTATCAATAAAACTTCAATTGACCTGCAGATGTAATGTACTCTCTATCAAATTCCCAATGCTATTTTTGGAGAAAGAACAAAATGCACCCTAACTTTACATGGATGTCACAGGATAACACATTCCCAGAATAATCTGGAAAATGAACAGCACACGTTGTGATTTAAGGCATACTGCAAAGTCACAGTTATCAAAGTAATATACTACAGACATAAATATAAGCATAGAATAAGGGAAGAGTGTAGATGATCTAGATATATATTTCTCCAATGTTACTGTGTATGACAATCAACTGAGACTGTATATGAATATGAATTTGTTAAAATTCATATTCTGATTTCGATTTCTGGGTTGGGTCTAAGTTTCTATATTTCTCACAGGTGTGCAACTGATGCCCACATTTTCAATTCCACAGTTCTAAATTACATAAATGAATGAATGAATAAATGATGGGTGGATGAATGAATGAATGAATGAATAAAA
Source organism: Martes martes (assembly GCF_963455335.1). Taxonomy (NCBI): domain Eukaryota; kingdom Metazoa; phylum Chordata; class Mammalia; order Carnivora; family Mustelidae; genus Martes; species Martes martes. The sequence goes on along the minus strand of NC_137905.1, from coordinate 54,813,325 downwards.
ATAAAAAATAAAATAAAATAAAAATTATGGATGGGGCTGCATCAGTGGCTCAGTTGGGAAAGTGTCTATTTTGGCTCAGGTCATGATCTCAGGGTTTTGGGACCGAGCCCCACAGCAGGTTTTGTGCCTCTCTAGAGATACACGAAGGATGGAGAGAAATCAAAGGAGTAGTTAGGACTAAGATCATGGCAATGGTAATCTGTCACAAGAAATGACTTGTGTAAGCAAATGCAAAGAAAGTACAGTACAACATTTTCAGAATACATTTCAATTTGTTAGTGATGCTGTGGGGGGAAAAAAGAATAGAAAACCTCAGAAACCACAGAAACCATATAACACATTGATTTTTAATACACTTCCAATTGAAATTGTAAAAATAATGAGGTGTTTAGAGAAACACAAATCATTCTATCTCTCTGGTCTTGGTATAAGAAAAAAATGCTAAAACCAATTAAGAAAAACTAACCATGAAGGATGAAATGATGAATTAGATTCCAAAAATATTAAGAATTTCTTTGCATCACAATCTTTTTTTTTTTTAAAGATTTTATTTATTTGACAGAGATCATAAGTAGGCAGAGAGGCAGACAGAGAGAGGGAGAGGGAAGCAGGCTCCCCACTGAGCAGAGAACCCGATGTGGGACTCGATCCCAGGACCCTGAGATCATGACCTGAGCCGAAGGCAGCAGCTTAACCCACTGAGCCACCCAGGCGCCCTGCATCACAATCTTAAGAGATAGAATAGAAGTAGAGTGAGAGAGGAGACAAAGGACTCATTCTCATAACATATGCAGAACTACAAAGACTGAAGAAAAAGATACCACAAGAGAAAAAAAGGGGCACAGTAAGTAACTAGACACTTTGACAAAGAGATTATCCATAGGTTAATACCCAACTTCATACTAGTAGAGAGTAACAACACAACAAAAAAGCAAATAAAACCACAACTTGGTAACATCACTTGCTAACCAGAAGCCCGACACCAAAATCACATAAGCTACCAAGTTTTAGAAAGCACGAAGATAAGCCAGAAATCCTAGGAATCACTGCTGGTGTGTGTGAACAATGGTACAAGTTTTGGGGGGAAGGGTTTGGTAGTATCTATTAAAGCTGAACACATCTAACCATAAGTACCCGGATTCCAGTCCCACATCAAACAGCCAGCAGATATGTGTACACGTTCCACTGAAAGACAAATCATAGATTTTACATGTCAGTACTAATCATGACAGTCCCGCAGAGAGAACCATCCCCCCCTCCCCCGTTAACAATAGAATGATGCGACTGGTATCCACACAACGGAACAGGATCACTCCATTCTAATGAATGATGCACAGTAACATGCAGGAAAACCAACCAATTCACAAAAACCGAGAAAGAAAAAAAAAGCCAAATACAAGAGTCCCCATTGCCTGGTGATATTTCTACAAAGTAAAAAAGTGAGCACAGCAATCCCTTGCCTTAGATGCTGAAACAGTGCTGAGCTTAGGGGAAAAGTTACTGAGACCTCAACAGGAATTCAGAGGACAATATTGTGTTTCATGACCTCAAAGGCTTATACAGATGAGATCAGTCTGTGAATTCCATGAAGCTTTTCGCTTGTGATCTGTACACATGATGTGGCTTTTCTTTTTTTTTTAAGATTTTATTTATTTGACAGACAGAGATCACAAACAAGCAGAGAGGCAGGCAGAGAGAGGGGGGAAGCAGGCTCCCCACCAAGCAGAGAACCCAATGTGGGGCTTGATCCCAGGACCCCGAGACCATGACCTGGGCTGAAGGCAGAGGCTTAACCAACTGAGCCAACCAGGTGCGTGCCCCAGTAAATAATTTTTTTTAATTAAATTAAAAATAGAAACAAAAGCCGCATCATCATAAACATAGATGTAAGTATGAATATACATATACTGACAAATTGAAATTAAAGTAGGAAGGAATTTCACACTGTGACTAGATTTCAAATGCATGCTTTAAAAAAAATGCATGCTTTAATTTGTAGCTAAAGCAGTATGTTACTAGAAACAGAATGGTCACAGAGAAAGAATGAACTGTAGAATTATTTTTTTAAATACGAACACAGGGAAACACAAGAAACAAAGAGTTAAAAACATAGATAAAGTCTAAGGAGAAACATAAAACAACTCAGTAAATGCAAACCCAACCTCCATTGGAATACTGAACATAAGTAAAAGAAACGTTAATGGTAACAGTAAACTCTGCTTGAATATATTTCACTGGAGTTTTCCTGGAGCTGTAACTAGAACAGGAAGATAAAATCAAAAAACAAAACAGAACAAAAAAATATCCCAGGTGGTGATAACCAATCAAATAACCAGCATCACAATATAAATATTGTATAGAGTAATCTTTAACATGAAAGGAGTTTAACCCTGTTACTATTAGTTTAATCTTTCAATGTCAAATGTTACACTATGTAAATATTCTACCTCATGGATGACAAACATTGGTGTGCGTATTTATACACAGAAACGTAAAAATACACACACATAAACACTGGCATATAGAGAAATATGTTTAGCTTGAAACACAAAACCATCCATCACAGAGGGATGACGTCTTCAAACTAGCACCTGTCTGCGTCAGACCTCCATGCCAACTCTCAGTACTCAGGGGTAAGGCCAAAGCAGCCCCTGAATCCTAGAGACCAAAAGGGTCATTAGAAAAGTAAGAGGAGAGATTTCACTTTGATCACAAGGCACCTCCCTAGGGCCAGCACAGCCCTACCATGAAGGACCAAAACGATCTACAATTGCTCCACCAAGAAAAACCCCCCCATGGGCATCCAGCATTTCCCAAATGGCAGGCCACTTTCTGGGTGGCCCACGGAGATCTCACCTCATGGGGAACCCTGGGAGGAATCCGGTGCTGCTCCAGAGGACCCCACAGACATGGGCAAGGGGGGCAGGGCTACAACAATCAGTGATCAAGGGCACCTCGGGCTCAGTCAGTTAAGTGTCTGCCTTCATTTGGCTCAGGTCGTGATCCCGGGGTCCTGGGATGGAGCCCAGCATCAGGCTCCCTGTTCAGCACGAAGCCTGCTTCTCCCTCTCCCTCTGCCTAGCTCCTCCCACCTGTGCTCTTTCTGACAAATAAATAAATTAAACCTTAAAAAAATAAAAAGGTGATCAGATCTTGGAAGACTGCCAGACTAGAGACTACGTCCCGCCCTGCAGTCACACCAAGAGACCCCAGTGACCCTGCTCATGCGCAGCGCTAGGTGGAACTACCTGATCAAGGTTTGTCACCAGCTAGGCTTGTGTTTGGTCACTGCCAACACACTGAACTAGAGCACTAAGGGCATGCTATCCCTCTGTCTGGGCAGGCCTGCAAGCAGTCAGTCACTTTCCAGGGCTGACCATAGCTTCCACTGCTACCATACCAGGATGCCTGAACAAAGGCCCTGGGCGACCACAGAGGCTACGTCATATGGCTACGGAGGAGAGCACCGAGCCAGTAGCACTGCCCAAGTGTGGAGCATAACCTCTCTCTGCAGGATGAACAGTGAACTGGGGCAGTCTCAGAGCCCAGCCTACTGCACGCTTTCTGCAACAGAGAAGGGGCTTCGGTCCTGCCAACGTTTGTACGTAACCTGCGGATCCACCCGACCAGGGACTTGCCAGCGCTGGCTTGGAAAATGCTCAGGGGCCCACAGCTGCCAATGGATACATGTCTGACCCTCTGTGAACACAGAAAATAACATCAGCAACCAAATTACTGCAAATGTTTAAACTAGAAGCTGCCACGGTCCCTGGGATACCGCCAGAAGGAATGACAAACAGTTGGCTCCGTTCAGATGACTGAGACTAAAACCTCTCAAATGTGCCCTCATTCCATTCCAGTAAAGGAAAAGGTACAGATTATCAGCGTGAGCAATTCTGCAGGATTCCAGTGAAAATCTGGACCAGACAGGCCACTGCCATCTTCACATGCATGCAGACTACTCAGCTTTCTTCCAAGGTTCAAAAGCTACATTCAAATGGAGAGCATTCAGCATGGAACGTGACTGCTGGGCTACCTTTTTCACGAAACATGAAATCCAAAATATTCACCGAAGTCTCACATATTCCTTTGCATAATACCTACAATGCATGTCCCATGGTTACTGATGCTTTATCTATATATTTTTATTAAGATTTTATTTATCTGATACAGAGAGAAAGATCACAAGGAGGCAGAAAGGCAGGCGGGGGGAGTGGGGGGAGGACCAGGCCCCCTGCTGAGCAGAGAGCCCAATGCGAGGCTGGATCCCAGGACCCTGAGATCATGACCTGAGCCGAAGGCACAGGCTTACCCCACTGAGCCATGCAGGTGCCAGATGCTTTATCTATTTTAATGTATTTAATATCCTTAATTCTGTGCGTTAGTGCTAATGTTATTGTCCTTTTACTGGCAGAAATGGTTTAGATACAAGAAGGTTGAGTGAATATCTCAATATTGGTAGAGTCAGGGTTTGAACCTGGGTACCTTGCACATCAACACGAGGCACCCAGGTCAAATGCTCTTCCAGAAGGTGACCTGGGCTTGCATTCATTTTCATCTTTGACACTCAGTGGTTGAACCAGAAGCCTTCACATGGAACAGGTTCCGTGAACTGGGACTTCAAAGTGAAAATTCCAGCTCAAACCACACACATGTAGCCCGAGCGGCTTTCCGGTTCACTACTTAAGAACCAGACACAGAGGTCAGGTGTCCAAGGTCAAAACGCAGGGAAGGCCCAGCACACACAAGAGTCCACTTTCACACCTGGAGAACCAGGATTATGGACCTGTCCCCTGACTACATTTTGCATAGGCTAATACCCTTCCTGAGGAACTGAGCTCTAAATGTATCCCAAGACACTGGTTCTCAGCATCTGTTCCCTAGACAGGGACCTGAGAATGCGTAAGAAAAGAAATTCAGGAGTTAAACCCCAGACTTATTGACAGGTAATATAGGGATAGGCAAAGCAATCCAAGATTTCAAACTGTCCTGGTGATTCTGATGCAGGCAAAATCTGATTACTTCTGAAGGAAATGTCATGGGTCATCCCAGAGTTATCCACAGATAAGTCACTCTTAGAAACCCTCTATGCTTGTGATCATGCTACTGTTGTGACGTATACTTAGACAGCTCACACACAACATATACAACACACATTTTCTTTTTTCATAAATTAATCTGACTCTAACGAAGTCTATCTTGGCTTCCTCCTTTTCCATCTCTGCTTTCTCTCAATACTCTCCTTGAGATTTCTGGGATCACCCCAAACACACCTCTGGTCCCATTCTTGAATAAAGGCAATATAATTAAAATGAAGGGGCACCTATGTAAATATTTTATCAACTAAGTTATGAAATGCACACGAGACATGGATACATGTCATGTATTATATTGGGATGGCATACAGCATTTTCACTATCAATCTGTAGATGATGATTTTTACCATTAGACCATAAATAATTGCAGGCTTAAGGAGCTCATCAGCATTCAATTCGCATGCAGCATAAAATCCCTGAGCATTAAGATTAAGGATACTCTAAATTTTAGCATCTTTTTAAAAAACAGTTTCAGTGCAAAGTGTGACTACCTTTCTCTCAGATGCTGGGAACCAGTTCACAGAACAAGAGCCATCTGCAAACATCTTTATGTCCACCTGTGCTACACTCCCACATTTCTACTTAGACTGGCTCCCATGACAGAGTTCTGGCCAACGGCATGGTGGGAGGCGGCCTTGGGGAGGATGGCCTTCCCTGAATGAACACAAAGAGGCATCAATTCAAATTTCTTAAGCAGAACCAGACTTACACTGTCTCCTTTGCTGCCTTCTACATGGACTGATGCCTGGTGTGTGTGTGTGGTGGGGGGGAGCAGGTATCTTGGGGCCATGAGAGAGCCAGTATGAACAGAATGCCTAGGGAGGACCATATCGCAGAGAAGAAATAAAAGATGAGAGTGCACTCTAGTGTGTCTGAGCCATTGCATCAGGCCTGAGCACCTATCTACTCACTGTGTACATAACACAAAATACACACCTTTTCTATGCATACACATCAGTCTTTTCATGGTAGAGCTGACCACAAAATAACAGGTATTGAAAAATGTATTATTATCCCTCAATTGATCCAATGTTAAATGTGAGTATAACATGTACTCAACTTAATTTGGTCAGTTTCTACAACTCATACAAGTCCTCTTTCTGCTCAGGTCAGGAGGAGTGTAGGGACAGCATGGGCTGTGAAACAACACAGGGACAGCTAGCCCCCAAATTGGGTAGGCTGTCCGAAGCAGAAATGGTCACTGCTGATGATTCCCATATCACCGAGGAATTCAGGAATTCATGAAGAAAGCATCTTACTTCTCTGAGTCCTAGAAAACCCCCACCTTTCTCAAGTTCCCATCGCTGTCACATTCGCTCATCACAAGTAGCTTCCTAAGGCCTTGCAGTGACCAAAGGGAGCTCCCTACAGAACTTCCCCACATCAAGAATTCTCCATATTTGGTGTTTTGTAGGACTTATCTTCCTCTCAAACTAGGTCATCATCATGTTTTATCTGTCCTCACAACTCTCTCAGTGCCAAGTGCCTAAATCAATCCTGTGGCCCACTGATGGGGTTTTCCAAAGCTTCCAATGAAAAGGTAATGACAATGTATTTAAATCTCAGAAATGGCCTCAAATTGTCTTGTTACCAATGATTTACTAATAAACTAGAAAACGCCATGGTACTTCTAAGGAGCTACAAGAGCCTGTGACTTGGGGGGAGGGTGGAGAAGTGACGATGGGGTCTCCACAGCATAGGAAGGAAGGTCAGCTCTGATGCCTACATCACCGGAATGGAGATAAGGAGACAGAAGAACTGGAGATGATTTGGAAAGAAAACAAGAAAAATTTACCTTTCTAAATTCAGTCAGTAGCACAGCCTTGTCCAAGGGTCCTCTCCCACATGAAGAATTCATGCCAAAGCTCTAGCCTAGATGTGTTTCATCTCTTACCCTGAGCTACATCATCACTCTTTTTTTTTCCATTTTTTAAAGACTTTATTCATTTATTTAAGAGAGAGAGAGGGAGAGGGTCAGAGCACAAGCAGAGGGAGTGACAGGCACAGGGAGAAGCAGGATCCCTGCTGAGCAAGGAGCCCGATGAGGAACTCGATCTCGGGACCCCGGGATCATGACCTGAGCCGAAGGCAGCGGCTTTAACCCACTGAGCCACCCAGGCGCCCCCGTGTAACTGTATTTTTAAACTGTGACTGTGACCCCATAAAAAACAAGCACTGGAATTATTGGCATATCTTCACTGACAGTCAAATTGCAATGAATAGTCATTAATATCAACCAGAAAAACATCTAATGAAAAATTTTACCAATAAGGACTTACAAGACATTAAAAATGTATCATGTTATTCACAGAGTCCTCTTTTGACGCAGAATGTATAATTCATTCTGTAGAACAGCAAGCAAAATCCTTTCATTTCTAGATGAACAATACCACCAACACTCTAAAATATACTGACAAAGACTTTACATAAGATAAGTATTTGGATGAGTTCATGTATATTCTGAGGAGAGCAGAACAAAAATCTAATGACTGACCTTCCCTGATATAAAACTACATTTATAAACTAAAGTTTTTCTTAAACATGGGGACTGTACTAATTATCTACCTCACTTCTTATAAAGCACATGCCCATGTCCTATCAGGATTTTGGATCTAAAGAAACATCAGAAATGAATCTCGGGGCACCTGCGTGGCTCAGTGGGTTAAGCCTCTGCCTTTGGCTCAGGTCATGATCTCAGGGTCATGGGATCGAGCCCTGCATCGGTCTCTCTCCTAGGCGGGGAGCCTGCTTCCTCCTCTCTCTCTCTCCCTACTTGTGATCTCTGTCTGCCAAATAAATAAATACAGTCTTAAAAAAAAAAAAAAAAAGAAATGAATCTCAACTACAACTAATTAAAAAATAAAAACAAACAAGGCAAAGTTACAATAACTTTGTATAAAATGAAATTATGAAATGATGCAATTATTAATAAATAAGGCAACAACTGAGACTGTATTATAGGCGACAAATGTTGAGTTCCAAATGTTCTAGCCTCCCCATGGCATTATTTAGGTATGAATTCTAGGAAACAAACAGGTATATTACATTACTTCACCACCGAGGAATGGAATACAGAGTGGAAATTTCTACTATTAGTTCATACAATACTTACCTGGCAGGGGAGATACCATGATCAAGTGCATATGAAGTAAAACCAACTTTTGAAGGGGAGTAAAGGATTAGACCTTGTCATTTCAGGGACGTACTTTCTGATCTGATAAAGCTACTGAGTCTCAATTTTGTATAATTCAGATTAAAGCCTCCATAACATTGGAAAGCATAAATCAGAAAACCTGGGATGTCTGTCTCCAATGCTCCCAGAATTTCTGCACCAAATCCCGTTATGTCCACCACTACCCTCCCATGCATCTCACACAAGGCAAAACAGAACTTACAAAGGGCTCAACACTAAAGTTTTTAGAAATAAGGTGACTTCTCTGGGTCCCTTATGGCAATGGAGAAGCTTTCAGGTCATGGAGGCCCTCCCACTCCCAGGGCGGTTGCCTGGCCCTCCCTGTGGATGAGGTGGACCATCCCTCGAGCTGAAGGAGAATCCCTAGAGAATGTAACAGCCTGATAATCTTGGATAGCAGATGTCCCTCACTGAGAGGGAGGCCAACACCACCAGGCTTCCCAAACTAATCTCCATTCAAGGAAATCGACCCAAATCACACTTTAATGTCCATCATCCTCCTTCACGTTTCAACGTCACCTCTCTCACCTGCTTCATTCATTCCCACCTAGCTGGATGGATGGCTACTGTCTCCTTTCTTATCACATCCCAAAGCTGCTTCTTTTGTTCTAAAAAGGAGACAAAGTCTGGTTTGGATATAATGAGGCCTGCTTTTTTTTTTTAATAAAAAAAGAAAGTGAGTATTGCTGGAGATTCTTTCAATCACAGTTGTGCTCGGTAGAGAAGAGAGGAAACTGCAGAATTCTAGAAAAACATTTCCCACATCCTGTTGCCCAACAGCCCCTTTAGAACACACAGGAGGTACTTCCAATGTTCACATCCTGACCTCCACTTCCAGGGACCACCTACACAACAGTGAGTGGAAACTGGAGTAGAAGATGTGGGCAGCACCATTTTCTGCCACTCAGTGTTTAGAATGACCAGGAATCTACAGAAGTGATGAAGAAGGGGGAGCTAGAGCTGAAAAGGACACATCATGAAGATTTCTCTCCATCTACAAATCCCAACTAACTTCCCTTTTTGCCTGGATCTGAATTCCAGTCACTCACACAGGAATCTTCCAAGACACAGTCTTCACAGGAAGGAACAAAACCCAGAGTGGGGTTTGGAAATCGGGAAGGACTTATTCTCACCCAAGAAGACGAGGTGTCTGTAATTCTCTAACATCACGTCCCTGTACAGTCGCCGCTGAGTGTGGGTCAGGCGTCCCCACTCCTCCTTGGAGAATTCTATGGCCACATCCCTGAAGGTCAGCTGTCCCTGCAATAAATACCACAGTCACCAAGTGGCCACTGGCAGAGTTCACAATGGTCCCCAAGATGATAGGAGTTAATGTCACCAGCTAGACCCAAGACCTGACCTTCTCCGGTTACCTGTTTGTACCCTCTAACCTCTGTCCCATATTTTATTTACCCTCGTGTTTCCACCTTATCTTTTACCTCATTCAAAACCCCCAGTCTCCTGTGAAAGAAACAGAAACCATCCAACAAAAGTACAAACTGTCCTGAGGAAGAGCTTAGGCTGGCCCAATTTGAGCTTAACCCCAGACTCACACCTAAGCAGATGCACCAAGGAGTAACCCACAGAGTGATCTATACAGTTCCCTTTGAGTATTAAAATCTCCACCCAAAAAGGAACTCAAAGATCATGTACATAACATACAGAGTATGTACAGAAATGGTTTGTGTTTTAAGATTTTATTTATTTCACAGAGAGAGGCAGCGAGAGAGGGAACACAAGCAGAGGGAGTGGGAGAGGGAGAAGCAGGCTCCCGCTGAGCAGGGAGCCCGATGCAGGGCTCGATCCCAGGACCCTGGGATCATGACCCGAGACAAAGGCAGATGCTTAATAACTGAGCCCCCCAGAGGCCTAAGAAGTTTTTTCTTGAGACTCCTGTGTCACCTTTTGCCCAGCTCTACACAAGACCAGACTCCACTTTCTGAACATCCACCCTAACCCCAAGTAATGGGAAATCCTTCCCCCTTGCTCTGTCAGTGTCTTCTTTGCAACTTATTCCCTGTGAGGTCCCCCCCCCCTTTTCTTAGGCAAATCAAGTTTCCGTTGTGTGACCACCATCGCCCCATCCCTGTGTACTTTCTATCTGTGACTCACCAAGCAATGAACCCATGTTAGTCCCATTTTATTAGGACAACTTGTTATGCCTTCAGAGACTATCCTCCTTCGTACAGGAAGATAATTACTAACCCAGTAATAGGCACTAATATATCCTCTGGCTTTGAGGTAAGAGGACTACACAGGATCCACAAAATCAGTATAAATACTGTGTGTTCATCCAAAATAACTTGTTAAACGAAGGCATCAACACGGGCATACACATTTTTTATACCGTGTTAACATCATAAAGTGTAAGTAGTGTCTACTTCTTAGGCGGGATGTTTTAGTGGGTTACAAATGTACTTATTAAATTCTAAGAGGGCAGGGGAGATCTTATATACATGCAAATTCTGTTCTGGAGGGCTAGGTTGGGATGCGAGTCTGCATTTCTAGGGAGCAACAGCCCAACCGCCAAGGGATACATTTTGGAATAACAAAGAGGTAGAACTCCAAGGAGGAATTCTTGGAGGACTTGGAACAGAAATGTGTGTTTGTTTGTTTAAACTGGTTTTCAGTTTTTTATTTGAGAGAGACACTGAGAGAGAGCAGGAACACACAAGAAAGAACAAGGCTGGGGGAAGAACAGAGAGCCGGAAGCAAAGGGAGAGGGATAAGCAGACTCCCACCTGAGCAGGGAACCCAACACAGGGCTCCATCCCAGGACTCCTGGCACCATGACCCAAGCCAAAGTCAGACAGTTCACCGACTGAGCCACCCGAGCATGCCTGAGTGGGTTTTATACCAATTATAGATTCTACTGGCAAAGCAAGAAAGACAACAACAATCCCTTCTCACCATTTCCTAGTTTCTAGAGAGCTCCTAACAGTTGTTCATAAATTAAGGGAAAATGCATAGTAACCATCTCAGAGAACAAATACATTATTCTATTTTTATAGGAATATTTTGTCAAACATCCAGTGACATGGAAGGGATCAGGTTTTCACCAAGATGTTCTGACCTAGAATCGCTCTAAAATGACACAGAGGGGGCGCCTGGGTGGCTCAATGGATTAGGCCGCTGCCTTTGGCTTGGGTCGTGATCTCGGGGTCCTGGGATCGAGCCCCGCATCGGGCTCTCTGCTCGGCGGGGAGCCTGCTTCCCCTTCTTTCTCTGCCTGCCTCTCTGCCAACTTGTGATCCCTCTGTCAAAAAAATAAATAAAATCTTTTAAATAAATAAATAAATAAATAAATAAAATGACACAGAGGTCATTATACAGAGAGACCCTAAAGCAGTGTTCATAGCAGGGGTCAAACCTGAGAAGAATGAGGGAAACAAGAACCGATTCACCCAACACTGATCTGCCATTGTGCATTCAAGGACACATCCACACATTTAGAAAGTGGTTACACCCACAGGAAAGGTGACACAATAGAAACTTGTCATGACGACTACTTTAAGAAACATTTTCTTTTTTCTTTTTTTTTTATTTTAATAAACATATAATGTATTTTTATCCCCAGGGGTACAGGTCTGTGAATCGCCAGGTTTACACATTTCACAGCACTCATCATAGTCCATACCCTCCCCAATGTCCATTTCCCCACCACCCTCTCCCGTCCCCCCTCCCCCCAGCAACCCTCAGTCTGTTTTTTAAGATTGAGTCTTTTATGGTTTGTCTCCCTCCCAATCCCATCTTTTCATTTTTTCTTTTCCTACCTCCCCCCAACGCCCCCCGCCTTACATCTCCACTTCCTCATATCAAAGAGATCATATGATAGTTGTCTTTCTCCGATTGACTTATTTCGCTAAGCATGATACCCTCTAGTTCCATCCACGTCGTCGCAAATGGAAAGATTTCATGTCTTTTGATGGCTGCATAGTATTCCATTGTGTATATATATCACTTCTTCTTTATCCATTCATCTGTTGATGGACATCTAGGCTCTTTCCACAGTTTGGCTATGGTGGACATTGCTGCTATAAACATTCGGGTGCACGTGTCCCTTCGGAGCACCACGTTTGTGTCTTTAGGATATATATCCAGTAGTGCAATTGCTGGGTTATAGGGTAGCTCTATTTTCATAAGAAACATTTGCAATGATACGATACATAAATCATTTTGCCCATGATGATACAGAATGACAGAAAGGGAACAGCTCTTATTTCTGAGTCTACTAGGATAAGGGCCAAAAGCAAAAAATGTTCACCTGGAGCCCATAAGGCTGACCTCTGGTCTCTATGGTCTCTATGGATGGTTCTAGAACCATCACATAAGGGCAAACTGCTGCATTCGGGTTAGATCTCGTGACTGCCTGTACATCTCAGCTACAATTAATACAGAACTCATTAGCACCAGAGAAATCTTGCAAAAGTAGTACAAGTACACATTTGAAGAAACAGCGATGATCTTACACTCCCTGCACACCCCCACGAACACTAAGCAGAGAACCACCAGGTTCATCACCACCTGATCAGAAATCAAGAGCACGATGCTTAACCCACTGAGCCACCCAGGCGCCCCTGTTTTTCACATTTTAAGGAGCAAACTCACTCCCTGGGATTACCCTGCGGATTCTCTGAGTGATTCTGGATCTCTTATCCATCTTGTTTATTCATGCATTTTCTTAGCCCTGGGCTGCACAGAGCTGATAAAGCATTCCCATGGGACATAAATGAAAATGCTTTCCTCCGCTGATATCCCAAGGAAATATTTTCAATACTTACCGGACTTTACTTAATTCACAGTGACAACGGTTGATGGCCCATTGGAACGCAGGTTCTAAGAAGGCAGAGAAGGATCTGGGATACCGGGGAGAAGGGTTCTAAAGACCTAACTTTGAGTGTTATTTCCGAAAAGGTTTTAAAAATAGGAACAAATATAAGGAAGACACCTCAGAGCTACAGAAATCAAGATTTGCCATTTCTAAGCACAAGGAATTTCCGGAGAAAGAGAGGACATGGCCTGTGAACTGGGACTCAAGACTTACGGAACACCCAACCATTTCTGCTTTCGCGTCGTCCTCCAGATTTCTTTCTCCCAAGGTTTCTGCGGAGAAATCACAGCTGCGTCACAGGAACTGCTTTTAACATCACCGACGGAGCCTCTTCCCCCGAAAACGGCTCAGCTACCGGCAGGATCCTAAAATGCAGGAAAGGCCCCAATTCCTAGTCCTTTGTGTCGGGAGCTATTCGGAAACCGTGCGCTCCTGCTGGGAGAGCAGTCCTGCCTTTTCCTTCTCGGCTTTCAGGCGGGTCTCCCCTCCCACAGACGCCCACAAACTCGGCTTCCCTGTAGGACCTGACCCTGCAGACTCGCGGAGCAGAGACCCTCTTACCCCTCCAGGAGCCAAAGCCCCCTCTCCCCTCGTGAAGTAACCCGGAGCCCCCGGGCTCCCCGCCGGCCTCACTGAGAATCACCTGGAGCCCGTAATTAACACAACAATGTTGTCTCCACCCAAACCGACAGACGGACTCCGAGGGGGCGGCCGACAGATCGGATCCTTTTGAATCTTCCAACCCGATCCGATAGGGAAGCCTCTGGGAGGACACCGTGCAAAGCAGGGGACCCCAGGCTGGGGCTGGGAGCGCCGTTCGAACCCTGCCTTCTCCACCACCGGGGTTTCCGGAGACTGCCTCCTTCTCACTCTTCCCGCTACCGGAGGGAGACCCCTGACAGACCGAACTTTCCCGTATAAATGCAAATGTCTCTTTCAAAGTAAACACAGGATTTCAGAGCTTTTCCTTTATCTGCTGTTTCTTTAAAATACCAGTCTAAAATAATCTTTAGACCAAGGAGACACATTTTAGGGTGAGAAATTGCTCCCCTTCCATAGGTAAATGTTTATTTCCATAACTACCTGCCACACAATTTTCCAAAGTGAATGTATGTTTTTACCCTCCAATCAGCAATATGAGAATTCTTTTTTTTTTCTTTTTTTCTTTTTTTTATACGACAGATTCCAAGTAGGCAGAGCAGCAGGCAGAGAGAGAGGAGGAAGCAGGCTCCCCTCTGAACAGAGAGCCTGATGCAGGGCTCGATCCCAGGACCCTGGGATCATGACCTGAGCTGAAGGCAGAGGCTTCGCACACTGAGCCACCCAGGTGCCCCCAATTGAGAATTCTAATTCTGAGCATTCTCACTGAAATTTTGGGCTATACTTTTTATTTTACACATTCTAGAAAATATTGAGTGCTTTCTCAACTGTAAAATAGGAAAAGGTCTTACTACAGTTGTCCTGGTGCCTGAAAAGGAAACCACTTAAAAACATCAAGTTGAACAAAAATCCAAATGGCTGCGTTAATGTTTCAGCGAGACTCCAGTACAAGCTAAGCAACTTTCTTTCCCTCTCTTCTGGAAACCTCCCCTCTTCTCATCTCATCCCCTCATTTCAGTAACCTGGTTCCACCCTGACAGCATGATCAACAGGGCTGGCGGCACAGACACAATTCCTCTGGAAATCAGCCATTATCCAGCATCTCCCGACAAACCCCCAGTCCCTTCCTCTGGGCGGGCTGCAGGTTTCATGGCCCCGACCTGCTGAGGCCTCCTTGGCTGGCAAAGCAATGAAGCTCTAGCTGCCCTTGATCCCCAGCTCTGTCTGCACGTGCTGTTCTGGGGCTTGTTAGGTCCCCCCCAAAAATGCGTCCATGATTAAAAGAGCGAGACTGATATAAAGTGAAGGTCAAGCAAAGCATTATTCCATGCCAAGCATCAAGAATCAGACCGAACATGGGGTGCCTGGGTGGCTCAGTGGGTTAAAGCCTCTGCCTTCAGCTCAGGTCATGATCTCAGGGTCCTGGGATCAAGCCCTGCATTGGGCTCTCTGCTCAGTGGGGAGCCTGCTTCCTCCTCTCTCTCTCTCTCTCTCTCTCTCTGCCTACTTGTGATCTCTGTCAAATGAATAAATAAATATCTTAAAAAAAAAAAAAAAAGAATCAGACCGAACGTTCGGGGACACACCTCTTACAAGAGAGGGCGACCTTTCTCTGTTTCACAAACTAGCTTTTAAGGGCAAAGGCCATGCAGTTGGGCCTGGCCATGCACAGGTGGCCAATGAAACTAACACACAGAGAAAGCTGCACAGTCATGCTAGGTGACCAACTGAATTATAATTTACCCTAGTAGGCATTTGAACCCGCCTATCACCTAGGTCAGAATTGGCGCCCAAAAGGTTCCCAAAAGGCGGGGCCCATACCCCTTGGTAACTAGGAAGACAGTATGCGCCCCCACTGATCAGATGTCTCCACCTGGCCTGACCCACCCTTGTATCTGAGCTTTGTTACCTGGGGCTGGTTTCCAGGACTTGTTTTTTAAGTAAGTCCCCTGGGGGAAGGGGAGCAAGGACAGTTTAAGGGTTAAACAACAAGGTTATTGTTTAACCTTAGTGGAAGCCTCTTGCTAAATAGGTCCTTACAGGCTGAAGTGTGGAGGTCAGTTCACACAACAGAATGAATGTGAGGAGAGGAAATTTTGTTTTCCTCACTCCATTCTCCAGTCCTTGGTTTGCCGAATACTTAAAATGAGGTAAGACAGATTCATGAGAAAAAAAAAATAATTTCTTAATTATGAGAGCCTGAAAGACATGAGGCTCAAAGACGGGCAACAGAAGCTTGCGTGCCACCCTGACTTAAAAAAAGGAGGGAGGGATTTAGCATTGCAAACAGGGGTCATAAACTCACAGGAGAATGGAAAGATGAAATTGACTTAGAATAATGCTTTGCCCCTCCGGGTAGACAACTCTTGAGGATGTAAAAAGCTAATCTTTGGTGTCAGCAGTCTTTCTGATCGAGGCCCTCCATCTAATCGATTCTTGGTATGTATCACAGACAAAGAGGGAAATTTGTACCCTCCTATTTCCGCATACTTGGTACTTTTGGCACCTGCGGGAAGCAGGGCACAGAAGAGAACCCAGAAGAGCCCCGGGGTGGGACTTGGGACTCCTTAGTCCCCTAGGTCGGCCATCTTGGAACACGGGTTTTCCTTATCACTACAGGACAATTTTCTTCCTCAGTTTACACCTGTCCTAGTGATTTCCAAGGAAGAAGCTTCCTTATCATATCTATAGCCTAACTCCCAGAGACCCATTAACTCAGTTTCCTGAGGTCCTAACATCACCCTCCCCTCCACAAAATTGAGGGAGGCAGAGGCAGAAGGAAAGGTACGTAAAATTCAATTTCTTTTTAAACCTGAAACCAAATCACAAGGATGTGTGATTGAAGAATACAACAGTCCTCCAGGAAGTTGGCGACTGTCTTCATATCCATAGCTCACTGGAGGGAAAACCAGCCTTTGCTTGAAAATAACCAGGTCCCCATTCTCTTGAGCATCTTCTTTCGCATATGACAGTCCTTCTGGACAACCCATTTGTCCTCAACTCCCCAGCTCCCAATTATATAATCAGTGACACATCAGGAAAATGAGCAGCTCTTTCCGCCTAGGGGTCCTGTCCCGGTGCTTTAGGAAAACAATGATTTTAACCAGAGACATCTCAAGAATTCTTTCTTGGTCATCAGCTCCCACTGAACCTCACCTATATTCCAAAACCCCGTCAAGTTCCATATTGCTTATTGGTGGATGGATAGAGTCATGAGAGCCTTTAAGAATGTAGCAACCAGCACTTAGCACTTGCTAGATCCTTATCCTAACTATGCAGGCTATAAGTCAGACTTCTGGGCTAAAAGTGAGTGTTTTGTTTCTATGTCTCATCTTTTCACCAAGTAACAATTTTCTATCCTTAAGTTACTTTTTTGTAGCTCCAAGTTTTCTTTAGATTCCACTTCATTAGCACATAGCATTAGTTTCAGCAGGAGAATTTCTATTCTCCACTGATATACAACACCCAGCGGTCACCCCGGTGTGCTACTTAACCCATCACCCATTGCATCCACCCCTCCCACCCACTCCCTATCCAACCACCCTTAGGTTGTTCTCAACAGTTAAGAGTCTGTTCTGTGGGGGCACCTGGGTGGCTCAGTCATTGAGCATCTGCCTTCAGCTCAGGTCATTAAGCCCCATTAAGGCCCACATCAGGCTTCCTGCTCGGTGGCAAGCCTACTGCTCCCTCTCCCCCTGCTTGTGTTCCCTGTCAAATAAAATCTGCTTTTTTTAAAGATTTTATTTATTTATTTACTTATTTGACAAGGAGAGATCACAAGTAGGCAGGCAGGCAGGCAGGCAGAGAGAGAAGGGGAAGGAAAAAGCGAAATCCTTCTGGAATATGGTGCTTTCAGTTTGCGGTGTAGAGAAATAAGGCATCTGACTGGGAAGATCTCACAGTAAATAACACGGCATGTGATGAAACCAAAGAAGTTTGTTACTTGAATTGTATCGTAACCTCATTTTGGTGAGGACTAGTGCTCTTCTGGTTATAAGTCACAGACTCTGAGAGGGTTCTGCTTCTGTTTGTGTACCTGAAGTTGTTTTTTGGCCAGCAATGGAAATCAGTGCTTCTGATCTGCATCCCATCTTGCAATACGTGGGCTGGACTGTTTCAGGCAGAAATGCTCGCCGCCTCTCACTGCTGAACTACTACTCTAAAAAATCCGGGCCATGGAAAGAGGCAGAGCCTAGAACTACACTTACTACCATGCTGAGGAAAGGGAGGAAGGTACCGCACAGCAGTGAAGCAGCTTCCCTGAAGATCACCCAACCACCCTGGATCTGACCTTGACTGGGGTGATCTCCCTGGGAAACGAGGGCTTGGGAGCAACCACAGCACGTGTCTTGCAGATCCAACCTATTCCACTGTCCAGAAGGCTTCTTCATCTCAAACATCTATTCTACCGTGTGACATCTTAAAGCTGCCCACAGGATTGCATCATCCAACACCCTCCTCCATCCCTTGTCACGGATCTAGGCAGGGATAGTACAGTCATCACTGACATCCAACAGCATTAGTCCTCAGGAAGACACAGGAGGTCGATCAAATCCTCAGGATAAAGCAGGACCTCCCCACTCCTGAAAAACCCACATTTGCCATTTCCTTTCCCCCATGACATGTCTTCATCAGATGACACCAGCAAGAGCTGCCTGTGCCTTTGCAGTGACTAAAGGGAGCCACCTCCGGGTCTCTCCCCACGCGGGAAAGAGTTCCTCACATTTCCTTTTGAAAGGTCCTGTCTTTCTCTGGAAGGATGGTGCCTTCCTCAAATTTTACTCAGATTCACATCCCACATCATTCATGTTGGCATTAATACCCATCGGCTTTCCATCTGTCTAATCTCAATGAAGCATTTTCTGAGGACACTGTCTCCATAGCACAGGCAAAAAAGAATGGTTGTGGTGCCTACGTAGCTGGAAAGAAAAATGAGGGCGAATACAATGGGGATCTGGAGATAACTTCTACATCTAGGGAGTCACTTGGGAAACTTGGGACACTTCTCCTCCTCTACATGCTAATTCTTCATCTTGAATACTTTCTGTCTCTTCCCTGGGCTACCCCATGGCTCCTCTTGGGATAGATTTCTCTTTCTTATGAGGTATCTATGACACACATCGCATGGTCATATGCACATGTGTACCTCATAGACACATCAAAATACCACGCAGTGTAGGACATGGGGCACATGCTTTCATTTGGGGTCATGGTGCAGTGCTAGAGACTCCCAAGTCTAAGTTCAGAATATGCCATTCTGACTAAAACAGATTTAGGGAAGGCCTGGGGGAGGGGGAGTCTTCTCTATGAATCATGGGAGAGAAGGCATTGACAGAAATAGAGATGGGGGTGCCTGTGTGGTTCAGTGGATTAAAGCCTCTACCTCCAGCTCAGGTCATGATCCCAGGGTCCTGGAATGGAGCCCCGCATTGGGCTCTCTGCTCAGCAGGGAGCCTGCTTCCCCCTCTCTCTCTGCCTGCCACTCTCCCTACTTGTGATCTCTTTGTGTGTGTCAAATAAATAAATAAAATCTTTAAAAAAAAAAAAAGAAAAAAGAAAATCATTTTGAAAGCTCCCTTATTCCTCACCTTTCCCCAACCCCATAGTGTAAAACCAGCCACCCCTCATGACCCTGGTGGCAGCAGCTCTTTCTGCCCTCCTCCTGTCCCCATGCTTTAATAAAACAACATTTTGCACCAATGCCTCAAGAATTTTTTTTTTGGTCATCAGCTCCAGACCCCACCCCACTGAAGCTCACCTATATTCCAAAACTACAGCAGACAGAGCCAGAGCGGGGGAGGGTATTGAACATGGCACTGAGTACAGGCATGAAGTTCCCGCAATGCACTGCAGCAGCTTCCCTGAATGGTCCCACATCTACAGTGGCTCAAATCTTGATTGGGCTTTTATCCCTGGGAGAGCAGTGCTTGAGTTCAACCACAGCACACACCTTGCTGATCCTGCCTACCCCAGTGTCCAGAAGGCTCCTTCATCGCCAACAGCTACTCTACCACGTGACTTTTGAAAGCTATGACCACATGATTGCATCACCAATACCCCTCTTTATCCTGAATTAAGTTCAGACTATTTCGGTAAACATGATCCGACAGCATCCGATCATCAGTAACAAATAGGAACTAAGTTAAATCATGAAGATAAAGTAGGACTTCCCTACTCCTCAGAAACCCACATTTGCCACTTCCTTTCTCCCATTACATGTATTCATCAGATGACATCACCAAGAGCTGTCCGTGCCTTTGCAGTGACTGAAGAGAGCCACCTCTGGGTCACTCCCCACAGTAGAAACAATTTTTTGACATTTTCTTTTAATAGGGCTTATGCTTCTAAGGATGGTGATTTCATCAAGTTCTACATAGATTCATGCCATATCCCAGTGTTTAATGTCTGAATTAATCCCCATTGGCCTTCCAGCTCTCTAATCTCAACTGTTTAGTGAAGACACTCCTGCACAAGCAAGCAAAAAAAAAAAAAAAAAATGCTTGTGATGCCTATTAGCTGGAAAAAAAAAATGAGCCAAAATATAACTGTAAATCTGGAGATAACTAGGAAATAAAACAAATAGAATTTATTTTTCTAAATCCACGGAGTCCATTGTGCAAATTGATACTGTTAAGGCCAATTTAATGTTAAAACCTGTTTAACTGGGGCACCTGGGTGGCTCAGTGGGTTAAAGCCTCTGCCTGCAGCTCAGGTCCTGATCCCAGGGTCCTGGGATCGAGCCCTACATCGGGCTCTCTGCTCAGCAGGGAGCCTGCTTCCTCCTCTCTCTCTCTCTGCCTGCCTCTCTGTCTACTTGTGATCTCTGTCTGTCAAATAAATAAATAAAATCTTAAAAAAAAAAAAAAAAACCTGTTTAACTATTAGGGCCTGCTTAGCCAGAGCAACTCCATATTGCCTAGGTAGCCATATTGTTGTTTACATCCACGGACTTCATTCCAGGAATAAACGCCCCAGTAGTTCCTGGTATGGTTCTGGGTATCAATTCCGAGAGTAAACGCCTTAACAATAGAAGCCACATACCTTGGGTCTGCGGTTATGCCCTATAAAACCAGCCTGTGAGATCAGGAGGGGGTCGCTCTTCGGAGGCAGCCCTGGCCAGTCAGTCTGCTTCTAATACTTGGCATAGAATAAGGCTTTGCATAACTTTCACTTTGTCTCAGTATCGTTCCTTTGATAACGGACCCCAACAGAGACATTTGCACTCTACATGCTCATTTTTTCATTTTATGTATTTTTGATATGTGACCTGAGCTACAGTGTCATTCCATTTGGGAGGTTTCTCCTACTTCCGGGGTATCTATGACCTATGCGGCATGGTCACGTGGGCACATGTGATTCAAACCAACACTCCCACCAATAAATGGAGAACATACCTTTATTATGGGTCATGGTGGAGTGCTTGAGAGTCCCAGTTCAAGTCCACATTTGGCCATTCAAACTAATGCCAGCTTGGGTAAGCTCTGTGGGCATCTTCTCTAGGAAAACACAGGATGGGAAATGATTGGGAAAGGGACAGAGGATTGCCCACAGAGGTGGATCTGATTGTCATGTCTCAAGTTACATATCCTTGTGACTCTACAGAGTGTTGTCTAGGTGATGAGAGAACAGAAGGCAAGCTGAGGACGAAGCAGAAGCTGTCACCCCATGAACCCCCACCCCCCATGGGATATATGGGACATTCCTCAGGCACTCCTGGCTGCAATAAGGGGGAAACAAATAGTTACCTTGTAGAGATCACAATCCTGCAAGACCTGAGTATTCCTCAGTTTAGAAATGTCCTAGTGATTTACAAGGAAGAAGCTTTCTCATATCTACAGCCGAACTTCCAGCGACCCATAACTCAGATTCCTGAAGCCCTACCATCACCCTCTTCTCCTTAAAATTGAGGGAGGTTGAGGCAGAAGGAAATGTAAATAAAATTGAATTTCTCTTAAACCTGCAGCCTATTAAAAAGGACGGGGTTGAATAGGAGGAATGTAGTACTACTTCCGGAATATCCCAACTATCTGACCGTTAATGCCTTATGAGAGGGGTAAACAACCTTGACAACAGCAAGGCCTCCAAGATCCCCTGAATCTTCTTTAATATATGAAAGTTCTTTCTCAAAACCTCCCTTTATCCTTACCTACCCAAGCCCATAGTATAGAATCAGTCATGCCTCACAACCCCAGGGCAGCAGCACTTTCTGCCCACGAGTCCTGTCCCTGTCCTTTAATAAACCACCATTTTGCACCAAAGATGTCTCAAAAATTCTTTCTTGGTCGTCGGCTCCAGACTCCACCCCATGGAACCTCCCCTATATTCCAAAACCACATCATAGGGAACACACTAGCGAGCAGGGCAGGTGTCCACTCAAGGTCCCTGCAAAAGTGCTGGGTACACAAAGTGGATGGCAAGTAGCAGCACCATGGGGCAGGTGAGCTAAGATGTCAACAACACCCCCCACGAAACCTGTAATATATCCGTAATATCACAGTCAGCACGAGGAGGAGAAAATGATACAGTAGTTAAACTAGGCAGGGAAATCACCCATCCTTTCAACCTTAAGGTCACTGAGAGAATGGATTCATAAGAATATTATTCCCTTCCATTACCAAATAGGTGACAGATAACACCAGTTGCCTATAACTTTCAATAAAATGATATAGGGGCCGCCCGGGCAGCTCAGATGTTAAGCATCTGTCTTCAGCTCAGGTCATGTCCCCAGTCCTGGGATCCAGCCCTGCATCAGGCTCCCTGCTCAACGGGAAGCCTCCTTCTCCCTCACCCTCTCACCCTGCTTGTGTTCCCTATCTGTCAA
Source organism: Martes martes (assembly GCF_963455335.1). NCBI lineage: Eukaryota > Metazoa > Chordata > Mammalia > Carnivora > Mustelidae > Martes > Martes martes. The sequence goes on along the minus strand of NC_137905.1, from coordinate 54,790,784 downwards.
ATAAAATCTTTAAAAAAAAAAAAAATGAGATAGGTTCACCTTGGTGGTAGGATAACAAACCACTCATCACAAATTCATGTTAACATATTAAAAACCATTATGTTTGATTAATTGAAGTACATTAAGTTCACACAGACTATGTTATGCATTTCAAATCCACTGTTACACTTGTTCAAAATACGGAATACAAGCGTTAACCCCCATAGCTGATATCATGATGTGGAAGTGACTTGCTTAACTTCCAGTGCTGCTGACAGTCGCAACAGATATGTATGTCCAGCTATATGGCATGGTAGGGAAGAGTTAGATAACCTCTTTCTGTTATCGGGGAGGATTTCTTCATTTCAAACGCATCCACTCCTATTCTCTAAAGATTGCTATTACGAAGATACATCAGTAGTTAACTGGTGCACCACCTTTTTTTCCTTAGAGAGCAATCAGGAAAATCTTGTATGTCTAATATTCAGGAAGTTCTTTAGTTTTAGTAAATGGAGAAAAATATTGTTCTGAACACCTATTTCATGGCAACTTACATCAATGCTATAACCCTAAGCAGTGTCTCCATTTAGATTTTCTTTGTTCATGTTGTGTATTACACAGTTCTCATCTTCCAAGGAAAATCTGGGATGCGTGAGTCCCCCCGAGTGCAGCAGGGCATTGAATGCCATTGACGGAGCAAAAATCAGGCTCACGGATTCATACACCCAGTACGAGTAAGTCAATCTCCAGAAGTGATTTGAGAATAAAATACATTAATATTTGTTGGTCACAAACCTCAAAAAGGCTCAATATAACAAAAAGCACATCGAAACTAATTGTACCCTTGTAAAAACTCCCCCACTGAATCTTTCCAACGGAACAGCATATGCATTTTCCAAGTGTTTAACTTGATCTTTTTCCTTGGACTAACTAGTACTGTCTGAATAGAGGGACTGATACACTCTTTTTACGTGATATCTGTGACATTTATTGACATTAGATGTTCAGAGTTTTCTAACTATTTGTATGATTCAATTTACGTTCTGTAGCATTTTCTGTGTTTGCGAACGTGTATATTAAAATGAGGGTCTTTCCACAATCATCATGTTTCTAGGGTTAGAATCTAGTGTGCATTTTGGGACACTGAGTATAGACTGAATTCCAGTTAAAGGTTTCACCACATTCATCACATTTTACCATGCTGCTCCCATATGACAACTACGATGTGAGTTTCAGGAGAGACAGAGGGTGGACTTCTTTAGATGTGTATAGTTGTTCTCCAGTTATATCGGATGCAAGGTCTATGATGCAAGGGTTTTATTTTACAGTCCTTACTCCTAGTCTTTACATTTTTAAAGTTTCTTGCCAGTATGACTTCTATGATGGTTAGTAAGGTGTGAGCGCCGGTAAAAGGCCTTGCCACATTCTTCGCATTTGTAAGGTTTCTCTCCAGTATGAATTCTGTGATGCTTAAGAAGGTTTGAGTGCAATGAAAAGGCCTTGCCACATTCCTTACATTTATAAGGTTTCTCTCCAGTATGAATTCTGTGATGCTGATCAAGGTGTGAGCGCTTGCTAAAGGCTTTGCCACATTCTTGGCATTGGTAAGGTTGATCTCCAGTATGAATTCGGTGATGCCAAGTAAGGTCAAAAGGCCAGCTAAAGGCTTTGCCACATTCCTTACATTTATAAGGTTTTTCCCCAGTATGATTTCTCTGATGTGCAGTAAGCAATGAGCTCCGGTGAAAGGCCTTGCCACATTCTTGACATTTGTAAGGTTTCTCTCCAGTATGAATTCTGAGATGATTACTAAGGGTTGAGTGACACTTAAAGGCCTTGTCACATTCTTGACATTTGTAAGGTTTTTCTCCAGTATGAACTCTGTGATGTCGAGTAAGGTGTGAGCGCTGTTTAAAGGCCTTGCCACATTCCTTACATTTGTAAGGTTTCTCTCCAGTATGAACTCGTTGATGTTTACTAAGCAATGAGCTCTGATGAAAGGTCTTGTCACATTCTTGACACTTGTAAAGTTTCTTCTCTCCAGTATGAAGTCTGTGATGTTGATCAAGGCATGAGCGATCATTAAAGGCCTTGCCACATTCTTGACATTTGTAAGGTTCCGCTCCAGTATGAAATCTGAGATGATTACTAAGGGTTGAGTGACATTTAAAGGCCTTGTCACATTCTTGACATTTGTAAGGTTTCTCTCCAGTATGAACTCTGTGATGTCGAGTAAGTCGTGCACGCTTGTTAAAGGCCTTGCCACATTCCTTACATTTGTAAGGTTTCTCTCCAGTATGAATTCGCTGATGTGCACTAAGCAATGAGCTCTGGTAAAAGGCCTTGTCACATTCTTGACATTTGTAAGGCTTCTCTCCAGTATGAATTCTGTGATGTAGATCAAGGTATGAGCGCTCTTTAAAGGCCTTGCCACATTCCTTACATTTGTAAGGTTTCTCTCCAGTATGAATTCTGTGATGTCGAGTAAGGTGTGCCTGCTGGTTAAAGGATCTACCACATTCCTTACATTTGTAAGGTTTCTCTCCAGTATGAATTCTGTGATGTTGACGAAGGCGTGAGCGCTCCTTAAAGTCCTTGCCACATTCTTGACATTTATAAGGCTTCTCTCCAGTATGAATTCTGTGATGTCGAATAAGGTGTGCCTGCTGGTTAAAGGATCTACCACATTCCTTACATTTGTAAGGTTTCTCTCCAGTATGAATTCTGTGATGTTGAATAAGTGTTGAGCGAATTTTAAAAACTTTGCTACATTCTTTACATTTGTAGAGCTTCTTTCCAGTATGGATTTGCCTATGTTTCCTTAGGGATGAGCAGTACTTAAAGGTTTTACCACATTCTTCACATTTGTATGATTTCACTTTAGTATTCATTTGCTGATGTTGAGATTGGGTTGAGTGCCCGTCAAAGCCTTTACCACGTCCCTTAAAAATGCGTGTTTTCTCTCCACTAGGGATCGTCTTGTTTCTACTTAGTCTTGATGACTGACTAAATGTGGGCCCAGGTTTAGCATATCTGAATGGGTTTTTGGCCTCATGAATTCTCTGATGATCACCAACATTGGAGGACTGGTGAGGACCATCCTCACATTGACTGGATTCATCAGGATTTTCTCCCAAATGGATACTCTCATGTGTAATAAGGTTAGACCTCTGATGAAAGACTTCCCCACATTTATAACATTCATACTGGTTCTCTGAAAACTGAGTCCTCTCACGGCTCTGAACACTGCAGCCCTGGTTAAGTGTTTTCTCCGATTCAGGGCACTGAGCAATGCTGTCTCCACTGGAAGGGCTCTGGTCATTCTGGAGGGTCGACTCCTCAGTGAAGCCGCTCTCATATGGATCCCGGGTAGCTCTTTGTTCTTCATTATTCAATCTCTGATTTTCAGAAGTATTTGATGGAAAGGTCAATCCAATCCCATTTTGAGAATGGTTCAAATCATCCTTTTCAGCATGGACTAGATACCTTTCCAGATTGTCCACACTGTCTTTCCACAAAGAGCTATGTTTGAATACTTGACTGGAGCTTTTGCTGACAGACACACACTGCTTTGTGGAAGCAGATGTCTTAAAAAGGGAGGTTTGCCACGATGTTTCATGTCCTTCACTGTTTGGGTCATTTTGAGTCTTATTAGATGCCACTGCCTCAGATGGGCTCTGTCCTTCGTGGTATTTTTGATGCCCTTCCCTCTGCCTATCACTGTCCCGGTCTGTCATTAAGCATACATTTTCAAGAGCACTATTTTTGTATCTACCCATCGTCACTTTTTGGAAAGAAGCTTCTATGCTTGGCTTTTGCAGGAAGTTCTGGGTGTCATGTGAAGATATGGCTGAAAGATATCAAATAAGAGAAAAGTAAATCATTGCACTTACTACTTTCAGATGAATATACTGATGATTTGTAACATACAAGCTTCACGTCAATCAGAGAGTGTCAGAAAGATGGCTCAGGAGGAATCATCAGAATTTCCTTCCTCCATGGACACCTTACCTTTGAACACAACATACTGACCACATACCCTAATAGATAATTCTGTGTTACTGTCATATTCTAGCAAAAATCCCTTCCCATATCTCAAATAATCTGGAAAATGCCACATGAGCATAAAATTAGAAGGCCGGTTATTTATTTATTTTTTTAAAGATTTTATTTATTTATTCGACAGACAAAGATCACAAGTAGGCAGAGAGGCAGGCAGAGAGAGGAGGAAGCAGGCTCCCTGTGGAGCAGAGAGCCCGATGCGGGGCTCGATCCCAGGACCATGGGATCATGACCTGAGCTAAAAGCAGAGGCTTTAACCCACTGAGCCACCCAGGCACCCCAAGGACAGTTATTTAAACATAAAACTAAAATGAACCAAAAAGAAAATAATCCAACATACTCAATAGGTAAAGATTGTAAGCTTCTCCTCTATGATCAGAAATGAAGTAATGAAGTAAGCCCACCACTGCCTTTCAACATGGTACTGGACATTCTAGTCAGAACAACTAGGGAAGAAAAAACACATAAAAAGAATCCACACTGAAAAAAAGAAAAAGTAAAATTATCTGTGTTCACAGATGACATTATCTATAAAGGACCCTAAAGAATCCTAATTTAATTTTTCTGTGTTTTTTTTTCTATTGTTTGTATTGTTTATTTCTGCTAATCATTGTCTACAACACTTTCCATTTTCAAATTTTTTTAATGCAATACATGGCTGAGTTAAAAAAAAAAAAAAGCTGGAAGGGTGCCTGGGTGGCTCGGTGGGTTAAGCCTCTGCCTCCAGCTCAGGTCATGATCTCAGGGTCCTGGGATCGAGTCACACACTGGGCTCTCTCCTTGGCAGAGAGCCTGCTTCCTCTTCTCTCTCTGCCTGCCTCACTGCCTACCTGTGATCTCTGTCTGTCAAATAAATAAATTAAATCTTTAAAAAGAAAAAAGAGAGAGAGAGCTGAAATAAAAAACTTAACTTTCCACGAGAAATGAGGAAAGGAAAAAACTTAGATGAAATGTAGTAGTACAAGGAAGTAACAAAGCTAAATCTGAAATAAATAAAATGCAAACCAGAATAGTAACAGAACACTGAATGTCATGCCCAGTTTACCCGAAACAATAAAACTGGCTGTGCTTTAACTTGGTCAGCATTTTATACTACCAAATCAGATAACTTAGGAATCAAAACAATAACAACAACAATAGATAATTCCTAAAATTCCACAAATCACTACGACTGAATTATCTATGCTCTACCAAATAAATGAGAACTCTTCTTACACCAGAAACAGGAATTTAAGTTATATTTGGAAACAAAACTCTCCCAGCACAGAAAAGCCCAAGACCTAGGAATGTTACAACATTTGATGCAGTCACTGAGTTCCCCAAATCAAATCTCTCTTTTGCTCAGATTCATTATTTTCCTTTTTTGTGTCCTTGAGGTCAGAAAGTCCTTCCTCTGTTTCCTCCAGCTGGCTGTTTATTGCATCAATCCTCTTTTCAATCTCATTTATTGCATTGTTAATCTCATTGATTTTTTAAAAATGTATTTATTTGAGAGAGAAACAGAGACAGAGAAAGAGCACGAGTGGGAGCTACAGAGGGAGTGGGAGAATATCAAGTAGACACCACACTGAATGTGGACACTGACCTGGGGCTGGATCCTAGGATCCTGAAATCACTACCGAAGCTTAAACTAAGGATCAGATATAATTGAGACACCGGTGCACTCCATTTTTTTCCCTTTTAACTCTTGTCTCCATGGTAAAGTTCTCAGCACTCTTTTCTCAAACCTGTGAGTATCCCTATGATTGTTGCCTTTAATTCTCCATCGCGTATGTTACTGATAACTGCTTCCCTTCAATCTCTGGCCATGGCTGTAGTTTTTTATTTCTTTTGGGATAAATTCTTCCATCTTGGCATTTTGTCTAAGTCTGCCTTCCTCTCTGTGTTAGAAAAGCCAGTGATGTGTCCTGCTACATCCTTCCAGTCAGTGGTCCGCAGAGGCTCTCCTTGCCTTCTGTAGACAGTATTTGCTCTCTGGTCTGAATGTGGTCAGTTTTATCTAGGTGAGCTCTGGTCTGCTTGTGCAATGAGACCTGAAATCACCTCCACCAGAACCGAGGTTGTGCAGAACTCTCTGCTCAGGAGATGTGGTACGGGCACGGGCCCACCTTTCTGGGCCTGAGGTAAGCTAGACTGAGAAGGTCAGTCGAACCAGAGCACAGGGGCCTGGGGCTTAGGAAGCAAGCCAGACAGCCAATGTCCTCACTGACTGGGACACTGGGACAGTGCTCTGCGATTATGCTACAGGGCAGGAGAGGGAAATGGTGCCATCTAACTCCTGTGTTCTTAGGCACATATCTCACTGAATGTTTCCTCGCAGGGAAACCTCCTAGACTAGTGAATAATCTTCCCGCTGTGTCCCCCCGTCATTCTTCGGATCACTGTTTGCAGGTTGTCTGTACCCAGGTTGCTTGCCTTCCTTCTCTCCAGGAGTAACACAGCACCTTCTTGGCTCTATCCCAGCCAAACCCGCTGACCTTTAAAACTCTAGGCTTTAAGACCTGCTAGTTCCAAGAACTCATGAAATTCAACCCCTCTTGTTTTCCACGCCAGGGGCTTTGGAGAAACATTCTCCTTGTGCGTTCCCTCTGGCATGCCACTTTCTCCACAACCAGGGATCCCTGCCTTCCATAGCACTGTAATTCTTCCCTCCCTCAACCATGTCTCCAAACTTTCTGCCATCTACGATGTGGCCTCTTCTCTCCTGTAACTTGGGGAGTATGATCTGTCAGTCTTCATGGCCATTTCTGGAGTACTGAGGGTGATTTGGTACTTATCTAGTTGTGTTCCTGAGATGTGATCAGTCTAGCATCTCCCTGTTCCAAGGCCATTTTCCTCTCCTGGGAATCCTTGTTGTTAGAAACCTGTGAAAAGGGGTGCCTGGGTGGCTCAGTAGGTTAAAGCCTCTGCCTTAGGCTCAGGTCATGATCCCAGGGTCCTGGGATTGAGCACCACATTGGGCTCTCTGTTCAGTAGGGAGCCTCCTTCCCCCTCTGTCTCTGCCTGCCTCTCTGCCTACTTGTGATCTCTGTCTGTCAAATAAATAAATAAGATCTTTAAAAAAAATAAAAAGAAACCTGTGAACACTAAAAAAATTTACAACAGTGGAGAACACAAACCCAACACATAAAAAATTTGTTGTTTCTACATTAAAAACAATTCCAAAAATTAAGACATAATACATTTAGAGGAATGTCCCCCCAAATAAAATGCTTATAATTCCACATAATGATATCAAATCTGGAACAATGAAAATTATGAATAGTGTGCAGGAATTGAAAGAAGAAATAAGTGGAAACACATCGATGTTCTTTCACTCAAATACTTAAGACTACTGACCTATCAATAAAACTTCAATTGACCTACAGATTTAATATACTCTCTATCAAAATCTCAATGGTATTTTTGCAGAAAGATCAAAATGCACCCTAACCTTACATGGATGTCACAGGATAACACACACCCAGAATAATCTGGAAAATGAACAGCACATGTCGTGATTTAAGGCATACTGCAAAGTCACAGTTATCAAAATAGTACACTACAGACAGAAAGATAGGCATAGAATAACGGAAGAGCGTAGATGATCTAGACACATATTTCTCCAATGTTACTGTGTATGACAATCAACTGAGGCCTTGTTAAAATTCATATTCTGATTTCAATTTCTGGTTAAGGTCTAAGTTTCTACATTTCTCACAAGTGTGCAACTGATGCCCACATTTTCAATTCCACAGTTCTAAATTCCCTAAGTGAATGAATGAATGGATAAAATAAAAATAAAAAATAAAATAAAATAAAAATCATAGATGGAGCTGCATCAGTGGCTCAGTTGAGAAAGTGTCTATTTTGGCTCAGGTCCTGATCTCAGGGTTTTGGGACTAAGCCCCACAGCAGGCTTTGTGCCTCTCTAGAGATACATGAAGGATGGAGAGAAATCAAAGGAGTAGTTAGGACTAAGATCATGGCAATGGGAATCCGTCACAAGGAACGACATGTGTACATGTTCCACTGAAAGACAAATCATAGATTTTACATGCCAGTACTAGTCATGACAGTCCTGCACAGAGAACCATCCCCCCTCCTGTTACCTGTAGAATGATGCGACTGGTATTCACACAATGGAACAGGATCAGTCCATTCTAATGAATGATGCACAGTAACATGCAGGAAAACCAACCAATTCACAAAGACAGAGAAAGAAAAAAAAGCCAAATAGAAGAGTCCCCATTGCCTGATGATATTTCTACAAAGTAAAAAAGTGAGCACAGCAATCCCTTGCCTTAGATGCTGAAAACAGTGCTGAGCTTAGGGGAAAAGTTACTGAGACCTCAAAGGGAGTTCAGAGGACAATATTGTGTTTCATGACCTCGATGGCTTATGCAGATGAGATAAGTCCCCATTCTCTTGAGCATCTTCTTTCGCATATGACAGTCCTTCTGGACACCCTGTTTGTCCTCAACTCCCCAGCTCCCAATTATATAATCAGTGACACATCAGGAGAATGAGCAGCTCTTTCTGCCTAAGGGTCCTGTCCTGGTGCTTTAAGAAAACAATGATTTTAACCAGAGACATCTCAAGAATTCTTTCTTGGTCATCAGCTCCGGATTCCACCCCACTGAACCTCACCTATATTCCAAAACCCTGTCAAGTTCCATATTGCTTATTGGTGGATGGACAGAAGTCATGAGAGCCTTTAAGAATGTAGCAGCCAGCACTTATCAGCACTTACTAGATCCTTATCCTAACTCTGCAGGCTGTAAGTCAGCCTTCTGGGCTAAAACTAAGTGTTTTTGTTTCTATGTCTCATCTTTTCACCAAGTAACAATTTTCTGTCCTTAAGTTACTTTTTTGTAGCTCCAAGTTTTCTTTAGATTCCACTTCATTAGCACATAGCATTAGTTTCAGCAGAATTTCTATTCTCCACTTATATACAACACCCAGCGGTCATCCCAGTGTGCTACTTAAGTCCCTATCCAGCCACCCTTAGGTTGTTCTCAACAGTTAAGTCTGTTCTGTGGGGGCACCTGGGTGGCTCAGTCACTGAGCATCTGCCTTCAGCTCAAGTCATGATCCCAGGGTCCTGGGATCAAGACCTACATTGGGCTCCCTGCTCAGTGGGAAGCCTACTGCTCCCTCTAACCCTGCTTGTGATCCCTGTCAAATAAAATCTTTTTAAAATTTCACTTATCTGACACAGAGAGATCACAAGTAGGCAAGGAGGCAGGCAGAGAGAGAGGGGGAAGGAAAAAGTGAAATCCTTCTTGAATATGGTGCTTTCAGTTAGTGGTGTAGAGAAATAAGGCATCTGACTGGGAAGATCTCATGGAAAGTAACATGGCATGGGATGAAACCAAAGAAATTTGTTACTTGAATTGTATCGTAACCTCATTTTGGTGAGGACTAGTCCTCTTCTGGTTATAATTCACAAACTCTGAGAGGGTTCTGCTTCTGACTCTGTGTGGTTCTGCTTCTGTTTGTGTACCTGAAGTTGTTTTTCAGCCAGCAAAGGAAATCAGTGCTTCTGATTTCCAACTTGCAACACGTGGGCTGGACTGTTTTCAGGCAGATTTGCTCACTGCCTCTCACTGCTGAACTGATTCTCTAACAAATCCGGGCCATGGAAAGAGGCAGAGCCTAGAACTACACTTACTACCATGCTGAGGAAAGGGAGGAAGGTACCACACAGCAGTGAAGCAGCTTCCCTGAATGATCACCCAACCACAGTGGATCTGACCTTGACTGGGGTGATCTACCTGGGAAATAAGGGAGCAACCACAGCACATGCCTTGCTGATCTGGCCTATTCCACTGTCCAGAAGGCTTCTTCATCTCAAACATCTATTCTACCGTGTGACATCTTAAAGCTGCCCACAGGATTGCATCATCCAACACCCTCCTCCATCCCTTGTCACGGATCTAGCCAGGGGAAGTACAGTCATCACTGACATCCAGCAGCAATAGTCCTCAGGAAGACACAGGAGGTCGATCAAATCCTCAGGATAAAGCAGGACCTCCCCACTCCTGAAAAACCCACATTTGCCATTTCCTTTCCCCCATGACATGTCTTCATCAGATGACACCAGCAAGAGCTGCCTGTGCCTTTGCAGTGACTAAAGGGAGCCACCTCCGGGTCTCTCCCCACACGGGAAAGGGTTCCTCACATTTTCTTTCAATAGGTCTTGTCTTTCTCTCAAAGGATGGTGGCTTCATCAAATTTTACTTAGATTCACATCCCACATCATTCATGTTGGCATTAATACCCATCGGCTTTCCATCTGTCTAATCTCAATGAGGAATTTTCTGAGGACACTCTCTCCATAGCACAGGCAAAAAAGAATGGTTGTGGTGCCTACGTAGCTGGAAAGAAAAATGAGGACGAATACAATGGGGATCTGGAGATAACTTCTACATCTAGGGAGTCACTTGGGAAACTTGGGACACTTCTCCTCCTCTACATGCTAATTCTTCATCTTGAATATTTTCTGTCTCTTCCCTGGGCTACCCCATGGCTCCTCTTGGGATAGATTTCTCTTTCTTATGGGGTATCTATGACACATATAGCATGGTCATATGCACATGTGTACCTCAAAGACACATCAAAATACCACTCAGTGTAGGACATGGGGCACATGCTTTCATTTGGGGTCATGGTGCAGTGCTATAGACTCCCAAGTCTAAGTCCAGAATATGCCATTCTGACTAAAACAGATTTAGGGGAAGGCCTGGGGGAGAGGGAGTCTTCTCTACGGGTCATGGGAGGGAAGGCATTGCAACAAAAAGAGATGGGGGCACCTGGGTGGTTCAGAGGGTTAAAGCCTCTGCCTTCAGTTCAGGTCATGATCCCAGGGTCCTGGACGGAGTCCCGCATCCGGCTCTCTGCTCATCTCTGCTTCCCTTCCTCTCTCTCTCTGCCTCCCTCTCTGCCTACTTGTGATGTCTGTCTGTCAAATAAATAAATAAAATCTTTTTAAAATTCTTTAAAAAAAACAAAGGAAAGAAATAGAGATGGTGGCTCACAAGGATGGAGTGCAGATCTCATATGAGATGTTCCACTGACTTGTCACTCTGTAGCGTGCTGACTGGGGAATGCACTCGTGAGAAGGGCTCCTGTCAGTGCAAGGCCCCTGCAAAACTGCTGGCTACACAAAATCAATGCCAAGTAGCAGCATCATGGAGTACAAGAGCTAAAACGTCAACAATACCTCTATGTTACATACTTCGGTAATACACCCAAAGTAATATCATTGTATTCACAAAGAGGAGAAAACCATAGGATAGACTAGGGGAAAAACAATCACATATCCCTTAAACCTTCAGAGCACGGGGAAAACGGGTTCCTAACTAAATTGTTTTACTCCAGTACCAAACAGGTGATTGATTCCATCATTTCCTGCAACCTTCAATGAGACAGATTAACACTGTAGGTAGAATAACACCTCGTTCATGACACACCCATATCAATACATGAAAAAACACTAGGTTTTATTAATGAAAATATATTAAGTTCACACATACACTAAGTTATGCATTTCAAATCCAGTCTATCGTCACTGTTCGAAATACAGAATACACGTGTGCAAAACCGTTCAGGTGTTGTCAGAAGGATATGGAGTACCTATTTCCCAAAATTTCAGGTCTGAAGTACATTCCTAAGAAATGTGTATATTCAGTGGTATGGCACTGTATGGAAGACTTAGCTACCCTCCTGCAGTCATCTGTCAGGATTTCCTCATTTAACCACATCAAGTCATACGCTCTAACGATTGTGCTTACAAAGACGCATCGGTAGTGTACCGCCTGCCACCTCCTTTTTCTTAAGGAACAATTAGTAAAACCTTCTATTTCTAATATTGAGAAAGTTCTTTACTTTAAAACATGGAGCAGTATGTGTTCTGAACACCTACTTCACGGTAACATACATCAATGTTGTAACCATAAGCATCTCCACAGAGATTTTCCTCGTATGTTGTATATTATACGTTCCTACATCTTCCATGGAAAACTAGGCACGTGTGCATCCCACCTAATGTAGCAGGGCAGCTAGTATCTTTGATGGAGCAACAATCAGCCACATGGTCTTCCAGACTCAGTAGGGATAAAGGGATTCTTGATAGAGATTTCAGAGTAAAATAAAATTGTTTGTCACAAATCTCAAAATTTGGTCAATGTAAAAATGTTAAAAAATATATTGAAATTAAACACACATAAAAGCCTCTCTACTAAATCTGTTGAAACAGAACAGTATATACATTTTCTAAGTGTTTGATTTTTTCCTTGTAATAACTATTTTCAGAGTAATGTCTGAATTGAGTTCCTTTGTTCGTTACATTTATTGGCATTTGAGTTCAATTAGAAAGTCTTCTAAATATTTATGTCTTTAAATTTACTTTCTTTAATGCACTCTCTGGTGTTTGCTCCGGTGTGTATTAAAAGGAAGGTCTTTCCACATTCATTAGTTCCAAGGGTTTGAATCTAGTAAGCATTTTGTGATATTGAGTAAATACTGAATTACAGAAAAGGCGTGTCTTGTCCACTTTCTTTACATTTTACACTTCTTCTGCTACATGGTAACTATGACTTGAAGTAAGTTAGGAGTTCCAGTGAGAGGTCGGACACATTCTCTGTATGTGTAGAGTTACTCTCCTATATACAATCTCTGACATGAAGTAAATGAAGAAAAGGCCATAGATGTTTTCACACATACATTGTGTCTGTAGATTACTCTCCACTTATGAATTTGGCGATGTCGAGTAAGGTTTGAGGGCCACATAAAGGTCTTGCCACATTCTTCACATTCGTAAGGTTTCTCTCCAGTATGAATTCGGTGATGTGCAGTAAGTCTTGAGCTGTCATGAAAGGCCTTGTCACATTCGTGACATTGGTAAGGCTTCTCTCCAGTGTGAATTCGGTGATGTTTAGTAAGGGATGTGACCCACATAAACGCCTTGCCACAGTCATTACATTTGTAAGGTTTTTCTCCAGTGTGAATTCGGTGATGTTTAATAATATCTGAGGGCATCTTAAATGCCTTGCCACACTGTTTACATTCGTAAGGTTTCTCTCCAGTATGAACTCGGTGATGTTGAAGAAGCCCCGAGCTCTGCTTAAAGGCCTTGTCACATTCTTGACATTGGTAAGGTTTCTCTCCAGTATGAATTCTGTAATGTTGGGTAAGCACTGAGCTCTGGTTAAAGGTCTTGCCACATTCATGACATTGGTAAGGTTTCTGTCCCGTATGAAGTCTGTGATGTTGAGTAAGGTCTGCAGGGCGCATAAAGGCCTTGCCACATTCTTGACATTGGTAAGGTTTCTCTCCAGTATGAACTCGGTGATGCTGAGTAAGCTCTGACGGCCACATAAAGGCCTTGCCACATTCCTGACATTTGTAAGGTTTCTTCCCTGTATGAATTCTGTGATGTTGGCTAAGCCCTGAGCTCCGGTGAAAGGCCTTGCCACATTCTTGACATTTGTAAGGTTTCTCTCCAGTATGAACTCGGTGATGTCGAGTAACGTCTGAACGCCACTTAAAGGCCTTGCCACATACTTGACATTGGTAAGGTTTCTCTCCAGTATGAGTTCGGTGATGCTGAGTAAGGTCGCAGCGCCACTTAAAGGTCTTGCCACATACTTCACATTGGTAATGTTTCTCTCCAGTATGAGTTTGGTGACTTCCAGGAAGGGTGGAGGGCAATGTATATGCTTTCACACCTTTTGCCCATTTGTACTGTTTCACTCCAGTATGGATTGGCTTATGCCCCTTTACTGATGAAGGGTCCTTAAAAGGTTTACCACATTCCTTGCATTTACATATTTTGCATATTTTGTCCCCAGTATGCATTCGTGGGAACTGAGATAATGTCGAGAGGCAGTCAAAGGATTTACAACATTCCTTAAAAATACAAGTTTTCTCTCCCCTAGGAATTGTCTTGTTTCTATTTGGTCTTGATGACTGACTAAACATGGTCCCTGGTTTATTAGATGTGAATGGGCTTTTTCCCTCATGAATTCTCTGATGCTCACCAACACTGGAGGACTGGTTACAAGCTTTCCCACATTCATTATATTTATGAGGACTGACTCCTGAAAGGAGTATACTGAGGTTAGAGCTTGGATGAAAGCCTTCCCCACATTTATCACATTCATAACGGTTCTCTGTAAACCTAGTCCTGACACATCTGTGAGCATGGGAGCCCTGGTTCAATGTTTTCTCAGATTCAGTGCACTGAGCAATTCTGTCTCCAGTGAGAAGCCTCTGGTCATTCTGGAGGGTTGACTCCTCTGTGAAGCCCCTCTCAAATGGATCCCACTGAGCACTCTGTTTTTCATTTCTAAATCTCTGATTTAAGGTCAGGCCAGTCCTATCTTCCAAATGGCTCAAATCATTATTCTCCAGATGGACTAGGTTACTTTCTAGATGTGCCAAATGGTCTGTCCACAAATCGCTATGATGGAATATCTGATTGGAGCTTGTGCTGACAGAAACACACTGCTCTGCAGAACCAGTTGGCTTCAAAAGGGAGGATTTCCACAGACATTTGTATCCTTCACCATTTGGGGCAGTGAGATTCTCATTAAGGGCAATTGCCTTGGTTTGGATTTGTCTTCTCTGAAATCTTTGATGCCCATCACTCTCCCCATCACTGTTCCAGAGTGTGTGTAAGTGTAAAATCTCAACAGCACTATGTTTGTATCTGTGCATTGATCCATTCTGGAAAGAACCTTGTATGCTCTGCTTTAGCAGGAAACTCTGGGTGTCATGTGAAGATACAGCTGAAAGATACCAAATAAAAGTAAAAGCATTGGACGTACTACATTCGGAAGAATATACTGAAGAATTCTAATATAGAAGCATCAAGTCAATCAGACAAAGTCAGAAAGATGGCTGAGAAGGAGTCATCAGGACTTCATTTCTCCATGGACACACAACATGGACACAACGTACTGAGCACAGAGTCTAATAGAGAATTCTGCGGTATGGTCATGGTGTAGCACAAATCACTTTCCTGTGTCTCTAACAATCAGGAAAAGGGTCATGTGAGTTCAAAATAAGCAGAATGACCAAAATTGAAACAGAAAACTGAAATGAACCAACTAGAGTACAGTAAAGATAGGAACGTATCAACCACAGGAAGAGCTGTTTGTCAGAAAAGAACAACATTGACACCCCATGAACTAAATATAGAATAAAGAAAAGAGTGACTAAAATAGGAGGTGAAAAGGCAAAAGGAGAGTATAACTGACTGTAGGAATCAAATAAGAGGCAACAATGGATAATCAGGGACCACAAACTCACACCAAAAGATGAGTATGAATGTAAAAAAAAAAAAAAATAAGTATGAACAATTGACTCCAGCATTCAGGGAAAAAAAAAAAAACAAAACTGATCTACAACCACAAACCAGAATGAAAGAGGAATAAAAGAAAAAATCCAACAAACAAAAATTGTGTGCCAGATGAATTCACTGGATATTCAAACAGACACTGAAGGAGAAAGGACTGCAAATCTCCTCAAACATTTCCAAGGAGTGATGATCAGGGAAACTAGCAGAACACTCTGTCTGTGGCACCAGCATTCCCAGCTCATGCAAGCCAGACGAAGACACTAGAAATGATGAAGTTTACAAACTACTGCCTGTGACGAATATTCACTCAAAGCCCACAATAAATAGCCATCTGAATCAACAGCACATTTTCCCTTTTTGCAAGATCAAGTAAGAAACGGTCCAGGAATGAAGGGCGCTCCAACATACAGAAAACCATAAATTCAAGACTCCACATTAACAGAACGAAGGCCAAAAATGACATGATCACATTAAGGGAGACAGGATACAAATATGGGGGTATTGGACAACCTGTCATGTTATAAACACTCAAGGTAGAGAGAGAAGAAAACCCCAACTAATGAACACCACAGATGTATGAAAAGCTGAAACCTATTCAGTAGGGATGGTCTGCAAGCTTCTCCTCTATGATCAGCAGGTAATGAAGTGACCCCACCACTGCCTTGAATATACTTCTGGACACTCTAGTCAGAAGAATTATGCAACCAAAAATAAAGTAAAGGAATCTAAACTAAACAAGAAACAGTAAAACTATCTCTGTTCACACGACATGATTACAGAAATCCCTAAAAATCATCTTAATTTTTTCACTGTTTTTGGTCGTTGTTTGTTTATTTCTGCCAGTTTCCTGATTACACTTTCTGTTTTTTATTTTTGTTATGTTATACAATACAGGTAACAAAAATGTTGGAACAAGCAACTTAATTTCCACCAGAAGAACTAAAAAAGGAAGACAATTAGATGAAAGTTATTAGAGAGGAATGCCTGGGTGGCTCAGTGGGCTAAGCCTCTGCCTTAAGCTCAGGTCATTGTCTCAGGGTCCTGGGATCAAGCCCCCTATCGGTCTGCCTGCCTCGCTGCCTACTTGTGATCTCTCTGTCAGATAAATAAAATATTTTTAAACTTAGTAGAGGAATGAAAATAACAAAGAAAAATCTGAAATACATAGATAGCACATTAATACTAACAGAGCACCGAAAGTAATGCCCATTTTGATCAAAAATAAAAGTGGCAAAACTTTAAATCCCACAAACTACTATATAATAACAAATACAGGGGCACCTCTGCCTTCAGCTCAGGTCAAGGATCCCATGGTCGTGGGATGGAGTCGCCACATGGGGCTCCAGACCTGCTCAGGCTCCAAGATCAGCGAGAAACCTGTTTCTCCCTCTCCCATTCCCCGTACTTATGTTCCCTCTCTCGCTGTGTCTCTGTCAACTAAACAAAATCTTTTTTTTTCCTTTAAGGATTTTATTTATTTATTTAACAGACAGAGATCAAAGTAGGCAGAGAGGCAGGCAGAGAGATGGGAAGAAGCAGGCTCCCTGCCAAGTAGAGAGCCCAATGTGGGACTCGATCCCAGGACCTAGGGATCATGACCTGAGCTGAAGGCAGAGGCTTTAACCCACTGAGCCACCCAGGCACTCAAAATAAACAAAATCTTAAAAAAACAAAAACAAACAGGGTACTTTAGAACAAAAGAAAGATAATTCCTAAAAATAGACAAATTATTAAGAATGAATTACTAACCTTGAATCAAAGAATTTGGAAATCACCTTTGACCAGTAAGAATCATGAGGGTTGAATTTGGAAGAAATAGTCTCCCAGCACAGAAAAGCCCTAGACCTGGGAATCTTACTACTTTCGATGGTGGCAATGAGCTCCCTAAATAAAGCCTCTGTTAGGGGCACCTGGGTGGCTCAGTGGGTTAAGCCTCTGACTTCTGCTCAGGTCATCATCCCAGGGGCCTGGGATTGAGCCCCGCATCAGTCTCTCTGCTCACCGTGCTTCCCCACCACTCTCTCTGCCTGCCTCTCTGCCTGCTTCTGATCTCTGTCTGTCCAATAAATAAATAAAATCTTTTTTTTTTGAAGATTTTATTTATTTATTGGACAGACAGAGATCACAAGTAGGCAGAGAGGCAGGCAGAGAGAGAGGAGGAAGCAGCTCCCTGTTGAGCAGAGAGAACGATGCAGGACTCGATCCCAGAACCCTGGGATCATGACCTGAGCCGAAAGCAGAGGCTTTAACCCACTGAGCCACCCAGGTTCCCTAAATAAATAAAATCTTAAGAAAAAAAAATGGCATGTTGCATGATTCTTTTCCCTCCTTTGGTTCCGATTCAGTATTTCCCTTTATTTTCCCTTCTATGTGACAAAGTCATTCTTCTGCTTCTTCCAGCCTCCTCTTAACATCAAGCCTGTTTCTAATCTAGCTTATTGCATTGTTGACATATGTTTGATTTTTAAAAAGACATACATTGGGGGTGGGGGTCGTAAGAGTTCGGGTGGGAGCTAGAGAGAGATGGAATCACATGCAGGCATCACACTAACTGCAGAGGATGAGTTGAGCCTGGATTCCAGGTCCCTGATATCAAGATCTGAGCAGAAACCAAGAGCCTTAAAGCCTTAATGGAGTGAGCCACCCAGACATCCAACTTTCTTTTTTTTTTTTTTTTTAACTCTTATCCCTGTGGTAAAGTTCTCACTATTCTTTTTTCAACGCCTTGAGTATCATTATGATTGCTGCCTTAAATTCTCCATCAAGCTCCTCACTACTGTTTCCATTGCTTCTCTGGCCCTGGCCTTACCTGCTGGTTTTGTTTGGGGTAAATTCTTTCATCTTGGCTTTTGTCTGAGTCTCTACTGTCCTCTGTCCATTAGAATAGCCAATGATGTCTCCTGCTGCATCCTTCAGGCCACTGATCTGCAGGGGCTCTCCTTGCCTGCTACGGGCAGTGTTTGGTCCCTGCCTTGAATGTGGCCAGTTTGAACTAGGTGAGCTCTGCTCTTATTGTGAAAGGAGACCTGACCTCAACTACACCAGGATTGCGGCTCTGCAGAATCTCTGCTCAGGAGACGAGATGTGGGCAGGGGCTCACCTTGCTGAGCCTGAGGAAAGCCTCACTGAGAAGGGCAGTCCCCCCAGATCACAGGGGGTGGGGCCTGGTGCAAGCAAGGCAGACAGCCAGTGTCCTCAATGAGTGGGGCTCTGCTTTATGGTACAGGACGGGAGAGGGAAATGGTGTCATCCAACTCCCGTGTTCTTGGAGCCACATGTCACTGAATGTTTCCTCTCAGGAATGTGCTCCTAGACTACTGGATACTCTCCCCACTGTGCGCCCCAGGTGGTCTTCAGATGGCTGTTTCCATGCTGTGAGCCCCCAGGTTGTTTGCCAGCCTTCTCTCCAGGAGCACCCCAGGGCCCTCCTGGTTCTATCCCATCCAAACCTGCTGACCATTAAACTCCAGGCTGTGATGGTTCCAAGAACTCATGAAATTCAGCCCTTCTCCCTTTCTAAGCCAGTGGCTTTGGGGAAACCTCCTTAGGCATCCCCTGAGTGCTCCTCTGTCATGACACCTACTGCACAGCCGGGGCTCCCTGCCCTCCACAATGCTATACTCCTCTCCTCCCTAAACCATGTCTCCACACTATCTGCCATCTTCCATGTGGCCTCTTCTCTCCTTTCACTTGGGAGTTTGTCCTGTCACTCCTCAGCCCCATGTCTGGGGCATTTAGGATGACCTGAGAGTTGCCTAGTGGTGCTCATGACAGGACACATGAGTCTAGGATCCTCCTACGCCACTGCCATTGCTTCCCGTGGTGAATCCTTATTGTTTTAATCCTCTAACAACTCATGTGGATTTTATAAAGCTGGTACACGAACCAAAACATAAAAATTAGTTTTGTTTCTACACAGCAAAGAGCAATTCCCAAAACAGAATCATACCTTAAGAGCAACAAACCCCCCAACCCAAAATCACCGCGCCACCGTATTCATGGAAACGACTCCCTCCGTCACAACGAATGCAGGTGCAATCTGCTTGGCTGCGACGCTGGATTTTGTCGCTTGGACCCCACTGCATCCATGGCCTTTATCCATTTCAAGTT
Organism: Martes martes; assembly: GCF_963455335.1. Lineage (NCBI taxonomy): Eukaryota > Metazoa > Chordata > Mammalia > Carnivora > Mustelidae > Martes > Martes martes. The sequence goes on along the minus strand of NC_137905.1, from coordinate 54,771,289 downwards.
TCCCCTGCATTTTTACTACTACCCATGTCTTCAGGCTATAGGATCATGTCTTTCAACTTAGGCTTCCTCCCGAAAACTGACTTTGTCTAAAATGAGTACAGTTATTAATGTTGGTTGCACTTTCTGGTCTTCCCAAAAGAATCCACTTACACAGAAAAGCCTTCCTGACACGTGTGGCCATTATTACATACTTGGTAATGGTGAGACATGAGAGAGAGCGCACACCGTAGGGAAATAGACTTAAGAAGCTCTCACAGAATGACTGTTCTTCCATGCACCCCCTGGGCTGCTCAGCCTATGAGGACCACAGGCTCTTCTTCATCTACCAATGTACTTCTTCACACTGCTGGGCAGACTCTTGTCTTTCCCCTGCTCTCTCCCTTCTACCACTATGCACCTTTATCTCCACTGTGGTACAGATCAGTTCGCCTTCCTAGGACTTTATCCTACTACGAATACTTAGGATTAGCTGATTTTGCACAGTAGGTTTACTTTCTTTGCCTGCACCTTCTTAAGACACTACTTTAACCTATAAAGGCATATGCTTGTCGGTATCTATCTTGCTTTCTTTTAAATGTTCCATTAGTTCAGGTGTACAACATGGGGACTGGACTGCTCTATAGGTTCTATTCTGCTCACTACCAAGTAGCTACCATCTGGCATCATAAAATGCTGTCATTATACTACTAAATGAGTTCAATATATTTTGTTATCCCCATGACTCATTATACCACAACTGGAAGCATGTGCTTCCCATTCCCATTTCCTCATGCTGCCCATCATTCTTCTCCATTCCACACCGGTACAGTCAGGATACTCCTTGTATTTATGGGTCTGTTTCTGCTTCTTTCATTGTGTCTTGTCATTTGTGACAACGTGGTCTGAACCACGAAGTATTATGCGATGTCAAGGAACTCAAAGACAAATACCATACATATTCACTTAAGTGTACAATCAAAACAACAATGTAAATGAACAAACAAGAAACACACTCATGAATATCTATTTTGTTTTGAATAAAGTCCATGGACAATCCCAAGAATATGAAAAGCCCAAGATGACACACATTCTAAACTGTGACCGGGTGACCTGGAACCATTTCCCAATCCTGGCAGAAGACAGGAGGTTCCCAGGTCAAAGTCTAAGCATCTTATGACTCATGACACAGCAAACATCATAAACATCTTCATCACACTAATTCCACTGGCCAGCTGCGCACCCGCAACTGATACCGGGAGACGCTGCACATGCGGTGGGTTTGAGTCACTTCTGTGGGACTCTGAACATAGGAAACCCTAGTATCGTCAAGGAACATCCAATGTATCTACCCAGTCCTTTGTCACAGAAAGAAACATTTGTTTTCCTGTACCATAAACTCATCTGTCCTCTGCCCAAGAGCCAGATGCATTCACTATATTCCCAAGCTTTTCTATACACAAACGTGTGGAATGACAAGTATTACTAAAACATCAACGAAGGAAATGCTCGCACAGATCATGACAACACCACATGACTTCAAGGAATAGTGACAAGACTGTAGAAGGCACATATATATGAATGTATGAGTTGGGGCAGATATCCACAACAGTAACCAATACATTTTCCTTCATGATCTTTCGCTGCTCATCTGGTAGTGATATACAGCTACACGCAGGGTAGGTCACAAAGTCAATGTACCTGGAAGGTTTGACTTTAAGATCTTCCAACCATCGGCCACAGGGCCAATTGCAAAGCTCTGGAAGATGCCCAAGACGCACATGGTACCACCAAAGACACATCCCTGGCCACTCTGTCAACCTAACAAAGAAGTGTGCATCCGACATCATGGCAGAAATCTTTCACCCAAAAGCTGTCAGTGCGGGTCGGACTCCATTACATGCAATGTCCAGTGAGTTGCCTATGCTCCCCTGTTTGGCAGTAAAAGCTGTAGAACTTATCCTACCTCCAGTGAAGTAAAGAGCGACAGTGGTACAACATCTATCAGGCTGCTACGACTGCCGGGACAGCCTGCAACACAAAGCTTATGGCAACTGCCCAACTCTGGGAGGCATGTCTGCTGTGGGAAACAGGAATAATCATTCATCTGAGCACACAGGCCCACGGAAGATCGATGACACCACAACTGACATTGGGTGTGTGGTCCTGGGAGACTGCTAACACCACTAGAGGAGGAAGACACAGAGATAAAACAGCAGAGGAGTCTGATACAAGATCATCGCTATGGGAATCTATATCAAGACATGACTTGTGTAGGGAAGCCTGGGTGGCTCAGTCAGTTAAGCTTCTGCCTAAAAACTGGATCCTAATGCAGGGTCCTGGGATAGAGCCCTGCCTGGGGCTCCCTGCTCAGTGGGGAGTCGGCTTGTCTCTCTTCCTCTGGTCCTCCCCTAACTTGTATTTATTCTCTCCCTCTCTCAAATAAAGAAACAAAATCTTAAAATGATTTGTGTAAGCAAGTGAAAAGAAAGCATAATACAAATTTTCAGAATACATTTCACTTTATTACCCAAGTGGGGAAATAAAAATAGAAAACCTCAATCACGAAAGAAACCACAGAATATATTAATTTCTAATACATCTCTGGCTAAAAACTTAAACATAATGATGTGTTCAGAGAAACACAAGGGATTCTATCTCTGTGGTATGGTTTAAAAAAAATTTCCTAAGATCAAGAGAAATTAAAAAAATATATATTCACTAGTATGTGACACATTCCTCTGCACAGTGCATACAATGTCTGTCTCACGGTTACTGATGCTGTATCTGCTATCAATGTATTCAACGTTGTAGAGTTTATGGGTTAGTGGTGATACTATTGTCTTCTCACTCAAAGAAATGATGTAGATAAAGGAAGGTATAGGGAACCTCTCACTGTTGGTAGAGTCAGGGTTTGAACCTGGGTGCCCTACACAGGAACAGGAAGCACACAGTACATATGCCCTTCTAGAAGGTGACCCATGTTTGGATTCTTCCCTTTCTCTTTGACACTCAATGGTTCACCCAGCCGTCCTCACACAGAACAGCTTCCACGAACAGACACTTCAAAGTGAACATTCCAGCCCACACCACACACAGGTAGCCTGAGTGGTTTCCTGGTTGAATACTCAGAAGTAGACACGAAGCTCAGGCATCCAAGGTACAATACAGGAAAGGCCCAACACACACCAGTCCACTTTCATGCCTGGAGAACCAAGACTACACACCTGTGTATCTCACTACATTACACACGGGCTACTACCTTTCCTGAAGAACACAACTATGAATGTGTCCCAAGATATAGGTTCTCAAGGTCTAGTCCCTACACAGCCACCTGAGATGTGGTAAGAAAGGAAAGGTGGGGGCCTGCACCCCAGAGCTACTGACACGGTAATGTAAGGCTGGGCACAGCGATCCAAGATTTACAAGTGTTCCCAGTGATTCTGACCCAGGACAATTTGCACAAGCTCTGCAGGAACTAAGTCACAGGTCAATCCTCAGTTATCCCCACAGAAGTCACTCTCAGAAACCCTCTGTGCTTGTGGCCATGTTAGTGTCTGGACACACATACACAACATGCACAACACACAACATGCACAATACACATTTCCATTATTCATTACTAAATCTGACTCTAACAGAGGCAAGTGAGTGACTTGCAGATTCAATGATCTGGCTTCTTTTCACCTGCCTGACACGGGAAACAGAGGGGGAATCAGGGCACCTGTGGAGGCAGTGTGGGGGCCACTCAGAGAGGTGAGCTCCTGCTCAAAGAAGGAAGAGACGACAGAGCTGAAGGCAAAGAGAGAGGAGGGGATCAGTCGTTCTAAAGTAGTAACTTCCCTTCCTGAAACTGGGAAATTACAGGAACGCAGACTTGACAAATGCCCGGGACATGCGTGACACAACCCAGAATTGCTATTATTAGTGTTCTCCTGAAGAAAACAAGTCTATAATCCTGGGCCATTAGGCTGTTTTTTTTTTTTTAATTCCCAAATACCACTCCAAAATCACAATGCATTCAAAGAAAAAGAAAAATGTGTTCCAACCACAGGAACAAAATAAATCTCCAAAACTGGCCCTAAGTTAATAAAGACCCATACCTTGCAAAAAAACCAAACCAAATCAAACCAAAACCAAGCCAATCCAACAACAACAACAACAAACTGCAAGCACTTCAAATTATAATGATAAAAATCCACATGGAGGAAAAAGAGAAGACAACAGGTAACTAAACGTTATCGGGAAAATGAAGCATGACCAAAATGTAAACCCAGAGACAAAAAGTGTAACATCCACGAACCAGAAACTGAGAGCCCCAGAGTACAATTACTGAATTTAAAAATACACTAAGGGATCAGCAACAGACTTGATGAAGCAGAAGAAAGAATCAGAACTCTTAAAGACACTTTTTCTAAATTCTCTACTGAGGGGACCAAAGAAATAGGTGGAAAAGGACAGAGTCTGAGGGACTCGTGGGACACCAACAAGTGGTCCAATATGCACATTAAGGGGACCCCATAAGGAGATGAGGGTGACCTATGTGGAAACAAGAGACAATTCAAGCTTGCTAAATTCTAAGTAGCATAAATGTCAAGATATGAACCAGCGACAGATTGTAATTAACCCATCAAATATAACAGATGAAAAGAGACTTTTGAAACAGCATGCCAAATGCACTTCACCTTGTGCAAGAGCTCCTAGAAGAGCAGTAGTGGGATCTCAGCAATCCCAACAAGAATGGGGCCGGCATAATGCACTCAGCTACTGAAAGATTGAAAAATACCACCAAGAATATTTTACCGGGCAGAACTCTTCCACAGATGTAGAAATGAAGACACTCCCAAGTAAAGACCCCTCTACGTTTACCAGTAGATCTGCCCTACAAGAACCATTAAAGGAATGCTCTCTCAATGAACTAAAAGGATTCTACCCAGGAACTGAACCAGATGGGATCCTAAAGTTCTCTGCTAAACGTAAGTATTTAGACAGTTATACAAACCTGTAGTGTTGGAATTACCTAGGTCACATTTATTTCTGCCACAGAATTTTGTTTTTAAAAAAGTATAAAAATCATTCATGTAGGTCATAAACTACACAACATAAATGTTAGAGTTTGTGGTATCGGTAACAAAGTGGGTGCTGGGGTGGAGACAGGAAAAAGAGTTCTGTGTGCAATTGACAATATTGAGATTCAAAAGCATCGTTTTACCTCTAAGTTGTTTTAAGGAATCTCTAAGGTAACCACAATGGAAATATTCACAGAAGACACAAAAGTTAATGAGGAAGGTACCAAGGCACATCATGGTGTAATATAATTAAAGATAAAATAAATCTTTTTAATTTCCTACCAAAACATCATACAGAGGTATAAGATGCTTCTAAATTACTTTCAATTCCAGAAACTCTTTTCTCTCATGCAGAAGGAAAGCGATTCACACACAAATACATGATGAAATTAATTCTATGTTGATGACAACTCACCGAGACAGAGTATAACATTCACTCACCACTCACCAGGGAGAGAAATTACCAATAGGAATCACAGAGCACGTATGTATGATATACAAACACAATCAAATACACATAATTTTATTGGCAAAAAGCATAAAGCTTATCCTTTTTTGAGTTACATAGTAAGTGAGACTTTATTAAAGGTTCAAAGTTCTGAGTTCTAAATGTGCTAGTCCAGGGCGCCTGGGTGGCTCAGTGGGTTAAAGCCTCTGCCTTCGGCTCAGGTCATGATCCTAGGGTCCTGGGATAGAGCCCCGCATCGGGCTCTCTGCTCGGCGGGGAGCCTGCTTCCTCCTCTCTCTCTCTGCCTGCCTCTCTGCCTACTTGTGATCTCTGTCTGTCAGATAAATAAATAAAATCTTAAAAAAAAAAAATGTGGGGCGCCTGGGTGGCTCAGTGGATTAAAGCCTCTGCCTTCGGCTCAGGTCATGATCCCAGGGTCCTGGGATCGAGCCCCACATTGGGCTCTCTGCTCGGCGGGGAGCCTGTTTCCCTTCCTCTCTCTCTGCCTGCCTCTCTGCCTACTTGTGATCTCTGTCAAATAAATAAAATCTTAAAAAAAAATAAAGTAACTCTTTAAAAAAAAAAAAAATGTGCTAGTCCCCCAAGAGCATTATTTATGTGAGAAGGCTAGGAAACAGAGACATTGCATGATTTCACCACTGAGGAATGAACACAGAGAGGGGAAATTTCTGTATTAGTTAACATTTAAAAAAAAAAAAAGAAACTTTGAAGGGAAATAGAACTGCACAATGTCTCATTTTAGGGAGGTGGTTTGTTATCTGATGCAGTTACTGAATGTCAATTTTCTAAGAATAAGATTAAAGCCTCCATAACATTAGAAAGCATAAGGCAGAAAACATTAGAAATCTGTCTCCAGTGTTCTGGGAATTTCTGCACCAAAACCCAGTGTGCATACAACCACCCTGACCTACTTGTCTCATGATGAAAACCAGAATTGACAAAGGCCGGAGCATACAGGTCCTCAGAAACAGGATGACTTCCCCAGGGCCCTCAAAGCAATGGAGAAGCTCTCAGACTAGGGGGGCCTTCCCCCTCCAAGGAGAGTCTCCTGGCCCTCCCTGTGCATGTGGCAGACCATCACTGGAGCTGAAGGAGAATCCCTAGGGAATGCAAGAGCTTGATAATGTGGGAGAGTAGATGTGCCTCTGGGAGCATGAGGGAAATAAAGCCGGGCATGTCTCCAGCGGATTTTCATTCAAGGACAGGTAGTGGACCCACGGCTTAAGGCCTACGTTCCTCCTTCAGACTCGGACCTCCCCCCATCATCTGCCTCATTCATTCCCACCTACCTGGATGGGTGGCTACGGTCTCCTTTCTCTTCACATCCCAGAGCTGCTTCTTTTGCTCCAAAAAAGTGATCAGGTCTGGCTTTGACACAGTGAGACCTGTTTACGAGGAAAAAGGAAAATGAGTATTGCCAGAGATTCAAATTTTCCATCAGGATTGTGTTCAGCACAGAAGAGAGGATACTGTACAATTCTAGAAAATGGTTTCCAAAAGCTATTGCCCAAGTCCCTTTAGAACACAGAGGAGGCATTTCCAATGTTCACATCCTGACCTCCACTTCCAAGCAGTAGACACAGTAAGAAGGGGAAATTTCAGTTTAACATGTGAACAGCACCATGCTCCGCCACTAAGTGTGTAGAATTGCCACTCATCTACAGAAGTGGGGGTATTGCCCTGAGAAGCTAAAGATGAAAAGAACACATGATGATGACTTTTCTCTACATGTACAAACCCCTCCTTACTCCCCTCTCTGCCTGGATCTGAATTCCAGTCATTCAAACAGGAATCGTCCAAGAGACAATCTTCACAGGAAGGAGAAAACTCAAGAGTGTGGTTTGGGGAATCTGGAAGGAGTCTTCCTCACCCAAGAAGCAGAGGTGTCTGTAGTTCTCCAACATCACATCCCTGTACAGTAGCCGTTGACTGTGGGTCAGGCGTCCCCACTCCTCCTGAGAGAGATCTATGGCCACATCCCTGAAGGTCAGCTGTCCCTGCAATAAATACCACAGTCAGCAAGTGGCCATTGACACAGTTCACGATGGTTCCTAAGATGAAAGAGGGAGTTAATGTCACCAGCTAAACCCAAGACCTGACTTTCCTGCTCTAGGACAGGAGTGTGGAATAAAAAAAAACCATGAAGAAGAAAAACCCATGAGACAGAGGGCAGGACTGAGTGACACCTCCACTCCCAGAAGTCAACCCTACCAACTACAGAGAGGTGAGAGCGCTCCTTGTCCAGTGCAAACTGCTGGCATGTAGGAGAAGAACCAATGTTCCAGAAGGAATTCATGAGATATTTCTGATGTGAAATCTTGGGGTGTGGGAGTGAATGAAGAAACAAGTACTGAGATGTGTTTGGTGCCAAAGCTGTGGTCTTCCTGATGATGCACAGGCACAGGCCCTACGGGTCAGAGGCGCTGCACTGGGGTGTGAGCAGGAACTCAGTCTGCACTAAAACGGTGAGTGGCTCGGGAGCGCAGCCATCACGAAGGAAGCTGAAAGCAAGGTTCCCAGGACCCTGAGGGCCCGGCTGGTGTGATGATGAGATCACTTACTACTGTTGAGTGAAACCTGGGACCGACGACCCTGCAGATCTGTATCAGTGGGGGACATGCATGGAGGATGACGGCCAACATGCATTTGGGGGGAAGAGATAAAGAAGATTCCAAAGGGATTTTCTTATGTTAAGGAGGACTCTCAGAATCCCGGAACTCTGGTTACTGAGAAGCTAAGGTTGTTTTTCTCCTCTAATTAAACATGAACATGAAGGCAGTTGTGAATTCCAGGAGGAATGTCCAACTCTGCCTACTCAGGTATTTACCAGTGGTGGTAAGTGGAAGGAAATTTGATGTTATGCACACCTCTTCTGACTTGGTTCTTCTCAGAATCTACGATCAAGGGCACTTGGGTAAGCGTCCACCTTCAGCTCAGGTCCTGTTTCCAGGGACCTGGGACGGAGCCTCCCATTGTTCTCCCCGCTCAGTGGGGCGTCTACTTCGCCCTGTCCCCCTCCACCACTGCTCATGTGCGCTCTCACCCTCTCTCTCTCAAATTTTAATTCTTACAAAAAGAAAAAAGCTACAAGCAAGAGAAATTCAGACAAAGGTGTTTCCAGTTGAACTGTGATGATCTCTGCATAGTGCTGAGTACATCCACGTTCCCTACAAATGATTGAGAGAGAAAATACGGACATAGCAGGGGAGGGATCTGGCAAAGAGCAGCGAGACGACAAATCCGGTTCACACCAAGGGTAGGAAACAAAGTGATCTCGGTGCCAAGGCACAGCCAAGGACACACCATCACTGGTATGTTTTTTGTGGTCTGGAAGCAGGAATTCAGAATAGGAATCTCATTATAAAGACAGAGGATATATGTACAGTTCAGTCACCTACAGTTTCTGCAGTGGCTGCTTTGAGGCAAGCGGGCATGAGCAGAGGCATGGAGAAGGGGCCCCAGGGAGCCCCTGGCTGAACCCAGACAGGCCCATCCGGGGCCTCACCTCAAAGGAGCCACAGGCCCGAACTAACCGATGAACTACTGACAACCAGGGACAGTGCCCAGAAGAGGGAAACTTCCCTGAGCCCCCTAAGGCCTCACCTTCCCGCACTAAAAAGAGCCCCCACCGCACCCACTGCTCCTTGCACACAGCCTCTCTCCGCTGCCGCCCGCCGCCTGCCCCCCGCAGGATCCTCCGTGAACTGCAAGGACGGTGGCTCTGCCTCAGGTGAACGCTTCCGTCCCACGTGACTTCCTCCACCCAATCATGGACCCGCGTTCGGGGCCCCACCGGACCGGCAGAGACACCACATTTAGACGACAGAGTCTCCAGGTCCCCTACGAGGCAGTAGAATCTTAATTACAGATTCATTTACACTTCAGTGCCGGGGCCAGGGAGAGGGACAGAATCTCAAGCCGGTTCCCAGCTGAGCCTGCAGCCAAAGGAAGAGCTCGTCCTGGGACCCTGAGATCAGGGCCCGAGGCGGAATCGACAGTCTCGAGGCTTCACTGACTGAGCCCCCGGGTTCCCCTCTAGTGTATGTTAACGAGCGTGTTTTACATAAAATACCTGCTTCACGTTCTAAAGAGCAAGTCTCAAGAACTCCCCCGTCCCCCACTTTCTCTCAGAGAACATCTGGAGTTATTCTGGACCCAAATCCATCGAGTTTATTTCTCGATTTCCCAACCCCTGGGCTACACAGCGCTGAGAAAAGCAAGCACACGGGGCCTAAAGGAGAAAGGTTTGCCCTCACTGACCGCCCTGGCCAGACCTCAGCGGCAGCAGGAATCTCAGACTCAAGGCTACCCCCCCCCCCGCGTCTATCCCTCAGAAACTATTTTCAGTGCTTCCAGGACTTTAACTCCCAGTGACAGCTGCTGCTGCCCTATTGTAAGGCGGGTTGGAGACATGGGAGAGAAGGCTCTGGGATACAGAGGAGAAGGGTTCTGAAGTCCTGGCCTTGAGTATCATTTCTGGAAAGATCTTCAAATCAGAAGGGAGAAACATCAGAACTACAGGAACCAACATTTGCAATTCCTAAAAGCGAGGAATTTCAGGAGGAAAACACGACATGGCCTCTCCTGGGACACCAGGCTTACCTGAGAACTGGCCATTTCTCCTTCCCCTTCGTCCTCTGGATTTCTTTCTCACAAGGTATCTGCGGAGAAATCACAGCAGCATCAGGAGAAAACGCCCTTCAGGCCACCAACAGAGCCTGTGCATCTGGAAACTGTTCTGGAACCTGGCTGGATCCTGCAGAAGAACCGAGCGGCCCTGGGAGACCGTGGGGATCGGAGTTTATTTAACACCAGCGGACTCGGAGGAGGGTGACCTTTCTCCCAGGTCTGAGCCAGGAGCACTAACAAAGAGGGAAGTTTCTGCACTTTTACTTCCGCATTCCTGCCATTCTTGTGGTCACGGCCGGCAGGAAAGGGGGGAAAACCCGGAATGGGCCCGGGGCCGGAACTGGGATTCCCCGCTGGACGGGTCCGCCTCCTGCGAACACAGATTTCTCTTATCAAACTGCTTCCCTGAAGGCAGGACACTGAAACGCAGAAAAGGCCCAAATTCCTAGTCCTTTGTGTCAGGAGCTATTCAAAAGAGCTCCTACCGCGAGACTAATCTTCGGCTTTTCCTTCGCAGCTTTCAGGGGGCCTCCCCTCCCACCGATGCCCACAAATCCAGCTTCAGCGAAGGAACTGGGTGCTGCATGGGCCTGACCTTCCCAGACTCACGCAGCAGAGACCTGGTTACCTCCCCGTGGACCAAAGCCTGCTCTCCACTCTCATAAAAAAAATTAAAAATATAGATAAATAAGTGAGGCCACACCCTGGCCTTACTGAGGATCTCCTGCCGCCCTGAAGTAACACTACACTGTTGTTTCCACCAACTGGATGGGTAGAATCTGAGGCGGAGGGGCAGCAGAGAAGATCCTTCTTGAACCTGCACAGGTGATTGTTATGCCCGAGTGTTCGCATCTGGGAGACCACCAAGGACACCGATGCAATCTCACAGTTTATTTGACAAGCTTCAGCTTGGGCCCAAGTATAACCCGACCCAGCCAAGTAGGGACTTGGACCCCAAACCAGTTTACAGTCAGAGGTGTTTTTGTTTTTTTTTTTAAGATTTTATTTATTTATTTGACAGACAGAGAGCACAAGCAGGCAGAGAGGCAGGCAGAGAGAGAGGAGGAAGCAGGCTTCCCGCTGAGCAGTGAGCCCGATATGGGGCTCGATCCCAGGACCCTGGGATCATGACCCGAGCCGAAGGCAGAGGCTTTAACCCACTGAGCCACCCAGGCGCCCCTACAGTCAGAGTTTTTAAAGGCAGAGTAGGGGTGGACTCGGCGGTGGGTGAGGACAAAGGGGGTGTCCAGAAGGGCTCTCAGGGTAAAGACGACTGTCAGGATATTGGAGGCCTGGTTATTGTCAAGCCAAGGCCGTTTTTCCCTCTAAGGAGGCACTAGCATGAAGACAATTGGGAGTTTCCTGGTGGAATGTCACATTCCTCCTATCAGGCGTCCTTGTTAGTGAGATTTAGGTTTAGAAGAAACTTAACTTTCTTTGTCATAAATCTCTAAGACATGTGTAAACCGAGGGAGACTCCGGTCTGGCAGGACTGTGATTTCTGCAAGTTAACTATTTGTTCACACAGACTATGGGGGGGGAGGGGAGCGGGTGGAGAGGGGGTGCAAGGTGCCGGCTTTTGCTTTGTCAAGATGGCTGTACTTACGTCAGGGCTAGACTCGAGGTGGGTCCAGCCTTGTTTTTCTTGGCCTCCACAGTGATGCTACTGAGAAGCAGCTGGGAAGGAGAGCACGCCAAGCAGGGAAACCAAGGCTGTGGCTGAGACCACATTGAGCTCCTTGGCTTCTCCAATGATCAGTCGGGAGACTGACACCTCCTCCCTCTTTCTGCCACACAGAGGGAGGCACCCTTACAAGTGATGTTTTCCCTTATCAATGCAAAGTCTTTCACAAAGGGAAACATTCTGGGTTTCAGAGCTTTTCCTTTACCCTTTCTTTAAAATACCAGCCTAATATAATCCTTAGAGCAGAGATGTATTTTAGGGGGACAAAATGCTCCCCTTCATTAGGTAAATGTTTATTTTCATACTTAACTCCAAAACAGTATTCCAAACTGAATGTACTTTTACCATACCATCAGCAATATAGGAGAAGTCGGATTCCTCAACATTCTCCACGAAATATGGTGTTTTAGCCTTTTTCATTATTTTACCCATTCTAAAAAGTACCGAATAGTTTCTCACTGGAACGTATGAAGTGGTCTTCCCACAGCTGTCCTGGTGACTGAAATGGAAACCACTTCAGAGCATCAAGCTGAACAGAAATGAAAATGGCTGCATTAATGCTTCAGGGAGACTCCATTTCAAACTAAATGACACTTTGCCTCTCCCCTCCAAACCTCCCCTCTGCAAACACCTCCCCTCTCCCCTTCTCAGCCCTTCTTTGTTTCAGGAACCCGGTTCCACGCTGACAACACGGTGAACAGGGCGGGCAGCGCAGACACAATTCCTGCGGAAACTGGTGAGACTCTCCATTTCCCCCCAAACCCCAGCCCCTTCCTCCGGGGGCGCTGCAGGTTTGCGGGCCCGACCTGCTGAGGCCTCCTTTGCCGGCAAAGCGATGGGGCTGCTGTTCCTCTTGATCCCCAGCTCCGGGTTCACATTGGATTTGGGGGCTGAAGCGTGGAGATCGGGCCGTACAGCAGAAGTGAATTTAGGAGAGGAAAACTTGGTTTTCTTGCTCCATTCTGAGTTCTTTGGCCTGTTAATAAATAAAACGATGTAAGACAGTTTAAGGAGATTTAAAAAAATCTTAGTTATGGGAAACTGAAGGACATGAGGCTGAAAGTCAGGTGACTGGAGCTTCCGTGCCACTGTCACGGGACGAGGAGGGAGGATGTAGAATTTCAAACAGGGGACATATATTCGCAGGAAATAGGAAATGCATGTCCAACGATGGTTGGCCAATCCGTTGGAGCAACTTTCCATGATCTTAAAGGTTGATGTCTGGTATCATCTCTCTGTAGAAAAGACATTAGGGCTCAAAAGTGATGGCCAAGAAAGAATTCGTAATCCGTCTCTGGTGCAAGAATGTGGTTTTATTAAAGTCAGAAGACAGATAGGACCTGTGGGCAGAAAGAGCTGCCCTGGGGTCATGAGAAGTGGCTCATTATGTACTTTCCTGTGGCAAGGTGGTTACAGATAGCTTAAGCCTCCCAGGTATTTTGGAAACAAGGTTTCCAACACCTTTCCAACACCTTGAGCTGGCTGTTGTTAGGAAGGCTTCTTTATTACTGCTTAGTAAAATCTCAGTCATGAGACCCAACAGATTTATATCCGTGGGCCATAAGCTTGGAGGATGATGGCAAACATGTATTTTGCGGGGCAGAGATAACAGAAGCGTCCAAAGGATTTTTTATATGTTAAAGGAGACTTACAGGATCCTGGGATTGGGCTAAAATTGCCTACTGCCCTTGTTAAAATATTAAGCTGGGAGTTGAGTCCCTGGAGGAAGGTCACTCTGCCTGTTTCAAGGACTTGTCTGATTTTAAGGAAGTGCAATAAATTCTCTTCTGCCTTTGTTACCGACATTATTCCCCACCCTCTGGAACAGTTTCTACCTTTAAATTATCACAAACTTGGTCTACATAAGTTCAGCAAGAATAATGACTCATCATAAAGATCTTTTAGAATCTGCTTTGCTGGAACTTCTTAGAAGGAATCTCCAGGGTGAACTCTTAGTAGCCTCTCCAGACCAGAAGCCAAGTCGAGTACTAGCCATCAGATGTGCCTGCAGGCCCTGTAGATGTGGGCAGGTCCCTCTTCACAAGGTCCCCAATATATCCTGAGGTTCCTGCACCTGCCAGGAAGTGACAATCTATCCTGTGACAGGAAGTGACAATGTCTATCCTGGTGAGGCTACTGGGAAATCTGAAAGCAAGAGGTCAGGCCAACATTTCCAAGGGGCTTTAGGGCTCCAGGTTTCATAAGTCGACCTCGGTTCTTTAGAACCATTCAGTCCTACCTGAGTCTATACACGTCTCACAAATAAGACACTCCAATCAAAGGCTTGGTAAAATAACAGTGTTTCCAATGGTGTCCCGTTAGGAGAACATTCTATCGAATTTAAGCAAATGACTGTGACTGCCATGAAAGAAAGAATACTTACTGAGACTTTCTGAGTATCAGAGGGTTCCCGTGGAGAGAAAAGTTAAATGCTTCCGTTAGTCCACAAGTCAATCCGTTATTGCATTCTTTTAAGTCACAGATATCTTAAGAGAAAGTTTCCTTAATCTGGAAGAGCAAACATTAGAGAACCTGGATGTGTCAAGAGGCACAAAACTATCATCATCTTTTTAGTTCATGTAGTCCCATGTTACTAATTCTTGTTTAATTTGAATCCAGTTTTTTTTTTTTTAGTTCATTCTGGAAATTCTTACCCATTTCAGTTGTGACCTTACAGATACTGAATACCTGTATTTTTCCTAAAAGTCCTTTATATGAACCTCCTTGCAGATGAAACTTATTTTGCAAGAGAATAACAACAATTAGAAATAACAAGAACTCAGAAATGGACACTGTTAATGATTTGGTAAGAGTTCATTATGATAATTAACAAGAAAATCATTCCTTCTGTGACACAGAACACTTCAACAATCAGAGTATCAAGTGATGATGACCTTATATGATGACCTTATAACAGAGATAACACACCAAGCAAACAAGCCTAATTAGTCAACAAGACGTCGTTTAGGATTTAAATCTCGGAGGAGTTTGTTAAAACCTTAGAAAGTTTTCAAGCACTGGCCTAAATAGGATTAGGCATCCTTAAAGGCCTGATAAAGGCAAAACAGAGAAAATGGTTTTTCCAGGCAGGGAAAGAGAAAAACAACTGTTCACATTTTCTGGTCAAGAACAGACCAACAGGCGTGCCTGGGTGGCTCAGTGGGTTAAAGTCTCTGCCTTTGACTCAGGTCATGATCCCGGGGTCCTGGGATGGAGCCCCGCATCGCATCGGGCTCTCTGCTCAGTGGGGAGCCTGCTTCCCCCTCTCTCTCTCTGCCTGCCTCTCTGCCTACTTGTGCTCTCTGTCAAAGAAATAAATAAAATCTTAAAAAAAAAAGAGCAGACCAACAATTCAAGGAAATTTTGACTTTTTAACAGAAGGAAAACACACTTTTAATCTTATGCTAATGCATTTTAAAATCCATGCATTTCAGTCTTAGTCTGTCCTGACCACATCTAAAATTCCTTTCCACAGATTTCCCTTCAAAACCTTCTACAATTTTCCTGTGCATTCAGATTTTTCCCAGGCCACTTTTCTCCAAAGAACCAGTCTCACTTAGGATAAAAGTACCAGGGCACCTGGGTGGCTCAGTAGGTTAAGCCTCTGCCTTTGGCTCAGGTCATGGTCTCACAGTCCTGGGACTGAGTCTTGCATCAGGCTCCCTGCTCAGGGAGCCTGCTTCTCTGCCTACTTGTGATCTGTCAAATAAATAAGTAAAATATTAAAAAAAAAAAAAAAGGACAAAAGTACCTTCTTTTACCTTCAAGAAAAATGTATTCCCATTCCTTGATCTTCCTTATACATAGAGTTGGTTCTTATTTCTATCAGTCTTAATTACATTTAGCAGCATTTAACTCTTCAAAACCTTAGTCTCCAGCAAAGACTAAGTAGTAATCAACTGTGAACTGTTACACCAGAACTCTTTGGATGCCAAACTTATGAATCAATTGAGCACAAAGAATGTTTACTGACAGATTCAAATATTCTTTGTTCCTTTGCAGTAAGAAGTCAAAAGCACAGGGGCACCTGGATGGCTGTCTTTAAGAGTCTGCCTTTGGCTCTGGTTGTGATCCCAGGGTCCTGGGATGGAACCCCAAATTGGGCTCCCTGTTTGCTGGGACGTCTGCTGCTCCCTCTCCAACTCTCCCAATCCCCACCCCACTTGTGTTCCCTCTCTTGCTGTGTCTGTGTGTGTCAAGTAATTCTTTATAAGAAAAAAAAAAGTCAAAAGCACAGACCTACATCCAGTACTCAGTGCTTTAGTATTTTATCTCATTTGAAGTAAAACTAGCTGTCCAATGAATTCAATCCCATTTATCATCCAAGCAAAACTTTAAAGTTTTATGTTACTGAAGACTTTGAAAGCTTTCTTAACAACGGCCCATGAAAACTTTGTGACAGACAAGGTTAACTGTCATTTCAAGTCATCCTTTTGCTACCAGACTGCAACAGAGAATGTATAGCATGAGCTTATTTGACCTTCAGCAAAACCCAATAGGATAAAAGTTTCACATTTAATGCCAATAACTTTAAAGACATGTCTACCTTAATTAAACCAACAAAGTACCTCCCCATTGCCAATCTTTACCTGGAACACTGGTGGGGAAATCTGAACCGGGCAGTGCCAAGTCCAAGGGGCGGTCTTCTTTGCTCCTCACGAGGAGGAGGAGGAGGAGCCAATGGTGCTGGAGGCAGGGAGGCCAGTAGAAAAGCCAGTAATTCAGGCCCCACCCAAGGTGGTGCAGAAATGGGAGGAGGGGGAGGGGAAGTGCTCCCCGAAAGCAGACAGAGGGTTTCCAGTTCTCAAGATCATCCACTTGCTTTTTCCACCAACAAGGGGAATTAGGCAGTCCATGACAGGCCAGAGACGACAGGGAATTTCCCCAAAACAAAGGGCGTTTCAGCAGCTGCTTCAGAATGCCCCTTAATGTCCTGTCCTGAGGGAGACCAACCACAGCTGGCTCCAGTAGATCCATTAAAATGGGCAATGAGGGGCACCTGGGTGGCTCAGTGGGTTAAGCCTCTGTCTTCAGCCCCGGTCATGATCTCAGGGTCCTGGGATCGAGCCCCACATCAGGCTGTCTGCTCAGTGGGGAGCCTGCTTCCCCCACCTCTCTGCCTGCCTCTCTGCCTACGCGTGATCTCTCTCTCTCTCTCTCTGTGTCAAATAAATAAATAAAATCTTAAAAAAAAAATAAAAAATAAATATTAAAAAAAATGGGCAATGAGTGAGGGAGAAGCCCCCACATTTATTAGGAGGAGGAACAGTGAGAGAGAGAGTCAGAGTCCCCCTTCATCCATGATGGCCTCTTTCCTCCCATAACCTGGGTTTATTTGGAGGAGGCCTACTTAGATAATTACCATCCAGTAGGTCGGGGATGGGGGGGTTACTGGTCTCCTTATGACCAAACATGTTCTGCAAGAGGCCTTTAGGTTCATGTCCTGATTTAGAGCCCTGAAAGCCTGGGATGGGCCAGGGTACTTACGTCTATTTTCCCAGTTTCCTGCAAAGAGATCTAACTGATAGATCCTACTAAGGCCATGCAGTACCTTTTTTAAATTTTGCAACCCACATGGTTTCCAGTGGCTTAAAAGTATCCCATGGGAGAGTCCTTAGGGACTAGCACCATGCTCCTAGAAAAGTAGAGAAGGCCCCTTAACAAAATCCCCCGACTCCCAGGTGGTGTCCCATGCAGGATATGTCAGAGCATCCATGTGTCAAAAGCAATGCAAGGTGTCCCTCAAAAATCCCATTGATTACCATTCTACCTTACCACAGAGTCATTCCAGCCATAACAGTCTAGGTAGGAGGGATACAGGTGTCCCTGCCCTATGCCGTCACATCCTAGGCTACAGATGGGTGCCTGGTGAATGGACACTAGCTGAATGGATGAAAATACCACGCCTTGCCACTCATGCCCTGAAGGCTGCATTATTGCCCTGTGATTTTTAATCCACGGAAAACACTAGAAAATTTTTACAATGGGAAATTACCCAATTTTGTAATTTAAGTAGACAGTAGAGGACATAAACAGAAAACAGTAAAGACAGAAATCCACCATGATCTAAGAGATATTCAAACACATATAGTCTTTACAGTCAACTTTCCTAGGAAATGGTCACCGGTTGGGCTTTAATTCAATCGGGGACTGGTTTTGATGGAGTTTTGGAATGTAGGTGAGAATTGGTGGGGTGAGGTCCGGAGCCTATGGGCAAGAATTCTTGAAAGGTTTTTGGCGCAAAATGATGGTCTTATTAAACCCCGGAGGCAAGACTCACAGGTAAAATGAGACCCTGCACTTGGAGTTGAGATAAGGGAAAGGGAAGTAGGTTTTCAAAAGAACTTTCATATGCTAAAGAGGACCTACAAAATAAATGAGATAAATAAAATAAAATGAGATAGGTTCACCTGGCGGTGGAGTAACGTGTCATTCGTTACAAATCCATGTTACACATTAAAAACCTTTATGTTTTATTAATTAAAATATATTAAGTCCACACATAGACTATGTAATGCATTTCTAAGATTTTATTTATTTATTTGACAGAGATCACAAGTAGGCAGAGAGGCAGGCAGAAAGAGAGGGGGAAGCAGGCTCCCTGTTGAGCAGAGAGCCCAATGCAGGGCTCGATCCCAGGACCCTGAGATCATGACCTGAGTCGAAGCAGAGGCTTTAACCCACTGAGCCACCCAGGCACCCCTAGGCATTGGTACTTTTTGGAAAGAACCTTCTATGCTCAGGTTTAGCAGGAAACTCTGGGTGTAATGTGAAGATACAGCTGAAAGATATCAAATAAAAGTAAAATCACTGTACTTACTACATTCAGAATATACTGATGACTTCTAATATAGAAGCATCTAGTCAATCAGACAATGTCAGAAAGATGACTGACAAGGAATCATCAGGACTTCATTTCTCCATGGACACATAACATGCCACAGAATTACTGAGCACATAGTCTAGTAGATAATTCTGTGGTATGGTCATGGTATAGCACAAATCAGTTTCCTATATCTCTAATAATCAGGAAGAGGGTCACATGAGCACAAAATTAGTAGAATGATGGATACTGAAAGAGAAAACCGAAATGAACCAAAGAGTACAGAAAAATAGAAACATATCAACCACAGGAAGAGTTGTTTGTCAGAAAACATCAACAACATTGATAGTCCAAGAACTAAATTAAGAATAATAGAAAAAAGACCGACTTAAATAAGAGGTGAAACAGTGAATGAAGACACAGTATCACTGACCTTAGAAATAAAAATAATTGTAAGAGGCGATGATGGATATCAGTGCCCACTAATTTGTACCAAAAAATGAGTATAAATTTGAAAAAAGGTATAATCAATTTAGACTCCATCATTCAGGGAAAAAAAAAATCACAATCGATCTACAACCATGAAGCCGAATGAAAGAGGAATTAAACAAAAAACAAAAAAACTCCCAAGATATGCCAGGTGAATTCACTGGATATTCAAACAGATATTTAACTAGACAGTATTTCAAATCTCCTCAAATATTTCCGAGGAGTGAAGATCAGAAAATTAGTGTACCACTCTCTCTGTGGTACCAGCATTACCAGCTTATCCAAGCCAGAAGATGATACTACAAGAAGGTTATGAACTACTATCTATGAGGAATATTCACTCAAAATCCACAATAAAACAGAGCAAACTGAATTAAAAGTACATTTTCACATTTTACAAGATATTCAAGTGGGACTGTCCTGGAATTAAGGAATTTCAACATATGGAAAACCATTAATTGAAGACGCCACACTAACAAAATACAGATAAAAAATGACATGATGGAGACAGAATAAAATATGGGCATATTGGACAACATGTCATGTTAAAAAACTCAAAGTAAAATGAGAAGGAAACCCCCTCAACCTAATGAGCACCACATATGTATGAAAAGCTGAAACCAATTCAATAGGGACAGTCTGCAAGCTTCTCCTCTATGATTAGCAGGTAATGAAGTGACCCCACCACTGCCTTTGAGTATAGTACTGGACACTCTAGTCAGAACAATTATGCAACCAAAAATAGAGTAAAGGAATCTAAACTGAAAGAGTAAAACTATCTCTGTTCACAGATGACATCATTATAGAAATTCCTAAAAATTCCTAATTTTAATTTTTTTTACTATTTTCTTCTCATTGTTTGTATTGTTTATGTCTGCCAGTTTTTCCCTACTAGACTTTACATTTTCCATTTTTTTTTTATGTTATACAATACAGAGTTAAGAAAATTTTGGAAGAAACAACTCAACTTCTACCAGGAGAACCAGAAAAGGAAGAAAGTTAGATGAAACTTAGTAGAGTAATGAAATAACAAAGAAAAATCCAATATTAAAAAAATAGATACCAGATTAACACTAACAGAACATGGAAAGTAATGCTCATTTTAACAACAAAATAAATAAAACTGGCGATGGTTTAACTATGTAAACCATTATATGCTAAAAAATCAGTTAATTTAGAAGAAAAATCCAGAAAATTCCTAAAAATTGACAAGTTATAAAGATTGAATTAGGAGCCTTTGAACCAAGAAATGGGAAATCTCCTTAGACCAATTAATAAGCATGAATATTAAATTTGGGCCAGTACTCTCCCAAGACAGAAAAGCCCAAGACCTAGGAATTGTAATTACTATATATTTGATGGAGTCATTGAGTTCCCTAAATCAAATCCTCTGTTGCATGATTCATCTCTGCCCTCTTTTGTTCAGATTCAATATTTTCCTTTATTTTGCCTTCCATATGACAAAGTTATCTTTCTGCTTTTTCCAGCATACTCTTTACATCAAGCCTGCTTCTAATCTTGCTTACTGCACTGTTCATCTATTTGATTTTTTTTCATCTGTTTGATTTTTAAAAAGATTTATATATTTGAGGTGGGGGATCAGAAGAGCATGAGTGGGAGCTACAGAGAGAGGGAATCACATGCAGGCATCACACTGAGTGCAGAGCCTGACGAGGCTGAATCACAGGACCCTGAGATCTAGACCTAAGCAGAAACCAAGAGCCTGGGACTTAAGGGAGTGAGCCACCCGTACACCCAATTATTTTTTAACTCTTATCTCTGTGGTAAAGTTCACACTATTCTTTTCTCAACCTTTTGAAGATCCTTATGATTGCTGCCTTAAATTCTTCATCAGAAAATAAACAAACAAACAAACAAATAAATAAATAAATTCTCCATCAGGCTCAATACTACTATCTATTTCCATTGTTTCTCTAGTCCTGGCCATATGCTGGTTTTGTTTGGGATAAATTCTTTCATCTTGGCATTCTGTCTGAGTCTCTACTGTCCTCTGTCCATTAGACTAGCCAATGATGTCTCCTGCTGCATCCTTCAGGCCACTGATCTGCAGGGGCTCTCCTTGCCTGCTATGGGCAATGTTTGGTCCCTGGCCTGAATGTGGCCAGTTTGAACTAGGTGAGCTCTGCTCTGCTTGTGAAAGGAGACCTGACGTCAACTCCATCAGAGTTGAGCCCCTGCAGAATCTCTGCTCAGGAGACGAGATGTGGGCAGGGGCTGACCTTGCTGAGCCTGAGACAAGCCTCACTGAGAAGGGCAGTCCCCTCAGATCACAGGGTGGTGGGGCCTGGTGCAAGCAAGGCAGACAACCAGTGTCCTCACTGAGTGGGGCTTTGTCTTTATGCTACAGGACGGGAGAGGGAAATGGTGTCATCCAACTCCCGTGTTCTTGGAGCCACATGTCACTGAATGTTTCCTCTCAGGAACGTGCTCCTAGACTACTGGATACTCTCCCCACTGTGCACCCCAGGTGTTCTACAGATGGCTGTTTCACCACTCTGTGTCCTCAGTTGTTTGCCAGCCTTCTCTCCAGGAGCACCCCAGTGCCCTCCTGGTTCTATCCCATCCAAACCTATTGACCATTACAAGTCCAGACTTTAAGACATGCTGGTTCCAAGAACTCATAAAATTCAGCCCTTCTCCCTTTCCAAGCCAATGATTTTGGGGAAACCTCCTTAGGCATCCCCTGAGTGCTCCTCTGTCATGACACCTACAGCACAGCCGGGGCTCCCTGCCCTCCACAATGCTATACTCCTCTCCTCCCTAAACCATGTCTCCAAACTATCTGCCATCTTCCATGTGGCCTCTTCTGTCCTTTTACTTGGGGAGTTTGTCCTATCATTCTTCAGCCCAATGTCTGGGGCATTTAGGATGATCTGATGGTTACCTAGTGGTATTCATGATATGTGATGGGTTAGGATCCTCCTACCCCACTACCATTTCTTCTCCTGGAGAATCCTTATTGTTATAATCCTGTTGAAACTGATATGGGGGGTACTCGGTGGCTCAGTCATTAAGCATCTGTCTTCTGCTCAGGTCATGATCACAGGGTCCTGGGATGGAGCCCCACATCAGGCTCTCTGCTCAGTGGAAAGCCTGCTTCTCCCTATCCCACATCCCCTGCTTGTGTTCCCTCTCTCGTGGGTTCTCTTTGCCAAATAAATAAATAATATCTTTAAAAAAAAAAAAACTTATATGGACTTCCAAAGATGGTACACAAACCCAAAACATAAAAATTAGTTCTATTTCTACACAACAAAGAACAACTCCCCAAACAGAGACATCATACATTGAGAGCAACAACCATCCCCTGACAGACACACAAGAAAATGTTTCTAATTTAACATAATGGTAGAGGTCAAAGCTGAAATGATGAAAAGTATAAAATTCTGTGCAGGAATCATAAGGAATAATTGGAAACATATCCAAGGTCTTTCACTGGAATACTTGAAACACAATAAAACTTGAAGTGATCTACAGATCAATGTAATCTTTACCAAAATTACAATATTATTTGTGCAGAAAGATAAAAATCCACCCTAACTTTACATAGATGTCATGGGATAACCCATACCCAAAATAATCTGGGAAATGAACAGCACATTTCCTGATTTAAGACATACAACAAGGCAAAATTACCAAAATAATGACCTATAGACATGAAGATAGGGGTAGACTCATGGAAAAGTATAGTTGAGCTGGATGTGTACTTTTCCATTGTTACTGTGTATGACCAGAAACTGAAGATCTTGTTAAAATTTATATTCTGGGGGGTGCCTGGGTGGTTCAGTGGGTTGAAGCCTCTGCCTTCAGCTCGGGTCATGATCCCAGGGTCCTGGAATGGAGCCTGCTTCCCTTCCTTTCTCTCTGCCTGCCTCTCTGCCTGCTTGTGATCTCTATCTGTCAAGTAAATAAATAAAATATTTTTTAAAAAAATTTATATTCTGATTTGGATATTTGGGTGGGGTCTGAGTTTCTACATTTCACAAGTTTGCTACTGATGTCCTGCCTTGACAATGTATGCTCCCCACAGAATTCCAGGACTGAATCACAAATGAAGAGTTTCAGAAGGTTCCTAAACAGCAGAAGATGAGGAGCATGAAGTCCCTCCCTCCCTTCACTCTTCATTCAAGCCAACACTACCCCTGCATGACAAACTTGACCAGGCAATCTTCTCTAGAACCCCTTTTCTTTATGCTTCTTCAAACCACCCACGCCAACCTATTCGTCAAAATAGCTCCCTCTTTCACGAGAAATGCAGGTGCCATCTACTTCTTGTTGCAAGGTTGGATTTCATAGCTTGGACCCCATTGAATCTATGGTGTTTATAAATATCATATTTTCTATGCATTTTTATTAATTCCCATGTCTTCAGACTACAGGATCACTTGTTTCAACTTAGGCTTCCTCCTGAAAACTGACTCTGCCTAAAATGAGCACAGTTATAAAATCTGGTTGCACTTTTTGGCCTTCCCAAAAGAATCACTTATTTAAGAAAGCCTTCATGAGACCTGTGGCCACTATTACACACTCTTTCACGGCGAGACATGAGAGAGAGCACACCGAAGGGAAATGGACTGAAGAAGCTCTCACAGAAATGACTCTTCTTCCATGTATCCCCTGGGCTGCTCAGCCTATGAGGACCACAGGCTCTTCTTGGTCTTCCAGTTCCCTTCATTTCTTCCCTCTGCTGATGGACTCTTCTCTTTCCCCTGTCCTCTCCCTTCTAAAACAAGGAAGCTTAATCTCTTCTGTGGTACAGATCAATTTGGTTTCCTAGGACTTTATCCTACTATGAAGACTTAGGGTTGGCTTGTTTTGGAGAGTAAGTTAGTTTTCTTTCTTATCTTTTTTTTTTAAAGATTTTATTTATTTATTTGACAGAGAGAGACAGAGAGAGAGGAAACACAAGCAGGGGCAGTGGGAGAGGGAGAAGCAGGCTCCCCACCGAGAAGGAAGCCTGATGCAGGGCTCGATCCCAGGACCCTGACACCATGATCTGAGCTGAAGGCAGAGGCTTAACCCACTGAGCCACCCAGGTGCCCCTACCTGCAACTTCTTAAGACAGTAGTTTAACCTATATACATAAATGCTTCTCGGTATATATCTTGCTTTCTTTGTTATTAAAGTATACTTGGCAGACAATATGACATTAGTTCAGATATACAACATGAGGATTTGACAACTCAGTAGGTTCAACTATGCTCACCACAAGTAGCTACCATCTGGCCCCATAAAATGCTGTCGTTACACCATTAAAAGAGTTCCCTATATTCTGTTATCCCCATGACTCATTATTCCATAACTGGAAGACTGTGCTTTCCACTCCCATTTCTTCAGGTTGCCCATCATCCTTCTCCATTCCACACTGGTAACAATCAAGTTATTCCTTGTATTTATGTGTTTGTTTCTGCTTTTTTCATAGTGTCTTGTCATTTGTGATAACGAGGTTTGACCCAGAAGGTATTATGTGATGTGAACTAAGTCAGATATTCAAAGACAAATACCATACATATTCACTTGTGTGTATAATCAAAACAACAATGTAAATGAACAAATAAGAAACAGACCTATGAATATCTATTTTGTTTTAAATAAAGTCCATGGAAAATCTCAATAAATATAAAAATTTCAAGATGACACCATTCTATATTGTAACCCCTTGGTCTGTAACAATTTTCCAATACTGGCAGAAGATGGGAGGTTCCCAGGTCAAAGTCCAAGCATCTTATGGCTCATGACACAGCAAACATCATAAACATCTTCATCACATTAATTCCACTGGCCAGCTGCCTACCTCTAACTGATACAGGGAGATACGGCACATGCGGTGGGTTTGTGTTGGAGACTCTGAGCATAGGAAACCCCAGTATCTTCAAGGAACATCCAATATATCTACCCAGTCCTTTGTCACGAAAGAAACATCTGTTTTCCTGTACAATAAACTCATCTGTCCTCTACCCAAGAGCCAGATGCTTTCACTATATTCCCAAGCTTTTTTATACACAAACATGAGTGGAATGACAAATATAACTAAAACATCAATCAAGGAAATGCTCCTGCAGATCACAAAGTCACCATATGACTTCAAGGAATAGTGACAATACTGTAGAAGGCACATATATAAATGTATGATTTGGCTCAGATAACCACAACAGTAACCAATATATTTTCCTTCATGATCTTTGGCTGCTCACCTGGCAGTGATACACAGTTGCATGCAGGGTAGATCACAAAGTCAATGTACCTGGAAGGTTTGACTTTAAGATCCTTCTAACCATCGGCCATAGGGCCACTTGGGAAGGTCTGGAAGATACCCAAGATGCACACTGTGCCACCATAGACACATCCCTGGCCACTCTGTCAACCTAACAAATATGTGTGTATCCAAAATCATGGCAGATATCTTTCACCCAAATTCTGTCAGTGTGGGTGGGACTCCATTACAGACAATGTGGAAATAGAGGAATAATCATTCATCTAAGCACAGAGGTCCATGGAAGATCTTTGACATCACAACTGACGTTGGGTGTGTGGTCCTGGGAGACTGCTAACACCACTAGAGGAGGAAGACACAGAGATAAATCAACAGAGAAGTCTGGTACAAGATCATGGCCACGGGAATCCATATCAAGAAATGACTTCTGTAGGGATGCCTGGAAGGCTCAATTAAGCTTCAGACTATAAACTGGGTCCTGATCCAGGGTCCTGGGATAGATCCCTGCCTGGGGCTCCCTGCTTAGTGGGGAGTCTGCTTGTCTCTCTGCCTCTGGCCCTCCCTTGAACTTGTATTCATTCTCTCCCTCTCTAATAAATTTAAAAAAAAAAATCTTTAAAAAAAAATGATCTAGGGGCACCTAGTGACTCAGTGGGTTAAGCCTCTACCTTCAGCTTAGATCATGGTCTCAGGGTCCTGGGATTGAGCCCCGCATTGGGCACTCTGCTCAGTGGGGAGCCTGCTTCCCTGCACCCCGCCCCCCGCCTGCTTGTGATCTCTGTCTGTCAAATAAACAAATGAAATCTTAAAAAAAAAAAAAAAAGATTTGTGTAGGTAAATGAAAAGAAAGCATAATAAAACTTTTTCAGAATACATTTTGATTTGTTAGCCATGTTCGGGAAAAAAAAATATAAAACCTCAGTCACTAAAGAAACCACAGAGCATCTTAATTTATAAAATATTTCTGACTAAAAATATTTATTTATTTATTTTTAAAGATTCTATTTATTTATTTACAGAGAGAGATCACAAGTAGGCAGAGAGGCAGGCAGAGAGAGGAGGAAGCAGGCTCCCCGCCAAGCAGAGAGCCCGATGCAGGGCTCGATCTCAGGACCCTGGAGCCCTGGGACCATGACCTGAGCCGAAGGCAGAGGCTTTAACCCACTGAGCCACCCAGGTGCCCCTAAAAATATTTTTTAAAATATTTTATTTATTTACTTGACAGAGAGAGATACAGTGAGAGAGTGAACACAAGCACGGGGAATGTGAGAGGGAGAAGCAGGTTTCCTGTTGAGCACGGAGCCTGATACAGGGCTCCATTCCAGGACCCTGGGATCATGACCTGAGCCGAAGCAGACACTTAACAGGTAAGCCACCCAGGCACCCCCTGACTAAATTTTTAACATAATGATATATGTAGAGAAACACATAGGATTCTGTCTCTGTGGTGTTGGTATAAGAAAAAATTTCTAAGACCAAGGGAAAAAAACAACAAACTACCCATGAAGGGTGAAATGAAGAATGAGATTACAATATCATTAAGAAATTCTCTGCAGGGGCGCCTGGGTGGCTCAGTGGGTTAAAGCCTCTGCCTTCGGCTCAGGTCATGATCTCAGGGTCCTGGGATCGAGCCCCGCATCGGGCTCTCTGCTCAGCGGGGAGCCTGCTTCAACCTCTCTCTCTGCCTGCCTCTCTGCCTACTTGTGATCTCTGTCTGTCAAATAAATAAAAAAATCTTTAAAAAAAAAGGTTTAAAAAAAAAAAAAGAAATTCTCTGCATCACAAGCTCAAGATAGAAATAGAGATAGAGTGAGAGAGGAGTCAAAGGACTCATTCTCACGATATGTACAGAACTACAATGATTCAAGAAAAAGGTATCATAACAGAAAAAAATGGGCACAAGAACTCACTAGACACTTTGAAAAAGAGATTATCCAACAGTTAGAGTTCAACTCCATACTAACAGAGAGAAATAACACCAGCAAAAAAGCAAATAAAACCGGGGTTTAGTAACATCATGTATGACCCAGGAGCCCAACATCAAAATCACATAAGCCACTAAAATGTGAAAAGTATGTGGTTGAGCACGAAATCTCATGCACTGCTGGTGGATGGGAAAATGGGCACAAGTTGTTTGAGGGAGAATTTGGTAGTTAAAGGTTTTTGTTGTTTGTTTGTTTTTTTAAGATTTTATTTATTTATTTGACAGACAGAGATCACAAGTAGGCAGAGAGGCAGGCAGAGAGAGAGGAGGAAGCAGGCTCCACACCGAGCAGAGAGCCCGACGCGGGGCTCGATCCCAGGACCCCGAGATCATGACCCGAGCCGAAGGCAGAGGCCTTAACCCACTGAGCCACTCAGGCGCCCTGAGAATTTGGTAGTTAAAGCTGAAGATATCTAACCCTATTTATCAACAATTCAATCCCACATAAAGAGCCAGCAGACATGTGTGCACGTTCCACTAAAAGACAAGTTAGATTTTACATGCCGGTACTAGTCGTGACAGTCCTGCACTGAGAACAAACCTCTGCTATTAACAGTAGAATGATGCAATCACTTGGTATTCACAAAAAGGAATGGGACGATCCATTCTTATTCTTCTTTTTAAAGATTTTATTTTTTATTTTTTTGAGAGAGAGAGAGAGCACACAGTGAGGGGTGTGCAGGCTGAGCAGGCAGAGGGAGAAGCAGACTCCCCGCTGAGCAAGGAGACCCATTCAGGACTGGATCTCAGCACCCTGGGATCCTGACCTGAGCTGAAGGCAGATGCTTCGCTGATTGCGACACCCAGGCTTCCGGGGACCCGTCCACTCTAATGAATGATGCACAGTAACATGCGGGAATACACATCAATTTGCAAACAGACAGAAATAAAGTTAAATATAAGAGTCCCCACTGCCTGACTCCATTTATGTAAAGTACAAAATGAGCACAGCAACCTCTTGCCTTACAGGTGAAAAGAGTGCCGAGTTTGGGGGAGGGTTACTGAGGAGCTCAGAGGGAATGTTAGAGGACAGTACTCTGTGTTCTGATCTCACTGGCTTGGAGACACGTGAACAGTTTGTGAAATTCCACTGAGTTGTTCACTTCTCTTATGCACGTGTGACTTTACTTTAAAAAGAAAAACTTACTCATGAAAAACAGATGTACGTAAATACGTAAGCATCACAACGCACATGTACTGACAGACTGAAATCACAGGTATGACGTAATGTCCTACCGTGACTTGAAAAGCATGCTTAAGAAAAAAAAGCATGGGAACCTGGGTGGCTCAGTGGGTTAAAGCCTCTGCTTTCGGCTCAGGTCATGATCCCAGGGTCCTGGGATCGAGTCCCGCATCAGGCTCTCTGCTCAGCAGGGAGCCTGCTTCCTCCTCTCTCTCTCTCGGCCTGCCTCTCTGCCTACTTGTGATCTCTGTCTGTCAAATAAATAAATAAAATCTTAAAAAAAAAAAAAAAAGCATGCCTTCATTTCTAGCTAAAGCAATGTTACTGAATGCATAATGGTCACAGAGCAGGACTGAAATGTAGAATTATCTTCTGAATATGAACACAGAAAAACACAAAACAGAAATAGTAAAACAAAAAAATAGATATTTTTTATATATAGGTATATAGATATATAGATATATAGGTATAAGGAAAGATATATATATAGGTATAAAGAGAAACATTAAAATACAGGGTAAATCCAAATTCCAACATCTCCATTGTAATATTAAACATGAATAGGGGCGCCTGGGGGGCTCAGGTGTAAGCGTCTGCCTTCGGCTCAGTTCATGATCTCAGGGTCCTGGGATCAGGCCCCGCATCAGGCTCCCTGCTCGGTGGGGAGCCTGCTTCTCCCTCTCTCACTCCCCCGCTTGTGTTCCCACTTTCACGTGTCTCTCTCTGTCAAATGAATAAATAAAATCTTAAAAAAAAAATGAATAAAGCAAACATTCCAGGTAACACTAAACGTTGCTTCAATATATTTCATTGGAAGTTTTCTTATAACTAAAATAAAGGAGGGCCGAATTAAAAGAAATGAAACAAAGAAATAACCCATGTAGTGATAACCAACCAAATAAGCAGCATGGCAACATAAACATCCTATAGAATAATCTTTAACACGGAAGGCACTTGTCACTGTTAGGGTTAGGTTTCAATATCAAAAAATACACAATTTAAATATCCTTCCTCTTGGATATCAAACACGCGTATGTGCAAATTCATACACACATATATACAAATACATGCCCACAAACACATGCATACAGGGAAACATCTCTTTTTAGCCCAGGAGAGAGAAAACTGCTCCTCACAGAGGGAGGACCTCATCCAGATAGTGACAAAAGTAGTTCCACCTTCGCTCAACGAGCAACTGTTCACATGAGACACCAGTGCCTGATTCTCAATACAAAAGGGTGAGGCTGAAGCACCCTGGGACCCCAGAGACCAGGAAGGACACCCCTAACAGGAGCAATTTAACGTGGATCCCAGTGTGCTTTCCCCGGGCCAGCACAGTGCGCCACTAGCAGGGACCAGAAGGAACTACAATGGCTCCACAAAGAAAATGACAGCCCAGAGTGGACATCCAGCATTCCTCAAAGGGCAAACCACTCCCTGGGTGGCCCAGTGAGAACTCACCTCACGGGGATCCCTGGGGGCGTCTGTGGTGCGGGACCACTGGGGACCCTATAGACACGGAGTAGGTGGGCACGGCTTACAGCAACCAGTGCTCAGATCGTAGAGCTGCCAGACCAGACAGTGTTCCAAATTGTAGTGGCAACGAATCTGAGATCCACGGGAATCTGCCCACTTGCCGAGAGGAGATGAACCTACCTGGCTAAGGAGATTTGTCAGCAGCTGTGACTGACTTAGGTGTCCAGCCAACGCTTTGAACTAGAACATTCTCTGTTCTCTGGGTAGCTATGCAAATTCTAAGTCACTTCCCATGGCTGATCCTAGCCTCCAATCCTGCCCCACTGGAAGCCTGAACAGAGACCCTAGACAACCTCAGAGCCTCTCTAACAGGCTTCTGGGGAGAAAACCGAGCCAGCAGCATGGACCAAGCACCGAGCATAACCTCTTGCTCTGCATGAGCAGGGAGCCTCCTCAGTGAACCTGGGCAGCCTCAGAGCCCAGCCTGTGGTCCAGCCCAGCCTATGGTCCTGCCCAGCAACAGAGAATGGCCTTCAGTCCTGCCACATGTTCAGCATCACCTCTACCCCTGGCTGATCACGGAGTTGCCAGCATAGGTTTGGAAGGCACTCAGGAGTCCACACATGTCCATGAACAGATGTCTAGCCCTCTGTGCTCATACAGAATGAGTGTATATCCAAACTGATCGCACATATTTTACACCAGGAGCTGCTGAGGTCCATGGGATACTTCTAGAAGGAATGCTGAACAGTTGGCTACATTCAGATGATGGTGAGTAAAACCACTCATACTTGCCTTCCTGCCATTTCAGAAAAGGAGAAGGCACAGATACAAGAGTGAGCAATTCCACAGGATTCCAATGAAAATTGGCATCAAACAGATACTTCCATGTTTCAAATACACACAGGGTATTTTTTTTTTTACAGGGTTCAATATTCACATTCAGAGAGGATTCACCATGAAACATGACTTATGGGCTACTTTTTATCATTAAAAAGAAAACCCAAAATATTCACTAGCATCTGACACGTTCCTCTGCACACTGCATACACTGTATGTCCCACAGTTATTGAATCTGCTGTTAAAGTATTTAATGTTCTGGATTCTATGGGTTAGGGCTAATACTATTATCCTTTTACTGAAAGAAATGATTTTTTTTTAAGATTTTATTTATTTATTTGACAGAAAGAGATCACAAGTAGGCAGAGAGGCAGGCAGAGACAGAGAGAGGAGGAAGCAGGCTCCCCGCTGAGCAGAGAGGCTGATGCGGGGCTCGATCCCAGGACCCTGGGATCATGACCTGAGCTGAAGGCAGAGGCTTAACCCACTGAGCCACCCAGGTGCCTCAGAAATGATTTATTTTTTTCATTTTTTTATTTTGGAAGAAATGATGTAGATAAAGGAAGGTATAGTGAGCCTCTCACTATTGGTAGAGTCAGGGTTTGAATCTGGCTGCCCGACATAGGAACATGAGGCACACAAGACAAAGGAGAAGGAGGCCCTTCTAGAAGGTGACCCGGGTTTGGATTCTCTTTTCTCTTTCAACACTCAATGGTTCACCCACCCGTCCTCACACAGAACAGCTTCCATGAACAGACACTTCAAAGTGAACACTCTAGGGGCACCTGAGTGGCTCAGTGGATTAAAGGCTATGCCTTGGGCTTAGGTTATGATCCCAGGGTCCTGGGATTCAGCCCCATGTCAGGCTTCCTGCTCAGCGGGGAGCCTGCTTCCTCCCCCGTCCCCCCATTGCTTCTCTGCCTGCTTTTGATCTCTCTCTCTGTCAAATAAATAAATAAAAACTTAAAAAAAAAAAAAGAAAAAGTGAACATTACAGCCCATACCACACATAGGTAGCCTGCGTGGTTACCTGGTTGATTACTCAGAACTAGACACAAAGGTCAGGCATCCAAGGTACAATACAGGAAAGGCCCAACACACACCAGTCCACTTTCATGCCTGGAGAACCAAGACTACACACCTGTGTGTCTCACTACATTACACACGGGCTACTACCTTTCCTGAAGAACACAAATGTGAATGTGTCCCAAGATATAGGTTCTCAAGGGCTAGTCCCTACACAGCCACCTGAGATGGGGTAAGAGAGGAAAGGACGGGGGCTGCCCCCAGAGCTACTGACACAGCGATCCAAGATTTACAAATGCTCCCGGTGATTCTGACCCGGGACAATTTGCACAACCTCTGCAGGAACTAAGTCACAGGTCAATCCTGAGTTATCCCCAAAGAAGTCACTCTCAGAAACCCTCTGTGCTTGTGGTCATGTTAGTGTTGGGACACACATACACAGACACAACATACACAACACACATTTCCTTTATTCATTACTAAATCTGACTCTAACAGAGTCTGTCTTGGCTTTCTCCACTTCCAAGTCTCTCTTCTCTTCCAAATAATACCCATCCTAGGACAGAAACAGAAATAAGAACCACCAGGATTCGGCACCCCAATGGAGACAAAAATGGACCAAATTACCTTTTAGAATGCTCCAGAAACCAGTTAGGAGAACACAGCACCCCCACACAGGTACAAATGAAGAAGAGACACTGAAGAGACAAGGAAAGATTGGGACAGTTGCCCACAAGGCTGTTCACCCTAACACTCCTTGGCAACAGTGTGAGAAAACTCCTTCCTCTCCTCGGGGCAGAAACAACTGAGTGACTTGCTGGTTCAATAATCTGGCTTCTTTTCACCTGCCTGACTTGGAAGACACAGAGAAGGAGAGCACCTCTGGAGGCAGTGTGGTGGCTACTCAGACAAAGGGTGAGTTCTTACTCAAATAAGGAAGGGACGACAGAGCTGAAGGCAAAGGGAGAGGAGAGGATCATTCGTTCTAATGGAGTAACTCCACTGGGTTTCCTACACGGGGAAATTACACTAACACAGACATGACAAATGCCCAGGACATGTGTGACAGAACCCAGAATTGCCATTATTAGTGTCCTCCTGAGGAAAGCAAGTCCGTCATTCTGGGCCCACAGGCTATTTTCTTAAATTCCCAAATATCACTCAAAGATCACAAGGCATACAAAGAAACAGAAAAATATGTTCCAATCAGAGGAACAAAATAAATCTCCAAAGCTATCCCTAAGATAATAAAGACCCATACATTGCAAAGAAAGAAAAAATTAAGTGGGAAGAAATCAAATTACAATCATAAAGATGCTCATGGAGAAAGAAGAGAAAACACACAGGTAACTAAACGTTATCGTGAAAACGAAGCACGACCAAAATATAAACTCAGAGAGACAGAAAGTGTAACATCCAGGAACCAGAAACAGAGAGTCCCAGAGTACAATTACTGAATTTAAAAATACACTAAAGGGGGCGCCTGGGTGGCTCAGTGGGTTAAGCCTCTGCCTTTGGCTCAGGTCAACATCTCAGGGTCCTGGGATCCGGCCCTGCATTAGGCTCTCTGCTCAGTGGGAGCCTGCTTCCCCCTCCGCCTCTGCCTGCCTCTCTACCTACTTATGATCTCTCTCTCTCTCTCTCAAATAAATATAAAATATTTTTAAAAAATAAAATAAAAATACAGTAAGGGATCAGCAACAGACTTGATGAAGAAGAAGAATCAGAACTCTTAAAGACACCGTTTCTAAGTTCTCTACTGAGGGGACCAAAGAAATAAGGTGGAAAAGGATGGAGTCCGAGAGAGAGACTCGTGGGACACCAACAAGTGGTCCAATATGCACATTAAGGGGCCCCCATAAGGAGATGAGAGTGACCTATGTGGAAACAAGAGACAACTCAAGCGTGCTAAATTTTAAGTAGGATAAATGTCAAAAGCATCAAGTTGAACAAAGGAAAAACCAATGAATGCTTCAGTGAGACTCCCATTTCAAGATAAGTAACCTTCATCTTCTCGACAGACCTCCTCTCACTTCTCAGCCCTTTCTTTCAGGAACCTGGTTTCACCCTGACAACTTGATGAACATGGCTGGCAGCACAGACACAATTTCTCTGGAAACTGGCCATTATCCCAAATTTCCCAACAAACCCCCAGTCCCTTCCTCCCGGTGGCTGCAGGTTTGAAGGCCCCGACCTGCTGAGGCCTCCTTGGCTGGCAAAGCAATGAAGCTCCGGCTGCCCTTGATCCCCAGCTCTGTCTGCACGTGCTGTTCTGGGTGTGAAGCATGGAGGTCAGTTCACACAACAGAATGAATGTGAGGAGAAGAAAATTTGTTTTTCCTGTGCTTTTCTCAATTCTTCAGCTGGTCTAAGACTTAAAACAATGTAAGATATGGGCACCTGGGTGGCTCAGTGGGTTAAAGCCTCTGCCTTCGGCTTGGGTCATGATCCTGGGGTCCTAGTTTTGTTTTTTTTTTTTTTTTAAAGATTTTATTTATTTATTTGACAGAGAGAGATCACAAGTAGGCAGAGAGGCAAGCAGAGAGAGAGGAGGAAGCAGGCTCCCTGCCGAGCAGAGAGCCCGATGCGGGGCTCGATCCCAGGACCCTGAGACCATGACCCGAGCCGAAGGCAGAGGCCTTGACCCACTGAGCCACCCAGTCGCCCCAATTTTTTTTTTTTAAAGATTTTATTTATTTATTTGACAGACAGATCACAAGTAGGCAGAGAGGCAGGCGGAGAGAGAAGGGAGGAAGCAGGCTCCCTGCCGAGCAGAGAGCCCGATGTGGGGCTCGATCCCAGGACGCTGGGATCATGACCCGAGCCGAAGGCAGTGGCTTTAACCCACTGAGCCACCCAGGCGCCCCAATCCTGGGGTCCTGGGATCGAGCCCCGCATCGGGCTTTCTGCTCTGCAGGGAGCCTGCTTCCCCCCTCCCCTGTCTCTGCCTGACCCTCAGCTTCCTTGTGATCTGTCTGTCAAATAAACAAATAAATAAATCTTTTTTTAAAAAAATGATGTAAGACATTTTCTGTAGAGAAAACAATGACGTTCTTAATTATGGGAACGTGAAAGACATGAGACACAAAGACAGGTGATTGAAGCTTCCGTGTCATGGTGACTTAAGAAGGAGGAGGTAGGACTTCGAATTTCCAAAGAGGGGATTATGTTCAGGGGAGAAAGGAAAGATGAAATGTCTATCAAACAGTGGTTTGCCCCTTCAGGTAGGCAACCCTCTATGATATAAACTGTTAATCTCTGTATCCACGTAGGAAAGAACGTGAGGGTTTGAAGCCTATGCCGAAGAATGAATTCTTTTTTTTTTTTTTTTTTTAAAGATTTTATTTATTTATTTGACAGACAGATCACAAGTAGGCAGAGAGGCAGGCAGAGAGAGAAGGGAGGAAGCAGGCTCCCTGCTGAGCAGAGAGCCCGATGCGGGGCTCGATCCCAGGACGCTGGGATCATGACCTGAGCCGAAGGCAGCGGCTTTAACCACTGAGCCACCCAGGCGCCCCGAAGAATGAATTCTTGAGATGTCTCTGGTGCAAAACATGATTTTATGAAAGCATGGGGACAGGACCTATGGGCTGAGAGGGCTGCACTGTGTCATGAGGTGTGGCCCATTATATACTTTCAAGTTGGAGGGTCTTTGGGATAGCACAAGTCTCTAAAGAATTTTGGAATCAAGGTTCCTAGGACCTTGAGGGGGCTAGCGGTTGTTGGGAAAAGATCATTTACTACCATCTAAAAAATCTTAGTGGGGCACGTGGGTGGCTCAGTGGATTAAAGCCTCTACCTTTTGCTCAGGTCATGATCTCCGGGTCCTAGGATTGAGCCCCGCATCCAACTCTCTGCTCAGCAGGGAGCCTGCTTCCTCCTCTCTCTGCCTGCCTCTCTGCCTACTTGTGATCTCTGTCTGTCAAATAAATAAATAAAAATCTTTAAAAAAACAACAACAACCTTAGTCATGGGATCCTTCTGATGTCTATCAGTGGGACATCTGGTTAGGGGATGATTAACAATTGGTAGCAGGGAACTTCAGAGAAAAAGGAAGTTTCCAAAGAAATTTTTTATTTTTATTTATTTATTTATTTGACAAACAGAGATCACAAGCAGGCAGAGAGGCAGGCAGAGAGAGAGAGAGAGAGGGAAGCAGGCTCCCTGCTAAGCAGGGAGCCTGATGCAGGGCTCGATTCCAGGACCCTGAGATCAGGACCTGAGCCGAAGGCAGAGACTTAACCCACTGAGCCACCCAAGTGCCCCTCCAAAGGAATTTTTATATGTTAAGGTAGACTTACAGAATCCCAGAGGATGTTGAGAAGTTCAGCCAAGGATTGTCTTTTGCTGTTAGCAAGATATTAACATCAAGGCAGTTGAGTCCTTGAGGAATGTCAGTGCCTGTTTCAAGGATTTGTCAATGGGCTGCAGTTAGTAAGGACATCAGTTTTTTTCTTCTGCCTTTGTTTCCCACATCATGATCAGCTCTCTTCCTAATAAAGGTCCTCCATCTAATTCATTCCTGAATTTATATATATATATATATATATGTATGTATACATATATATATATACACACACACACATATATATATATAAAATCACTATCACAGCATAAAGAAAATAATGCCACTTGCATCACAGGACAAACTTAGAAGGCAGTTTTCTTTCTTTCTTTCTTTCTTTCTTTTTTAAGATTTTATTTATCCATTTGACAGACAGATCACAAGTAGGCAGAGAGGCAGCTGGGAGGAGGGGGAAGCAGGCTCCCCACTGAGCAGAGAGCCCAATTTGGGGCTTGATCCCAGGACCCTGAGATCATGACCTGAGCCAAAGGAAGAAGCTTTAACCCACTGAGCCACCCAGGCACCCATAGAAGACAGTTTTCTAACTTAAATTGAAACCTTGCCTTGGCCTCTTGGGCCAACTTAATAGTCCTTAAATTTCTGCATGCACCTTTGCATGAATGGTGGACTAAACCCTTCTTTATATATCTATACATCACACATTGTTTCCAGAAAGGACTGGTAATCCCACCTTCTGGCACAACCACACCTGGGGACCCATACGCAACCTCCAAGCACCTCTGTAACGTCGGTAGTAGGCACAGTAAGTCCGCAGGCGACCATGAACTGTGTCAGACTGTCCTGATTTCCTCCTCCTGATTCACTGTTCTCAAGCTCCCTTAAAACTCTGAAGGCCTGGCAAAATCCTTGGAGTTGATTTTTGAACATGAGTCTTTCTTCTTTCCAAGGGGCTCGTCTCCTGAATAATGCAGATATTCCATTCCCATCAAAACTCGAGCCCTATGCATTGGATTTTCAAAGGAATGGCAGCCAGCTTGGGTTTCTGGATAACAAAATTGTCGGATCCTTCAGCACAGTGGTCAGGACGAACTTCTGTGATGATTTATGCTGCAACTTAGTAAGTTTATTGATGTAGCACGTGGTTGGGACTTCTGCTCAGAAAGAGCTACACTTTTTTCTTCTTCCTTTTTTAAATATTTGATTATTTGATTTGAGAGAGAGAGAGAGAGGCACTCGTGGTGGGGCATAGTGATGGGTAGAGGGAGAGCGAGAAACCAAGTCACCACTGGGCAGGGAGCCCACTGCAGGGCTGTGCTGGGAACCTGACATCATGACCTGAGCCAAAGTGAGACCCTTAACTGACTGATCCCCCAGACCCCCTAAGAGCTACACTTTTCATGTTTGAAGGAGGTGGTTGTATGCTTAGCACTGACGGGGGTGGGCTCTTGCAGACAGTAATAGAGTATAAATGTTTCCACCAGTTTCTTTATACTGTTTAAATATTATTATTTTTTAATTATTTCCCTGACAGAGACAGACACAGTGAGAGAGGGGACACAAGCTGGGGGAGGGGGATAGGGAGAAGCAGGCTTCCGGCTGAGCAGAGAGCCCGATGCAGTGCTAATGACCTGAGCCGAAGGCAGACACTTAATGACTGAGCCACCCAGGTGCCCCTAGAACTACACCCATTATGGCGCTGAGGAAAGGGAGGCAGGTCCCGCACAGCAGCTTCCCTGAAGGATCACCCAACCACCCTGGATCTGACCTTGACTGGGGTTACCTACCTGGGAAATGAGGGAGCAACCACAGCACATGCCTTGCTGATCCGACCTATTCCACTGTCCAGATCCTCCATCCCTTGTCACGGATCTAGGCCGGGGACGGACAGTCATCACTGACATCCAACAGCATTATTCCCAGGTAGACACAGGAGATCGATCAAATCGTCGAGATAAACCAGGACCGTCTACTCCTGAGCAACCCACATTTGCCATTTCTTGTCCCCATTACATGTGTTCATGTGCCTTTGCAGTGACTAAAGGGAGCCACCTCCGGGTCCCTCCCCACACGGGAAAGAGTTCCTCACATTTCCTTTTAATAGGTCTTGCCTTTTTCTCTAAGGATGGTGCCTTCCTCAAATTTTCCTCAGATTCACATCCCACATCCCCGTGCTAATTGTCTTAATACCCACCAGCTTTCCATCTGTCTAATCTCAATGAAGCATTTTCTGAAGACACACTCTCCACAGGCAAAAGAGAACGGTTGTGGTTCCTATGTAGAGAGGAAGAAAAATGAGGGCGAATACAACTGGAGATCTGCAGATAAGTAGGTCATAAAACAGAAGTTCTTTTTCCACAGCTAGGGAGTCACTTGGGCAACTCAGGACAGTTGTCCTCCTCTACATGCTAATTTTTCATCTTAAATATTTTGTCTCTCCTGGCTACCCCATGACTCCTATTGGGATAGATTTTTCTTTCTTACGGGGTATCTATGACACACATAGCATGGTGATATGTGCGTGTGTACTTCATAGACACATCAAAACAACACTCAGTGTAGGGTGCAGGGCACATGCTTTCATTTGGGGCCATGGTGCAGTGCTAGAGAGTCCCAAGTCTAAATCCAGAATATGCCACTCTGACTAAAACAGACTTAGGGAAGCTCTGGGGGAGGGGGAGTCTTCTCTGTAAGACATGGGAGGGAAACCATTGGAAGAAAGGAGAGATGGTGGCTCACAAGGTCGGAGTGCAGATGTCATTATCACACGTCCTACTAACTTGTGACCCTGCAGCGTGCTGACTGGGGAATGCACTCGTGAGAAGGGCTCGTGGCCGTGCAAGGACCCTGCAAAACTACTGGCTACACAAAATCAATGCCCAGTAACAGCATCATGGAGTACGTGAGCTAAAACATCAACAACAGCTCTATGTTACATACCTCGGTAATACACCCACAGTAATATCATCATATTCACAAAGAGGAGAAAACCACAGCATAGACTAGGCGAAAACATAATCACATATCCCTTAAACCTTCAGACCACTGGGAAAATGGATTCCTAGGTATATTGTTTTACTCCAGTATCAAACAGGTGATTGACTCGATCAGCACCCTACAACCCTCAATGAGACAGATGAACACTAGACATAGGATAACACATAATTCATGACAAATCCATATCCATATGTTAAAAGTGTTTTATTACTGAAAATATATTATGTTCTAGAGTCATACACTGTAACGATTGCACTTAGGAAGATACATTCATAGTTTAGTGGACAGCAACCTCTTTTTCCTTAAACAACAATCAGGAAAACCTTGTATTTCTAATATTGAGGAAGTTTTTTAGTTTCAATACATGCAGAAGTGTGTGCTCTGAACACCTACCCCATGGAATCTTACATCAATGTTATAACCGTAAGCACCATCTCCACTGAGATGTACTTCATATGTTGTATATCATACGGTCCTCTCCCATGGAAAATTAGGTACGCATGAGTCCTACTTAATGGACCAGGACATCTAATATCTTTGATGTACCAACAACCAACCACATGGTCTTACACACCCATGAAGAACAGAGGAATTTTCCGGAGTGATTTCAGAGGAAAACAGATTAATACTGTTAGTCACAAATCTCAAATGCGGTCAATGTAAGAATGAAAAAATACCGAAATCCCTTATATGTATGTAAAAGTCCACCCTCTAAATCTGTTCAACAGAATACCGCATACATTTTCTAAGTGTTTAAGTTTGATTTTTCCTTAAAATCACTATGTTCATACAGAGTAATGTCTGAGTAGAGTGAATAATATATTCCACTGGCTTGATTTCTCTTACATATATTGGCATTTGATGTTCACATAATTAGTTTTCTAAACAATGCTAACTTTCAATGAACTTTCCTTAATGCACTCTCTGGTGTTTGCTCCAATGTATACTGAAATGAAGGTCTTCCCACATTCACTATGCTGCAAGGGTTTGAATCTAGTATGCACTTTGAGATACTGAGGAAGGACTGAATTCCAGTTAAATGCTTGGCCACGGCCCTTACATTTCACACTTTTACTCCTTTATGATAAGTATGATTTTAGTAAGTTCAGGGTTCCAGTGAGAGGTCAGATACATTTTTTTAAAATATTTTATTTAGGGGTGCCTGGGTGGCTCAGTGCGTTAAAGCCCCTGCATTCAGCTCTGGTCATGATCCCAGGGTCCTGGGATCGAGCCCTGCATCAGGATCTCTGCTCAGCAGGGAGCTTGCTTCCCCACCTCTCTCTCTGCCTGCCTCTCTGCCTACTTGTGATTTCTGTCAAATACATAAAATCTTTAAAAAAAATTTATTTATTCATTGGAGAGAGAGACAGTGAGAAAGAGCATGAGAGGGGAGAAGGTCAGAGGGAGAAGCAGACTCCCCGTGGAGCAGGGAGGCCGATGCAGGACTCGATCCCAGAACTCCAGGATCATGACCTGAGCCAAAGGCAGCCGCTCAACCATCTGAGCCACCCAGGTGCCCCACAGACACAACTTAGTATCTGTACGTTAACTCTCCTATATAAAATCTCTGATATGGAGTGAGGAGGGAACAATCCTTAGGCATTTTCTTCACATACATCCATAATTTTCTCTCCAGTATGAATTCTGTGATGCCCAGTAACAGTCGTTTGCAGCTAGAGGTTTTGCCATAGTATTCATCGGCTGTCATTCCAGTATGAATTCTTTATTTAGTAAACACGTGCATGCTGGACAAAGGCCTTGTCACATTTGTTATATCTGCAAGGTTATTGTCCAAAATGAATTCTCTGATGTGCATGAATGGGTAAGCACTCCTTAACTGATTTTTCTCACATTTTTTTTCCTTGTTTAAAGATTGTATTTATTTATTTGACAGAGAGATGGAGAGAGAGCACAAGTAGGGAGGAGGGGCAGGCAGAGGGAAAGGGAGAAGCAGGCTTCCTGCAGTGCTCGAACCTGGGATCAGGAACAGGGTCTAAGGCAGCCGCCTAACCAACTGAGCCACCCAGGTGCCCCCTTTCTCACATTCTGTACACTGGTAAGCTATCTATCTAGTATGAATTTTCTGATGTTTAGTGAGGATTGAGTGCCTGTAAAGGCCTTGCCACATTCTTAGTATTTGTATAGTTTCTCTCCAGCATGAATTCTGTGATATCAAGGAAGGTCTGAAGGCTGCAAAAAGGCCTGGCCACATTCTTGACTTTGGTAAGGTTCCGCTCCAGTATGAATTCTGCGATGTTGATTAAAGAGTGAAGACCACTTAAAGGCTTTGCCACATTCATGACATTGGTAAGGTTTCTCTCCAGTATGAATTCTGCGATGTTGAATAAGGGTTGAGCTGTGGTTAAAGGCCTTGCCACATTGTTGACATTGATAAGGTTTCTCTCCAGTATGAATTCTGTGATGTTCGATAAGACTTGCCCTCTGATTAAAGGCCTTCCCACATTCTTTACACTGGTAAGGCTTCTCTCCAGTATGAATTCTGTGATGTCGAGTAAGCACTGAGCTCACGTTAAACCTCTTGCCACATTCTTGACACTGGAAAGGTTTCTCTCCAGTATGAATACTGTAATGCTGAATAAGGGTTGAGCTGTCGTTAAAGGCCTTGCCACATTCTTGACATTGGTAAGGTTTCTCTCCAGTATGAATTCTGTGATGTTCACTAAGACTTGAGCTCCGGGAAAAGGTCTTGCCACATTCTTGACATTGGTAGGGTTTCTCTCCAGTATGAATTCTGCGATGTTGAGTAAGGCTTGAGTTATGGTTAAAGGCCTTGCCACATTCATGACACTGGTAAGGTTTCTCTCCAGTATGAATTCTGTAATGTTGAGTAAGGGCTGAGCTGTTGTTAAAGCCCTTACCACATTCTTGACATTGGTAAGGTCTCTCTCCAGTATGAATCCTGTGATGTTCGTTAAGATGTGAGCTCTGGTAAAAGGCCTTGCCACAGTCTTGACATTGGTAAGGTTTCTCTCCAGTATGAATTCTTTTATGTTGTGTAAGCCTTGAGCTGTAAATAAAGGCCTTGCCACACTCTTGACATTGGTAAGGTTTCTTTCCAGTATGAATTCTGTGATGTTCAACAAGGGTGGAGCTGTCATTAAAGGCCTTGCCACATACTTTACATCGATAAGTTTTCTCTCCACTATGAATTCTGTGATGGTCAGTAAGGCTTGACCTCCGGTTAAAGGCCTTGCCACATTCTTGACATTGGTAAGGTTTCTCTCCAGTATGAATTCTGTGATGTTGAGTGAGTTGTGAAGGGCAGGTAAAGGACTTGTCACATTCTTGACATTGGTAAGGCTTCTCTCCAGTATGAATTCTGTGATGTCGAATAAGGGCTGAGCTCTGTATAAAGCTCTTGCCACATTTTTCACATTGGTAAGGTTTCTCTCCAGTATGAATTTTGTGATGTTGAATAAGCTGTGAAGTGCGGTTAAAGGTCTTGCCACATTCTTGACATTGGTAATGTTCCTCTCCAGTATAGGTTTGTCTACGTCCATTTATTGATGGACAGTCCTTAAAGCTTTTACCACCTTCTTCACATTTGTGTATTTTTTCTCCAGTATGCATTCGCTGATGTTGAGACAGTGTTGAGTGGGAGTCAAAGGATTTAGCACATTCCTTCAAACTGTAAGCTTCCTTTCCCCTAGGAATTATGTTATGTATATTTAGACTTGATGACTGGCTAAACATGGTCCCTGCTTTATTAGATCTGAATAGGTTTTTTCCCTCATGAATTCTCTGATGATCACCAACACTGGAGGACTGGTTACGAGCTTTCCCACATTCATTATATTTATGAGGATTGTCTCCCAAAAGTACATCGTTATGTATACTGAGGTTAGAGCCTGGATTAAAGCCTTCCCCACATTTATCACATTCATAATGGTTCTCTGCAAACCTAGCCCTGACACATCTGTGAACACTGGAGCCCTGGTTCAATGTTTTCTCAGATTCAGTGCACTGAGCAATTCTGTCTTCAGTGAGAAGCCTCTGGTCATTCCGGAGGGTCGACTCCTCAGTGAAGCCCCTCTCGTATGGATCCCACTGAGCACTTTGTTCTTCATTTCTAACTCTATGATGATCAGAAATATTATCTGACTGAAACGTGAGGCCAGTCCTATCTTCCAAATGGCTCAAATCATTATTCTCAGCATGGACTAGGTTACTTTCCAGACGTTCCAAATGGTCTGTCCACACATCGCTATGGTTGACTATCTGATTGGAGCTTGTGCTGACAGAGACCCACTGCTCTGCAGAAACAGTTGACTTAAAGAGGGAGGTTTTCCACGGCGGTTTATATCCTTCACCATTTGGGGCA
The DNA here is from genome assembly GCF_963455335.1 of Martes martes. NCBI lineage: Eukaryota > Metazoa > Chordata > Mammalia > Carnivora > Mustelidae > Martes > Martes martes. Next base: position 54,727,764 of record NC_137905.1, on the reverse strand, counting down.
GCGAGATTCTCATTAAGGACCATGGCTTTGGTTTGGGTGTATCGTCCAGAATTTTTTTGATGCCTGTCACTCTCCCCATCACTGTCCCAGTCTGTACGTAAGTGTAAAATCTCAACAGCACTATGTTTGTATCTGTGCACTGATAATGTCTGGAGAGAATCTTCTATGCTCTGCTTTAGCAGGAAACTCTGGGTGTCATGTGAAGATACAGCTGAAAGATACCAAATAAAAGTAAAATCACTGCACTTACTACATTCAAAAGAATATACTGAAGAATTCTTTTTTTTTAAAGATTTTATTTATTTATTTGACAGACAGAGATCACAAGTAGGCAGAGAGGCAGGCAGAGAGAGAGGGAGAAGCAGGCTCCCCGCTGAGCAGAGAGCCCGATGTGGGACTCGATCCTAGAACCCCGAGATCATGACCTGAGCCAAAGGCAGAGGCTTTAACCCACTGGGCCACCCAGGCGCCCCTATACTGAAGACTTCTAATATAGAAGCATCAAGTGAATCAGACAATGTCAGAAAGTTGGCTGAGAAGGAGTCATCAGGACCTCATTTCTCCATGGACACACAACATGGCACACAATGTACTGAGCACATAGTCTAATAGATAATTCTGCGGTATGGTCATGGTGTAGCACAAATCACCTTCCTGTATCTCTAATAATTGTAAAAGTGTCACATGAGCTCAAAATTAGCAGAATGATGGATACTGAAACAGAAAACTGAAATGAACCAACTAGAGTACAGTAAAGACAGGAACATATCAACCACAGGAAGAGATGTTTGTCAGAAAAGATCGACAACACTGACAGCCCATGAACTAAATTAAGAATCATAGGGAAAAGACCAACTAAAGTGAGAGGTGAAGAAGTGAAAGCAGATACAGTATAACTGACCACAGAAATAAAAGTAATTGTAAGAGGCAACAATGGATAATCAGGGACCACAAATTGATACTAAAAGCCAAGTGTAAGTTTCAAAAAAGTATAACCAGGGGTGCCTGGGTGGCTCAGTGGGTTGAGGCCTCTGCCTTCGGCTCAGGTCGTGATCCCAGGGTTCTGGGATCGAGCCCCACATGGGGCTCTCTGCTCAGCGGGGAGCCTGCTTCCCTTCCTCTCTCTGCCTGTCTCTCTGCCTGCTTGTAATCTCTGTCTGTCAAATAAATAAATAAAATCTTTAAAAAAAAAAAGTATAACCAATTTAGACTCCATCACTCAGAAAAGTAGAAAAAAATCTCAACCAATCTACAAATATGAAGCTGAATGAAAGAGGAATAAAAGAAAAAAACCCAACAAACAAAAATCATGTGCCAGATGAATTCACTGGATATTCAAAGAGACACTGAAGGAGAAAGGACTGCAAATCTCCTCAAACATTTCCAAGGAGTGACGATCAGAGAAACTAGCAGAACACTCTCTCTGTGGCACCAGCATTCCCAGCTCATGCAAGCCAGATGAAGACACTACAAATGACAAAGTTTACAAACTACAGCCTGTGAGGAATAGTCACTCAAAGTCCACAATAAAATAGAGGAAACTGAATCAAAAGCACATTTTCCCTTTTTATAGGATGATCAAGTGGGAATCGGACCAGGAATGAAGGGCGCTCCAACATACAGAAAACCATAAACTCAAGACTCCACATTAACAGAACAAAGGTCAAAAATGACATGATCACATTAAGGGAGACAGGATACAAATATGGGGGTACTGGACAACCTGTCATGTTAAAAACACTCAAGGTAGAGAACGAAGTAAACTCCAGCTAATGAATGCCACAGATGTATGAAAAGCTGAAACCTATTCAGTAGGGACGGTCTGCAAGCCTCTCCTCTATGGTCAGCAGGTAATGAAGTGACCCCACCACTGCCTTGAATATACTTCTGGATACTCTAGTCAGAAGAATTATACAACCAAAAATAGAGTAAAGGAATCTAAACTGAAAAAGAAACACTGAAATTATCTCTGCTCACACATTTCACGATTATAGAAATCCCTAAATATCATCATTTTAATTTTTGTACTGTTTTTGGTCCTTGTTTGTATTGTTCATTTCTGCCAATTTTTCCCTACTAGGCTGTCCATTTCCCAATTTTTTCATCTTATACAATACAGAGTTAAGAAAATGTTGGAATAAACAACTGCATTTCCATCAGAAGAATTAAAAAAGGAAGAGACTTAAATGAAACTTAGTAGAGGAACAAAATACGGAAAAATCCAAAATAAAATAGAAAGCAGATTAACACTAATGGAACACTGAGCGTAATGTCCATTTCAATCAATAAAATAAAACTGGTGATGCTTTAACTCCATAAACCATTACATAATAACAAAAAGGGAAATTTTAGGGAAAAAAACAGAATTTCTAAAAATAGACAAGTTATTAAGAATGAATTACAACCTTGAACCAAAAAAATGGGAAATCTCCTTACACCAATAAGCAGCATGAGGGATGAATTTGGAATCAACACTCTCCCAGCACAGAAAAGCCCAAGACCTGGGAATCTTGCTTTTGACGGAAGCAATGAGCTCCCTCAATAAAGCCCGTGTTGCATGATTCTTCTCCCTCCCTTTGTTCAGATTCAGTATTTTCCTTTATTTTTCCTTCTATGTGACAAAGTCATTCTTCTGCTTCTTCCAGCCTCCTCTTAAAATCAAGCCTGTTTCTAATCTTGCTTATTGCATTGTTCACCTATGTTTGATTTTTAGAAAGACTTATGTAGGGGCGCCTGGGTGGCTCAGTGGGTTAAAGCCTCTGCCTTCAGCTCAGGTCATGATCCCAGGATCCTGGGATCGAGTCCCACATCGGGCTGTCTGCTCAGCCGCGAACCTGCTTCCCTTCCTCTCTCTCTGCCTACCTGTGATCTCTGTCTGACAAATTAAATAAAATCTTAAAAAAAAAAAACCTCATATGGATTTTATAAACATGGTACACAAACCAACACATAACAATTAGTTTTGTTTCTACACAACAAAGAACAATTCCCCAAACTGAGACATCAAACTTTTAGAACAAACATCCCCCAATAAAAATGCTTCCAATTTAACATAACGGTACAGGTCAAACCAGAAATTATGGAAAATGAAATGTACTGTGTAGGAATCAAGGAATGAATAAACTGAAAGCACATCTATGTTCCTTCATTGGAATTCTTGAAACACAATAAATCTTGAAGGGATCTACAGAAAATGCAATCTCTACCAAAACTCCAATGCTATTTTTGCACAAAGATCAAAATCCACCCTAACTTCATGTGGATGTCATGGGACAACCCATACCCAAAATAATCTGGGAAATGAAGAGCACGTATCCTGATTTAAGGCATACAAGACACAGTTATCAAATAGAGTAGAACAGCAGAATAATGGAAGTGTAGGTGAGCTAGATGTGTACTTCTCCAGTGTTAATGGATATGACAATGAACTGAAGATCTTAAAAGTCATATTCTGATTTGGAAGTTTACATGGGGTCTGAGCGTCTACCTTTCACAAATGTGCCACTGATGTCCTACATCGACAATGTATGCTCCACTCACAATTCCAGGACTGAATTATGATGAAGAATTTCAAAGGGGGGGCGCCTGGGTGGCTCAGTGGGTTAAAGCTTCTGCCTTCAGCTCAGGTCATGATCTCAGGCTCCTGGCATCGAGTCCGGCATCCGGCTCTCTGCTCAGCAGGGAGCCTGCTTCCCCCTCTCTCTGCCTGCCTCTCTGTGTACTTGTGATCCCTCTCTCTGTCAAATAAATAAATAAATACTCTTTTTTTTTTTTTTAAGACGTTTCAAAGGATCCTAAAAAGGGGGAAGAACACAGAGGTGAGCATGGAGTCCTTCCCTTCCCATCACTCTTCATTCAAGCCAACTGTATCCCTGTATAACGATATTGACCAGTCACTCTTCTCTGGACCTCTTTTTATTTTTCCTTCTTCAATTCACCGCACCACCATATTCATGGAAATGGCTCCCTCTTTCACAAGAAATGCACGTGCAATCTGCTTCTGGCTGTAAGGCTGGATTTTGTACGAGAAACCACTGAATCCGTGGTGTTCATAAATTTCAAGTTTTCCCTGCATTTTTACTAAAATCCACGGCTTCAGGTTATAGAATTACTTGTTTCAACTTAGGCTTCCTCCTGAAAATTGACTTTGCCTAAAATGAGCACAGTTATAAAGCTTGAAAAATCCTCTGTTCACTCAGGTCAGGAGGAGTGGAGGGACAGCATGCAAGGGCTCTGAAACAACATAGGGACAGCTTTCCCAAATATTGGGAAGGGGTTTTGAAGCAGAAATGATCACTCCTGGTTAATTAGTGATTTACTTCTCAATGAATCGGTGCCCGGCACATAGATCAGAGCACAGGAATAGATTCATCATGGGACTGAGTGGAAGTGAGGGAGGGCCCTGCCAACCACGGGTCATCATGCTTGCAAGGTCACCCATCTATCCTGGATCGGACCTATGTTGGGTTATATTCCTGGGATACCAATGCTTTGTGGAACCGCAACACACACCTGGCTGGTTCTCACTAGCAGTATCCAGCAGCCTTCTTCGTCTTCAACATCTACTCTGTCATGTGACATCTTTAAGCTATACCCACCATGATTAAATCAACCAATACCCCCCTCCAGACACTCCATGCATCTGGGACTCAGAGAGTACAATTATCTCTGTCATCCAAATGCAACTGGTCCTCAGGACCAGCAGGGAATACATTACATCATGAGAAAAGCATCAGATGTCCCAGACAACTGTATTTCCCAGGAACACATCTCGGTTCCATTCGCTCATCACGAGTAGCTTCCTAAGGCCTTGCAATGACCAAAGGGACCGCTCTACCAGATCCTTGTTCCCATTTCAAGAGTTCACCATATTTCATTTCCATAGCACTTACTTTCCTCTCAAACTGTCGCAAAATCATGTTTTATCTGGCCTCACAACTTCCAGTGCCAAATGCCTAAACTAATCCTGTGGCCTAGTGATAGCTTTTTGCTTTTCTTCCAGTGCAGTGGTGACAACACTGTATTTAAAATGCACATAGGCCTCACGTGATCCAGTTACCAACGATTTACAGTGGCATTAGAAAACTCCAAGCTACTCCTAAGGCCTGCGAGGGCCTGCCTGGCTTAGGTGGGAGGGGGAGTGCAGCGACAATGAGGTTTTAAGAACACAGGAGGGAAAGTCAGCTGTGATGCCTCCATCACCGAAATAGAGATGAGACAGAAGAACTGGACAGGATTTGGGAAGAAAGGAAGTACAATTTTTCCTTCAAGGTTCAGAGTCAGTAGTGTAGCCTTGGACAGGGGTCCTCTCCCCACACAAAGAATTAAGGCCAATGTGTCACCCTGGACCTGGTTCATCTCTTCGCTGGGCTGCTCCATCACTCCTAACAGAAGACTGTGTTCTTTATAAGTTAGAACATCTACTCAGCTCCCAGCCCTGTCCCATCTTTCTTCTCTTCAAATAAACGTCAAAACAAAACACCTGTGACTCATGAAATCTCCACATTTTTACCTAATCAAATGTTTACGTTAAAGGGACCAACTTGGTGATGTCACTTCCCAGAAGGAAAAAGAAGAACTTGAAAGAACTCTTACTTCTCCAATCGCAAAGGAAGGAGTGAAGTCTATCAATTTAACTACATGCAATTTATAATGCTCCCTGGAGAATTACTCTCACATATAAATTAAATTTTGAATACCATGTCATTCCATGGAAACTCGTTAAAATCTCTATCAAGGTAGGTAAGCAACAGGTCAACACAGGAATAAGGAAAACAGAGTAGATCCTACAGGAGTAAAACCTAGTTACATAAGAGACGATTCGCATGGGGAGATTCTCAAACTAAGATAAACAAGATGTAGGAAGCATAAATTCAATACAATACAGAGAAAATTATTTCTCTTATGAATCTAGAATATCTTTGCTTGCTAGGAAATCATCAATTTTCAAACTTGGAAATGATCTGGTTTGAACCAAGGTTCCTTTTCCTTCTGAAGCTATAGGTACACACACATATGGATGTACACGTGCTTCTTCCTAGTTAGTTCTGGGACTACAAAAATCAATTTTTAGCTTAATATGACACATTGCATTCTGTGCAGATCAAAACCCTAAAACTCTGCTTGTGTTCTCTATGCCCACAAAACAACAGGAGAAACATACAGGGTAAAATTTGATCGATAGTCCTGGAGAATTGTGTAGCTATGGCTTATCATTATATTTGTAGTGACTTTGTTCAATTAGCAATCATTGGGTAGAACCCTGGGCATTAGATGGTGAGCCATGGTTCAGGACAAGAAAAAGAAACTAACATTTATAAAAACCATTCACAACAATCTTTATCAAAATCTTAGCAATAAAAAAATCTTATAATCCTGAAATAGAGAAATACACTCAAAACCATTCTGTGAGGTCAGCAGTACCTTGATATCAAAGCAGTATAAACAAAAGATAAAAGGCTAGTTTATCTGATGAAACTTCTGCTACTCTGGCTTTCTTTGGACACCCATCTGCATGTACAAAATAGAGTCAAAAGAAAAAAAAGAATCACTGAAAATACTGATCCCTCTCTAGGGATCCACCTGCCCCTGAATCCTTTCAGGTCTACTAACAAATGCAGTTAACCACTGAATAACGTGCTTTTCATCAGTAACAGTTCACTTACACAGACAAGTTTACCTTGGTAAATCCAGTGCACTACAGTAAATGTCTGTGCACTATGATTGCCTTAATATTTTATTTCTTCAAATTACTTCCTTATAAAACTATGGTATATACAGTGGACTACATACAAAGAATGGGATAACTCAGGACATGTTGTAATTAACCCACCAAACCCCACAGATGAAAAGAGACTTTTGAAACAGAATGACAGGGGCACCTGGGTGGCTCAGTGGGTTAAAGCTTCTGCCTTCGGCTCAGGTCATGATCCCAGGATCCTGGGATGGAGCCTCGCATCAGGCTCTCCGCTCAGCAGGAGCCTGCTTCCCCACCCCTCTCTACCTGCCTCTCTGCCTACTTGTGATCTCTCTCTGTCAAATAAATAAATAAATGAATAAACAAATAAATAAATCAAAAGAAACACAATGGCAAACGCAGTTCATCTTGTGCAAGAGAGCTCCTAGAAAATCACTAGTAGGATTCTCAGCAGTCCAAATAGCAATGGGGCCCGGCATAACGTACTCAGGTACTCAAAGACTGAAAAATAGCCACCAACAATACTTAACCTAGAAAAATTATTTTCCGTAGAGGCAGAAATGAAGACATTCCCAAGTGAAAACTCCTCTACTTTTACCAGTAGATCCGTCCTGCAAGAACCATTAATGGAAGTCTTTCTAGATGAAACAGAAGGATTCTGTGCAGAAACTGAACCACACAAGAACACAAAGCCTTCTGCTGAACATAAATATGTAGACAATTACACAAACCTTCAGTACTGTAATGAGATACCAGTCACGTTTATTTCTGCTACACAGGTTTTTTTGTTAAGATTTGCATTTATTTATTTGGCAGAGAGGCAGGCAGAAATAGAAGCAGGTTCTCTCCTGAGCAGAGAGCCCGATGAGGGGCTCGATCCCAGGACCCTGAGATCATGACGTGAGCCAAAAGCAGAGGCTTAACCCACTGAGCCACCCAGGTGCCCCCAGAGTTTTGTTTTTAAAAAATCATCAATGTAGGTCATAAAGTACACAACGTAAGAATTTGTTATATCAGTAACAAAGTGGGCAGGGGGTACAGGGATGGAGACAGGAAGAAGAGTTTTCTATGTAACTGACACTGAGTTTTAAATAGTTTGTTTTGCAGCTAAGTTGTTTTAAAGAATCTTTAAGGTAACCACAATGAAAATACTCATGGAAGACACAAAAGTCAATGAGAAAGGTACCAAGGCATATCATGTGTATTAATCCTACAATTAAAGATAAAATAAATCTTTCATATTTCATACCAAAACATGATACAGAAGTATAAAAACATTTGAAAATTACTTTGAATTCAAAAATGTCTCTCATGCAGAGAGAATAAAAATTCACCCACAAATATATGATGAAATGAATTCTGTGTTGATGACAACTCACCTAGACATAGTACAACATTCACTGACCACTCATCATGGAGAAAAAGAGTAGGGGTCATATAGTATATATGTGCGACATACAAATACAGGACAAAGACACACATAATTTACAGGCAAAAAGCATAAAGGTCATTCTTTTTTGAGTTAGATTAGTGAATGAATTACACTCACATGGTCTTGAAATACACTGAGCTGAAAATTCTCTTCCTCTAATAACACACACAGATAAAACCCAATCCACAGCTAGCTAATACTGTGGAATAAACCAGACATAGGAAGCACATTATTAGGAAAATAGGAAAACAGAGTAAGAGAAAAATCAACCCAAGAAATTCTAAATAAAACATTGATGTATGACAGAAAAAGAAACTTCTCTATAACTGTAATTTTATTTTATTTATTTAAATTTTATTTATTTATTTGACAGACAAAGATCACAAGCAGGCAGAGAGGCAGGCAGAGAGAGAGGAGGAAGCAGGCTCCCCGCTGAGCAGAGAGCCCGATGCGGGGCTCGATCCCAGGACCCTGAGATCATGACCTGAGCCGAAGGCAGAGGCTTTAACCCCCTGAGCCACCCAGGCTCCCCTCTATAACTGTAATTTTAAACAGTATCCACGTACACATGAAAAAGAAGCGTTTGATTGGCATGTCTTCATGGACTATAAAATTATAAAGAATTCTCATTAAAATCAATCATAAAAAGGTGTAAATGAAAATTTTATGAACACTTAAAAAGCTTGAAAGAATGTATTACATTATTAATATATTCCTCCTCATACACAGAATGTAATGCTATAATCCATTCTTTAAGACAGAGGAAATGAACAATATCTCACTTCTAAATAAATAAACACCATGAAAGTTGGAAAATATGCTGAGAGACGGTGTATATGAAATTAATATTTGGGGTTAAATTCTGATACATTCTGAGGAAAGTAGAAGAAAAAGCTCATGATTAATTTCCCATGAAGCAACACTGCATTACTGAACACAAGGATATTTCAAACATAGGGGACTGGGGACCCTGGGGGGCTCAGTCCGTGAAGTAGCTTCCTTCAGCTCAGGTCATGGGCTCAGGCTTTGGAGATCCAGCTCCACATTGGGCTCCCTGCTCAGCAGGGAGTCTGCTTCTCCCTCTCCTTTTGCCCTTTCCCTACTCATTCTCTCTCTCTGTGTCTTGAACAAATAAAATACATGAGAATTTTACTAATTGCCTAACTCACTTCTTATAAAGCACATGCCCATGTCATAGCGGGACATTTGATGTAAAAAATTCAGAGCTAAATCTCATATAAAACTAATTATAAAGTGAAAACACACATGACAAAGTCACAAGAAGTTCATATGCAGTTATTTAAAAATAAGGTAATAAAGGCTACAAGTTCACATTCTAAATGTGCTAGTTCCACAACAGAAATTGTTATGTAGGAATTCTAGGAAACAGAGACATTACATTATTTCACCACTGAGGAATGGAACTCATAGAGTGGAAATTTCTATATTTAATACAAAAAAAAAAGAAAAAAGAAATTTTGAAGGGAAATAAAGCAGTGCATTTTCTCATTTTAGGGTGGTACTTTGTTATCTGATGAAGTTACTGAATGTCAATTTTTTAAGACTAAGATTAAAGCCTCCATAACATTAGAAAGCATAAGCCAGAAAACATTAGAAATCTGTCTCCAGTGTTCTGGGAATCTCTGCACTAAACCAGTGTGCATACAACTACCCTGACCTACTTGTCTCATGATGAAAACCAGAATTGACAAAGGCCGGAGCGTACAGGTCCTCAGAAAATAGGGAGATTTCCCCAGGGTCCTCACAGAAATGGAGAAGCTCTTAGACTAGGGGGGCCCTCCACCTCCAATCAGAGTCTCCTGGCCCTCCCTGTGGATGTGACGGACCATCACTGGAGCTGAAGGAGAATCCCTAGAGAATGCAAGAGCTCGATAATGTTGGAGAAAAGATGCCCCTCTGGGAGCCAGTGAGAGAGAGAGAAAACTGGGCATGTCTCCAACTGACATTCATTCAAGGAGAGCTACTCGAACCACAGCTTAAGGTCTACCTTCCTCCTTCAGACTTGGACCTCCCCTCTGTCATCTGCCTCATTCATTCCCACCTACCTGGATGGAAGCCTCCGGTCTCCTTTCTCTTCACATCCCAGAGCTGCTTCTCTTGCTCCAAAAACATGATCAGGTCTGGCTTTGACAGAAGGAGACCTGTTTATGAGGAAAAGGGAAAGTGACTATTGCTGCCAATTCTAACTTTCCATGAGTCTTGTGTTCAGTAGAGTAGAGACGATATTAGACAATTCTAGAAAATGGTTTCCCAAAAGCTGTTGCCCAACACTGGAGGCATTTCCAATGCTCACATCCTGACCTCCACTTCCAAGTAGTAGACATGATAATAAGGGAAAATTTCGGGGTGCCTGGGTGGCTCAGTGGGTTAAAGCCTCTGCCTTCAGCTCAGGTCATGATACCAGGGTCCTGGGATTGAGCCCCACATCAGCCTTTCTGCTCAGCGGGGAGCCTGCTCCCCGCCCCCTCCACCTGCCCCTCTGCCTAATTGTGATCTGTCTGTCAAATAAATGAAATATTTAAAATTTTTTTTTAATTTTTAAAAATTAAAAAAAAAAGAGAGAGAAGGGGAAATTTCAGTTTAAGAGGTGAGCAGCGCCATTCTATGCCACCAAGTGTTTAGAATTGCCACTCAACTACATCAGGGTTGATGTTACCTTGAGGAAGGAGAAGCCAAGGCTGAAAAGGAAGCATCATGAAGATTTTCCTCCCCATCTACAAACCCCTGCTTATTCCCCTCTCTGCCTGGATCTGAATTCCAATCATTCAAAGAGAATTCTTCCAAGAGACAATCTTCACGGGAAGGAATAAAACCCTAAGTGGGCACGGCAGACAGTATGGCTAAAATTAACAAGTCAAGAAATGACAGATGCTGGCGAGGATGCAGAGAGAGGGGAACCCTCCTCCACTGCTGGTGGGAATGCAAGATGGTGCAGCCACTCTGGAAAACACTATGGAGGTTCCTCAAAAAGTTGAAAATAGAGCTACCCTACGACCCAGCAATCTCACTACTGGGTATTTACCCTAAAAATACAAATGTAGTGATCCGAAAGGGCACATGCACCCAAATGTTTACAGCAGCAATGTCCACAGTAGCCAAACTATGGAAAGAACCTAGATGTCCATCAACAGATGAATGGATAAAGAAGATGTGGTATATATATACACAATGGAATACTATGCAGCCATCAAAAGAAATGAACTCTTGCCATTTGTGACGATGTGGATGGAACTAGAGGGTATTACGCTGAGCAAAGTAAGTCAATCAGAGAAAGGCAATTATCATATGATCTCCCTCATATGAGGAATTTAAGAGTCAAAGTGGTGGGTTTGGGGGTTAGGGAAGGAAAAAATGAAATAAGATGGGATTGGGAGAGAGACAAACCATAAGAGACTCTTAGTATTACAAAACAAACTGAGGGTTGCTAGGGGGAGGGGGAGAGGGAGAGGATGGTTGAGTTATGGACATTGGGGAAGATATGTGTTATGGTGAGTGCTGTGAAGTGTGTAAACCTGGTGATTCACAGACCTGTACCCCTGGGGCTAATAGTACATTATATGTTAATGAAAAATGAAAATAAAAAATAAATAAAGTTAAAAATAACAACAACAACCCTGAGTGGGGTTTGGGAAATCTGGAAGAAGTCATCCTCACCCAGGAAGCAGAGGTGTCCATAGTTCTCCAACATCACATCTCTGTACAGTTGCCGCTGAGTGTGGGTCAGGCGTCCCCACTCCTCCAGGGAGAATTCTATGGCCACATCCCTGAATGTCAGCTGTCCCTGTAATAAATACCACAGTCACCAAGTAGCCATTGACACAGTTCACGATGGTCCCTAAGATGAAAGAGAAAGTTAGTGTCACCACCTAGACCCAGACTGGACCTTTCCTTCTCTATGATCTGAGTGTGGAGTAAAAGAAAACCTATGGGGCAGGGGGCTGCCTGGTTGAGAACTTTCACTCCTTTCACTCCCAGAAGTCAACTCTATCCACTACAGAGGTGACAGCCCTCCTTGTCCAGTGCAAAGTGTTGGGATGTGGGAGAGGAGTCAATGGTCAAGAAATTCCTGACATGTTTTTCATGTGAAATATTGGGGTTCTGGAGTGAATGATGAAGGAATTGTTGAGATACCCATGGTACAAACACTGTGGTCCTAACGCAAGGGGAGAGGAAAGTTGTGAGCAGTGACTGGTTCTATGCTTTCAGGTGGGGAGGGGGTGAAGGATAGCAGGAGGCTCTAAGGAATTTGGAAGCAAGTTTCCAGGACCCTCAGGGCCTCCCACCTGGTGTTTTGATGAGGCCGCTCACTGTTTAGTAACACTTTAGTCAGGAGACCCTCCAGATACCTATCAGGGGCCCCAAGCTTGAAGGAGGGCGGCCAAGCTACTTTTGGGGAATAGAGTTCAAGAAGTTTCCAAAGCAACTTTCAAATGTTAAAGAGGAATTAGAGGATCCTGGAAGTCTGGCTATTGTCAAGCTAAGGCTGCTTTTTGCATCCAACAAAACATTAACCTTGAAGCAGTTGTGAATTCCCTGAGGAATGTCCTACTCTGCCTTTCTCAGGTATTTATCAAGGTTGGAAGTTGAAGGACATTTAATTTTATCCACACTTCTTTTTTTTTTTAAGAATTTATTTATTTGAGGGGCATCGGGTGGCTCAGTGGTTGAAAGCCTCTGCCTTTGGCTCAGGTCGTGATCCCGGGGTCCTGGGATCAAGCCCCACATCAGACTCTATGTTCTGTGGGGAACCTGCTTCCTCCTCTCTCTCTGCCTGCTTCTCTGCCTACTTGTGATCTCTGTCTGTCAAATAAATAACTAAAATCTTAAAAAATAATTTATTTGAGAGAGAAACATTGAGGGAGAGAATGAGAGGGAAGTTCAGAAGGTGACGCAGACTCCCCTTGGAGCTGGGAACCCAATGAGGGATCCGATCCCCAGACTCTGGGAACATGACCCAATCAGAAGGCAGTTGCTTCACCAACTGAGCCAAACAGGTGCCCCTCCACACCTCTTTTGACTTTGTTCTCCTCCTCAGAAACTACAAGGAAAGGGACCCTGAATACTTCAGTTGGTTAAGGATCTGTCTTGTCTGCCTTCAGCTCAGGCTGTGATCCCAGACTCCTAGGATGGAGCCCTGAGTTGGGCTCCCCACTCAGTGGTGAATCTGCTTCTCCCTCTTCCCCTTTCCTCACTCATGTGCTCTCTCTCTCAACTGAGAATATGTTCAGAAAGAAAGAAAGATATGAGGAAATAAAGAATCTACAAGCAAGATTACCCGAGATGAAAGAGGTTTACATCTGAAATGTGATAGTTTCTGCATATTGCCTAGTACCTTATGTTCCTTACAAATGACAGGATGGAAAATAGGAACATTTCAGGGAAGGATCTGGCAGACAGCACCAAGCCAATAAAGAAGTTCCCATCAGATGAATGGAAACAAATTGCTATCAGCCCCTAATGCACATCAAAGGACACGCCGTCCCTGGTGATTCCTGTGGACTGAAAGCGGGAATTCAGAATATAAACCTAATTTTGGAAATACACTGGATATACATACACAATTCAATCACTATACGATCTGTAGAGGCTGCTTTTAGGCAAACAGGCTTGAGCAAAGGAGTGGAGGGAGGGCCCCAGTGACCCCTTGGCTGAGTCCAGACAGATCCAGCGGGGGCCCCACCTCAAAATTCCCAAGGCCCTAAAGACCAATGGGCTTCTGAAACCAAGTACAATGACCCAAACTGGGAAGGTTCCACATGTTCCCAATAACTCCCCTTTAAGAAACCCCCCTACCCACTGCTCCTTGCAGACAAGCTCTCCTGTGCCCTCCTGCCTGCTGATCTCTTAGGTCTTCAATTAACGTCTCCAGCCTTTGTCGTGCCCCAGGGGATTCCGGCAGCGCTGCTGGACGGGCTTGCAGCCAATCAGGGACCCCAGGCGACTGACAGAGACTCCGCACTGAGCCACCACAGCGTCCCTGTGCCTGAAATAGCTAGTTTAGTCCTTTTTAAAGTTCTAATTACTAAAGATTTATATAATCTTCTTTTTAAAGATTTTATTTATTGGAATGCCTGGGTGATTCAGTGAGTTGAGCAGCAGCTTTAGGCTCAGGCCACGACCCAAGGTCCTGGGAACGCCTCCCACCTTGGGGAAGGGGTGGGGGAGGGGCGTTGGGGGGAGGGTTGCATAGGGGATGGGGGGTGGTCCTTGCCCAGCGGGGAGCTTTCTCCCTCTACCCACTGCTCACCTGACTTGTACCCTCTCACTCTTTTTCTAAAAAATAAATAAAATTTTTAAAAAGAGGATTGTATTTATTTATTTCAAAGAGAGTGACAGAGAAAACAAAGAGGCCTCCCACCAGGCAGAAGGAGAAGGAGAGGAGGATGCTGGCCCGTTGGGGGCCCAATGTGGGGCTCCATCCCAGGTCCCCAGGGATCACGACTTGAGCTGAAGGCAGAAAGCAGACTCTTAACCAACTGAACCATCCTCGGTCCCCAAAATTTATTTGTATTTCAGAGGAGATGGACATGGCAGAAGAGGGAGAAAGAGAATGTCAGGCGGACTCCCCTCTGGGCACAGAGCCAGAAGCGGGGATACCAGTCCAGGACGCTGAGATCCCGACCTGAGCTGAAATCAAAAGTCGAAGCTTAGTCAACTGAGACCCCCAGGCACAACTCCTACAGTATGTTTTAAAAAGAATATATGTTTCACGTTCTAAAAACCTAGACAGACACGCACCCTTTTTTAGAATGGGAACTTTCCAAGTTTTTCTGGACCTCATACCCTTCAAGTTTTTATCTGCATTTCCTTCCTCCCCGGCTGCACACAGCTGATCGAGAATCCAGACGAGCCCGAATGAGAAATGATTTCCCTCCCCGATATCCCAGGACCAGACCTCATCAGCCACAGGAATCTCGGGCTCGACACCTTCCCCCACGGATCTGCCACCAACGGAATATGGTCACTCCTCGCGGGACTTTAATTCAAAGTGACAACGGCTGATGCCCTACCGAAGCCAGGTTGGGGACACAGGACAGGAGGCTCTGGGACACAGAGAAGCATTCTACAGACCTAACCGTGAGTATCACTTCTGACCAGATCTTATAAACAGGTGAACGCAGAAGCGAGAAGCACCCGGACTCGAGGCATCCGCATGTGCAGCTTCTAAACGCGAGGGTCTGCGGAGAAACAGGGGACACGGCTCCGCGGGGACACCAGGCTCACCTGAGAACCGGCCATTTCTGCCTTCGCCTCCACCTCTAGATTTCGTCCTCACGAGGGATCTGTGGGAAATCACAGCTGCATCAGGAGAAAATGCCCTGAAATCCAGCAACGGAGCTCCTTGTCCTCACACCGCTCGCCCGCGGGCAGGACCCGGAGATGCAGAAAAGGCCCAACTTCCCAGTCCTTTGCGTCCGGAGCAGCTCAGAAAGCTCCCGTGAGGACACCCATCCCTGCATTTTCCTTACCTGCTTCTTGGGGAGGGAGGGCTCCCCTGCCACCGCCACTCACAACTTCAGCGTCGGCATCGGAACCGCGGGCTGCAGGGACCCGACCCTCCCAGACTCACGGAGCAGAGACCCTGTCACCTCTCCAGGACCAAAGCCACAAACCCACTCCCAGAAAACCACCAAAAGCCCTCGGGCTCCCCGCTGGCCTCACTGAGAATCACCTGAGCCCTTAATTAACACAACAGTGTTGTTTTCGCCCAAACCAACCGACAGAATCTGAGGGGGAGGCCGGCAGAGGAGATCCTTCCTGAAACTGCACAGGTGACCCTGCTGGGAAGGAACTGGGGAGGTGACCAGGCCGAGCAGGGGAACCAAGGCTGGGGCTGGGAGCAGAGTTCGAGCCCTGCCTTCTCCACCATCAGACTTTCTGGAGACTGGTTCCTTCCCCCACTTTTGGCCACACAGAGGGAGACCCCTGACAGACGGAACTTTCCCGTATAAAAGCAAATGTATCTTTCAAGGCAAACACAGGAGTTCAGAGCTCTTCCTTTATCTGCCTTTGATTCAAAATAACCAGCCAAAAATAATGCTCAGGCCAAGAGCCATATTTTCGGGTGACAAAATATTCCCTTCAGTAAATAAGTATTTCTGTTCATAAGGACCTAATTCTCTAATTCTAATTCTAATTCTCAGCATTCTCAGGATTGGATATTATCCTTTTTATTTTAGCCATTCCAGAAAACACTGAGTGGTTTCTCACTGTAAAGTATGAATTCTAAAAACAACTGTCTTGGTGACTGAAATGAAAACCACTTGAAAAGCATCAGACTGAACAAAGAAAAAAGCGATTAATGCTTAAGTGATGATGAAGTATCAGTATATAAGTGAGGTTCAGTGGGGTGAGGCCCAGAGCTGATGACCAAGAAAGGATTCTTCAGACATTTTTGGTGCAGAATGATGGTTTACTGAAGCACAGGGACAGGACCTCGGGCAGAAAGAGCGGCTGCCCCGGGGCTGTGAGGAGCGGTTCATTACACACTTGTCAGTTGGGAGGGGGTCAGGGATGGTGGAAGTCTCTAAGGAGTTTTGGGAGCCAGGTTTCCAGGACCTTGAGGAGCTAGGTATTATTGGGGAAAAGGTTATTCATTATTGGTAATAAAACCTTTGACGTGAGACCCTTTAGATGAATGTCAGTGGGCCTTATGCTTGGGAATGATTGTCAACACATATCTTAGAGCGTTTGGAGATAAAGTTACAAGGACTTGTTACAGTAGACTTCCAGGATCCTGGTTGGGGGTAGGGGTCTGTCAGGCTAGAACTGCCCTTTGCCCTTAGCAAAGCCTGAAGGTGGAGGTTGTTGAGTCCCTAGAGGAGAGTCACTCTGCCTGTATCTAGGGCTTGTCAGTGGGTTAGGAAATTGAGTAATTTTTCTTCTGCCTCTGCTTCCCACATCAGTGAGACTCCATTTCCAAATAAGTAACCTTTCTCTTCTCCACAAACCTCTTCTCCTCGATTCTCAGCCCTTTGCTTCAGGAACCTTGTTTCACCCTGACAACTTGATGAACACAGTTGGCAGCACAGACACAATTCCTCGGGAAATTGGCCATTATCCCAAATTTCCCAACAAACCCCCAGTCCCTTCCTCCCGGTGGGCTGCAGGTTTGAAGGCCCCGACCTGCTGAGGCCTCCTTGGCTGGCAAAGCAATGAAGCTCCGGCTGCCCTTGATCCCCAGCTCTGTCTGCACGTGCTGTTCTGGGTGTGAAGCGTGGAGCTCAGTTCACACAACAGAATGAATGTGAGGAGAAGAAAATTTGTTTTTCCTGCGCTGTTCTCAATTCTTCGGCTGGTCTAAGACTTAAAATAATGAGAGACATTTTCAGTAGAGAAAGCAATGAAGTTCTTAATTATGGGAATGTGAAACACATGAGGCAAAAAGACAGGTGATTGAAGCTTCTGTGTCATGGTGACGTAATAAGGAGGAAGTAGGATTTAGAATTTCCAAGGAAGGGATTATATTCAGAGGAGAAAGAAAAGATGAAATATTTATCAAACAATGGTTTGCCCCGCAAGGTCAGCAATTTTTTTTTGCAATTTTATTATTTTTCAATGTTCCAAGATTCATTGTTTATGCACCACTCCCAGTGCTCTATGTAATCCATGCCCTCCTTAATACCCAACACCAGGCTCACCCAACCCCCCACCCCCGTTCCCTCCAAAACCCCGTTTGTTTCTCAGAGTCCATAATCTCTCATGGTTCATCTCTTCCTCCGATTTCCCCCAACTCACTTCTCCTCTCCAATTCCCAATGTCCTCCGAGTTATTCCTTATGTTCCACAAGTAAGTGAAACCATATGATAACTGACTTTCTCTGCTTGACTCATTTCACTCAGTATAATCTCATCCAGTCCCATCCATGCTGATATAAAAGTTGAGTACTCATCCTTTCTGATGGAGGCATAATATTCCATTATATATAAGGACCAGAGCTTCTTTATCCACTCAACTCTTGAAGGGCATCTTGGCTCTTTCCACAGTTTGGTGACTGTGGCCATGGCTGCTATGGACATTGGCGTACAGATGGCCCTTCTTTTTACTACCTCTGTATCTTTGGGGTCAATCCCCAGGAATGCAATTGCAGGGTCATAGGGTAGCTCTATTTTTAATTTCTCAAGGAATCTCCACACTCTTTTCCAAAGTGGCTGCACCAACTTGCATTCCCACCAACAGCGTAAGAGGGTTTCCTTTTCTGCACTTCCTCTCCAACACTTGGTGTTTCCTGTCTTGTTAATTTTGGCCATTCTAACTGGTGTAAGGTGGAATCTCAATGTGGTTTTAATTTGAATCTCCCTGATGACTAATGATGATGAATATTTTTTCGTATGTCTTTTACAGGTAGGCATCTCTTTATGATATAAACTGTTAATCTCTGGTGCCCATGTAGGAAAGAACATTAGGGTTTGATGCCGATGGCAAGGAAAGAATTCTTGAGATGTCTCTGGTGCAAAAGGTGATTTTATGAAAGCATGGGGACAGGACCTGGGGGCAGGAGATGCACTGTGTCATGAGGTGTGACCCATTATATACTTTTATGTTGGAGGGAGTTTGGGATAGCATACGTCTCTAAGAAATTTTGGAAGCAAGTTTTCTAAGACCTTGAGGGGAATAGTGGTTGTTGGGAAAAGGTCATTTATTACCATCTAAAAAACCATAGTCACGTGACCCTTCTGATGTCTCTCAGTGGGCCATCTGCTTGGGGTATGTCTGCCAACAGGTAGCTGGGGGGGTGGGGAGAAAAAGGAAATTTCCCAAGGAAATGTTGTATGTTAAAGTAGACTTACAGGACCCTGGTGGGGGTCGGGGAATTCAGGTCAGGATTGTCTTTTGCTGTAACCAACCTATTAACATCAAGGAAGTTGAGTCCTTGGAGGAATGTCACTCTGCCTGTTTCAAGGGCTTGTCAATAACCTGTAGGTATAAGGCTATTAGTATTTTTTCTTCTGCCTTTGTTTCCTACATCATGATCATCTCTCTTCCTAATAGAGGTCCTCCATCTAATTATTGAGTGTGTGTGTGTGTGTGTGTGTATATATATATATATATATATATATACACACACACATATATATATACACACACACACACATACATATGCATATGTATATGTGTTTGTGTATATGCATATGTATATGTATATGTATATGTATATGTATATGTATATGTATCTCAGCATCACCACAGAAGGCAATAATGCCATTTGCATCATAGGACAAACCTAGAAGACACTTTTCTAACTTAAATTGAATCCCTGCTTTGGCCAACTTAATAGAAATTAAATTTCTGTGTGCACCTTTCCATGAATGATGGACTAAACCCTTCTTTGTACATCTATACATCACACATTGTTTCCAAGAAGGACTGGTAATCCCACCTTCTGGCACAACTACCCCTGGGGACCCATTCATAACCTCCAATCACTTCTGTAACATCCATAGGAGACACAGTTGAGTCCACAGGGGATCACGAACTGTTTCAGACTGCCCTGCTTTCCTCCTCCTGATTCACTGTCCTTACACTCCTTTAAACTCTGAAGGCCTGGCAAAATCCTTGGAGTTCATTTTTGAACATGAGTCCTCCTTTCCAATTGGATCGTCTCCTGAATAATGCTGATCTTCTGTTCCAATCAAAACTCATGCCCTGTGCACTGGCTTTTCAAAGGAATGGTAGCCAGCTTGGGCTTCGGATAATAAAATTGTCGGATCCTTTAGCACAGTGGTCAGGAAGAACTGTGATGATTTATGATGCAACTTAGTAAGTTTATTGAAGTAGCATGTGGTTGGGACATCTGTGCATAAAGAGCTACACTTTTTTTCTTTTTTTAAATATTTGATTTGAGAGAGAGAGGCACTCATGGTGGGGTGTAGTGATGGGCAGAGGAAGAGATAGAAACCAACTCACCACTGGGCAGGTAGCCCAGCAGGGCACTGTGTTGGGAACCTGACAACATGACCTGAGCCAAAGTGAGACCCTTAACTGACTGATCCCTAGGCCCCCTAAGAGCTACACTTTTCATGTTTGAAGGAGGTGGATGTATGCTTAGCGTGCAAGGGGGTGGGTTCTTACAGACAGCAATAGATTATAAATGTTTCCAACAATTTCTTTATATTTTTAAAAACTTTCCTTAAAGATTTTATTTATTTATTTGACAGACAGAGATCACAAGTAGGCAGAGAGGACAAAACAGGCTCCCCGCTGAGCAGAGAGCCTGATGTGGGGCTAGATCCCAGGACCCTGGGATCATGACCCGAGGTGAAGGCAGAGGCTTACCCCACTGAGCCACCCAAGCCCCCCAAAATATTGGGTTTTTTTAAATCATTTTACTTATTTGTTGGAGACAGAAACAGTAAGAAAAGGAACACAAACAGGGAGATTGGGAGAGGGAAAAGCCGACTTCCTGCTGAGCAGGGAGCTCGATGCAAGGCTCATGACCTGAGCTTAAGGGAGACACTTAATTCTGAGCCACCCAGGTGCCCCTCTTCTCACATTCTTTACACTGGTAAGCTTTCTTTCTAGTATGAATTTTATGATGTTTAGTTAGGATTGAGTGCCTGTAAAGGCCGTGCAACATTCCTGACATTGGTAAGGTTTCTCTCCAGTATGAATTCTGCCATGTTGAGGAAGGTGTGAAGGCCAGTTTAAGGCCTCACCCATTGTTAACACTGGTAAAGTTTCTCTCCAGCATGAATTCTGTGATGTCGAGGATGGTGAGGACCGCGAAAAAGCTTTGCCACATTCTTGACATTTGTAAGGTTTCTCTCCGGTATGAATTCTGTGATGCTGAGTAAGGGTTGAGCTATGTTTAAAGGCCTTGCCTCATTCTTGACATTGGTAAGGTTTCCTTCTAGTATGAATTCCGTAATGCTTAGTAAGCACTGAGTTCTGGTAAAAGGCCTTGCCACATTTTTTACACCAGTAAGGTTTCTCTCATGAACTCTGTGATGTCGTGTAAAGGCTGAATTGTTGTTAAAGGCCTTGCCACATTCTTGACATTGAAAAGGTTTCACTCCAATATGAATCCTGTGATGTCAAGTAAGATGTGAAGACCGGTTAAAGGTCTAGCCACATTCTTGACATTGGTAATGTTTCTCTCCAGTATAGATTTGTCTATGTCCATTTATTGATGGACAGTCCTTAAAGTTTTTACCACCTTCTTCATATTTGTGTATTTTTTCCCCAGCATGCATTCGCTGATGTTGAGATAGTGTTGAGGGGCAGTCAAAGGATTTACCACATTCCTTCAAACAATAAGTTTCCATTCCCTTAGGAATTATCTTATCTATGTTTAGGCTTGATGACTGACTGAACATGGTTCCTCGTTTATTAGATCTGAATGGGTTTTTTCCCTCATGGATTCTCTGATGATCACCAACACTGGAGGACTGGTTAAGAGCTTTCCCACATTCATTATATTTATAAGAATTGTCTCTCAAAGGGAGACTTATGTATACTAAGATTAGAGCTTGGATTAAGGACTTCCCCACATTTATCACATTCATAATGGTTCTCTGCAAACCTAGCCCTGACACATCTGTGAACACTGAAGTCCTGGTTCAATGTTTTCTCAGATTCAGTGCACTGAGCTATTCCGTTTCCAGTGAAAAGCCTCTGGCAATTGTGTAGGGTCAACTCAGTGCCCCTCTTGTATGGATCCCACTGAGCACTTTGTTCTTCATTTCTATATCTCTAACGATCAGAAACATCTGGCTGAAAGGTCAGGCCAATCCTATCTTCCAAATGGCTCAAATCATTATTCTCAGCATGGATTAGATAGCTTTTCAGATGTTCCAAATGGTCTATCCACAAATCACTACGATTGAATATTTGATTGGAGCTTGTGCTGACAGAGACACACTGCTCTGCACAAACGGTTGACTTAAAGAGGGAGGTCTTCCATAGAGGTTTATATCCTACAACATTTGGGGCAGCGAGATTCTCATTAAGGGCAATTGCCTTGGTTGGGGTGTATCGCCCAGGATTTCTTTGATGCCCGTCACTATCCCCATCACTGTCCCAGTCCGTACATGAGTGTAAAGTCTCAACAGCACTATGTTTGTATCTATCTACTGATCCATTCTGGAAAGAACCTTCTATGCTCCACTTTAGCAAGAAACTCTGGGTGTCATGTGAAGATACAGCTAAAAGATACCAAATAAAAATAAAACCATTGTACTTCATTCAGAAGAACATACAAATGACTTCTAATACAGAAGCATCAAGTCAATCAGACCATGTCAGAAAGTTGGCTGAGAAGGAGTCATCAGGACCTCATTTCTCCATGGACACACAACATAGCACACAGTGTACTGAGCACTGAGTCTAACAGAGAATTCTGAAGTATGGTCATGGTGTAGCACAAATCAATTTCCTGTATCTATGACAATCAGGAAAAGGGTCACATGAGCTCAAAATTAGCAGAACAGTGGATGTTGAAACATAAAACTGAAATGAACCAACCAGAGTACAGTAAAAATAGGAACATATCAAGCGCAGGAAGAGTTGTTGGTCAGAAAAGATCAACAACACTGACAGCCCATGAACTAAATTAAGAATTATAGAGAAAAGACTGACTAAAATGACAAGTGAAGAAGTGAAAGCAGACACAGTATAACTGATTGTAGGAATAAAAGTAAATGTAAGAGGCAACAATGGATAATCAGTTCCCACAAACTTTTATTAAAAGACAAGTATAAATTTCAAAAATGGTATAATCAATTTAGAGTGCATCATTCACAAAAATAAAAAATAAAAAAAATCTCAACTGATATGCAACCACGAAGCTGAATGAAAGAGGAATAAAAGAAAAAACTCCAACAAACAAAAACTGTGTGCCAGATGAGTTCACTGGATATTCAAACAGACAGTGAAGGAGAAAGGACTGCAAATCTCCTCAAACATTTCCAAGGAGTGACGATCAGGGAAACTAGCAGAACACTCTCTCTGTGCCACCAGCATTACCAGCTCATGCAAGCCAGACGAAGACACTACAAATGATGAAGTTTACAAACCACTGCCTGTGAGGAACAGTCACTCAAAGCCCACAATAAATAGCCATCTGAATCAACAGCACATTTTCCCTTTTTACAAGATGATCAAGCGGGAAACGGACCAGGAATGAAGGGCACTCCAACATCCAGAAAACCATAAATTCAAGACTCCACATTAACAGAACAAAGGTCAAAAATGACATGATCACATGAAGGGAGACAGGATACAAATATGGGGGTACTGGACAACCTGTCATGTTAAAAACATTCAACGTAGAGAGAAAGGGAAACCCCCTCAACCCAATGAACACCACAGATGTATGAAAAGGTGAAATTTAACCTATTCAATAGGGAAAGTCTGCAAGCTTCTCCTCTATGATCAGCAGATAATGAAGTGACCCCACCACTGCCTTTGAATATACTTCTGGACACTCTAGTTAGAACAATTATGCAACCAAAAATAGAGTAAAGGAATCTAAACTGGAAAAGAAACATTGAAACTATCTCTGTTCACCCATGACATGATTATAGAAATCCCTAAAAATCACCATTTTAAATTTTTTTACTGTTTTTGGTCCTTGTTTGTGTTGTTCATTTCAGCCAGTTTTTCCCTACTAGGCTTTCCATTTCCCAATATTTTCATCTTATACAATACAGAGTTAAGAAAATGTTGGAATAAACAACTTAGCTTCCACAAAAAGAATTTTAAAAAAAGAGACTTAGGTGAAACTTTAGTAAAGGAATGAAATAAAGAAAAATGTGACATAAATAAAACAGAGAGCAGAATAACACTAATGGAACACTGAGAGTAATGTCCATTGCAATGAACAAAATAAATAAAACTGGTGATGCTTTCACTCCATAAACCATTACCTAATAACAAATGGGGAAATTTAGAAAAACAAAACAAAACAAAACAAAAACAAAAACAAAAAAAACAGAATTCCTTTTTTTTCTTCTTTTTTAAGATTTTTATTTATTTATTTGAGAGAGAGACAGTGAGAGAGAGCATGAGAGGCAAGACGGTCAGAAGGTGAAGCTGACTCCCCATGGAGTTGGGAGCCTGATGCAGGAATTGATCCCGGGACTCTGGGATCATGACCTAAACTGAAGTCAGTTGCCTAACCAACTGAGCCACCCAAGCGCCCAAGAACAGAATTCCTAAAAATAGACAAGTTATTAGGACAGATTTACAAACCTTGAGCCAAAGAAATGGGAAACCTCCTTAGACCAATAAGAAGCTTGAGGGTTGAATTTGGAAGCAATACTCTCCCGGCACAGAAAAGCCCAAGACCTGGGAATCTTACTACTTTTGATGAAGGCTACGAGTTCCCTTAATAAATCCATCATTCTTGTCCCTCCCTTTGTTCAGATTCAGTATTTTCCTTTATTTTGCCTTCTGTATGACAAAGTCATTCTTCTGCTTCTTCCAGCCTCCTTACATCAAGCTGGTTTTTAATCTCACTTATTGTATTGTTCACCTATGTTTGATTTTTATTTTTTTAAAGATTTTATTTATTTATTTGACATATAGAGATAACAAGTAGACAGAGAGGCAGGCAGAGAGAGAGGAGGAAGCAGGCTCTGTGCTGAGCAGAGAGCCTGATGTGGGGCTCAATTCCAGGACCCTGTGATCATGACCTGAGCCGAAGCCAGAGGCTTTAACCCACTGAACCATCCAGGTGCCCCTATGTTTGATTTTTAGAAAGACATATATTTGAGGGGGGGATCATAAGAGTTCAGGTGGGAGCTACAGAGAGGGAATCACATGTAGGCATCACACTGAGTGCAGAGGCTGACTTAAGCCTGCATCCCAGGACCCTGAGGTCAAGATCTGAGCAGAAATCAAGAGTCAGTGGCTTACCCAAATGAGCCACCCATGCACCCAATTATTTTTTAACCCTTATCTCTGTGGTAACGTTCTCACTATTCTTTTCTCAACCCTTTGAGTATCCTTATGATTGCTGCCTTAAACTCTCCATCAAGCTCCTTACTACTATCTCTTTCCATTCTATCTCTGTGTCTTTCCTGGTCTTATCCGCTGGTTTTGTTTGGGATATATTCTTTCACCTTGGCATTTTGTCTAAGTCTTTACCCTCCTCTGTGTGACAGAAAAGCAAATGATGTGTCCTGCTGTATCCTTCAAGCCAGCAGTGGTCTGCAGGGGCTCCCCTTGCCTGGTACAGGCAGTGTTTCATACCTGGCCTGAATGTGGTCAGTTTGAATAGGTGAGCTCTAGTCTGTTTGTGAAAGGAGACCTGACGTCAACTCCACCAGAGCTCTCCCATACAAAATGCTAAAGGAACACTCTCTAGATGAAATAAAAGGATTCTAAGCAGAGCCTGCAACCACAAGAGAACCCAAAGCTCTCCGCTAAACATAAATATTTAGATAATTGCACAAACCTGTAGTGTTGTCTTGAGATACAAGTCACATTTATTTCCGCTACAGAATTTTGGTTTAAAAAAAAGTATAAAAATCGGGGCACCTGGGTGGCTCAGTAGGTTAAAGCCTCTGCCTTCGGCTCAGGTCATGATCCCGGGGTCCTGGGATCAAGCCCCGCATCGGGCTCTCTGCTCAGCGGGGAGCCTGCCTCCCGCTCTCTCTCTCTGCCTGCCTCTCTGCCTACTTGTGATCTCTGTCTGTGAAATAAATAAATTAATTTTTAAAAAAGTATAAAAATCATCAGTGTAGGTCATATAGTACACAACATAAAAGAATCTGTGACATCGGTAACAAAGTGGGTGCAGAGGTGGACACAGGAAGAAGAGTTTTGTATGTAATTGACACTATGAGTTTTAAATAGTTTGTTTTACATCTAAGTTGTTTTAAGGCATCTGTAAGGTAACCACAATGAAAATACTCACAGACCACACAAAAGTCAATGAGAGAGATACCAGCTCATATCATGGGTGTAACACCACAATTAAAGATGAAATACATCTTTGGAGAGTCAAGATGGCAGAGGAGTAGCAGACCAAGATTACATAAGGTAGCAGGAGTACAGCTAGATAGTTATCAAACCCTTCCAAACCCTATAAACCCAACAGGAGATCGAAGAGCAGAGCAGTAATTCTAGAAACAGAAAATCGACCACTTTCTGAAAGGTAGGACATGCGAAGAAGTGAATCTGAAGGGACAAGAAGATAGACCGCAGGGGGAGGGGCTGGCTCCCAGCAAGCAGCAGAGCAGCAAGCACAAAATTAGGATTTTTAGAAGTCTGCCCCACTGAGGGACATCGCTCCAGCGGCTAAGCGGGGGTTGAGCCCTCACAGGGACAGTGTGGTCTCAGGTCCCCAGGAGTCACAGAAAGCTTGGGGGTGTCTGAGCAGCAGAGCTCACAGGTATTAGAGTGGAAGCCGGCTACAGAGACGGAGCCGAGCAGTGAGCTCTCAGCTCGGGGTTACCTTAAACTGTGATCCGTGGCACAGTGGGGCCTCTGCTCCTCAAGCAGGGACCCCGCAAGTGACAGATCTGCAAAACCCACCTTCCTCTGCTGGAAGGGCAGAGTGACAGGAATCTGCTGGGTTTGGAGACTCCAGGTGGGGCTGTGTGCCAGAGACAGAGATGCTCAGTCATAGGCGGGGGGAGCTCGGAGCACGGCTGGAGACCAGGAAGACGGGAGGGACTGACAGCTTTTCTCCAAGGGCGCACTGAGGAGCGGGGCCCCAGCTCTCTGCTCCTCCGGACGGAGACTGGGACGCTGCCATCTTCATTCCGCTCCTCCGGAACTCTACGGAAAGCGTTCAGGGAATAAAAGCTCCTGAGAGCGAACCAGAGCAAATTACTTAGCCTGGCCCCTGGCCAGGGCAGTGTAATTCTGCCTCCGGCGAAGACATTTGAGAGTCCCGGCAACAGGCCCCTCCCCCAGAAGATCAGCAAGAAATCCAGCCAAGACCAAGCTCACTGAGCAAGGAGAACAGCGCAATTCCCAGAGGAGGGGAAAGCAAAGCATGGAATTCATGGCTTTCTCCTCATGATTCTTTAGTCTTGCAATGTTAATTAAATTTTTTTAATTTTATTTTTCTTTTTGTAATTTTTAAAACTTTTCTTCCTTCCTCTTTTAAAGCTTTTTAACTAGTTTATTTTCACAATACCTTTCTAAAAAAATCTTTTTAAACTTTCATTATAATAGTCATATTGTATCCTTCATTGTATCTAACATTGTTCTCTGTACACATAGAGGGGTTTTTTCCTCCTAAAAATTTTTGGGATACAATTTCTTCTAATAGATCAAAATATACCCTAAATCTAGCTTAGGGCTTTGTTCTAGTGTCCAGCTTGAGCAAATTCTCTCCACTTTCTTTTTCTTTCTTCTTCCAACCAACTTATCTGTTCCATTTTTAGAGGAAAATCGGACCATTTCCTTACACCACACACAAAAATAGACTAAAAAAGGATGAAAGACCTCAATGTGAGAGAGGAATCCATTGAAATCCTTGAGTAGAACACAGGCTGAAACCTCTTTGACCTCAGCTGCAGCAACTTATTCCTAGAAACATTGCCAAGGGCAAGGGGAGCAAGGGCAAAAATGAACTATTGGGACTTCATCAAGATCAAAAGCTTTTGCACAGCAAAGGAAACTGTCAAAAAAAACAAACAAACAAAACAAAATACAACTGACAGAATGGAAGAAGATATTCGCAAATGACATATCAGATAAAGGGCTAGTATCCAAAATCTATAAAGAACTTACCAAACTCAACACCCAAAGAACAAAATACTCCAATCAAGTAATGGACAAAGGACATGAACAGACATTTCTGCAAAGAAGTCATCCAGATGGCCAACAGACACATGAAAAAGTGCTCCACATCACTTGGCATCAGGGGAATACAAATCAAAACCACAATCAGATACTACCTCACAGATACCACCTTGCTAAAATTAGCAAGTCAGGAATCGACAGACGCTGACGAGGATGCAGAGAAAGGGGAACCCACCTCCACTGTTGGTGGGAATGCAAGCTGGTGCAGCCACTCTTGAAAACAGTACGGAGTTTCCTCAAAAAGTTGAAAATAGAGCTACCCTATGACCCAGCAATCGCACTACTGGGTATTTACCCTAAAGAGACAAATGTAGTGATCCAAATGGGTACATGCACCCGAATATTTATAGCAGCAATGTCCACAATAGCCAAACTATGGAAAGAAACTAGATGTCCATCAACAGATGAATGGATAAAGAATATGTGAGATATATATACAACACACACACACACACACACACATACACACACATACATACAATGGAATACTATGTAGCCATCAAAAGAAATGAAATCTTACCATTTGCAACAACATGGACAGAACTAGAGGGTACTGTGCTGAGTGAAATAAATCAATCAGTGAAAGACAATTATAATATGATCTCCCTGATATGAGGAATTTGAGAGGCAAAGTGAGGGGTTGGGGAGTAGGGAAGGAAAAAATGAAACAAGATGGGATGGGGAGGGAGACAAACCATAAGAGATTCTTAATCTCACAAAACAAACTGAGGATTGCTGGGGGGGAGGGGTTGGAGAGGGTGGTTGGGTTATGGACATTGGGGAGGGTGTGTGCTATGGTGAGTGCTGTGAAGTGCTGTGAAGTGTGTAGTCTGCTGATTTACCGACCTATACCCCTGGGGCAAATAATACATTATATGTTAATTTAAAATTTTAAAATTAAATATATATATTTAAATAAAATTATATATTTAAAATAAAATTAAATATATATTTTTAATTTAAAAAAATTTTTAAATTTAATTTTAATTTTTTAATAATATATATGTATCTTTTTTATTTCATACCAAAACATGATGCAGAGGTATAAAATGTTTCAAATTTACTTTGAATTCAAAATAGTCTTTTCTCTCATGCAGAGAGAATAAAAATTGACCCACAAATACATGATGAAATTAATTCTATGTCGATGACCACTCACCTAGACATAGTATAGCATTCACTGACCACTAAACAAGGAGACAAAAAGTAGGAGTCACACAGTATATATGTGTGACAAACAAACACAAGACAAAGACATACATAATTTACCGGCAAAAAGCATAAAGTTCATTCTTTTTTTAGTTAAACTCACATGCTCTTGAAATGTACTGAGTTGAAAATTCTCTTCCAGTTAACATCACACAAATAAAACCCAATCCACACATAGCTAATGTTGTGGAATGTACCAGACATAAGAAGCACATTGTTAGGAAATTACCAAACCAGAATAAGACAAAACTTAGCCCAAGAAAATCTAAATAAACACTGATGTATTACATAAATGGAAAAGTTCTACATAACCACAATTTTAAACTGTGCCCATGTACCTATAAAAAACAAGCATTTGAGGGGGCACCTGGGTGGCTCAGTGGGTTAAAGCCGCTGCCTTCAGCTCAGGTCATGATCTCAGGGTCCTGGGATCGAGCCCCGCATCAGTCTCTGTGCTCAGCGGGGAGCCTGCTTCCTCCTCTCTCTGCCTGCCTCTCTGCCTTCTTGTGATCTCTCTCTCTGTCAAATGAATAAATAAAAATCTTAAAAAAAAAAACAAAAACAAGCATTTGATTGGCATGTCTTCATGGACTATAAAATTATAAAGAGCTTTTATTAAAATCAATCATAAAAAGCTGTAAATGAAAATTTTATGAACACTTAAAACTCCTGAAAGAAATGTATTACATTATTAATAGATTCCTACTCCTACACAGAATGGAAGCCTATAATCCATTCTTTAAGACAGAGGAAATGAACATCTTCATTTCTAAATAAATGAACACCATGAAAGTTGGAAAATATGCTGAGAGACAGTGTATATGAAATTAATATTTGGGGTTAAATTGTGATGCATTCTGAAGAAAGTAGAAGAAAAAGCTCATGATTAATTTCCCATGAAGTAACGCTGCAAAACTAAACAAAAAGATTTTTCAAACATGCGGGTTTGGGGTACCTGGGGGCTCAGTCAGTCAAGCAGGTTCCTTCAGCTCAGGTCATGGGCTCAGGGTTCTGGGATCCAGCCCCAAACTGGGCTCCCTGCTCAGCAGGGAGTCTGCTTCTCCCTCTCCTTTTGCCTTTCCCCTACTCATTCTCTCTCTCTCTCTCCCTCTCTTTCTGTCTGTCTCGAACAAATATAAATTTTAAACAAAATATATGGGAATTTCACTAATTGTCTAACTCACTTCATATGAAGCACACGCTCATGTCATATAAGGACATTTGATGTAAAAAATTCAGAGCTAGAGGTGCCTGGGTGGCTCAGTGGGTTAAAGCCTCTGCCTTCAACTCAGGTCATGATCCCAGGGTCCAGAGATTGAGCCCCATGTCGGGCTCTCTGCTCAGCAGGGAGCCTGCTTCCTCCTCTCTCTCTCTCTCTCTGCCTGCCTCTCTGCCGACTTCTGATTTCTGTCTCTCAAATAAATAAATAAAATCTTTTAAAAAAAATTTTTCAGAGCTAATCGGAAAGTGAAAAGACATATGACAAAGTCACAAGAAGTTCACAGAAGACAGAATTATATGATGATGTGATTACTAAAAAATAAGGTAATAAATGAGAGTTTATTAAAGGCTACAAGTTCAAGTTCTAAGTGTGTAGTTCCCCAATACCATTTGTTATGTAGGAATTCTAGGAAACAAATGGAGACATTAAATTATTTCACCACAGAGGAATGGAACTCACAGAGTGGAAATTAAATTTCTATATTTAATACAAAATAAAAGAAAAAAGAAATTTTGAAGGGAAATAAAGCTGTAAATTTTCTCATTTTAGCACGGTGCTTTGTTATCTGATGAAGTTACTGAATCTCAACTTTGTAAGATTAAAATTAAAGCCTCTGTAACATTAGAAAGCATAAGCCAGAAAACATTAGAAATCTGTCTCCAGTGTTCTGGGAATCTCTGCACTAAACCCCAGTGTGCATACAACTACCCTGACCTACTTGTCTCATGATGAAAACCAGAATTGACAAAGGCCGGAGCGTACAGGTCCTCAGAAAATAGGGAGATTTCCCCAGGGTCCTCACAGAAATGGAGAAGCTCTTAGACTAGGGGGGCCCTCCACCTCCAATCAGAGTCTCCTGGCCCTCCCTGTGGATGTGGCGGACCATCACTGGAGCTGAAGGAGAATCCCTAGAGAATGCAAGAGCTCGATAATATTGGAGAGAAGATGCCCCTCTGGGAGCCAGTGAGAGAGAGAGAAAACTGGGCATGTCTCCAACTGACATTCATTCAAGGAGAGCTACTCGTACCACATCTTAAGGTCTACCTTCCTCCTTCAGACTTGGACCTCCCCTCTGTCACCTGCCTCATTCATTCCCACCTACCTGGATGGAAGCCTCCGGTCTCCTTTCTCTTCACATCCCAGAGCTGCTTCTCTTGCTCCAAAAACATGATCAGGTCTGGCTTTGACAGAGGAGACCTGTTTATGAGGAAAAAGGAAAGTGACTATTGCTGCTAATTCTAACTTCCCATGAGTCTTGTGTTCAGCAAAGAGAGGACATTTTACAATCCTAGAAGATGGTTTCACAAAGGCTCTTGCCCAACATTCCCTTTAGAACACAAAGGAAGCATTTCCAAGGCTCACATCCTGACCTCCACGTCCAAGTAGTAGACAAGATAATTAAGAAGGGGAAATTTCAGGGACGCCTGGGTGGCTCAGTTGGTTAAGCAGCTGCCTTTGGCTCAGGTCATGATCCCAGCATCGTGGGATTGAGTCCCACATCGGGTTCCTTGCTTGGCAGGGAGCCTGCTTCTCCCTCTGCCTCTGACTATGCTCGCTCACTCTCTCTCCCTCTCTCTCTCTGACAAATAAATAAATAAAATCTTAAAATAAAATAAAGAAGGGGAAATTTTAGTTTTAGATGTGAGCAGCGCCATTCTATCCCACCAACTTGTTTAGAATTCCCACTCAACTACATCAGGGTTGATGTTACCTTGAGGAAGAAGCCAAGGCTGAAAAGGAAGCATCATGAAGATTTTCCTCCCCATCTACAAACCCCTACTTATTCCCCCCTCTGCCGGGATCTGAATTCCAGTCACTCGAAGAGAAAACTCCCAAGAGATAGTCTTCACAGGAAGGAATGAAACCCTGAGTGAGGTTTGGGAAATCTGGAAGGAGTCATCCTCACCCAGGAAGCAGAGGTGTCCGTAGTTCTCCAACATCACATCCCTGTACAGTTGCCGCTGAGTGTGGGTCAGGCATCCTCACTCCTCCTGAGAGAATTCTATGGCCACATCCCTGAATGTCAGCTGTCCTTGCAATAAATACCACAGTCACCAAATGGCCATTGACACAGTTCACAATGGTCCCTAAGATGAAAGAGGAAGTTAGTGTCACCACCTAGGACCAGACTGGACCTCTCCTTCTCCCTGAGATGGGTGTGGAGTTAAAGAAAACCTATGGGGCAGGGGGCTGCGTGGTTGAGAACTTGCACTCCTTTCACTCCCAGAAGTCAACTCTATCCACTACAGAGGTGACAGCCCTCCTTGTCCAGTGCAAAGTGTTGGGATGTGGGAGAGCAGTCAATGGTCAAGAAATTCCTGACATGTTTTTGATGTGAAATATTGGGGTTCTGGAGTGAATGATGAAGGAATTGTTGAGATACCCATGGTACAAACACTGTGGTCCTAACGCAAGGGGAAAGGAAAGTTGTGAGCAGTGACTGGTTCTATGCTTTCAGGTGGGGAGGGGGTAAGGGATAGCAGGAGGCTCTAAGGAATTTGGAAGCAAGTTTCCAGGACCCTCGGGGCCTCCCAGCTGGTGTTCTGATGAGGCCACTCACTGTTTAGTAACACTTTAGTCAGGGAACCCTCCAGATACCTATCAGGGGCCCCAAGCTTGAAGGAGGGTGGCCAAGCTACTCTTGGAGAATAGAGTTCAAGGAAGTTTCCAAAGCAACTTTCAAATGTTAAAGAGGAATTAGAGGATCCTGGAAGTCTGGCTATTTTCAAGCTAAGACTGGTTTTTGCATCCAACAAGACATTAACCTTGAGGCAGCTGTGAGTTTCCTGAGGAATGTCCTACTCTGCCTTTCTCAGGTATTTATCAACAGACTGGAAGTTGAAGGACATTTAATTTTATCCATACCTCTTTGACTTTGTTCTCCTCCTCAGAAACTACAAGCAAGGGGAACCCAGATAGTTCAGTTGGTTAAGGGTCTGCCTTGAGCTCAGGTGATGATCCCAGACTCCTGGGATGGAGCCCTGAGTTGGTCACTGGACTCAGTGGGAAATCTGCTTCTCCCTCTTTCCCTTTCCTCACTCTCATGCACTTTCTCTCTCAGCTGAGAAAACGTTTAAAAGAAGGAAAGAAGGAAGGAAGGAAGGAAGGAAGGAAGGAAGGAAGGAAGGAAGGAGAAAGAACGAACCTACAAGCAAGAGAAACGCAGAAGAAAGAAGTTTATACCTGAAATGCGACAGTTCCTGCATATTCCTCAGTATCCCATGTTCCTTACAAATGACAGGAGGGAAAATAGGAACAGGACAAGGGAGGACCAGGCAGGCAGCACCAAGCCAATAAAAGTTCCCATCAGCTGAATAGAAACAAATTGCTATCAGCCCCTAATGCATATCAAAGGACATACCGTCCCTGCTGCTTTCCTGGGGACTGAAAGCAGGAATGCAGAATGTAAATCTAATTTTGGAAATACAGAGGACATACATACACAATTCAATCACTATACGTTCTGTAGGGACTCCTTTTAGGCAAGCAGGCTTGAGCAAAGCAGTGAGGCCCCCAGTGACCCCTTGGCTGAGTCCAGACAGGCCCAGCCGGGCACCCACCTCCAAATTCCCAAGGCCCTAACGAACCAATGGGCTTCTGACAACCAGGTACAGTGACCAGAAAGAAGCAAGTTCCACAGGTTCCCCATAACTCCTCCCCTTCCTCCTTTAAGAACGACCCCCCTGCTCCTTGCAGAGAAGCTCTCCTGTGCCCTCCTGCCTGCTGATCTCTTAGGTATTCAACAAACTTCTCCAGCCTATGCCCTGCCTCAGGGGAATTCCATCAGTGCCGCTGGGCGGGCCTCCAGCCAATCATGGACCCTTGTCTGGGACCCCATGCAACTGACAGAGACACTACACTGAGACAGCCCAGCGTCCCTGTGCTAGTAACAGCTAGTTTAGTCCTTTTTAAATTAATTCCCAAAGATTTATGTAATCTTCTTTTTAAAGATTTTATTTATTGGAATGCCTGGGTGGCTCAGTAAGTTGGGCCTCAGCCTTTGACTCAGGCCACCACCCAAGGTCCTGGGTACGCCACCCACATTGGGGGGGGGGTCCTTGCTCAGCGGGGAACCTTCTCCCTCTGCCTGCTGCTCAGCCTGCTTGTGCTCTCACTTTTACTAACAAATAAATAAAAATTTTTTAAAAAGATTGTATTTATTTATTTCAAAGAGAGCAAGAGAGAGAGGACAAAGAGGCCATACCAGGCAGATGGAGAGGGAGAAGAGGACGCTGGCCCATTTGGGGCCCATTTGGGGCCCGATGTGGGGCTGGATCCCAGGTCCCCAGTGTAAGGGCCTATTCAGCCAGAGTGGCCCCACCCCAGTTGAACTGCCATTTTCTTGTAAAACTTAAATTGACCTTGCCCCCCCCCCCAGGGGAACTTATTTAAAAGCAAGTCCGGGAAACCAGTCCCAAGTAACAAAGTCCAAATGCAAGGGTGGGTCAGGCCAGGTGGAGGTATTCAATCAGTGGGGGGGAGCATGCTGTCTCCCAGCTACCAAGGAGTATGGGCCCCGCCCTTTGGCACCTTTTGGGCGCCAATTCTGAACTAGGTGATAGGTTGGTTCAAATGTCTACTAGGGTAACTTGTAATTCAATTGGTCGCCTAGCATCACTGTGGTTTCCTGTGTGTGTTACAATCTCATTGGCCACCTATGCGTGGCCAGGCCCAACCACATGGCCTTTGCTCTATAAAAGTTAGTCTGGAAAGCAGGGAGGGGTCGTCCTCTCTGTAGGGGCATCCCTGACCGGTCTGTTTGATGGTCGGTCTGATTCTTGATGCTTGGTGTGAAGTAAAGCTTTGCTTGACCTTCGCTTTGTATCAGTCTCGCTCCTTTAATCACAGACCCATTATTGGGGTACCCTGTTTTGGGGGGACCCAACACCAGAATCATGACCTGAGCTGGAGGCAGAAAGCAGACTCTTAACCAACTGAACCACCCTCGGTCCCCAAGATTGATTTATATTTCAGAGGAGATGGATACGGGCAGAAGAGGGAGAAAGAGAATGTCAAGCGGACTCCCCTCTGGGCACAGAGCCAGAAGCGGGGATACCAGTCCAGGACCCTGAGATCATGACCTGAGCTCAATCAACAGTCCAACCTTAGTTGACTGAGCCCCCAGGCACCCTCCTGTAGTGGACTTTAAGTAGAATATCTCTTTCATGTGCTAAAGTTGAAGACACACACACACCCGTTTTGGGTTTTGTTTTTTTTAATGATTTTATTTATTTATTTGACACAAAGAGAGAGAGTCACAGAAAGTGCAAGGAAGCAGGCAGAGAGAGAGAGAGAGAGAGAGAGAGAGAAGCAGGCTCCCTGCTGAGCAGAGAGCCCAATGGAGGGCTCGATCCCAGGACCCTGGGATCATGACCTGAGCCAAAGGCAGAGGCTTTAACCACTGAGCCACCCAGGAGCCCACACACACCTGTTTTTAGAATGGGAACTTTCCAAGTTTTTCTGGATTCATACCTGTTATGCCCTAATAATGGGTCTGTGATTAAAGGAGCGAGACTAATACAAAGCGAAGGTCAAGCAAAGCTTTATTTCGTGCCAAGCATCAAGAATCAGACTTACCGTCAAACAGACCAGTCGGGGCCACCCCTTACAGAGAGGACGACCCTTCTGTTTCACAGACTAGCTTTTAAGGGCAAATGCCATGGGGCCTGGCCACGCACAGATGGCCAACGAGATTGTAACACACACAGGAAACTCCACAGTGATACTAGGTGACCAACTGAATTACAATTTACCCTAGTAGTCATTTGAACCAGCCTATTACACCTTGATTAGGATTGGCGACCAAAAGGCTTCCAAGGGGTGGGGGCCCATACTCCTCGGTAGCTAGGGAGACAGTATGCAACCCACTGATCGGATGTCTCCACCTGGCCTGACCCACCCTTGTATCTGGGCTTTGTTACCTGGAGCTGGTTTCCGGGACTTGTTTTTTTTTTTTTTTTTTTTTTTTTCCGGGACTTGTTTTTAAGTAAATCCCCTGGGGGAAGGGGAGCAGGGACAGTTTAAGGGTTAAACAACAAGGTTTTTGTTTAACTTTAATGAAAGCCTCTTGCTAAATAGGTTCTTACAATACCCACCCAGCTTCTGTCTGCATTTTCTTCCTCCCCGGCTGCACACAGCTGATGGAGAATGCAGACGAGCCCGAATGAGAAATGATTTCCCTCCCTGATATCCCAGGATCAGACCTCATCAGCCACAGGAATCTCGGGCTTGACACCTTCCCCTCCGGATCTGCCACCAACGGAATATTGTCACTCCTCGTGGGACTTTAATTCAAAGTGACAACGGCTGATGCCCTATCAAAGCCAGGTAGGGGACACAGGACAGGAGGCTCTGGGACATAGAGAAGCATTTTACAGACCTAACCGTGAGTATCACTTCTGACCAGATCTTAAAAACAGGTGAACACAGAAGCGAGAAGCACCCGGACTCGAGGCATCCGCATCTGCCGCTTCTAAACGCGAGGGTCTGCGGAGAAACAGGGGACACGGCTCCGCGGGGACACCAGGCTCACCTGAGAACCGGCCATTTCTGCCTTCGCCTCCACCTCTAGATTTCGTCCTCACGAGGGATCTGTGGGAAATCACAGCTGCATCAGGAGAAAATGCCCTGAAATCCAGCAACGGAGCTCCTTGTCCTCACACCGCTCGCCCGCGGGCAGGACCCGGAGATGCAGAAAAGGCCCAACTTCCCAGTCCTTTGTGTCCGGAGCAGCTCAGAAACTGTGAGCTCCCGTGAGGACACCCATCCCTGCATTTTCCTCACCTGCTTTGTGGGGAGGGAGGGCTCCCCCGCCACCGCCACTCACAACTTCAGCGTCGGCATCGGAACCACAGGCTGCAGGGACCCGACCCTCCCAGACTCAAGGAGCAGAGACCCTGTCACCTCTCCAGGACCAAAGCCGCAAACCCACTCTCAGAAAACCACCGAAAGCCCTCGGGCTCCCCCCGGCCTCCTTGAGAATCTCCTGAGCCCTTAATTAACACAACAGTGTTGTTTTTGCCCAAACCAACTGACAGAATCTGAGGGGGAGGCCGGCAGAGGAGATCCTTCCTGAAACTGCACAGGTGACCCTGCTGGGAAGGAACTGGGGAGGTGACCAAGCCGAGCAGGGGAACCAAGGCTGGGGCTGGGAGCAGAGTTGAGTCCTGCCTTCTCCCCCATCAGACTTTCTGGAGACTGGTTCCTTCTCTCTCCTTCTGCTACACAGAGGGAGACAGCTTACACACCGAACACACGTATAAATGCAAACATCTCTTTCAAAGTAAACAGGATTTCAGAGCTCTTCCTTTCTCTTCCTTTGATTTTACACAACCAGCCCGGCCCGGGTGGCACAGTCGTCGATTTTCTGCTTTTCCAGCTTCGGTTGTGATCCCAGTGTCCTCCGCGGGAGGCCTGCTTCTCCCTCTCCTACTCCCTTTGCTTGTGTTCGTTCCTTTGCTTGCTGTGTCTGTGTTTGTCAAATAAATATTTACGAATCTTTAGAAAAATAAAATAAAATAAGCAGCCTAAAATAATGCTCAGGCCAAAGAGACATATTTTCGGGTGACAAAATATTCCCCTTCAGGAGGTAAAGGTTTACGTTCACAAGTTACTGCCACACAGTTTTCCACAGTGCATCTACTTTTTACCCTCCCACTAGCGATATGTGAGAATTCTATTTCTCAGCATTCTCAGCAAAATTAGACATTATATTTTTTCTTTATTTTACCCATTCTAGAAAACATTGAGTGTTTTCTCCCTTTAAAAAATGAAGTTGGTCTCGCAACAGTTGTCCTGGTGACTGAAATGAAAACCACTTAAAGCATCAAGTATACCAAGTAAAGAAAAGGCAGCTAGATTAATCCATCAGGGAGACTCCATTTCAAAAGAAGTAACCTGGGGCACCTGGGTGTCTCGGTCCTTAAGACTCTGCCTTCGCCTCAGGTCATGATCCCAGGCCGGAAGGCTGCTTCTCCCTCTCCCACTCCCCCTGCTTGTGTGCTCGCTCGCTCGCTCTGTTTCTCTCTGCCAAATAAATAAATAAAATCTTAAAAAATAATAATAAGTAAACTTTCTCTTCTCCACAAACCTCTTCTCCTCACTTCTCAGCCCTTTGGTTCAGGAACCTGGTGTCACCCTGACAGCATGATGAACAGGGCTGGTGGACAGACACAATTCCTCGAAATCGGCCATTATCCAGCATCTCCCGACAAACCCCCATTCCCTTCCTCTGGGTGGGCTGCAGGTCTTGAAGGCCCTGACTTGCTACAGCCTCTTTTGCTGGCAAAGCAATGAAGCTCCTGTTCCTGGACACCTGGGTGGCTCCGTGGGTTAAGAATCTTCCTTTGGTTCAGGTTCCGCGATCCTGGGGTCCTGGGATCAAGTCCCCCCAGTGGACTCCCTACTCAGCAGGGAGTCTGCTTCTCCTCCCTTTGCCCCTCCTCTCTCTCACGTGCTCTCTCTCTCTCTCAAATCAGTAAATAAAATCTAAAAAAAACAAAAACTACTGTTCCTCTTTATCCCCCACCCTGTGTTCCTGTTACATTTTGGGTCTGAAGCCAGGAGTTCAGTTATACAACAGAATGAGTATTAGGGGAGGAAAACATGTTCTCCTCATTCCACTCTCAACGCCTTGGGTCATCTAATAATTAAAATTATGTAAAAGAGAGTCACAAGAGAAAAAAAATGATTTCTTAATTGTGGGAACCAGAAAGACTTGAGGCTCAAGGATGGGCGACGGAAGCTTCCGTGCCACTGTGACTTATCAAAAGTAGGGGAGGGATTTAGAATTTGAAAATGGGGGACACACATTCACAGGAGAATGAGAAGAGGAAATCTATGTCAAAGAATGCTTTGTCCTCCAGGCAGGCAACTCTTGATGTCACAAAAATTTATTCTTTGGTATCAGCTCTATTCCTGATAGAGCGCCCCATCTAATTGATTCTTGGTATGTATATCATCCTCACAACAGACGGAGATAATTCCATTGCAGCCATGGAACAAACTAGAAGACATTTTTCTAACTTACACAGAAGCCCTGCTTCGCCCCTCTGGCCAACTTTGTAGTCTTTAAATTTTGGGGTGCACCTTTCCGTGAATGATGGACTAAACCCTTCTTTGTACATCTATACATCACACATTGTTTCCAAGAAGGACTGGTAATCGCACCTTCTGGCACAACCACCCCTGGGGACCTACACACAACCTCCAGACACCTCCATAATGTCCATCGGCTGCACCAGTGAGTCTGCAGCCTTTCAAGAACTGTGTCAGACTGCCCTGCTCCCCTCCTACTGATTCACTGCACTCAAGTTCCTTTAAAAACCCAAAGGCCTGGCAAAACCCTTGGAGTTAGGGTTTTTGGTTTTTTTTTTTAAGATTTTATTTATTTATTTGACAGAGAGAGAGAGAGAGATCACAAGTAGGC
Source organism: Martes martes (assembly GCF_963455335.1). Classification (NCBI taxonomy): domain Eukaryota; kingdom Metazoa; phylum Chordata; class Mammalia; order Carnivora; family Mustelidae; genus Martes; species Martes martes. The sequence goes on along the minus strand of NC_137905.1, from coordinate 54,687,995 downwards.
AGAGAGGCGGGCAGAGAGAGGGGGAAGCAGGCTCCCCGCTGAGCAGAGAGCCTGATGCAGGACCCGATCCCAGGACCCTGAGATAATGCATGACCTGAGCCGAAGGCAGGGGCTTAACCCACTGAGCCACCCAGACACCCCCGGAGTTAGTTTTTGCCCATGCATCCATCTTCTTCCCAAGTGGCTCGCCTCCTGAATAACACTGATATTCTTTTCCAATCAAAACTCATTCTGTGTGCATTGGCTTTTCAGAGCAAATTAAGTGGGCTTGGGTTTTTTGGTAATAAAATTGTGGAAGCCTTTGCACAAACAGTGAGAAAGAATTCTTGCCGTGTTTTATGGTGCAACTTAGTAAGCTTATTGAAGTAGCATGGGGAAAGGACTTGTGTTCAAAGAGCTATACCTTTTTTTTTTTTTTAATGCTTGATGTATTTATTTGACACAGAGAGAGAGGAAGAGGGAGAGGAAAAAGCAGGCTCCTTGCTGAGCAGAAAGCCTGTCATGGATCTCAATTCCAGGACCCAAGATCATGACCTGAGCCATAGGCAGCCGGCTAACCAACTGAGCCACCCAGGCACCCCAACAAACAGACTCTTAAGAAGAGAGAACTGATGGTTACCAGTGGGAAGATAGTTAGGGAGAAGGTTTAAACAGGGGTTGGAAATTAAGGAGTGCACCTGTATGGATAAGCTCCAGGTGGTGAATGGACTGTGGGTTGATGAGGGAGCAGTAGGCCAGGAAAGTACAAAGTGCAAGCTGATACCTTCAAGCCCCCCATCTCCCTCCCCACCTCACTCCTGGGTGGGATATGTGTGACATTCCTCCAGCAAGCTCCCAACTGTCTCAGTGTTAATGCTTTTCTAGAGGGAAAACCTTAACTTGTCAATGGCAAAGGCCTCCAATATCTTGTAGGTCCTTTTTAGCATGTGAAAGTTCTTTCGAAAACCTCCATTCTTCCTTACCCTCAACTCCCATAGCCCTGGATCAGCCACTCGTTCTGCCCTTGGGTCTTTCCCCTGCTTTAATAAAACCACCATTCTGCATGGAAGGCTTCTCAAGATTTCTTTCTTGGTCATCGGCTCCCGACCTCACCCTACCAAAACCTCACCTACACCCAAAACTACATCAGAATCACTACACCTGAAACTAAGAAAAACCTCTACACTAACTAACTGGAATGAAAATAAAATATTAAAAAGTTGGGGCAGGTGCCTCGTTAGCAAAGTAGGTAGCGTATCAGTCTCATAAAAAGTTGGGGTGCCTGGGTGGCTCAGGTGGTTAAGCATCTGTCTCTTGATTTGGGCTAAGGTCATAATCTCAGGGTCATGAGATAGAGCCCTTTGTTGGGCTCCAGGCCCAGGTAGGATTCTGCAGAAGATTCTCTCCCTCTCCCTGTGCCACTCCCCTCCTTCCCCCACTCATGCATGCCCTCCCTCTGTCTCTTAAAAAAAAATTTTAAGGACTTTATTTATTGATTTATTTATTTTTAAAAGATTTTATTTATTTATTTCACAGAGAGAGAGATCACAAGTAGGCAGAGAAGCAGGCAGAGAGAGGGGGAAGCAGGCTCCCTGCTGAGCAGAGAGCCAGACATGGGGCTCGATCCCAGGACCCTGAGATCATGACCTGAGCTGAAGGCAGAGGCTTAAACCACTGAGCCACCCAGGCACCCCAGGACTTTATTTATTTATATGAGAGAGAGAGAGAGCAGAGAGGGAGTGAGGAGGAGAAGCAGACTCCCTGCTGAGCAGAGAGGCTAACTGGGAGCTTGATCCCAGGACCCCGCGATCATGACCTGAGCCAAAGACAGACTTTTAACCAACTGGGCCTCCGAGGTGCCCCTAAATTTTTTTTTTTTAAACAATTTTTCTAGGAGCGACTGGGCGGATCAGTGGGTTAAGCATCTGCTTTCTCTCAGGTCATGGTCCCAGTGTCATGGGTTTCAGCCTGCAACAGGCTCCCTGCCCTGCTTCTCCCTCTCCCTTTACCCTTCCCACCCCCAGTTCCACTGCTCCTGCTTGTGCTGTCTCTCTCTCAAATTAATTAATTTTTTTAAAAAAGTAATTGTTCAGTTTTAAACTTAAAAAATAAAATTTGGAATTAAACTGACATGAACCATGAATGAATGAATTAATGAATGAATGAATACATAAATAAATAAAATGTTATGGAACCTGGACTGGATCCTGATGGAAGAATCCAGCAGCACTCAGAGATCTTGGAAGGCTGGAGGTTTATTTAACACTGGAAGGCTGATAGGAGAGTGATTTCCAAAGGTCTGAGCCCTGAGCACAGACAAAGAGGGTAATTTATACTCTTCTACTTTCGCATACTTGGTCCTTTTGGTGTGTGTGGGAAACGGGGTAGGAAAGAAGAACCTGGAAGGGCTTTGAGACGGGGACTGGAATGCCCTTGCTGGTTTGGTAGGCCATCCTAGAATACAGTTTTTCCCTTATCATTTCCCTTTTAGATGCACTTTAAATACCAGATTTATAGGGCATCATTATCATCTACTATGGGCTGATAGCCCTGCAAGGCTGGTATCTGGGCAGCGGCTTGCCTGGTAACAGTGTTTTCTATGAATTAAGCAAGCTGTCTTAAGGTTCCTAAGGTTGCCCGATAAGCAATAACAATAACAAGTTTCTGGGAGAAAGTCCAATCAGAAGGGGCAGCAGCGTAAAGTCCGACACCTGAGGTGAGGGATATTGCGCTGATGATAACCCGGGACCACGGTGAACAGATGTCCGTTGGTTGGTGGGGTCTCGCGGAAGGTGGAGCTGGGGCGGGTCCATAGGATCTGGTTGGGCTTTCCACTGGTGTGATGTGTCTGACTGACGAGCCTTCTTTACTCTAGAGTGGTGGACCCATTGGGTGACACCTGAGACCTTGAGGGCAGTAGGGGTGGTTAGAACAGTGTGGGGCCCTGTCCACTGTGGTTTGAGGGGGTCCTTTTTAAAACACAGGAGATGCTCCTTAGAGTCTTTCCCAGGCCTTTCCCAGGGCTTGGAGGTGTTGGGATACTTCTAAGTTTCCAATATGTTCGACGTCTCCTCTAAGCCTGCTTATTACAGGGGGTGGCCTGTCTTGAGGTGAATTATAGCTACAGGAAATCCAGTTGACTAGAATAAACAAGATCAATGACATCCAACAGTTATGCTCTATAAGTATGATGTTCAGGTCCAGGCATAAGGGTAGATGGGCTTAAAGTTTGGCAGGTTTGGGGCGCCTGGGCGGCTCAGTGGGTTAAAGCCTCTGCCTTCGGCTCAGGTCATGATCTCAGGGTCCTGGGATCGAGTCCCGCATCGGACTCTCTGCTCAGCGGGGAGCCTGCTTCCCTTCCTCTCTCTCTGTCTGCCTCTCTGACTACTTGTGATCTCCGTCTGTCAAATAAATAAATAAAATCTTAAAAAAAATTAAATAGATGTAAGTAAAATAAAAAGGGTTGTAGGTAAACTTTTTTTTTTTTTTTAAGATTTTATTTATTTATTTGACAGACGGAGATCACAAGTAGGCAGAGAAGCAGGCAAGCCAAGCAGGGAGCCTGATGTGGGACTCGATCCCAGAACTCTGGGTCATGACCTGAGCAGAAGGCAGCAGCTTAACCGACTGAGCCACCCAGGTGTCCCGAATTTATTGTCTCTTATATGGTTAGACTATCTCCTGGTCCAGGAGCTGCTGCTTGTGTTTACATTCTTTTCCTGCCTTAAAATCGTTAACTACCGATGACTACTTTTCTGTAATTTTAACCTATCCCAGGAAGTTGTTGGGACAGGTGCTTAGGTAAGTACTGCTGGCATAGATCATAAAATGGCTGGGAGCCTAAAGTAAGTTCTCTTATGTTAAGAAATCTGTCTTGTCGGGGTGCCTGGGTGGCTCAGTGGGTTAAGCCACTGCCTTCAGCTCAGGTCATGATCCCAGGGTCCTGGGATCGAGCCCCGCATCGGGCTCTCTGCTCAGCGGGGAGCCTGCTTCCTCCTCTCTCTCTGCCTGCCTCTCTGCCTACTTGTGATCTCTGTCAAATAAATAAATAAAATCTTTAAAAAAAAAAAAGAAAGAAAGAAATCTGTCTTGTCTTCCCTGTCCTGTGGACCCCTATCGTTATTTGTCCACAAAATGATGACCACCATCAAGGTAATGAACACATTCCTCACCCTACATAATTAAGATTTTTGTGCGTGGTGACATGCTTTAGGTGCTTTCATGGAGCAAGTTTCAAGTTTACATTAAGTACAGTCACTGTCCTGTATAGAACGCTAGTATTTATTCATCCTGCCTAAGTGAACCTTGTTATATTTAACCTTACGAATAAAAACTACTAGTTACGCTACCAAAAGATGGGTTTATTCAGGAATAACAGAATTGCAACGAGGGACAAACAGGCTGCGGTAAAACCATAGCCAAGGCCAGGGAACCCAGAAGAGGCAAGCTCCTTTGAGAAGACAAGGGGTAAGTTGAGGTCTGCACCTGAGTAAAAATTGTGGAGTAATTGGTAGTTTGAAAGATGGTAGGTTTTCCTTGGTTGAGCTGTTGCCTGGGAGGAATAAGAAAAGCATCTCTTTCTGTAGCTGGAACAGTTGAGTACTGGCATCGGGTGTGGATTTTATCTCCAAATTTGTGTAAGGTCAAGACCTTCCCTTCCTGCTGGAGCTGCTGTTGACTATGAAGGATAAGGCTCGAGGGTTCCCCCTGCTGAAACCTCCTGACTCCATGTTAGGGAGGGTTCCCTTTACTGACTTCAGTCTCAACACGTCCTTCGCTCAAAGTTGCTAGAAGCAAACCGTCTAATCTTCACTTGGATGATTTTAACGTTGTTTAGATTCCATGTAATTTCACACAGTATTTTTTTTTTTCTTTCTGTGTGTGTCTTACTAAATTCAACAAAATCGCCTACAGATCGTCTGGGCCAAGCCCAGGCTGCCCCCTGATGGACTACTTTGGCAGAAAGATTACTTTGAGTTAAAAAGCAAAATCAGCAGGTTCTGGACAAGTCTTTACTTCCCCCACTACCTAACATTTTGAAGGTGAAGAAAGCCCCGGAATGAGCTCTCTCACCATACATAACTACATTATGATATAAACTAAATTTGAGAAATAGGGAGGAACCTAGTAAGTTCTATTTGAACAAAGTCTTCTATATCCTATATTTTTGAGTCACCCAGGATGTACTTGTTTACCAAATATTTACTCTTTTTTGCTTTCTGTGACTTTCATTTTCTTCCCCTGGAGTTGCCAGACTTCGACCTTCTTCTTTTCCTCCTTCTTCTCTTCTCCTGAAAGACAAATGTATTTTACTTTGCCGATCTTTGCAAGTTTCCCATCTGTGTAGAGTCTCCATACCTATGCTATTAAATTTGATTTTGTCCTGTTTATCTCATGGCGATTTAATTCTTCGTCAACAACGAGAACTTCCTCATACATTCCAGTTCAGGCTTTCGTTATATATATTCCTCCAGCTTACATTTAGCTCCTATTTTATACACTTAATGTTAAAAAAAGAAAAAGAAACAAAAAGGCTGGGCCCAGCATCTACCTTCTCAGGGAAAATAGGGGGCATCTAGTACCAACCCCTTAAGTATTATGAGGATTAACCCACCTACATGTTCCGGAGATCCCAGCACAGCACCATATGTATTACAGAGTAAAAATCAATGAATACTGCATTAATAATGTATTGATATTATTTTCCAAATACAGACATTGTCACACTATCACTGTTCCAAGAACTCTAGTGGCTATGTACGTCTAACTCACTGACCTATGCTCTCTACTTTAAGTCTTGACTAATTGCAGCAGCTTTGAGATTTCAACAGACCTATGATATAGAGGAAACACAGAACCCAGTGTTTCTAGAAGACCAAGACTAACTGTTAGAAAGTGACCTTCCTGAGGCCAGTGAGTGTCCTTGACATCACCCTTGACATCACATCACTAATGATGACGCCCTGGAGCACTGCTTCCCCTGCATGTCATGCTCACTACACCTGTGTGTCTGCTCCTTAAACACTTCCTGCTTGCTTGGTGACTTTGTAGATTGTCTTTGGACATGAATCTACCATGTTCCCCATTGGCCAGCCTCCGGAACAAAGCAAATTTTCCTTTCCAACTATGAAAATTATAATGGGATACCTTGCTAAAATGAAGTCGGAGGTTTTTGGCCAGAGGAGCTCTCTTTTCCTATTACTGGTGGTCACTACAGACCCAATAGGAGGAGATAGACTTGGTCTTTTTTTTTTTTTTTCAGGTTTTATTAATTTAGGGATGTCTGGGTGACTCGGTTAAGTGTCTACCTTCGGCTCAGGTCAGGATCCTAGAGTCCTGGGATGAAGACCCAATGCAGGCTCCCTGCTCAGCTGTGAGTTTGGTTCTCCCTCTCCCTCTGCCTACTGCTTCTGCCTACTTGTGATCTCTCTCTCTGCCAAATAAATAAATAAAATTAAAAAAAAAATAGATACTGCCTGTTCTCTAGTCATGACAGCAACCTGCCCACCCCAAACTCAGACCTATCTGCCATTCCTTGATAGTCATACAGTTTTACACCTCAGTCCCTTCCTAAAAAAAGAGGAAAAAAAAGATTTTGTTTACTTATTTGAGACAGAGAGAGCATGAGAGAGAGCAGAGAGCACAAGTGGGAAAGGGTTGAGGGGAAGGGCAGAGGGAGGGAGAGAAGCAGGCTCCCTGCTGAGCTAGGAGCCAGATGCAGGGCTCCATCCCAGACCCTGAGATCATGACCGAGCAGAAGGCAGACACTTAACTGACTGAGCCACCCAGGCACTCCTGGACTTGATCGTTTTTTGGATTTGATCTTGTTCCAGTATACTACTCCTCTATTCCAGCAGAAGGAAGAGATGCCTTCCCTATGTATAAAAAATACTTTCCCTCCTCATGGGCTTTTGTATATAAATGGACTGACTTAATAAGAGCTTTAGAACTTCAATGGCCATAAGTGGATTCTTTGACGTTTCCAAGTTACAGTTGGACATACTTGGTTCTCACACTGACAAAAACTGAATGGAATTATTATTTTGATTGGTATTTTGAAGGTTCCAAACTCTATCAAGAACATCATATTGCCTTATTGCAACATATAATTTTTCAGGTCACTAAGGCAAGTGATTACAAACACGAAGAAGGGCTTCTGGGGCCTCTTCTTCCCTTCCTACACGTTCTATGTCAACCAACAGACACTACACAGCCACCATGTGCGCAGGCCCCAGTTCCCAGCCATCTTCCTCTGTTCTCTCCCTTTCTCATCTTCTCTCCCATTCTATCCTGCGGCTCTACCTACCTTTTCCTCTGAAGCTCCCTCTGCTACATCCTTTCCTGAACCTATTAAAACCTGTCCACTTGGGGCACCTGGGTGGCCCAGTCAGTTGAACGTTTGACTCTTGGTTTCAACTAAAGTCACGATATTGGGGATATTAATCTATGCCGTGTCCATGTCAGTCTTAGTCCAGCTAGAAGGACTTTGAGGAGACGGGAAATCTTGTTCCCCAACAACGGGCCTAGTTGGCAACGTATTTTTAACTTGCTAGACGCTGCACAATTTGGACACCGCTGCAGCTGGCAGACCTGGCACAGCAGCCATACAGCCAGCAGAAGGTAAGATTTCTTACCATGTCCGCCTCCCAGAATCACTACCTGTGGATTCCGGTGTACCAAGAGTGTTGGGAGTCCTTTTTCACTTTTTCTAAACTGAGAGTAACCAGTGAAAATATATGTAGAACTAGGCCCTTGGGGCTGGCAACTCTTTGGTTAAATTTGGCAGAGTACTCTTTGGTTACTGATCCATTGTCCTCCCAGGGATGTTCTATGTTTTCTTTTGTCTGTCTTTATGTTGCACTGTTGTCGGTTCCTAAGGGACATCTTTGAAGTCAAAGTCACAAAATGGATAGGCACAGATCTAGTACTTAAAAGGTGTTAGAGAATCCACTCCTTCCAGAAGATTTCTGTGATAAGATGAATTGGTCATGGAAGGGTCAGATTGTCATTAGGTCACCTACCAACTTCAAGAAAACTTCCATGCAACAAGGTACCTGATAAAACAACACGCATTCCCCAGCCCATGGCTCACCCCTCCTAGGTATTAGTTTGAGTGCAAGAGACCCAAAGCTTAGATAAAGCTGTGACATTTTCCCTTTTGTCTTATTCCATCTCCTAAGAGCTTGGCTTTGTGACCAACAAAAATATCCTGTTTTCCATCATCCAGAGGGTACATTTACTGGGGTACATCGTGGTAACCAGTTGAACAGACTAAGGATCCGAGCCCCCTACAACCCCCTGCTGTGCCAGCTCTCAGATGTCAAGAGAGGTTCCAGCCCATAGGAAATTTTGTCATCTCAAGCTTCATTCCTTGTTAGTGTTGGAAAGTCCTATTCCAGAAGGATTTGCCTGGTGTCACATATTAGCAGGTCTATCTGTGACTGAAGGCATCTCACATTTTTTTTTATTTTTATGATTTTATTCTTTTTAAAGATTTTTTAAATTTATTCATTTAAGAGAGATAGAGACAGAGAGAGCACAAGCAGGGGTGAGGCAGAGGGAGAGGGAGAAGCAGATTCCCTGCTGAGCTAGGAGTCGGACATGGGCTCCATTCCAGGACCTGGAGATCATGACCTGAGCGAAAAGCAGACGCTCAACCATCTGAGCCACCCAGGTGCCCCTTAAGATTTTATTTTTAAGTAACTTGTACATCCAACGTGGAGCTCAAAAGATCAAGAGTCACATGTTCTACTGATGGAGCCAGCCCGTTGCCCTGCATCTCACATTTTTTGGGGAGACTGGAAACACCATTTTCACTACACCATCCTTACCAATTGTGGAAATGGAGGCCTTTGCTTTCTTAGATAAATTTTGGGAGTAAACTTTTGGATTACAGGGGCTACATAATGGCTACATTATGGCCTCTTGCACTTCAGTTAAGCCTTTAAAAGACTTATAGGTTGACTCGCTATTGATAGATCTTATTCATCCATGGCCACACTATGGATCCTTTAAATATATTTATCCTTTATATTGACTGTATTAATATATATATACACACATATACACGAAATTATAAATCTTTTCATGTCTTTGAAATGAACAGAGCGCACAATCTCCTGAGATTGAAGAAAAAAATGAAAAAAAAAATAAAAAGAGGGGGGAAGTTCTTTTAAAATACAAGCTGTTGTAAGACTATTATGCCCAGAATTTAGCATCTCTGATAACAGACAGATATGCTCCAAACATCCACCTTGGAGAAATTAGATACTCTCTCGCTGCTCTTGTTTTAAGTTTTCTACCCCTATTTTCTCTAGGACCTAAGAAACAATCTTTGACATGAGAAATTTAGGGAGAAGTTTTTTATTAAAAATGAATGAATGAATGAATGAATGAATATAGGGAAGGATTTAAAAATTGGGCTTATAATGTCCTCTCTACAAATAGGAAAACAAAATTCAGATTTTGTTTACATCTTGTCTGTGTTTGTGTGTGTGTCCATATATGCTGTAAATGTAAGATATTTTCTCTACCTCTGAGTGGTATTACTAAAATTAACATGTGGGGCGCCTGGGTGGCTCGGTGGGTTAAAGCCTCTGCCTTCAGCTCAGGTCACGATCCCAGGGTCCTGGGATCGAGCCCCGCATCGGGATCTCTGCTCAGCGGGGAGCCTGCTTCCTCCTCTCTCTCTGCCTACCTCTCTGTCTACTTGTGATCTCTGTCTGTCAAATAAATAAATAAAATCTTTAAAAAAATAAAAAATAAAAAATAAAATTAACATGTAAAGAAGCTCAATTTAGTTGGTTTGAAGGCAAGTTCTTTTAAGAATTGGACATTCTAAAAGTCAGAAAGATAGGAACTAACCCAAATGTTTTTCAAGTTCATGTGATCTGGGAAAATATTCTGTATTAAAGCTAATTTAAGGCTGTTGGTTTAACTAAAATAGATATGTCTTGGGTGCCTGGGTGGCTCAGTCTGTTAAGAATCTGATTCCTAATTTAGGCTCGGGTCATGATCTCAGGGTCATGAGATGGAGCCCTAATTTGGGTTCCACGCCAGTTAGGGATGGGGAGGAGTCTGCTTCTCTCCCTCTCCCTCTCCCCCTGCTTCTCCCCCAGCCCTTGCCCCTGTGTGCCTGCGTGTGTACATGCGAGCACAACTCTCTCTCTCAAATAAATAAATCTTTTAAAAAATACATAAATAAATTAAACATGTCTTTAGAGTTACCAGTACTAAATATAAGTTTTTTATTCTATTTGTGTTTACTGAAAGTCAAATAAGTTCGTGGTATTCCTGTTGCAGAATTTATCCAAAAAAAATTAGAATAATGTTAGACTAATGTCTAATGCCTCAAAGTTTTAGTGGGTAGTCTAAGCATAATTTCTAACACCAAGTAAATTAAATAGAGGCAGGGGCACCCAGATGGCTTAGTCAGTCAGAAGAGCATGCAACTCTTGATCTTGGGGTTGAGAGTTCAAGGCCCATGTTGGGTGTAAAGCTTACTTTAAAAAAATTAAATAGAGGGGCGCCTGGGCGGCTCAGTGGGTTAAAGCTTCTGCCTTCGGCTCAGGTCATGATCCCAGGGTCCTGGGATCGAGTCCCGCATCGGACTCTCTGCTCAGCAGGGAGCCTGCTTCCCTTCCTCTCTCTCTGTCTGCCTCTCTGCCTACTTGTGATCTCCGTCTGTCAAATAAATAAATAAAATCTTTAAAAAAAATTAAATAGATGTAAGTAAAATAAAAAGGGTTGTAGGTAAGCTTTTTTTTTTTTTTTAAGATTTTATTTATTTATTTGACAGACGGAGATCACAAGTAGGCAGAGAAGCAGGCAAGCCAAGCAGGGAGCCTGATGCGGGGCTCGATCCCAGGATGCCGGGACCATGACCTGAGCCAAAGGCAGAGGCCTTAACCCACTGAGCCACCCAGGCGTTCCTGTAGGTAAACTTTTAATAGCTTCTAAATCTTAAAATTTTCAAGTTTTGCTGTTAAATGATGAGTAAACTTCAGTTCATGGATAGTCCAGATCATTTCAGAATAAGAGAAAATATTAAAACATAAAGTACTGACCACGGTTTATCTACTTTTATCTTATTATAAAGAAACTAAAGGTAAATTTAGGTCTGTTAATAAACATATTTTTGCTTTATTAAAAGATTGTACTATGAATATATATATATGTTTCTAAAATTTTTGAATTATATTCATAAGTTGGCAATCTAAAGAATTCTGGTTTCACAGACATTTCACAATTACTTCCTACTTAGTTTACACTAGAAATTAAGGTTTCCAAGTATTAAGAACTCTAATAAATGTCATTAAGACTATTGGAAATAATAAAGGAAATAACTCTGTAGGCAAGGAAAGTTAAGAGCTGAGTTTTTGGTAAGAAAAATTATGAGGAATAAAAATATGTATTCATTGAGGGAAAAGAAAATAGTTTTGTCCCAAAATAAGACTGTTTCTTTTTCTTTTTTTTTAAAGATTGTATTTATTTAGGGACACTTGGGTGGCTCATTCAGTTAAGCATCTGCCTGCGGCTCAGGTCGTGATCTCAAGGTCCTGAGATCGAGTCCCACATCAGTCTCCTTGCTCAGTGGGAAGCCTGTTTCTCCCTCTGCCTGTCAACCCCCCTGCTTGTGCTCTCTCTCTCTCTGTCAAGTAAATAAATAAAATCTCGGTCCCTTCCAGCAGCAGTCTAGGACTGCCATGGGGACTTGGAGCCCTGAATGATCTACCCTTATGTGTGCAACCGCTGGTGATCCAGAAATCCGCTATCATGGGGGGATTTCCCTAGGAGACCGCTGGCATCAGGGAATAACCTCAGACACTTTCCCTTGGTTCTTAGTCATCTAAAAACACCTAAGAACATGCTTTTAGGTAGGAAGGAACAAGTGTCCCTTTTCTTCAGCGCTGAGGGATTCTCCCAACTAACAGCCTTGGAATTGTCCAGAAGTCGGGATAAAGAAAGTTTGCAGTCATTACAGTGAAAGTGAAGCAGCGCACGAAGGGAGTGGGGGGCAAGCTCCCGGACTGTCCGAGTTCTGGGCAGGGACAGGTGAGTAAACCGAGGGGCCTGCCTCCAGGGCTGACGGGCAGGCTTGGGGAATTCCCAGGGGAAGCAGACACTTTAGGGAGCCCGAGCCAACGGAAGCAATTCAGCCCCCAAAGAGAGTGGGAAGTAAGAGCACGTTCCCAGGCCTGTTCTTCCAGTTTTCCCTCTTCCGTGGAGAACAGATCAGTTACACAGGAAAGCACAGACAGAAATTACATCACCGGTAAAACAACCCTGGCTCCCAGACGAGGAGCTCAGCAGCTCCCAAAAGTCAAAATGCTGCACAGACTCCATTTGGGGGTCTAATTGCTGTTCCTCTGAACGTCTCTTCCTGGTCACCAAGAGGATGCAGGTAGGCTGGTCCAAGGACCCAGAGGGGGTCCCACAGGACCAGCCGAGAGGGCCTCTCCCTGGCCACACACAGGATGGAAATCAGATGTGAGCCAACAGGAGGCGAGAGCAGAGTTTACTGAAGGGAGAGAGAGAGAGGGTGCAGGTGCTCACGGTCTGGGAGACTCAGAAAGGAGAGGAGAGAGAGTCTCATCTTTGCTTGGGGCCTAGGGATTTTATTGAGGATCGTGGTGGTCTGGACATAAATCCAGGAACTCTCTAGGACAAGGATAAGGGCCTAGGTGTCCCCCATAAGCCATGATTGGTGTCTAGATGTCTAGTTTCCATGGTCTCGAATATGTACATGATGACTTCCTGTGGTTATTCTCACTGGGCCACTCCTTAGGTGTTATCTATTGAAGAAATCATTAGTTCCTTGTCCCATACGAGGAGGACGTAGCTTATTCATTCTATGGGACTTGTAAAGTGGGGGTGCAGGTCCTGGAAAAATAGAAGCAGGAAAAGAAGCAAAAAGCAGATTTTTACAGAGTCCTCCAGTTTCCCTATCTGAGCACTACTTTTTCTATGTTCGTGACCAGAATGCTGGCACAGGGGCACACGAAGCAAAAATATGTGTCTAGGGACGCCTGGGTGGCTCAGTTGGTTAAGCGGCTGCCTTCGGCTCAGGTCATGATCCCAGCATCCTGGGATCGAGTCCCACATCGGGCTCCTTGCTAAGCAGGGAGCCTGCTTCTCCCTCTGCCTCTGCCTGCCACTCTGTCTGCCTGTGCTCACTCTCTCTGACCAAAAAAAAAAAAAAAAGATTAAAAAAAAATGTGTCTAGGGGCGCCTGAGTGGCTCTGTTGCTTAAGCATCTGCCTTCAGCTCAGGTCATGATCCCAGGTTCCTGGGATCAAGTCCCATATCAGGCTCTCTGCTCAGCAGGAAGCCTGCTTCTCTCTCAGCCCCTCCCCACTGCCTATGCTTTCTCTGTCTCTCTCTCCCCCAAAATAAATAAATAAAATCACATATATAGATGGATAGATATCTATCTATCCATCTATATATGTGTATATACATATATATATATATATATATATCTGCCTACCACAGGGACATGTGAGAACCCCATCGGGAGTGACTGTTGTTACCTACACTGTTACACACACCTGACACAATGGCCATCACCTTTTGCACTGTAACAAATGGTTACAAAAAGACCCTCTAATTTAGACTGTGCTTTACCGAGATGCACAAGAGTTTCATCAGGTGTGCAAATAAATTGCTCATTCTTTGGAGGTGGGCGTGAAGAGCCATTAGCTCTGTAATTATTTACGGTTTTATAGTAAAAAGGACTGTGGGGAGGAGCGATGTTCCTTGACCACTCATGATTATGCTAGCTGGCCTAAGAATTAAAACGACCGAGACTGGTTACAGGAGGAAACTAAGTTCAATCACATGCACGTGAAAGCCCAGTAATGAAACTGAGCCCCAAAGAACTGGTCAGAACAGACAGTTTTCATACTTAAACAGAAAAAAAAAAAAAAAAAAGACGGTAAGTTTGTGAGGAATTGACAGGATAAAGAAAACTTATGTTTGGGCCTTCAATTAGTAAGGAATTCTTTTTTTGTTTGTTTGTTTAAGATTTTATTTATTTACTTGTCAAAGAGAGAGAGAGGGAACACAAGCAAAGGGAGCAGCAGGCAGAGGGGGAAGCAGGCTCCCCGCTGAGCAGGGAGCCCGACTCGGGGCTCGATCCCAGGACCCTGAGATCATGACCTGAGCCGAAGGCAGACGCTTCACCCACGGAGCCACCCAGGCATCCCAGTTAAGGAATTCTTAAGAGAATTTGGGCTAGAGTCATAAATTAGCGAAAAGTAACAAAGTCTGTTCACGCAGACTTCTCAGCTCAAGATTTCCTACCTCTGGTGATAAGAATGTCTCTATCTCTCCGTACAGGGAGGGTACTGTTCACATGGAGATTGATTTCTTGCTTTCTGGAGACTGGTGGGGGTCAGAGTATTCTTTTTTTTTTTTTTTTAAGATTTTTTTTTTATTTGAGAGAAGAGAGAAATTGAGAGGACGTGTGGGAGGAGGGGCAGAGGGAAGCAGACTCCCCACTGAGCAGGGAGCCTGATGTGGGATTCAATCCCAGGACCCTGAGATCATGACCTGAGCCGAAGGCAGAAGCTTAACCCACTGAGCCCCCCAGGTGCCCCAGAGTGTTCTTTTAGCATTGGCTGTTTCATAAATAACTTTCAATTCAAAACAGTATCCCGAAGTGGCACATTTTAGGGCAGCCTGTCCTTGTCCCATACACAAACTTAGGAAGACAGAACTGGCAATACGCCATAGGCAGGGAGATGAGAAGCCTAGAGAACTCTCCGTCCACAGCCCACTCCCCAGAACCCTGCTCTTCTGAAGCTCGTCCAGGCCTGGTCCCACCCTCATCTCTCCCGGGACTGAACAGATTAGTGGAGACGAGAGTTTTGGATTGTTGCTCCTCCCACATTGTAAGCAGAGAGTGTGAGGGGTTCCCAGCAAAAGAAAGAGGAATCCTTCTAAGTCCTCAGCTATCTTCTATGATCTATGCCTTAAGGGGCTCTGCTTGTCCTAGCACACTTCTGCAGAACTTCCTAGAATATGTCAGAATTACAGAACAACGCAAAAACTTTACTAGTTCACGAGTTGTTGTTGTTGTTGCTGTTTTTTAATTTTATTTATCTATTTGAGAGAGAAAGAATGAGTGAGAGCATGAGAGGAGAGAAGTCAGCGGGAGAAGCAGACTCTGCCGAGCAGGGAGCCCCATGTGGGACTCGATCCCGGGACTCCAGGATCATAACCTGAGCCGAAAGCAGTTGCTTAACCAACTGAGCCACCCAGGGGCCCCTGGTTCATGAGTTTAAGGGAACAAAGGGAATGAGAAAATGAACAGTCTGGCTTAACCGTATCAGAGACAATAAATCAGTGGCACAAATTTCCAGTGCTGTCTGAAAAGTAAGCAAGGCCCTGCATTCCTGTCCTGAGATATGGAGCCCAAAGCCCCATTCAGCTTGCACAGGCTCTGAGAACTCGCTCATGAACCCTTCGTCTATGCTGACAGTTACCTCTGTTTCCTTATAAAGTTAACGTCTCCGTCCCAGGAGGAGCACGAGCCTCTAACATAACATAGGATACCTATAGATGCGGGCTCCTGTGCACCCTGATGCCTGCCCCTACCTGGGATGACGGAGCTCCTCGTCCTGAATATTCATCCTAACCCTAAATAAAAGGAACATGCTCACCCCTGCCCAGGGAGTCATGGCTTTGGAAGTTGCTCCCTGTGATCTTTTTATTTGCTGTAAATGAACTTTCCTTTGTTTGACCACTCCACGAGGTATAGCCTGGACTCTGCCTAAAACTCACCAAGGAGTGAGCTCACCTTGGTTTGGTTAAAACATCTCCATGGCAGGTAATCACACTTTGCTGAACCCCAAAAGCTGATATATGTGGACTGAGCAAAGAACTTTGTGTTTTGTTTCCCAAACCCTGTCTTACTAGATTCTGTGCTTTAAGAGCCAACCCATTCAGCACCCTGTTTCCTACTTCTGAACATCCTGTAGTTGCTCTTTTTTTTTTCTTTTTTTAAGATCGTGTTATTTATTTGACACAGAGAGAGCTTGCAAAAGAGCGTGAGGTGGGTGGAGGAGCTAGGAGAGAGGGAGAAGCAGACTCCCTGCTGAGCAGGAAGCCCAGAGGGACCTGGGACTGGTTCCCAGGATTCTGGGATCAAGACCTGAGCTGAAGGCAGACGCTTAACTGACTGAGCCACCCAGGGGCTCAAGTGTTAAAAAGTAAATACAAATATGCATTGTGAAATCACTACCACAGCCGAGCTAATGAACATATACCTCCCCTCACATAGCTAAGATTTGCGATTTGCGTGTGCGCTGAGAACATTTAAGATGTTCTCTCCTAGCAAATCTTTTTTTTTTAAAGATTTTATTTATTTATTTGACAGACAGATCACAAGTAGGCAGAGAGGCAGGCAGAGAGAGAAGGGAGGAAGCAGACTCCCTGCTGAGCAGAGAGCCCGATGCGGGGCTCGATCCCAGGACGCTGGGATCATGACCTGAGCCGAAGGCAGCGGCTTTAACCCATTGAGCCACCCAGGCGCCCCATCTCCTAGCAAATCTCAAGTATACAATACATTTAGCCAATGTTTAAAAAGATCTAGCAAATCTTAAGTATACAATACACTGTTTAGCTTCACTCCTAACTCAGGAAATGAACAGGTAAGCCCTGGTGCACTGCCTTGGCCAAGGGCTCTGGCCAAGGGAGTGAATCCCTAGGGGACTGGACAAAGATGAAAGGGTAGTTGCTGGCTGCGTTTGCCCACACTGTTGCTGAAAACACTCCTATAAGCTCATCACAAAAGATGCCAAGAACTCAAGAGACAAGGGATTGGAACAGCAAAGGGGAGAAATTTATTTTGGGGAGAGTACGTAGACTCAAGCCTTAATAACCAATCTCCCTACCAACGGGATGGACACCTAGTGTTTTCTAGGGAGAGGTTCGGGGTGGGGGGCACATGCGAGAGAGCAGGCAGGGAACACACGATCATGTGTGGAGATTGGTATGCATTCAGTGCACCATCAGGAGCAGAGAAAGGCCAGAGAAGGGGATGAGGTCTTGTAGGCACTCTGTTGCTCTTAGGGTTTTTCTGGTCTGGGGATTGGAATGTTCTGGTCAAACGTCTTCATCAACGCCTAAAAAAGTGTGATAAAAAGTGAGAACGACGGGTTTCACAGCATGAATCAAGCAGTCTTCTTGTCTATTTCTGGTTTTAACGCCTGGGGTCTGTGGTTGAGCAAGAGGGCTACTTGACAGACTTTCAGTAATTATTTATCTTCCCTAAGTGAATCTTTTTACTATTTGACTAGCATCTCAGCATTTCCCTCAACTTCTGCCCCTGACAACAAACATGCTAATCTTCACATTTATGATTTTGATTTTTTATGGATTCCACATATATGTGGATTATATGTGATTATATACAGAATTGGTTTATTCTTGTGTGTGGCTTATTTAACTTGGCAAAATGTCCTCTGAGAACATCCTGTTGCAAATGGAAATATTTCCTTCACTTTTAAGGCTGAAATAGATACACACACACACACACACACACACACACACTACTTTTTTTCTCTCTCTTTTTTTTTAAAGATTTTATTTATTTATTTGACAGAGAGAGATCACAAGTAGGCAGGGAAGGGGAAGCAGGCTTCCTGCCAAGCAGAGAGCCCGATGTAGGGCTCGATCCCAGAACCCTGAGATCATGACCTGAGCTAAAGGCAGAGGCTTAACCCCACTGAGCCACCCAGATGCCCCCTTTTCTTTTCTTTTTTTTAAGTAGTCTACATGCCCAGCATGGAGTCCAGTGCAGGGCTTGAACTCATATCACTGCGATCAAGAGTCGAATGCTTAACCCACTGAGCCACTTTTCTTCACTCATTTGGGAGAGAATATGTGACGTCAAAATAAATCACTTTGCATGTGGGTTGTTTTGAGTTGAAGGCAATTATGACCCAGCAGACTCAGGTAATGGTATTTTGCCTCTCATTTAACTGCCAAAAGAAATTAGATAGGGGACCTTAATCTGGAAGAGAGCTAATACTAGAGTTAATTTTTTTTTGAGAAAGATTCATCTGCCTGTTGTGGAAAACATTTGCCAACATTTGCTCTTTCCTTTTTCCTGTGAATATACTTCCCCCTTTTTGAAATTCTAAATTCTACCCCCTTCTCCTTAGGTCAGAATGGCATATGAACATCATTTGCTTGTCTTTGAGTCTATAAAATTTCGGGGGTTCTTTTTTTTTTAAGATTTTATTTATTTATTTGACAGACAGAGCTCACAAGTAGGCAGAGAGGCAGGCAGAGAGAGAGGAGGAAGCAGGCTCCCCGCTGAGCAGAGAGCCCGATGTGGGGCTCGGATCCCAGGACCCTGGGATCATGACCTGAGCCGAAGGCAGTGGCTTAACCCACTGAGCCACCCAGGCGCCCTTATTTTTGGGGTTCTTTTTTTTTTAGATTTTATTTATTTTTATTTGAAAGACAGATCACAAGCAGACAGAGAAGCAGGCAGAGAGAGAGGAAGGGAAGCAGGCTCCCTGCTGAGCAGAGAGCCCGATGTGGGGCTTGATTCCAGGACCCTGGGATCATGACCGGAGCTGAAGGCAGAGGCTTTAACCCACTGAGCCACCCAGGCACCCTATTTTTGGGGTTCTTATAATGAAGAAATTAAATTTGTTTTTCTCTTGTGAATAATCTGCCTTATGTCAGTTTAATTATTAGACCAGCCGAAGAATCTAGAAGGAAAGAGTTTTCCTCTTCTATACATTCATCCCAGTCAGTAGGACAACTGTAGTAAGACCACTTCATATTTTATAGTGAGAAACCAGTTACTATTATCTAGAATGGCTAACATAGAGACAAAAAGGATAACATCAAATTTTAGTGGAAATGTTGAGCAGTTAGAATTCTCGTATATTGCTGATAGAGTGTTAAAAGTGCACTCACTTTGGAAAACTGGCGGTTACTCATGAAAATAAACATTTACCTACTAAAGGGTGATGTAGAAAACATGTTAGGGTTCAGAGCCCACAGCCAAGAAAGAATTCTTGAGTCATCTTTGGTGGAAAAAAAATTGGTTTTATTGCTATTTTTATTAATGGGACAGGACCCCTGGGCAGAAAGAGGTGAACTGGAGTCATGAGGAGAGGCAGATTATACACTTTCAAGTGGGGAAGAGGTTAGGGATAATGTAAGTCTCTAAGGAATTTTGGAAGAGAGATTTCAAGGATCTTGAGGGGATAGGTAAAGTCATTTATTACTATCTAATAAGACTTTAGTCATGAGACCCTTCAGACGTGTATCAGTGGGCCATATGCTTAGAGGATGATTGCTAACATGTCCCTTGGGGGGTAGATATAACAGAAATTTCCAAAAGAATTTTTATATGTAAAGCAGACTTATAGGATCCTGGGTGGGGGTGGGGGATGTTTGGGATAATGTTAAGCTGAGGTTGCCTTTTGCCCTTAGCAAAGTATTAACATCAAAGCAGCTGAGCGTCACTCTACCTGTTTTAAGGACTTGTCAATGGGCTGTAGGAAGTAAGGATATTTAACTTTCTTCTTGCTGCTTCTTCCACATCAAGAGGAGCATTTTGTCACCCCAAAATATGTCTTTTTTGGAAAAGGGATCATTTTACTTTATTTCTATAAGATTTCATTTATTTATTGGACAGAGAGAAACACAGCAAGAGAGGGAACATCAGCAGGGGCGGTGGGAGAGGGAGAAGCAGGCTCCTCATCCAGCAGGAAGCCAGGTGGGGGCTCGATCCCATGACCCTGGGATCACGACCCAGTCCGGAGGCAGACGCTCAACGACTGGGCCACCAGGCGCCCCTAAAAGGGTGATCTTAGACTGGTTATTTTATTTTATTTTTTTTAAAAGATTTTATTTATTTATAGACTGGTTATTTTAAAGAAGCGGCAGATGAAGGTGTCTGGTCACCTCCGCAAATGCTTTCCAACGCGATCAGGTGGGGAGTTTCAAAAGCGGTCCGTCTCCGCTGCCCTCCCGTTCAGATTCTGCCCGTTGGTTTGGGTGAAAACAACAGTGTTGTGTCCATTACGGGCTCCAGGGGACCCCAAGTGAGGCCAGGGGTAAGCACGAGGGCTTCCCCTTATTTTACGGCCGAGCGCAGGCGCTGGGTCAGGGGACGGGGTCCCTGCGGCACACAGTTCCTGTGCTGTAGAGCGCGTGGGCGTCGGGGGGGCCCCGGGAGGGTTGCTGGGTGGACGCGGGGGGCGGGGTGGGAGGAGACCCTGGGCTCCGATCCAGCCCATCCCAAATACGTTGCTCGAGTGTCCGCCTCTTGTCCCAAGAAAGAATTCGGGGCCATGCAGGGCCCAGCAAATGAGGGACACAAACAGGAAAGTTGACCCACACCAAGGACACGCTCAAGGAGGGGCAGCAGGAGATCCCCAGGGAGCGCGCGGGGAGCCCAGGGCTTCGGGTTTCCCCGTGTGAGTGACAGCTGTGGAGCAGGGGGTGGACTAGCCAGTCCTCGGGGTGGGAATCGGGGGAAAGCGGCGTTTCCGCGCCTTTTCTTCCTTATTTGGTCAGGCGCTTCCGGTCATGGCACCCGCCATCTTGGGCCCGGCTGGTTTGCTCCGGCTTCTGGGGGCCCGCGGCCCGGACGGGCTTGTGACTCGGCTGCCGGGCGGCCGCGGTGCCCGCCGCGCCCTTGCGCAGGTGTCGGGGGAGGACGGGGCTGCCCGCCTGCCGTGAGGCGGGCGCGGACGGAGCAGCTCCGGGCCGGTCTCCGCACAGCGGCTCATTGTTTCCGCGAGGCTCCCACACAAAGGACCAGGAAGTGCGGCCTGGCCTGCATTTCGCGGTCCCGCCGGCAGGCGAGCGGCGGCGCGGGGAAGCGGCTCCGCGGCGGCTGAGGGCACGTCCCCCGACGCGGCTGGGGCTGCGCTCGACGCTCCTCGGAGAAGGACGCGCAGAGCCCGCGGGGGAGGACGGCGCGATGGCGGAGGCTCAGGTAAGCGTGGCGTCCCCGGTCACCTGTGCCCCCCGAAAGTCCCCGCAGGGAGAAGCTGCGGGTGCGGGTCCCGCTAGGACGCCGTCCCTGCCCTCCAGGAGTGTGCAGCGGTTTTCGTGACCCCTTTTTATGAAAGATTCGGGGGGGGGCGCCTGGGTGGCTCCGTGGGTTAAAGCCTCTGCCTTCGGCTCAGGCCATGATCTCGGGGTCCGGGGATCGAGCCCCGCATCGGGCTCTCTGCTCCGCGGGGAGCCTGCTTCCTCCTCTCTCTCTGCCTGCCTCTCTGCCTGCTTGTGATCTCTGTCTGATAAATACATAAAATCTTAAAAAAAAAAAAAATCCCGAGGGGCGCCGGCGGCTCCGTCCCTAAGGCCTCGGACTCTTGGGCGACCTCGGGGTGGCGTGGGGCTCCCTGGGGTGTCTGCTTCCCCCTCCCGCCGCCGCCTCAGCCCCGCTGCTCCCCTGCCCCCGAGCGCGTGCGCGCACCCGCTCCCTCTCTCTCCGATAAAATACCTGAAACCCTTTTCTTAGGGGACGCGGACCTGCAGCTGTGCGGGATGCTCGCCCGTGTTCCGTCTGCCTCCCGTGACCCGGCCCCCGGTAGCGCGGGGAACAAGGGTCAGTGCGAATCGTGTCGTCGTGCCCCGCTCAGAAATGTTCCCTGCGGGACGGGTCGCGTGAAGATTGCTGTCGCGGACGTGGTCGCGTCCTGGGGTGTCACTGCAGGGTAGGGCCCCGCCGGATCCCTGAGTGGCTGCGGGCCCACCAGGGTTAAGAAAAAGCGCAAGTCGGCAGGATGGACCGTGTGCCCGGTGACCCCCAGGCTCCGGAAGGCGAACAGCCCTGCCATTTGGCGTGGGACGGAAGGATGCTCTGGGTGGAATACACCAGAAGGGCGCCTGGGTGGCTCAGTCGGTCCAGTGACCGGCGTTCCATTTCCGCTCAGGTCGTGATCTCAGTTCAGGGTCGTGGGACTGAGCCCAGCGCCTGTCGCCCACGCTCAGCGGGGGGTCTGCTTGAGATTCTTGCCCTCTGCCCCTCCCCCGCTCGGGCTGTTTCTCTCTCTCTAATTTTTTTTTAAAAAACTAAAAAAAAAAAAAAAAATTACGCTGGACATTACAGGACATGGGCGCTACATGTGGCTTGTAATTTGTATAAACCCACTGTTTTCTCATAATTAGATTGGTAATTCTGATTTACTTTTCTGATTTACTTTTGGGGGCCGTTATGGTATGTCCTTCTCTGCGCTGCGGGCCCTGAAACCAATTTGCTTCACTGCAGCTGATGCTAACTTCTTCTACTTGGCTTGGTGCCCGCTGCCAGAAACCTCCTGTGTCATGTAAATATGTCTTAGTCATCCGTTCGGGCTGGATGGCCTTACTGAAAGCTGTGCCGGAGCCATCGCATTCAAACCGGAAACCCCCCTCCTCTGTCTCTTTGCTTGTAGTTTCCATTGGAAAACGAAGGCTCCCTCCTTTGTGCGCTAGAGATGCTGACTTCTGGGAGTGGTGTTTGTAAATAATTCAGGCCCCTGTCCTGCAGGTTTCTGTTTTACTCCACACCCGTGTCTCAGACATACTCTCTGTATTGCAGAAAAAGAAACCCAGAATCACGTAATTAACATGTTCGGGTATCTTAAAATTTTAAAACTTAACATAGCGAAAATGATTATTGGAAGAAAATTTTCAGTGAAATACTAGACCCAGAAAGGTTAGAGGCTTTCTTTTTTTCCCCAAATGTTTATTTAAATTCTAGTTAACATACATATAGAATGTAAAGCTGTTTTCTTTATAGCTTTCTGTGTGTTTGTCTTTATAGTGTGGTTAAAAGACAGAAGCGGCATCATCCGCACAGGGATGTTTCTAAGTTTTATGTCATTGAAAATGTTTCTTCAGTTACTATGACAGTTTTATATTCTGTCACTTTTAGTGTGTATATAATTGCTTTTTACATGTGTGGAGGTGTGCATAAAATGTAAAAACGGTACTCAATTTTGTGTCAATGCCTTCTGGTTTCCGTCACTCTTCTCAGATTTGCTGCAGGCTTGTCTCTGTATATTGTTCTGTCCTTTTAGATCAACTCTAGATCAGACAACCTGGATTAAAAGCTAATCCCTTCCATGTACTGGATGTTTGTCAAAATGGTGTCATAAAAAGAAGAATATGTTTTTTTTTTAATTTTTTTTTAAAGGTTTTTTTTATTTTATTTTATTTTTTTATTTATTTGTCAGAGAGAGAGAGGAGCGAGAGTGAGCACAAGTAGACAGAGTGGCAGGCAGAGGCAGAGGGAGAAGCAGGCTCCCTGCCGAGCAAGGAGCCCAATGTGGGACTCGATCCCAGGACGCTGGGATCATGACCTGAGCCGAAGGCAGCTGCTTAACCAACTGAGCCACCCAGGCGTCCCAGAAGAATATGTTCTGTTAGGTTTTTACTTACTTGTGCATTAATTTATGAAAAGTCATTAGAATGGTATTTAGTAACCAGTAAATGCTCAAAAAAAGTATTGTTGTGCCGTTCTTGCTAATATAGTAGAACCTGTAATTGTTATAAAATGCCTTCAGTTCTAAGTCCTCCAAAAATTCTGAGTTCTACCTCTGTTATTTATTTATTTATTTGTTTATTTATTTTTAAAGGTATCCCTTGGCCCATAGGCTACTATCTCTGTTAGAAATGCAGGCTCCAATCCTACTCCAGAAATCTGGAACAGAGTCTGCATTTTCACAAGATCTACAGTGCAGTGTTTTGAAATTCCAACTCACACTAGAATCTGATAAGTACAGTTGTAATCCACCAATACTTTCCACATGAGAAATGGACACGACTTATATCGTTATATATATTAAATGATATAAATGCAGTGCTCGGTAATGTATATGCCTGTGTCGATGCGTTCATTTGACAAGCTGTCTTGGGTAAACATACAGTATTGGTAATGGTTTGGGGTTCATATGCCATCCTCTTACCTCAGAGCTAGAGAATGCATGTGAGAACATTAGCGTATTAAAAGTTATCTTATGGGGGCAGCTTGGTGGCCCAGATGGTTAAGCATCTGCCTTGGGCTCAGGTCATGATCTCCAGGTCCTGGGATAGTGCCCCACTGCAGGCTCCCAGCTCAGCAGGGACTCTGCTCCTCCCTCACCCTCCGCTTCTCCCCCTGCTTGTGTTGTCTTTGTGTGTGTGTGTGTGTCTCAAATGAATAAATAAGATCTTTAAAAAAATTATCTTACAGATATAGCAGGAAACACACCTAAGCAAGAACCAGTTCTCTTTAATGTAAGCGAATGAACATGAGTTCACGCCTTGGTGAGTCATAGATAGAAGCGCACCAGGTAAAGGTGTGACACAAAGGAAATTTTATTTGCAGCAAACAAGGAGTTCATTGGAAATAATTTCCAAAGCCTTGACTCCCTAAGCAAGGGTGAGTGGGTTCCTTTTATTTAGGGTTAGGATGAATATTTAGAAAGAGGAGCCTTGCCGTTCTTGAGGTGGGCATTAGGTCGTGCACATGCCTTAAGAAAACTGGTGTGTGCATAGCTTGGGTGTTAACATAAATGAGCGGAGGTTTAGTAGTAGCATGAGGTAAACGTAACTGTCGGTCACCCCATGGTCCATGTGCAGGTGTGATTTGGAGGTTAAGCTCAAACTGGTCTGGGCCACTGGAGCCTTTGTCAGAGCAGTCCTTTTTTTTTTTTTTTTTTTTAAAGATTTTATTTATTTATTTATTTGACAGACAGGTCACAAGTAGGGAGGGAGAGAAGGGAGGAAGCAGGCTCCCTGCTGAGCAGAGAGCCCGATGCGGGGCTCGATCCCAGGACGCTGGGATCATGACCTGAGCCGAAGGCAGCGGCTTTAACCCACTGAGCCACCCAGGCGCCCCCAGAGCAGTCCTTATTGCTTGAAGAAGTTCCCATTGTGGAGGCTGTGCCCATCAGGTCTTTTGCTTGAGTTGAAAGATAAGCTGCGAAGAAGAGCTTGAGGAAAATGGGGGACACAACTCGCTGGGTGCAGGCAGGTGGGCAGTAATGGTCCAGTCTTGGGGTGTAGCTGGAACAAATCCCTCCTCTGGTTTTACTCTCCTCATTCTTTTTTTTTTTTTTTTAAGATTTAATTTATTTATTTGTCAGAGAGAGTGAGTACAGGCAGACAGAGAGGCAGGCAGAGGCAGAGGGAGAAGCAGGCTCCCTGCTGAGCAAGGAGCCCGATGTGGGACTCGATCCCAGGACCCCGGGATCATGACCTGAGCCAAAGGCAGCCGCTTAACCAACTGAGCCACCCAGGCGTCCCAACTCTCCTCATTCTTGAGGGGCTCAAGGAAAAGGTCCTCTTCTGGAGCTACTTTCCTGCTAGATGTGGGCATATCATCAGGACTGACTGGGGTGCAGAATTTTTCCTCAGCTAGTTTTAGATATGCTTGTGGGTCCCCAGGTTTAACCCCAAGCTGCTCATATCTGCCATTCGTAATTTTATAGCCTTTGTGTGTTTTGACACAGTCATGCCAAGCAGTTAAGTATGCAGGGTCCAAATAGCAGTAAGAGCAGTTTCGTTAGTTTCTTTTTTTATAGTCGTACTGACGTTTACTAGGGAATTTATCCCTCAAGGATGGCCCACTGTGTGTATAGCTTTTAGCATCTGTAGAATAATAGTGATAAATAAAATTAAGAAGGTGTTCATTGTGGGGCGCCTGGGTGGCTTAGTTGGTTAAGTGCCTGGCTCTTGATTTTGGTTCAGGTCATGATCTCAGGGTTGTGGGACCGAGTCCAGCGGCTGGCTCCCACGCTCCCTGGGGA
The DNA here is from genome assembly GCF_963455335.1 of Martes martes. NCBI lineage: Eukaryota > Metazoa > Chordata > Mammalia > Carnivora > Mustelidae > Martes > Martes martes. The sequence goes on along the minus strand of NC_137905.1, from coordinate 54,662,256 downwards.
GTCTGCTTGAGATTCTTTCCCACTGCCCCTCCCCCTGCTCGCACTCACTCTTCCTCCCTTTCTTTCTGTAAAATAAATCTTTAAAAAAAAAAAACCCAAACAAATAAAATACACTAATGTAATGACAGGACATGGATGCTACGTACAGCTTATAATTTGTACAAATGCACTGTTTTCTGGGCAGAGATGAAGCTCTGTGCACTCAGTGCAGTCTGCTCAGATTCTCTCCCTCCTCCCTCTGTTCCTCCTCCCCCACCCTCGCTTGCTCGCTCGCTCTCAAATAAATTAATAAAATCTTTAAAAAAAGGTGTTCATTGTGAAATCAGACCAAGTCAGAAGGGTCTGGGACATCTATCTTGCCATGTATTAACAATAAATTGTGGTATTTATTACTCAGCAGTCACAGGGAGAGTGATTTAATCTGTCAAAGGGGCCTGGCAGCAAACAATAAGGCTGAAGAAACCAGAACAGCAGAGCTAGTGTCCTCCAGATGGAGATTGTTGGGGTTTAAATTTGAGAGCCCTTACGCACTGAGGCTCTCCTGACCTTCGGAGGCTCAGGTCAGTGAACGGCTCACAGGAATGTTGTTAACTGGTGCTAGTTGCGTCCCCCCCCCCCCCCCCCCCGCCCCGGGCCTCTGCGTAGACGCCTGTTTCATTCTGCTGGGGTGGATTCAAGGTAGGACGCCCTCTAATTTGAAGGAAGAGCGTGTGGTTAGTAGTACTGGGTGGGGCCCTATCTGAATAGGGTATACTTGATCCGGGAGTGACCCATTTTTCCCAGTTTGGAGGTACGTCGGTCCCCAGTTTCATTTGGGTGAAGCTTAGTTTCAGTGGATAGAGGGAGGGAAAATTTCCTTACCTGTTGAGTGCATCCTTCACCTGTCAGATTAATGATATGCTGAATGGCCTGAGAAGCCTGTGGGTCTGGAGATGAGAAGGAGAGCATTTTGGAAAGCCCTCCCATTCGTCATCCCAAATGGGCCAAGATTTTAGTTTGCCCTTTGGGGTAGCTCTCCCTCTGGTGAGAACTGTTGGTGGTAACTTCAACCAGTGTTCTGTTTCCTGGCACAACTTCACCAGAGTCTGTTTAGGGTTCTGCTTGCCCATTCTGTCTTCCCAGAAGACTGAGGCTCCAGGCAGAGTATAACCTCCACTTGATAACTCAAAAATGACTTTGGATATAAAGGCTGGTCCATTGTCATTCTGGATTGATGTTGGCAACTGAAATTGAGGGATTTTCTCACCTTTACTAAGGCTCTTGTTACTTTGTTCTTTCTGTGTCTCAGGGAAAGGCCTAGTGGCTTAGTGTCGTACCCCCCCCCCCCCCCCCCCCAGTGAATGTATCTACAAACACCAGGGGCCTTTGGCATTACAGTAAAGTCTGTTCACCAGTCCTCCCCTGGCACTGGCCAAAGACAGGTCTATTTTATTTATTTATTTATTTATTTTTTAAAGACAGGTCTATTTTAGTTAAACCAACAAGCTTAAACTTTAATTTACAAAGATAATCCCAGATACATGGATGTGAAAAAAAATTTGGGTTACTTTATATTTTTGTGGATTTTAGAATGCCTTTTTTTTTTTTTTTTAAGCATTTGTCTTTTAACCAGCTCGATACAACTCTTGCCTGTTCCAGGGGCGCGCTTCCAGTGACCCAAGGAGTTGTTGCCTCTTTTTTTTTCAGGTGTATAAGGGAAGGAGGAAGTGCTCAAGGACCAAGCGGCCAGGGGGGACATTTAAACTGGGAACAACAAACATACCAGACAGCCAGGTGGGATGGAGGTTTCAGTCTCACAGACCTTACACTAGTCTCTGTTAGGTCACTCCTATTTTGCTAGGTTAGATCGTCCAAAGCCTGTGAAAGGCTGGGTCCTGTGATCTGTCATCAGGGATGTCTGGACTCACGCTGAATGAGTAATTAGTTCCCCCAGAATACTCTGACCTAATATTATGCTGGCTTGCTCAGACTCTGAAACAACTCTAGTTTACCTCTCAAAGCTGTGCCACAGGGGCTCCTGGGGGGCTCAGTTATTAAGCATCTGCCTTTGACTCAGGTCATGATCCCAGTGTCCTGGGATGGAGCCCCACGTCAGGCTCCCTGCTTGGCAGGAAGCCTGCTTCTCCTTCTCCCACCCCCCTGCTTGAGTTCTCTCTCTGGCTGTATCTCTGTCATAAATAAGTAAAATCTCAAAAAAAAAAAAAGCTGTGCTACAAGGTGCCTGGGTGGCTCGGTTGGTTAAGCGGTTGCCTTCAGCTCAGGTCATGATCCCAGGGTTCTGGGATGGAGTCCTGTGTTCGGCTCCCTGCTCGGCGAGGAATCTGCTTCTCCCTCTACCCTTCCCCCCCTGCTCGTGATACGTGATCTGTCTCTCCCATTCTCTAATAAATAAAGTCTTTAAAAAAAAATGCTGTGCCACAAACCTGGTGTAACTTATCCCGGCAGAAGTCCTTCTGAGTCATAGTAGTCAGAGTGGATGCTGCATTTCAGGGGACGTCAGGGCACCAGGCTGGCAGTCACAGCCATGCAGAGTGAGTGCTCCCTTCCTCCCCCAGGGAATCTGCTCCCTGCCCCAGTAACTTGAACAGGTTAGCCAGGGTGAGCTTGTGGTGCCCGCTGCTTCATCTCTTGGAGACCAGGGAACCAGAGGCCAGAACCTGGCAAAGACACCTGTCCCATCTGGATCACCATATTTGTAGCTGAACTAAAGTGAGTTTGCTCCTTGGTGAGTCACAGACAGAAACTACATGGTGGAGTTGTCACACAAAGGAAGATTTATTTATAGCAAATAAGGAGATCACAGGGAATAATTTCCAAAGCCAAGACTGCTGGAGCAAGAGTGAATGAGTTCCTTTGATTTAGGCTTAGGATGATTATTTAGAAAGGGTAGCCTTGTCATCTTACATAGAGATGGCAGACAGGTCATGCATCAGAAGGAAACCATTCTACGCACACTTTATATGTCATGTAAATGAGCTTTGTGCTTCCCCTTGGGGGAGAATTTAGTATTTTAAAGAGGTAAAGGTAACTAGGTTACTCCATGGGTCCCTGCCTCGTGCGTCTGTGCAGATGTGAGCTGGGAGTTAAGCCCAGACTGGTCTGGGTGGTCTGGGTCCTGGAGCATTTAGTCAGGGCAGTATTCACTGCTTGTGTAGTAGTTTTGGTTGCCATTATGGGAAACTATGTCCCTGGGGTTTTTTGCCTGAATTTAAAGCTAGGCTGGGAAAAAAACAGCTTAAGGAAAATTTGGGACAAATTCAAGGGGTACTAACAGGTGACATTAACTGCCTCTTTCATCTTACGTACATTATGAATTCTGCCGGTGGCCACTTGGTGACGGTGGTATTTATTGCAGGGACAGCTGACATTCAGGAATGTGGCCATAGAATTCTCTCAGGAGGAGTGGGGACGCCTGACCCACACTCAGTGGGAATTGTACAGGGATGTGATGTTAGAGAACTATGGAAACCTTCTCTCCTTGGGTGAGGATAACTTCCTTCCAGACTTCCCAAACCACCCTCAGGTGGTTTCCAAGACCATCTCTTGGAAGATTCTTCTTTGCACGACTGGAACTCAGATCGCTGCAATAAGGGAAGTAGTAGGGGTTTAGAGATGGAGAGAAAAATCTTCATGATGTTTCCTTTCCAGCTTTAGCTTCCCCTTCCTTAAGAGAACGTCATCATTTCTGTAGATAGTGGCAGTTCGAAATTCTAAGGGGCGTAAAATGGTGCTGCCCACATCTTTAACTCCGGTTTCCACTCCTTATTATTGTAGTTAGTTCTTGAAGGTGGTATCCAAGATCTGAATGGTGGAAATCCCTCCTTCATGTTCTCAGTGGGCTGTTAGACACAGCTTTTGGGAAGTCATTTTCTAGAATTCTACCATGCATTCTCTTCTCTACTGAGCATACTACTGGATTGAAAGCTAGAATCTCCAGCAATATTTATCCCTTTTTTCTAATAAACAGGTCTTGTTGTGTCAAAGCCAGACCTGGTCATCTTTTTGGAACGAAAGAGGGAGCTCTGGGATGTGAAGGGAAAGGAGACAGTAGCCATCCACCCAGGTAGGTGGGAATGAATTAAGCAGATGACAGAGGTGTGGCCCACAGGTCAAGGAAGAAGGTAGACCTTACGTTGTGGTGTGGGTAGCTTTCTTTGAATAGAAATGAGTTTGAGAAGCCTAGGTGTGTTTCTCTTGCTGTCAGAGGGACACCCCCTTCCAGTACTCATCCTGTTCTTAAGTCCTGTGAGGATTCTCCTTCAGCTCCAGCGGTCTTCCAACACAGTCACAGCATAGATAATATCCTCTGCTTGGATGGTGAAGGCTTCCATGATCTGAGTCCTTTTCCCTTGCATTTGGAGGCCTGGGGGAATCTGCTTATTTCTGAGGAGCTCTGTGTTAAGCCTTTTTTTTTTTTTTTTTTTTAATTTTTATATCTTTGTTTCGCAGAGAGGCAGTGAGGGAGGGGACACAAGCAGGGGAAGTGGGAGCGGGAGAAGCAGGCCTCCCGCTGAGTAGAGAGCAGGACGTGCGCTCCATCCCAGGACCCTGGGTTCATGACCTGAGCCAAAGGCAGACTCTTTTTTTTTTTTTTCCTTTTAAAGATTTTATTATTTATTTGACAGAAATCACAAGTAGGCAGAGAGGCAGGCAGAGACGGGGGAAGCAGGCTCCCCGCTGAGCAGAGAGCCCGATGTGGGGCTTGATCCCAGGACCCTGAGACCATGACCTGAGCCAAAGGCAGAGGCTTTAATCCACTGAGCCATCCAGGTGCCCCTGCTTTCTGTACTTTTAACAGGAGATTCACTTGATTTTTGAGATAGGAAGTTCTGCTGTGACAAAGGCATATGCTTTATGAGGAATGAATTACATAATTTGTAAAAGTGCCATATTTAAAAAAAAAAAGTTTTGCTCATACATGTAATTTATTTCAGGGGAAATTAATGCTCAGGTTTTTCTTCTACTTTCCTGAGCATGTATTTGAATTTAATCTCAAATATTTATTTTATGTAAAGGAATTGTGAGCATTTTTTACAATTTCTTTGTTTCTTTATTTAGGCATGAAGGGCTTTTGTTTGTTTGCTTGGTTCTAAAGAATGGGTCACAGCTTTACATTCTTTGTAAGAGAGGAGGAACATAATAATAACATAATACATTTCTTTAATGTCTTTTAAATGCTTTTTTATAACATTTTCCATTAGAGGTTTTCATGATTGATCGTAATGAATTTCCTTCACAGTTTGACTGCCCTATAACATATGGCAATGATTCAGAATGCTTGCTTTTCATACTTGCACAGTCACAGTTTAAAATTACAGTAAAAGAGAAAAATCTTTTTTCTTAGAATTTTTAAAAAAGATTTTATTTATTTGTTTGAGTGAGAGAGTGAGAGTGAGCACAAGCAGTGGGGGGAGAGAGAGAGGGAGAAGCTGTCCTCCCACTGAGCAGAGAGCCTGATGCGGGGCTCGATCTTGAGACTCTAGGATCATGTCCTGAGCTGAAGGCAGACACTCAACTGGCAAGCCACCCAGGCACCCCAAAGAATTCTTTTTTAACAGTACATGTTTTCATTTGTTTTTTGTTTACGTCTTTTTTTTTTTTTTTTTGGAGAGAAAGAGATAGGATAGGCGAGGGGCAGAGGGAGAGTGAGAATCTCAAGCAAACTCCCTGCTGAGTGCAGAGCCCAATGTGGGGCTCTCTCCCAGGACCTCGAGATCATGACCAAGCTGAAATCAAGAGTCAGACACTTAGGGGACTGAGCCACCCATGTGCTCCAGTAATACGTGTATTTTTGTGTCACAGTTTTGGGTTAAATTTTGTCTTACTCTGGTTTTACAATCCCATAATAATGTATTTTCTTTTGTATGGGACTTTTTTTATGGGACACACATTAGTTAGTTTTGTTTTTGCTTTTTACCTATGTATTATGTTTTCAGGATGACAATTTTCATTTTAGTATATTTTAAGACAGTGTGGGTGTAACTCATGGATCAGCTGTATGTCCATTGCCAAGAAAATTGTGTACCTATTTCTCTGTCTAAATATCACCCATACATACTTTGCTATGACTCTCTTATTCTTTCCATAGTTAATGGTCAGTGGATGTTTTATCTGTTTTATCTGGGTGAGTTGTCCTAGTAAGAGAATTAATTTCATCAACTATTTATTGATGAAATTATATTCTCTTTGCATGAGAGAAACACTTTTTTGAATTGAAGGGAACTTTTTTTTTTTTAAGATTTTGTTTGTTAGAGAGAGAGAGCACACGCAAGGGGAGCGGCAGAGGAGAGGGAGAAGCAGGCTCCCCACAGCAGGCTCCCTAGTCAAGGAGCAGGGATCCTGACTCAGGGTTCGATTCCAGAACATGGGATCGTGACCTGAGCTGAAGGCAGACGCTTAACCAACCCGAGCCACCCAGGCACCCCAGAAAGAATCAGACATCTTGGGACACCTGGGTAGCTCAGTTGAAGCACCTGCCTTCAACTCAGATCATGATTGCAGTCCTGGGACAGAGTCCCGCATCGGGTTCCTTACTCAGTGGGGAGCCTGCTTCTCCCTGTGCCTGCCACACCTCCTGCTTGTACTTTCTTGGTCTCTCTCAAATAAATAAATAAAATCTTAAAAAAAAAAAAGGATGTCTCTGATTCTTTCTTCTGCTTGATCAAGTCTGTTGCTGATTCTTCAGTTTATTATTTTATTTATTTACTTATTTATTTATTTTTTAAAAAGATTTTATTTATTTATTTGATAGACGGAGATCACAGGCAGAGAAGCAGGCAGAGAGAGAGGAGGAGGAGGAAGCAGGCTCCCTGCTGAGCAGAGAGCCCGATACGGGGCTTGATCCCAGGACTCTGGGATCATGACCTGAGCTGAAGGCAGAGGCTTTAACCCACTGAGCCACCCAGGCACCCCTTCAGTTTATTTTTAAAATCAGTAATTGTATTGTTTCGCTCCCAGTTTCTGTCTGGTGGTCTTTTATACTTTCTACCTCTTTGGATCTTTATTTTGATCATTATAGATTTCCTGATACCATTTACTTTCCTGTCGTTTTCCTCTTCTTCTCCATGAGTATCTTTGTGATAGTTACTGGAATTCTTCATAGGCATTTAATAGTTATTTAGGGCCAGTCTGGGGTCTTTATTTGGTTCCTTTGATTGGGACATATTTTTCTGGGTTAGTTTGTTTGTATGCCTTGTGATCCTTTGTTGAGATTTGGGAATTAAAACAAACAGAAGAAACAGCCTCTGGTCCCAGGCTTTAGGTACTTTGTACAGGAGAACACTAATAGCAGTCAGCTGTGCTGCTGATTCTGGGGCTTGTCAGACATGTTCTGAGCATATGTAATGTCTGAGTTTTTGTAATTTTCCAGTTAGAAGAGTGTTTTTTTCTTCTTCAGAGCCCGTGATGCCTCCCTCTCCCTGCTGTTTGCTTCAGCTCTGCAGTTTCTCTGCTGTTTGAGCAAGCACTCAGGTTTTCTCTGCGCGGCCACTACAGGGCATCCAGAGGCTGCTTCCGTCCCGTCCCCTCCGGCCCCCTCCGTGTCCTGCAGGAGAGGAAGAGGTCTGTCGGGCAGCTGCCAAAGCCAGATCATTAAACACAGAGGTCGCTTCTGTCTTTCTCCCCCGAGGAGAGGTGAGGGTTTTCTCACAGTCTCGTTATGGAATGCTAGGCCGCGTGAGCAACTCGTGTAGGCAAGTGTAACAAACTCCTTGTCTCTTCAGTGTGACTCTCCTTCACACTGTGTCTGCCTGTGTTGCTATGATCGAACTGGCTTCTGGAGCACTGAAAAAGGTAGTTTGGTCCATTTTTGTCTCCATGGAGGAACAAAGTCCTGGTGGCTTCCTGTTCCTCCATTATGCTGATGTCCTATGATGGGTATTCATTTTGTACATTAGCATTTTATGCATAATGCACTTTTTAAAATTTTTTATTTTTTTAAAGATTTTATTTATTTATTTAACACAGAGAGAGAGAGAGAGAGATCACAAGTAGGCAGAGAGGCCAGCAGAGAGAGGGGAAAGCAGGCTCCCTGCTGAGCAGAGAGCCGGATGCAGGGATCGATCCCAGGAACCTGAGATCATCATGACCCGAGCTGAAGGCAGAGGCTGAGCCCACTGAGCCACCCAGGCGCCCCAGCATTTTAATGCATATTCACGTAAGTGTAGTACGTGGGGTAATTATTTGGTATCTTTCAGGTATGTCTTGACACCCTAGGCTTATGGGCAAAGACAAAGAGTGTTCTTTCCGTAGAGTGGTATGGAAAAATATGAACGCTGTGGCCCTGAGTATTTATAGTTAATGAATGACTGGGAATGGGACGGGGGAGGGAGGAGGGTAGAAAAGGGCAGGAAGGATTTTATGGTGGTTCTGACCAAACTGGGACAGTCACTGTCACGAAATTTGAGTGCCAGAAGAGACTGAGGATACAAAACATCTCGAGGAAAGCCCCACTTTAAGGCAGTGTGTCTCTTTTTTCTTTTGACCAAATTTGAGTATTTTTGAATGGCAAATATCATTAAATTTATTCTTAAATTATTTCATGCCTTTATTGCTAGTGTGTCTGTAAAATCATTTGTTTGTTGCGGTCTCACAGACATGCGGGGTACCTGTAGAGTAGGGAATCCATTTGTACCTATTTTTCCATGGAAAGTTAAGGACACTGTGATGTGCAGTGTGGGAAGAAAATCTAAATGGAGATGCTGTTTGTGGTTGACCTAGAACACTGATGTAAGTCATGTTAAAGATTATTCTGTATGATATTCATTCTGCCATTTTGGTTGTTGGATTGTTTATCACTGCATTAAAAACATGTTTGTTTTTCTTCACTTTAATCCCCATGTTCTAGGAATATTCCAGTGGAATATATTCAAGCAAAGTTTGATGGTACTGGAAACATTTGGTGTATTTATTTATGTATTTATATTTGTTCATTTATCTATTCTAGTGGATATAGTGGGTTTAGGTTCTATCCATTTTTTATGCTTTTCCTTAAGCCCAGTCTGTTCTTTCTTGACTTTTCCTGTGTGCCTTTTAAGAAAATAATTCTACATTTTATTCTGTTACTTGGAATGTTCTGTTCTTAGTGTCTTGTGATTTAAACTAAAAATTAGCATGCTTAGAAACTAGTCACAGTGTGAAGTTACAACTTACTTCCTATCTTTTTTTTTTTTTTTTTTTTAAGATTTTGTTTGTTTGACAGACAGAGTTCACAAGTAGGCAGAGAGGCAGGCAGACAGAAGGGGAAGCAGGCTCCCTGCTGAGCAGAGAGCCTCATGTGGGGCTCGATCCCAGGACCCTGGGATCATGACCTGAGCTGAAGGCAGAGGCTTTAACCCACTGAGCCAACCAGGCGCCCCATTACTTCCTATCTTTAATTTCTATATCGTCTATGTAAGTATATTGTGATACTAATCTATTCACTTCCAGTTGTTTTTTGTAATGATGAGTAGGTTTTTTTAAAAAATAAAGGCACTTGTACAAATCATAAGTAAACAGCTGAGTGGAAAATTGCAACCTGATTACATCTCCCGAAACCACTGAAATCAAGAAAGAGAATATTGTTGGTCCTGTAATACTTTTCTTCAGCTCCTTAGGAACTTTGCCCAAAGCTCAGCACTCTTAATGTGTAAGACAGTAGGTTGCTATCTTCATTTTTATACTTTATATAAATGTAATCAGGCAATGGGAACTCTTATGTTTGGCTTTTTTTTTTTTCTTTTCCATATGTTTGTGAATTACTGTATGTTAGTGTGCATCATCAGAATGGATGGATCCACTTCCATTGTGTGACTATCAAACAATTGATGGCATCATTTTACTGTTGATGGGCATGTGGGTGGATTTCAGTGTAGACTATCATGAGTATATTAGTATATAAAATCTAGAACTTGTCTTTTAGGGGATCTTGTTTTATAGGTTGGGAAGGAGTTAGTAGGAATTGTAAAATCTCCCCTTTAACAAAATTTTTCTTGGAAAAACATCATAGATCAACATTGTTTCTTTCTAGCTGGAGTTTAACTGTTCTGCTCTGAGTCTTAGGCAAGAAGTTTGATTACTATTTTATGAACCAGTCTTAGTCTTCAGAATAGGTTCAGTTGAATAGTTGTCTTGTTTCAGGATGCGGTCGTGCAGGCAGGTTCTTTTTTATTTTTTTAAGATTTTATTTATTTGAGAGAGAGAGTGCGTGAACAATGGGGAAGGACAGAGGGAAAGAGAGAAGCAGGCTCCCCACTGAGCAGGTAGCCCTATGTGGGGCTCAATCCCAGGACCCTGGGATCATGCCCCGAGCCAAAGGTAGACCCTTAACTGACTGAGCCACCCAGGTGCCCCATGCAGGTGGATTCTTAAAGGTAGGCATGTATGGTGCAAGCAATCAGGTAATTATTAAGAGGCATTTCTATGGAAACAAAAGAAAAACACAGGTTAATGGTTGGAGCAAATTATAAACCCAATGTCTGGGTCCCGAGTGCTGCCAGTAAGAGGATTTTTATTTATTCTTATTTATTTATTTATTTGACATAGAGAGAGAGATCACAAGTAGGCAGAGAGGCAGGCAGAGAGAGAGGGGGAAGCAGGCTCCCTGCTGAGCACGACATGGGGCTCTGTCCCAGGACCGTGGGATCATGACCAAGGGCAGAGGCCCAACAGTTTCTTTCCAACAGGCTGAAAAGCCAAATGTTTATTTTATACTGGTGTACTTTTAAAACTCTTTAAGCCCAATCTTAGGCCAGAGAACACATAAACTTTTTTCCAAAAAAAACACAGGCAGGGGGAATGGCAGGCATAAGCAGGAGATTGCAGGACCCCGGGATCATGACCTGAGCCAAAGGCAAGTCGCTTAACTGACTGAGCCACCCAGGCACCCTGTCTTTGGAGGAGTTTAATCCATTTACTGTCAGAGTAATTCCTGAAAGGGAAGAGCTTCTATTGCCATTTTTAAGTAGTTTTCTATACATCTTGTAGCTATTTTAGCCCATGTATCTTCCCTTACTGTGTTCCCTTATGTTTCTTTGATTTTTGTGATGAAATGCTTTGATACCATTCTTTTTTTTTTAGATTTTATTTATTTGTCTGGGGAGGTGCGCAGAGGGAGAAGCAGGCTCCCTGCTGAGCAAGGAGCCAGATATAGGACTTGATCCCAGGATGCTGGGATCATGACCCGAGCCAAAGGCAGCCGCTTAACCCACTGAGCCACCCAGGTGTCCCTTTGATACCATTCTTTTATCATTTTTGTGTCTTCTGTAGATGTTTTCTTTGTGGCTACCATGGAGATTACTTAAACCCTCTTAAAAGTGTAACAGACCATTAAAACTGATACTATCAATTGTGTCCAAAGTTTTAGTACTTAGGATCACTAGCCTGTACACACTTTATGTTACTGATACCCCAGAATTTATCTTTCATGTTTTATACTCTGTAACCTAGATTTATGATTTTTTTAAAAGATTTTATTGATTTATTTGAGAGAGAGAGACAGCGAGTGAGGGAACAGAAGCAGGGGGAGTGGGAATGGGAGTGGGAGTGGGACAGGGAGAAGCAGGCTTGCCACTGAGCATGTGGGGCTAGATCCCAGGACAACGGGATCATGACCCGAGCTGAAGGCAGACACTTAACGACTGAGCCACTCAGGCGTCCCTAGATTTATGATTTTTATACTTTTATTTTTATTTTTATTTTTTTTTAAAGATTTTATTTATTTGAGAGACAGAGATCACAAGTAGTCAGAGAAGCAGGCAGAGAGTGGAGGAAGCAGGCCCCCCGCTGAGCAGAGAGCCCGAATGCGGGACTCGATCCCAGGACCCTGAGATCATGACCTGAGCCGAAGGCAGAGGCTTTAACCCACTGAGCCACCCAGGTGCCCCTATACTTTTATTTTTAAAGAAGTTCTGTAGTAGAAATAAAATTGATTTGTGTTACCTTATTATAGTACTTTACGTTTCTCTATTTGTGTAAATATTTGCATTTACCAGAAAGCTTTATATTTTCATGTGGTTTTAGTTAGTGGTTAGAATCCTTTTACTGTAAGTAGAAGAATTCCCTTTAGTGTTTCTTGGAGGGCAGATCCAGTGGTAAATTTCCAGGGTTTTTACCTGGGAAAGCCTTCTTTCTCCATAGTAGAAGGACGGTTTTGCCGGGTAGAGTATTCTTGGTATATATACATGTATTTGTATTTCAGTGCTTGAATATATTCTCCCATGCAGCTCTCCGGTCTGCTGAGAATCCCAGTAATAATAGGAGTGCTCTTGTATAAGATAAGTTGCTTTTGTCATGCTGTTTCAAAATTCTCTTTTCACCTGTACTTTTTGGTAGGTTAATTATGATGTGTCACTGTGTTCATGTCTTGACATTTATCCTACTTAGAATTCACTGAGTTACTTGAATTTGTCTTTCTTTCCATAAATGTTGGAAGTATAAGCCCTTAGTTCTTCATGTAAGTTTTCTGCCCCCCTTTCACTCTCTTCTTTTTATGGAGGCCTCCTTAATATGTCAGTTGTCCCAATGTCAGTGTCCCATGAGTCCCCTAGACTCTGTCTTTTTCCATATTTTCTTTGTTCCCATCAGTGGGTAATGTAAAACAAGGGGCCTTTAAGATGTCTGATTCTTTCTTCTACTTGGTGAAATCTGTTTCTGACCCTGTAGTGTTTTTTTAAATTCAGTTATCATCTCCCAATTTCTGTTTAGTTGTTTTTTATACTTTCTGCCTGTTTGGATTTTTATTTTGGTCATCTGTAGTTTTCCAGGTACCATTTATCTCCCTAATTGTTTTCTCTTCTTTCTCCAGGACACCTTAGTGATTATTACTTTGAAATCTTTGTCGGATAATGATTATTCCTAATTAATTTAGGGTCAGTCTTGAGTTTTAGTTTGGTCCTTTGATTAGAACACATTTTTCTATTTCTTTGTATGCCTACGATCTTTTGCTGAGATTTGGGGAATTAAATAAAAAACAGCCTCTGGCCCCAGGCTTTATAGACTTGCTTTGTACTGGAGAACAAAAATAACACTCAACTGTGCGTTAGCCCTCATAATCCTGCATAATCCTGGGGCCTGTCAGACATATTCTGGGGATGTGTAATGTCTGCGTTTTTTTAATATCCCAGTTAACAAACGCTCTGTTGTTTCTTCTTTAGAGCCCGTGATATATGACTTTCCCTGGGGTTTACAGCTATGCAGTCTCTCCAGTGCTTGCCTAAACAGTCAGCTTTTTTTCTGAGCAGTCACCACAGTGCATCCATCTCACCTCAGTGGAATCTTACAGAATTTGTCTTTTTGTGAGCCATTTATTTCACTAAAAATAACGTTTTCAGGGGTTACCCAGGTTGTATCGTGTCACAGAATCTGTTTCTTTTTCAAAGTTGAAAAATATCACATGGTATGTGCATGTTACATTTACTTTATCCATCCTTCCACCTCACCATTAGCACTTGGGTGGATTCTCCCTCTTTCTGGCTTTTGTGGGTCAAGCTGCAGTGGACATGGATTACAAATATCACTTCTAGATCTTCCTCTGAATTCCTTTGGATATAAACTCAAAAGTGGGATGGCTGGTTCATAGAATAATTTTGTTTTTAATTTTCTGATGGATCTCCATGCTGTTTTTCCTGCTGGTTCCGCCACTTTATGTTCCCTGCAACGGCGCGGATGAGCTCTGACTGCTCCACGTCATTACCAGGCCGTGTGAATTTTGGTTTGTTTCATAATGGTCATCCTGATGGGTGTGAAGTGATACCCCGTTGTTTCTCACTTGTATTTCACTAATCATTCGTGATTTTGAGCATCTTTTATATGAGTTTTGCCCGTGTGTGTACCTTTTGGAGGTTAATGTCTATTCAGTGCTTTACCCATTTATCACCCAGGTTGTTTCTGATGTGTTGTATCATTACGTTATAAATTCTGGATATTAACCTTTTTACATGGAGGTGCTTTGCACAAATTTGTTCCCATCTGTAGTCTCTGTTTTCACTCCATTGATTCTTTCCTTTAATGTGTACAAGTTGTTATGTTTGTTATAATCTCATCGTTTTATTTTTAATTTTGTTGCCTCCAACATGGGTGTCATATCTAAAAAAAATCATTGTCAAATCAAATGTCATGTAGCTTTTTCTCTTTTTTTCTAGGAGCTTTACATTTGTATGTTTATGTTTAATTAACTGTTCAACCCATTTTGAGGTAATATTTGCATATGGTCTTGAGTCAGTGTCCATCATTCTTGTCATGGAGGCATCTGATTTTCTCAACACCATTGTTTTAAGATGATGTCTTTTATCTATATCTATGGTATAGGCAGCCAATCTTTCTTTCTTTTTTTTTTTTTTTTGAGATCTTTATTTATTTATTTGAGAGAGAGAATGAGAGAGAAAGCATGAGAGGTGAGAGGTCAGCTGGAGAAGCAGACTCCCTGCTGAGCAGGGAACCGGATGTGGGACTCGATCCCTGGGCTCCAGGATCATGACCTGAGCTGAATGCAGACGCTTAACCAACTGAGCCACCCAGGCGCCCTAGGCAGCCAGTCTTGAAGTTCCTTTAAATGAGCGTTTATATCTCGGCTCTTTGTTCTTTTCCAATGTTCTATATCTGTCATTCTGCCTCTTACATTATTTTGATTACTCTAGCTTTATAATATTCTTAACATCAGGAAGTGTGATGTCTCCAAAGTACTAATCATTTTCAAGATTATTCTAGATGTCGGATGCCTGAGTGGCTCAGTCTGTTAAGTGTCTGCCTTTGCTTCAAGTCATGATCCCAGGACCTCATGATCCCAGGGTCCTGGGATCGAGTACAGCATCAGGCTCCTTGCTCAGTGGGGAGCCTGCCTTCCCTCTGACTGCTGCTCCCCCTGCTTGTGCTCTCTTGCTCTCTCTCTGTCTCTCTCACAAATAAATAAATAAAATCTTTAAAAAAATTATTCTGGATATGTGATGTCCTGTGACATTCCGCATGAATGTTTAAGATGGCAAAAATGTCATTGGGATTTTGAGAGAGATTGCATTGAATCTGTACATCACTTTGGGTGTTACTGACATTTTTTTAAAAAAGATTTTATTTATTTATTTGACAGAGACACAGCGAGAGAGAGACACAAGCAGGGGGAGTGGGAGAGGGAGAAGCAGGCTTCCCGCCGAGCAGGGAGCCCGATTCAGGGCTTCATCCTGGGACCCTGGGACCATGACCTGAGCTGAAGGCACAGACGCTTAACGACTGAGCCACCCAGGCACCCTGTTCCTTATTACTGTATCGATGGTACTTGAAAGTGGAGATCATAATGTGAATATTTGAAGCCCCTGCTGTGTGTTCTAAAGGGGCTGTTGGTTAACAGCATTTGGGGAATCATTTTCTACAATTGTACAGTGTCCTCTCTTCTCTACTGAGCACAATCCTGGATTGAAAGAATCTCTAGCAATATTTCTTTCTGTTAAACAGATCTTGTGTGGAAGCCAAACCTGGTCTTCTTTTTGGAGCAAGAGAAGGAGCTCTGGGATATGAAGAGAAAGAAGAGAGTAGCCATCCACCCAGGTAGGTGAGACTGAATGAAGCAGATGACAGAGGTGAGGTCCAAATGTGAAGCAGGAAGATTGACCTTAAGATGTGTTTTAAGTAGTTCTCCTTGAATGGAAATTAGTTTGAGAAGCCTAGTTTTAGTTCTCTCCCTCTCACAGAGGGACATCTGCTGTGCAACATTATCAAGCTCTTACATTCTCTGAAGATTCTCCTTCACCTCGAGTGATGGTCCATCACACCCACAGTGAGGGCCAGGCAACTACCCTGGGTGCGGGAGGGCCTCCATGACCTGAGAGCTTCTCCATGGCCGCGAGGGCCCTGGGAAAATCTCCCTATTTCTGGAACTCTATGCTAAACCTTTTCTGAGTTCTTTTTTGCCTTGTGTGAGAAGTGTGTCATGATAACAGTGGACGTATTGGGGTTTTATGCAGAAATCCTGGGAACACTGGAGATTGATATCTGATGTTTTCTGGTTTATGCTTTGCGATGTGTTGGAGGCTTTAATTTTAATTGAACAAAATTGAGACTCAGTAATCTTACCAGATAATGCACCTCCCTAAAATGAGAAAATATAGTCCTTTATTTCCCTTCAAAGGTTCATTTTTTTTGTACTGACTAATATTAGAAAGTTCCACTCTATGTTGCGTTCCTCAGTGGTGAAATAATGTGATGTATCTATTTATATCCTAGAATTCCTACATAAACCATAAATTAATGCCGTAAGGGAACTAGAACATTTAGAACTTAGAACTTACAGCCTATAGTAAAAAGTCTCAGTTGTTGTTTTATTTCTTAATAATTGCATCATTTTATAATTTTGTATGATATAAAGTTCTTGTGATTTTTGTCATACGTGTTTTCACTTTCTTATTCATTATATATCAGATTCATCTCTGATTTTTTTATATGAATAGTTGTGATATGACATGGGTGTATGCTGCTAAGAAGTGAGGTAGATAATTAATAAAATTCCCATATTGAAAAAAAAGTTTGTTAATAAATGTAATTTTACTTCAGGAAAAGTTAACTGTTAGGCTTTTCTGCTTTACTCAGAATGTATCCAAATTTAATTCCCAATATTTATTTTTTGCAAAGTGATTGCCAGCCTGTTTTACAATTTTGATATTCTTTTTTTCAAAATGAATGGTATTTCCTAGGGTGCTTGGTTCGTTTATTTATTTATTTATTCATTCATTATTTATTCATTTATGAGAGAGAGAGCATGCACACGAGCTAGTCAGCACTCGTGGGGGGAGGGGCAGGGGGAGAGGGAGAGAATCCTAAACAGACTACCTGAGGGGCTCAATCCCACAACCCTGAGATTGTGACCTGAGGTGAAATCAAGAGTTGGACGTAAACCTGCTAATTCACCCAGCACCCCAGCCTGCTCGTTTCTAAGGAATGGGTTATAGCCTTGCATTCTGCATAAGAGGAGGGACATGTTAATAACATTAAACGTTTTTTAATGTCTTTTAAGTGCTCATTCATAAAATTTTCTGTTAGAGCTGTTCATGGTTGATTTTAATGAAATTCTTTACAATTTTACTGTCAATGAGGGCATGCCAATAATTCAGAATACTTGCTTTTCTGGCTACGTAGTCACAGTTTAAAATTACACAGTTTATAATTACACTTCTATAGAAGAAGGTTTCCTTTCAGAAATTCATGTATTTTTATGTACACTTCTTTGGGTTAAATTTTGTCTCATTCTGCTTTTGCAGTTCTATAATAATGTGCTTCCTTTTATACGGGATCCTCCACGTTATTTAGTTGTGATACTGTTGTTGCCTGTTTATTTTATTGTAGGATGACAATTTTCAACTCAGTAGATTTCAAGACAGTGTGAGTTTATCTCCTATGAATCAACTTTATGCCTTTTATCAATAAAATTATATATGTATTTGTCTGTATAAATGCCACCCATGCGTACTTTATGACTCATCTTGTATATTTTTTTTAATTGGTTAGTGTTCAGTGAGTGTTGTATTGAGTTGTTATAATAATAGGATTAATTTAATCATCTTTTGGTGAATTTATATTCCCTTTGCATGAGAGAAACACTTTTTTTGAATTTAGTGTAATTTTTAAACATTTTATACCTCTGTATCAAGTTTTGGTATTACATTATATTAATTGTGGTGTTATACCCATGATATGCTTTAATACCATTCTCATTAACTTTTGTGTCTTCTCTGTACTTATTTTCATAGAAGTTATGTTAGAGTTTACTTGAAATATTTTAAAGGTATAACAAACCATTTTAAAGTGCTATTGTGAATTGCATACAAAACTCTTCTGCTTATCATCTCTACCCCTGCACCCACTTTATGTTACCAATATCACATTCTTTCATGTTGTAGACTTTGTTGCCTAGATTTATGATTTTTGGGGCGCCTGGGTGGCTCAGTGGGTTAAGCCTCTGCCTTCGGCTCAGGTCATGATCCCAGGGTCCTGGGATCGAGTCCCGCATCGGGCTCTCTGCTCGGCAGGGAGCCTGCTTCCTCCCTCTCTCTCTGCCTGCCTCTCTGCCTACTTGTGATCTCTGTCTATCAAATAAATAAAATAAAATCTTAAAAAAAAAAAAAAAGAATTATAGATTTATGATTTTTATTCTTTTATATAATAAAGTTCTATAGCAGAAGTAAAAGTGACATGTGCTGCTTAATTACAACACTACAGGTTTCTATAATTGTGTAAATACTTGTATTTAGTGGAGAGCTTTATGTTGTCATGTGGTTTAAGTTACTGTTTAGAATCCTTTTATTTCTCCTACAAAGACTTCCTTTAACGTTTCTGTGGGACAGGTCTACTGGTAAACTTACAGGGGTTTTTACTTGGGAAAGTCTTCATTTCTACAGTCATGGAAAACAGTTTTGCCAGGTAAAAGATTATTCTTGGTGGCTGTTTTTTGATCTTTCAGTACGTGAATATATTTTCCCATGTGGTTCTTCCTATCTGGTCTGCTGGGAATCCCACTACTAATCTTATAAAGCTCTCTTGTACGAGATGGTTGGCTTCGTCATGCTGTTTCAAAATTCTCTTTTCACCTGAAAAGATTTGTGATGGGTTAATTATGATATGTTGCTGTGTTCCTGTCTTGAGATTTATCCTAGTTTGAATTTACTGAGCTTGTTGAGTTAGTCCCTTTCCACATACGTGGGATGTACAGACCTTTAGTTTTTCATGTCAACTCTCTGGCCCCTTTCACTCTCCTCTCCTTATGGGGTCCCCTTAATGGGCATATCGGTCCACTTGTTGGTCTCCCATGAGTCCCTTAGACTCTGTTCTTTTCCACATTTTTCTTTGCTCCTTTCAGTAAAGAATTTAAAGTGTCTTTAAGATGTTTGAATCTTTCTTCTGATTAGTCAAGTCTGTGGCTGACCCCTTGGTGTATTTTTAAATTCAGTGATTGTACTCTTCAGCTCCCAATTTCTGGTTCGTTGTTGTTATGCTTTCTGTCTGTTTGGGCTTTCATTTTGGTCATGCGTAGTTTCCCTGATAGCATTTAGTTAACTATCTGTTTTCTTCCTCCATGAACATCTTTATGATGGGTATATGAATTTTTTGTCAGGCAGTTAATAATAGTTCTTAATTAATTTAAGGCCACTTTTAGGGATTTATTTCATTCCTCTGTTTGAAACACATTTTCCTGGTTCTTTGTATGCCTGATTGTATTTTGTTGACATTTGGGAATTTTTTAAAAAGTAGCCTCTGAGCCCAAGATTATGGACTTTGCAGAGAGGAACACAAATAATAGTAATTCTGGGACCTGGCACACATGTTGTGGGCATTTGTCATGTCTGAATTTTTGTAATTCCCCAGGTATAAAACTGCAGTTAGTACTTCATGTCCACCATAGCTTCCTCTCTCTCTTTGTCTTTAGCTCTGTAATCTCTCCATTGGTTGAACAAGTGCTCGTCCTTCACTGAGCAACCACCATGGTGCTCCAGAGGGAGCTCATTCCTTGCTCCTTCTGTGTCAGGCATGATTGGAACATGACCCCAGGCAGCAGCAAAGTAGTGAGAGCACTGAACGTACAGGTCACTCAGTTGTTTCTCTCCTGAGGAGAGGTGAGAGTGTTCTCACAGTGTTGCCATGGAGTGTCTGGGAGGGTGAGTCACCATCGTGGGCAGGTGTCACAAACTCTCCTTGTCTCTTTCATGTGGCTCTTCTTCCTTTGTTCTTGCCTGGGGGAGCTGTGTTCTCCTAACTGCTTCTGAGCTCTCTCTAAAAGGTAAGTCCTTCCATTTTTGTCTCCATGGAGGAGCACAGTCCTGATGGTTCCTATTTCCCCCTTCAGCTGATGTGCTATGATGAGTATCAGTTCTCCATAAGAGCATTTTAACATACATGCATGTCATTGTACTTAGTGTGATAACTTACTTTGTATCTTTTAGTTGTGTCTTTCCATAACAGCCAAGACCTGTTGGCGAAGACGGGGAAAGGAGAATCAGTTTGTAGAGTGATATGGGAAGATGTGGAAGCTGTGGAAATAAGTATTTATACTTAGGAATGACTGGGAATGTGATGGGGGTTGGTGAAGGACAGAAAGGACATTATGATGGATAGAACCAAATTGTGACAATTACCTACAATGAAATCCTTAGTGCCACAAGAGATCAAGGCTATAAAAAGTTGGGTGAAAACCTCACCTTAAAACTCAGTTATATTTGCAGAAAAATGTCTTTGAACCCAGGGATGATAATCAATTTTTTAAACATACATATTTCATGTTTTTTTGAATGATATTTGGAAATTCTGGAAAATCACCTGGTCCATGCTGAAAGTAATCATGCAAATGATTTCAGATATATGATTGGTTTAATCATTAACTGACACATTTCAGAATGTTAGACATTTAAAAATGAAGATAAAATGCCTAATGTGATTGATTTGAGAAGTGCTTTCCAGAGGGTTCATTATACTTCCACCAACACATAATCCTTCCATATTGCAAAGTCCAAGTTTGATACACACCGTAGGCTCCTTATCCAGACACCACTTTGCAAGACTTACCACAGAATTATTAATTTGAGCTAGGTTTCTTGTGTTGAGAACTTAGGACGATCTCAGGGCTTTAACTTTCATAATTATTATGGAGGTGTTTATAATAGAGACAAAACTTACCAATGCAATGTATCTGGGAAAAATATCAGTCAAGGGTGAAATCCTATTAAAAATCAGAGAGCTCAGTTTCCATAGAACTAGTATTATAGTAATAAATGTGGGAAAGTTGTTTATGAAAGCTCAAATCTTACTGTACATCGTTGTATACTTACTGAAGAGAAGACTTAAAAATGTAGTAAGGGCAGCATACCGTTTAGTCTTCAAGACTCACTCAACAGCAGACATTTCATAATGGGATGAAATGTTACAAATGTAAACAATATGCAAAACCTTTTAACTTTCACTCAAAACTTAACAATATAAAGTAATATGTAGTGGGAACAATACCAGCAAATGTAAAAAAAAAAAAATTGTGGCAATGTCTTTAAGCAGAACTACACACTTTCTGAACATCATAGAGTACATACCATCTGAAACCCTACAAATGTAAAGAATGTGACAAGGAATTGAATTCATAATCAAATGTATTCAACATGAAATAATATATCCTGGGGGAGGCCTTACAAATGTCAACAGTGATGGCATGGTCTTTGCCTGGAACTGAACTCTTACTCAGCATCAGTGGATAGAAACCAAAAATGTAATGATTGATGAATGACCTTTGTTTTTAATATACAGTTCAAAAAGAAAAGTGTCTTCATAAAGGATTAAAATATCGAAGATATGGACAATTTGCAAAGTATGCAGTAGGAAGGAAATCTAAGTAAGAACATTCACGGTAATAAGCAGTAAGTCATGACCACATTTTAGACATTATAAATCAGAATTTATTACAGAGAAAAATTCAGAGTTTAAACTCTTAGATCAATGACATTTTAGCCTTGGACAATGCAGGCTAGAGGGGCTCCAACTGCCTCCAGAAGGGGAAATCTGTGTGTAGCATTTTTTTTTAAAGGATTTTATTTATTTATTTGAGACAGAGAACACTGCGGGGCGGAGGAGGGAGCACAGAGGGAGAGGGAGAAGCAGGCTCCCCACTGAGTAGGGAACCCAAAGCCTGGCTCCATCCCAGGACCCCAGGATCATGACATGAGCCAAAGGCAGAGCCTAAGGTAGATGCTTAACTGACTGAGCCACCCAGGTGTCCAGCGTGTTCTTGAGTCTCCAGAACTCAAAACCATACCTACTTTTCCATAGAAATAGCTTGTTGTGGATCAGAAACCTTACCTAGAACATTAACAGTTAATCATCCCCTTCTTTTTATGTTGTCCATATGCTATACAGTATTTTTATAATAAAGTAAGGTTAATAAAAGAAAATATTAGGGAAATCATAATGAAGAGAAACCGTGTTTACAGTACTACACTACATTCATAAGAAAGAAAAAAATCTATAAATTGACCCGCATTGTTCAAACCCATGTTATTCAGTGGTGAAATGTATCTGTTAATATGCCTGAAAGGATCAAGGTGGGGGATGGATAGCTGGAGAAGGATAATTCGTTTCAGTGTGTCTCTTTTTTCTTTTTACTATATTTGAGGTATTTTGCTTGGGAGATATTACTAATTTTACTCTGAAATCATCTCATGCTAAGCCTTTATTGCTTGTGTGCAGGCAAAATGATTTGATTCTTGGTGTCTTACCGACATGAGGGCACTGTGATGGGGAATTCATTCATAATCTCCTTTTCCATGCAAAATTAAGGAGGCTATAACATGAAATATATGAAGAAAGTCCACATGGAGATGTGTGTGGTTGACATGCAAGAGTGAAATAATTCCCAATGAAGTAAGCCATGAGGGCATTATTATTTGCATTAAAGTGAAACACAGAAACATTCTAAATTTTAAGTAGTTTTGCCATTTGCTGTTTAAGGAGAATATATTGGTAGGTTATTTAAAGCTGGATATATCTTCATCATAGCAATTGGTACTAGTAAGTATTTGTTACTTGGTTGAAATAAAAGAAATATTCACAGATAACTGAGGAAAGTGTAGCTAACTCTTCCCTACAAGGGTGTAAAATTATAGTAAATGCTCACATACTCAATAATTAGCCTCAGTTGAAAAGCGTGGAGAGCACAACTCATAGATCCTTGTATTGGGGAGCGGGAATGGTTCTTGAATGATGTAATGGGCATTTTGACCAAGGATCATATAGTGATTTTTTTTCCAGTAGTTTCTTTACAGTGTTTTTGAACTTAATATATTTTAGTTGATAACACCAAATGGATTTTAATGTGTTAACACTGATGTGTAATAAAAGAAGTGTTATTTGACACTGCCTTAGCCACCTCAACTTCCTTAAGGTTGCAGGTAGACAGACAGTAACACAAAGTACACTTGACCCTTGAACAACATTGGTTTGAAGCGTGGTCCACTTGTGGTCAGGTATAATATGGTATCAGTAAATATCTTTTCTGTTCCTTCTGATTTTCTTTTTTTTTTTTTTTTTAAGATTTTATTTATTTATTTGACAGAGAGAGACAGTGAGAGAGAAAACACAAGCAGGGGGAGTGAGAGAGGGAGAAGCAGACTCCTGCTGAGCAGGGAGCCCGATGCAGGGGCCCGATCCCAGGACCCCAGGATCATGACCTGAGCCTTAGGCATATGCTTAATGACTGAACCACCCAGGTACCCCTTCCTTCTGATTTTCTTAACATTTTCTTTTCCTGAGCTTCCTTAATTGTAGGAATACCACAGGTAACACATATATAAAATATATGTTGTTTTTGATAGATTAAATTGACTGTTCTTGTCAATAGTAGGCTATTAAGTGTTGAGGAGTCAAAGTTATACACAGATTTTCATGTGTGGTGGGTATGCTGAACCCCTGCATTATTCAAGGGTCACTTGTACTTGTGAAAGCAGTGGGGTGCTATCAGTCATAATCTTTTTTCCCCCAGTGACCTTAAACCTCAGATTATTTGTGATTAATTTTCCCCACATTTATATATCACAGCTTTTCTTCCTTTTTCTAACTGCTGGGACATTATGGTGCTTCTGCTAAGGATAGTAGAGGAGTGTTAGTGAGGGTGTAGCTAAAGCAATGTGTGGAACCGCTGCCATTGTATGCACTGTGAAGACGAACGTGTCCGACGTCAGTGAATATTTTGGATTCTGTTCTTCATGAAAAGGTAGCCCATAAGTCATGTTGCATGCTGAATCGTCTCCATTTGAATGTGAATATTGAACTTTGAAATCTAACCGAATAGCCTGTGTGCATTTGAAAATTGGAACGATTTCTCTGGTCAAGATTTTCCTTGCAGTCCATGTATTCTGGTTCACGGAGAGCGGACGTGTGTCCGTTGGCCCCTGCGGGGCCCAGTGCTGGCACATCTCTGGCCAGGTGGCGCCCCCGGTGAAGGCCATTCTCTGTTTCTGGGCAGTACCGTAGACGTCACTCTTGAGACCGCCCTGCTTCACTGTTCAGGCTCCCCAGTCCTGCAGAGTCAGGGCTATGCTCAGCACTTGGGCAATGTTGCAGGCTTGGCGCTCTCCCCATAGGCGCGTAAGATGGGCTCTGCGGTTGCCCAGGGTCTTCGTTCACGCTTTCTGGGGACTGGAGGCTATGCTCGGCAGTGGTCCTGCGGTTGTGGGATCCCCCTGGAGTCGGGCTCCCTGCTCAATGGGGCGTCTGCTTTTCCCTCTGCTCCTCCACCCCTGTGCTCACATTCACATTGTCTCTAGGTAAATAAGTAAAATCTTTAAAAAAAAAAAAGGTGGGGGGTGGGTGGGAAGAAAAGTATTGAAGTGGGAACTAGGTGTGTCACCATCTTTTTTTTTTTGAGAGGGAATCCCGATCAGGCTCCATGTCCAGCTCAGTGCAGGATGTGGGAACCACACTGAGATCATGGTCTGAGCTGAAACCTAGAGTCAGACACGTACCTGACTGAGCCACTGGACCTCGTTCCACCGTGTTGGTAATATCAGCCGTCTGTGATGATTGTTTTAATGTCTCATGAGCAAAAAATCAATGTTTCCGTATATGTGTGTGTATTTTTATATATATGTGAATAAATATGCATACATAATAACAGATTATGTTTGTTTTCATGTAGGATCTTGAAATGGAGTGTATTTAGGTATCGAAAACACTGAATAACAGTGACAGACTCCTTTAGTGTTAGAGATTATTCTATATGATATTGATATTGCCAGGCTGGTGGTTTGATTGGTTCTTACCTTATGGGGTGTTTTTTGGTAACTTTCTTTGTTTTTGTCCCCCCCCCCATTCTTTCCTCCTGTTTTTGTTACAGCTCTAGGAAAATTCCAATGAGATATATTCAGGCAAAGTTTGGCCTTACCAGGAACATTTGGTTATTTATGTTTAGTGTTACAATGGAGATAATGGGGTTTGGATTTAGCAAGTTTTTTATGTTTTTCCTTATGACCTACCTATTTTTTAAAAGTATTTGTTTCTTATGTTTTCCTGAGTAGATTTTATTAAAACAACTCTACTTTTCATCCTATTTCTGTGAATGTGTTCCCAGTACCATATTGTTTTAACTAGAGATTAAAGGATGGTTAAAAAAACAAACATGCTTTTTAAATCTAGTCACTGTGAAATTACATCCTACCTTTAATTTCAGCTTGTCAACATATACATTATAATATTTATCTAGTTATCTATATCTATTTTTTTGATGATGAATTTTTCTTTTTCTTTCTTTCTTTCTTTTTAGATTTTATTTATTTATTTGACAGAGGGAGAGAGATCACAAGTAGAGAGGCAGGCAGAGAGAGAGGGGGAAGCAGGCTCCCTACTGATCAGAGAGCCAGATGCGGGGCTCTATCCCAAGACCCTGAGATCATGACCGAAGGCAGTGGCCCACTGAGCCATTAATTAAGGTCACATGTGGAAATCACAAGTAAACAGCTCAATGTATTTTCCATAAACTGATCGTATCTCTGTAAGCCAGTGAGATCAAGAAACAATATTATTTATCCTCTAAAATTCCCCTTGAGCTCCTCAGTAACTTAACTTTCCCCAAAGTTCAGCACTCTTTTGACCTATAAGGCAAGAGATTGCTGTCCTCATTTTTGTACTTTATATAAACGTAATCAACAACAGGAATTCTTTTTTTTTTTTTTTTAATTTATTTGACAGACAGAGATCACAAGTAGTCAGAGAAGCAGGCAGAGAGTGAGGGGGGAAGCAGGCTCCCCGCTGAGCAGAGAGCCTGATGCGGGGCTCGATCCCAGGACCCTGGGATCATGACCTGAGCCGAGGGCAGAGGCTTTAACCCACTGAGCCACCCAGGCGCCCCAGGAACCCTTTTATATTTGGCTTTTTTTTTTTTCCTTTCCAACTATTCTTTGTGAGTTTATCTGTATTTACTGCATATTACTGTGCATCATCTATTAGAACGGAAGGTTCCAATTCCATTGTGTGAATATCCACTAACTGCATCATTCTACTATGTTGGACAGGTGGGTGGTTCTCAGTGTACGACTGTCATGACTAGTACTGACATGTAAAAGCTGTAATTTGTCTTTTATTGAAACATGCACACTTATCTCCTCGCTATATATATGGGGGTGAATTGTTAGTAAATATATTTAAATGTGTTATGCTTCAATAAATACTCCCAAACACTTTGCCAAAATACTTGTAATGATCTTCACACCCACCAGCAGTGTATGGGATTTCTGGCTTACCGCAATCTTTCCAAAGCTTGGTAGTTTATGTCATTTTCACTGTAGCCTTTTTTTTTTTTTTTTAAGGTTTTATTTATTTATTTTTCCCGGAGAGACAGAGAGAATGAGTGGGGGGAAGGAGCAGAGGGAGAAGCAGGCTTCCCCCTCCACGGGGAGCCCCATGCGGGACTCGATCCCAGGACTCCTGGGATCATAACCTGAGTCGAAAGTGTGCTTAACCAACTGAGCCACCCAGGTGCCCCATCACAGTAGCCTTCTGGTTGGTGTGTGATGTAACAAAGTCTTGGTTTTATTTCCTTTTTTTGTTTTTGTTTGTCACTTCCTGTTAGTATGGTGTTGGGCATTAAACTTTGGATACCAGTCTTTTTTTCAAAGTGTTTAATTGGTCATTGTGCCTGTTTTTACTGTGTATTTTTTTTTCAATCTTTTTAGTTTTATATATATGATGAGAGTAAGCCCTTTGTATTCTCTCTATCTCTCTCTCTTGTTCTCTTGAGCTTGTGATGCAGAGATGTTCTTAATTTTGATGTATCCAGTTTGTCAGTTCACCCTTCATGATTAGTGATTTTTTTCATTTTTAGGTATCTTCCCTTATACCAAGACCACAGAAATAGAATCCTTTTGTCCTTTTCTAAAAAATTATTATCTTTACAATTTTGATAAAAAATCTATTAAAATTGAATGTGTTGTGTGTGGTTTATGTAGTGACTGACGTTTTCTATTCTTTTTTCCTTTTTTCCCCATCATATTTAATAACAAATTGAAATATATTTTGAAAATGTCGTATTTGTGCTTTCTTTCAATTTGCTTACCAAAGTCATTTCTTGACATCATTAAATTTCACCTCAGTCTTGGAGCCAATTTCTCCCATGATTTCTCTCCGTCTTTTCCTGCCTCTAGTTATGTTTACAATCTCATAGCACCATGGTACTCAATGTCAGTTTTGAGGTCAAAAAACCTCCATGGGTCTCTTTGTTCAGGTGAATTATTCCTGTATTCCCATAGCAAAATGACTTCCAGGGTCTTGGCAAATGAATACGCATCTGTTTGTTATATACTGTAGCAGGAATCTTGACAAGCTGATAGGGGTTTTATCATTATCTCTTTAGTTCAGGGGGTGAAGGTTAAATTTTACAGATTTTATTGCCAGACATGTGAGTATATACAACTCATTGGTCATTGACTCTAAAGTAAATTCCCACCAACCGTGACAGCTTTTGGGTGAAAAGATTTCTCCCGTGGTTTTCGGTGGATACTTGTTTTGCATGTTTACATAGTGGCCAGGGGTGTGTGCAGTGTGGTACGGTGTGGGTCTCAGGTGTCTTCCAGATCATTAACATTAGCCCTCTGGATGCTTGTTGGAAGGAGCTTGAAGTAGAAGCTTCTAAGTACAAGAGTTTTTAATTTTCTATTGTATGTCACTGTCAAATGAGCAGTAAAATATGAAGGAAAATGTATTTTAGATACTGTTGTACATATCAGAACCAAATCATACGTTTGCTGTATATGGTATTATTACTATTCTTGAAATCATGTTGTGAGCTCATGATCGGGACCAGTGTGCTTCCATGATGTTGATCCAGGAGAGACACGAGCCGTGTGTCAAGTGCATTCGTAGAATCAATGTTCTTCACCAAAGTTCAGGGCTACCCACCCTCCTTTTGCCCTTGTGACCACCTTTGTTTCATTTTACACAGTCTCCTACATCTTTTAGGTCTGTGTTGGTCTTTTTAATATTCCCTGTTGATGGTTGGTGAACAGCTTTGCAGTACTCCTCTGCACTAATTCTGTGTTTTCCAATTCTCATCCCTTTTATTGAAATAGCCATGATTCTGCTGTATCTAGGACCTGCTTTGCCTGGTTAAGGAGTACAGGATACTCCCATCTTTTCAGATACATGTAAATTGTATGCTTTTGCACAGTTTTGTTCTTCCTTCACGCATCTCCCTTAGAAAGATCGCGACAGAAATTTAAGGTAGACCCTCATGGGAATTGTGATTTCGTCACCTAGTTGAATACAGGGCCCACAGGGACATTGCAGAAGGGAACATGACAGCTCATCCGATTCTTCTGCATTGTATCCTGAAGATCATAGCCTTGAAAAATGTTTCCTGGTGTAAATTGAATACATTTATCCTGGATGCTATGTAAGATTAATGAGTGTTTCATGAGGCGGTACACACATGGGAAAATGAGGCAGGATCCAAGCTGGGATCAAACTGAGTGGTGGATACTGTTGGGATGTGATTTTCGATGGGTTTCAGTTTCTGCAGGTGTTATGGATAGAAGCACTGAAAGTTTTTATAATCATTGTTTTTCCATTGATGTATGTGTAGAAAAAGGTTTGGGAAAATATACTACCTTGCTCATGGGTAGAGGACTGAATTTGTTTACTGCATAGGTAAATGGAGAGGGCTCCCTCAAATGAAGTGGCGCAGTGCAGGCAGATGTACTCGTTGTTCCTTTAGTATGTTGTGGTTCCCTATGCTCAGAGTCTCACAGATGTGACACAGACCCACTGCATGTGCAGTGTCCACATGGATGAAATGTGGTTGGGAGGCTGGTAAGTGAAATTCATGTGAGCAAGAAGATGATGGTGTTTGCCGTGACCTGAGCCGTAAGATCCTTGGACTTTGATCCAGGATCTCTTGTCTTCTGCCAGCACTGGAAAATTGTTAGAAGCCAATTTGTCACATTATAAAATGTGTGTAGTCTTGGAATTTTTATAGTTTTCAAGGTTATCCATGGACTTTATTCAAAACAAAATAGATACTCATGGATATGTTTCTGGTTTTGTTTGTTCATTTGTTGTTTGGATATAAGTGAAATCATACGGTGTTTTTTCTTTGACTTATTTCACATAGCATAATATCTTCTAGGTCTATCCACATTGTCATAAGTGGCAAGAAACAACCAAAAAGCAGAAACAGACCCATAAATACGTTTAACAGTGTGCTCGTTGCCAGCGTGAAACGCAGAGGGACGATGGGCAGAATGAGTGAAGGGGGTGGGGAGTACAGGCTTCCAGTTACAGAACGAATAAGTCATGGTGATAAAAGATACAGCGTGAGGAATATATTCCATGGTATAGCACCGTACGGTGACAGACAGTAGCTCACTTGTGAGCGTGGTAGAACCTACAGAGTTGTCAAATCACTCTGTTGTACATCTGAACCAGCGTAACAATCCGTGTCAGTGATGCCTTGATAGGAAACACACCAGACAGAGGTGCGCATATACATACATAGGTTCCAACTACTTTCTTTAGAGCTTGCATGTAAAGAAAGCTAACCTATTCCAAATGAAGCTAATCCTGTGTATTCACAATAGGATAGAGACTTAGGAAGGCAGAGTTTTCTGTAATGCAACGGAGATAAGGCTAAACTGCTGGAGGAGAGAGTTCCTAACAGAGTGGAGCAGTGCGACATCGAAGAGCCCGGAGCCCTCACACCTGAGCGGCCTAGGACATGGATGGAAGCACATCGCTTCTGAGAGAGCTTCTTGACTAGTTTTCCCTGCGGTGTGTATTTTCTGTCTCTCATCATTAACCTTTATGTAATAAGGGCCAAATACCTGCGTAAGTGGATTCTTTTGAGGATGCTGGAAATTGCAACAGATTTTATTTCCTGTTAGGCAAAGTCAGTTTTTAGGAGGAAGCCTGACATGAAAACAGAAGAGATCCTACAGCGTGAAGCACTGAAGATTAGTAAAAGTGTAGAGAAACCTTGATATTTTTAAAAATCTGTGTCATCTGTGGGGTCCAAGCTAAGAAACCAGCGTTGTACCCAGATTGCACCTGTGTGAGTTGTCTGTGCGGGAGCTGTTTGCACAAATGCTTCTGGCATGGGAACGTGAAGAAGGAGAAATGAAAGAGGCCAGAGAAGGGTGGCTGATGGAGCCCGCCATGGAGGGGTGACGTTGGCGCGAATGAAAAGTGAAGGGAGGGAAGGACTCCAGGTTCGCCCGTGTTAGCCTCTTCCTGTGCTGAGGAGCCCTTTACATTGCTCATCTTCTGTCATGCAGGCCTGCAATTTTGTCTGGAACCTGTATCCTCAAAGTCGGACTGCCCAGGTGCAACGCTGTGCTTCAGATTATAGAAATAGGTTTTGGTTTGGTTTGGTTTTTAAGATTTTTTTTTAAAGATTTTATTTATTTATTTGACAGACAGAAACCACAAGTAGGCAGAGAGGCAGGCAGAGAGAGAGAGAGGAAGGGAAGCAGGCTCCCTGCTGAGCAGAGAGCCCGACGTGGGGCTCCATCCCAAGACCCTGGGATCATGACCTGAGCTGAAGGCAGAGGCTTTAACCCACTGAGCCACCCAGGCGCCCCTGGTTTTGTTTTTAAAAACACACTTAGTGCCCTTGACTGAACTTAAGCTGGATTCCACGCATCCTTGATTCAGTCTCCTGGTTCCCATGTGAGGTGTGCCTCTTGGTTCTATTTTTCCACCACCTAGAAAGGAATTAATTTTTGTCATTCTTGGTTAAACCTGAGAGATAAATGAGCTAAGGGAGCCGTAGATTCAGCCCTGGCATTAAATGAACTTTGTTCCCCATCCACTTGACTAGATCAGTGACGTTTATACACAGAGGTACCATGCTATGGGCGCTCTCAGGAAAGACTAGAACGTTATTCTTGAGAGACAGAAATTGGACAGAACAACAGTCAGTATGAGGACTGGGACTGGACTCTGAACTCCCAGCCCATCTGTGTTGCAGTGGAGAAATCCCGCAGTGCTTCGGGGACCCTAGAGGACAGCATGAAGTGAGGGCAGGGCACCTGCTGGAGGTGAGAGGGCCACGATTCTTACACATCAGTTAGCCTCCCAAGTTTGGGTCTCTGGACCAAGTCTTTGTGATTCAGCTGATCAGAATGCCAGGAGGAGCCTGTGAAAGCCTGTGATCACACACGAAGGACAGAGCTTATATACACTATTACAGGCGGTATATTTGGCTTGATATTTGGATAAAAGGGGAACTTTTCATGTGTGCGTTTAGTTTATGACGTACTTGATATTCTGGACGTTTATTTCCCAGTAGTTACTATGTGTCCTTTGAAGACTGTAAGGCACTGTCACCAGTGTGACCCATTACAGATTCATATGCTTCATTTCCTCTGTGTTCTCTGCTGGATCCCTCCACTTGAAGGTTAATAATTTTTCTCATTTATTATTATGGGCTTTGGGAAAATTTACTGAAAGATGTGCATAAGTCATCTTACTTAATCAGGGAAACTCCCTTCTCTGTTTCGCTTTGTAGTCTGCTTTGAAAGTGAAGGCTCTCTCCTGTGTTGGCTGAAGATACCGTTGTTTGAAGTAGAGATTATAAATAAACAATAGCTTGGCCCTGTGTATTTCCATTTTATTCCGCACTCACATCGCAGACATAGCATTTCTTATCACTTCTCTGTTGCTCTAGAGAAAGAAAACATGCATCCTGAATGTTCCACTGCGTTAAAATTGGAAATACAACTCCGCACAAAAGCTACATGAGACAGATACTTTGAATGCTATACGAGACTCAAAAATGATAGTAATTTTACTCCTATTCTTGTGTCTTTGTCTCTGTGATGTTTTCACAAGACACAGAAACCTTCATCCACAAATATATTCAAAATTTTTATCACTGAAAGCATTTCTCAGTTTCTTTCTTTTGTTTGTTTTTTAAAGATTTTATTTATTTATTTGACAACAAGAGAGAGAACACAGGGGGTGCCTGGGTGACTCAGTGGGTTAAGCCTCTGCCTTCGGCTCAGGTCATTATCTTGGGGTCCTGGGATCGAGCCCCACATCAGGCTCTCTCCTGAACAGGGAACCTGCTTCCCCCTCTTTGCCTGCTTCTCTGCCTACTTGTGATCTCTCTCTCTCTCTCTCTCTCTCTCTCTCTGTCAAATAAATAAAATCTTTAAAAAAAGAGAGAGAGAGGGAACACAAACAGAGGAAGTAGGACAGGGACAGGCTTCCCGCTGAGCAGGGAGCCCGATACAGGCCCCCAGTCAAAGGCAGACCCTATCTGAAGGCAGACGCTTAATGACTGAGCCACCCAGGCGCCCCAGCATTTCTGTTTCAGTGACAATTAAAAACAAAAAACAAAAAAAACCCTCTAGTCTATCATTTTTATTCTTTTTTATTGAATTTGTAATTTTTTAAAAAATATTTTATTTATTTATTTGACAGAGAGAGAGAGATCACAAGTAGGCAGAGAGGCAGGCAGAGGGAGAGGGGGAAGCAGGCTCCCTGCTGAGCAGAGAGCCCGATGCGGGACTTGATCACAGGACTCTGGGTCATGACCTGAGCTGAAGGCAGAGGCTTTAACCCACTGAGCCACCCAGGCACCGCTATAATTTTTTCTTTTATGTTTTATCCTTACTTACCTGTTTTAGTTGATATGTTCTGTGGTTTAGTCATGTTTGCATTCCCACTGTCACTTTGAAACCTGCTGTGAGCCTTCTTTTAGGGATGCTTCTGTCTAGTGGTCTGTTTGTCTCAGAGCAATTCAGTTTCAGACAATCTGGGGTAAAACTCAAGATGTACTGTTACTGAAGTTTTGCCACGATATTTTTTGAAAGGTGAAGAACAATTCTATTGTTCTCATAGGTTAGTGTGGATTCATGGGTGAATTTATGAAAACATGTTACCATGTGATGTAGTGAGTAGTAAATGTTGAGGAAGAATTGTTTTGTTCTTGGTATTAGAAGTTGTAATTTCCGCAATATTCTTTATGTTCAAAGTCATCCTTTTTATTTTTGGAATATAAAAGTGTGGCACATGAACTAAGATATTGGGATCACTTACAGGCGCGTGAGAAATGTGAAAACTCAGATCCCACCTAGAAATCCAAATCAGAATGTAAGTTTTGGGGCGCCTGGGTGGCTCAGTGGGTTAAGCCTCTGCCTTCAGCTCAGGTCATGATCTCAGGGTCCTGGGATCGAGCCCCACATCGGGCTCCCTGCTCAGCGGGGAGCCTGCTTCCTCCTCTCTCTCTGCCTGCCTCTCTGCCTACTTGTGATTTCTCTCTGTCAAATAAATAAATAAAATCTTTAAAAAAAAAAAAGAATATAAGGATCTTCACTTCACATTAACATTGGATAAGGACAGGTGTAGCTCGTCTCTACATTTTTGTTAGCTATCCCTGTATCTATGTCTGTGGTGCATTATTGTGATAACTATAGCTTTGTACTATGTTTTAAATCAGGGAGTGTAGTGCCTCCAGCGTACTTTTCAGTTTGAAAATTATTCTGGGGATGTTTTCTTGTGACAGCCACATGAATGTTAAGAGGGGCTTTGATCTGCCCAAAAAAGGGGCATTGGAATTTTGAAAGAGATTTTCGGTGTTATATTACTTTTTATTCTGATCTGCTTTATTTATGTTTGATTTTTCATTGTTATTTCCTTCCTCTACTAAATTTGATGTTTATGTTTCTTCTTTTTCTATTTCCTTGTAGTGTAACATTACCTTGTTTATTTGAACCCTTTTTTTTTCGTTAATCAGGCATTTGTAGCATTAAAAATTGAATTTTGAAAGGCTAGTGTGGAAAATTAGCAGATATAAATAATACAAGTGATGACCAAACAGTAAAATCGTATACAAATAAAAATAGGCATTC
This sequence comes from Martes martes, assembly GCF_963455335.1. Lineage (NCBI taxonomy): Eukaryota > Metazoa > Chordata > Mammalia > Carnivora > Mustelidae > Martes > Martes martes. The sequence goes on along the minus strand of NC_137905.1, from coordinate 54,628,426 downwards.
CTTAGGGTTTTCTACAGATCACGTCATCTGTGAACAGTTAGTTTTCTTTTTCTTTTTTTTATTTGAATTGGATGCCTTTGACGCATTTTTTTCTTGCCTGATTGTTCTGACTAGAATATCCAGTACTATGTTGAATGGAGGTGCTGACATCACTCCATTACCTCGTTTCAGGTCATACAGGAGAAGCCTTCAGTCTTTTACTATTGAATGTGTTAGGGTTCAGCTTTTAGCACCTATATGGCCTGTGTTATACTGAGGTCGTTTCCTTCTGTTCTTGCTGTTGAGTGATTTTAATCATGAAACTGTCCGATAGGCTCACACCCATGTTCTGCGTCAGTTAATACGAACACGTCATGTTTGGCCTTCGTTCTGTTAATGCATACTCTTAAATTTATAGATTTCCAAATGTTAAGAAGACCCTGAACTTCAGGAGGAATTCTCAGTTTTGATTATGGTGTAAAATAGTGAAATGTGCTTTTGATTCAGTTTGCTGTATTTTCTTGTGGACTTAGAGTAACTACTCCTCATAGGTCGTAGTTTCTGGTCTTCTCTGTTCATGGTGTCTTCCTTGGCTTTGATAACCTGGTAAAGCTGGTGTCACAGAGATGGCTTGACAGTTTCCTTTCGCTTCACTCCTCGGAAATGTTGGAGATTTAAAGTACTTTCTCTTTAAATGTTTGAATTATCCAGTGAATTTATCTGGTACAGGACTTTTCTTTGTTGGGAGGTTGTTTTTTTGTTTTTTGAATTATTATTACTTTTTCAATCTACTTAATGGTAGATGATTTGATATTTTTATTTTTTCAAATCATTTCTCCATAATGGAGTCAGGTAGGTTATATACGTTTTGAGATTTACACAAGTTTTTTTGATTCCCTGTTTGTGGTCATATAATTATCCATCATCACCTCTTATAATTGTTTTTATTTCTAGGGTATCGGTTATATTGTGCCTGCTTTCACTTCTTCACTTCTGATTTTACTTGGTATTTTCTCTTCCATTCTTTATTTAGTTAAAAGTATATTGATTTTGTTGATCTTTTCTGAAAATGCAATCTTCCTATTGTTGATGTTTTCCTGTTTTTGCTATTTCCTCTTTTGTTGATTTCTATTTTAAGTTTAAATTTCCTTCCTTCTGCTAATTTTGCGGTGAGTGGCACTTTTCCTGGTTTTTTGAGATACAGGATCATGATCTGTGCTTCAGCATTATACTTTGGAACTGTGTGATAGCCTCTGTGGTCTGTACGTTGTCTGCAAGTTTATGTCTCCTTGGAGGAATGAAGTCCTGATGATTCTTTCTCAGCCATATTGCTGAAGTTCTGTGATTGATTTTAATTTTGTATATTAGAAGCTTTCATTATATTCATCTGAGAGTAGTAAGTGGAATGATTTTACTTTTCTCTTATTCGATATCTTTCAGCTGTATCTTCACATGGCACCCAGAGTTTCCTGCCAAAGCTGTGCGTAGAAGCTTCTTTCCAAAACGTGGCAGTGGGTAGATATAAACATAGTGCCCTTGAGAATTTACACTTAATGATAGACTGGAAAAATGATGGGGAAAGTGAAGAGCATCAAAGATATCATGAAGGACATATCCAAACCGAGACAACTGTCCATAATATGAATCTGACTGCCCAAAATGGTGAAGGATATAAAACAGTTTGGAAAACATCCCTTCTTAAGTCTGCTACTTCTGCAAAGCAGTGTCTTTCTATAAGCAAGGGCTCAAATCAAATGGTCAAACATACATATCTGGAGAATGAAAATTTGGAAAATCTGGAAAGTTGCTTAGGCCATGCTGAAAATAATTATTTGAACCATTTTGAAAGTAGGATTGGATTGACCCTTGAGTCAAATATTTCTGAAAATCAGAAATTTAAAAATGAAGAACAAAGTGCTCAGTGGGATCCATTGGAGAGGTCCTTCACCGAGGAGTCAACACTACAAGATGACCAGAACATTTTCAATGAAAATAGAATTGCTCAGTGTGGTGAATCTGAGAACAAATTTAACGAGGGTTCAAATGTTAATAAACATGTGAGGACTCATTTTCCAGAGAATCATTATGAATGTGATAAATGTGTGGAAGTCTTTTACCAAAGCTCCAACCTCATTATACATAAGAATATCCCTATGGGAGAGAATCCTTGTAAATACAATGAATGTGGGAAATCTGTTAACCAGTCCTCCAGTGTTGGTGATTATCAGATAATTCACATGGAAAAAAATTTACACAGATGTAATAAAACAGGAAACATGTTGAGCCAATCATCAGGACTAAACATACATAACACAGTCACTACTGGACAGAAAACTTATATTTGTGAGGAATGTGGTAAAGCCTTTGACTGGCACTCAACACTATCTCAACATCAGCCAATGCATACTGGAGAGAAACCTTACAAATGTGAAGAATGTAGCAAGGTCTTTATCCACAATTCACACCTTAATCAACATGACAGAATTCATCCTGGAGAGAAACCTTACCAATGTGAAGAATGTGGCAAGGCCTTTAACCAGAACTCAATGCTCACTCGACATCAGAGAATTCATACTGGAGAGAAACCTTACCAATGTGAAGAATGTGGCAAGGCCTTCAACCAGCACTCAAACCTTATTCAACATCACAGAATTCATACTGGAGAAAAACCTTACCAATGTAAAGAATGTGGCCAGGCCTTTAACCATCACTCAAGCCTTACTCAACATCACAGAATTCACAGTGGTGAAAAACCTTACATATGTAAAGAATGTGGTCAGTCCTTTAACCAGCACTCTAACCTTACTCGACATCACAGAATTCATAGTGGAGAGAAACCTTACATATGTAAAGAATGTGGCCAGGCCTTTAACCAGCACTCAAAGCTTACTGAACATCTCAGAATTCATACTGGAGAGAAACCTTATATATGTAAAGAATGTGGTCAGGCCTTTAACCGGCACTCACACCTGACTCGACATCACAGAATTCACAGTGGAGAGAAACCTTACCAATGTCAAGAATGTGGTAAGGCCTTTAACCAGCAATCAAAGCTTACTGAACATCACAGAATTCATACTGGAGAGAAACCTTATATATGTAAAGAATGTGGCCAGGCCTTTAACCGGCACTCACACCTAACTCGGCATCACAGAATTCATAGTGGAGAGAAACCTTACATATGTAAAGAATGTGGTGACACCTTTATTCAGCACTCACACCTGACTAGACATCACAGAATTCATACTTGAAGGAATCCTAACCAAAATAAAGAACGTGTCAAGGCCTTTAAGCAATGCTAAAGTCTAACTTGATCAGAGAATGTATACTGGAGAAGGTTTTGCAAACATAATGAATTTGGCAAGCCCTTTTATCAGAAGTCAAGCTTTATTGAACATCAGAGAATTCATATTGGAGAAAAAAACTTAGAAATGTAAAGAATGTGGTAAACCTTTCTTAGGATTGCTCAAACCGTACTCAGCATCAGAGTTCATACTGAGGGGAAACATTACAAAGGTAAAGGAATGTGTCAAGCCTCTGGCTGGAACTCTCAACTTACTAAACATCATAGTTCTCATACAGCATAGAAGCTGTAAAATATAGAGAAATTTGCAGTGCCTTTAATTGAAATTCAATCCTTAATATCTGAAAATTGACACTAGATTCAGACCCTGCAAACTTAATGAATGAGGAAAGACCTTCATTTTAAATATGCACTTTAGCAAACACCCGTGAGTGCATAAAAGAAAGTAATTTGAAAGATGTAAATATTTAGAAATATACGTGACTGAACATCAGATATCAGTAAATGTCACAGAAGTCGAGTAGAAAGCACTGCAGCAGTCAGTCTGTTCTGACATTACATCAGAGTATTCATGATAAGGAGTACTAAGAACGTTAAACTGTTACAAAAATGTCTGTCCTGTTATGCTTCAAAAGATTAAGTGGATAGATTTTTGCATAGTTCTAATTAACTTCAATATTTTTTTTACATGGGCGCTATCTGATAATTATGTCTAGCAAATATTAGTGTATACTTACTCTCAAGTCACTTCAGAGAATACGTTTATTTTTAGTATGTGTGAAATTATGTGACATCATGATTATTGCTTCATCAAAGATGAGATCTCTCCTTCATTAGGTGGGACTCACGCATATCTAATTATCCCTGGAAGATGAAGGACAGTATAATGTACACTATATGAAGAAAATCTAAATGGACATATTGTTTGTGGTTATAACTTTAATGACAGTTGTCATGGAAAAGGTGTTGGGAACATCATCTTCATTATTAAAACTGAAGGACTTTCTGAATGTTATAAATAAAATATTTTAGCCACTGGTATTAGAGGCAGAAGTGGTGGCAATCCAATAAAATACTGATGTATCCTCACAATAGCAATAGTTAGAAGTAGAGAATATTAGTGGATGTGGTTGAAAGGAAGAAATCCTCACAGATATCATAAAGAGGACTTGTAACTTCCCTGATATGGCATACATCCACATTTGTTGCAAATGACCTCACACCTGAAAATTATTAAAATCACTACTTCCACATCATTGTATCAGCACTTGAATGGTTTTTAATGCTTAAATTCTGTATTTTGAGTAAGGATTATAGAGGGGATTGAAATGCATAACTTAGTCTATTGTGAACTTAATATTTTTTAATTAATAAAACATAATGGTTTTTTATCATGTTAACATGGATATGTAATGAGTGAAGTGTTATCTGACTACCAATGTTAACCTATCTCATTTTATATAAGGTTGTAGATAACTGATTGTATCTATCACCTTTTTGGCAACAGAATGGAAATGTATCTAGTAATCCGTTTTCTCAGTGGCCTTAATGTGTAGCTAATGTGTGATTGTTTTCCCCTTAGTTTATCGTACCATTTTCTCCTCCTTGGGACCAGTGGGGTAATGGGATGGATATATTATAGTTGGTATATGGGTCTCACGGATCGACTAACTGAAGTACCCCATGACAGTGCTACTTAGCATACATTTCGTGTAGGCAGGAATTTTGCAGGGGACTTTAAGTGACACAAGGTGATCTTACTAGTGCATTCCCTGCACAACAAGCTACAGAGTCAGAAGTTAATGTACCTTCTCATATGACATTCCCAGTCCACCTTTCTGAGCAACCACTGTCTCCCACGACCTTCCCCTTATGTGTCCTTCAGAGAAGACTCCCACCGAGCTTACTTAAACCTATTTCAGTTTGAAAGGCTCTCTGGACTTCCCCAGGGACTCTAAAGCACTCTACCTTGGCCCCTAATAAAGGTATGTGCCCCACCTCGTATGTGTGGATTTTATTTTCGTGTTTCTATAAAGTAAACGTACACGTACAATGGTGGTTGGTATGTAGGAGTGATACTGTAGCCCCAGTTAAGAGGGAGAAAGTACAGAGGATGAAGAACTGGCATGAATTCTGCATGTGGAGATAGGATGCCGTTCCTGGGTTGCACAACTGACTCCCTGGAGTTAGAAAAACAACTTACGCCTGTTTATTTTCCTAGTGATCTACAGATCTCCATTTCTGTTTATCCCTAGCTTTATTTCCACCTACACAGGCATCTCAAATGTTCTTCTTTGCCTGCGTTGTGGTGAGAGTGTCCTCACTGACCTCTTAATTGCCATTAGAGACGAGTAAGGCCGATGAGTATCAACTGAGAAATTTAGCCCTGATTGTGGGATGCGAATGTAAGTGAAAGAGGGTGGTGGCACTGCCCTTAGAAAAGTAAGACCTATTAAAAGAAAGTGTGATTAACTCGTTTCAGTGTGGGTAGGGAACTCAACGTGGCTCCCTTTAGTCCCTCGAAAGGCACAGGCACCTCTTGGTGGGGTCATCTGATGAGTACATGTAATGGAATGAAGGAATCGGCATGTGGGGTGGGTTTCTGAGGAGTAGAGAAGTCCTATCTTATCTTCACAGTTGAATTGAATTCCTGTGTTAGTGAGGACCAGATGCTGTTGTGTTGACTGTGTTTGCCCAGGCTTAGATCACGGCAGAGGATGGAGGAGGGGTATTGGATGATGCAGTCATCTGGAGCTTAGCTTCAAAATGGCACATGGCAGAGTAGATGTTGGAGGCGAAGGCGCCTTCTGCACAGTGGAATAGGCAGGATCGGCAAGGCTCGTGCTGCGGTCTGCAAAAGCGCTAGCATCCCAGGCATATAACCCCACCACGGTTTAGATCCAGTGTAGTTGGGTGACTTTCCGCAGAAGATGGTATGCTGCTGTGTGGACCTTCCTCCCTTTGCTGAGTGGATGATAGGTGTCATCCCATGCTCTGGCTCTGTCTGTCGCCTTGGATTGCTTGGTACAACAGTCAGTGCAGTGAGCATTTCTGCTTCAGTCTGGCGCAAGTGTTCATTGACCATGGTTAAAGAGATGTGGTGTGTGTATCTAGAACGGAATATTACTCAGCGTTAAAATGGAATGAAATCTTGCCATTTGCAATGACGTGGATGGAGCTAGAGTATTATGCTAACCGGAAGAAGTCAGAGAAGGACAAATACCGGGTGATTTCACTCATATGTGGAATGTAAGAAACAAACAAGCAAAGGAGAAAGAAAAGGAGACGGATAAATCAAGAAATAGACTCTTAATTACAGAGAAGAAACAGATGGTTATCAGAGTGGAGATGGGTGGGGGGATGAGCTAAATGAGGGATGGGAATGAAGACGGGCATTTGTTGGATTGAGCACAGGTGTTGTACGGAATTGTTCAGTCACTGTTGTACACCTGAAACACATATGACAGCGCATGTAACTCACTGGAATTTAAATAAAACCTTTCAAAAAGTATTTTGGTTTTTACAGCTTTACGAAATTTTGTCCCTTAAGTTAACTGACTTGCTGCAGTTGTACAAAATACACCTTTGTAAACAAATTGCACCATTTATCTTTCTCCCTGATTCCTCCGGAATTCAGAGTGTCTCGGTAACTGCTTTTATATTTTAATGCCTGTCTCTACATGTGTTTAATTTCAATTAGAATCTTTTCTCATGATGGCAAGACACAAATAGAAACACTGGTTGTATGACCAAGGCTTGCACTGGAACGTCATAGCTGAGAAAGAGCTGCATAGACTCAGCTATGACGAGACAGCTGTAGGAGACTAAGACTGACTTTATGGGGCAAATAGGGTCCCCTTGGGAAATACCAGCCTGGTACCTTGCTTACGGAGTTCCCAACAGCTTTACCATATGAGCAAGGATGATTACTTCCAGCAGGTGCAGGAAACTCAGGATATTTAGGGGACTTCACGAAGAGAGGAAGTCACTGAAATCTGTAGTTATTGTTCATAAGGTCTGGTGGCAAGTATATGGCGTGAACTCTGACCTGGAGATGCGATTAAAAGTTCAGTTTAGAGGGCTCCTGGGTGGCTCAGTTGGTTAAGCGACTGCCTTCAGCTCAAGTCATGATCCTGGAGTCCCAGGATCGAGTCCCACATTGGGCTCCCTGCTCAGCGGGGAGTCTGTTTCTCCCTCTGACCGCTCCCCTCTCATGCTCCCTCTCTCTCATTCTCTTTCTCTCTTTCAAATAAATAAATAAAATCTTTAAAAAAATTCAGTTTAGAGATTCCTCATGAAATGTTCCTGCAAACCTGTTTTTAAAGTGTCTCTAGCTCAACCTCCGTTCTACCTGCAGTTAGGTAAATAATCAGGCCAAGTGTGTTTTCTTAGACTATTTTGTAATCAAATTAGGTTATTTATTTATTTGAGAGAAAGAGAAGAGTGAGCAAGAGAGAACAAGAGTTAGTCGGGGAGGGAGAAGCAAGCTCCCCACTGAGCTGGGAGCTAGCTCAGGGCTGGATCCCGCTGTCCTGGGATCATGACCTGAGCCAAAGGCAGATGCTTACCCGACTGAGCCACCAAGGCGCCCGTGATTTGTGTTTTTAAAGCAGCAAGAATGATTAATTTGATGGTGTGAAATTGGGAATGTCAAGGGCTTTCTTTAGCAACCGAGCAATGTCTACACTTTGATTTATTGTGGCTTGTTTCCACTAGATGTGCTTTGTTTATGTCTAATATTTTATTGATGTGAGAATCAAATTGTGTGGTAATAATCTCTCTGGATTTAAGCAGATTTGAAATTGCTGTGTTACATAGAATTCCGCCTTTCATTGCCTTATTGTTAGGGTAAGATGAATTTGGACAATTGTGTTGTCGTAAACTCTTCACGAATAATAGAAGTGGTGTAATTTTGTGGCCTAAGATGAAACTGGAAAAAACAGAGAAGAAAACTCATAGACCCAAGAGGCCATGCTAGCAGATGTCCTTGCTAACTTCTGGTGCCCCTTCACCTTGTAACCTGGAGGTGTACTTGATCTGAAAACACTTTGAATCAGAAAAATATCTTTCTTCTTTATCTGAGAGGTTTTATGAGGTGTATCCCATACTTACACTGTAGAGTAGTGCTGATTAGCCCCTTGTAAGCTAGTGGGGTCACATTCCTATGTCTTGAGCCTAGGCTACATGTCCCTTGTCTTCGACAGCTGTGCCTGGGGACATACGACCTGTGGTGTGCTTTCTCTTATCTGAACTGACAAGATCAGTGCCGGCTTCGTGAGACCAACTTTGTGTCGATTCTGTCAGGGAGCTTGAATTTCTGTTCCTTTTAAGGTCCTTCTAGCTGGACTAAGAATCCAGTGAGATAGATTGTCACGAAAGAGCAACTTAAATTTTCTGTGTGTAAGGAGCCTTCACAGGCATGGAGATCCCAAAGGCAGTCAGGCAAAAGGAGGCGTTTATGTCTTCCTGAACTGAGGAGGAAGAGGACTGGGGATTTTCGAGTGGAAAAATGCACTTCACCAGGCAATGAGAAGAGTAGATGTTTGGTAATTAGATGTTTGCCACATCACAGGTGGGTCACTCAGATAAAATTTGTCACTACTAATCACCCATATTCTGTGAAAGACCCCCAAGTTAGATCCTTCTACAAAGTTAAGAGAGGGTAAAAAGTTACTCTTAAGTCAGGGTATCAGTTACCGTTAGCCCAAAGAATGTCCATGCTAAAGTGTCCATCTTGGGGGCAGCCTACCCTTGGTCCCTACACAACATTGCTTTAAACATCACTTTATACATCTGTGTTTGTAGACCTGCACGAACTTAGATAACATTGTTTAAAACCTCGTTTCTTCCATTTACTGGACATTTGGCCAAACACTCTCATAAAAGAGAAAAAATATGTTTGGTCTCATAAATTACTTTGTTGTTCTCTTTTTTTGTTTGTTTGCATTAACCTATAATACTCTGGTTTCTAGTACATGTGTAAAAAGGATTGTTGTTGCCATTCTTTGTGTTCCAGTAGCACGTATAATTGCCATAAAAACATTCCATTCAAAGTCATCAAATAACATCATTTGGGGAAACCATTTGCTAGCATTCTACAATGTTCTGTCTTCTCTGTTGAGGATAATACTGGGTTGAAAATTACAGAATTCAACAAAACTCATATTTCTATTTTTAAAATAAATGAGTCTTGTTATATCTAAGTGATACCTGTTCACCTTTTTGGAGCCAAGAGAGAGCCCTGGGATGTGAAGAGAAAAGAGCCTTACATCCAGGTAGGTGCCATTGAGTAAAGCAGATGACATAGGTGAGGTGTAATGGTCCAGGAGGAGACCACACCTGAAGATGTGATATGGGGAGTGCTACTTGAAATAATTATCTTAAATGTTTGTGGTATAATTTACATCTAAATGTTTATTTTATGTAGCAGTGATACTCAGCATATTTCACAACAGTCGTGGTCTGTTTTTATATGTTTGTTCATGATGTTGCTTCTAAAGGATGAATTACAGCCTTGGCATTCTTTGTCAAAGTGGGAATATCTCTCAAATTCTCTAATGTCCTTTCAAAGCTCATCCGTAAAATTTTTATTAGAATATTTTATGATTAAGTGTAATTAATTTTCTGAGCATAATTTGTGGCACATAACACATACTAATGCTTCAAATGTTTGCTTTTCTTGAGTGCCCGGACTCAGTTTAAAACTACTGTCATATCAAGAATCCTTTTATAATAACATACCTATGTTTTATTCAGAATTCTTGCAGTTAACATTTCTCTTATTGTTTGCATTCAATAAACTTCATTTTTATTGATAGTTTTACAGCATTATTGAATCGTGCTTTTTTAAAATCTGTTTTATAGTTTTGGTTAACAGTTTTCAACTTAGGAGTTCAAAGACAGTGTAGGGTTTAAATGAAACAGGAATCAACATGCCAAATGCCAGTAAAATTCTGTATGTGTTTGTCTGTATAATACTACCCGTGCATTGTTGGTTCATGACTTACCTTGTTTGTTTCTTTTCTTGGTTAGTTGTCAGTGGTTGTATTATACTGTGTGTTTATCCTGGGTAAGTTGTTGTATGGAATTAATGTCCTCATCTATTTGTGGCATCATATTCTCTTTTTGAGAGGAGCACCTTTTTGAACTAAAGATCATTTTTAGAAATTTATAGCTCTTTCCCTTTTAGGTGTCATTATTTATTCTTAATTGTGGTCAAAAGTATATGCCATGAAATTTACCATTTGAACCACTTTTAGCTAAAGTGTTAAGTGTGTTGACATTATTGGAATACCAATTTCTAGAATTTTTTCATCCTGCAAAACTAAAAGTTAATACCTGTTAAGTACCAACTTCCACACTTGTGTCTATGACCCTGGCACCCTCTCTTTCTCTCCTTCTCTCTTTCCTTCCTTCCTTATTTGTAAGGTTAACGACATTAGGTTTGGTCACTTAAATGAAATCATAGTCTATTTCTCTGACTCCTTTATTTCACGTAACATAACATCATCACGTTTTAACCATGTTATATAAAGAGACAAGATGTGTCTCTTTTTTCAAGGCTGAATATTATTCTAGTGAATGTATATGCTGCATTTTCTTATCTATTCACAAATATTTCTGTTGCTTTCATTTATTACTGGCTTTTCTCAATAATGCTGCTATGAATCTCCCTGTGCAGATATCTCTTGTAGATCCCACTTTGATTTGGTCAGGTGGGATGGCTGGATCGTATGGTAATATGATTTACAACTCTTTGAGGAACCTCCATTCTGTTTTCCATAGTGATTGCTTCATACACATTTCCTCTAGTAGTGGGTAAGGGTTCCAGTCTCTCCTCATCCTTTCCAGCACGTGTAAGTTTTTTTGGTTCATGTTTATTAGTGGGGTCTGAGCGGGTGAGAGGTGATGACTCACTGTTTGAGTTGTATTTTTCTAATGAATAGTGAGGTTGAGCATCTTTCCTATGCCTTGTCCATTTGTATATCTTCCTTGGATTGTGCCCACTGAAAACTTGGTCCAGTTCTTAATCATGCTCTTGCTGTTTGGTTGTCACTGCAAAAGTTCTTTCTCTGGGGGTGCCTGGGTGGATCAGTGGGTTGGGCCTCTGCCTTAGGCTCAGGTCAGGTCATGATCTCAGGGTCCTGGGATGAAGCTCCCACATGGGGCTCTGCTCAGCAGGGAGCCTGCTTCCCTCTCCCTCTGCCTACCTCTCTGCCTACTTGTGATCTCTCTCTGTGTCAAATAAATAAATAAAATCTTTAAAAAAACAACAAAAAACCTTTCTCTGTTCTAGATGTTAAATCCTTCTGCTTTAGAGGCTCTCCAAAGGAATTCCTTGCATTTTTCAGGTTGCTTTTTCACTCCACTGACTGCTTCCTTAGATTACTTTCTCTGGGGGTGACTGACGGAGGCTCAGGCCAGGACCTCAGGGTCCTTAGACTGAGCCCTGCATCCCGCTATGCACTCAGCAGGGAATCTGCTTCTCCCTCTCCCTCTGCCCCTTCCCCTGCTCATGCGCTCCCTCCCTCCTCTCTTTCCCTCTCAAGTAACTAAATAAAATCTTAAAAAAACAAAACAAAACAAAACTGTGACTTTTTCTGATTTCAGTATGTTTGAATATATTGTTTCATTTCATTACTCTCAAGGTATTTGCTGGTTATTTTCTTTAATTTCATTTTGATCCACTGATTGTTCCAGAGCACATTGTTTAATTTCCAAATATTTGTGGCATTTCCATTTTTCCATCTGCTGTTCATTCTTTGTTTTAGTTCATGGTGGTCAGAAATGATACTTCGAATATTAATCTTCTTAAATTTCTTAAGACTTGTTTTGTAGGGCGCCTGGGTGGCTCAGTCATTAAGCGTCTGACTTTGGCTCCAGTTGTGATCCTGGGGTCCTGGGACCGACCCTCACATGGGGCTCCCTGCTCCACGGGAGGCCTGCTTCTCCCTCTCCCACTCCCTCTGTTTGTGTTCCCTCTCACACCACGTCTCTCTCTCTCTGTCAAATAAATAAATAAAATCTTTTTTTTTTTTAAAGACTTGTTTTGTGGGCAGTGTGTCTATACTAGAGAGCATTCTGTGTGCGATTGAGAAGATTCTGTCTTCTGCTCTCGCGTGGTGGAATGGTCTGTGTATGTCCGTCACATGTCATTGACTGTCATCTTGTTCGGGTGCTCTCCTTCTGGGACTTAACTGTGGTCTTTCTATCCAGTTAAACCAAAGTATTAACCCTTCGCTGCTGTAATGGTGCTCTTGACTTCTTGCTTCAGTTCTGCCTTCTGTGCTTCCCATATGTGGGGTCTCTGTTGTTAGGTGCACGCATAACTGTTACAGTGTCTGGGTAATTTCCTTTCTGTATGTATATATAATATTTTTCTGTTCTGAAACTCATGAACTTAGTATGTATTTGTATGATATTAGCACAGCCCCTGATGCCCTCTTTTGGTTTCCATTTTCATGAAATGTCCTTTTACTGCTTTTACTTGCACCTTCTGTGTGTCCTTAGATTTAATGTGACTGACTGTCTTGTAGACGGGAGGTTGTTGCATCTTGTATTTTACTCAGTCAGCCAGTTCGTGCCTTTTATTTTATTTTATTTATTTATTTTTAAATATTTTATTTATTTATTTGACAGAGCGAGAGAGGTCACAAGTAGGCAGAGCGGCAGGCAGAGAGAGAAGGGGAAGCAGGAGCCTGATGCGGGGCTCGATCCCAGGACCCTGAGATCATGACCTGAGCCGAAGGCAGAGGCTTAACCCACTGAGCACCACGCGCCCCCAATTCATGCCTTTTAGTGGGGGGGGGGAGTTTAATCTATTTACCAGCAAAGTAATTACTAAAGGGAAGTACACTGCTGCTGTTGTTTCATAGTTTTCTGTACTTCTTGTGGCTGTTTTACCCTTTCCCTCCCAGTGTGCTTCATTATATTTGTTTGATTTTGTAGTGACATACTTTGATATGATTCTCATTTCCTTTTTATGTCTTTTGTAGTTGTCCATCCTCCCCCCCCCTCCCGTTACCATGTGGATTACTTAAAACCTCTCAAAGCTGTAACAAACCATTTAAACCTAATATTGTCAAGAGCATGCAAAACTCTGCTACTTATCATGTCCATCCCTGTACCCGCTGTAGGTCACTGATAACCCTGTATTTAATAATTCTGTCTTTCCTGTTGTGTACTGTATAGTTTAGATATATCCTTTTTGTTCTTCTATTTTTATGTCTTTTAAGAGAGACAGTGCACATGTGAGTGGGGGGAGAGGCAGAAGGCGAGGGAGAGAAAGAATCTTAAGCAGGCTCCATGCCCCGCTCAGAGCCCGATGCAGGGCTTGATCTCACAACCCTGAGATCTTAACCTGAGCCAGAATCAACCAGGCACCCCTGTGTTTTTATTCTTTAAAATAATTCAGTTCACTGAGAAAGTAGCAGTCTGTGCTACCTCATTATAATAGTCTAGGTTTCTGTATTTGCGTAAACATTTACATTTACCAGAGAACTTTATATTTTCATGTGGTTTTAGTTAGTGTTTAGGATCTTTGTATTTTAACCAGGAAAACTTTCTTTAGTGTTGCTTGTAGGACAGGTCTAATGGTACACTTTTAGGGGATTTGACTAGGGTATATCTTCATTTTCCATTTTTGAAGGACATTTATGCCAGATATAATGTTTTTGGTTGATATTTTTTTGATCTTTCAGTCCTGAAGGTATTATCCCTTGCATTTCTTTTTATAAGTTCTGCTGAAAAGCCATTAATATTCTTCGAGGAGCTCTGTTACACAGGAGGAATTAGTTTTGTCATGCTGCTTCAGAACTCTCTGTTCACTTGTGATTTTTGATAAATTAATTATAATGTGTCAGTGTCTTCATGTCTTGACATCTAGCCTACTTAGAATTCAGTGAGCTGCTTGAACATGTCTCTTTTTCCCCCCAGTTGTGGAAGTATAAGCCAGTTGTTCTTCATGTAAGCTCTCTGGCCTTTTCGACTCTCCTCTCCTTGGTTAGGGGGTTCCCTTAATGTATATATTGGTCTACTTACTGGTGTCTATAAGTCCCTTAGACCCTGTCCTTTACCACATGTTTTTTTCTCTCCTCAGTGGATAATTGAAAACGAGGGAACTTTAGGTTGTCCAAGTCTTTCTTCTACTTACTCAAGTCAGGTGCTGACCCCTTCAGTGTTCTTCAAAATTTAGTTGTACTTCTCAGCTCCTCATTTCTGTCTGATGGTTTTTTTAAGCTTCCTGTCTCTTTGGATTTTCATTTCGGTCATGCATCCTTCACTGGATATCAGTTAGTTTCCTGGTTTCTACTCTTCCTTCAAGAGCACCTTCAGGATAGTTTAAATCCTTTGTTGGGTAATTTATCATTCTTTATTCATTTAGGGCCAGGTTTTGGAGCTTTCTTCTGTTCCTTTAATTGGAACATGTTTTTCTGCTCCTTCGTATGCCTTGTGATCTTTTGCTGATGTTTGGAAATTTAAAAACGAGCCCTGGACCAAGGATTTATGCATTTGCTTTGTAATGGAGAACATAGTAACAGCCATCTGTGCCCTAACTGTGGGGCCTGTCAGACATATTCTGGGGACGGGTAATGTCTGAGTTTTTGTACTTTCCAGTTAAGTAACTGGTTGTTGTTTTATGTTAATTGCACGTGGTGATCTTCAGCACGGCAGTTTCTGGGTTTTGTGCAAGTATTTACCTGTTCTGTGAGTCGTCCCCACAACGCATCAAATGGGTGTGTTCCATTGTTCCCATTCCCTCAGCCTTCCATGTCCCACATGAAAGAAACAAGTCCTCCAGGCCTCTGCAAAGAATCCAGATTACAGCCCACAGAGTTCACGCACGTCTTTCTCTCCTAAGCAGAGTGGAGAGTGTTCTCACGGTCTTGTCATGGAGTGCCAGGTAGGGTGAACAGCTAGCGTGGGAAATACAACGAACCTGCTTTCTCTCTTCAACTGGCCCTCTTCACCTGCGCTTGTCTAAGGGTGCTGTGCTCTCCCGGCTGCCTTCTGGAGCACTCAGAAAGGCAATTTGGTTAGTCTGTGTCTTCATGAAGGAGCAAAGTCCTGGTCCTTCCTAGTTCTCCGTCTTCCTCATGTCCTCTGATGAATATTAACTTTATACATTAGCATTTTAAAGTATATACTTGCAAGTGTACTGTGTGGAATAATTTACTTAGTGTTTTTCAGTTATGTCTTCTCATGACACCTGGGATTTTTTTACAAAAACAGTTAAAGAAAATGTATTTCATAACATGCTACTGGGAAGACGATGGAAACTGTGGCTTTGAGATCACAGTTAATGAAAGACTGAGAAGGTGACAGAAGTAAGTGAGGGGTGGAAACAGTGATACAATGGATATAACTAACCAGGGACAATTACCCTTAATCGAATCCTTGCTGCTAGAAGAAACAGAGAATAAAAAACATTTTGGGGGAAAATCCCACTTTAAGACAATTATGTTTGCAGAATACTGTGTTTGAATACAAAACCTCAACTCCTTTTTTCATACATATGTACTCTTTGAAAACGAAACCGGAAAGTCTGGAAAAACACCCTTTGCATGCTGAAAGTAATGATTTGAAACATTTCAATTATAGGTATTAATTATTCAAAGATTCTTATAAAATTAGAAATTTGAAGATTAAAAGTCTAAATATAATGAATTTCAGAATTCCTTTCCTGAGGGTTCATGATTCTTCTACTAACAAATAGGCTCTCCTGTTCTAGAGTCCCCAATTTTGATACATGTTGGAGTGTCTTTATCTAACCATCACTGTTCAATAGTTATAATACATAATTTGGAGCAGCATTTTATGTGTGATGGACTTTGGATGGCCTTTTGTGAGGACTTGATCTTCAGTAATTACCGAGGTGTTTATAATGGAGAGAGAATTTATGAATGGTAAATCTGGAAATAAACATTAACAGGGTAAATCCTAATAAACTTTAAAGAACTGTTTCCAGTTATGAGTATAAAAGAAATACATGTTGGAAAGTTTTTTATCAAGCTTTAACCTTCTTAAATGTCATTGTATCCTTCCTGAAGACATGATTTACCAATATAATAAATGTGACAAAGCTTTAAAGCAGTCTTCAAATTCAGACTTCATACTGAGAAGAAACCTTACATATGTAAGGAATATGGCATAGTCTTTACCCAGCATTGAAGCCTTCCTGGGCATCAGAGAATACATGCTGGGATGCAGTCTTACACATGTAAACAATTTGGTGAAACCTTTAAGCATTACTTAAAACTTTGACATCAGAATGTACATACGTAGGAGAAACCCTGTACCTTCTTTGCTCCAGAATCAACTGTACTTATGAATGCAGTGGGATGGCCTAACAAGTATGCCCTTTTCCCAGTAGCATTAAGCATCAAATGATCTGAGATTATCTTTCCCAAATTTATATATTATATATTTCCCTCCTTTTTGTAACTACTGGGACATTTTGATGGCTATAATGCAGATGACATAGAAGTATTATCAAGAGGGGCACCTAGGTGGCAGTCAGTTAAGCCGCCAACTCTTGGTTTCAGTTCAGGTCCTGATCTCAGGTTCGTGAGTTCAAGCCCTCTGTCAGGCTCTGCACTGAGTGTCGAGTCTGCTTGAGATTCTCTCTCCCTCTCCCCCTTCTGCTTGTGCTCTCTCTCAAATAAATAATAAAATTGGGGCGCCTGGGTGGCTCAGTGGGTTAAAGCCGCTGCCTTCGGCTCGGGTCATGATCCCAGCGTCCTGGGATTGAGCCCCGCATCGGGCTCTCTGCTCAGCAGGGAGCCTGCTTCCTCCTCTCTCTCTGCCTGCCTCTCTGCCTACTTGTGATCTGTCTGTCAAATAAATAAATAAAATCTTTTAAAAAAAAAGAAAAAAAGTATTCAAATAAATAATAAAATGAATCATTAAAAAAATAAAACGAAGGCGTGTAATTAAGAATGTAGCCATCTGGGGGCACCTGGGTGGCTCAGTGGGTTAAAGCCTCTGCCTTCCGCTCAGGTCATGATCCCAGAGTCCTGGGATCAAGCCCCACATCAGGCTCTCTGCTCCGCGGGGAGCCTGCTTCCTCCTCTCTCTCTGCCTGCCTCTCTGCCTCCTTGTGATCTCTGTCTGTCAAATAAATAAATAAAATCTTTAAAAAAAAAAAAAAGAATGTAGCAATCTGGGGCACCTGGGTGGCTTCGGCTCAAGTCTTGATCCCGGGACCTGGGATCGAGCCCCGCATCGGGCTCCATGCTCTGTGGGAGGCCTGCTTCTCCCTCTCCCACTCCCCCTGCTTGTGTTCCTTCTCTCGCTGTGTCTCTCTCTGTTAAATAAATAAATAAAATCTTAAAAAAAAAAAAAAAAGAATGTAGCTATCTCACTTCTTGGTGTTGCTGCCTTGGGCTCCGTTTGAGTCCTGCAGGGGGCTGGAACTGATACCAGCTCCTCCTGGTAGCAGGTATAATCGATAACAGCCCCAGAGTTACAAGCCAGTGTAGGTTCCTGAAACAACATCCCCAGCAGCCCTTGTAAACAAGACTGTCTACCCTCAGGACACACTCCCTTGTGCGTTCTGTAGAGCAGACCCTACAGAGATGATCAGACTCCACATACTTTGGTTTGAGTTGTGCATTCTTGACTTGCCCAGGAAGTGCAGGGAGCTCCAACCATGGGCCCTAATAAAGGCATCTGCCCCAGGTCCTGCTGCTTGCTCTCCTTGCATTCCTCCTCGACTCTGTCATGTACTTTTCAAGGCATATTGTGTGCATCGTTTAGGGTCTGTGAGTGATGAACTTGGCTATTCCATTTTCTTTGGTGTGCTTTTATTGAAACTTGGCTACCCACACAAGGCCCCGGGACTGTATTTTACAAATGCTAATATAACTTAGTCACTAGAAATATGTTTTTCTGAATTCTGAATCACCATTTATAAAATTTTATTCTGTGTCATTCTTTGTTCATTTGTTTTTTTCTCCTCCGTGTCCTGAGCAAAAAAGATTCCCATGGCTTTGGTATGCATGGAATGCAAGTTGTAAATATGCAGAACTTAAGATATAATTTAGGTGTAAGAGAACTAAGGAAAAAGTGTGTGTGTGCACGTGCCAAAATTTAACTGTTAGCAGACTGCCGTTGACCAGAAACCTTACTGAGAACATAAACAGTTTGATCACATATTTGGAATGTTACTAGTAAAACCATAGGGCCACAACTCTCTGATCCTTACAGAGGATGAACAAAGACTGGTTGTTGAATGCTGGTAATCTGTATTTTGACTAAGGGTCATACAGTGATTTTGCAGTGGTTTCTTTAGACTATGTTTGAACTTACTATTTAATTAGAGAGACTGAATTTGTGTGTGTGTTTGTGTGTGTGTTAACACTGATGTGTTATGAATGAAATGTTATCTTTGCACTAACTTTCACATACTCCACACTAAACAAGGTTATAGGTAAAAAGACTGTGACTACAAAGTGAAGTATTGTTGAACCTTGAACACCATGGCATTGAACGGTGTGTGTGCACTTAAACTTATGTACTTTTATAATACACTACTGTAAATTTATTTCCCTTTTTTTTTTTTTTAAGATTTTATTTATTTGAGAGAGGGAGGGAGAGCACAGATTGGGGGAAGGGCCGAGGGAGAGGGCCAGGGAGAAGCGGACTCTCGCTCAGTGCAAAGCTCCATACCAGGCTTGCTCCCAGGACTCTGAGATGGTGACCTGAGCTGAAGTCAAACGCCTAATGAACTGAGCCATCTAGGCTCCCCTCCTTGTGATTTTCTTATTAACACATTCTTTTCCCTGCGTCCAGAGACATCAGATCCTGTCTTCCTGATTTCATAAATTCCTTTGTAGTACTGAGGACAGATGCTGTTGGAGATTCCTATATTTTTCAGGCCAAAACCACTGAGGTAGGAGAGGGCTTGCTGCAAGATGCAAACACTGTGGCCATACCCTTTAGATGGCACGTGGTAGAGTAGATGTTGGAAACACAGAAGCCTGTGGACACTGGAGGGATCAGGAAGGTGTGTGCCGAGTGTCCACAAAGCACTAGAATCTTCGGTCTCTAACCCCAACGCTGGATGACATTCCAGTGAAGCCACTGCACAGCCGGCAGGAAACTCCGTTCTGTTTGAGCCCCGTGACGAGTGTTACTCCTTGCGATCTGTGTGAGGGGCACTGATTAGTCGGGGGGCAGCTCACCAGTCAGAGGCAGTGAGCATTTCTGCCCCAAACAGTCCACCGGCTTTTTAAGGTTCGTTCACAGCCCGTGCTGCGTTTCTGCCCATCCTGTGGGAAGCAGGGAAGCGGACTCCTGGTAGTTGTGGAAACTGATACCATGAAGCCGGGTAGCAGGTCATGTGCACATTGAACCCTGATCCAAGTGAAGTATAATCCTGCATTTGGGGTGGCTGTGACTTTGTGGTCCGATGTACCCTGAAAAGGCAGATGTGTGCTTCTAGAAAACACGACGTATGTCATGTATTCCGTGCATGTTGCATAGGGAATGCTCATGTCTGATGAAAGGGCTCGTCCATACTATGGTGTAGTCTGGTTTGTCTGTTTCTTCCCTCTGCTGTTGTCCACCAGCTGACATTGTGCTAACACTTCTCTCGTGGCCAGACGTGCTTGCCCCACCCTCAGTCATCACACCACGTTCTTATTTGATGAAATATTTGAATAAATTCTAGTTCATTCTAAGTTGGATTATTCTGATGAAAGAATGTGATGAGAAGTGTATTTGTGGGTGATCCCAGGAAGCTGGAGGAGGGCATTGCAAGAAGGGACATGTGGAAGATGAGGTAGCCAAGACAGACTGTATTACAGTCCTATTGATTTATGAATACCGGAAATGTCTAGGTTGTGTGTGTCACGTAAGTAACATCACCACAAACAGAATATCTTAGAGTGACCATCTGTGCATAATTCAGGAATGATCGTTGCCTTCGTTAACACAGAGGCTGTCAAATTTATCTTACATCAGAACCACCTGGAGCACTTGTAAAATCTCAGATTTCTGGGCCTCTTTCCATGTAACAATTTCATTGTTTCTGGGCTGGCTGTAAACACCCCCACCCTCCAATTTTCTTTTTGTACAGTTCTCAGGTGATGGCCATTGAGGCCTGTTTGGGGAACCTGCTTTGAGGATGACACGCTGAGGGCATCCTTATGGTGGTCATCCTCAATGAAATGATCAGCTCATGAAGGATGCAGTCCGAGACACAGATGCGCATGAATTGTTTTGGGTGGATTCTGGTCTAGGTTCTGCGGATGTGACAGTAAGTCACGGGTAGGCTGGACTTCTGTGCTTAAACCCTGGAAGCCGGAGCCGCGTACCTGGTCTTCAGGGGTCAGTTAAATACCCGTTCAGGGTATATGCGTGTGTCCAGGGCTGGAACGTACACTCTCAAGTCTCAGACCATGGAGGCTGTTCTGCGCAAAGATTTCTGGACGAAGCATTGATTGTCAGAGGAGATAATCCAAGAACGGGTCTTCTGGAAGGGCACCTGATTGCCTCTTGATGCTCTAGGTTCAGATGTTGACTATCAGTATTTAGATGATCATTAATCCTTTTGTAAAAAAATTAACTATTTTTATCAGTTATGAAGAAAAAAAAACCCTATTGTTTCTTTTCTATGAAGGGAAAAACCCAGTTCTTCTCTAATGCGTTTCTCTGCTCTGTGTCCCTCTTACTTACTACTGACACTTCTGGTCACAATGCAGTGTGGAGGTGCTTTCCCCACAACAAATGATAAATAATAAGCATAAATAAATAAATAAATAAATAAAGCAGGTCTCCAATACCATGTAGATGTCTTACAGCTTTACTTGAACACTCTTCACCCAGAAATTTCTTCAGGTCCCACAGATTAGGGTTAGGGTTAGAGGTCAGTTCCATGGGACTGACCTCCCGCCTTACACACATACTTTCAGACACTTTCATAAGCTCAGCCAATACCCATATTTGTGAATGACTGGATATATTTTAGAGATTCCAATAATGTCTTCTTTGGGTTCAGTTAGTTTGCTAGAGGAGCTTGCAGACTTCAAGGGAAACACGTTTGCCAGCTTATTAAAGGCTATTAGAGGGGTACCCGGGTGGTGTAGTCCATTAAGCCACCGACTCTTGGTTTCAGCTCAGATCATGATCTCAGGGTCCTGAGAATGATCCTCGTCTGGGTCTCTGCATTCAGCGCAGAGTCTGCCTGAGTTTCTCTCTCCTCTCTCTGCCTCTCCCCACCATGAGCTTGCTCTCTCTCAACTAAATAAATAAATCTTTTTTTTTTTAAAGACTTTATTTATTTATTTGTCAGAGAGAGAGAGAGAGAGAGAGCGATCACAGGCAGACGGAGTGGCAGGCAGAGGCAGAGGGAGAAGCAGGCTCCCCGCCAAGCAAGGAGCCCAATGCGGGACTCTATCCCAGGACGCTGGGATCATGACCTGAGCCGAAGGCAGCCGCTTAACCAACTGAGCCACCCAGGCGTCCCTAAATAAATAAATCTTAAAAATAAATAAAGACTATGATAAAGGATACAGTTGAAGTACATAGTGTGAGGTCTGGGAGGGTCCCATGATCAGGAGCTTTGGTCCCCATGGAGTTAGGGTGTGTCACCTTCCCTGTGTGAATGTGTTCACCAGCCTGTAATCACTCCCAACTCCATACTATTGAGATTTTATGGAGCCTTCTTCATGTATGCATAACCAGTCATAATTCCATTTGTAGCACTTTCCCTTCTGGAGTAAGGGGGAGTGGGGAGGTAAAGCTGAGTCTTCCAGGATTCTCATTATGGCCCGGTATTTCTCATGGCCCTTCCCCAACCAGGAGCCCACCCAGAGTCCCTTCCATAGAACAAAAAAATGCACCTACTGCTGTTACCACTTAGTAATTTTGAAGAGTTTTCAGAGCTTTGTGCCAAATATTTATGTATTCTATTATGTAACATTGGTAAGAAAGGAATAGCATTAGTCCTTATTCATAAAATCATGAGGATAAATAAAGCATTAATAACTGGGCCATACACTGTAAACACTATAGAATTACTTTAGATGTCGGTGAATTTTGTGGATTTCATTTTTCATGGAAAATAGGGCCCAGAACTCTTGTTTCCATGCTGCTTTCCGTGTTTTTGATAGTAAATATTTGAGGCACCTGGGTGGCTCAGTTGGTTAAGCATCTGCCTTCGGCTCTGGTCATTGTCTCAGGGTCCTGGAATCGAATCCTGCATCAGACTCCCTGCTCCACAGGGAGCCTGCTTCTCCCTCTTCCATTTCCCCGGCTTGTGTTCCCTCTCTCACTGTCTCTCTCTCTGTCAAATAAATAAAATAAAATCTTAAAAAAAAAAAAAAAGTAAGTAAACATTTGAACCCTGAAAATGACAGCTGAGAATCTGACAGTGAGAATGATCTTCCTGGTCCAGATTTTCCCTGGAAACATGCAGGAGTTCTACGTCTTATGTCATCCTTATTTCCCTTTACTGCAGTGAAAACGGGACAGGTTTGAGAGGCTTTTCCTCAGTCATCTGAATGTAGCCACGACCGTTCTTTCCTTTTGGTGCTATCCCAGACACCTTGGCAGCTTTCGTTTGAAATATTTTGTCCATGATGTTGGATCCAGACGTATTTCTAGTTTCATAGAGTGTCCAGAGGTGTGTCCTGGCAGCTCTGGGTCCTTGTCTTCAGGCCAGCACCATCAGTCCTAGAACTCCCAAGTGAGCGAAACATTAAGGAAGAAAAGTCTCACATTGTATTAGCCCTTCCAGTGTCCTCTGCTGGAACTCACAGGAGCTGGCAAATGCCACAGTTGCTATGTATGTGTGTTACAAGAAGATCAATACATAAAAACAGCACAAAGACTATAGATACTGGCACGTGTTCGAGATTTTGTGATAAACACATAGACATTCTCTGTGCAGCATTCAGATGTACCTCAGATGTTGTGTGTAGGATTCATTACAGTTGTTGCTCTGTGCATGCACCAGGCTAGGGGCCAACACCTTCACAGGAACATTATCACACCTAGATCCTCTCTGAGAGGACAGCTGCGACCCCAAGCATGCTTGTCCTGGAAAGCACCTTTGTAACTTTTTATACCCTCTCTGCCATCATAGTAATTTTTCTCTTTTTCATTAGATTCCCTGGTAGCAAGTGAGCAACTTGACCTTGATCAGTGCATATTTCCCACCTGCCAGCCCCTTTATTGTCTTGGGTGATGACCACTGTGTGTCCAGGTCCTTCTCTGTATCCTGGAGGAGTCACAGAACTTCCTCATCTCATGAGAAAATGTAGGCTGTTTTCCTCAATGTCAGTCATTTATATATTCATGCCTCACAGGGTGTCATGTACAATTACGAGCCAGTCACCTTGTAGGTAAAATTTGTGAATAACAGAGAATTTGTTTCAGTAATAATCAATTATAGCTGCATAATGAATCCTTTTGTAATTGTATAATTATGCATAGAATCATGTTGTACTAATGGCTCTAGTAGTAAGGTCAGAGTCCAATCACGAATGAAGCAGTTTCTCCTGAAACAAAGCAGAACTACTAAAAATACATTTGAATGTGTATCTTTCAATAGAGGATAGCATATGTTCCTAACGCACACCTGGGCACGGGGTTCTGAAGACAGTTCCACGAAGAAGGTTAACACGATTGATTGTCCTTCAGCAAACTGATGCTCCTCTGATCAACGCCAGATTTCTAAGTTGTCAAAAGCACAGGCTTAAAACTTGCCACACTAGGTCCTGCATTACTGCGACCTCAGCAGGGAAGAAGATCCTTTAACAGTGAAAGGTTAAGACCTACAACAAATCTGGAATCATGACCACAAGTACAGTTACCTGTACCCTATGTAAACAGAGTTGAGGCTTCTTACTCCAGGGAGCCCTGCTCAGGGACAGGATACATCACACCTGCATGAGAGGACACTGCCCCACCAGGACTGGTCTGTGCCCTATGTGATGGCCCACACTCAGCCTCAGGTTTCCCCTACCTGGATCCACGTGGGGGCATCAGCTCAGTCTCACTGGGGACATACTCTCCAGTATCAGGGACTCTGGAACATATAGGGATGTCCTATGTAGACTGTAGAATTTGAAGATGTTTCCATCTCAGAGAAAGAGGAGTGAGTCATCCAGGGTCCTCTTCTCCCTCCATAGAAGAAATCTCCGTTGCGGTTCCTGGATGGGAGTCCGTTCTGTGGTTCAAGAGCACGGAGCAGGTGTAGCGAAGCAACCAGATAGAAACTGGTTGTTTTGGTGGCAGTCAGTCATTAAAAAAAAACGATGAAGGGTCATGACCCATAACATCCAGAAATTTTCAGAGCAAATGGGTGCATGGTTGAATTCAGGATTGTGGAGTCGATGTGAGGAAGCAGTGGCCCTTTGCTTCAGCTGGGGTGTGAGTTCTGGTGTCACCTTTGGTGGGCTATCCATGGGCTAGAGTTTTTAGTAGCAGTAGCATTTATTTTGTATTCTTGTTAAGAATAAAAAGTTTTCTAATATAGTTGCCCCGAAAATGCTAAGTGTTTATGTTAAGTTGCTTTTTGTTTTATTTTCTGAAGTAGGAATGAGACGAAATAGATTCAAACCATATGAACTCTGGGTGTGGAATTTCTTTGGGAGGGCTTGGGAATGACAGGCCTTGACGTACCCCAGAGGCAGGGAGATAACAGCCTCCAGCCGTCTCCCTCCCTAGCCCAAACCAGATCCGCTCCCTGCTGAGGCTGCGCAGGTCTGGCCTGGCTCCAGATCTCCTCCCTTCCCGGGACAGCTTAAAGGAAATCAGATTCTGGGGGCTCTTCCTTTGATCTTTCCAGGGCTGGTGCTCACAATTCACAAAACCCAGACTCTGATAAATGGGGCCAAAGGACTATGTATTTTGGTGCCTTCATTTCTGTTTATTATTATTATTTTTAGATTTTTATTTATTTATTTATTTGACAGATCACAAGTAGGGAGAGAGGCAGGCAGAGAGAGAGAGGAGGAAGCAGGCTCCCCACGTAGCAGTGAGCCTGATGCGGGGCTCGATCCCAGGACCCTGGGATCATGACCTGAGCTGAAGGCAGAGGCTTTAACCCACTGAAGCACCCAGGCGCCCTCTGTTTTTTATTATTAAATCGTGTGCTTCGCTGGCCTTTCACCTAGAACCTTGTTTTCCATTCCTGCAGATTCAGTAATTGCTCAAGTAACAAAGCATAAATCTGTGTGTACATTATGACCTGATTAAAACAATCTAGCTCATGAACATTATCTCCTCATAGTGCTAGGGTATTTTGATTTCTGATTCTCTAATTTTTGTTGAGAACATTGCAGATATATTCTCTTAGAAATATCAAGTATAATAATAGACCCAGAACCATCTGCAGTCACCGTGCCACGCGTTAGAGCTCCAGAATTTATTCATCCTGCGTAACTGAAATTTTGTACTGTTTGGCCAACATCTCCCACTTCACCCTCAGCCATGTCCTGCAATCACACTTTTACTCTGCTTTTAGGAGTTCACCTTTATTAGATTCCAGATATAATTGAGACAAAGCAGTATTTCCCGCTTTGTGTGGCTTGTTCCACTCAATAATGTCCTCCAGGCTCACCTGCTTTGTCTAAAATGGGAAGATGTCTTTCTTCCCTTTTTAAGACTGAAAGTTGCATACATATATCTTATGTATTATATATGATACATAATATAGTCTGATATATGTATTTTATATCTTAAATATATAATGCATATATGTCCTATTTTCTTTAACCACTCCTAGAAAACAGAAAAACTACAAGGAGATGACACTTTCTATTTCTAGAATGACTAAATTTGAGGAAAAAATAAAATTGTTAACACCAGTGTGAAGGAATTAAAATGATCATACACCGTTGATAAGTGTGGATAAAGTACAGGAAAACTGGCATTTACTTATAAAGTCAAACATTTTCTATCCTAAAATGTGAATACAAGAGTGAAAACTCCCTGAACTACTGATCTATCCTTCCTTTCTGTATTTTTCCATTCATCCATATTTCATTCTTAACATATAAAAACTTTTTTTCCCCCCGTGGTTACAGTATTCTTTATTCTGGTACATGATAAGGTAGGGCTCCCCAAGTCCCACCCACCCCCCGCTTCAGGGAGTCTGCAATGGTAACTGGAGGTCAGGAGATTCTCTGTGTTGGGGGATGATTCGGGGGCAAGGACTGCCTGGCTGCCTCTCTCTTCCTCTCGCTCTTGTTCAGTCTGGTGGTCCAGGGGCTCTTAGTCCTTGGAGACCATGTGGACCATGAGGTTTGGCTGCAGTCACTGTAGCCAAGTTCATTGTCATACCAGGAAATGAGCTTCACAAACTGATCGTTGGGAGCAATGCCAGCCCCAGAATCAAAGGTAGAAGAGTGGGTGTCCCTGTGAATGTTGCAGGAGAAGACTTGGTTCTCAGTATAGCTGAGGATGCCCTTGACAGGGCCACCTGATGCCTACTTCACCATCATCACTTCTTGATGTTATCATATTTCGCAACTTTCTCCGGGTGGCAGGTCAGATGACACATTGGGATGGGGACACTGAACCCATGCCAGTGTGCTTCCCATTTGTCGCAGGGATGTCCTTGCAATGCTGGTAGAATCAGGGATAATGTACTGGGCAACCCCTCAGCCACCAAGCCACGACTTCCCAGAGAGGTGGTCCATGGTCGTCTGGATAGCCGTGGTGGCATGACCTGTGGTCCTGAGTCCCTCCGTGATGCCAAAGTTGTCATGGATGACCTTTGCCAGAAGGGCCAGACTGTGGTGCAGGAGGCATTGTTGACAATCTTGAGGGAGTTGTCATATTCCTCATGGTTCATGTCTATCACAAACATGGGGGCATCAGCAGAAGCGGCAGAGATGATGACCCACTTAGACCCACCGTTCAAGTAAACCCCGGCCATCTCCATAGTGGTGAAGACCCCGGTGGACGCAACGACTTACTGAGTACCAGCATCGCCCCATTCGATGTTGGCGGGATCTCACGCCTGGGAGATGGAAATGGGGTTTCCACTGATGACAAGTTTCCTGTTCTCAGCCTTGACTATGCCGTGAAATTTGCCGTGGGTGGAGTCATACTGAATATGTAGGCCATGTAGTTCAGATCAATAAATGGGTTATTAATGGCAACAATATCCACTTTGCCAGAGTTAAAAGCAGCCCTGGTGAGCAGGTGCTCACTTGGCCAGATCCGTTTACCCTGACCTTCATCGTTGTGTCTTGGGGACAAGGTAACAGTCTTCAGTCTGCAGTTAGTTGGAAGGGGCAGGTCAGGGCAGCCCAGGCTCCCCGGGCTGTGGCAGGATTCGTGGCTGTTGGTGGGAGGCGAGGACATCTGAAACCGGGAAGGAGAAGCGCACATGCAAATGTCCAAGTGAAAGCTCTTTTTTTCCTGAATCTTTCCTGTGACAAAGGAGAGGGCGGCTTTTTGTGCATTTCGAGATCCTTGTGCCTTGAGCTGCTGATAGTGGGTGAGGAGGCTGTGCCGAGGCCTTTAAGGGCAAACCTGTGGGATCTCTACATGTCACCTGAGAAAGACACGTAGCCCAGAAGGGAGAGGAAGAAATGGCTGCTTCTCAGGTAAATCTTGTCCTGATGAGCTCAAGAGCGGTGTCTTCCTTTCTTACTGAAAGGCAGTCTGTTTAGAACTGGCAAGCATTCACTTCTCTAATTTTGGGGGTCCTGCGGAGCCAGTAGGTTTTTGGACAACTGTGGTTCCGTTTAAGGACAGTCAAAGTCATCCCTTCAGGATAGTCCTTTCCTGGGGCTGTCTCTCCATTCTCTCCACCTGGGCTTTCTGTGCGACATGAATCCCCTCCATGAATTCACGACCTGCAACTATTGAAAATATTCCCTCTGCGACAGATCAACATGGGGCTATGTTGATACCCATGATCCTCACTGGAGATTTGTCAGGAATCCCGATGAAGGAGGAAATACTTAATATTTAGATTCTGCCTGG
The DNA here is from genome assembly GCF_963455335.1 of Martes martes. Classification (NCBI taxonomy): domain Eukaryota; kingdom Metazoa; phylum Chordata; class Mammalia; order Carnivora; family Mustelidae; genus Martes; species Martes martes. The sequence goes on along the minus strand of NC_137905.1, from coordinate 54,600,195 downwards.
GTGTGACCTGAGTCTGTATAAACTGAATGAATGTGAACGGATAATCCAGATGGCTGTCAGGCCCAAAATAAGTCAATGTCCTGAGAAAGAAAGCCTTGCTGTCTAAGTTGCTTTAACGGAAGACTTAGTATTTGAAATACATGAAAGACTACAGGATGTGGGAGCTATCTCTGACTTGAAATTTCATAAAACTGCTATTATTTTCATCATCAGAATCATAGTACGATTCTTTGTTTTGTAAACTTTATCACAACAGTGAGGAGTCCTACGTGCATCAGGCCACTGATCCCAATTTGTCTTTTTTCATCTGATATTAACTTCGTTCGCTTGGTTCAGGGTCTCTCTGCTAGATTCCCCTGGAAAATGTGGGCTCTCACTTTTCTTTACAGGAGGAGATCTTGGTCTTTGCAAATAGAGGTATTAAATGGTCTTTGGTTTCATGAGTTTCCATTTAATTCTGCACAGTGTCACAGATGTGCTCTCCTTTATTACGTTTTTATTTTCAGTAGAATGAAACAAGTACTGTGGAATTACTGTATATTCAAATGTCTTAAAATTCTGTGGTGTAAGTCAGCACAAATGATAAATGCCTGATTATTTCTTTGAAATAATAAGATTTGTTGGTGTGAGGAAGGAAGTATTCATGATGTTTTATTTTGATTTCAGCCTTACCATTCCCTGAGGTTATCTGTAAACTTCACTCTAGAGTAGGGATAATTCTAGAAACCAACTAGTGTAAAATACTGTTGCTCACGTATTAAAATCAAATATCTAGTCTTTATTTCTGATTCAGCAGTACTTGGAAGTGGTGTTAAGGAGCTGAACATTGAAAATGCTTCCTAAGTATTCTAAAGAGGCCATCAGGAAACAGTGTTTGGAGAAGTAAATTTCTACAGGCTTCTGTAATGTGCTCTCTTCCCTACTGAGCATAGTGCTGAATTTGAAATTGTAGATTCTCCAGGAAGAGTCATGCTTCTTTTTCTTGTCAATAGGTCTTGCTGTCTGTAGTCTGGATCTGGTCATCTTCTCTGGAAAAGTAAAGAGCCCCAGCACATGAGGAGAAAGGAGACAGTAGCCACACACTCAGGTAGGTGGGAATGAATGAAGCAGATGACACAGGTGGGGGCCAAAGCAAAAAAGAGAAAACTTGAGCTTAAAATGTGGTTTGAGATGCTCTGCTTGAACGGGATGAGTCTGGAAGGTTTAATTCTCTCGTGGTCACAGAGGGATAGCTCCCATCTCACTCTTCACATGCTCCTACATCCTTGAAGGACTCACCTCCTGTTCTGGTGTCTTCCGTGGCATTCACAGGGAAATCCAAAAGTCTCCCCATGGCCACTAAGGGTTTATGTGATCTGATTTCTATTCCATTGTTTGTGGAAGCATGCGAAAATCTGTACGCATAGGTAGTTTCAAAGTGGAGGCCCCAATGTGATTTACTCCTCTCTAATTTTTTGGGTGCATTTGTCTCCTGCAGGCACACACAAAGTCTGGTACAAAATCAGGAATTTGGGGGAGACTTACCCTCCCCTATGAAATCTTATATAGAGTAGCCCTCTGTACGGAGGCTTCCCCATTGACCAGACTCTGTCCTCAGAAATGGAGCTGGGAGCCTCAGTGTTTACATTGGCCTCACAGTAGAACATGTTGCGGCACTTCACTAAGACCTAATTGATGCTAGGCCCTATCAAGGACTAAGTGACAGAATCTTTGTGGTTGGGACACTAGACATGGTAATTCTAAAACCTACACAGGAGATCCCAACATGGAGGCACAGCTGAGAATGACTTTTCAACCATTGTTTGTCAGAATTGCATGTATCTACAGACCATTTGAGGTTCCCATTAAAAATAGATTCTGGGGCCCCATACTCTGATATCATGACTCCCTAGAAGTGGATGAAGCCCATTAGTGTGTGTTTTTCAGTCATTGAGGCTGCTGTCCCCAGACTTCATGTCCACTAGCATTATGTTAGAGAAAGCAGAAGAGCAAGTCTGAGTCCCTTATTCCAAACCGTTCTCTCTCAACACAAATACTGTCTTTCTCAGTGATGACTGCTAACAGCTTCTGGAAAGATGACCTTCTCTGCTCATCCCATACAAGTTAGGAAGGGACTAGATAAGGTTGTGTTGTCTGCGCAAGGTGGTTTTATATGAATAGTATGCGCTCATTCATGAAAGGAATGTTTATTGAGCAGCTACTCCATGCTCCAGGTATAGGATGTCTGAGTGTGTGACTAGAGGATGCACTGGGCCCAAGATACTGTGCTAGGAATCTTACAATATTCATGTTGATCATTCTAAAGCCCTGGGAATTGTATACTATATGATCACTTTCCAGAGGGATTTGGGTGCTGGGCGTGCCTTCTTGGGAGTAGAGACTCTTTCTCTTCTTTTTCATTATCATTAACCTTAAAAATAATGTTGGGTGTGATGGCACATAGATATGAGAGCAGTCTGGGAGATAGGAAGGAAGGGTGGATTAGAGGCTCTGAATGAAATTTGATACATCAATCATTTGCATTTATATATTTGGTTCATTTTAATGTGTGGACTATGAGTGGACATCCCAGGAACGGAAGGTGGGATGTTATGTGTTAACTTGGAAGCAGTTTTTTTTTTTTTTTTTAAGATTTTATTCATTTATTTGACAGAGAGAGATCACAAGTAGGCAGAGAGGCAGGCAGAGAGGGGGCGGGGGGGAGCAGGCTCCCTGCTGAGTGGAGAGCCCAACGTGGGGCTTGATCCCAGGACCCTGAGATCATGACCCAAGCGGGAGGCAGAGGCTTAACCCACTGAGCCACCCAGGCACCCCTGGGAGCAGTGTTTTAACCAGAAAGGTGAAACTTCCTCCCCAAATTTTAAGTCTTTTGCTGTGCTTTGTCTGAGTCTGAGCCTCAGGAAAGTGTGAATGCCAGTTGGGGCCACCCACATGGGGCTGCCAGGAACTCTGTTCTCTGAGCTGTTCTGAGAAGGGAGGCACGGGGACGAGCAGTGGAGCTGTGGAGGGCAATTTTGTGGTCTGAGGTTATTTTCCACGGAATCTTAACAGACAATTCTCTGTTAGTCTCTGTAATCCCCATTCGGGCAGAGGGACTTATGCCCGACGAAATTTCTGGGCCCTGAGCTCTGGCCACATAATGTTAGGACCAAATATGCAACGGGAATCCGGGGGTGTCAGAAGGTCCGCTGGTGGGATCGACGGGCGCCACTTGCATTCATGTTGCACAGGTGATCCTGGATGTCCAGCCCTGATCCCCGTCTCTTCTGGGATCCTCTGCACTGTGGCAGATGACAGACTCAGGACTTTGAGGGGTTCACCTCTGTTTTCAGTGTGCATAGGCATCAATAGGAAAGGAGAAACAGGAGAGGGCAGCAGAAACTCCGGGTGTATAACAGCAACACTGGCCAGAGGGAGGACTGGTCTGTCCTTACACTCTGGTCCTAGCTTGCCTGAACTTGAACTCAGGTGTGTGGGCTTGGTTGAAATGAGTTTCAGGAAACCCCCTTGGCTGGTTAGGGAGGAGTACACGACTGCACGTTGGGGCCCATAGAGAAACAGTGTGCGCCACAAACCCTCTCTGCACATGTGCAGCCCTTATTGGGCGACTGTACCTGCACAGGCGCTCTGGGAAGCCATTGCCAAGGGTGGGGGCTGGGGAAGTAAGGGCAGAATCACATTGGTGTGTGGTGCGCATGTGCAAAAGTGGGCTGTTGGGGAAACCTGTCGCACTGTCTTCTGCCGGCCTGCAATGGGGGTCAGGAGTTGATGCCGCTTGAGAAACTGGTCGAAGTGACTGGTGGTAGGTACTGTGTGATCTTCAGAGATAAGATGATATACGTTCAGATTTCCCAGAGTAAATCTGGCCAGTTGGTTTGTCTTTTCAAAGGGTTACGCTTGCCCCACCTGTAGGAGGTGGCAGTGAGGTTTTATGGAGAGGTGGTGGGGAGGTGGTATGTGATTGGCCATACCCCACGCTGTTGCCTTATTTTCGGAAGGCCTACTTGACTCTAATTGTTTGTTCTTAAGTTGATTTTCTCCCTTTCCAGTGCATTGATTGCGAATTAAGTTGTGGTTTGCTTACAGAGGCTTCCGAGACCTTAAAGCCAACTGAGTCTGTGGCTTCCCTGTTTAATTGGTTTAACAGCGGAAACACAGTTGGCAGGATATTATGTGTTTTTGTGTGTTTGTGTCTGGTTTTTATTGTCCATTTGCAAGGGTAGTTCAGCAGTTGTCCCCTCATTGTAAGAACGCACTGTCATGGTGGTGCAACAATTTTATGTCCCAAAACCACCCAGTCAGTTACGTGTGTACAAATCAAAGATCCACACTTCATGATGTGCTTGGTAGCAGGAGACAGATACATTTGTATGTCAACAAGGAGGCGTTTCAACAAGCGTGTTACATTTACAACCACAGCCGGATATGTGTAAGAAATGCAGTAAATCCATTTCTACTACTGTGAAGATACTGCCCTCATGTAGCATTGGTTAGAAAAAGCAGTTTGGGGGCATCTGGGTGGCTCAATGGGTTAAGCCTCTGCCTTCAGCTCAGGTCATGATCTCAGGGTCCTGGGATCGAGCCCCGCATGGGGCTCTCTGCTCAGCAGGGAGCCTGCTTCCTCCTCTCTCTCTGCTTGTCTCTCTGCCTACTTGTGATCTCTGTCTGTCAAATAAATAAATAAAATCTTTTTTAAAAAAAAGTGAAAAAGCAGTTTGATTGACAATAAGTTTGATATGACAATATTTATGCAAACATTAAAGCTAGTGCAAAATATTTTAGTTTGTAGGTGTGTTACACAATTTCAAATGGAACTTCACGTACTCTCTGAAATTGCGTAAGAACGAGGATGCACTTCACACCGATGAGCTTTTATGACTGAATATCAGACTGTTACTGGGGGCAATGAATGAGGATTTTTATTTTATTTAGTTGTAAAAAAATTTTTTTTGAAGATTTTATTTATTTGACAGAGAGGGAATACCAGCACGGGGAGTGGGAGAGGGAGAAGCGGGCTTGGCACTGAGCAGGGAGCCCAACGCGGGGCTCAATCCCAGGACCCTGGGATCATGACCTGAGCCAAAGGCAGACACTTCATGACTGAGCCACCAGGGGCCCTTCATGTTAATTATTTTTCCTTTTTTTAAAAAAAATTATATTATTTACTTCAGGGGTACAGGTCTGTGAATCATCAGTCTTATACAGTTGACAGCACTCACCATAGCACATACCTTCCCCAATGTCCATCACCCAGTCACACTATCCCTCCCCCCAACCAACCCTCAGTTTGTTGAATGTACAAAATATTTAATGTTATGTCTTTGTTATGTTCTGTCTCCACTGTAACAAATTTCCACACATTTAGGAGCTAAAAAAGGATGCTCTGCTGATTACATATTTGAATTTCAGTGGGCTTATCCTGTTTTCTGTTTAGGGTCCTGTAAGGTCAAAATCAAGGTTTCACAAGGCCTGGGATTTTCTCTGCAGCCTCTAGGGGAGAATCTACTTCCAGGACCATTCAGGTTCTTGACAGAATCCATCTTTAAAGACATGTATTTATTTATTTATTTGGAGCAGAAGCAGGGGTTGGGCAGAGGGAGGAGAGAGAGAATCTCAAACAGATTCTGTGCTGAGCCTGAAGTAGGGCTCCGTCTCACAACCCTGAGATCACGACGTGAGCAAAATCATGAATCAGACACGCAGCCCCCGGAGCCACCCTGGCGCCCTGGCTGAATCCCTCCTTAAAGACAAATTGGAGTTGATTCTAACCCTTATGAAGGGATTCATCTGCCTCTTGTGTACAAGCCTGAATTCTGTTCTGATCCACTGGATTCAGAAATGCAGTGTAATTGATTGCTGGCGTCCTCTAGCAAGTTTTCAGGCATCTTGCCAAAACATAGGGGTCTGTGTCTTTAGATCCTGTTCATGATGTTTCCGTTGGGCTAGCTTCAGCCAGTGTTTGGCCTGGCCCTCGCCATAAGCATGTGGACCCACTGATGTAAATCTGAACAACCAGCTTGGGAACTTTGAATCAATATGTTAAATTCTTCAGCAAACGTATGGAGATGCTCAGTCATTTTAGGGAACTCTTTATTGCTCAAAGTTCATCTTTATTCCAGGGAACATGAACATTGTGTCCACTTAGATCTTCAGAAGACTTAACTTTAAGGGGGCAGATTTTAATAGGTTCAAGAGAGGAGGTAGCAGAGGAACTTCAGAGGAAAAAGAAGGTGCAACAAAAGAATAGAATGAGAGTGCGGGTGAAGAAGGGAGAGCACAAAGGAAGATGGTTTTGGACGTGGGGCCCAAGTACAGGGTGGCTTCCTAGCGACTCTTGATAAAGGTAGGGGAGGGGAGGCACAGGCCTCAAAAGCCCTTTTCTGTGTTTCTAGTTGTTTGCTTAACCTTATTCAGTTGAAAAATTACATGTTGGTATGAGGCAATATCATGTTCCTGATAGGGTTTGGAACCCTCAAAATACCAATTAAAATAGGAATCCCATTCAGTTTTGTCAATTTTAGAGCCATGTTTGTCGAACTCATCTTTGATAAAAGTAACTTTGGAAAGATCAAAGAATCCTGTTCTGGTCATTGAAGTTCTAAATTACTTCTTATTGGGGCGCCTGGGTGGTCCAGTGGGTTAAGCCTCTGCCTTTGGCTCAGGTCATGATCTCAGGGTCCTGGGATCAAGCCCCACATCAGGCTCTCTGCTCAGCGGGGAGCCTGCTTTCCCCTCTCTGTCTGCCTCTCTGCCTACTTGTGAGCTCTGTCAAATAAGTAAATAAATAAATAAATCTTTAAAAAAATAAATAAATTACTTCTTGTTAATTCAGCCCATTTATATATAAAAGCCCATGAAGAGAGAAGGTATTTTTAATACATAAGAAAGACATCTCTTCCTGCAGCACTTGGGTGGCTCAGTTTATTGGGCATTTGCCTTTGGCTCAGGTCATGATCCTGGGGTCCTGGGATCAGCCCCACATTGGGCTCTCTGCTCAGCAGGAAGCCTGCTTCTCCCTCTCCCTCTCCCTCTGCCTGCTGCTCCCTCCGCTTGTGTTCTCTCTCTCTCTCAAATAAATAAATAAAATATAACAAAGAAAGAAAGACAGACAGACGGGGAAGGGGGACGGAGGGAGGGAAGAAAGGAAGAAGGAAAGAAAGAAAAGCATCTCTTCCTTATACTGCAACAGAGGAGTATCCTGGAGCAAGATCAAGTCCACGTAAGATCAAGTGCATCTCTTTCTTTCTTCCTTTCTTTTTTTAATTTTTAATTTTATTTTTAAAGATTTTTTATTTATTTCACAGAGAGAGAGGCAGGCAGAGAGAGAGGAGGAAGCAGGCTCCCCGCTGAGCAGAGAGCCCGACGCGGGGCTCGATCCCAGGACCCTGAGATCATGACCTGAGCTGAAGGCAGAGGCTTAACCCACTGAGCCACCCAGACACCCCCATGTGCATCTCTCTGTTGGGTCTGCAACTGACTTCCAGTGGTATGGCAAGAGAGCTCTTCCTGCCTAAAACCTCTGACTCCATTTTAGTGAGACATCCCATGCCTAATTTTCCACTGTTGGGAAGGAAAATTTGCTTTGTTCCAGAGTTTGGCAGATGGGGAGCATGGTGGATTCAAGTCCAGAGACAATGTACATAGTCACAAACCAAGCAGGAAGGGCTTCAGGGGCAGGCACAGAAGTAGTGAGCATGACATGCAGGGGAAGCAGTGCTCCAGGGCTTCATCATTGTCAGTCTGGTCTCAAGGAGACTCACTGGACGCAGGGCAGGCCCCTCCCTAGCTTGCTGATGCTTGATCTTCCAGGATCCTTGGGTTCCTCGTTTCCCCCACCTCAGAGGTCTGTTGATCTCAAGAACCTACAGTTAGTCAAGGCTTCAGGTAGAGAGCAGAGGTGAATGAGTTAGATGGATGTACCGGCAGTGCTTGGAGGAGCTACAGCCTGGGAAGTCTGTATTTGGAAACAACACAGACACATTATTAATGCTGCACGTACTGCGCTTTTACCTGCACACACACATAGGATCCTTGGGGCTGTGCTGGGACCTCCGGAACATGTAGGTGGGTTAATCCTCATAAAACTTAAGCGGTTGGTGCTAGATGCCCCCTCTTTTCCCTGAGAAGGTAGATGCTGGGCCCAGCCTTTTTGTTTCTTTTTCTTTTTTAACATTGAGCTTAGGGGCACCAGTGTGGTTCAGTCATTAAGCATCTGCCTTTAGCTCAGGTCATGATCCCGGAGTCCTGGGATCCAGCCCCACACCAGGCTCCCTGCTCCGCTGGAAGCCTGCTTCTCCCTCTCCCACTCCCCCTGCTTGTGTTCCCTCTCTCATTGTCTCTCTCTCTCTGTCAAATAAATAAATAAAAAATCTTAAAAAAATTTCACAAGACAAAACAAAAAAACATTAAGTGTATAAAATAGGAGCTAAATGTAAGTTGGAAGAACATACATATTACGAAAGCCTGAACGGAATGTATGAGGAAGTTCTCATTGTTGACCAAGAACAAATTGGCATGAGATAAACAGGAGGAAATCAAATTTAAACCGTACGTATGGAGACTCCACAGAGATGTGAAAGTTTCAAGGACTGGCACAGTAAGGTACATGAGTCTTTGAGGAGGAAAGCAGAAGAACGGAAGAAGGGAGAATCTAAGAATTCCAAGGGAAGAGAGAAAATTCACAGGAAGAAAGAAATGAGTAAATATTTGGTAAAATATTATTCTCTGGGCCACTAAAAAAAAATAGAACATCGAGAACTTGGCTCAGACAGGTCTTATGTTCCTTTCTCTCTCTCATGCCTCGTATACATCATAATGTAGTTAGGTATGTTGATGGCTCTCAACCTGCGGCACCTTCTCTATCTAAATTCTTTTTAGTCAGTGAGGTGGGGTGGAAAAGACTTTTCCTGAATCTGCTGGATTTTGATTGCTTTTTCCCTCAAGATAAATAATCTTTCTGCCAAAGGGGCCCATCATGGGGTGGCTTGTGTTTGGCCCATACAGTCTGTAGGTTATTTTGTTGAATTAAATAAGACACACACGGAAAAAAGAAATACTGTATGAAATCACATGGAATTAAAAAAAAAAATGAAATCATCCATGTGAAGATTACAGGGTTTGTTGCCAGCAACTAGCAGTGAAGGAAATTTTGAAATGTTGGTCACCTGGAAATGTGAAATTAATGGGAACCCTCACTAAAATGGAGTCGGGAGGTTTCAGCAGGGGGGGCTCTCAATCCCTAGGACTCATAGTCATTGCAGCTCCAATAGGAAGGGAAGGTCTTGACTTTATGCAAACTTGACCTTGGACATAGACTATACTGTTCCAGCCAGAGGAAGAGACGCTTTTCTTATCCCTTCCAGACAATAGCTCAACCACTGAAAAACCACCAACCTTCATACTACCATTTTACTCTGAGGAACTTTTAGTGTATAACAGAGTTCTCAACTTCCCCCTTCTCGCCTCAGTAAAAGCGTCCCTTTTCTTTGTTTCCTAGACTTGCCTGTCGTTTTGCCGCAGCTTGTATGTCCCCAATTTCATACTGTTATTCCTGAATAAACCCATCGTTTTGTGGATAAAATAACTGGCAGTTTTTATTTGTTTATTTTTATTTATCTTTTATTTATTTCCTTATTTTTGGAGAGACCAAGAGCGCAAGCGAGGTGCGGAGGGGTAGAGAGAGAGCGGTAGAGGGAATCTTTAGCAGGCTCTGTGCTCATCGAAGAGCCGTTGGAGGGCTCAGTCTCCTCACCCAGAGATCATGTTGTGAGCCAAAATCAAGTCAGACAACCCACAGACTGACACTCAGGCACCCCTGGCAGTTTTTATTTTTAATGTTAAACACAACACCACTCGGGACCCCTGGGTGGCCCGGTTGGTTGGCCAGCCGGTTCTTGATATCCATCTAGGTCAGGATCTCAGGGTCCTTCAGTCGATGCCGGTGCTGGGCACCGTAATCAGTGGAGAGTCGGCTTGCAGATTCTTTCTCTTTCACTCCCTCTGCCGCTCCCCTTGCTCACTCTCTCTTTCCTCTCTCTCCGAAATAAATACATCTTTTAAAAAATCCATAGATATAACAGCACTCACTTAGGATGAAGAAATACTGGTGTTCCGTTGTGCGGCACACTGACTCTAATGGTGTATTTTACCCTGGAAATTTGCCAGAATGCATCTAAAGCGTTGTCAGCATACAAAAAGCTTAACTGTATGGAGTTTTGGATATGTTCATTATGGTAAAGGTTTTGTAGGTTAATACGATTAAGGGTTCACAGAAAAAGGGAGAAGAGACAAAGATTTCTTCACATAAGAGAAGTCACTTTAGGCCCCCAGCCATTTTATGATCTATGCCTGTTTGTGATCTCTGCCAGCACTACTTACCCAAGCACCTCTTTGAAGAATGTTCTGGAATATGTCAGAATTACAGAGAGACATCAGTAGTTCATGGTTTTAAGGCAGCAAAAGAATGTAAATACCAACAGCCACCACCACAAGCCCAGGAGATAGTCTAACCATATCAGAGACAATTAATCTTGATAAAACTCCCATTGCTGTTTCCAAAGTAAAGATCGTCCTTTTTCTTTTTTCCCAAGTAAAGATTATCTTAACAGAGATTCTCTAGTAGCTGTTGTGGGAATTAAACCCCCTTGAGCACACAGATAACAGAATAAGGGAGCCAGAGAGATGATTATGCCCCCTGTTACTGGTCCTTTGACTTCAATCAACTGGGACCTGGACTGTGTCAATTTATGATGACATTTTGGTGGATTTCACTCTGAAATGGGCTTTTCCAGGCTCCTTGATGAATATACATATGCCATTAGCTTAAAACTCACCCAGTTTTGTTGTTTGGGGAGCTAGTTTTGGGAAATGTCCCTGGTGTTCTCTTTAGTTGATACAAATAAAACCTGTCTTTTTCTTATTTCTTATTTTTGTCTTGACGGTGTTTTTTGGCTCAACACCAAAGGTGCTGGTGAAGCGAAACCAGTTTGAGATGATCATTTCACCATGAATATGGATGTTTACTGTTTTAACCCTCAGCAACAAAGGGGATGTTCATAAATGAAAACAAGGTCCTGAATGAGCACACAAAAGCAGCATTGACTTGAATGACAAAGACAGACATTTAGGCACTCAGACATACGTATCTCTGCTCCCTTGTATCTGGTGTTGGGTTCTGGCAAAAAGTGAACACCTACCATTGAGACTGGGAATAGGCAGCCAAAGAAAATTTTGATCTCCTTCTATCTGTTCAGTGAAGGGATAGCCCAGAGTGGGGACAGACCTAAAAGTCTTCAGAAGGTGACTCTGGGTGGAGCTGTGGAAGGTGAGGGTTCTAGGCTTCTGGTCTCTGTGCTGTGACGGATTATCAGTTCTGTCTTGCTGAGTTCGTACAGAGGACAGTGGCAGGCTGCCCTAAAATGTGCCCCTTTGCCATATTGATTATTTTGAAATAAAAGGTACTTAGGAATCAACCAATACAGAAAGAACATCCTGACCACCATTTGTGTCCAGAAAGCAGGAAATCAGTCTCCCGTGCAATGGATACCTTTCCTGCACAGAGAGAGAAAGAGGTGTTCTTATCTCCATGGATAGGGAATTGGGAGCTGGAAAAAACTTGCATGAAGAAACTTGTTACTTTTCACTACTTCACTACCACTACCTAAATTCCACTCAGAATTCCATACTAAGTGAAGGCCCAAACAGGAGTTTTCTTTATGCTGTCAAATTCTCACAGATGTATTGTCTCTTCTTTTTCCTCATAAATCGTGAAAACTATCTACATTGGTTATTTTTATGGGTCTCACGTTCATTATTGGGTTTTGGGTGCATGTTACTAGACTTTGGGATTGCTTTCTCCTGTAATCTGTCTCTGTCAGTTATTTACCTAGGTAAATAAAACTGGGTAAAATAATCTTGAATGGTAAAGGAGTATTGTTCCTCCCCAATAATTTTTCCCTAAATTCCTAAATAACATATGTGCAGGGTTGAAGATCTTTACATGCCTACCTCAAAAGGAGCATTCTACTTGCACACGTAATAAATTTCTTGTGCATCTGGGTTAAGCATATTCTAAATTTGAGAGGTTTTCATAAAACATTATAGTGAAAAGGGTGATGGTCATCGTGTCAGATGTGGTGGCACAGTGCGGGTAAAAATGTCCATTTTTAATGCTATTCTTGGGTGACTACTTGCGGCACACACACACTGTTGCTTATAGGGCCATGTGAGAGTGAGATGGAGAAGCCCCCGTGGAGGCAGGACTGCCCTGAATGAAGAAGAAATACCTTCCAGTCAAAATCCTTATGTGCTATCAGATTTTTTTCTTAATCCTTCTTAATCTTGAAACAAGTTTGGTACCTAGTGGGAGGCAACCATTTTGGGGCCATGAGAGAGGAAGGAGGAACACAGTGCTGCATATCAATAATATCAGGGCAAAAATGAGGAAAAAGAGGTTACCCCAGGTCATGTCTCAGTCGTTTTATTAGACATGGGCTTCCTACATGTTCATTGTGTACATAAAATATACATCTTATTTTCTATAAGTATTAACCTTCCTTAGAGCTGAACACAAGCACACAGCTACAAAATGAGATGGGTTATTATATTTCACTTGTAATAATGTTAAATGGGCATAACCAGCTTCTTTGCAGTGGATTCCGCAACATCCCAGCTCCACTCTAGACAGGGTGAGTGTCAGAACAGCACTGGCTAGGAAATGCCATGGGGATTTCTGGCCAAAAATTGGGTGGATCACATGAAGCAGACATGGTCAGTGCCTCTGACTGCTGATCTGTGTCCCCACAGAGCCCAGAGCACATGGCTGCCCTAACCATGGGTAAGTGGAATGATGGAGGTGCCTGTCAGCTCTGAGTCCGCGTCCCTGGAAGGTCACCCATCTGCAGTGGGTCAGACCTGTGTTGTGGTTATGCACCTGGGATCCTAGTGCTTTGCGAAACCACAGCCCATGACTTGCTGATCCTGCCTATTACCATGTCCTGAAGGCTTCCTCTCCAACATCTACTCTGCCATGTCCACAATGCTTCCATCATCCAATACCGGTCACCATCCACTGCCACCAGTCTAGGTCTGAGGAAGATAGTAATCTCTGTCAGCCAGCAGAATCTGCTTATCAGTGACACCCAAGATGTCAGTTAAGTCGTGAAGAAAAATGGGAAATCCTTGGTTCCAGGAAATCACCATATATGCCAAGTCCACATCTCCATACTTTTATTTATCAGATGACACCATGAGCAGCTGACTTGGCCTTTGGAGTGAGCACATGTTGCCTCCGGTTCCCTCCCCAAATTTCAGAAAGAATTCTCTAGGTATGCTTTTAATAGGTCTTATCTCAGGGCCCCCTGAGTGGCTCAGTCAGTGAAGTATCTTCCTTTGGCTCAGATCAGGATCCCAGGATCCCTGCTTCTCCCTTTCCCTCTGTTGCTCTCCCTGCTTGTGCTTTCTCTTTCTCTCTGCGAAATAAATAAAAATCTTTTTAAAAATAGTCTTGGCCACCTGGGTGGCTCAGTCCATTGGGCATCTGCCTTCAACTCGGATCATGATCCTGGGGTCCTGGATTCGAGCCTGCCTTGGGCTCCCTGCTCTGCTGGGAGCCAGCTTTTCCCTCTGCCTCTGCCACTCGCCCTGTTTATGCTCTCTCCCTATCTCTCTCTCAAATAAATAAAATCTTTTTCTTTATTTAAAGGCTTTAATTATTTATTTGACAGAGAGAGACAGCGAGAGAGGGAACACAAGCAGGGAAGTGGGAGAGGGAGAAGCAGGCTTCCCGCTGAGCAGGGAGCCCGATGGGGTACTCGATCCCGAACCATACCAGCCAAAGGCAGACGCCTAATGACCGGGACACGCAGGCACCCCTCAAATAAATAACATCTTTAAAAAAAAAAATAGTGTTGGTGCCTGGATTGTTCAGTGGGTTAAGCCTCTGCCTTCAGCTCAAGTCAAGGTCTCAGGGTCCTGGGACCAAGCCCCGAATCCGGCTCTCTGCTCAGCGGTGAGCCTGCTTCCCCCTCTCTCTCTGCCTGCCTCTCTGCCTCCTTTTGATCTCTCTCTCTGTCAAATAAATAAATAAAAATCTTTTTAAAAAATTAAAAAATCTTCTTACCTTTCTTTCTAGGAGTGTAGATCATCATGTTTTACCTATACTCACATCCCTCTAAGTGCTAACTGTCTGAATTTACACTGTGGCCCATTGTCCTTGTATCCCTCTAATCTGAATTAAGAGATCAGGGAGGACTCTCCAGCCACAGCACGTACAAAAAAGTTTTCTCAGATGTATTTGTAGCTGGGAAGGAAACTGAGAAATCAAGAAGAACTGGAGATCATTAAAAAATAAGAAAAATAGGGGCGCCTGGGTGGCTCAGTCATTAAGTGGCTGCCTTCAGCTCAGGTCATGATCCCAGGGTCCCGGGATCGAGCCCAGCACTGGGCTGCCTGCTCTGCGGGAAGCCTGCTTCTCCCTCTCCCACTCCCCCTACTTGTGTTCCCTCTCTCGCTGTATCTCTGTCAAATAAATAAAATCTTAAAAAAAAAAAAGACAAATAGAATTTATCTTTCTGTATTCAGAGAGTTGTGCAACCTGGAAACAGGTATCCTTTCTGCACATGCAGAATTCATCAGTTCTTCTTCCTGTACTCTTTCTCTGTGGCCTTGCCTCATACTGGAATATTTTCCTTCTACATAAGGGATATCTATCACACATCCAGTATGGCCATGTATGTATATTCACCTCATTGTTTTTTAATTTTTATTTTTTTTTATTCACCTCATTTAAACATCAAAGGCACCCCTCCATTATGACATGGGGCTCAATCCTTTATTAGGTTCCATGGGTGGAGTGCTTGAGAGTTCCGAGCCACTGAAGCATAAACAGGTTTAGGTAAACTCTGTGGGGGTCTTCTCTACAGGGTACACAAGGGGAAGTGCTTGTTCACAAGGGCCTTGGTTGAGGTGTCCTATCAGAAGTTCCATTAATGTGTGACTCTACGGGGTGTTGTTTAGAGAACACGCTAGTGAGAAGGGCTGGTGTTAGTTCAAGTCCTCTGTAACCCAACTGACCACACCACATGGATGCCAAGTAGCACCATCATGGAGTTTGCCTCAACTGTCAACCGTCCCCCTATATAATCTGTAATATATCCATGTTGATGTCCCAGGGGCTCAAAGGGGGAGAAACCAATGCGATAGATAAATTGTTGAAAATAAAACCATACATTATTTAAAGTCTGAGGCTACTGAGAAAATAAATTACTAGTTATCAAATGGGTGGTAGATGCTATCTGTTGTCTACATTCTTAATTAAGGTGAGCTAGGTTCATACTGGTGGCGGGATAATGCCTCATTCATTACCAATCAGCATTAACACATTAAAAACCAATGTTCTATTATTAAAATATCTTAGGATCACACATAGACTAAGTTATGCATTTCAAATCCACTGTATGGTCCTTGTTGAAGATACAGATTACAAACATTCAAGAAGCATTCTTGTTCTGATAAAATGTCATAGGAGTCATAATTTCAATAATTTTCAGGTCTGAAGTAATGGTTAAGAAACGTTGATATACAATCATATGCCCTTTTATGGATGAGTTAGCTGTCCTCTACAGATATCTGAGGTTTCTTCATTTCAATCACATCAGCTAATATTCTGTACGTCTGCCGGCCGCTATTATAAAGATACATCAGTATTTTAATGGAGTGTCGCCATTTTTTCTTTGTTTTTGACTTTTTAAGATTTTAATTCCAATTAACAAGCTGTTATGTTAGTTTCAGCTGTACAATGTAGTGGTTGAAAACTTCCATACGTTCTCCAGTGGTTGTCACAAGGAGGACAGTCCTGCGTTTCCAAGAACGTCTTTAACCCTTCTCCCCACCCACCCTCCCTCTGGTAACTACTGGTTTGTTCCTTATCGTTAAGATTCCGTTTCTGGATTTCTCTCTCTCTCTCTCTGTCTCTCTCCACTGTCACTTAAGAATTGATTAAATTTCTCATGGAGAGGTAGACTATGGTCACCCTAAAGGGTCTTCTCATTGCTTTTCTGGTTTTTCATTATAATGATATTCTAACGTGTTTTCTCTTTGACTTTGTTCTCTCCTATTGTTGAGATATATGCGAGCGGTTCCTGACTCCTTTATGCAGCCAGCAGATCATACCGACTACTCAAAAAGCTAATTCACTGCAGTGTCCCCTCTGGACTCTACAATAATGGCTTCTGTAATAGTTACATGTAGGGACAGACAGGGACCAATTTCAATTCATGGGTAGGGACATCTCTACAACCCCTGTCACTTTGAAGAAGTTACAGAATATGAGCCCTTCACCCTTCAACAACCTGAACAATTTAAGAACCAATAATTGGTCAGGAGTGAAGTGATGAGAGAAAGAAACAGACAAATGTTCCCCTTTAACCCAGAAGGTTGACCTGCATAGTTTTGATAAGGATCAAATATGTGCTGGTTGGTTCTTTCTTTCTTTCTTTCTTTCTTTCTTTATTATTTGACAGAGAACACAGCAAGAGTGGGGACATAAGCAGGGGGAGTGGGAGAGAGGGAGAGGCAGGCTTTCCGCTGAGCGGGGAGCCCGATGCAGGGCTCGATCCCAAGTCCCTGGGATCATGACCTGAGCCGAAGGCAGAGGCTTAGCGAGCTTAACGACTAAGCTACCCAGGCATCCCATGGTTGGTACTTTCTTAAAGGGTCTTCTGACTGCCTGTACGTCTCACCCATAGTTAATATTGAACTGAATGATAATCACCAAGAAATTTTGCAAAAGTAGTGGGTGGGGTTTTTTTTGAAGATTTTATTTACTTGAGAGAAGGAGAGTGAGCCCCGGCAAGGGGAGCTGCAGGCAGGGGGAGAAGCAGACTCCCCGCTGAGCAAGGAGCCTGATGAGGGACTCGATCCCAGGACCTTCGGATCATGACCTGAGCTGAAGGCAGACACTTAACTGACTGAATCACCCAGACATCCCAACAAGTAGTTTTATAAGTAGAAAATTGAAGATACATTTATGAAGGTACTCCTTGCACATCCCTTCCCCATGAGCACTAAGCATATAACCACAAGCTTCATGTGGCCAAAGTGCAACTCTTTCTGCCCAGGAGTATTTCTCCCGGCTGCTTGAATAAACCGTAAAACATCTCAAGAATTCTTCCCTACTGGATGGCCTCCACAATCCCACAACAGTTTTGTTACTGCAAACTCCATTTTTGGCTGCTGGTGGCTCAAAAAGCTAACACTCAAGACACAGTTTTGACTGGGGAGGAATGTGAGCTTTATTCAGGAGGACAGCCACTTGGGAAGAAGGTGGAGTCTTGTCCAAAAACCAGCTCCACGGTTTCAGCCTGGTCCAAAGAGTTGAAAAGGAACTCAAGGCCAGTAATCAATGAAAGAGGAGTGCGGTAATCTGTAACACTTCGTGCTTGTCTGTAGCCACAGACATTACTGGGGGGCTGGAGATTGTGTATTGGTGCCCCAGGAGAGAGGTTGTGCAAGAGGGTTCCGATCCAAGTCTTTCTAGGAAACAAGGCACGAATGATCTCTAGATACACAAAGAGGTTGGGTTTATCAATCAGTCGGGCTAAAGGTGCGTGCTAAAATTTAAAGACTGCTAAGTTGGGCAAAGGGGCACTGGCTTGGCTTCTGTAACTTAAAAAAAAAAAGGTCCTCTAGGTTTATTGTGTTGCTACAAATGGAAGGATTTCCTTCTTTTGTGAGGTCGATTGTATACCAAGAATAAATTAGATGGTAGAACTCTATCAGTAATATAGCTAATATCAGACTTTAACTTTTTATATTATAAAGAGTCGCCTGCCTGGTGTGGCAAACTGTTGTGTGGTAAACATTTGCTCTTTCCTTTTTCCTGTGACTATGCTTAACCCCTTCTGAAATTCTAAATTCCTACCCCTTCTTAAGTCACAGCGGCATGAGGCGTCAATTCCCTGTCTTCAAGCCTCATGTTTGTGAGGTTCCCATAACTAAGATTTTTTTTTTCTCTTGTGAGTCTGTCTTACACCAATTTAATTATTAGACCAGCCGAAGAATTGAGAACAGATGAGGAAAATGTTTTCCTCTCCTACACATTCAGTCTGTCGTCAAAAACAGACCTGCTCCGTGCTTCAGAGCCAAAATACAACTTGAAGATAGAGTTGGGGATCAAGAGAACAGTAGCTTGATAGCTTGGCTGGACAGAGGAGGCTGCTGGAAGTCGAGGCGTTCAGAGCTACAAGCCCACCCAGGGGAGCAGGCTGGGGTTTCGTTGGAATATGCAGGATCCGGCCTGTTTGAGCAGGAGTTGTGTCTGTGTTGCCAGCCTCGTTCATGTTTTCCGAGTGGTACTGGATTCCTGAAAACAGAAAACAAAGCCTAAGAAGGGGGAAGGGAAGCTTGGGGAAGAGAGGGAGGAGGATTCTTATTTTTAGCTATCCAGCCTCGCTACGGTTTAATGCAGCCATTTGGTTTTTGTTCAACTTCCTGCTCTCAAGCAGTTTCAGTTTGAGTCACCAGGGCACCTGAAGGAAGAGCACTTCGTGTTTTAAATTTGAAGCCACTCATTATTTTCTAGAATTCCAAAAATAAAGAAAAAGTATAACACCAAATTTCAGTGGAAATATTGAGGAATTGGAATTCTCCTATATTGCCAGTGGGAAAGTAAAAAGTACATTCATTTTGGAAACCTGTTTTACAGTTTCTTATGAAAACAACCATGAACCTACTGAAGGGGAGCATGTTGTCCGCGCAAAATATATCGCTTTGTTTCAGGGTTATTTTAGGCTGGTTGAGGTGTGTGTATCTGTGTGTGTGTGTGTGTGTGGTTTTGTTTTTTTGAGGGAGAGAGAGCAAGTGAGCATGCGCACGCGGGCGGGGGCAGGGGGAGGAGGGGCAGAGGCAGAGTGACAGAATCTTAAGCAGGCTCCTTGCTCGGCGGACGCTGACCTCATGACACTGAGATCACGACCTGAGGTGAATTCAAGAGTCACATGCTCAGCCTGCTGAGCCGCCCCTGCGCCCCTCCGCTTGTTATTTCAAAGAAACAGCAGACAAAGGAAAAGCCCTGCAACCCAGTATGTTTACTTTTGTAGGAGATATTTGCTCCATTTAGGGAAAGAGGAAGCTCCATTTGTAAGGGTGTCTCCCTCTGTAGCGGCAAGAGGGAGAATGTCTGAATCTCCAGAAAGTCTGATCAGTGGGAAAAGCATCGATTGCAGTCTGGTTAGCAACCACAGCCTTGGTTACTGGGCTTTGCCTGGTCACCTCCCCAAATGCTTCCCAATAGGATCCCGCGTGGAGTTTCCAGAATGATCCTTGCTGGTGCCCTCCTCCTCAGATTCTGCCAACTGATGAAAACAACAGTGTTGTGTTAATTGCGGGCTCCAGGAGATTCTCAGTGAGGCCAGGGTTAAGCACGAGGGCTTTCCGTTATTTTATGAGTGGAGAGCAGGCTTTGGCTCAAGGAGAGGTAAGAGGGTCTCTGCTGCGTGAGTCCGGCAGGCTGAGGTCCGTGCAGCACGCGGTTCCTATGCTGGAGCTGAATGTGTGATAGTCTGTGGGAGGGGAGGCCCCCTGAAAGCCGAGAAGGAAAAGTCAGGGATTGGTCTCCACGTAGGAGGTCATGGTTTCTGAAAGGCTCCTGACACAAAGGACTAGGAAGTTGGGCCTTTTCTGCATTTCAAAGTCCTGCCTTCAGCCCGAGCAGTTTAGAGGTGCAGACGCTCTGTTGGTGGCTTTAAAGGCATTTTCTCCTGATGCAGCTGTGATTTCTCCACGAGTCTCTTCTGACAAAGAAATCTAGAGGACAAGGTGAACGACGAAGAAATGGCCAGTTCTCAGGTAAGCCTTGGCGTCTGAGGTCAGAGGCTATCATCTTTTTCTCCTGAAATTCCTTGCACTTAGAAATTGCAAATGTTGATTCCTCTAGTTCTGATATTTCTGCTTTCTGCTTATGTTTTATGTTTAAAATCTTATCAAAAACGATACTCAAGGATAAGTCTTTAGAACAATTCTTCCTTATATCCCAGAGCCTTCTCTCCCTTCTCTCCAACCTGGCTTCCAATAGGCCATCAACAATTGTCACATTGAATTAAAGTCGTGCAAGTACTGAAAATACTCCCTTTGTGACGGACTCACAAGGGACGTCTTTGAGTTCAGGATTCCTGTTGCTGATGGGGTCGGGTCCTGGGATATCAGTCAAGGAGAGCAGTTCTCATTTAGGTCCCATCTGGATGCTTTTTCAGCTTTCTGTAGACCAGGAGTCAGAAAATGCATAAATAAACATGATGGATATGAGGCTCAGAATCACTGGGAAAGTTCTTGGGTGGGGGAGGGGGGAGGGACGGGTTCCTGTTCTGTAGATTGTGAAAAAGATACTCTGTTTAAACTATAATAGATATTACAGGACTTGGAAACTATGTGTGATTGAACTTTGTATAAATGCACTGTATTCTCATATTTCAATTTATATTCTGATTTAAGTTTTGATGACCATACGAACATACCAGGAATAATAGGTCCTTCGGTGTGCTTTAGGCACTGATACAGTTAGTTTCCTTAGAGCTCATGTTACCTTCTTTTAAAAAAAAAAAAAAAAGATTTTATTTATTTATTTGAGAGAGACAGAGAGCAGGGAGCAGGGAGGAGGGGTAAAGGGAGGAGCAGACTCCCCACTGAGCAAGGAGCTGGATTCCAGGGCTTGATCCCCGGAGCCTGGAGTCACGTCCTGAGTGGAACAGATGTGCTTAACTAACAGAGCCACCCAGACGCCCTCAAGCTACCTTCTTTTACTTGGGTTGGTGTTCTCTGACAGATTTCTCCCCTGTAAAGTTCATATTTTCCCCCTTAATATTCATAAGAATCTTAGATTTACTGAGTGATATGCAGAAACCCTCCCATTTAATGTGGAAACTTCTTTCTTTTGAGTTTCTCTTGCTTCGAGTTTCTGTTGAGAACCGAGGTAGAAGAAATGTAGATAAACTGAAATTCAACTTGCAGACCGTTGAATACTTGAGACAGGCAAGAGTATGACATTGCGTCAGGAATTCCCAGCTGCCTTAATGTTAATGCTCTGCTAGAGGCTAAAAGCTACCAGCTTGACAATAGCCAGACCTCCAGGATCCCGTAAGTCCTCTTTAACATATGAAAATCCCTGCAGAAACTTCCTTTATTTCTACCCCCAACTTAAAACTGTTTTATCAATGGCTTCTCACAAGGACCATGTAGATGTTTCTGCCCAGGGGGTCCTGTCCCTGTGCTTTAATAAAAGCAGTTTTTTTGCACCAAAAATGTCTCAAGAATACTTTTTTGACCCTTAGTTCGCAGGCCCCTTCAGGTCTGTTTCCACTGGACAATGAAGGCTCTCACCCTCGTGTAGCAGAGATAATGATTTCTGGGACGGGAGGTTCTAAGTGAGACCTCCATCTTGTAGGTTTTTTTAACTCCACACATAGGTCACAGAGTGACCCTTCTATTTACTCTTTGTATTTCCAGAAAAAAAAAAAAAGAATTAACATGCTTGAGTGTCTTAAAATCCTGAAATAGAATAGAGTCACAGATAGAAATTTTATCAGGTAGGCATGTGACACAAAGGAAATTGGATTTGCAGCCAATAAGGAGATCACAGGGAGTAACTTCCAAAGCAGAGACTCCCGGAGCTGGCGGGGGGGGGGGGGGGGACAGTTTCCTTTTATTAGGGTTCAGGTGGAAATTCAGAAAGATGGGCTTCATCATCTTGTATAGATCTGGGCACAAGATCAGACAGGTACCTGAAGACACTTCCATACATACTTTGTATGTTATGTAAGTGAGTTTGTGCTTCTCCTAGGATTGAGATTTTCATATTATAATGAGGTAAAAGTACCATGGCTTACTCTGTGGTCGATCTACACAGGTGTGAGTCAGGGATTAGGCTCAGACTGGGCTGGCCCAGTCTCATCATTTGGGTGGTCATTACCTTTAGTTGGATGGCTTCTGTTCCTGGACAGGAGACTAGACCATGGGGTCTTTGCCTGGAGTAAAAGATAAGGTGGAAAAAGAGGTTAAGTAAAATGTGGGACAAAGATCAGAGGGTGCAAGCAGGTAACTGGGGAGGGTCAAGTCTTGGGTCTAGCTGGTGACATTAACTCCCACTTTCATCTTAGGAAGCATCGTGAACTGTGTCAATGGCCACTTGGTGACTGTGGTATTTATTTCAGGGACTGCTGACATTCAGGGATGTGGCCATAGAATTCTCTCAGGAGGAGTGGGGATTCCTGAACCACACTCAGCGGGAACTGTACAGGGATGTGATGTTAGAGAACTACGGACACCTCCTCTTCTTGGGTGAGGAAGACTCCTTCCAGATTTCCAAACCCCACTCTGGGTTTTCTTCCTTCCTGTGAAGACTGTCTCTTGGACGATTCCTCTTTGAATGACTGGAATTCAGATCCAGGCAGAGAGGGGAATAAGAAGGGGTTTGTAGATGTAGAGAAAAATCATGTTGTTTCCTTTTTACCATTAGCTTCTTCTTCTTTAAGGTAATACCACTTTTGTAGAGGAGTGTCAATTGTAAATAGTGAGTGGCAAAAAATGGTACTGCCTACATCTTAAACCGAAATTTTAACTTCTTATTATTGTATTGGTAGTACTTGAAAGTGGAAGTCATGATGTGAAAATTTCAAATTTCTCCTGCATGTTTAATGGCCTGTTGGTCAACCATGTTTGGGAAATCATTTTCTAGAATTCTGCAGTGTCCTCTAGTGGATTGAAAATTAAAATCTCCAACAATACTCCTATTCATTTTTTCTAATAAACAGGTCTTATTGTGTGGAAGCCAGACCTGGTCATCTTTTTGGAGCAAGAGAAGCAACTCTGGGATGTGAGGAGAAAGGAGACAGTAGCCTTCCATCCAGGTAGGTGGGAATGAATGAGGCAGATGCATGCAGAGGGGAGGTCCAAGTCTGAAGGAGGAAGACAGACCTTAAATTCTGATTCGAGTAGCTCTCCTTGAATGGAAATTAGTTTCAGAAGCACAGTTGAACTTCTTCCCCTGTCACAGAAGAACATCTGCTCTCCAAAATTATCAGGCTCTTATATTTTCTAAGGATTCTCCTTCAGTTCCAGTGATGGTCCATCACACCCATTGATGGAGACCAGGAGACTCCTCGGGAGTGGGAGGGTCTCCATAATCTAAGAGCTTCTCCATTGTTTTGAGGGCCTTGGGGAAATCTCCCTATTTCTTAGGATCTCTATTCTAAACCCTTTGTAAGTTCTATTTTTCATCATGGGAGAAGTGTGTCAGGGTGGTGGTATGCACATTCGGTTTGGTGCAGAAACCCTGGGAACACTGGAGACAGATAGCACATGTTTTCTGGTTTATGCTTTCCAATGTCATGGTGGCTTTAATCTTAATCATATAAAATTGAGAATCAGCAATTTCATCAGATAACAAAACACCTCCCTAAAATGAGAAAAACTAATCCTTTATTTCACTTAAAAGTTCATTTTTCTTTGTATTAAGTAATACTAGAAATTTCCACTCTATGTGTTCCATTCCTTAATGGTGAAATAATTAAATGTATCTATTTGTTTCCTGGATTTCCTACCTAAATAGTGTCATAGGGTAGCTGGAACATTTAGAATTCAGGATTTGTAGCCTGTAATAAAGTCTTAGTTGTTACTTTATTCATAATAATTGAATAGTTTTCTAATTTTATATGGTATGAAGTTCCTGTTACTTTACCATGTGTGTTCTCATTTTCTTATTAGTTATACATGACATTCATCTTTTTTTTTAATATCAGAAGTTGTGATACGACATGAGCATTTGCTTATAAAAAGTAAAGTGGATAATCAGTAAAATTCCCATATTTAAAAAAAAAACACTTTGCTTATAAATTTAATTTACATCTGGAAAAGTTAACCATAAGGCTTTTCTTCTCCTTTCCTCAGAATATATCTGGATTTAATTCCAGATATTTATTTTTTACAAGTGATTGCTGGCATATTTCACAATTGTGGTAGTATTTCTTTATTTCAAAATGAAGGGGTCTTTGGGGTGCTTGGTTCTTATTTTTTTCTTTTTTAAAAATATATATTTATTTATGAGACAGAGCTCAAGTGGGGTGAGGGGCAGAGAGAGAGAGGGAGAGGGAGACGAAAAGGGAGAGAATCCCAAGTAGATTCTTTGCTGAGGGTCGACACCCTCAAGGGGCTCCATTCCACAACCCTGAGATCATGACCTGAGCCAAAATCCAGAGTCGGGTGCTAAACCAACCGAGCCATGCAGGTGCCTTGATTCTAAAGGGTGCTTGATTCTAAAGAATGGATTATAGCCTTACATTCTGTGTACAGGAGGGATATGTTAAGAATATAGTTTCCAGTGCCTTTTAAGTGCTTATTCATAAAATTTTCCATTGGACCTTCTCATGGTAGATTTTAATACATATTCTTTACTATTTTACTGTCAACGAAGACATGCCAATAATTCAAAATGCTTGATTTTCATGGGTACATAGTCAAGTCACAGTTTAAAAGTATATAAAAGGTTTCCTTTTAAAAATGCATTTATTTTTTTTTTCTATAGATTTTATTTATCTGTCAGGGAGAAAATATGCAGAAGTGGGGGGTGGGACAGGGAAGGAGCGAGACAAGCATACTTCCCACTGAGCAAGGATCCCACACTAGGTTCCATCCCAGGACCCCGAGATCATGAGCTGAGCTCAAGTTAAATGCTTAAGAGCCTTACCCACCCAGGCACCCCAGAATTCATCTGTTTGTATGTGGAATTCGTTGGGTTACGTTTTGGCTTATTCTGATTTTACAATTCCGTAATAACGGGCGTCCTTTGGTATGGGACCTTTCACAACATTGTTCAGTTACCTGTGTATTTAATAGGAAGACAGTTTTCCACTCAGTAGATTTCAGGACAGTGTGAATACTGTGTATTAAATACACAGTTACCTGTGTATTTAATAGGAAGACAGTTTTCCACTCAGTAGATTTCAGGACAGTGTGAACTCCAGTATGAATGAGCTCCTCAGTCTCTCCAGTGTTTGAACAAGTGCTCAGCGTTTGTCTGAGCCGCCCCGTAATGTATCCGGAGGGAGCTGTCCTTCCTTCGGCCCCTGTGGCCTACATGACAGAAACAAGTCCCTCCGGCAGCAGCCACACAGGCACATCATGGAGCATACAGGGCACTCATTTGTTCTCTCCTGGGGAGAGGTGAGAGTTCTCTCACGGTGTTGCTGTGGAGAGTCAGGGAGAGGGCGAGGCCCGGTTGTGGGCAAGTGTCACAAACTCTCCTTGTCTCTTCGACGTGCCTCTTCTTCCTTCCTACTTACCTGTGGGTGCTGTGTTCTCCTCACTGGCTTCTGGAACATTCTAAAGGGTAATTTGGTCCACTTCTGTCTCCACGGAGGAGCACAGTCCTGTGCTTCCTTTTTCTCCATTTTGCTCACGTGCGATGATGAGCTTTAAGTTTGCATGTTAACGTCTACGCGTGTGAGTATGGTGAGTGTGATAACTTGCTGTGTATCTTTTAGTTGTGTCTTTCCCTAACACCCAAAGGCCTGTTGGCAAAGGCAGGGAAAGAAGATTCACTTTTAAAAGTGACATGGGAAGAGGTGGAAGCAGCCGTCCTGAGTATTTATAATTAATAAGTAACTCGGCAGGTGGCCGAGGGTAGTGCAGGGCAGGAAGGAAGGACGTGAGGATGGATGTAACCCAAGTGGGACAGTTAGCCTAAAGAAATCCTTCCCACCAGAAGAGATGAGGCATAGAGCACATTCAAGGAAAACCCCCACCGTTAAGACATTTATATTTGCAGAACAATCTTTGAACCTGGCAATAATAATCCATTTTTCAACATACGTACTCTCTGGAAGGACGTTTGGATATTTTGGGAGGTCTCCTAGTCCATGCGGAAAGTTTCATTCAAACCGTTTCAAGTTTAAGAGTGGTTTAATCATTCACTGATGCATTTCTGAATGTTAGACATTTAAAAATGAAGGTAAAAATTCTAAATGTGATTGGTTTACAAAGTCCTTTTCAGGAAGTTCCTTTTTCTCCCACCAACACGTAATCCCTCCTTGTGGCACACTCTCTAAATCTGATAAACACAGGAGGGTCTTTATCCAAACATCACTGTGGAATACTTACCACATAATACTTAATTGGAGTAAGTTTTCATGTGTTGTGAACTTAAGAAAGCCTTTAATGAGGACTCTGTTTTCCATAATTACCAAGTTGTTTATAAAGGAGACAAAGTGTACCCGTGTAATGAGTCTGGGGAAAATGGCAGTCAAGGGTCAAATCCTAATAAACCTCAGAGAATTTAGTTTCTAGAGAACTAGTATTAGAGTAATCAATGTGGAGCTTTATGAAAGCTCCAATCGTCTTGTATATCATTGTATCCTTACTGAAATGAAGCCTGAAGAAGGTATAAGTGTGACAAACCTTTTAACTAGTCTTCAAGACTCGCTCAACAGCAGACATTTCGTAATGGGAAGAAATAGTACAACTATAAACAATGTGGTAAAGACCTTAACTGCCACTCAGAACTTACCAATATAACGTAAAATACAGTGGGGAGTGGCAGAGTCTTTAAGCAGAGCTGCGATCCTGCTGAATATCAAGGAGTGCATAATGTAATGTAAGGAATGCGGTAAAGCATTTCATTCGTAATCATAATTCAACATGAGATAATGCGTCCTGGGGCAATAACTTAAAATTGTCAAGAATGGTGGTCCGGTCTTCACCTGGAACTGAACCCTTACTCAACATAAGGTAAAACACATTAGATGGAAACTTTAGTGTAATGACTGAAGAATGACCTTTGTTTTTCATATACAGTTCAGAAAGAAAGAGTCTTTGTAAAGGATAAAAATACTAAAGATGTAAACAATTGGCTTTGTATGTACAATAGAAAGGCAAATCTAAATAAAATCAGAATTAACAACAGAAATCAGTAAGTGCCATTTCAGACATGACTCTAAATCAGAGTATTTATTACAGAGGAAAATCCAAATTTAAATGACCTAGATCAGTCACATTTTATCTCTGGACAGGGCAGGTATGAGGGGCACCAACCCCCTCCAGAACTGAAAATCTGTATGTAATTTTTTTTTTTTGAGATTTTATTTATTTATTTGACAGAGACACAGCGAGAGAAGGAACAGAAGCGGGGTGGGGGGGTAGGAGAGGGAGAAGCAGGCTTCCCGCTGAGCAGGGAGCCCGATACAGGGCTCCATCCCAGGACCCTGGGACCATGACCTGAGCTGAAGGCAGATGCTTAATGACTGAGCCACCCAGACACCCACTGTGTGTAATTTTTGAGTCCCAAAAACTTAAAACCATTCCTTCCTTACCATGGAAATACCGTATTATTGAAACCTTACCTAGAGCATTAATAGTTAATCATCCCCTTCTTTTTATGTTGTCTGTGTTCTATATTTTTATAGTAAAGTAAGGTACAGAGAAAATATTAAGGATTGTGGTAGTGAAGAGAAAACATGTTTACAGTACTACACAATATTTATACAAAAGAAAAAGATCTTTGTATAAGTAGACTCACACTGTTTAAATGTATGTTACTCAGTGTTCAACTGTATTTCTTAATATCCCTGAAAGGATCAAGGTGGCATGGCTATTTGGAGAGGGATAATTAGTTTTACTATGTCTCTTTTTTTCTTTTGGCTATATTTGAGTTATTTCCAATAGCAAATATTAATTTTACTCTGAAATTTGTAAATACATAAAATCTTTTAAGAAAACAAACAAGTTTACTAGGTGAAAACTTGGAGACTTCATAAGTCATGGCTTGTTTTAACATATCTTTGAAGGGACCAAACATTGGGACAATGCTGGGTCTTAGCAGATGTTCTAAAGATAGGAAGAAAACAGTCTTCTATTATGAGATATGTTGCAGCTCAAGGTCGGAGATAAAAAGCATCTAAGTCTGAAGCATTGGCATGAATTCCTCATGTGGCGAAAAGACATCTGTCCAAGGCTGTGCTCTTGACTCTGAATCTAGGAAGATAAATTTTACTTGTTTTCTTTCTAAATCATCTCCAGTCCTCTGTCTCCTTATTTCCGTTCCAATGATGTAGGTATCACAGCTGTCCTTCCTTCCTGTGTTATGGAGACCCCACTGTCCCTGCTCTCTTCCTGCATCATAAGTCATTCAGGCCCTTGTAGGTTCTTAGGAGTAGCTTGGAATTTTCAAATTCAGTGGTAAGTGGTTGGTAACAGATCATTTGAAGCCATATCTGAGATTTAAATACTATGACCTCACCACGTCACTGGAAGAACAAGAAAATGCCATCAGTGGTCCGTAGGCTTAATTTAGACCCTGGCACTGAGAGAGTTGTGAGGACAGATAAAAAATGATGTTGATACAGTTTGAGACGAAGACAAATCCTACTAGAAGCAAATATGGAGGACTCTTGGGATGTGAGGAAATCTGGTAAGGAGCTCCTTTTAGTCACTGCAAAGTCTTAAGAAGTTTCTGGTGGTGAACAAATGTGACAGAGACGGGAACTTGGGAAATGTGGTTTTCTGGAATTGAGGGAAGTCAGAATGTCCTGGTTGTCCTGAGGACCAGTTGCTGCTGGACAGCAGGGAAACTACTTTCCTAGGCCCAGATGTGTGGCAGTGGATGGAGAAGGGGTATTGGATGAGTTAAACATTATATGTATAGCTCTAAGATGTCACATGACACAGTAGATCATGAAGATGATGGAGGCTGCTGGACCCTAGTGGTCAGAACCAGCGAGGTGTGTGTTGTGGCTCCACGAAGCACTGGTGTCCCGGGTGTATAACCCCAACATAGGTCTGATCCAGTGTAGATGGGTGACCTTCCAAGGATGCTGACCCACAGCTGGCAGGGCCCTCCCTCACTTCCACTCAGCCCCATGACGAGTCTGTCCTGTACTCTGGACTGTGCAAGGCACTGATTCATTGGGAAGCCAGTCTGTAGTCACTGGCAGTGAGTTTTTCTGCTTCAAACAGTCTACCCAGTTTCTAGACTAGATGTCCCTATGTTGTTTCACAGGCCATGCTGTCCTTACACCCATCCTGACCTGAGCAGAGAAAGGATTTTTATCACTCGTAGAAATTGATCAAATAAAGTTGTGTAGTTAACGTTTGTTCACTTCAGGGACAGTAATTCATTTTTTAGTAGCTGTTACTTGGCGGTCAGCCATATTACGAGAAGATTGCTGGGTATGTATAGAAAAGATGTGCATTTTGTGTTACGTACACAATGAGTAGTAGATGTGAGGATCTGATAAAATGGCTCAGACATCCTAGAATATTCTCTGATTTTCCATTTCTTCTTTCTGGTACCGTCTACCTGCAGACATTGTGTTTATACGTGCTCCCTCATGGCTCCGAGATACCTGCCCCCTGACCAGAATTCCAGCCATGATCCAGGCAGCAAAGGAGGCATTATAAATCTGATAGGACTTTAAATATTTGAGGAATTTTTTTTTAATTTACTTGAATGAGAGAGAGAGAGCACAAGTGGTAGGAATAGCAGAAGGAGAGGGAGAAGCAGGCTCTCTGCTGAGCAGGGAGACCAACCAAGTGGGGCTCGATCCCAGGACCCTGGGATCATGACCTGAGCCGAAGGCAGATGCTTAACCAACTGAGCAACCCAGGCGCCCTAGGACTTAATAAATTAAAGTCCTTAATAAATTTAAAACCTTTCTGGTTTGTGCAGGGAAGGTCATCCTCACCAGGGCACTACTTCCTCCACCACTGAGCAGCACTCTGTCAGCGCTGCCGCTCTAAGCACAGAGATGCAACTGTAGCACGGGGGGACATGCTTGCGAATGGCTCTTGTTCTCAGAACTGTTTCCCAGCATATGACAGAAAGGCAATCACACTTGTCCTTGAAACCACGTGTTAGAGAAGTCCCCCGAAATTTACAGTATCCTTATCCTTATTGCCCAGGTGTTTTTATTCTGGGTGTTAATGGCGTGCTGATGAAGAGCTGCTTAAGCCGCAATTATTTATGGTTTTAGGGTAAAAGTCATCAAATACAGCATTATAGTGAGGATGCTCCGTTCAATCCCATTTTAATATATAACATGTATTAATGACTTGATGCTTTTCATAACTTATTTGATAAAATATTTACGTACGTTCCGATTCACTTTAATTTGGATTGTTTTCATTTAGGAATGTGAACAAAAATGTATTTGGGGTGACCCCAGGAAGCTCAAGGAAGGTATTGAGAGAAGCGACAGGTAGAAGAGGAGGAAGCCGAGATAGACTCTGTTAGCTTCAGATTCATTTATGAATAAAGAAAATGTGTGTTGTGTGTGTTGTGTTTGTGTGACACAACAGTAACATGACCACAGGCTTAGAGGGTTTCTAAGAGGGACTTCTGTGTGGATAACTCAAGATTGACCTGTGACTTAGTTCCTGCAGAGGTTGTCAAATTTAGCCCGAGTCAGGTACCGGGAGCACTTGTAAATACTGGATTTCTGTGCCTGTCCCCACACTAACCATGTCAGTGGTTCTGAGGTGCAGCCCCCAAATTTCCTTTCCTGTGTGTTCTCACGTGCCTGTCTAGGTAACATGTTGGGGACCCATGTCTGGGGACACAATTGTTGTGTTCTTCAGGAAGGGTATTGGCCTATTGCAGATGCTGTCGGATACACAGGTGTGTAGTCATGGTTTTCCAGGTGTGAATGTGGACTCTTGGGTGCTGGGCCTTTCCTTTGTTTTTGTCTTGGATACCTGATCTGTGTTTCTGGTTCTTTGTACTCAAGTGAAAGCTATTCAGTTAACATGTGTTTGGTTTGGGCTGAAATTTTCACTCTGAAGTCTCACGGAGGCCTTTGTGTGTGAAGACTTTTCAGTGAATCACTGAGGGACAAAAAGGAAAAAGAATCCAAGCACAGTCGCCTTCTGGAAGGGCGTTTGACCTGCCTACCTCATGTTGATGTGTGGAGTGTCCATGTTCAAACCCTGACTCTACCCATATTGAGATGATCACAACACCTTCTTTTAACTTAACTATTTTTGTCAAAAAGAGGAGAATAATATTAGCAATAATACACAGAACCAAGAACATTAAATACATGACAGTTTATAGAGCACTAATAACCATGCGACATACATTGTATGTTCACAGAGGGCAGACATGTGTCCATTGGGAACTTCGGGCTCCTGAGTGTTTTCCAAACCAATGCTGGCAAGTCCCTGGTCGAGTGGTTCCACGGGTTACGTTCAGACATGTGGCAGGACTGTAGGCCGTTCTCTGCTTCTGGGCAGTACCACAGGCTAGGCTCTGAGTCTGCCCCAGTTCACTGTTCAAGCTCCCTGCTCCGGCAGAGAGAGGTTATGCTCAACACTTGGGCAATGCCACTGGCTTGGCGCTCTCCCCAGTGGGTCTATGAGCTAGGCTCTGCGCTTGCCCAGGGCCTTTGTTCGGGATTGCTGGTGGGGGGACTAGAGGCTATGCTCAGCAGTGGAAAGTGACTTCCGGTTTGTATACTTGCTCAAATAGAGCCCCCTAGAATGGCCTCCATGCACTAGTTCATCCTATTGGCTGGAGACCCAAGTCAGGTACAGCTGCTGAGGAATCTTCTTAAGCAGGTGGGTTCATCTCTGTTCTGCAAGTGGACAGAGACTGTGTGATCTCTGATTGGGTGTGACTGCAAGGAGGACTACAGTCTGGTCTGTCAGTGTTCCAGGATCTGAGCACTCGTTGCTGTAAGCCCTGCCCACCTTGTCCATGTCTCAGTGATCGCCCGTGGTCCACACCACAGATTCCTCCAGGGATCCCCATGAGGTCAGACCTCAGTGGGCCTCCCAGGAAGCAGCTTGCCATTTGGAGAATGCTGGATGCCCACTGCTTTCTTTTTCTTGGTGCAGGCATTAGAGTTCCAGGTGATGAGTCATGGTAGGGCACTGTGCTGGCCTGGGGGCCGTGGGGGGCAGGTGCATGTCGTCAATGTGAAATTAACCCTTAATTGACCTAAAATAACCTCTTAACCCTTCTAATGCTGTGCTCGTTGATCTCTGTGGTCCAGAAGGTGTTTCAGCCCCACCCCTGAGCACTGAGATTTACCTGGTGACGTCTTATGTGCATAGTTGCTCCTTGAGCTTATTATGAGAAGTATTGAAGTGGCAACTATTTCAGCATCTTTTTTCTTATTTTTTAAGAGGAGGAGAGAGACATGTGGGAGGGACAGAGGGAGTGAGAGAATCCCAGGCAGGCTCCATTCCCTTCGTGGAGCTGGATGTGGGGCTCCATTTCGCAACCCTAAGACCATGACTTGCGCTGAAATCCGTGGTCAGACTGAGCCACCCAGGCGCGTCTGTTCTCACCATCTGGGTGATGTCAACCCTTGGTGATAATTTTTTAATGTCTCATGAGCTAAAAATGTTGCCCTATATACCTGTATTTATACACCTATATTTTATGTATGTGTGTGTAAAAATATGCACACACAAAAATATAGATTGTGTTTGTTATCCTCTAGTCAAAATATCGAAATGCTGTGTGTTTAGATACTGAAGAATAACACTGTAAGTAGCAGTGACAAAGCTTAGTGTTAGTGTTAAGGATTAGTGTTAAGGATTTTAATACATGATATTTATATTGCCGTGTCAGTTTGGTTATCACTGCATGGGGTGTTTTTGTTTGTCTCTTTTTCTTTTCCAGTTCTTTCCTCCTGTTTTCAGTATGGCTTTAGGGAAATTCCAGTGGAATATACTCAAGCAAAGTTTGGTGTTACCAGGAACATTTGGTTTATTTATGTTTAATATCCTAATGGAGATACTGGGGCTTCTATTTACCAAGTTTTTATGCTTATCCTTACACCCTATGTATTTTTTTCATGATTTGTATGCTGTGTTTTCCTGTGTGTATTTTAAGGAAATAATTATACATTTCATTCTTTTTCTGTAAACTTTGTATACACGGACTATATTGCTTTAGCTAGAAATTAAAATACACTTTTAAAAAAAAAAGGCTTTTTAGGGTCACCTAGGTGGCTCAGTGGCTTAAGCCTCTGCCTTCAGCTCAGGTCGGGTCCTGGGATCGAGCCCTGCATGGGGGGTGGGGGGGGGTCTCTGCCCAGCAGGGAGCCTGCTTCCCCCTCTCTCTGCCTGCCTCTCTGCCTACTTGTGATCTCTCTCCCTCTGTCAAAGAGATAAATAAAATCTTAAAAAAATATAAAAATAAAAGATACTTTTAAAGGCTTTTTAAATATAGTCACAGTATGAAATTACATCCTAATTTCAGCTTCTCAGTATATGTACATTGTGATACTTATCTATTTACTTACCAGGTTTTTGATGGCACTTTTTTTTAAAAGTAAATATGGGGAAATCATAAGTGAACAGGTCAGTGGAATTATCAAACTGATCACATCTCTAAAAGCCACTGGGATCAAGGAATAGAATATTATTTGTCCTCTGAAATTCCCTTTGAGCCCTTCAGTAGCTTTCTCCAAAGCTCAGCACTCTTTTAACATGTAAGGCAAGGGAATATTGTCCCCATTTTTGTACTTAGTGTGAAAGTAATTGGGCAACAGGGGCTCTTTTGTATTTGGCTTCTTTTCTTTCCTTCTGTAGTTTGAATTATCTGTATTCCTGCATGATGCTATGCCTCATTCATTAGAGTGGATTGGTCCAGCTCCATTGTGCATATCAAATGACCGCGTCATTCTGCTGTTACTGGATGGGGGATGGTTCTCATCCCCCATGGGGGATGGTCCGCTGTCATGACTAGCACCGGCACGTGAAATTGATAATTTGCCTTTTAGTGAAACATGTACACTTATCGGCTGCCTATATTTGTGGGAGTGAATTACTGGTAAATATGTTTAGATTTGTTCACCTTTTAGAGATACTCCAAAACTCTTTGCCAAAGTCTTTATACCAGTTCACACACCAGCAGTGTATGGGATTTCTGGCTTATCCGCAGACTTTCTAAAACGTGGTAGCTTGCGTCATTTTCACAGTCGGCTCCTGGTTGCTGTGTGATGTTACCAAGTGGCGGCTTTATTTGCTTTGTTGTTGTTGTTCTTGCTTCCTGTTAGTGTGGAACTGGGTTAGCGATAGTCTCCTTTTCGAAGTGCATAGTTAGTTTTTATCCCTTTTTACTGTTGTGATTTTTTTTGGGGGGGGGTGAGATTTATTTATTTTTTTAGACAGTGTGAGAGAGCCAAAATGGAAGGGACAGAAGGAAGAAGACTCAGGAAAACAGTCCACATTGAGCGTGGCGCCTGACACGGGGCTCAGTCTTATGAGTCTGAGATCACGACCTGAGCTGAAGCCAAGAGTCCCATGCTTAAGGGACTGTGCCATTTAGGCACCCCAGATGTTGTGATGTCTTTTTCTTCAGGTTTTGTAGTTTTTGTATATATGCTGAGAATGAGACCTTTGTCTTCTTTCTTACTCTATGTTTTTATCTTTTGAGATTGTGATTCAGAGAAGTTCTTTTTTTTTTTTTTTTAAGATTTATTTATTTATTTTAGAGAGCGCCTAAGGGAGAGCAGGGGGAGGGGCCAAGGGAAAGGGAGAGAATCACAAGCAGACTTCTAGCTGAGCCTAGATCTGGGTATGGGGCTCTATCTCATGACCCAAGCTGAAATCAGGAGTTGGATGCTTAATTGACGGAGCCCCCCAATTGCCCTGAGTTCTTAATCTGAATGTAACCCAATTTTTCATTTTACCCTTCATGGTTAGTGATTTTTCTCATTTTTAGAAATCTTCTCTTCTACCAAGACCACAGAGATAGAATCTTTTGTGTTTAAAAAAAAAAAAAAAGATCTTTACAGTTTCAGTCAGAAATGTATTAAAAATCAATGTGTTGCATGGTTTGTGTAGTAATGGAAGTCTTATTATTTCTCTTTTTTCCCATCCAATTTGAGAACGAATTGAAATGTATTCTGAAAATGTTCTGTCGTGCTTTCCTTTCATTTGCTTGTGCAAGTGTTCACGTGGATTAACATCATCACAATATTGGAGCCAGCTTCTCCTGTGATGTATCTTTATGTTTTCCTGCATGTAGTGATGGTTAGCCCTCTCCTGGGACCATATATGTCAGTTTTCACATCATAAGCCTTCCATGGGCCTCTGTGCTCTGATAAGTGATCATTCCTATTTCCCCTGGCAGATTGGCCTCCAGAAGCTTGGCAATAGCAAAAATTTACTTGTTATAGATTGTAGCTGCAATCTTGGCAAACTGATAGCTGCTTTACCATTATCCCCATCCTTACTTCACTGCAGGTAGGTTGAGTTCTATGGATTTAATTGCCAACACAGGAGTACAGTCAGCTCATTGGCCTTTGTCTCTAAAAGCAGATTTTGGATAAAAGTATTCCTGCCCTGAGTCTGGATACACACTTAACTTGGCATGTGTACAGAGCGGCCAGGGCTGTGTCCTTTGGGGTACAGTGTGTGCCTCAGGTGTCTTCCAGACCATTAAGATTAGCTGCTTATTAGAAGGAGCTTAAGGTAGAAGCTTCCAGGTACGGTGAGTTTCTCATTTTCCTCTGTCAATGACAAATGGGCAGCAAAACAGCACACAAGAATATGCATTTTGGACGCTGTCGTGGATATCAGAAGAAAATCATACATTTGATGCATATAGCATTGTTATTCCTTGAAATTGTGTTGCGAGCTGATGATCTGGACCAGAGGTTCCTTGATTTTCATCCAGTAGAGGCACACACAGTGGGTCAAGTGTATTCATAGGGTCATTTCCTCCAGACCCCACCTGTGTTCAGGGCCACCCAAAGTATCTTTCCCTTGTGACCACCACTGTTTTGCTTTACACCATTTCCCTCACCTTTTAGGTCTGTGCTTTAATATTCCCCCAATAATGGTTGTTGAACACCTCCACCCCAGTCCTGTGCCCTAATTTCTATGTGTTTTCCATTTTTCAACCTTTTTACTGTAATAATCCAGGATCCCAGTGTATCTATGTGCTCTGCCTGGTGAAGTATAAAATCCTCTCATCCTGGAAGATGGATGCTTTCACACGGTTTAGTGTTTCTTTACCCATGTCCTTTAGAAAGCTCACTATGGAAGTGGAAGGTAGACCCTCAGGGGTATTGGGATTTCTTCACCTGGTTGAATGCAGGGCCCACAGTGACACTGCAGAAGTGAATGATATAGCTCACCTGATTCTTCTGCACTGTATCTTACCAATCATAGCCTTGGAAAACGTTTCTTGATGCAAACTGAGTGGGTGTTATCCCAGACCCTGTGTCAGATTAATGGATGTCTAAGGAGGTCGTATATCTATAGGAAAATTGGGCAAGAGCCATGCCAGGGTCAAACTGACTGGTGGATATTGTTGGGAGATGATTCTCTATGGGTTTAAGTTTCTCCATGTGTTATGGATGGAGGTGTTGAAAATTTTATTTTTCAAATGTTTATTTTTTTTTAAGATTTTATTTATTTACTTGACAGACAGAGATCACAAGTAGGCAGAGAGGCAGGCAGAGAGAGAGGAGGAAGCAGGCTCCCCGCTGAGCAGAAAGCCCGAATCGGGCCTCGATCCCAGGACCCTGAGATCATGAGCTGAGCCGAGCCGAAGGCAGAGGCTTAACCCACTGAGCTACCCAGGCGCCCTGAAAATTTTTATTCTAATTGTCATCCCATTGATGTTTGTGTATAAAAAGGCTTTGGAATACAGTGATCGTATCTTACTTTTGGGTAGAAGACGGATTTGTTTATCATACAGGAAAACAGATGTCTCTTCCCATGGCAAAAGTTTGGGCAGATACGCCAGATGTTCCTCTAAGATATTGGGTTTTCCTATGCTCAGAATCGCACAGATATGACCAAACCCACTGCTTGTGCAGCATCTCCCTCTATCGGCTGGGGGTGGGGAGCTGGGAAGTGGAGTTAGTGTGATGAAGACATTTCTGGTATTTGCTGTGTCATGAGCCATAAGATGCTTGGACCTTCATCTAGGAGTCTCCTGCCTTCTGCCAGCACTGGAAAATTGTTAGAGTCCAACTTGTAACATTACAGAATGTGTGTAGTCATGGAATTTTTATAGTTCTTAAGGTTATTGATGGACTTTATTCAAAAGGAAACAGTCACACATCTGTTTCTGGTTTTGTTTGTTCATTTGGGTTGTTTAGATTGTACATACAATGAAATCATATGGTATTTGTCTTTCTTTTTCTGACTGTTTCACATAGCATAATACCTTCTGCATCTGTCTGCATTATCACAAACGGCAAGGAACAACCCAAAAAACCAGGAACAGACCTATAAATACAGTGAACAACCTGCCAGTTACCAGAGTGAAATCAAGCTAAAGGATGGGCAGAATGAGTAAAGTGGAGTGGGAAGTACAGAGTTTTAGTTACGGAATTAATAAGTCATGGGGATAGAAGATACAGCATAGAGAATAGATTCAGTGCTATTATAAAATAGTGCTTTATGGAGATGGACGGCAGCTCACTTGTGCTGAGCATAGTAGAACTTATGGGGTTTTGAAATCACTATGCTGTAAACCTCAACTAATGTGACACTCCATCAAGTGTACTTGCATAGAAAACAAAATAGACACAGATATGCATACACACACACACATACACACACCATTCAGCCACTTTCTGCAGACCTTGCATGTAAAGAAAGCTAATCTACTCTCCACATGAAGCCAACCCTAGGTGTTCATGGTAGGATAGAGATTTAGGAATGCAAATTTATAAATAACACAAGGAGAAAATGCAAACTGTGGAGGAGAGTGTGTCTAGCAGAGTGGAGAAGTGAGTAGGAGGACGTAGGAGAGCCTGGAGTCCCCACAGGCTGAGCAACCTGGGAGGTAAACGGAAGAACAGTAATTTTTTTTTTCTTAAGATTTTACTTATTTATTTGACAGAGAGAGTGAGAGAGCACAAGCAGGGGGAGCAGGAGAGAGAGAGGGAGAAGCAGGCTCCCCTCCGAGTAGGGAGCCTGATGCGGGGCTCAATCCCAGGACCCTGGGATCATGACCTGAGCCGAAGGCAGATGCTCAACCAACTGAGCCATCCAGATGCCCCAAGAACAGTAATTTTTGTGAGAGCTTCTTGAATTGTTTTTCCCACAATGCGTCGCTCTCAGTTCTCACCATTAACATATATGTAATAATGGTCGAAGGTCTCAGGAAGGCTTTTCTGTGTAAGTGGATTCTTTTGGGGATATTAGAAAAATATGACTGATGTTCCTGCCCGTGTTGATTTTAGGCAAAGTCAATTTTTTTTTAATTTTTTATTTTTTTAGGCAAAGTCAATTTTTAGGAGGAGGCTTGCATGGAAAACAGAAGAGATTCTGTAGCATGAAGCAGTGGGCATTAGTAGAAGTATAGGGAAAACTTGGTATTTTTAAAGACTGTGGGATCTCAGGGGTCCAAGCTAAGAAACCCAGCATTGAACCAGGACCAGATCGTTCCTGCATTACTTGTCGACATGGGAGCTGTTTCCAAGAACATGCTTGGCAGGGTGAGTGGGAGACGGAGAAATAGAGGGAGCCCCAGAGAGTAGTGGCAGGTCCTGTTCACATGCCGGGGCCACATTGGCTCAGATGGAAAGTGAAGGGAGGGAGGACTCAGCCCCACCTGTTTTGTCCTCTTCCCTGTGTCGGGGAGCCCTGTGAAACTGTCCATCTCCTCTGATGCAGGCCTGGAGTTTCATGTGGTTAGAATAGAAGAACATTATCCTTGGGGCGCCTGGATGGCTCAGTGGGTTAAAGCCGCTGCCTTCGGCTCAGGTCATGATCCCGGCGTCCTGGCATCGAGCCCCGCATCGGGCTCTCTGCTCAGCAGGGAGCCTGCTTCCCCCTCTCTCTCTCTGCCTGCCTCTCTGCCTACTTGTGATCAGTCTGTCAAATAAATAAATAAAATCTTTAAAAAAAAAGAAGAAGAAGAAGAAGAAGAAGAAGAAGATTATCCTTGAGAGACAAAAATTGGACAGGAGGGGCATCTGGGTGGCTCAGTGGGTTAAGCCTCTGCCTTCGGCTCAGGTCATGATCTCAGGGTCCTGGGATCGAGCCCCGCATCAGGCTCTGCTCAGCGGGGAGCCTGCTTCCGCTTCTCTCTCTGTCTGCCTCTGCCTACACCGCACCAATGTTCAGTGGTTTAATCCTGTTTGCATTCCCACTGTCACTTTGAAACCTACTGTGAACTTCCTTTTAGAGTTGCCTCTGTAAGAGGTCTCTGTGTTCCTCTTACACAAATTCAGCATCATATAGTCTGGGGTAAAACTCAGGCTCTCCTATTACGGAAGTTTTGCCAAGATTTTTCTTTGAAAGGTGAGGAACAATTCTACTGTTCTCATAGGTTAGTGTGGATTCATGGGTGAGTTTATGAAACAGTGTTGAAATGTTATGGAGTAGATAGCATATGTTCAGGAAGATTGTTGTTTCTGTTCTTGGCATTAGAAGTTGTAATTGCCACAATATTCTTTACATTCAAAATCTTTCATGATTTCCTCTAATTTTTTTTTTAATTTAATAGTCTGGCTATTGAACTAAGATGTTGGCATCACTTGCTAACTTGTGGGAAATGTGGAAACTCAGAGCCCACCTAGAAGTCCAAATCAGAATATGAATTTTAACAAGATCTTCAGTTCATTGTCGTGCGCATTAACACAGGAAGTAGACCTCTAGCTCACCCTCTACCTTTCCATTGTTCTATCCCTGTCTTCATGTCTGCAGTACATTATGTTGACAACTATGTCTTTGTAGTGTGTTTTAAAGATTTTTTTTTTAAATTTATTTATTAGACAGACAGATTACAAGTAGGCAAGAGAGGCAGGCAGGGAGAGAGAGGAGGAAGCAGGCTCTCCACGGAGCAGAGAGCCCGATGTGGGGCTCGATCCCAGGACCCTGGGATCATGACCCGAGCCTAAGGCAGAGGCTTTAACCCACTGAGCCACCCAGGCACCCCTGTAGTGTGTTTTAAATCAGGAAGTATGGTGCCACCAATAAACCCTTCCTTTTCAAGACTGTTCTGGGTATGTGTTATCCTGTAAATCCATAGGACTCTTAAGAGGGGTTTTGTTCCTTTCCCAAAAATGACACTTGGATTTTGCTAGAGATTGCATTACTTCCATTATTAGGTTATTACTTATTCTGATCTGTATTTTATGTATTTCTGATTTTTCTTTGTTATTTCCTTCCTCAGCTAAATATCAATTATGTTTCTTCCTTTTCTAGTTCATTGTGGTGTAATGTTAAGTTGCGTATTTGAATTTTTTTTC
This sequence comes from Martes martes, assembly GCF_963455335.1. Taxonomy (NCBI): domain Eukaryota; kingdom Metazoa; phylum Chordata; class Mammalia; order Carnivora; family Mustelidae; genus Martes; species Martes martes. The sequence goes on along the minus strand of NC_137905.1, from coordinate 54,559,984 downwards.
TTAAGCGTTTATAGCATAAGAAAATTAAAAGTGGAGTGTCTACAAGGGAAAATTAGCAGAAATAAACAATATAAGTGATGACCAAAAAACGAAATAGTGTAAAAAGCGAAAATAAGAATTCTTTAGGGTTTTCTATTGATCATGTCATCTGTGAACGGCGATAGTTTTTCTTTTTTCTTTTTTAAGATTTTATTTATGTATTTGACAGAGAGAGACAGCGAGAGAGGGACCACAAGCAGGGGGAGTGGAAGAGGGAGAAGCAGGCTTCCCGCTGAGCAGGGAGCCCAATGCAGGGCTCTATCCCAGAACCCTGGGATCATGACCTGAGCCTAAGGCAGATGCTTAGTGACTGAGCCCCCCAGGTGTCCCTCATTTTCTTTTCAATAGGATTTCTTTTATGTATTTTTTCTCCCCTAATTGTTCTGACTAGAATATCTAATACTGTGTTGATTGGAAGTGGTGAAGTCTCTTTATTACCTTGTTTCTGATTATAAACGAGACGTTTTCAATCTTTTACTATTAAATATGTTAGATTTCTGCTTTTTGTACATATATGGCCTTTATTCCGTGGGGTAGTTTCTTTTTATTTCTACCATTGAGTGTTTTTAATCATGAAATGGTGTCCAGTATGCTCACATTCTTGTTCTAGATGAACTAATATGATCATATTTGGTCTTCATTCTATTGATGTATAATCTTAAATTTATGGATTTCAGTATGTTGAAACACACTTGAATTCCAGGAAGAATTCTCACTTGATTATGTTGTAAAATAGTAGAAGGTGCTTCTGATTCCCTCTGCTTCCTTTTACCATGGTATTTACATGACTGTTCTTGAAGGTGGCGGCTGGTACTCGGCTTATAGTATCTTCCTTGGCTCTGCGGATGTGTAGTGCTAGCATCACAGAGAGTGTCGGATAATTTCCCTTCTCTTCGCCTCTTGGGAATGATCTCATTACGTGTTTCTTTGAATTACCCAGTGAATTCATCTGGCACAGGACTTTTCTTGGTTGGGCGTTTCTTTTATTTTTCAATCCTACTCAGTAGTGGTAGATGAGGGTTTTTCGTTTTTGTTTTGTTTTAAATTCATGATGGAGTCAGGTAGGTGATACGTTTTCTAAAATTTATACACCTTGTTTGGTTATCTATCTCTGGGCATATAGTTATCCATCATCACCTCTTATAATTTTTTTATTTGTATGGTCTCAGTTATACTGTGTCTGCTTTCACTTCTTCAGTTCTGATTTTAGTTGGTCTTCTCTCTTTCGTTCTTACTTGATTTAGTTAAAAGTATGTCAATGCTGTTGCTCTTTTCTGAAAACCAGCTCCTCCTATTGTTGGTATTTTTCTGTTTTTGCTATATCTTATTTGTATTTTAAGTTTAAATTTCCTCCCTACTGCTAATTTTAGGCTCAAATGGTACTTTTCCTGATTTTTTTAGGTATGGGAAAGTGCTGTGTCCTTTAGCATGACAAGACTACAGAACTATCTTTTAGGCTATGTCACGGGTACATTGTCTGCAAGTTTACGTCTCCCTGGAGGAGTGAAGTTCTGATGATTCCTTCTCAGCTATCTTGCTGACGTTCTCTGATTGAATTTATTTTTCCGTATTAGAAGTTTTCATTATATTCATCTGAGAGTAGTAAGTGGAATGATTTTACTTTTCTCTTATTCGATATCTTTCAGCTGTATCTTCACATGGCACCCAGAGTTTCCTGCCAAAGCTGTGCGTAGAAGCTTCTTTCCAAAACGTGGCAGTGGGTAGATATAAACATAGTGCCCTTGAGGATTTACCCTTAATGATAGACTGGAAAAATGATGGGGAGAGTAAAGGGCATCAAAGATATCATGAAGGACATATCCAAACCGAGACAACTGTCCATAATATGAATCTGACTGCCCAAAATGGTGAAGGATATAAAACACCTTGGAAAACATCCCTTCTTAATCCTGCTTCTTCTGCAAAGCAGTGTCTTTCTGTAAGCAAGGGCTCAGATCAAGTGGTCAAACATACATATCTGGAGAATGAAAATTTGGAAAACCTGGAAAGTTACCTAGTCCCTGCTAAAAGTAATTATTTGAACCATTTTGAAAGTAGGATTGGATTGACCCTTGAGTCAAATATTTCTGAAAATCAGAGATTTAAAACCGAAGAACAAACTACTCTGTGGGATCCGTTTGAAAGGTCCTTCACCGAGCAGCTGACTCTCCAAAATTACCAGAACATATTCGATGAAAACGGAATTGTTCAATACAGTGAATCTGAGAGAAAATTTAACCTGGGTTCAAATATTAATATATTTCTGAGGACTCATTTTCCAGAGAATCGTTATAACTTTGATAAATTTGAGGAAGTCCTTTTTCAAAGCTCCAACCTTATTGTATATAAGAGTATGCCTATGGGACAGAATCCTTATAAATACAATGAATTTGGGAAATCTGTTAACCAGTCCTCCAGTGTTGGTGATTATCAGAGAATTCACATGGAAAAAAACTCATACAGATGTAATAAACCTGGGAACATGTTTAGTCAAGCCTCGGGACTAAATATACATAATACAGTCGGCACTGGACAGGAAAGTTACATTTGTGAGGAATGTGGCAAAGCCTTCGACTGGCACTCAACACTATCTCAACATCAGCCAATGCATATTGGAGAGAAACCTTACCAGTGTGGACAATGTGGCAAGGCCTTTAACCAGAACTCAATGCTTACTCGACATCAAAGAATTCATACTGGAGAGAAACCTTACCAATGTGAACAATGTGGCAAGGCCTTCAATCAGCACTCAAACCTTACTCAGCATCACAGAATTCATACTGGAGAGAAACCTTACAAATGTAAAGAATGTGGCCAGGCCTTTAACCATCACTCAAGCCTTACTCAACATCACAGAATTCACAGTGGAGAGAAACCTTACATATGTAAAGAATGTGGCAAGGCCTTTAACCTACACTCAAATCTTACTCAACATCACAGAATTCATACTGGAGAGAAACCTTACATATGTAAAGAATGTGGAAAGGCCTTTAATCGGCACTCATACCTAGTTCGACATCACAGAATTCATACTGGAGAGAGACCTTTTGTGTGCAAAGAATGTGGAAAGGCCTTTAACCAGCACTCAAAGCTTACGGAACATCACAGAATTCATACTGGAGAGAGACCTTTCGTATGCAAAGATTGTGGAAAGGCCTTTAACCGGCACTCACACCTGACTCGACATTACAGAATTCATACTGGAGAGAGACCTTACATATGTAAGGAATGTGGCCACGCTTTTATCCAGCACTCACACCTGCGTCAACATCACAGAACTCATACTTGAGGTCAGAAACCTTACCCAAGTAAAGAATGTGGGAAGGCCTTTCATCACTGTTCAACCTTTACTCATTACGACGGAATTCACAGTGGAGCCAACATTACAAATGTAAAGAACGTGAGAAAATGTTTAAGGACGACTCACCCCTTACTCCACATCAGAGAATTCATATTGGAGAGGAACCGTGAAATTGTTAAGAATGTGGCAAGGCCTTTAAGCAATGTTAAACCCCGATTTCTCATCAGAGAATGTATGCTGGAGTGGATTTTGCAAGTATAAAGAATTTGGCATGGTCTTTAGTAAGAGGTCAAGCCTCATTCAACATCTCAGAATTCACACTGAGGAAAAGTTATAAATGTAAAGAACGTGGGCAAACTTTTAAGCTGCTCTACCCTTTTCCGTATCTCAGAGTTTATACTGAGGAGAAGGATTGCAATACAAGGGGTGTGTCAAGCCTCTAGCCGGAACTCACAGCCTACTCAGTTATCATACAGGATAGAAACTGTGTAATGCAGACAAAGTTGCAGTGCCTTTAACTGGAATTCAATCTATACTCCGTATCCCCAAATGCATCCTATCAAACCCTAGAAACATCATGACTGAGGAAAGACCTTCATTTTAAATATTCACTGTAGCAAACACCAGAGAGTGCATACACGAAAGTAACTTGAGAGATGTAAATATTTAGAAATGTATGTAAGTGAACATCAAATGTCAATAAATATCACAGAAATCGAGTAGAAAGCAGTACATGAGTCAATCTATTCAGACGTCACATCAAAATATTCCTTATAAGGAATAGTACGAAGTTAAACACTTCGTGTATGTGCTGTTATGCTTCAAAAGACCAAGCGGATGGATTTTTACATGAGTGCAATTAATTTCTGTATGTGCTTTTTTTTTTTTCATTGATCCTATCTGGCATTTGTGACTAGCAAATATTAATGTATTTGTCTCAGATCAGTTCAGAAAATTCATTTATTCCTAATGGGTGTGTGGAAGTATGTGGCTGATTGTTGCTGTGTCAGAGATATGAGACGCCCTTCTTCATTTGTTTGGACTCGATATCTAATTGTCCATGGAAGAAGGACGATGTAATACACAATATATGAAGAAAATCTAAATGCAGATGCTATTTGCAGTTATGACATTAATATCAGTTATTATGAAAGAAGTGTTCAGAACAACATTCTTCTCCATTTATTAAACTAAAGAACCCCTGGATAGTATAAATCAAACATTTTATCATCTGGTCTCTGAGGAAGAAGAGGTGGCAGTCCAGTAAAATGTATCCTCATACTAGCTGTAGTTACAAGTGGAGAATGTCCGGGGATGCGGTTGAAATGAAATTCTCACAGATACCAGAAGAGGATAGTTAATTCTTCCCTAAAATGGTATATAATTATATATACACATTTTTTAAGAAGGACCTCATGCCTGAAAATTATGGAAATCACTACTTCCACACCATTATATCCGCAGACGAGTGCTTTTTAATACTTGTATTCTGCATTTTGCATAAGGATCATAGAGTACATTTGAAATTCATAAATTAGTTCATGTGTGAGCTTAACATATTTTAATTAATAAGACGTAATTGATCTTTAATGTATTACCATGGATGAGTAATGAATGACGTGTTATCCCACCACCGATGTTAACCTGTCTAAAGGTTGTAGGTAACTGGTGGAATCTGTCACATATTTGGTAATAAGAGTGAAATAATATACATAGTCCTCCATTCTTTCATTGGCCTTAATGCTTAACTACTGTGTGATTATTTTTCCCTAGTTTATCTAGTGTCATTTTCCCCTTTTAGGAACTAGTTGGACATTATCGTGGACATGTTGCAGATTACATGGGGGGGTCTTACTGCCTGATTAGCTCAACTACTCCATAATAATGCTCCTGGGGTACGTTTTATGTAGCCAGTGCTTTTGCAGGGGCCTTGAGCTGACACCAGCACCTCTTGCTCGTGCATTCCCTAGACAACACTCTGCAGAGTCACAGGTTCCTGTAACTTCTGTTCACATCTCCAGTCCATCCTTGTGAGCAAACATGTGCCCAGAGTACCATAGCTTTCCCTCATGTGTCCATGAGAGAAGACTCCCACGGAGCTTACCTAACCCTGTTTTAGTTTGAATGCCCCAATCTGGACTTAGTCCTGGGACATTAAAGCACGGCACCATGGCCCCAGATAAAGGTACGTGCACCACCTCGTGTGTAAGGGTGTTCTGATTTTTCTATGAAGTAAGCATGCACTCATACCAATGCTTGGTGTGTGATAGGTACCCTAGAAGTAGGAGAACCCTGTTCCAGTAGGACTGATACGTAGCCTCAAGGAAGAGGTAGGAAATACAGAGGAGGAGGAACTGGCATGAATTCTGCATGTGGAGAAAGGACACCTTTCCTGGGTTGCACAACTCACCCCCTGCCTTTAGAAAAACGACTTCTCCTTGTTTCCTAGTGATCTCCAGATCTGCAGTTCCGTTTATCCTCATTTCCCTTTCCAGCTGTTCGGGCATCACAGACATTCTTTGCTTGTGCTGTAGCTAGTTTCCTCAGTAAACACTGAATGGAGACTAGAAAATGTAAGGCCAGTGGATGTTCAGACGTTGAACCCTGGGATGTAAAACACAAGGAAGCCACCACCATCCTTAGAAAGATAAGATCTATCGAAAGAAAATGTAAGGGGCGCCTGGGTGGCTCAGTGGGTTAGGCGTCTGCCTTCGACTCAGGTCATGATCTCGGGGTCCTGGGATGGAGCCCCTCATTGGTCTCCCTGCTCAGTGGGGAGCCTGCTTCTCCCTCATTCTTGGCCTGTCAACCCCCACCTTATGCAGTCTCTCTCTCTCTCTCTCTCTGAAATAAATAAATAAATAAATAAAATCTTAAGAAAAAAAAAGTGTGAAGAACTCTTTATAGTGTGGGGAGGGCACCAGACAGAGGTGGCCCCCTCCAGCCTCTCCTAAGGCACAGGCAGCTTTGGGTTGGGTCATCTAATGAATGAGTTCATGCAACTCGGGTAAGAAACTGGCAAACGTGCGTTTCTGAAGAATAGGGAACTCCTGCTTTGTTTTCATGATTTAATTGAATTCCCGTGCGGTCCTGAGCACCAGATTCTTCTGGATGGTCGTGATGACTGTTTGCCCAGTTTCTAGATCAGTGGTGACTGGTGGAGGAAAGGTATTCGATGATGCAGTCACTTGGGCATAGCTTTGAAATGTCACATGGTAGGGACGCCTGGGTGGCTCCATGGGTTAAGCGTCTGCCTTTGGCTCAGGTCATGATCCCAGGTTGCTGGGATCAAATCCCACATTGAGCTCCTTTCTCAGCGGGGGGCCTACTCCCCCCTCTCCCCCTGCCTGCAGCTCCACCTGCTTGTGCTCTCTCTCTGATAAATGAGTTAGTTAAAAATCTTTGAAATCAAATCCCATGGTAAAACAGGTGTTGGAGATGAAGACTTTGGGACGGTGGCATAGGCGGGACCAGCAAGGCCTGTCCTGTGGTTGCACCGAAGCACTAGTATCCCAGGTCCTTGACCCCAGCCACGTTGAGAACCGTTGTTGAGGTGACATTTCATGAAGGTTCATGCACTGCTGTGTGCTTCCACCCTTCAGTCAGCCCCCGGCCGGGTACGGTCCCGTTCTCTGGCTCTGTCTGTGCCATGGACTTGTTGGAGGGGTGGTTCAACAGTCCGTGCCAGTGACCATTTCTGTTCATTCAGGCCCGAGCGTTCATTGACCGATAAATGAATAAAGACACTGTGTGTGTGTGTGTGTGTGTGTGTGTGTGTGTGTGTGTGTGTTGGAGGGTTCATGGAATATTCCACCATAAGAAGGAATTTAATCTTGCCATTTGCAATGACATGGATGGAGCTAGAGTATTCTAAGCGAACGATGTTAAAGAGAAATAAATTTTCAATCATATGTAGTATATAAGAAACAAACAAGAAGGGACGCCTGGGTGGCTCAGTGGGTTAAGCGGCTGCCTTCGGCTCAGGTCATGATCCCAGCGTCCTGGGATCGAGTCCCGCATCGGGCTCCTTGCTCGGCGGGGAGCCTGCTTCTCCCTCTGCCTCTGCCTACCACTCTGTCTGCCTGTGCTCGCTCGCCCTCTCTCTAACAAATAAATAAATTTTAAAAAAATTTAAAAAAAAAAAAAAAGAAAGAAGAAGACAGGCAAATCACGAAACAGCCTAAGTATAGAGAAGAAACATAGATGCCAGAGAGGAGGTCGGTTGAGGGATGGGTTAAATAAATGAAGGGAATTAAGGAGTGCATTTGTGTTGAACAATGGGCATTGCATGGAATTATTGTCACTGTTGTACCCCTGTAATTAATATTAAAGTGTATATTAACTAACTGGAATTGAAAAAAAAATCCTTTTAAATGTATTGTTTTTTACAGATTTAAGAAAAGTTTTCCCTTTTTTTTTTTTAAAGATTTTTATTTATTCATTTGAGAAAAAGAGAAAGCACAAGCAGGGGAGGGGGAGAGGGAGAAGCGGACACTCCGCTGAGCAGAGAGCTAGATGTGGGGCTCAGTCACAGGACCCCAAGATCATGACCTGAGCCGAAGGCAGATGCTCAACCATCTGAGCCACTCAGGCGCCCCTAGAAAACTCTCTTAAGTTAACTGACATGTAGCAGGGCATAAAATATACCTCTGTAACTCAATTGAAACATTTTTGTCTTTTCTCTCTACCTGATTATTCCAGAATCCAGAACGTTGGAGTAACTATTATATTTTAGCCAAAATATGTGTTTGCAATTTCAATTTCAATAAGGATCTGTTCTCATTGGGAGGAGACACAATTGAAAACACTGGTTATGGGGCGCCTGGGTGGCTCAGTGGGTTAAGGCCTCTGCCTTCGGCTCAGGTCATGATCCCAGGGTCCTGGGATCGAGCCCCACATCGGGCTCTCTGCTCACCAGGGAGCCTGCTTCCCTTCCTTTCTCTCTGCCTGCCTCTCTGCCTACTTGTGATCTCTCTCTCTCTGTCAAATAAATAAAATCTTTATTTAAAAAAAAAAAAAACTGGTTACCGGGTACCAGGGTGGCTCAGTGGGTTAAGCATCTGCCATTGGCTCAGGTCATGGTCCCAGGGTCCTGGGATTGAGCCCCGCATCGGGCTCTCTGCTCGGCAGGAGGCCTGCTTCTCCCTCTCCCACTCTCCAGCTTGTGTTCCCTCCCTTGCTGTGTCTCTCTGTCAAATAAATAAATAAGATCTTTAAAAAAAAGAAAGGAAAGGAAAGGAAAACAAAACACTGGTTATATAACCAAGCCTTTGACTAGAATGTCCTAGCTGAGAAAGTTCTGCATAGACTCAGATATGATGACAGCTATAAGGGACTAGGACTGACTTTGTGGAGCCAATAAAGCCCCCTTGGAAATATCAACCTGACACCTTGTTTATCGAGTACCCAGCAGCTTACCAGGAGAGCAAAGAAGGTAATTTCCTAAAAGGTGCAGGAACCTAGGGATAGTTACCGGTCTTCATGAAGAGACGATTTACCCAGATCTGTTTTTACTATAAACAAAGTCTTGTGGCAAGTTCATGGCATGGCTCCTGGTGTGGAGACACTATTGAAGGTTCAATCCTGAGATTCCTTATGAAAAGTTCCAGGAAAGCTATTTCTAAAGATTTGATAGGTCAAACTCTATTCTTCCTACATTTATGTAAATAATCAGGATAAGGTTCTAGGTTGTTTTTTTTTTTTTTTTTTAAGATTTTATTTATTTGAGAGCAAAAGAGAGAGAGAGCGAGCCCGAGTGCGGGAGAGTGGTGAGGGACAGGGGGAGAAGAGGCTTTCTGCCCTACAGGGAGCCTGGTGCAGAGCTCTATCCCAGAACTATGATATCACAACCTGAGCCAAAAGCAACCACTTAACCCACTGAGCCATGCAGGCACCCCCCAGGACAAGTTTTTTTTGTTAGACTTCTTTTGCAAACAAATCAGTGTTAGTTTGGCTACCTTCAGTAAAAATGGAGATGATTATAGAGAAAAAATATGTCTCAGTAACACATGTTTGTAGTTATGGGTTTTTAATACTATTAATCATCAAATGGACGACATCCTGATTTCCTGTAGAGTCTTCTAATGCCAGGCTTTGAGTCCCCAAACTAACGTGATTTTTTAAAAGATTTATTTATTTGAGAGAGAGAGCACGTGGGGTGAGGGACAGAAGGAGAGTGAGAAACCCAAGATGCGGGGCTCAATCTCACAACCCTGAGATCATGACCTGAGCTAAAACCAAGAGCCGGATGCTTAATGGATGGCACCACCCAGGCGCCCCGGACATTTTTAATATTTCTCCCACCTTTCTGACTTGTAATCATTTGAGAACTAAAATAGCCTTTTCCCCTATAGCTCTGCAAACGTAATATAAATATCTTGATGTACAGAAATCACGTTAGTAGGTCATGTATAGACGGTCCTTGTGTTGTGGCTCTATGGTCTGCTGAAAGTGTTACCAGATGCACTTGAAAAATAAACAAGGAACATCTGTCAGGTTGCCCCTACTTACCCTCACTCTACCCCAAGATGCTTCAAGTGTATCATCTAGAAGTCTGTTCGGCTGGCTACCCTTAGAAATCGGAATCTGGCAGGACGCCTGGGTGGCTCAGTGGGTTAAGTGTCTGCCTTCAGCTCAGGTCATGATCCCAAGGTCCTGGGATGGAGCCCCATATGGCACTGGGCATCCTGCCCAGCAGGGAGTCTGCCTCTCCCTCCTACCCCTCCCCCTGCTCATGGTCTCTCTCTCTAATAATGAAATAAAATTATTTTAAAAAAAATCAGAACCTGGCTTAATATTTCATCTAATCATTAAGCACAGTTCCTTTGATTTCCTATCAGTGTCTCATTTCAAAACCTTACTTGAACCCCTGGACTACCTTTGAAACAGAGACCTGCATCATTGCCTCCCAAAATGAGTTTTGACTTTTACTGACCTATTGTCTAGTGGGAAGTCCTGGATCAGTGACATGAAGCAATCTACCAGGTCAACTTTTATACATGAACATCCCAGGGAAGTTCAGACGGAGGAACCGAAGGGGTTCAGAGGGGCATCTCCATCCCTTCCTGCCCCCTCCCTCCCCCGCCACCCAGTGCGCCACTATGGCCTTTAGATAGTTTGAGTTAAGAACCTGCAGGCTCAGGAAAACACTCCCTCCCTTCTTAACCACACAAAATAATCTAAAATGGCAGCAGGGGCGGGGGGTGTCTTTCCCTGAATAAGAGTTACTAACAGTGAGAATGTTTACCTCTGGGCCCCATCTGTAATCACAAATATGTACCAAATATCTGGTCCTTGTCCTGCCCTGTGAGGTGTTTTCCTTCCCTGTGAAGCTCCAGGCCCCTGCTCTCCTTTCCTTAGTTCAGGATGACATTCGTACCTCATCTTGCCTGACAGTCTTTGGAACTTCTATCCAGTCTATCTGGATTCCCTGTACTTACACATACTTAATTTGATTTTCTCCTGGTAATCTGTCGTGTTAATTTGATTCTTAGTCCAACTGGAAGGACCTTTGAGGAGACAAGGACTTTTGTTCTCTGACAGGATTGAATTTTAATGCCTCATTTCCCGGCATCCTATTTACAGTACGAAAGGAAGGTACAGCAGTCGGAAGTACTTGTCCAGCACTTGACGTGTTTTAGCTCAGGTATTGTCACTCTTTCAGAAAGTCTATTCTCCGTTTCCTGCATGGCGACTGCTCTCTCAGTGTCTCCTTTAAAAGGTTCCCAGCAGTAGTCAAAATGGGTACCACACGCGATTGTTTCGTTTACAAGTTGGATCTCTGGAGGACAGTGCATAAGTACGTGATTGAAGAATTTCAGGGCGTCCTCGTGTAAGCCACCTCAGCCTTCAGAACATCATGAGGACAATTTTCTATTTACTTAGAGACTCGAGCCTATGTAATGTGTATGTGACAAACATCAACCCCACCAGATTGTTGGAAGGTGGTTCTCCATCACTTCCCACTGGGATGGCTTATGGTGCATCCTAGTGGGGTGAGACGCCCAGCACTACCTGTGGGGTTTTATGGGGGGATGAATGTGCTCACTAGAGTGGTTTTGCTCCTTCACGTGTCGCCCTGGAAAAGGTTAATTATATTTCCTGTCTTGGTTTTCTCTGGAGTTAACTTGCCTAAATTTAGAGCGCTCAGCACGCTAAATGGCTGATTCTTCTACGCTTCCCCGGATGGGGCAGCTAAACCATTCGTGTTGTGAATGGGAATCTCTAAATATTTGTTTATTTATTTGATGCAGGGAGAGAGAGCAGGGGGAGCGGGAGAGGGAGAAGCAGGCTCACCGTTGAGCAAGGAGCCCAAAGTGGGACTCAATCCCAGGACCCTGGAATCATGACCTGAGCTGAAGGCAGACGCTTAACTCACTGAAGCACCCAGGAGCCCCAGAATCTCATCTACAGAATGTATTAAGCACTTAAATGGACCACATTGTGCAGAATTTTAAAATTCTAAGAGGCAGATGCATCTGTACCGGCCGGCCATCTGCAGTCTGTGCTGCTCCTGACTCTAAAATATGGTGGCCATGAAGAATTACAATAGAAAATCACCTTCCTTTGGAGAGAGTAGTAACTAAACACCAACCAGTTTTGTAAACAGGCAGCCTCATGGGCTGCAAGTGGGGAGGTAGATCAGACACACCATTTCCCATGGCCAGCCACAAAAACAACGTCAACAACATAAGCACACAACCAGAACCACAGAGCTTCTCAGATTCTGTAAACTCGCATAAGTGGTAGAGGACTAGTCCTCCCCAAAGTGAGTTTATGATGAAATTCCATTCCAGTAATAAGAAATCTCTCTGGTGTTGTCACATGCCAAGTTATTTACCGAGAGAAGTCTGTCCAGCCCGATGCCTTATTTCATTGCAACATGAAAGTGCCATACTCAAGAGTCATTTCACATTTTCCATCATAGTCTTCTTGAAGGTAACTTTTTGACATGCACGGTCCTTTTAAACTAAGCTGTTTTGTTGTTGTCCGTGAGTGTTTAGTTCAAAATTTTATTTTGTACATTTAAAATAGAGCAATTGGGGCACCTGGGTGGCTCAGTTGTTAAACTTCTGCCTAAGGCTCAGGTCATGATCCCAGAGTCCTGGGATCGAGCCCTGTGTTGGGCTCTCTGCTCAGCAGGAAGCCTGCTTCTCCCTCTCCCACTCCCCCTGCTTGTGTTCCCTCTTTCCCTGTGTCTCCCTGTGTCAAGTGAATAGATAAAAATCTTTAAAAATAAATAAATAGAGAGAGAGGGAAAGAAATTGCTTTTGACATGAATTTTTGCTTCCATATATATTTGTAGGTTGAGACCAAATAGGCCAGGTCTTGGATAGGTGATCTGTGATGCGTCTGTATCAGAAGAAATGTTAAAGGGTGGCTAATAAAGTCCTGAGAAACTCCTTGCTTTAAAATTCATACTTCTGGTGCTTTATATAATGGGATGTATTTAACGATTTGTGTACATAGTATGTCCGCATTTCCTGATGACTTTTCTTGCATCTATTTTTAATAACAATTGTATAGGTTTGGCAGTTACAAGAGGCCAATACAGTCCAGATTGTATAAATTTATAAAAGAAATTTTAAAACTCCTCATTCTTTTACGTTCAAGACAAAAGCACATCAATGCTAGTGTCGGGTTCAGAGGGAGAATATATTTCTCCTGAATGTTTGAGAAAATGGGAAGTCCTTTTGAGGAAATCTGGTAACATAATAATCCTAGCCTCATGGCAGTAATGGAAAGAGGACCTCATCCACTTTCATGCCGTGATTTACTGGTCCCTGCTGACCTTAAATTGGACCACCGTAGTAATTTATGTATGCTGGAACCTCTGAAAGTGAAGCCCTGGGATCTCTGCTTGTTTTGTATTCTGAATCGGCAAGAATAATTAAATTTGATGATGTAGGGTTGGAAGTGTCGAGGGCTTTCTTTAGTGACTGAGCAAAATGATGTCTCCACTTCCTTTACTGTGACTCACTTTCACTCTGTGTGCTTTGTATATGTCATATTTATTTCAATACAAATTAAATTCTTCTTTTCCTGTATTGTTATATATTCCTATTTCATTGATGTGAAAATCAAGTTGTGTCATAAAAACGTCTCCATATTTACGTATATTTGAAAATGTTATTTAAGAAAAAAACCATTACAGTTAGAATTCAGCCTTCCATTGCCCCTCATTGCCTTTTTGTTAGAATGAGGCGGATTTGAACAATTCTATTGTCATAAACTCCTCACAGATAATACAACTGGTGTAATTTTGTGGCCTAAGGTGAAACTGGAAAAAAAAATAGAAAAAACAGGGGCGCCTGGGTGGCTCGGTGGGTTAGAGCCTCCGCCTTCGGCTCAGGTCATGTTCCCGGGGTCCTGAATCGAGTCCCATGTTGGGCTCTCTGCTCAGCAGGGAGCCTGCTTTCTCCTCTCTCTCTGCCTGCCTCTCTGCCTGCTTGTGGTCGCTGTCTGTTAAATAGATAAATAAAATCTTTTAAAAAAAAATAGAAAAAACAAATTACAGACCCATGAGGCCATGTCAGCAGACGTTAATTCATACCTTCTGCTGCTGCTTTACCTTGTATCCCAGAGGTATCTTCTACCTCAAATGACTTTAAATCAGAGAAAATGTTTCTTCTTAATGTTAGAGGTTTTGTGAGGTGTATCCCATAATTACACTGTAGAGTAGTGCTGTAAGCTAGTGGGGTCACATTCCTATGTCTTGAGCCTAGGCTACATGTCCCTGGTCTGGGACAGCTGTGCCTGGGGACATACGACCTGTGGTGTGCTTTCTCTCATCTGAACTGACAAGATCAGTGCCGGCTTCGTGAGACCAACTTTGTGTCGATTTTGCCAGGGAGCTTGAATTTCTGTCCCCTCCAAGGTCCTTCTGTCTGGACAAAGAATGCAATTGAAGTGTGACAGATTGCCAGGATGGGTCAATTAGATTTCATAAGCAGAAGGAACCGCACAGACGTGGAAATCTCAAAGACAGTCAGGCTAAATGAGGTATATATACACGTCATCCTTTATATGGAGGACGGCCTGGGACTTTGAAGTGGAGAAATGCACTTCCCAGAGCCAGAAGTCAAAGAGCAGATGTTGGGTAATTAGATGTGTGCCCTGTCGTCAGATGGGCCACTCAGATAAAATTCGTCTCTGGTAGTCACTAAAGTGTTAAGTATTTTTAAGTTATTGGAAAAACAATTTCTGGAATTTTCTCATCTTGCAGATTTGAAACTTAATACCTGCTAAGCAGCCGCTTCTACAGCTTTTTCTATTCTAAGACCCTGGCACTCGTTCTCTTTCTCTCTCTCTCTCTCTCTCTCTCTCTCTCTTTCCTTCCTCCCTCCCTCTCTTCCTTCCTTCATGCTGTTCACGACACTAGGTCAGGCACTTAAGGGAAATCATAGCGTATCTGTTCCTGTGACGCGTTTATTTCACTTAACGCCATCACGTTTTAACCATGTTGTATGATGTGACAAGATGTGTCTCCTTTTTCAAAGCTGAATATTATTCTAGTGCACGCATGTGCTACATTTTCTTTATGCATCCTTGAATAGTTCTGTTGCTTTCATTTATTATTGGCTTTTCTGAATGATGCTGCTGTGAATGTGCTTATGCAAAAATCTCTTGCAGATCCTACTTTGAATTCTTTCGTTATATACTCTCAAGTGGGATGGCTGAGTCATATGATAATATGATTTATAAGTTTTGAGGAATCTCTATTCTGTTTTCCAAAACGATTACACCATTTGCATTTCCTCTAGCAGTGCATAAGGGTTTCACTCTCTTCTCATTCTTTCCAACACACGTAGGTTCTTTGGTGTTTTGGTAGTGGGATCTGAAAGGTGTGAGGTGATGACTCACTGCTTGAGTTGTATTCCTCTAATGAATGGTGACTTTGAGCATCTTTCACATCTTTGTCCATTGGTTTTAAACTGTGTCCAGTTCATAATAATGCTAGTTGCTGTTTGGTGGTTGTTGGCAAAAGTTCTTTCTGTATTCTTGACTTTAAATCCTTATGCTCTAGAGACAAGTTTCCTTCCATTTCTCAGGTTGCCTTTAAACTTCACTGAATGTTTCCTTACAATTATTTTATCTGATTTCCATGTGTCTGAATATATTGTGTTTCATTTTATTAGTCTCAAGATACCTACTGGTTATTTTTTTTAATTTCACATTAACCCATTGATTTTTCAAGAGCGTGTTGTTCAATTTCCAAATATTTGTGGCATTTCCAGTGTCCCATCTGCTTTTTATTCTTCATTTCATGCCACGGTGGTCAGAAAAGATACTGGTGTGAGATCAGTCTTCTTAATTTTGTTAAGACTTGTAGGCAAACAGGTGGTCGGTACCAGAGAGTGTTCCGTGTGTGGTTGAGAAGATTGTCTATTTTATTGTTGCTTGGTAGGATAGTCTGTATATAGCATTAGATGTAATTGGTCTTTTATGTTATTCAGGTGCTCTCCCTGCTGGGCTTCAGTGTGGTTTTTCTGTCCAGTTAAGTTAACGTATTAACTTCTGCCACTACCATGACGCTGTTGATTTCTTGCTTCAGTTCCGTCTTGGATGTTTCACAAACATGGGACCTCTGATGTTAGGTGCACACATAATTATGATTGTTATGGTATCTGGGTAATTTCATTCCTTTACATATATTGTCATCTCTCTGCACTGACACTCTATGAAATTAATGTGTGTATTTGTCTGATCTTAGTATGGCCACCCATACTTTTTTTTTTTTTGCCTTTGCTTTCCATTTGCACGAAATGTACTTTTACATACTTTGACTTGTATCTTAAGTGCATCTTTAGATTTAATGTGATTCTTGTAAATGGGAGGTCAGTTGGTGTTGTGTTTAATCATTCGGCAACCTTATGGCTTTTTTCTTTTTTTTTTTTTTAAGATTTATTTAATCCAGGGAGGTGGAGGAGGGATAGGGCAGGCCAGGGGACGGGAGGGTGGGGAGGGTCCAAAGCTGCCTTCACACTGTGTGTGGAGCTGACTCTGGCCTGATCTCACAACCCTGAGATCGCGACCTGAGCTGAAACCAAGAATTGGATGTGTAACCACCTGTACCACCCGGTGCCCTTATTTTATGCCTTTTAATGGGGGAAATTTAATGTACTTACTGAGAACATAATTTCCAAAAGGGAAGGACAATGGCTGTTGTGTTTTCAGTTTTCTGTACTTTTTGTGGATATTTTATCCCCCTTTCCCTCTCTTATTGTGTTCCGTTATGTTTCTTTGATGTTTGTAATGACAGCTTTCATACCATTTTCACTTCCTTTTTATGGTTTTTATAGTTTTTTTTTTCCCTTTCACCTTGGAGATTACTTAAAATCTCTCCAAGCTGTGACAAACCATTTTAACTTGATATTGTCAGTAGCATACAAAATTCTGCTACTTTTTGTGTCCCCCCTTACTGTCATTATATCACCAGTAACTCAAATCCTCTTTTATGTTGTATACTCCATAATTTACACATATCATTTTTTTGCTTTTCTTTTTCTTTTTTTTTAAAGATTTTTATTTATTTGACAGACAGAGATCACAAGTAGGCAGAGATAGACAGAGAGAGAGGAGGAAGCAGGCTCCCCGCTGAGCAGAGAGCCTGGTGCAGGGCTTGATCCCAGTACCCTGGGATCATGACCTGAGCCAATGGCAGAGGCTTTAGCCCACTGGGGCACCCAGGCGCCCCTCTTCTTTCTTTTTCTTTTTTTTTTAAGAAAGAGAAAACGGGAGAGAAAGAGAGAGAGCATGCCTGGGGAGGGGGAGGGGCAGAGAGAGAATCTTAAGCAGAGTCCATGCCCAGCGTAGAGCCCAATGCAGGCCTGGGTCTCACGACCCTGAGTTCATGACCTGAACCAAAATCAAGAGTTGAGCACTTAACAGACTGAGCCACCCAGCATCTCATTAGTTATGCTCTTATAATAAAAATCACCAAATGCCAATTCATAGTGAGAATTCTATATCCACGTCTATTCTAAATTATAACATTGATTACCATTTGGCTCTATGTGTTTCCTATCTTATCTGATGAGATATTTGAATAAATTCCAATTCACTCTAAGTTGGATTATTTTGATGAAAGAATGCGATGAGAACTGTATTTATGGGTGATACCAGAAAGCTGGAGGAGGACAATTGAGGGAAGTGAGACCTGGAAGACCAGGAAGCCATAACAGACTCTTAGTGTATTTATTTATTGATGGATAAGAAAAGTGTGTTTTGTGTGTATTTGTGTGTGTGTGTCCACATCACTAACATCACCACAAATATAGAGGGTTTGTAAGAGTGACTTATCTGTGTGCAATTCAGGGATGACCTGTGACTTAGTTATTACAGAAGCTGTCATATCTTGCACTTGCAAACATCTCAGATTTCTAGGCTTCCTCCCATGTTGTCATTTCATTAGTTCTGGGCTGGGCTATAGCCACCCCCCCTCCCCAATTTTCTGTTCTTGCAAGTACTCAAGTGATGCCAGTAGGGCCTGTTTTGGGAACCTGCTTTGAGAATGACGCTCTGGGGGCATCCTAATGGTGGTCATCCTCAATGAAGATACTCACCCATAAAGAACACAGTCAGATAAACAGATGAGCATGAATTGTTTTAAGGGGGCTCTGGTCTTGGTTCTGCAGATGTGACGGTGGGTCATGTGTAGGCTGGGCTTCTGTCCAGGGCTGGAACTTACACTCTCATGTCTGAGACCATGGACGCTGTTCCGTGTGAAGTCTTCTGGATGAAGGATTGATTGTTTAATGGGCGAGAACCCAAGAACAGGTCTTCTAGAAGGGCATTTGAATGCCTCTTGTTGCTGTAGGTATCCAGGTTCAAATGCTGGCTCTACCAACATTTAGATGATCACTAAACCTTTTTTAACTGAACTATTTTGGTCAGTTATAAAGGAAAAAAAAAACCTATTGTTTCTTTTCTGTGAAGGGGTAAGCACAGTTCTTCCCTATTATGTATATGTCCTTTGTGTCCCTCTTACTACATACACAGAGCATTTTACTTCTGACACTTCGGTCACAAATATGGGGGTGGGGGTCCTTTCCCCACAACAAGCAAGTCTCCAACATCAGCTGGACATTTTGCCATTTAATTCAATTTGGACACTGTTTACCCAGAGATTTTGTCAGGCCCACAGGTAAGATCTCAGTCTCACAGACTACCCCCCCCCCCCAAAATACTTTCACGCCCTATTCACAAGCTCACACTGCTACACATACACATGAATGACCAGGTCTGTAGATTGGAGCTTCCAATAATCTCCTTCTTGGGTTCAATTAATTTGCTAGAGCATCTCACAAACCTCAGGGAAACACTTACGTTTACCAGCTTATTAAAAGGTATGGTAAAGCATACAGATGAATAGCCAGATGAAGAGACACATAGTGTGAAGTCAGGGAGGGTCCCATAGTCATGAGCTTTTGTCTCCATGAAGTTAGGGTTTGTGACCTTCCCTGTGTGGATGTGTTCACCAGCCTGTAATCTGTCCCAACTCCATACTGTTGGGACTTTATGGAGCCTTCTTCATGTACACATGACCAGTCATAACTCCATTTGCAGCCCTTCTCCAAAGTAGGGTTGGGGAGATGAAGCTTGAGTGTTCCAAGCTGCTGGTCATGGCTTGGTCTTTCTGGTGGCCAGCTCCTATCCAGGATCCCACCCAGAGCCAATTCCCTAGAATAAGAGATACTCCTAGTGCTGTTATCACTTAGGAATTAAAAGAGTTTTAGCAGCCCTGGGTCAGGGAGAGTTCAAAGACCAATACTAGAATGTAGATGCTCCTAGCGCTCTTATCACTTGAGAACTTACAAGGATGTTAGGAGCTTTGTGCCAAAATCAGGAACAGTCCAATTATACATGTATTCTATTATCTTTTTTTTTTTTTAAAGATTTTATTTATTTATTTGACAGAGAGAGATCACAAGTAGGCAGAGACGCAGGCAGAGAGAGAGAGGGAAGCAGGCTCCCTGCTGAGCAGAGAGCCCGATGCGGGACTCGATCCCAGGACCCTGAGATCATGACCCGAGCCGAAGGCAGCGGCTTAACCCACTGAGCCACCCAGGCGCCCCAATGTATTCTATTATCTGACACCGTAAAAAAGGAATAATAGTAGTCCAGAAGCATAAAGTCATGAACATTATAATCATCAGAATAAAGCATTAGAAACAGCAGGCTATATCTTGTAAACACTATAGAATGACTTTAGACTTTGGTCAGCCTTGTAGGTTTCATCTTTCATGAAAAACATGGCCCATGACTCATGTTTCCCTTCTGATTTTTCTGCATGTGAATGTAAATACTGAATCCTGGAAATTAGCATTTGAGTATTTGACATTGGGAATGATCTTCCTGGTCCAGATTCTCCCTGGAAAACCGCACGGGTTCTACTTTGTATGTCACCATTTCCCCTACTAGGGGGGAACCAGGGCAACTCTGAGAGGTTTTTCTCAGTCATCTGACTGTAGCCAAGTGTTGGTCATTCTTTAAGAGGTATCTCAGACACCTTGGCAGCTTTTGATTTGAGACACTTTCTCTACAATTTTGGACGCAGACTCACTTTCTAGTTTCTCAGAGAGTCCAGAGGTATGTCCACTGACAACTCTGGCCCCTTGAGTGTCTTCCAAGCCATCACCACCAGTCCCAGGAACTCCAGGTGGACAAAGCATTAAGGAACAGTCCCACATTCAGTTGGCCCCTCCAGTGTCTTGTGCTGGATCCTCCCTGAGCGGGTCTGTACCACAGTTCCTATGTATGTATGGGAAAAGAAGTAGTAGAACAAATACAGATGAACATTGTAGGCTTTGGATCTCTACCTTGTGAGGACCACATAGACTTACTCTGTCCAGCCTTCAGATGGGCCTCAGATGTTTTCTCTTTGGGACTCATTCTGGTTTTCCTCTCTGCATGCACAATTGGGGGCCTAACACTTTCTTCAGACCAATACCACACCGAGAACCTCTCCTGAAAAAATAGCTACCCCAAGCACTTATGTCCTGGAAAGCCCTGTTGTAATTTTTTATATCTTCCCTCCATCATTGTAATTTTTATCTTTTTCACTAGACTATGTGGAGGGAAGCGAACAAATTGTTCTTAATGCATGTTTCCAAATGGCCATCCTCATTCACTTTTTTTAGAAGGGCTGTTTTTTTGAAGATTTTATTTAAATCCAAGTTAGTTAACAGATAGTGTGTTATTGGATTCACAGGTAAAATTTAGTGGTTTGTGAGTGGCATATAACACCTAGAGCTCATTACATCAAGTGCCCTTCACCCAGTTACCCCATCCCCCACTCACCTCCCCTCCAGCAACCTTTGGTTTGTTCCCTAGAGTTAAGAGTCTCTTACCGTTTGCCTCCCTCTGTTTTTATCTTATGTCATTTTTGCTTCCCTTCCCCTATGATCCTCCATCTTGTTTCTCATATTCCTTGTATCAGGGAGATCATATGATAATTGTCTTTCTCTGATTGACTTATTTCACTTAGCATAATACCCTCTAGTTCCATCCACATCATTACAAGTGGCAAGATTTCAATTTTTGATGGCTGCATAGTATTCGTCTTTCTCTGACTGGCTGATTTCACGTAGGGTAATACACTCATGTTCCATCCTCATCATTTCAAATAGCCAGATTTCATTCTTTTTAATGGCTGAGTAATATTCAGTTTGTGTGTGTGTGTGTGTGTGTGTGTGTGTGTGTGTGTGTGTGTATACTGCGTCTTCTTTATCTGACATCCATAGATGGACATCTGGGCTCTCTCCACAGTTTGGCTATTGTGGACATTGCTGCTATAAACATTGGGGTGCAGGTGCACCTTCAAGTCACTATTTTCGTATCTTTTGGATAAATACCCTGTAATGTAATTGCTGGATCGTAGGATAGCTCTATTTTTAACTTTTTAAGGAAACTCCGTAGTTTTCCAAAGTGGCTGCACCAGCTTGCCTTCCCACCAACAGTGTAGGAGGTTCCCCTTTCTCCGCATCCTCCCCAACACCCGTTGTTTCCTGACTTGTTAATTTTAGCCATTCTGACTGGTGTGAGGTGGTATCTCACTGTGGTTTTGATTTGTATTTCCCTGATGATGAGTGATGTTAAGTACTTTTTTAATGTGTCTGTTAGCCATTTGTGTGGCTTCTTTGGAGAAATGTCTGCTCTTCTTTCCTTTTCCTTTCCTTTGTTTCTTAATTATTCAGTTTGATAAGTTCTGCATAGATTTTGGATGCTAGCCCTTTATTTGATATGTCATTTGCAAATATCTTCTCCCATTCTGTAGGTTCCTTACTAGTTTTGTTGATTCTTTCCTTTGCTGTGCAGAAGGTTTTTATCTTGACGAAGTCCCTATAGTTCATTTTTTGCTTTTGTTTCTCTCATCTCCAGAGACGTATCTAGTTAGTAAAAAGTTGTTGTGGCTGAAATCAAAGAGGTTGTTGCCTGTGTTCTCCTCTAGGATTTTGATGGATTCCTATCTCACATTTAGGTCTTTTATCCGTTTTGAATGTATTTGTGTATATGGTGTAAAAGAGTGGTTCAGTTTCATCTTTCTGCATGTTACTTTCCAATTTTCCCAACACCATTTGTTGAAGAGATCGTCTTTTTTCCACTGGATATTCTTTCCTGCTTTGTCGAAGATTAGTTGACCATAGAGTTGAGGGTCCATTTCTGGGTTCTTTTCTTTTCCATTGATCTACGTGTCTATATTTGTGTTAGTACCATACTGTCCTGATGACTATAGCTTTGTAATAGAGCTTGAAGTCTGGAACTGTGATGCCTCTAGCTTTGGTTTTCTTTTTCAACATTTCGTTGACTATTCGGGATCTTTTCTGGTTCCATACAAATTTTAGAGTTATTTGTTCTAGCTCTGTGAAAAATACTCGTATCATTTTGATAGGGATTGCATTGAATATGTAAACTGTCAGCCTCTTTATTCTCTGAATGAGGACCACTCTCTATCCAGGTCTTCCTCTGTACCCTGGATGAATTAGAAAACTTACTCATCTCAGGAGAAGAATGTAATCTGTTTTCCTCCAAGTCAGTCATTTATATATTCATGCCTCACAGAGTGTTATGTACACGTACAAGCTAGTGACATTGTAGGTAAAATTGAGAATAATATAGAGAATCTATTCTAGTAATAGATAATTATAGCTATACAATGAATCTTTTAAAAATTATTATGTAACTATCCACACAGTGGTGTTGTATTAATGGTCCCAGGAGATAAGGTCAGAGTCCAATCAGTAATGTAACAGTGTCTCCTGAAAGAATGTGGAGATACCCAAAATATCTCTGAATGGATACCTTTCAATATGAGATGTCATATTTGCCTAACATTTTCCCAGGTGTGAGCTTGTGAAGACAGTTCCACAAAGGTGGTTAGCAAGGTTGATGGTCCTTCAAAAACCTATCACTCCTAATGGTCAGTGGGGAATCTCTAAGTGGCAACAAGCATAGGCATTGAAACCTACCACACTAGGTCCTGCCTTAAAGCAAACTCCAGAAAGGAAAAGATCCTTCAACAATGCAGGGTTAAGACCCACAAAATATCTGGAATCATGACCACAACTACAGCTGCCTGTCAACTGTGTTAACTGAAGTAGAGACTTCTTACTCCAGAGAGCCCTGCCCGGAACAGGATACATCACACCTGCATCAAAGGATACCGATCCACCAGGACAGGTCTGTGCCCTACGTGATGGCCCAGACTCAGCCCAAGATTTCTGCTGCCTGGATCTCTATGGGGGCATCAGTTCAGTCTCACTGGGGACACACTCCTCAGTACCAGGGACTCTTTGGAATATTTAGGGATGTCCTGTGTAGACTGGTGTTAGACTGTCACCAGAACTTGAATCTGCTTCCATCTCAGAGAAAGAAGAATGAATCATCCAGGGTCCTCTCCTCCCTCCAGAGAAGGAGTCTCCTTTGTGGTTCCCAGTGAGAGGTGCTCCAGGGTCCTCATATTGTGGTAAAGACGCTGACTGAGCAAGTACAGAGATTCAAACAGATAGAACCTGATTATTTCCATGGCATTCGGTCATTAGAAAACAGATAAAGAGTCATGATGCCTACCCTCCAGGAACTTTTACGTTAGAGCAAATGGGAACATTGTCGAATTCAGGATTGTGGAGTCAAGGTGAGGAAGACGTGGTGCACAGGGCACTTTGCTTCAGTTGGGCCAGTTCCTTCTCTGTGTGATGGTGTGAGCTCTGGTGTCACCCCTGAGGGGCCGTCCATGGACCAGAGTGTTTAGTAGCAGTAGTAGTATTTGTTGTACATTTTTGTTAAGAATGGAAGCTTTCTAATATAATTCTCCCTGAAAATTCTAAGCATTTATGTTAACTTGCTTTTCATTGTATGAGTAGACAAAGAAGAGACAAAATAGATTAAAGTAACATGAACGCTGAGCATTGAATCTCTTTGGGCAGGCTTAGGAACAACAGAGCTGGAAGTACCCCCAGAAGCAGGGGGGGATCAGAGCATACAGCCAGCTCTCAACTGCAGCCAAACCACATCCCCCCGCTTCTCAGGCTGTGTGTGGGTCTGGCCTGGCCCTGGGAGCTCCTCCCTTCCCAGGACAGATTAGAGAACAGATTCTGAGTGGCTGTTCCTTTCATCTCTCCAGGGCTGGTGCTCACAATTCCCAAAACTGGGAATCGGAAAAATGGGAACAAAGGACTATGTATCTTAGTGCCTTTGTTTCTGTTTTTATCATTAAGTCCCGTGCTTCACAAGTCTTTCACTCAGAATCCTGTTTTCCGTTCCTGCAGGTTGAGTAGTCACTCAAGTAACAAAATAGAAATATATGTATACATTACAACATGGTTAAAATGACCTAGCTAGGCACCTGGGTGGCTCAGTGGGTTAAGCCTCTACCTTCAGCTCAGGTCATGATCTCAGGGTCCTGGGAGCGAGTCCTGCATCGGGCTCTCTGCTCGGCAGGGAGCCTGCTTCCCTTCCTCTCTCTTTGCCTGTCTCTCTGCCTACTTGTGATCTCTGTCTGTCAAATAAATAAATAAAATCTTTAAAAAAAATTTTTTTTTAAAAATGACGTAGCTAATGAACATGTCCATCACCTCAAAGTGTTAAAAATTTTTTATTTTTGGTGTTTTAATTTTTGTAAGAACATCTAAGATATACTCTCTTAGCAAATTTCAAATATTAAAAGACATAGAATTATCTGTAGTCACCACGCTGTAGCCCACATCTCCAGAACTTATGCATCTTGCATAAGTAAAATTTTGTACCATTTGACCAACACCTCCCATGTTGCCATCAGCCACCTCTTGGCATCACATTTCTACTCTGCTTTGAGGAGTTCAGTTTCATTAGATTTCAGATATAATCGAGATAATGCAGTATTTGCCATTTTGTGTGGCTTATTCCACTTAGCGTAATATCCTCCATGCTCACCCCCACTGTTCAGATGGAAGGATGTCCTTCTTCTAAACTGAGTTTTGGGGTTGTTTTTTTTTTTTTTTTTTTAAATATTTTATTTATTTGACAGAGAGAAATCACAACTAGGCAGAGAGGCAGGCAGAGAGAGAGGAGGAAGCAGGCTCCCTGCGGAGCAGAGAGCCTGATGCGGGGCTCGATCCCAGGACCCTGAGATCATGACCTGAGCTGAAGGCAGAGGCTTTAACCCACTGAGCCACCCAGGTGCCCCTAAACTGAGTTTTGTATAGATAGACACAGAGATCAATATTATATATTATTTTTGATATGTATTTTGATACATATATCATAAATATTTTATATATATATATATATATATATATATATATATATAAAATTTTCTTTAATCACTACTCCTAGAAACCAGGGAGACTACAGGGATATGACTCTTCCTATTTAGAGTAACTAAAATTGAGAAAAAAATAGAAATTTGTAGCACCAGGAATGCCTAGGAGGCTCAATCAGTTAAGTGTCTGCCTTCAGCTCAGGTTATGGTCCCAGGGTCCTGGGATCAAGTCCTGCACTGGGCTCCCTGCTCAGCAGAGAGCCTGCTTCTCCCTCTGCCCGCCACTCCCCTTGCTTGAGCTCTCTCTCTTTTCCTGACAAATGAGTAAAAATAAATCATTTAAAAAAATTTACACTATTGTTAAGGAATTAAAATAATCATATATTGATGAAGAAAGTATATATGGTACAGGAAAACTGTCATTTACTTATAAAATCAAATATTTTTCTTTCCTCTTAAAAACACGTAAATGCAACAATGAAAATTCTCTGAACTTCTACTCTTCCTTTCTGTATTTTTTTTTAAAGATTTTATTTATTTATTTGCCAGACAGAGATCACAAGTAGGCAGAGATGCAGGCAGAGAGAGAGGGGGAAGCAGGCTCCCCACTGAGCAGAGAGCCCAACACGGGACTCGATCCCAGGTCCCTGAGATCATGACCTGAGCTGAAGGCAGACACTTAACCCACTGAGCCACCCAGGCACCCCTTCCTTTCTGTATTTTTACATTCATCCATATTTCACTCATACAGAATACAAACATTTCTTTTACTTGATAGGGAATAAGACGAGGCAGATAGGTGGGGGCCAGTATCTACATCTTCATGGTTATTACAGGACACCTAGTGCCCAGCTCGCAGGATTATATGGGGGTGAAATCGCATAATATATGAGCAGTTGCCAACATGTCGCACCCTAACCCTTGTGAACACAAAATCAGTGCTCAGTCAACACTGCAGTAATCAATGTATACACGTTGTTTTCCAAATAGAGACTTGCTCAGACATTAGTGCATTCACTAGTCTTCTTTCTGTAAACTTTAAAGTGCTGTGAAAGCACGTGGTCCTTCAGGGTGGTGATGGTGGTCTTTGCTGGGACCATCAATAAAGTCACAACAGTGAAAAATAAATAATAAACTCTTTCCCGGGAGCTCACCAGGAGTTTTTTGTGTTGACATAAGATGGTGGGGGTGGGGGGCTCAGGTGTGCTGTGCCTGCATTCTCCAGTGTAGCCACGAAACGTGGGTCCCCAGGAGCAGCATCAGCACTAACGAGGAACTTGTGAAAGGTGCCAGTTCCCGGACCCCATTCCACACCTGCAGAATCACCATCTCTTCTATGGAAACTGGAACATCAGGTGATTTCTATGCCCATTGAAACTTGAAAGCACGTCCTTGCTAATCAGCCTGGGTTGACGGTAAAGATCCCACGGTGCGTTTTAAGAACCACCATCACCTGTGCGCTCTGCCAGAGTCCGTCTGTGGGTCAGGGGAGAGCGTCAGGGCCGCTTTAAGTACGTGCTCCAGGTGATTCTCAGGGAGACCGGGGGAAGCGCAAGGATCCGAAGGTGTATCTGTGAGAGCTGAGTCTGGCTTTCTGGTGGAGACAAGGTAACAGTCTGTTCTGTCTCCAGTTGGAAGGGGCAGGTCAGGGCAGCCCAGGCTCCCCGTGCTGTGGTAGGATTCGTGGCTGTCGGGAGGCGAGGACATCTGAAACCCGGAAGGAGAAACACACTTGTAAGTGTCCACTTAGCAGCTCCTTTTTTCTGAATCCTTCCTCTGACAAAGGAGAGAGGTGGCCTTTTGAGCATCTCGAGATCCTTGTGCCTCTGAGCTGATGATAGCAGGTGAAGGGGCTGCGTTGAGGTCTTCAAAGCCAAACAGGTGTGCTTTCTCTACCTAATATCATTTAAGAAACAAAGCTAGAACAGAACAGAGAGGCAGAAATGGCTGCTTCTTGGTTAGATCTTGACTTAACCTAAGGGCTTTGTCTTCATTTCTTTCTGAAAGGCCAGGGGTCAGAACTTGCAGACATTCACTTCTCTAGTTCTGGTGGTCCTGCCGAGCTGATAGGTTTTGAGCGACTATTTATCCTTTTAAGGATAGTCAAAGTCAGCCCTTCAGGATAGTCCTCTCTCACATCCCTGGGGCTGTCTCTCCATTCTCTCCAATGGGTTTTCTATGCGGCGTGAATTCCTACCATGCAGTCATGACCTGCAAGTATTGAAAATATCCCCTCTGTGAGGGATCAATATGGAGATGTGTTGATACCCAAGACTCTCTGGAGAGGTGGGTTGGGTTTGGGGATCCCAGTAAAGGAGGAGAATATACAATATTGAGGTTCTGTCTGGATGAGGCCTGAGTCTTTGGAAACTAGATGAACATGAACCCATAAACCAGACAGTTATCAGGCCAAGAATAAGTCAATGTTCTGAAGAGGAGAGTCTTGCTGTCTAGGTTGCTTCAACGGACGACTTACTATTTTAAATATTTTTAAAGAATACAGGATGTGAGAGTAATCCGTGGCTTGAAATTTTCAGAAAAATGCTATATTTTTATGAATGGAATAATATAAAGATTTGCTTTATTTTGGTGAGCGCTCCCCCAGTGATGAGTCCTTTGTGCTTCGGGCCACTGAAATCACTTTATCTCATTAGAGCTGATGTTAATTTTGTTCACGTGGTTCAGGGTCTCTCTGCCAGATTCCCTTAGAAAATGAAGGGAATTGTCTACTGGAGATACTAGTCCTTGCAAGTAAAGGTTCTAAATTATTCCTTGGTCTCATAACTTTCCATTCTATCCTGCATAGCATTACAGACATTCTCTCCTTTATCACTTTTCTATTTTCAGGAAGAGGAAAGCAGCATTAGTATAATTGCTTTATGTCCATGTGTTTTAAAATTCTATATTGTAACTCATCAGAAATGACAAATGACCTCATTTCAAGGAAACAGTCGGGCTTTGTGGGTGTAAGTGTAAGTAAGGAAGTATTCATGATGTTTTGTCTTGACTTTAACTTTCCCGTCTGTCGAGGTTATTCATAACCTTCACTCTAGATTACTGATAATTCTAGAAA
The DNA here is from genome assembly GCF_963455335.1 of Martes martes. NCBI lineage: Eukaryota > Metazoa > Chordata > Mammalia > Carnivora > Mustelidae > Martes > Martes martes. Next base: position 54,531,832 of record NC_137905.1, on the reverse strand, counting down.
CTAAATGGCATAGAATCTTAAAATCAGACATCGATTCCTTCCTTTTGATTCAGCAGTATTTGAAAGTGGTATTAAGGAGGTGAACATTGAAAATGCTTCCTAAGTGTTCTAAAGTGGCCATCAGAGCATTTGGAGAAATAACTTTTTCTTTTCTTTTTAAGATTTTATTTATTTTATTTTTAAAGATTTTATTTATTTATTTGACAGAGAGAGAGAGACATCGAGAGAGGGAACAGAAGTAGAGAGAGTGCGAGTGCTACAGGGAGAAGCAGGCCTCCCGCAGAACAGGGAGCCCAAGGTTGATCCTTGGACCCTGGGACCATGATCTGAGCCAAAGGCAGACGCTTAACTGACTGAGCCACCCAGGCACCCCTGATTTTCTATATCCTTTTGTAATGTGCTCTCTTCTCTACCAAGCATAGTGCTGGATTTCAAATTGAGGATTCTCCAGCAAGAGTCATGTTTCCTTTTCTTATAAGTAGGTCTTGCTATCTCTAGATTGTAGTTGGTCTCTTTCTTTAGAAAAGGAAAGAACCCTGGCATATGATGAGAAAGGAGACCGTAGTCACACACCAAGGTAGTGGGAATGAATGAAGCAGATAACACGGATGAGGGTCAAAGGAGAAAACTTAGCCTTAAAATGGGATCTGGGGGGGTACTGCGTGGCTCATTTGGTTGGGCGTCTGACTCTTGATTTTGGCTCAGGTTATGATCTCAGGGCCCTAGGATCCAGCCCCACAATGGGCTCTGCCCTCAATCCTCAGGATTCTACTTCTCCCCCTGCCTCTCCTCCCACTCATACATTCTCCTTCTCTCACATAAATAAATAAAACTTTCAAAAAAATAAGATGTGTTTTGGGATGCTCTTCTTAAATGGAATGATCCTGTAGACAAGGTTTATTTCTCTGGTGGTCACAGGGGGACATTTCCTGTCTAACTCCTCACATCTTCCTACATCCTCTAAGGACTTACCTTCTGTTCTAGTGTCTTCCATGGCATTCACAGGGAAATCCAAAACCCTCCCCATGCCAGTGAGGGTATGTGTGATCTGATTGCATTCCATTGATTGTGGAGGCTTGTGAAAATCTGTACACGTAGGGAGTTTCCAAGAGTTACCCAATGTCTTTTGCTTCTCTCTCTCTCTCTCTCTTTTTTTTTTGGGGGGGGGGGTGCCCTTATCTCCTGCAGATACACACGTTCTGGTACAACATCAGGAATGTGGGGTAGACTGGCCCTCCCCTATCCAAACTTACATAGAACAGGTCTCCCCATGGAGGCTTCCCCATTGATGAGGCCTTGTGTGCTCTGTCCTCAGAAATGTAACTGGGAGCCTCAGTGTTTACCTTGGCCTCACAGTGGAATGAATTGAGCCATGTCATTAAGACCTAATAGAGGCTAGGCCTTATTGAGGAGTAAGTGACAAAAGCTCTGGGGTTGGGATCCTGGAGATGACAGTTCTAAAATCCACACAGAGGATCCTGACAGGATGCCAAACCTGAGAATGAATTTTGCAAATGCTGCTTTTCAAAATTTCATGTATATATTAGGGTTGGCTGGCTGGCTCAGTTTGCAGTGCATGTGACACTTCGTTGTGGGGTCATGAGTTCAAGTCCCTTGTTGGGTACTGAGATTGCTTAGATAAATAAACTTAAGAAAATTTCATGTGTATACAAACCATTCGAGGTTCCCATTAAAAACAGATTCTCTGGCCCCACACTCAGATATCACGACTCCCTAGGTCTGCATGAAGCCCCTTAATTTGTGTGTGTGGTTTTTTTTAAAGATTTTATTTATTTATTTGACAGAGGGAGAGAGATCACAAGTAGGCAGAGAGGCAGGCAGAGAGAGAGGGGGAAGCAGGCTCCCTGCTGATCATGACCTGAGCCGAAGGCAGCGGCTTTAACCCACTGAGCCACCCAGGCGCCCCTTAATTTGTGTTTTTAACGACACGGAGGTTGCTGTCCCCAGACATCATTTTCAATAGCACTGAGAAAGCAGAAGATCAAACCTAAATCTGTTCTACCCAGTCATCCTATATCAACACAAATACTGCCATTCCCAGGGAAGACTGACATTTCCTGGAAACACGGCACTCTCTGCTCATCCCCTGCAAGCTGGGAAGGGACTAGATAAGGTGCTGGTGTCTGAGCAAGGCTGTTTGGGATAAATAGTACGTGCTCATGCATCAAAGGAATGTTTATTGAGCAGCTACTGCATGCTCCAGGTATAGGATGTCTGGGTGCGTGACAACAGGATGCACTGGGCCCAGGACACTGTACTGGGAATCTTACAGGCATTATGCATGTTAATCTTTCAAAATCCCTGGGAATTGGGTCCTGTATGTTTATTTCTCCCAGCTGTGTGTGCCTCCCTGGGACTCTAGAGACTGTTTTTCTTTTTCATGATCATTAATCTGAAAAGTAGCGTTGCCCATGATAGCACAAATATAGGGAGCAGACTGGGAGAGAGAAAGGAAAGGTGGACTAGAGCCTCTGTGTGAAATCTGATTCATCATTTGCATGTATGTATTTGGTTCATTTTAATGTGTGGATTATGAGTGGACATCGCAGGAATGGAAGGTGGGATGCCACGTGTTCACTCGGAAGCAGCGTTTCAACCAGACAGGTGAAACTGACTCCCGGAATTTTTCGTCCTTTACTCTGCTTTATCTGAGTCTGAGCCCCAGGAAAGTGTGAATGCCAGTTGGGGCCACCCAGGTGGACCTGCCAGGAGCTGTTCCTGGAGCTGTTGAGGAGGCGGCACAGGGACCGACAGTGGAGCCGTGGAGGGCAGTATCGCGGCCTGAGGTCATTTTTGACAGAAACTGAACCGACAGTTCTGTGTTAGACTCTGCAAAACCCCGTTTAGGCAAAAGTACTATACCGGATGCGATTTCGGGGCAGCTGAGGTTTGTGCTCATAGTGTTCGCCCCCAGGAATGAATCTGGAATCTAGGGTGTCAGCGGGTCTGCTGGAGAGGTGGCATTGGGGGAGCTTCGTGAGTTCACATTGCACTGGGTGGTCCCCGATGTCCAGTTCCTCATCCCCGCTGCTCTGGGTCCCTCTGCGCCGCGGATCTCGGGGTTCACCGCGTTCTCCGTGTGCGCATGTGCGAAGTTTGGGCCACGGGGAAGGGAGAGGGCGTCGAACATTCTCGATGTAATGATAACATTAGTCAGAAGGAGGACTGGTGTGCCCGTAGACTTTGGTCCTAGCTTGCCTGAGCTGTGAACGGAGGTGTGTGGGCTTGGCTGAGATGGGGTTCGGGGTGGCGCTCGAGGACCCCAGCTGGTGAGGGAAGGACGGGACGACTGCGGGTTTCCGCCCAGAGAGAGGCTGCGTGGGCCACAAGTCTTCTGTGCGCATGCGCAGCACTTGTTTGGCAACTATCTGCGCAGGCGCTGAGGGAAGCCGTTACCGAGGGTGAGTCTGGGGAATGAGGGCGGGATCTCATTGGTGTGTTGCGCGCATGTGCTAAAGTGGGCAGAGTGGGGCGGGGAAACCTGTCGCCTTAAGTGGGCTGTTGACTTGCAACGTGGGAAGGGGCTTAGGCCGCTTGGGAAACTGGTCAAAATCAGAGGTGGTACTGTGATCTGAAACGATGAAGGAATGTACATTGAAATTTTCAGGTGTTTAATTGACAGTGTAATTTGTCTACTCAGTTTGTTAGGCGTTGGGAACCGGGGTGGCTGAGTTGGTTAAGTCTCCTGCTCGGTTTGGGCTCAGGTCAGGATCTCAGGGTGGTGAGATCAAGAGTGGCCTTGGGCTTCTGGCAGAGCTCTGCCGGTCGTCTGCTCGAGATTCCCTCTCACTGCCCTCTTCCCCTCCCCCTCTTAATTAATTAATTGAATGAAGAAAATGTAAATAAAAATATGAATATACAAAAAATAAATAAAAACGTAAAAATCAATCTATCTTTAACAAAAAGATTAGTTAGTGATGTCCCACCTGTAGGAGCTACTAGTGAGGTTTTTATTGAGAGGATATGGAGGCAAAGCAAGGATAGTGTTTGTTTGGGTATGCCTTAGTTGCCTTATTTTTGGGAAGCCTAGTTTACTGTAATTCTTTGTTCTTTTTTTTTTTTTTTTAATTTATTTATTTGTTAGAGAGAGCGAGCGAGCACAGGCAGACAGAGTGGCGGGCAGAGGCAGAGGGAGAAGCAGGCTCCCCGCCGAGCAAGGAGCCCGATGTGGGACTCGATCCCAGGACGCTGGGATCATGACCTGAGCCGAAGGCAGCCGCTTAATCAACTGAGCCACCCAGGCGTCCCTGTAATTCTTTGTTCTTAAGTTCATTTTTTTTTTAAGATAAAAACTTTTAAAAATAAAAATTTTATTTATTTATTTGACAGACAGAGATCACAAGTAGGCAGAGAGGCAGGCAGAGAGAGAGGAGGAAGCAGGCTCCCCGCTGAGCAGAGAGCCCGATGCAAGGCTGGATCCAGGGGGTCCATGACCTGAGCAGAAGGCAGAGGCTTTAACCCACTCAGCCAGCCAGGCGCCCCTCATTTTTTTTTTTTTTTTTCCCATTCCTATGCAGTGACTGTGAATTAAGTTGTGATTTGCTTAGAGAGGTTACTGAGTCATTAGAGCCACCTGAGTCAATGGCTCCCCTGTTTAATTTCTTTTAACAGTGGAAACACAGTTGGTAGGATATTACTGATTTTTCTGCCTTTTTTGTTTTATCCATTTGCAAGGGTAGTTCAGCAATTGTACACTCATTGTAAAAAGGCAATCATGATAGTGCAACAGTCTCAATCCAGGAACCCCCCAGTTAAGGCACACGTGTATAAATCAAAGATCCACATTTCATGATGTGTGTGATAGCAGGCAAGTGATCCATTTAAGCATCTAAATGTATAAAAAAGGAGGTGTTTCAGCAAGGGTGTACTATTGACAATTACCACCAGATGTGGTGTTTTAGGACTGCAGTAAATCTTTTTCTACTGTGGGAAAACACCACCTTTACATATACAGCATTGGTTGAGGAAAGCAATTTGATTGACAGTGAGTTTGATCTGACAATATTTCTGTAAACATTAAAGCTAGTGCAAAATATTTTAGTTTGCATGTGTGTTACACAATTTCAAATGGAACTTCACGTACTCTCTGAAATTGCACAAGCAAGGATACACCTCACACTGATGAGCAGTACATCTGAACATCCAGGTCTTACTGACTGGGGGCAATGAATGTGGACTTTTACTTAATTTGTTTAAAATAAAAATGAATAAATAATTTTTATTTATATTTAATGTTTTGTCTTTGTGTAGATGTTTTCCAACTTTAACCAATTTCCACATATTTAGGAGCTAAAAAAGAATACTCTGCTATTTATATGTCTGACTTTCAGTGGGTTTGCTGAGTTTCTGTTTAGGGTCTTATACGGTCAAAATCAAGGTTTCATGAGGCATGGGATTTTCTCTGCAGCCTCTAGTGGGGAATCTACTCCCAGGACCCTTTAGGTTCTTGACAGAATCCATCTTTAAAGACGAATTGGGTTTTCACATGGGGCTCGATTCTGTATTCAGATCAGTGTGTGAGTGCTTTGGAGTTCCTGGGTGAGTCCAGGTTGTCTTATTGAAACTAAAACAGGTTTAGGTAAACTGTGGGGATCTTCTCTAAAGTGTGCAGAAGGGGAATGCCTAGAGTGCCATGGGAAGTGCTTGTTCACAAGGGCATGGAGGAGTTCGTTTCAACTGTCAACAGTCCCCCTAGATAATCTGTAATATTATCCATGTTGATGTCCCAGGGGCTCAAAGGGGGAGAAACCAATGCAACATACTGTTGGAAATATAACCACACGTTTTTTAAAGTCTGAGGCCACTGAGAAAATGGATTACTAGTTATATTACATCACCGTTATAAAGTGGGTGGTAGATACTATCTGTTGTCTACATTCTTTTTTTTTTTTTTTTTAAGATTTTATTTATTTATTTGACAGAGCAAGAGATCACAAGTAGGCAGAGAGACGGGCGGGGCGGCAGGGGGGAGCAGCGGGAAGCAGGTTCCCTGCTGAGCAGAGAGGACCCTGAGATCATGACCCGAGTCAGAGGCAGAGGCTTAACCTACTGAGCCTCCCAAGTGCCCCTGTTGTCTACATTCTTAATTAAGGTGAGGTAGGTTAATATTGATGGCAGGATAATACATCATTCACTACCTATCAATATTAACACATTAAAAACCAGTATGTTCTATGGGGTGCCTGGGTGGTCCAGTTGTTAAGCAGCTGCCTTCGGCTCAGGTCATGATCCCAGGGTACTGGGATCCAGCTCCACGTGAGTCTCCTTGCTTGGCAGGAAACCGGCTGCTTCAGGTCCTGCTCCGCCTGCTTGTGTTCCCTCCCTCTCTTGCTGTCTCTCTCTCTCTCTCTGTCAAATAAATAAATAAAATCTCTAAAAAAAAAAAAAATGTTCTATCATTAAAATGTATTAAGATCATTATAGACTGTGTTATGCATTTCAAATCTACTGTATAATTCTTGTTGAAAATACAGATTATAAGCATTCAAGAAGCATTCTTTTTCTGATAAAATGTCCTAAGAGTGGGGCACCTGGGTGGCTCAGTGGGTTAAAGCCTCTGCCTTCAGCTCAGGTCATGATCCCAGGGTCCTGGGATCGAGCCCCGCATCGGGCTCTCTGCTCAGCGGGGAGCCTGCTTCCCCCTCTTTCTCTGCCTGCCTCTCTGCCTACTTGTGATCTCTGTCTGTCAAATAAATAAATAAAATCTTTAAAAAAAATGTCCTAAGAGTCATAATTTCAATAATTTTCAGACCAGAAGTAATTATTAAGAAATGTTGATGTACAATCATATGTCCTGTTAGCAAAGCGTTAGCTATCCTCTACAGATATCTGGGAAGGCTTCTTCATTTCAGTCATATCAACTAATATTCTGTATATCTGTCTATTGCTATTGTGAAGATACGTGAGTATTTTTTTAAAAAAGATTTTATTTCTTTATTTGAGTGGGAGAGAACCAGAGAAAGAGAACACAAGAAGGGGAAGGTCAGAGGGAGAAACAGATTCTCCACTGAGCTGGGAGCCTGATGCAGGGACTCGATCCCGAGACTCCAGGATCATGACCTAAGGCAGTCGCTTAACCAGCTGAGCCACCCAGGCGCCAATATATCATTATTTTAATGGATTGCCACCACTTATTCTTTGTTTTTGACTTAAGATTTATTTTAATTCCAGTTAACATAAAATGTTATGTTTCAGCTGTGCAATACAATGGTTAAACAATTCCATACATTACTCAGTGGTTATCACAAATGCAGTCCTTAATCATGTGTTTAATCCTTCACCCCACCCCCCTTCCCTCTGGTAAGGATCATTTTTTTTTTCTTTCCTTAAGAGTCTGTTTTGTGACTTGTCTCTCTCTCTACATTGTTCTCTCTGTGTTCTGTTGCTCTTCTGATTTTTCGTTATAGGAATATTCTAATGTGTTTTCTCTTTTGCTATTTTCGGTCCTATTGTTGAAATATGTGTAAGCAGTTCCTGACTCCTTTACCCAGCCAACAGATCATACCGACTACTCAAAACTAATTCACTGCAGTGTCCCCTCTGGACTCTACAATAATGGCTTCTCTAATAGTTACACGTGGGGACAGATAGGGACCAATTTCAGTGCATGGGTAGGGACATCTCTAAAACCCGTGTCACCTTGAAAAAGTTATAGAATATGAGCCCTTCACCCTTCAACAACCTTAAATATTTAAGGACAGAAAATTGGTTGGGAGTGAAATGCTGAGGCACAGAAACAGAAAAATGTTCACCTTTAGCCCAGAGGGTTGACCTATAGCCTGCATAGTTTTGGTAAGAATCCAATGTAGCTGATTGCTACATTCTTAAAGGGTCTCCTGACTGCCTGTCCATCTCACCCATAATTAATATTGAACTGAATGATAAGCACCAGAGAAATTTTGCTAAAGTAGTTATATGAGTAAAAATTTGAAGAAACATTTATGATCTAATACTTCCTGCATGACCCTTCCCCCTGACCACTAAGCATATAACCACCAGCTCTTTGCAACCAAAGTGCAGCTCTGTCTGCCCAGGGGTCCTGTCCCCCTGCTACTTGAATAAACTTACTAAGTTTCATCTTAAACATCCCAAGAATTCTTTCCCACCGGATGTACTGAATGATAACACAATTCTGTTACCAAAAAAAAAAAAAAAAAATGGCTGTGAGTTGTTCCAAAAGCTAACACTCAAGACACAGTTTTGACTGGGGAGGAATGTGAGCTTTATTCAGGAGGACAACCACTTGGGAAGAAGGTGGAGTCTTGTCCAAAAACCAGCTCCACGGTTTCAGTCTGGTCCAAAGAGTTGAAAAGGAACTCGAGGCCAGTAATCAATAAAAGAGGAGTGCGGTAATCTGTAACACTTCATGCTTGTCTGTAGCCACAGACATTACTGAGGGGCTGGAGATTGTGTATTGGTGCCCCAAGAGAGGTTGTGCAAGAGGGTTCCGATCCAAGTCTTTCTAGGAAACAAGGCACGAATGATCTCTAGATACACAAAGAGGTTGAGTTTATCAATCAGTCGGGCTAAAGGTGTGTGCTAAAATTTAAAGACTGCTAATGGGCAAAGGGGCACTGGCTTGGCTTCTGTAACTTAAAAAAAGGTCCTCTAGGTTTATTGTGTTGCTACAAATGGAAGGATTTCCTTCTTTTGTGAGGTCGATTGTATACCAAGAATAAATTAGATGGTGGGACTCTATCAGTAATATAGCTAATATCAGACTTTAACTTTTTATATTATAAAGAGTCGCCTGCCTGGTGTGGCAGACTGTTGTGTGATAAACATTTGCTGTTTCCTTTTTCCTGTGACTATGCTTACCCCCCTTCTGAAATTCTAAATTCCTACCCCTTCTTAAGTCACAGCGGCATGAGGCGTCAATTCCCTGTTTTTGAGCCTCGTATCTTTGAGGTTCCCCTAATTAAGAAATTATTATTATTTTTCTCTTGTGAATCTGCCTTACATCAGTTTAATTATTAGACGGGCCAAAGACTTGAGAACAGATGAGGAAGGAAGGATTCCTCTCCCAACATTCATTCTGTTGTTGAAAACTGACATTCAGGCTTCAGACCCAAAATATAATGTGAAGACAGAGTTGGGGATAAAAAGGAACAACAGCTTTTTTGCTTTGCTGGGCAGACAAGGCTGCAGCAGGTCAGGGCCTTCAAAACTGCAAGCCCACCCAGGGGAAGGGGCTGGGGGGTTTGTAGGGCAATACAGGATCTAGCCGGTTTAGACAGGAATTGTGTTTGTGCTTCCAGCCTTATTCACTAGGTTTTCAGAGTGGTCCTGGATTCCTGGGGGGGAGGGGGGAAGAAGACGAAGAAAGGGGGAGGGGAAGCTTGCTGAAATGAAAAAGGATACTTAGTTTAATATCAAGCCTTGCTGACATTTTAATGCAGCTATTTTGGTTTTTGTTCAACACGATGCTTTTAAGTGGTTTCCCTTTGAGTCACCAGAATAACTGTATTAAGACCACTTCATATTTTATAGGGAGGAATCACTCAATATTTTCTAGAAGGGCTAAAATCAAGGAAAAGTGTAACACCACATTTCTGTGAAAATACTGAGAAAGGCGAATTCTTTTCTATTGCTGATGGGAGTATAAAAACGACATTCACTTTGGGAAACTTTGGCAGATACTTAGGAAAATAAATATTTGCCTATTTAACAAGAGCCTTGTACCATCCCAAAATATGTGTTTTTGCCATAAGGATTATTTTATACGGGTTTGTTTGTTTGTTTTTGTTCTTTTTGTTTTTTGAGAGGGAATGTGTGACGGAGCTGGGGGGGAGGAGGGAGAGAATCTTAAGCAGGCTCCTTGCTCCGCAGAGCCCGACCTCATGACCCTGAGATCACGACCTGAGCCGAAATCAAGTCTGACTCTCATCCAACTGAGCCACCCAGGCGCCACTAGGCTGTTATTTTAAAGAAACAGCAGACAAAGGAAAAGCTCTGAAACCCAGTATGTTTACTTTTGTAAGAGATATTTGCATTTATAAGGGAAAGCTCCATTTGTAAGGGTGTCTCCCTGTGCTGAGCAGAAAGACGGAGAATGTATAAATCTCCGGAAACTGGTCAGTGGAAAAGGCATGGATTTAAATCTGGATAACAATCCTAGCCTTGGTTGCTGTCCTTTGCCTGGTCACCTCCCCCAAATGCTTCCCAATAGGATCACGTGTGGAGTTTCAAAACTGATCATTGCCGGTGCCCTCCTCCTCAGATTCTGCCTATTGGTGTGGGTGGAAAAGACAGTGTTGTTTTAATTAAAGATTGCAGGTGATCCTAAGTGAGGCCAGGATTAAGCACGAGGGCTCCCCATTAATTTAGGAGACTTGAGTAGAGTTTTTGGCTCGCGGAGAGGTGACGGGGTCTCTGTTACAGGAGTCTGGGAGGCTCAGGTCCGTGCAGCACGCGGTTCCTATGCTGAAGCTGAATTTGTGGGCATCGGTGGGAGGGGAGGCCCCCTGAAAGCAGAGAAGGAGAAGTCAGGGATTGGTCTTCAAGTAAGAGCTCATAGTTTCTGAAAGGCTCCTGACACAAAGGACTGGGAATTTGGGCCTTTTCTGCATTTCAAAGTCCTGCCGTCAGCCCGAGCAGTTTAGAGGTGCAGACGCTCTGTTGGTGGCTTTAAAGGCATTTTCTCCTGATGCAGCTGTGATTTCTCCACGAGTCTCTTCTGACAAAGAAATCTAGAGGACGACATGAAAGAAGAAGAAATGGCCCGTTCTCAGGTAAGCCTTGCGTCCCAAGTCAGATGGCGCGTCACTCTTTATCCCAAAGTCCCGTTCATTTAGAAATTGCGAATATTGATTCCTCTAGTCACGTTGTTTCTGCTTTATGTGTTCCCCTAATTTTAAAATATTTTCAAAAATGACTCAAGGTGAAGTCTTTAGAATACTTCCCCCCCATATTCCAGGGCCTTCTCTCCCTTGTCTCCAGCCTGTCTTTCAATAGTCTATCAACAACTGTCCCTTTGAATTAAAGTCCTGCAAATGCCATCAATAGTCCCTTGGTGACAGACCCGCAGAGGACAGCACCGAGTCCCAGATTCCTGCTGCTGATCGGCTCTGGCCTTGGATATCAGTCAAGGAAAACATTTCTGATTAGGTTCCATCTGGATTCTTTCTAACCCTTGTGTAGACCAGGAGTAAGGAATTGCTTGAACAAACACAATGGATTTGAGACCCAGAGTAACTCAAAAAGTTTTAGAAAAAAAGGGGAGGATTGCTCTCTAGAATGTGAAGAAGTTACTCTATTTAAAGTTGCTAGATAGTACAGGACATGAAAACTATGTGTGATTGAACTTCGTATAAATGCACTGTATTCTCATAATACAGTTTATATTCTGATTTAACATTTGGGGGCAAAAGAACACACCATTAATAATAGATCCTTCAGGATGCCTAAGGCACTGATCTGTTACCTTCTTTTACTTGGGTTGGTGCTCTCTGACAGATTTCTCCCCTATGAAGTTTGAATTTTCCCCATTATCATTCTTAAGGATCTTAGACGGATTTGCTGAGCGATATGCAGAAACCTTCACAGTTAAAGTGGAAACTTCTTCCTTCTGCGTTTCTCTTGCTTCGAGTTTCTGTTGAGAACCGAGGTAGAAGAAATGCAGATAAACTGAAATTCAACTTGCAGACCGTTAATGAATACTTGAGACAGGCAAGAGTATGACATTGCGTCAGGAATTCCCAGCTGCCTTAATGTTAATGCTCTGCTAGAGGCTAAAAGCTACCAGCTTGACAATAGCCAGACCTCCAGGATCCCGTAAGTCCTCTTTAACATATGAAAATCCCTGCAGAAACTTCCTTGATTTCTACCCCCAACGTAAGACTATATTACTAATGGCTTCTCACAAGGACAGTGTAGGTCTTTCTGCCCAGGGGTCCTATCCCTGTGCTTTAATAAAAACAGTTTCTTGCACCAAAAATGTCTCAAGAATACTTTTTTTTTTGACCTTTAGCTCACAGGCCCCTTCAGGTCCGTTTCCACTGGACAACGAAGACTCTCACCCTCGTGTGGCAGAGATAATGATTTCTGGGACGGGAGGTTCTAAGTCAGACCTCCATCTTGTAGGGTTTTATTTTACTCCACACACAGGTCACCAAGGGACCCTTTATTTACTTCTTTGTATTTTCAAGCAAAACAAAACAAGAATCACTGAATTAACATGTCTGAGTGTCTTAAAATCCTGAAGTGTAATAGAGTCACAGGTAGAAACTACAACAGATGGGCTTGTGACACAAAGGAAACTTGATTTGCAGCCAATAAGGAGATCACAGGGAGTAACTTCCAGAGACTCCCAGAGCCGGGGGGGACGTTCTCCTTTTACTCGGGGTTCAGATGGAAACTGAGCAAGAGGGGCTTCATCATCTTACCTACGTAGAGTTGGGCCTATGGTCACACGTGCACATGTTGACCACACTTGTATACATGCTTTGTATGTTACGAAAACGATGTTTGTGCTTCTCCTTCAGTGGAGATTTTCATACTCTAATGAGGTGAAGTCACCGTTGGCCACTCCATGGGTTACTCCTTGCTCCATCTTCACAGGTATGAGTCAGGGGTTAGACGCAAACTAGGCTGGCCCAAGTGCTTCCTCAGGGCAGTCAGAACGTTTTGTTGGATAGTTTCTGTTTCCAACACAGGAGACTCTGCCCATGGGGTCTTGCGATTGAAGTAAAGGATAAGGTGGGAAGAGAAGGTTAAGTAAAATGTAGGATGAAAGTTGGTGGGTACAAGCAGGTGGGTCCTGAAGGTCAGGTCTTGGGTCCAGCTGGTGACATCAGCTCCCTCTTTCAGCTTAGGGACCATTGTGAGCTCTGTCAATGGCCCCTTGGTGACTGTGGTATTTATTACAGGGACTGCTGACATTCAGGGATGTGGCCATAGAATTCTCTCAGGAGGAGTGGGGACGCCTGACCCACACGCAGCGGGAACTGTACAGGGATGTGATGTTGGAGAACTACGGACACCTCCTCTTCCTGGGTGAGATTTCCCAAACCAAGGGTTTTTTTCCCTCCTTTGAAGATTGTCTATTAGAGGATTCCTCTTTGAATGATTGGAATTCAGATCCAGGCAGAAAGGAAAATAAGTGGGGGTTTGTAGATGGAGAGAAAAATGTTCATGATGTTTCCTTTTCAGCCTTAGCGTCCCCTTCCTTAAGGGAACATCATCACTTCTGTAGATTAGTATTAATACTGAATGTTGAAAGCATAAAATGGTACTGCCCACATCATCAACTCCAATTTTTATTCCTTATAATTGTATTTTGTACTTGGAAGTGGAGGTCATAATGTGACTATTTGGAACTACCACGTGTTCTAAAGGGGCTGTTGGTCAACAGTGTTTGAGAAATCGTTTTCTAGAATTCTGGAATGTTCTCTCTTCCCCACTGAGCACTATAGTGGAATGAAAGTTAGAATCTCCAGTAATACTCCTAGTCATTTTTTTCTAATAAACAGGTCTCGTTGTGTGGAAGCCAGACCTGGTCATCTTTTTGGAGCAAGAGAAGCAACTCTGGGATGTGAAGAGAAAGGAGACAGTAGCCTTCCATCCAGGTAGGTGGGAATGAATGAGGCAGATGACAGAGGGGAGGTTCAGGTCTGAAGGAGGAAGGTAGACCTTAAGCTATGGTTCTAATAGTTTTCCTGAGCGGAAATTAGTTTGAGAAGCCTAGTGTTATTTCTCTCCCTCTCACAGAGGAACATCTGGTCTCCACCATTATCAAGCTCTTACATTCTCTAAGGATTCTCCTTCAGCTCCAGTGATGGTCCATCACGTTCGCAGGGAGGGCCAGGAGACTCCCCTTGGAGTGGGAGGGCTTCCATAATCCGAGAGCTTCTCCATTGCCGTGAGGGTCCTGGGGAGGTCATCGTATTTCTGAGGAACCCTGTGCTAAGCCCTTTGTAAGTTCTGCTTTGCCTCGTGTGAGAAGCATGTCAGGGTAGTGGCTGGCATATTGGGGTTTGGTGTAGAAATCCCAGAACTGTGGAGTCAGATATCAAATGTTTTCTGGTTTATGCTTTCCAATGTTATGGAGGCTTTAATCTTAATCGTACATAATGGAGACTCACTAAGTTCATCAGGTAACAAAACACCTTCCTACAATGAAGGGTATACTCCTTTCTTTCACTATAAAAGTCTGTTTTTCTTTTTATCAGCTAAAATTAGAAATTTCCACTCTGTGTTCCATTTCTCAGTGGTGAAATAATTTAATATATCAACTTGAATCCTAGAATTTCTTGGTAATTAATGCCATATGGGAGCTAGAACATTTAGAACTCAGAACTTGCAGGCTATAATAAACCCTATTTATTCATAACCACATCATTTTATAATTTCGTATGATATGAAGTTCTTTGACTTCATCAGGTGTGTTTTTACTTTATTAGTTATATATCAGATTCATCTCTGAATTTTTTCACATGAAAATTTGTGATATGACCTGGACATTTGCTTACAAGTGTGGTGGATAATGGGTAAAATTCCCATATTTTTTAAAAAATCTTGTTTATAAATTCAGTTGTACATTTACAGGAAAAATTAGCCATTAGTCTTCTGTTCTACTTTCCTCAGAATATATCTGAATTTAATCCCAAATATTTATTTCTTATAAAGTGATTGCTGGCACATTTTACAATTTTCATGTTGTTTTTATTTCAAAATGAAAGGTTTTTGTTTCGGCGCTTGGTTCTGAAGAATGGATTAGAGCCTTGCATTCTGTGTAAGAGGAGGAATATATTAATAACATAATACATTTTTTAGTGTCTTTTAAATACTTAGTCATGAAATTTTCCATTAGAGCTTTTCATGGTTGTATTAATGGATATTCTTTACAAGCTTACTGCCAGTGAAGGCAGGCCAGGAGTTCAAAATGCTTGTTTTTCATCATTACACAGTCACAGTTTGAAATTAGAGTTATATAGAAGATTTTCTTTTAAAAATTTGCCCCATTTTTATATTGATTTCTTTTTTTTTTTTAATATATATTGATTTCTTTTTGGTTAAATGTTGCCTTCTGGTTCTAGAGTTCCATCATAATGTGCTTCCTTTTGTATGGGACCTTCCATAACATTATTTAGTTGTGGTATCATTTTTGCCTGTGTATCTTGTTATAGGATGACAGTTGTCAACTTCATACAGTTCTAGACAGTGTGAATTTAACTTAAATATGAATCAGGTTTATGCGCTTTACTAATAAAATTACATATGTATCTGTACAATCTCCACCCATACATGCTTTGGTTGTGACTCATCTTGTGCATTTCTTTGACTGGTTAGTGTTCAGTGAGTATACATCGTGTGCAGATGAGTTGTCACAGTAATACGATTAATCTCATCACCTCTTGCTGAACGTATAGTCTCTTTGCATGAGAGAAACACTTTCTGTGAATGGAAAGCAATGCTTAAACAATTTCTACTTCTATCATGTTTACGTGTTCAATTTTATCTTTAATTGTGGCGTTCTACCCATAATGTGCTTTGATTCCATTCCCATTAACTTTTGTGTCTTCTATACATATTTTCTTTGGGGTTGCCTTGGAGTAAAATTTTTTTTGTGGTTACCTTGCTCAAAATTTGTTAAAGGCATAACAATTAAATAATTTTATTTATTTATTTATTTAAACAATTAAATAATTTTAAATGGTATTGTCAATTTCATAGAAAACTCTTCTACTTATTTCCAACCCTGGACCCACTTTCTGTTACCAGTATCACAAATTCTGTCTTTTATGTCGTATACTTATTTACCTAGACTTATGATGTTTACGCTTTTATTTTTTTTAAATTCTCTAGCAGAAATAAAAGTGACTTGTGCTACCTCATTAACCCTGTAGATTACTATGAGTGTGTGAATATTTATGTTTACGGAGAGCTTGTATTCTCGTGTGGTTTCAGTTTCTGCCTAGAATCCTTTTATTCCACCTAGAAAGACTTCCTTTAATGACTCTGTAGGACAGATCTACTAGGGAACTCAGAGCAGTTGTTACTTAGGAAAGTCTTCATTTCTACATTCATGGGAATCAGTTTTGCCAGATAGCGTATTCTTGGTGGTTATTTTTTGATCTTTCAGTGCTTGACTATGTTGTCCCCTTCACTTTTTCCTATAAGGTCTGCTGTGAATCCCACTACTAATCTTACAGGTGCTCCTTGTACAAGATGAGTTGAATTGCCTTTGTCATGCTGTTCCAAAATTCTGTTTTCACTTGGGATTTTTCATAGGTTAATTATAATGTGGCACTGTATTCATGTCTTAACATGTATCCTACTTTAAATTTACCAAACTTGTTGAATTTGTCCCCTTTCTCCACACATGTGGGAAGTACAAGTCTTTAGTTCTTCATGTAAAAACTCTGGCCCCTTTCACTCTCCTCTCCCTTTGGGGTCCCCTTAGTGTACATATTGGGCCATTTGTTGGTGTTCCATGAATCACTTAGACTCCGTCCTTTTCCACATTTTCTTTTGTCCTCTCAGTAGATAATTTAAAACAAAGCATCCTTAAGTTGTCTCATCCTTTCTCTGCTTGATCAAGTCTGTGACTGACCCCTTGTTGTGTTTTCAAATTCAGTGA
Organism: Martes martes; assembly: GCF_963455335.1. NCBI lineage: Eukaryota > Metazoa > Chordata > Mammalia > Carnivora > Mustelidae > Martes > Martes martes. The sequence continues at coordinate 54,515,232 of NC_137905.1, read as the reverse complement.
TTGTACTCTTCAGCTCCCAATTTGTTGTAGATTGTTGTTATATTTTCTGTCTCCTTTGCCTTTTGTTTTGTTCATGCATCGTTTTCCGGATAACAATTAGTTACACTATCCACTTTCTCTTCTTTCTCCATTAGCATCTTTGTGATGGTTATTTGATTTCTGTGTCAGGCAATTAATAATTATTAATTTAGGGCCAGTTTTGGAGATTTATTTTGTTCCTCTGATTGAAACACATTTTTCTATTTCTTTATATGCCTTGTGATCATTTGTTCAAATTAGGTAATTAAAAAAAAAAAAAAAACCAGCCTCCTAGCCATGTATTCCGAACTTGGTTTCTGCAGGAGAACACATACATTAGTAATTTCAGGGGCCCGCCAGACATACTCTGTATTCTTTCCATCTGTCTCATCTCGATTTTTGTTATTCCCCAGTTTAAAAAATTGTAGTTCACAATAGAGCCCATGATACTTTCCTCTCTCTGCCTTCAGCTACGTGCTCTCTCCATTGTTTGATGTTTGAACAAACTGATCACCTTTTCTCTGAGCAACCATTACAGGACATTAAGAGGGCGCGCTCATTCCTTCTGCCTCCCACGTCACGCGTGACTAGAACTGTCCCAGCGCGTAGCAGGAAAGAAGCCGGGCCTCTGAAGCCTTGAACGTACAGGTCACTCACTCGTTTCCCTCCTGAGGGGAGGTAAGAGTGTTCTCACAGTGCTGCCGGGGCGAGTGAGGAAGGGTGAGCAGCTTTTGTGGTCAAGCGTCACAGAGTTTCTTTGTCTCTTCCATGTGGCTCTTCTCTTTTTGTACTTGGGGGTGCTGTGTTCTAAATGCCTTCTGGAGCGCTCCAGAAGGCAATTTGATTCATTTTTGTCTCCGTGATAGAACAAAACCCTGGTGCTTCCTTTTTCTCATTGATGATGTACTATAATGTATATTAATTTTTCACATTAGAATTTTAACAGTACTGTGAGTGGTATAACTTATTTTGTATCTTTCCGTTGTGTCTTTCCACACACCGTAGGCCTGTTGGGAAAGACGAGCGAGGAAGATTTGTTTTCTGGAGCGATATGGAAAGATGTGGAAGCACTGGCCCTGAGTGTTTATACTTAATGAATGACTGGGAAGTGATGGGGGTAGTGAAAGGCAGGCAGGCAGGATGTTATGATGGACATAACCCAAGTGGGAAAATTACCATAATGAAATCCTACTGACAGACCAGATCGAGGAGGGAAAACATTCAGGGAAAAAACCCACCTTAAGTCATTCGCAGAACAATGTCTTTGAACCTAGCAATAATAATCCATTTTTCAATGTGCATATTCTCTGGAAGGACATTCAGATATTTTGGGAAGTCACCTAGTTCGTGTTGAAAGTTTCATTCAAACTATTTCAAATTTAAGAGTGGTTTAATCATTCACTGATGCATTTCCGAATATTAGACATTTAAAAATGAAGATAAAAATTCTAAATGTGACTGATTTGAGAAGTCCTTTTCAGAGGGTTCATTATTCTCCCACCAACACGTTATCCCTCCTTGTTGCGTATTCTCTAAACTCAATAAACACAGAAGGATCTTTATCCAAACATCACTATGGAATACTTACTAGATAATACTTAAATTGGAGCAAGTTTTCATGTGTTGTGAACTTAGGAAGGCCTTTAGTGAGGACTCTATTTTCTATAATTACAAGGTATTTATTAAGGAGACAGAACTTAAACCAATGTAATGAATCTGGGGAAGATGTCAGTCAAGTGTCAGATCCTAACAAACATCAGAGAACTCAATTTCCAGAGAACCATTATCATAGTAATAAATGTGGGGAAGTCTTTTCAGAAAGCTCCAATCTTATTGTACATCATTATATCCTTCATCAAGTGAAAACTTAAAAAGGCATTAAGTGGGGGCACCTGGGTGGCTCAGTGGGTTAAGCCTCTGCCTTCAGCTCAGGTCATGATCTCAGGGTCCTGGGATCAAGAGCCCCACATCGGGCTCTCTGCTCAGCAGGGAGCCTGCTTCCTCCTCTCTCTCTCTTCCTGCCTCTCTGCCTACTTGTGATCTTTCTCTCTGTCAAATAAGTAATAAAATCTTTTTTTTTTAAAAAGGTATTAAGTGTGGCAAACATTTTAACTAGTCTTCAAGGCTCACTCAACAGCAGACATTTCATAATGGAAAGAAATCTCGTAAATGTAAGTAATTGGTAAAGTCGTTAGCACTCAAATATTATCCATACATGATAATACATAGTGGGGGAGAATTCAGACAAATGTAAAAAAATGTGGCAAAGTCTTTAAGCAGAACTATAAACTTCCTGAACATTACAACATGCATACTGTATGAACTCTAGAAATGTAAAGAATGTGGCAATATTTAATTAATAATCAGAAGTATTCAACATGAAATTATATATACTGGGGAGATACCTTACAAACATCAAGAATGGTGGTAAAGTCTTTACCTGGAACTGAAATCTTACTCAACATCAGAGCAAGCAGACTGGATAGAAATGTAATGATTGATGGACAATCTCTTTTTAAGATAGAGTTCAGGAAAAAAGAAACTTTATAAGGGATAAAAAAATTAAAGATGGAAATAATTGGCAGAGTATGCAAAAGAAAGGCAAATACAAAATCAAAGGAGTGCCTGGATGGCTCTCTTTGTTAAGTGTCCAACTCTTGACTTCAGCTCAGCTCATGATCTCGGGGTCCTGGGATTGAGCTCCAGGGCAGACTCTGTGCCAGATACTTGGTCTTCTCTCTCTCTCCCTCTCCCTCTGTCCCTCCGTCTGTTCTCTTTCTCTCTCTCTCCAAAATAAATAAATCTTTAATAAAGAAAGAAAGAAAATCAGAGAAGTCACAGCAGGAAGTAGTAAGTCAGTACCACTTTTCAGACAAGATTCTTAATCAGCGTATTTATTATTGAGAAAACTCCAAATTTAAATTATTTAGATCAATGTAGATTTAGATTTATTACATTGTAGCCTTGGACAGTGCAGGCATGAGGGACACCAACCCCCACTGAAAATGTGTGTGTAATTTTTGAGTCCCCAAACTTATAAACCATTCCTATTTTACCATGCAAATACGGTATTGTTGACTCAAAACCTTACATAGAACATTAACATTTGGGACGCCTGGGTGGCTCAGTTGGTTGAACAGCTGCCTTTGGCTCGGGTCATGATCCCAGCATCCTGGGATCGAGTCCCACATGGGGCTCCTTGCTCAGCGGGGAGCGTGGTTCTCCCTCTGCCTCTGCCTGCCAGTCTGTCTGCCTGTGCTTGCTCTCTCTCTGTCTCTGACAAATAAATAAATAAGATCCTTAAGAAAAAAATTATAAAAAAAAAAAACATTAACATTTAATCATCCCATTCTTTGTATATCGTCCATATTCTCTGCAGGATTTTTATAATAAACTAAGGTGGAGGAAAAATATTAAGGAAATCATAAAAAAGAGAAAACATGCTTACACTGCTGCACTATATTTATAAGAAAATATATCTATATATAAGTAGACCCACACTGTTCAAACCCATGTTATTCAATGGTCAAATGTATTTGTTAATATTACTGAAAGGATCAAGGAGGTTGGATGTCTGGAAAGGGGTAATTAGTTTCACTGTGTCTCTTTTTTTCTTTTGACCATATCGGAGATATTTTGCATGGCAAATATTAATTTGACTCTTAAATCATCTCATGCTAAGACTTCAGTGCTCATGGGCACGCAAAATGATTTAATTGTTACTGTCTCACAGACATGAGGGGCTGTTGTATGATGAGAATTCATTCACACCTACTTTTCCATGGACCATTAAAGGTGCCGTAATGTAAAATGTATGAAGAAAGTTGACATGGAGATGTTGTTTGTGGTTGACATATGAGAGTAAAATAAGTCATGATGAATTAAGTATGCAGGACATTATTATTTGCATTTTGAAGTAAAACAAACGTTCTAAATATTAAGTATTTTTGCTAGTTGCTGTTTAAGAAGAATATGGTGATACTTTATTTAAAGCTGGATGTATCTTCATAGGAATTTCTGCAAGTCAAGAACATTAGTTATTCTGTTGAAATAAATTTTCACAGAGAACTGAGAGATGAATAGGGAACACTTCCATGAAAGGGTGTAAAATTATTATAAATCCACGTTTACTCAATAATGAGCCTCAGTTTGAAAAGACTCAGATGCACAACTCAGAGATCATTATATGAGGAACAAGAATGTTTCTTGAATGCTTGTGATGGGTATTTTGACCAATGATTACACAATGATTTTGCAGTAGTTTGTTTACAATGCATTTGAGCTCAATATATTTTCACTCATAACACTAAATGAATTTAATGTGTTAACACGAATATATATTATATGAAGTGTTATCCTGCACCCCTTTAGCCTGCCTCAAGGTCACCAAAGTTGCAGGTAGACAGACAGACACAGTATACTTGCTCCTTGAACAACATGGGTTTGAACTGTATGGGTCCGCTTACAGTCAGATTTATTTATAGCACAGTATTATATACGTAATATCTCCTTCTGATGTTCTTAACATTGTTTTCTCTTGAGCTTCCTTTTTTGTAGGAGTACCAAATACAACACTTACTTGAGTATTAATTGACTGTTCTTGCTAAGGCTTCTTTTGACCTGTAAGCTATCAAGTGTTGGGATGTCAGGTTATATACAGATTTTCAACTACATGGGAGTGGGTACACCGAACCCCTGCAGTTTTCAAGGAGCACTTGTTAAAGCTATGGGATGGTATCACTAATGTTTTGTTCCTAGTGGCCCTAAATCTCAAATTCTTTGAGATTAATTTTCCCCATATTTATGTATTATATCTTTTCTTTCTTTTTGAACTGCTCTGACATGGTGTTTTTAATAAGGATGATATAGAAGTATTCTTGAGAGTATAGCTAAACAGTTTCTTGATACCGCTGACTTGGATTCCAGTTCGTATAACCAGACTGCATTCAGGGCATGTGAACGGACGGTAGTTTCACCCAACAGCACATACACTAGACAAAAGCCCACAATCACAAGCGAAGGTAAGTTCCTGTATGACCACCCCAGTAGTAAATGTGAAAATGTGTCCACTCCCAGTATACTTACTATAAGCATCCCTTAAGGAAGACCCCACACAATTTATCATACTCTGTTCATTTTGGTTTGAATTGTGCATTCTGGACTTTGGCCCAGGAACTCTGAAGCACACCAGCCGTGGACCCTAAGAAAGACATCTGCTCTGGTTCTTGCCATTTTCTCTGCCTACACTCGTTCTTGACCTCTTCACCGTGTCCCAAGGCATATTATGTATATCCTCCAGGATCTCTGAGTAGTAAACTTTACTTCAATATCTTTGTTTTCTTTTATTGAACTGTGGCTCACGTGTCTAATGCCTACTAATGATCTACTTAACTACAGCTAATTGAACAAAATCACTACTAATATAATATAAGCTATATTTACAGAATTCTCAATCAGTATTTTGAAAATGTCACCCTATATTTTTCTCTGCTTATGTTGTTTTTTCAGCATACAGAACACAGGTTTATGGTTTTGATGTGCACAGAATACGATATGTGATATTGAGCTAAAGATGTATTTTGGAGTAAAAGAACTAACTAGGAATAAGTGTGTGTGCGTGTGTGTGCGTGTACACCTGTATTTTCAGAAGGAAGGGGAATATTGGATCCAAAGAGATAATTTCCAAATTTAAAAGTTGATGATTTCCTAATGAGAACAAAGGTTCACAATGGGAATAATTTTCTCTACATTGCATTGTATTTATTTTGCCTAAACGTCATATATGTTGTTTTGAGAATCTCCCCATGCAAATCCTACATTGTCTGCCTGGCTATGACTCATGTAGGATGTCCTCCGTTTTCCTTCCCCCAATAATCAGGAACTCTTGCTTATATGACTTGCTCATGAATTTCATGATTAGATTGCAAGAAAGCACATGGTGTTCAATGTTAATTTGAATATGGGTGTAATTCTACAGTGATCATGTTAAATTCTATGTAGTTGAATTGACACATTTCATGTGTTTCCTTCTCAATTGGAGAAGAACATTAAGATTTCTGTACTTATTGTTCTTTTCCCGTCTTGGAAATGATATTATCCGTGTTATTCACATCACTGCAACAATTTAGTAAGTGAAAACTTCAAGACTTTATGAATCCTGGGTTGTTTTAACAAATCCCTTGATTTGAAGGGAATAAACGTGGGGTGGTACTGAGTGCTTAGTAGATGTTCTAGCTTAGGAAGAAAACAACATTCTATTAGGAGTCATGATGTAGTCCAAAGTAAGAGATGAAAAATTTATAGGATATAGTGGTGAAATGAAATCCTTAAGTGGGGAGAGGACACTTGTCCAAGGCTGCACTAATGACCCTGAATCTAGAAATACGAATTTTACTTGTTTTCTTTCTAAATCATCTCCAGTGCTATCTCCTCATCTCCGTTCTGATGACACAGGCATCACAGCTGTACTTCTTCCCTGTGTTATAGACACCCAGCTTTCACTGCTATCTCCCCCTCCCACATTAGCCATGCACGCCCTTGTAGGTTCTTACAAGTAGCTTGGAATTTTTTAATTCAATCAGAAATGGTTGGTAACTGGATCACTTGAGGCTGAATGTGAGCTTGAAATACAATGTTGTCACCACTTTGCTATAAGAACAGGAAACACAGTGGGCCACAGGATTACCTTAGACACTTGGTACTAAGGAGAGTTGTGAGGACAGATAAGATATGATGATGGTATACTTCTATGGGAAGGTAAGTTCTGCTAATAGCAAATATGGAGAACTGAAATGTGAAGACAGATGCGTTAAGGAGCTTCCCTTTGGCGACTGCAAGGTCTTGGGAAGCTACTTGCGTTGAAGAAATATAGCAGAGGTCGGGGTTTGGGGTATGTGCTCATTTTCCATGATTTCAGGGAATTCAGGTCCTTTTCTCATGATTTAATGCCTGCCCTGGATGTACTGCGGACCAGTTGCTGTTGGATGACTGGTCCAGATGTGTGGTGGTGGGTAGAGAAGGGATATTGGATGATTTAAACATTGTGGGCATAGCTTTAAAATGTCACAAGACAGAGTAGATTTTCAAGATGAAGAAGGCTGCTGGACAGTAACATGCAGAACCAGCAAGACGTGGTGTGGATCCATGAAGCACTGGTGTCCCGGGTGTATAGCCCCATGACGAGTCTGTCCTGTATTCTGGACTGTGTGCAAGGCACTGATTCGTTGGGAAGCCGGTCTGTAGTCACTGGCAGTGAGCATTTCTGATTCAGGCTACCCAGTTTTTAGGCTAGATGTGCCTGTGTTGTTTCTTTTTGTTTGTTTGTTTGTTTTCACAGGCCGTGCTGTCCTTATTACCTATCCTGACCTGAGTAGATAGAGGATTTTTATCAGTTGTAGATATCGATAAAATTAAATTGGGTGGCGTGTTACTCTCGCGTTTAGTATTGAATCAGTTGAAGGATAATAATTCATTTTTCAGTACCTGTTGTTTTGTGGTCTACTATACCATGAGAAGCGCGTGTGTATGTATAGGAAAGAAGTTGTATATTTTGGGTTATGTACACAGTGAGTAGGTAGATGCTTAAGTCTGTTGGAGTGGCTCAGACACTCTTAGAGTGTCCTCTCATTTTTCCATGTCTTTTCTCTGGTGTTGTCCACCCCTAGCTGTTGTGTTCCTACTTGTTCTGTCATGGCCCCAAGATACCTGCCCCACCACTAGGCATCAAACCATGTGTAAATCAGCAAAGGAGGCAGTGTAAATCTGGTAGGACTTGAGAAATTTGATTTGAGGCCTTTCTGTTTTTATTCAGGGAGGGCCATTCCCCGCAAGCACTACTCTCCATGTCACTGACCAGCAGTCTGTCATCGCTGCCGCTCTAAGCACAGAGATACAACTGTAGCACGGGGGGACATGCTTGCGAATGGCTCTTGTTCTCGGAACTGTTTCCCAGCATATGACAGAAAGGCAATCACACTTGTCCTTGAAACCACGTGTTAGAGAAATCCCCCGAAATCTACAGGATCCTTATCCTTAATGCCTGGGTGTTTTATTCTGCATGTTAATGGCATGCTGTTGAAGAGCTCCTTAAGCTGCAATTATTTACGGTCTTAGGGTAAAAGTCATCGAATACAGCATTATAGTGAGAATGCTCTATTCAATCCCATTTTAATATATAACATGTTATTAATGTCTTGATGCTTTTCATAACTTGATAAAATATTTGCATACATTCCAATTCACTTTAATTTGGGTTGTTTTCATTTTTCATTTAGGAATGTGAACAAAAGTGTATTTAGGAATTAGTGTATTTAGGAACGTGAACAAAAGTGTATTTGACCCCAGGAAGCTCAAGGACGGTATTGAGAGAAGCCACAGAAGGAAGAGGAGGAAGCCGAGATAGACTCTGTTAGCTTCAGATTCATTTATGAATAAGGAAAATGTGTGTTTGTGTATGTTGTGTGTACGTGTGTCACAACAGTAACATGACCACAAGCGTGGAGGTTTCTGAGAGGGACTTCTGTGTGGATAACACAGGACTGACCTGTGACTTAGTTGCTGCAGAGGTTGTCGAATTTAGCCTGAGTCAGAATCACCTGGAGCATTTTTTTTTTTAAGATTTTATTTAATTTTTTGACAGAGAGAGATCACAAGTAGGCAGAGAGGCAGGCAGAGAGAGGGGGGAAGCAGGCTCCCCGCTGAGCAGAGAACCCGATGTGGGGCTCGATCCCAGGATCCTGAGATCATGACCTGAGCCGAAGGCAGAGGCTTAACCACTGGGCCACTCAGGCGCCCCCACCTGGAGCGTTTTAAATCTTTGATTGCTCCGCCTATCCTCACATTACCATGGCAACCATGGCAATAGTTCTGGGGTACAGTCCCCCAGATTTCCTTTCCTGCACATTCTTAGATGCCTGTGTAGGGAACACAACGTTGAGAACCATTGTCTGGGGACACATTTATAGTTGTTTTCTTCGGGAAGGGTATTAGCCAATTCAAAATGTAGTCAGATACACAGGTGTGTAGTCTTGGTTCTTTGGGTGTGAAAGTGGACTCGTGTGTGCTGGGCCTTTCCTATGTTTTGTTTTTTGTTTTTTGTTTTTGTTTTTGTTTTTTTAAATTTAGTTTTATTTTTTCAGTGCTCCAAGACTCATTGTTTATGCACCACATGCAGTGCTCCATGCAATCCGCAGCCTCCTTAATACCCATCACCAGGCTCACCCATCCCCATTCCCCACCCCTCCAAAACCCTCAGTTTATTTCTCAGAGTCCACAGTCTCTCATGGTTCATCTCCCCCTCCAATTTATCCCAATTCACTTTTCTTTTCGTTCTCCTAATGTCCTCTGTGTTATTCCTTATGCTCCACAAGTAAATGAGACCATATGATAATTGACTCTCTCTGCTTGACTTATTTCACTCAGCATAATCTCCTCCAGTCCTGTCCATGTTGATACAGAAGTTGGGTATTCATCCTTTCTGATGGAGGCATAATACTCCATTGTATATATGGACCATATCTTTTTTATCCATTCGTCTGTTGAAGGGCATCTTGGCTCTTTCCACAGTTTGGCAATTGTGGCCATTGCTGCTATGAACATTGGGGTGCCTATTGTTTTTATATGTGATGCCTGTCCTCTGTGTCTTCTTCTTAGTTGTCAACCAAAGAGCCATTCAGACTACATCTTTGTGTTTTGGGGTGGAATTTTTACTTTGAAACCTCATAGAGGCTATTCTGTGTATAGATCTCTAGGGGAATCATGTATCAAAGAGGAAAGAATCCATGCACAGGTCACCTTCTGGAAGAACATTTGACCTCGGTACCTCATGTTGATGTGTAGGGTATCCTGGTTCAAATCCTGACTCTACCAATATTGAGATGATCACTAAATCTTACTTTAAGTAAATTATTTCTTTTTTTTTAAGTAAATTATTTCTATCAGTAGGAGGGCAGTAATATTAGCACTAACATATAGAATCAAGAATATTAAATACATTACAATAGATAAAGCATCAATAACCATGGACATTCTTTATCCATACTATACAAAGGAATATTTCAGACTTTAGTGAATATTTTAGATTTTGTTTTTCATAAAAAAGGTAGCCCACAAGTCAAGTTTTATGCTAGATCTTCTCTTATTAAATGTGAGCACTGACCCTTGGAATAACTGACTAGCCTGTGTGCATTTGCAAATCGGAAAGACATCTCTGGTCCAGACTTTTCTTGGAATCCTCATTTTTATATTAATAGAGGGTAGACTTGTGTCCATTGGCATCTGTGGGTACCTGAATATTTTCTAAGCCAATGCTGCCAAGTCCCTGTTCATCTGGGTCCAGAGGTTCTGTTCAAACATTTGGCAGAACTGATGGCTGTTCCCAGTTGCAGTGAACTGCGGTAGGCTAGGCTCTGAGACTGTGCTGGTTCACTGTTCAAGCTCCCTGGTCCTTCAGACTTAGGACTATGCTCAACACTAGGGCTGTGCTATGGGCTTGGCTCTCTCCCCAAGTAGGCCTGTATGATTGGCTCTGGTGTTGCCCAGAGTCTTTGTTCAGACTTGCTGGTGGGGCAGGAGTAGAGACTGCGAGGTGGAACACAGTCTCCTCTGGCAGTCTTCCAAGATCTGAGCCCTGGTTACTAGAAGCTGTACCCACCTTCCCCATGTCTCTGTGATCTCCAGTGGGCCAGCACCACAACTTTACCCAGGAATCCCTGTGAAGGGAGATCTAAATGGACAACTGAGGAAGTAGAATGCCATTTGGAGAATGCTGGATGTCCACCACTCACTCTCTCTCTCTCTTTTTTTTTTTTTTTTTTGGTTGAGGAATGATAGTTGTAGTTGTATCCTGGGGGGTCACTGTGTTGGTCTGGGGGAGGTGCATTGTGATCAACCTGAAATCTCTCTTCTTACCCTTTTCATGTTATCATTCTCTATCTCTGTCATCCAGGGCGTGTTTTAGCCTCACCCTTGAGTACTGTGATTTGTCCGCTGATGTCTTATGTGAAAGTTGCTAATTGAGCTTATGAGAATTACTGATGCCTGAACTATGTATTTCACCATCTTTTCTTTTTTTAGAGAGAGGGAGAGAGAGATGGGAGAAGAGCAGAAGGAGAGGGAGAGAGAGAACCCCAAGCAGGTTAGATGCCCAGCATGGAGGAGGGTGTGTGAATTGGATGTGGGGATTGATCCCACAATGCAGAGATTATGGCCTGATTCTAAATCTAGAGCGGGACACCTAACTAAGTCACCCAGTCTCCTGCTTTTACCATCTCAGTGTTGTCAGCCCTCTGTGATGATTATTTTAATGACTTATGAGCTAAAAATAAATGTTTCCCTTGATACATGTATTTATATGTGTATATTTATATATGCGTTTTGTATAAATATGCACACACATATATGTAGATTATGTTTGTTTTCCTCCCATTAGAATATTGAAATGGTGGACATTTAAATATTGAAATATAACACTGAATAACAATAATTAAATCCTTTGTGTTTTTGTTTTTGTTTATTCTTCCAGAGATAATTTAATTTTTTAGTTTTTTTAAAATTTAAATTCAAGGGGCACGTGGGTGGCTCAGTTGATTAAGCAACTGCCTTTGGCTCAGGTCATGATCCTGGAGTCCCGGGATCGAGTCCCACATCAGGCTCCCTGCTCGGCAGGGAGTTGGCTTCTCCCACGGACCTCTCTTCTCTCATGCTCTTTCTCTCTCTCTCTCTCAAATAAATAAATAAAATCATTTTTTAAAAATTTAAATTCAGTTAGTTAACACATAATGTAATACTCGTTTCAGAGATAGCGGCCAGTCATTCATCGGTCTTATATAATATCCAGTGCTCATTACATCACATGGCCTCCTTAATATTCATCACCCATTAACCCCATTCCTCCATCCTTGTCCTCTCCAGCAACCCTCAGTTTATTTCCTATGATTGAGAGTCTTTTATGTTTTCTTTCCCTCTCTGGTTTCTTCTTGTTTCATTTTTCCTCTCTTCCTCTATGATCCTCTATTTTGTTTCTTAAATTTCACACATCAATGAGTCATATGATAATTATTTTTCTCTGATTGACTTATTTGCCTTAGCATAATATAGTTCCATCAACATCAATGCAAACAGCAAGATTTCAATTTTTTTATGGCCGAGTAATACTCCACTGTGTATATACCACATCTTCTTTTTTTTTTTAACTTTAATTTTTTTATTAACATATAATGTATTATTAGCCCCAGGGGTACAGGTCTGTGAATCGCCAGGTTTACACGCTTCACAGCATTCACCATAGCACATACCTTCCCCAATGTCCATAATCCAACCACCCTCTCCCTACCCCCTTTCCCCCAGCATCCCTCAGTTTGTTTTGTGAGATTAAGAGTCTCTTATGGTTTGTCTCCCTCCCAATCCCATTTGTTTCATTTTTTCCTTCCCTACCCCCCAAACTCCCCACTCTGCCTCTCAACTTCTTCAAATCAGGGAGATCATACGATAATTGTCTTTCTCTGATTGACTTATTTCACTAAGCATAATACCCTCTGGTTCCATCCACGTCATCGCAAAAGGCAAGATTTTATTTCTTTTGATGGCTGCATAGTATTCCATTGTATATATATACCACATCTTCTTTATCCATTCATCTGTTGATGGACATCTAGGTTCTTTCCATAGTTTGGCTATTGTGTTCATTGCTGCTATAAACATTCAGGTGCACATGCCCCTTGTAAAGGATATACATTTGTAAAGATACATTTGTATCTTTAGGGTATATACCCAGTAGTGCAATTGCTGGGTCTTAGGGTAGCTCTATTTTCAACTTTTTGAGGAACCTCCATGCTATTTTCCAGAGTGGTTGCAACAGCTTGCATTCCCACCAACAGTGTAGGAGGGTTCCCCTTTCTCTACATCCTCGCCAGCATCTGTCATTTCCTGACTTGTTAATTTTAGCCATTCTGACTGGTGTGAAGTGGTATCTCATTGTGGTTTTGATTTGTATTTCCCTGATGCTGAGTGATGTGGAGCACTTTTTCATGTGTCTGTTGGCCATCTGGATGTCTTCTTTGCAGAAATGTCTGTTCATGTCCTCTGCCCATTTCTTGATTGGATTATTTGTTTGGGTGTTGAGTTTGATAAGTTCTTTATAGATTTTGGATACTAGCCTTTTTTTTTTTTTTAAGATTTTATTTATTTGTTTACAGACAGAGATCACAAGTAGGCAGAGAGACAGGCAGAGAGAGAGAAGGGAAGCAGGCTCCCCGCTGAGCAGAGAGCCCAATCCCAGGACCCTAAGATCATGACCTGAGCCGAAGGCAGAGGCTTAACCCACTGAGCCACCCAGGCGCCCCGGATACTAGCCTTTTATCTGATATGTCATTTGCAGATATCTTCTCCCATTCTGTCAGTTGTCTTTTGGTTTTGTTGACTGTTTCCTTTGCTGTGCAGAAGCTTTTGATCTTGATGAAGTCCCAATAGTTCATTTTTTATCCTTGCTTCCCTTGCCTTTGGTGATGTTCCTAGGAAGAACTTGCTGCGGCTGAGGTCGAAGAGGTTGCTACCTGTGTTCTTCTCAAGGATTTTGATGGATTCCTCTCTCACATTGAGGTCCTTCATCCATTTTGAGTCTATTTTCATGTGTGGTGTAAGGAAATGGTCCAGTTTCATTTTTCTGCATGGGGCTGTCCAATTTTCCCAATACCATTTATTGAAGAGCCTATCTTTTTTCCATTATACATTCTTTCCTGCTTTGTCGAAGATTAGTTGACCATAGAGTTGAGGGTCTATTTCTGGGCTTTCTATTCTGTTCCATTGATCTATGTGTCTGTTTTTGTGCCAGTACCATACTGTCTTGATGATGACAGCTTTGTAATAGAGCTTGAAGTCTGGAATTGTGATGCCACCGACTTTGGCTTTCTTTTTCAACATTCCTCTGGCTGTTCGATGTCTTTTCTGATTCCATATAAATTTTAGGATTTTTTGTTCCATTTCTTTGAAAAAAATTGAGGGAGTTTTGATAGGGATTGCATTAACCATGTAGATTGCTTTAGGTAGCATAGACATTTTCACAATATTTGTTTTTCCAATCCATGAGCATGGAACATTTTTCCATTTCCTTGTGTCTTCCTCAATCTCTTCCATGAGTACTTTATAGTTTTCTGAGTATAGATTCTTTGCCTCTTTTATACCACATTTTCTTTATCCATTCTCCTGTTCATGGACATCTGGGCTCTTTCCATAGTTTGGCTATTGTGGACATTGCTGCTATAAGCATTGGAGTGCAAATGCCCCTTCAGATCACTACATTTGTACCTTTGGAGTAAATACCCTGTAGTGCAATTGTTGGGTCATAGGGTAGCTCTATTTTGAACTTTTTGAGGAACCTCCATACTGTTTTCCAGAGTGGCTGTGCCAGCTTTCATTCCCACCAATACTTAGGAGGGTTCCCCTTTCTCTGCATCCTTGCCAACACCTGTTGTTTCCTAACTTGCTAATTTTAGCCATTCTGACTGGTGTCAGGTGGTATCTCATTGTGGTTTTGATTTGCATTTCCCTGACGCTGAGTGATGTTGAGTATTTTTTCATGTGTCTGTTGGCCATTTATATGTCTTCTTTGGAGAAATATCTGTGTCTTCTGCACATTTCTTGATTGCATTATTTGTTCTTGGGTGTTGAGTTTGGTAAGTTCTTTATAGATTTTTGGATCCTAATCCTTTATCTGATTTGCAAATATCTTCTCCCATTATGTTGGTTGTCTTGGTTTTGTTGACTGTTTCCTGTACTGTACAAAACTTTTTATCTTGATGAAGTCCCACTAGTTCATTTTTTTTTAAAGATTTTATTCATTTATTTGACAGACAGCGATCACAAGTAGGCAGAGAGGCAGGCAGAGAGAGAGGGAGGAAGCAGACTTCCTGCAGAGCAGAGAGCCCAACGTGGAGCTTGATCCCTGGACCTTGAGACCATAACCTGAGCTGAAGGCAGAGGCTTAACCCACTGAGCCACCCAGGTGCCTCCAATAGTTCATTTTTGCCTTTGTTTCCCTTGCTTTTGGAGACATGTCTAACAAGAAGTTGCTGTGGTGAACGGGACGCCTGGGTGACTCTGGGTTAAAGCCTCTGCCTTCAGCTTGGGTCATGATCCCAGTGTCCTGGGATCAAGCCCCGCATCGGGCTCTCTGCTCAGCACGGAGCCTGCTTCCTCCTCTCTCTCTCTGCCTACTTGTGATCTCTGTCTGTCAAAAAAATAAAGAAATAAATCTTTAAAAAAATAATAAATAAAAGAAGTTGCTGTGGCCAAGGTCATAACGGTTGTTGCCTGTGTTCTCTAGAATTTTGATGGATTGCTGTCTCATATTTAGGTCTTTCATCCATTTTGAGTCTATTTTTGTGTGTGGTGTAAGGAAATGGTCCAGTTTCATTTTCTACATGTGGCTGTCCAATTTTCCCAACATCATTTGTTGCAGAGACTTTTTTCCATTGAATAGTCTTTCCTGCTTTGTCAAATATTAGTCAACCATAGAGTTGAGGGTCCATTTCTGGTTTCTTTATTCTATTCCATTGATCTATATGTCTGTTTCTGTGTCACTACCATACTGCCTTGATGATTGCAGCTTTGTAATAGAGCTTGAAGTCCGGAATTGTGATGTCACCAGTTTTGGTTTTCTTTTTCAACATTCCTTTGGCTATTTGGGATCTTTTTAGGATTATTTGCTCCAGCTCTGTGAAAAAAGTTGATGCTATTTTGATAGGGATTGCATTGAATGTGTAGGTTGCTCTAGGTAGCATAGATATTTTAACAAAATTTGTTATTCCAATTCATGAGCATGGAACGTTTTCCCATTTTTTTACATCTTCCTCAATTTCTTTAACGACTGTTCTATAGTTTTCAGAGTAAACTATAGATCCTTTGGCTGTTTGATTAGATTTATTCCTCAGTATCTTGTGGTTATGGATGCAGTTGTAAATGGAATCAACTCCTTAATTTGTCTTTCTTCTGTCTCATCGTTAGTGTATAGAAATGCAATAATTTCTGTACATTGATTTTATATCCTGCCACTTTGCTAAGTTCGTGTATGAGTTCCAGCAATTTTGCCATGGCGTCTTTTGGGTTTTCCACAGACAGTATCATGTCATCTGCAAAGAGTGAAAGTTTGTCTACTTCTTTGCCAGTTCAGATGCCTTTTATTTCTTTTTGTTGTCTGATTGCTGAAGTTAGGACTTCTTATAATATGTTGAACATCAATGGTGATAGTGGTCATCCCTGCCATGTTCCTGACCTCAGAGGAGAAAAGCTCTCAGTTTTTCCCCATTGAGAATGATATTGACTGTCAGCTTTTCATATAGGGCTTTTAAGATATTGAGGTATGTTCCCTCTATCCCTACATTGAAGAGTTTTAATCAAGAAAGGATGCTGTGCTTTATCAAATGACTTTTCTGCATCTATTTAGATCATATAGTTCTTGTCCTTTCTTTTATTGTGATATATCACGTTAATTGATTTGTGAATGTTGAACCACCTTGCAGCCCAGAATAAATCCCACTTGGTCATGGTGAATAATCCTTTGAATGTACTTTTGGATCATATTGACTAGCATCTTAGTAAGAATTTTAGTGTCCATGTTCATCAAGTTTATTGGTCTGTAATTCTCCTTTTTGGTGGGGTCTTTGTCTGGTTTGGGATCAAGGTAATGCTGGCCTCATATAATGATTTTGGAAGTTTTCCTTCCATTTCTGTTCTTTGAAACAGCTTCAGAAGAATAGGTATTAGTTCTTTAAATGTTTGGTAGAATTCCCCTGGGAAGACGTCTGGCCATGGGCTCTCGTCCTTTGGGAGATTTTTTGATGACTGCTTCATTCTCCTTACTGGTTATGGGTCTGTTCAGGTTTTCTATTTCTTTTCAGTTTGGGTCATTTATATGTCTCTAGGAATGCATCCATTTCTACCATATTGCCTAATTTGTTGGCATTTAGTTGTTCATAATATATTCTTAAAATTTGTATCTCTTTAGTGTTGGTTGTAATCTCTCCTCTTTCATTCATGATTTTATTTATTTGGGTCCTTTGTCTTCTTTTTGATAACTCTAGCCAGGGGTTTATCAATTTTATTAATTCTTTCAAAGAACCAGCTCCTAGATAATTTGTTCTAGTATATCTTCTGTCCCTCTCCTCTTCTAGGATCCCAATTATTCTTTTTTGGGGGTGGGGGGAATCCCAATTATTCTATGAGACAGGCACTTTAACCAGGTAAGCAATAGAGCCACCTGCAAAGATCCCATTTGTTCTAATATGTTCCGCTATGTGATATCACTGATCTCTCAAATTCTCCCCTCCCCTTGATTATCTCTCCTTTTCGCAACTTCTTTATTCTTCATTGTTTTGTCTTCTATATCACTAATTCTATCTTCTGCCTCATTTATCCTAGCAGCTAGAGCCTCCATTTTTTTTTTAAAGAATTGTATTTATTTATTTGACAGAGAGATCACAAGTAGGCAGAGAGAGGCGGGGAAGCAGGTTCCCTGCTGAGCAGAGAGCCTGAAGCGGGGCTCCATCCCAAGACCCTGAGATCAAGACCTGAGCCGAAGGCAGAGGCTTAACCTACTGAGCCACCCAGGTGCCCCAAGCCTCCATTTTTTATTGCATCTCATCAATAGCCATTTTAATTTCTACTTGGTTAGATTTTAGTTCTTTTATTTCTCCAGAAAGGAATTTTCTAGTGTCTTCTATGTTCTTTTCAAGCCCAGCTAGTGTCTTTATAATCATTATTCCAAACTCTAGTTCTGACATCTTACTTATATCCATACTGATTAGGTCCTTGACAGTCAGTACTGCCTCTTATTCTCTTCTTTGAGGTCAGTTTTTCTGTCTTGTCATTCTTCCAGAAAATGGTCGCTTTTCTATTTGTAGAGTTGCAGCCGTTCTTTTCTTAGATCTCAGGTTGAGATTTCAGGTGTTCACAATTATTTGATAGCTTCCTAGCTGAATTCCTGGGACCAGACAAAACTATGGTCTCCTATTCTTTCGCCATCTCAGTTCCCCGATGTCCTTTAGTGTTAAAGATTTTCCTATATAATATTAATATTGCCATGTTGGTTATTTGATTGGTCATCACTACATGGGGTGTTTTCTTTTTCTTTGTTTTCTCCACTTATTTCCTTCTGTTTAATTATAGCTCTCTGAAAATTCCGATGCAGTATATTCAAGCAACATACAGTGTTACTAGGAACATTTGGTTTATTTATATTTAGTATTCTAACGGTGATATTGGTGTTTGAATTTACCACTTTTTTTTGCTTTTCCTTACACCTAATCATTTTTTATTACTTGTTTCTTATGTTTTCCTGTTTACATTTTAAGAAAATAATTCTGTATTTCATTCTTTTTCTGTAAACTTTGTATACTCAGTACCATATTGCTTTAGCAAGAAATTACAGGTTTTTAAATTTTTTTAGTTTTTTTTTTAGATTATTTATTTATTTATTTATTTGATAGACAGAGATCACAGATAGGAAGAGAGGCAGGCAGAGAGAGAGGAAGGGAAGCAGGCTCCCTGCTGAGCAGAGAGCCCGAAGCAGGGCTCAATCCCAGTACCCTGAGATCATGACCTGAGCCAAAGGCAGAGGCTTTAACCCACTGAGCCACCCAGGCGCCCTTGCGGTATTTTTTTTAAAAGAAACACTTTTTAAATCTAGTCACAGTGTGAAATTACATTTACCTTAATTTCAAGTTGTCAATATATGTACATTATGGTATTTATTTACTTACATCTATTTTTAATGATGAGGATTTTTTTTAATAACGTAACATGTGGAAATCTTAAGTAAAGAACTCAGTAGAATTTCACAAACTGATCACATCTCTCAGCCACTGAGATCATGAATCAGGATATTGTTTGTCCTTGTGAGCTCCTCAGTAACTTTCCTCGAAGCTCAGCAGTCCTTTACTGTATAAGGCAAGAGATTGCTGTCCTCACTTTTGAACTTTATGTAAAAATAATTGGGCAATGTGAGCTCTTTTGTATTTGGCTTCTTTTCTTCCCATCATTTGTGAATTTATCTGTATTTACTGCATGTTATTGTGCCTCATTCATTAGAATGGTTAGATCCAATTCCGTTGTGAATATCAACTGACCGCATCATTCTACTGCATGGAATTTCACAGACTGATCTCATCTGTATAAGCCATTGAGGTCATGAAACACAATATTGTCCTCTGAATTCCCTCTGAGGTCTCGGTAACTTTTCCCCTAAGCTCAGCACTGTTTCAGCATCTAAAGGAAGGGATTGCTGTACTCACTTTTTACTTCGTATAAATGTCATCGGGCAATGGGGACTCTTGTATTTGGCTTTTTTTTTCTTTCTCAGTATTTGTGAATTGGTTGGTTTTCCTGCATGTTACTGTGCATCATTCATTAGAATGGATCGATCCTGTTCCGTTGTGTGGATACCAATGGCATCATTCTCCTGTTAACAGGAGGGGGGATGGTTCTCAGGGCAGGACTGTCATGACTAGGACTGACGTGTAAAATCTATGATTTGTCTTTCAGCGGAACGTGTACACATTTCTGGCTATTTATGTGGGACTGAATTGTTCGTAAATATAGATGCTCAGCTTTCATAGATAATACCAAACACTTTGCCAAAATGTGTATACCAGTTTTCCCGCCACCGGCAGTGTACTGGATTTCTGAATTACATATTTACAAAACTTGGTTTTTTAATGTGGTTTTTTTTGTTTGTTTGTTTTTGTTTTTTTTGTATGTGTGGTAGTCTTCTGGTTGGTGTGTGGTGTTACCAAGTCATGATTTTATTTGCATTTTTGTTGTTGTTTGTTACTTCCTGTTAGTATGCGGTTTGGTTAACCTTTGGATCATCTCTTTTTCAAAGTGTCTAGTGGGTTATTGGGACCATTTGTTTTCTGTTGCGATATCTTTCTCTTCTGGCTTTGTAGTTTTGTATATATGTTGAGAATAAGTCCTTTGCCTCCTCTCTCACTCTACTTCTGTTCCTCTCTCTTGAGCTTGTGATGCACAGATGTTCTTAATTTTAATGTAATCCAGTTTGTCAGTTCACCCTTCATAGTTAGTGTTTTTATCCTTTTTAGAAATATTCCCTGATACCAAGACCTCAGAGACAGAATCCTTTGTGTTTTTCTAAAGACATCATTACTTTTACAATTTCATTCTTTAAAAATATATAACTATATTTTATTTATTTATTTGACAGAGAGAGAAATCACAAGCAGGCAGAGAGAGAGGGGGAAGCAGGCTCCCTGCTGAGCAGAGAGCCTGAAGTGGGGCTCAATCCCAGGACCCTGAGATCATGACCTGAGCCGAAGGCAGCGGCTTAGCCCACTGAGCCACCCAGGTGCCCCTTACAATTTCATTCTGAAAACTATTAAAAATCAGTATGTTATGTGCTTTATATAGTGACTAAAGCTTTCTACTTTTCTTTTTTCCCCATCGGATTAGCTAACAAATTGAAATGTATTCTGAAAATATTGTATTGTGCTTTCTTTTCATTTTTTTGTATGTCTTCATAGCATTAACACCATCACAATCTTGGAACAGACTTCTCCTGTGTCTGTTCATCTTTGAAGATGAACATGAAGATGAAGATGTCTCTTCATCTTTTCCTGCCTCTAGTGATGTTTAGCAATCTCATAGGACCACACACTCAATGTCAGTTTTGATGGCAAAAACCTTCCATGGGAAAAACAAAACAAATTAAAAACAAAACCAAACAAAAAAACCGTCCATGAGTGTCTTTGCTCTGACAAATGATTATTTCAGTATTTCCATAACAGTCTTTCAGAGACTTGGTAATAGAAGTCTTCTTCTTGTTATGCACTGTAACTGGGATCTTGGCAATCTGATAGCTGTTTTATCATCCTCTCTCCCTTTAGGTCACTGGAGGTGACCTAAGTAGGTTAAGAGGTAGTTTAAGTTCTATTGATTTTATCATCTAATATGAATATAGTCAACTCATTGGTCACTGTCTCTAAATAAGTCCCACCCACAGTGACAGCTTTTGGGTGAAAAGATTGCTGCCATGATTCTGGGTGCACACCTGTTTCGTATGTTTACAGAGTGGCCAGGGTTGTGTCCTTTGTGGTAGAGTGTGTGTCTTCGGTGTCTTCCAGACCCTTAAAATTAGCTATATGGACACTGGTTGGAAGGAGCTTATTAAAGTCCAAGCTTCCAAGTCCAATGAGTCTTTAATTTTGCTCTGTATGTCACCACTAAATGAGCAACAGAGCAGCATAAAGGAAAATGAGTTTTGGGTACTGTCATGAATATCAGAAGAAAATCATACATTTGCTCTGTGCATCATTGTTATTACTCCTTGAAATCATGCTGTGAGCTCATGACCTGGACCAGGTTCCTTGATTTTCATCAGGTACTGGCACACAGAGTGGGTCATGTGCATTCATAGGTTCAACATTTCCTCCAGATCTTCACCTAAGTTCAGGGCAATCCAATGTGTTTTTATCCTTGTGACCAACAGTGTTTCATTTTACACAGTCTTGTCCAGCTTTTAGGTCTTTGTTGCTATTTTAATATTCCCCATTGATGTTTGGTGAACAGCTCTGCCCTAATTCCTATGTGTTTCCCAATTCTTTGCCCTTTTTTTGTAATGAGCCATGATTCTACTGTATCCAGGATCTGCTTTGCCTAGGTAAGGAGTATAAAATACTCTTATCTTTTCAGATAACATGTAAATTTGTTTGTTTGTTTGTTTGTTTACCATGTCCCTTAGAAAAGCTCACTATAGAAATGTAAGGTAGACCCTCCCGGGTACTGGGATTTCTTTACCTGGTTAAATGCAAGACCCATGTTGACATTACAGAAGTGAATGTTACAGCTCACTGAATTCTGTATTGTATCCTGCCTGTCATAGCCTTGCAAAATGTTTCCTGATGTACATTGAATAGATTTTATCCCAGAGCCTACGTCGGCTTAATGAGTGTTTGATGAGGTGGTGTACATATGGGAAACTTGGGTTGGAACCCAGCTGGTATCATACTGAGTGGTGGATATTGTTGGGAGGATTATTGGGATGTTGGTTACGTTTTCTCCATGTGTTCTGGATAGATCCTTTGAACATTTTTATTCTAATTGTCTTTCCATTGATGTTTATATATAAAAAAGCTTGGAATATAGTGATAGTGTCTTGCCCTTGGGTAGAGGACAGATTTGTTTATTGTACAAGAAAATGTATGTCCCCTTCCAGGGTAAAAGTTTAGGCAGATATGCTAGATCTTCCTTTAATATATTGGGGTTTCCTGTGCTCAGGATCTCACACGTGTGGCGCAAACCTGCTGTATGTGCAGCGTCTCCCTGTAGGAATTGTGGGTAGGAGGCTGACAAGTGAAATTAGTATGATCAAGATGTTGGTGATGTTTGCTGTATCATGAACAATGGCCTTTGGTCTTTATTCCATGAGTCTTCTGCCTTCTGCCAGCAGTGGAAAATTGTTAGAGACCAACTTGTTACATTACAGAATGTGTGTAATCTTGGAATTTTTATAGTACTTAAGATTATCCATAGACTTTATTCAAAACAAAACACATACATGGGTGTGTTTTGCTTTTGTTTGTTCGTTTCATTGTTTAGTTGTACACGTTAGTGAAATCGTATGGTATTTGTCCCTGTTTGTCTGATGTGTTTCACATAGCATAATACCTTCTAGGACGGTCCACATTGTAACAAATAGCTAGAAACAACAAAACAACAAAAAAAGCAGAAACAGACCCATAAATACAATGAACAGCCTGCTCGTTACCAGAGTGAACCCCAATGGTAGGATGGGCAAAATAAGTAAAGGGTAATTGGTGGTACAGAGTTTTAGTTAAGGAATTAGTGAGTCACGGAGATAAAAGATACAGCATAGGGAATACATTCAGTACTATTGTAATAGCGTTGTATGATGACAGACAGTAAGTAGCTCACGAGGGGTGAGCATAGTAGAGCCGACTGTGTTGTGAAATCACTGTTGTACACTGCAACTGATGTAATACTGTATGTCAGTTATAGGTTTTTTTTTTTTTTGTCAGTTATACTTTAGCAGAAAACAAAATAGAGGGACCCCTGGGTGGGTGGTTCAGTCAGTTGAGCATCTGCCTTCGGCTCTGGTCATGATCCCAGGGTTCTGGGATTGAGTCCTGCATTGGACTCCCTGCTTGGCGGTAAGCCTGCTTCTCCCTCTCCTACTCCCCCTGCTTGTGTGCACTCTCTCGCTGTGTCTCTCTCACTGTCAAATAAATAAATAAAATTTAAAAAGAAAAAAAGAAGTCGCATGTAAAGAAAGCTAACCTCCTCTCCACATGCAGCTCATCATAGGTTTTCACAGTAGGATATAGAGTTAGGATAGCAAATTTCTGTGTAACACAATGGAGACAATGTAAATTGTGGAGAAAGGAGAGGGTGTAGGAGAAGGAGAATGTGCCCAGCAGGGTGCAGAAGGAAAAAGGCATAGAAGAGCATGGGCGCTCAGAGACTGAGCAGCCCAGGAGGTACAAAGAAGAACAGTAATTTCTTTTTTTTTTTTTTAATAGTATTTTTTTTTTAGATTTTATTTATTTATTTGACAGATAGAGATCACAAGTAGGCAGAGAGGCAGGCGGGGGAGTGGGGGAACAGGCTCCCCGCTGAGCAGAGAGCCCGATGCGGGGCTCGATCCCAGGACCCTGGGATCATGACCTGAGCCAAAGGCAGAGGCTTTAATCCACTGAGCCACCCAGGCGCCCTTCCCCAATATTCTTAATTTCAAAGCCATCCATGATTTCCTCTGTTGTTTTTGTTTTTGTTTTTAACTTTTGTAATTTAATAGTCTGACTCTTGAATTAAGATGTTGGCATCACTTGCAAGCTCATAAGAAATGTAGAAACTCAGGGCCCACCTAGAAATTCCAATCAGAATATGAATTTTAATAAGATCTTCAGTTCATTGTCATACACATTAACCCTGGAGAAGTAGACCTCTAGCTCACCTCTGCTTTTCCTTGTTCTATCTCTGTCTTTATGTTTGTAGTACATTATTTTGGTAACGGTGGCTTTTAGTATTCTTTAAATCCGTAGGTTTGGAACCACCAATGTACTGATTGTTCAATCTCAAGATTGTTCTGGGTATGTGTCATCCTGTGATATCATATGAATGTTAGAATGGTTTTGATCTTTCTGCCAAAAATGGCATTGGGATTTTGGGAAGTGATTGTGTTCATTTAAAGGTTATGTTATTGTTTATTCTGATCTCTATCTTATTTATTTCTGGCTTTTTTTCTTTTTTAATTCCTTCCTCTACTAAATTTCAGCTATGTTTCTTTCTCTAGTTCCTTGTAGCGTCATGTTCATTTTATTTATTTCAGATTTTTCTTTTTTTAAAGATTCTATTTATTTACTTGAGAGAGAGTGAGAGAGAGAATGAGCAGGGAGAGCGGCAGAGGAAAAGGAAGAAGCAGACTCCCCGCTGAGCAGGGAGCCTGACGTGGGTCTCCATCCCAGGACACTGGGATCATGACCTGAACCAAAGGCAGAGGCCTGACCAACAGAACTACCCAGGCACCCCTGAATTATTTCTTCACTCAAGCATTATATCATAAAAAAATGGAAAAGTGAAAGTCTAGGAGGGAAAATGCTTAGAAATAAATAATAAAAGTGATGTCCAATAAATAAAATAGCATTAAAATATTGATTCTTCAGTGTTTTCTATACATCATGTCATCTGTGAACAGAAACGTTTCTCTTTTCCGTTTTCAGTTGAATTACTTTTACATGTTTTTCTTGCCTCATTGTTCTGATTGTAAAATCCACTACTATGTTGAATCAAAGTGGTGAAGTCACTTCACTACCCGTTTCTGATCGTACAGAAGGCTTTAGTCTTTTACTATCGGATACATTAGAGTCCAGCTTTTAGTTCAGACAGGGCGTTTATTAGTCTGAGTTGGTCCTTTTATTCCTACTACTGAGTGTTTTAAATCATGAAACGGTGTCCGGTATGCTCATGTTCTTCTGCATGAGTATTTAAATGTGATCATGTCATGTTTGATCTTCATTCTTTTACGTGCTGTCTTAAATTTATAGATTTCTTTTTGTGTAAACACCCTGACTTCCAGGAAGAATTCCCACGTGGTTATGTTGTAAAATAGTAAAATTTGCTTTGATTCAGGTTGTTTCCTTTATTGGGGAGTTTACATGACTATTCATCTCAGTAGTAGTTTCTAGTCTTCTTTGCTTATAGTGTCTTTCTTGGGTTTGCTTATATGGTAATGCTGGTGTCACAGAAAGTGTTTTATAATTTCCTTTCTCTTCACTCCTTGGAAATGTTATAGGAGATTTGAAGTACTTTCTCATTAATGTTTGTTAGAATAATCCAGAATATTCATCTATCATAAGACTTCGTTGGGAGCTTTTTTAATTACTTTTTCAGTCTACTTAGTAGTGGTAAGTCAGTAGAGAATTTTTTTCTCCTCTATGATTGACTCAATAGGTTGTACCTTTTTGGAAATTCATACTTTTTTTATATCTATTTGTGGGTATGTAATTATCTATCACCGCCTTTTTTAATTAGCTTTATTTCTGTACTGTCAGTTATATCTGCTTTCACTTCTTCAATTTTGATTTCACTGGTTTTCTCTCTGTCATTCTTCCATGATTTACTTAAAAATATGTCAGTTTTGGGGCGCCTGGGTGGCTCAGTGGGTTAAGCCTCTGCCTTCGGCTCAGGTCATGATCTCAGGGTCCTGGGATCGAGCCCCACATCGGGCTCTCTGCTCAGCGGGGAGCCTGCTTCCTCCTCTCTCTCTGCCTGCCTCTCTGCCTACTTATGATCTCCGTCTGTCAAATAAATGAATAAAATCTTTTAAAAAAAATGTCAGTTTTGTAGATCTCTTCTGGAAACCAACTCTTCCTATTGTAGCTATTTTTCTGTTTTTGCTACACCCTATTTTGTTGATTTCTATTTTACGTTTAAATTTCCTTCCTTCTTCTAGGTCTGGACTCAGATAGTACTTTTCCTGATTTTTTGAGGTGTAGGAAAATGATGTGTGCGCCAGCGCGACAAGACTACAGAACTCTCTGTTAGGCCACGTGATCAGTACGTGGTCTGCAAGTTTATGTGTCCCTGCAGGAATCAAGTCCAGATGATTCCCTCAGCCATCTTGCTGAAGTTCTCTGATTGATTTTATTATTCCATATTACAAGTTTTCACTGTATTCGTCTGAGAGTAGTAAGTGGAATGATTTTATTTTTTCTTATTCAATATCTTTCAGCTGTATCTTCACATGGCACCCAGAGTTTCCTGCCAACATTGTGCATAGAAGCTTCTTTCCAAAACGTAGCAGTGCGTAGATATAAACATACTGCCCTTGAGAATCTACACTTCATGGTAGACTGTAACGATGATGGGGAGAGTGAAGAGCATCAAATATATCATGAAGGACATATACAGACTGAGACAACTGCGCATAATATGAACATCACTGCCCAAAATGGTGAAGGATATAAAACATTTTGGAAAACATCCCTTCTTAAGTCTGCTACTTCTGCAAAGCAGTGTCTTTCTATATATAAGGGCTCAAATCAAATGATTAAACATACATATCTGCAGAACGAAAAGTTGGAAAATCTGGAAAGTTGCCTAGTCCGTGCTGAAAATAATTATTTCAACCATTTTGAAAGTAGGATTGGATTGACCTTTGAGTCAAATATTTCTGAAAATCAGAGATTTAAAATTGAAGAACAAAGTGCTGAGTGGGATTCATTTGAGAGGTCTTTCACTGAGGAGTTAACTCTTCAAAATTACCAGGGTATTTTCAATGAAAACAGAATTGCTCAATGCAGTGAATCTGAGGAAAAATTTAACCCGGGTTCAAGTGTTAGTGCATGTCTGAGGACTCATTTTCCAGAGAACCATTATGAACTTGATAAATGTGTGGAAGTCTTTTATCAAAGCTCCAACCTTATTATACATAATAGTATCCCTATGGAAGAGAATAATTATGAATATAATGAATGTGAGAAAGCTCTTAACTCGTCCTCCAGTGTTGCTGATCATCAGAATATCCATGTGGGAAAAGACTCATACAGATGTTATAAACCTGGGAATATGTTCAGTCAGTCATCAAGACTAAATATACATAACACAATTGGAACTGAACAAAAAAGTTACATTTGTAAGGAATGTGGCAAAGCCTTTGACTGGCACTCCACCCTGTGTCAACATCAGCCGATGTATCTGGGAGGAAAAGCTTACAAATATGAAGAATGTGGTAAGGTGTTTATCCACCACTCACACTTTAGTCAACGTGACAGAATTCGTACTGGAGAGAAAATCTACCAATGTAAAGAATGTGGCAAGTGCTTTAACCATCACTCAAATCTTAGTCGACATTACAGAATTCATACTGGAGAGAAACCTTACCAATGTAAAGAATGTGGCATGGCCTTTAACCAGCACTCAGTGCTTACTCGACATCACAGAATTCATACTGGTGAGAAACCTTATCAATGTAAAGAATGTGGAAAGGCCTTCAACCAGCACTCAAACCTTACTCAACATCACAGAATTCATACTAGAGAGAAACCTTATCAATGTAAAGAATGTGGGCAAGTCTTTAACCATCACTCTAGCCTTACTCAACATCACAGAATTCACAGTGGAGAGAAACCTTATCAATGTAAAGAATGTGGTCAGGCCTTTAACCAGCACTCAAACCTTACCCGACATCACAGAATTCATACTGGAGAGAAACCTTATCAGTGTAAAGAATGTGGCAAGGCCTTTAACCAGCACTCAAAGCTTACGGAACATCACAGAATTCATACTGGAGAGAAACCATTCATATGTACGGAATGTGGTCAGGCCTTTAACCGTCACTCACACCTTACTCGACATCACAGAATTCATACTGGAGAGAAACCTTATCAATGTAAAGAATGTGGCAAGGCCTTTAACCAGCACTCAAAGCTTACTGAACATCACAGAATTCATACTGGAGAGAAACCTTACATATGCAAAGAATGTGGCAAGGCCTTTAACCGGCACTCACACCTGACTCGACATCACAGAATTCATTTTGGACAGAAACCTTACATATGTAAGGAATGTGGCCACGCCTTTATCCAGCACTCACACCTGAGTCAACATCACAGAATTCATACTTGAGGGAAACCTTACCAAAGTAAAGAATGTGGGAAGGCCTTTGATCACTGTTCATCCTTTACTCATTATCACAGAATTCATAGTGGACCAAACCTTACAATTTTAAGGAATGTGAGAAAACTTTAAGGACGACTCACCCCTTACTCCGCATCAGAGAATTCATAGTGGAGCGGAACCATAAAATTGTAAAGAATGTGGAAAGGCTTTTAAGCAATGCTATTCCTGATCAGAGAAAGTGTATTGGGGAAGATTTTGGAATATGAAGAATTTTGCAAGCCCTTTATTCAGAGGTCACGTTTCATTCAACATCACAGAATTCATATTGGGGAAGAACTTATAAATGTAAAGAACATGGGAAGGCTTTTAGAACTGCTCAACCCTTTGCAGCATCTCAGAGTTTATACTGAGGAGAAACATTACAAAGGTAAAGGGTATCATAAGCCTCTAGCTGGGATCTCATAACTTACTCAACATCATAGCTATCATACAGCATAGATAAATGTAAAATGTAGAGAAAGTTGCAGTGCCTTTAACTGGAATTCAGTCTATACGCAGTATCCCAAAATGCACACTGGATTCAAACCCTAAACACATCATGATTGAGGAAAGACCTTCATTTTAAATGTTCACTGTAGCAAACACCAGAGAGTGCATAAAGGTAAGTTACTTGAAAGATGTAAATATTTAGAAATGTATGTAAGTAAACATCAAGTGTCAATAAATATCATAGAAATCAAGTAGAAAGCAGCACATGAGTCAATCTATTCAGACGTTACATCAAAATACGTATTATAAGGACTAATACAAAGTTAAACACTTAGAAAATGTATATGCTATTATGCTTCAAAAGACCAAGTGGATGGATTTTTGCATAGATATAATGAATTTTTCGATATGTCCTTGTTTTTTATTTTGTTTTTGTTGTTTTGGGTTTTTTTTTTAAATTTTCGTTTTGTGTTTTTGGGGGGTTGGGGGGGTTTGTTGTTGGGGTTTTTTGTTTTGTTTTGGGTTTGGGGTTGGGGTTTTTTGGTTGTTGTTGTTCATTGACCTTATCTGGGATTTGTGACTAGCAAATATTAACATATTTGTACTCTCAAATCACTTCAGAAAGCTCATTTATTCCTAGTGGGTTTGTGAAAGTATGTGGCTGATTGTTGTTGGATCAAAGATATGAGATGCTCTCCTTCCTTAGGCGGGACTCCTGCATATCTAATTGCCCACGGATGAGGAAGGACAATATAATATATAAAATATGAAGAAAATCTAAATGGAGATGCTGTTTGTGGTTATAACATTAATGTTAGTTATGATGGAAAAAGTGTTCAGAACATCATTATTCTCCACTTATTAAGACTAAAGAACCTCCTGGATATTATAAATAAAATATTTTACTCTTGTCTTTGAGAAAAAAGAGGTGCCAGTCCAGTAAAATACGGTTGTATCCTCATAATAGCTGTGGTTAGAAGTAGAGGATGTCAGGTGGTGTGCTCGAAATGAGGAAATCCTCAAAGATACAAAAGCAGGATAACTCTTTCTTAAAATGGCATAGGATTATGCATACAAAATTTTTAAGAATGATCCCCTGCCTGAAAACAATATAAATCAGTACTCCCACATCATGATACAGCACACAAATGCTTTTTAATGCTTGATTCTGTATTTCCAAAAAGGAGTATAGAGTGGCTTTGAAATGTATACCTTAGTCTGTGTGTGAACGTAATATATTTTAATTAATAAAACATGATGAATTTTAACGTGTTATCATGGATGAGTAATGAGTGAAGTGTCATCCCACCATCAGTGTTAACCTATCTCATTTTATATAAGGTTGCAGGCAACTGAGGAAATCTGTCATTTATTCGGTAATCATGTGGAATAACATACCTAGTAATCCATTTTCTCAGTGGCCTTAAAGTTTAAATAATGTCTGATTATTTCCCCCCTTGTTTATCTGTTGTATCATTATCTCCTCTTTGGGACTAGTGGGATATTATAACAGACATGTTGCAGGTTATATTTGGGTCTTATTTGACTGATTGACTCAAGTACGCCATGATGCTGCTACTTGGCATCCGTTTCATGTCCCCATCAGTTTTGCAGGGGACTTGAATTGATAGCAGCCTCTCTCACTAGTGCATTCCCTAAACAGTACCCTGCAGAGTCACCAGTTAATGTAACCTCTGACATGACATTCCCAGTCCACCCTTGTGAGCACCCATGTCCCCTGTCTACCATGACTTTCCCCTCGTGTGTTCTTAAAAGAAGACTCTCACAGAGCTTCACCCTAAACCTGTTTTAGTTTCAATGGCCCAATCTGAACATAGCTCTGGGACTCTAAATCACTGTATCCATGGCCCCTAATAAAGGTATGTGCCACAGTTCATAGGTGGGGGTGTTGTGTCCATGTTTCTATGAAGTAAAAACACACTTATAGCAGTGCTTGGTGTGTAGTAGGTACCCTATAAGTAGGAGAAACATATTTCCAGCAGGAGTGATACTGTAGCCCCAAGGAAGGGATAGAGAATGCAGAGGATGAAGAATTGGCATGAATTCTGCATGTGGAGGAGGACACCTCTCCCAGGTTGCCCAGCTGGCCCCCTGGATTTAGAAGAACATCCTCTACTTGTTTATTTTCCAAGTGATCTCCAGATCACTGTTCTGTTTATCCTAATTTTTATTTCCAGCTATGTAGGCATCACAGACATTCTTTGCCTGTGTTATGGCTGAATTGAAATGAGAAAGACATAAAGTCAATGGGTGTAAATTTAGACATTTAGCACTGGGTTGTGGGATGTGGATCTAAGTAATATGTGATGATGGCACTAAACTTAGAAAAACAAGACCTATTAAAATGTGAAGAACTCTTTCTAATGTGGGGAGGGAACCAGAGGTGACTCCTTTAGCCACTCCAAAGGCACAAGGAGCTCTTGGTGGCATCATCCAATGAATGTCATCGAATAAGTGAAATGGACATAAGGAATTGGCAAATGTGAAACCTTTCGAATCTGGGTTTCTGAGGATTAGGGAAGTTGTGCTTTATCTTCATGATTTAATTGAATTCCTTTGTGTTGGCGAGGACCAGATGCTATTGGACGACAATGATTACTGTGATTGCTCAGGCCTAGATCAGTGGCCTTGATGGAGTCGGGGGAGTTGGGTGATGCCATCCTGTAGGGCATAGCTTAAAAAGGGCACATGGCCGAGTAGATGTTGGAGATGAAGAAGCCTTCTGCCCAGTGTGGTAGATGGGATCAGCAAGGCGTGTGCTGTGGTTGCACGATGCGCTAGTATCCCAGGTATATAACCCCGACATAGTTTAGATCCACTGTTGGTGGGTGACGTTTTCAGGGAAGGTGACACACTTCTGTGTGGGACCTTCCTCCCTTTATTCGGTGCCATGACGCGTACGGTCCCACGCTCTGGCTGTGTCTGCCATGGATTTGTCGTGGGAGCAATTCCACACTCAGTTGCAGTGACCATCCCTACTTCAAACAGTCTAGCCCAACTGTTTTTTGATTGAGAAACGAAGAAAGAAGATACGAGATATATGTGATGAAATATTACTCAGCCATGAAAAGGAATTCAGTCTTTCTCTTTGCAGTGACATGGAGGGAGCTAGAGTGTATTATGCTAAGTGAGTGAAATCAGAGAAAGACAAATGCCATCGGATTTCACTCATGTGGAATGTAAGAAACAAACAAGCAAAGGGGGAGAAAGGAGACCGGCAAATCGTGAGAGACTCTTAACTATGGAGAAGCAGCTGACGGATACCAGTGTGGAGCTGGATTGGGGGAGGAGTTAAGCACGTGATGGGAATGAAGACGTGCGTTTTTTTGTTGTCGCGCGCTGGGTGTTGTATGGAATTGTACAATCGCTATTGTACACGTGGAACTAATATTACATTGTATGTTAACTAACTGGAATTCAAATAAAATCTTTTAAAAAATGTTTTGTTTTTTACAGATATAAGAGAACCTTTACCTTAACTGACTTGCAGCCGTGGCCGAAAATATACCTTTGTTAAACAAATGAAAGATTTATCTTTTGTCCATTCCTGATTCCTCCAGAATTCATTAAGTCTCAGTAACTATTCTTATATCTTTATGCCAGTGTACGTATTTGCATCATTTCAATAAGAATCTGTTCTCATTGTGCTAAGAGACAGTCAGAAACAGTGGTCATATAGCCACGGCTTTGACTGGAATGTTACAGCTGAGAAAGAACTGCATAGACTCAGACACGACCAAGCAGCTAGAAGGGACTAAGATCGAACTATATGGTGTCAATAAAGGCTCTTGGAAATACCAGCCTGATACTTTGCTTACAGAGTTCCCCACAGTCATACCAGGTGAGCAAGGAAGATCGCTTCCCAACAGCTGCAGGAAACTCAGGATATTTCAGAGACTTCATGAATACAGAAATTCACCCAAATCTCTAGTTATTGTAGACAAAGTCTGGTAGCAAGTATTTGGCTTGGTTCCTGGCCTGGAGTAGCTATTGAAATTTCAGTCTAGGGATTGCTTATGAAAAGTTCCAGCAAAGCTGTTTGTTTGTTTAAAGATTTATTTATTCATTTAAGAGAAAGAGAAAGGATCAGGAGAGAGACAGAGGGAGAGGGAGGCAAGCAGACTCGCCATTGAGCAGGGAGCACCAGGCAGGACTTGGTCCCAGGACCCTGAGATCATGACGTGAGCCGAAACCAAGACTCAGCCGCCCAACTGACCAAACCACCCAGGCACCTTAAAAGTTGTTTTTAAAGAGTACATAGGGGCCCCTGAGTGGCTCAGTCATTAAGCATCTGCTTTCAGCTCAGGTCATGATCCCAGGGCCCTGGGATCGAGGCCTGCATTGGGCTCCCTGCTCAGCGGGAAGCCTGCTCCTCCCTCTCCCACTCCCCGTGCTTATGTTCCCTCTCTCGCTGTCTCTCTCTGTCAAATAGATTTTTAAACATCTTACTAAATAAATATAAAGGGTCTACAGGTCAACCTCTATTCTTCCTGCTCTTATATAAAAAGTCAGGCCAAATTTTTTTTTCGCAGACTTGCTTTACAGTCAAATTACTGTTAATTTGAATTAAAAAAATACTGTTAATTTGGTTACCTTTGGTAAAAATGCAGGCGAGTATAGAGAGAAAAATATGTTTCAATAGCACATCTTTGTAGCTACTAGATCAGTGACATGAAATAATCTACCAAGTCAACTTTTAATATGTGAAACTCCCAAGGAAGTGTCACATGGGGGACTGAAGGGGTCAGGACAACCTCTCGGCCCCCCACCCCAGAATGTGCCATTTTGGCCTGTGGATTACTTGAGCTGAAGGTACTTGAGAACCTTCAGGCTCCAGAGAACATCCCCACTCCCACCATTAACCTCACAGAAGAATCTAAATTGCGGCATCTTTCTCAGAGTAAGACTTATTAACAGCGACTTAGTGACCCAACTGTAAGGCAGGACGAACATCTAACTACCAAATAGTTGCTCTTCTCATCGCCCTGTGAAGGGTCTTCCTTCCTCGGAAGCTCCAGGTCCAGACCTTCTTTTCCTTAGTTCAAGATGACATTGTACCTCATCTTACCTTTTCATGTCTATGTGGAGTCCCTGTATTTTCACGTGTTTAATTTGATCGTCTCCTGTTAACGGCTCGTGTTGGTTTGATTCTTTGTCCAGCTGGAAGGGTCTTTGAGGAGGCATGAATTCTTTTTCTCTGACAGAGTATTTAATTGTAGTTCCTCATTTCCTGGCATCCTGTTTATTCTATGTACTTATTTGAGAGAGCAAGCACGAGCTGTGGGGAGGAGCAAAGGG
The DNA here is from genome assembly GCF_963455335.1 of Martes martes. Lineage (NCBI taxonomy): Eukaryota > Metazoa > Chordata > Mammalia > Carnivora > Mustelidae > Martes > Martes martes. The sequence continues at coordinate 54,481,263 of NC_137905.1, read as the reverse complement.
AGGAGGAGGAAGGAGCCAGACCAAGAGCTCCACCCCAGGACCCTCAGGACCTGAGCTTAAGGCAGATGCTTAACCCACTGAGCCAACCAGGTGCCCTTCCTGGCAGCTTAGTAAATTATAAAAATACGGTGGAGCAGTGTGAAGTACTTTTATTAAAAGAGTTGACATTTTTGAGGTCAGTTTTTGTCACGGTTTCAATAGGTCCCTTTTTTGTTTCCCTTACGGATACTATCTTATCCATGTTTTGTTTAAAAGATTTTTGGTAGCAATCAAAATCGCTATCCCACTCAATTTGTATAATTCAACAGTTGGCTCTCACGGGGGATGCAGAAGTACACAAATTCAGTGTTACAAGGGGTCTTTGTTTAGGCCACTTCAGCATTAATTTGATCATTAGTATAGTTTTCTACTTAGGTACTTGCAAATATCTAATCCTCGTGTGTAAAACGTGAATCCTACCAGGTTGTTGGAAGTGGTTCTCCATCACTTTCCTCCCATTGTGATGGTTTATTTTCCATCCTAGTGGGGTGACATGCCCAGCACTACCTGAGGGGAGTGAGCTGTGACCGAATGTGCTGATTTGAGTGATGTTGGTCCCTCCGTGTCACCTGGAGATAGCGGATTGTATTTCCTGTCTTGGTTTTCCCTGAGTTAGCCCGGCTAAATTCAGAGCGCTCAGCGTGCTAAAGTGGCTGATTCTTCTACGCTTCCCCGGATGGAGCAGCTAAACCATTCGTGTTGTGAATGGGAATCCCTGGGGGATGGCTGCTGGGTGCTGAAGGTGACCTTGCCGCCCTCTACTGAGGGAAGCTAATGTTCTTTGTCTTTGGATTTATTCAGAGACTCATCTGCAGAATGCAACAAACATTTAAATTGGCCACATTGTGAAGAATTTTAAAATTCTAAGAGGACTTTTCTTCGGTGCCACAGACTTGGAATCTGTGCTTCTCTTGCCAAAGTGTATGGTGGCCACGCGGTGTTAGAAAAGAAAGTCACCTTCCTTTTAGTCGAGTCCTAACCGCACCTCAGCCTCTTTTGTAACATGCAGCCTGATGGTCTGCAAGTGGGGAGCTAGATCAGACACACTGATTCCCATTGCTAGCCACAAAACAACTTCACCTGCACGAGCACACAACGAGAACCACAGAATTCTCAGATTCCATAACCTGTTTTTTTTTTTTTTAAGATTTTATTTATTCATTTGACAGAGATCATAAGTAGGCAGAGAGTCAGGCAGAGAGTGAGGGGGGAAGCAGGCTCCCCGCTGAGCAGAGAGCCCAATGCGGGGCTTGATCCCAGGAGCCTGGGATCATGACCTGAGCCGAGGGCGGAGGCTTTAACCCACTGAGCCACCCAGGCGCCCCTCCATAACCTGTTTTAACCAGAAGAGGACTGGTCCTCACTAAAATGAGTTTATCATGAAACTCTAACCAAGTAAGACATTTCTTACAGTTGATCCTCTACCAAAAGAGGGTTTCCCGGCCAGATGCTTGACTTCTCTCCCTGCAAAATGAAAGCACTATAGTCAAGAGTCTTTTCACGTTTTCCTTCATAGTCTTTTTAAAGCTAAATTTTTGATATGCACAGTCCTTTTCAACTATATGTATTTTTGGTTTTCATAACAGTTTAATTCTAAGTGTTGTCTTGTGCATTTAAAATAGAACAATTGGGTGCCTGGGTGGCTCGATCAGTTGGGCGTCTGCCTTGCACAGAGGTCGTGATCCCAGGGTGCTGGGATCAGGCCTCACATAGGGCTCCCTGCTCAGCAGGGAGTCTGCTTCTCCCTCTCCCTCTGCTCCTCTCCGCAGCTTGTGCTCTCTCTCTCTCAAATAAATAAAATAACTTTAAGAAAAAATAAAAACACAGTAATTGTTTTTGACGTGAATTTTTGCTTGCATATATATTTGTAGGTTGAGACCAAATGGGCCAAGTCCTGGGCAAGTGTCGTTTGTGATGTATCAGAATAAATGCAAAGGGGATCACAAATATTACAGTCCTAAAAAGCCTGCTTTATAAATGCATTACTTCTGGTGCTCTATATAATGGGATATATTAAACCAGTAATTTGTATATATAGTATGTCCGCATTTCCTAGGAACTTCTCTTGAATCCATTTTTTTAAAAGATTTTATTTATTTATTTGACAGAGAGAGACACAGCGACAGAGGGAACACAAGCAGGGGAAGGCGGGGGGGCACCTGGGTGGCTCAGTGGGTAAAGCCTCTGCCTTCGGCTCGGGTCATGATTCCAGGGTCCTGGGATCAAGCCCCGCATCGGGCTCTGCTCAGCAGGGAGCCTGCTTCCTTCCCCCCTGTCTCTCTGCCTGCCTCTCTGCCTACTTGTGATCTCTCTGTCAAATAAATATATAAAATCTTAAAAAAAGGGGGGGGGCAGGGCAAGTGGGAGAGGGAGAAGCAGGCTCCCCGCTGAGCAGAGAGCCTGATAGGCTTCATCCCAGTACGCTGGGATCATGACCTGAGCCAAAGGCAGAGGCCTTAACCCGCTGAGGCACCCAGGCGCCCCTTGAATCCATTTTTAATATTGTACAGGTTGAGCAGTTATACTCTTCAGGCCAATATAGTCCAGACTGAATGAACTTATAAAAGAAATTTTAAACCTCTGTGTTCCTCTATGTTCAAGCCTAAAGCACATCAATGCTAGTGTAGGGCTCAGAAGTAAAATGTGTTTCTTCTGAGTATTTGGGAAAATGTGAAGTCCTCTTGAGAAACTCTAAGAAACATAATAGTCCTAGCCTGCTGACACTAAGGAAAAAGTACCTCATTCACTGTTCCATGCTGTGGTTTACTGGCCCCCACTGACTTCCAGTTTGGATCGCTGCACTAAGTTATCTGTGCTGATCCCTCTGAAAGTAAGCCCTGGGATCCGTATTTGTTTTGTGTTCTTACATCAGCAATAGTAATAAATTTGACGGTGTGAAATTAGAAGTGTCGAGGGGTTTCTTTAGTGACTGAGCAAAATGATGTCTCCACTTCAATTTATTGTGATGTGTTTTCACTATGTGTGCTTTGTACGTGTCCTATTTATTTCACTATAGATTAAATTCTTGTTCCTTTGTTTGTATTGTTATCTATCTAGTATTTTATTCATGTGAAAATCAAATTCTGTCATAAAAAATATCTCTGGATTTAAACAGATTTGAAAATGTTATGTTAAACTGAGGGTGGCTGGAGGGGAGCGCGATGAAAGATGGGGGTAATCGTCAAGGAGGGCATGTGATGTAATGAGCACTGGATATTATACAAGACTGATGAATCATAAGCCTGTATCCCTGAAACAAGTAATACATTATATGTTAATTGAATTTGAATAAAATTATTTAAAAAAAAGAAAAACGTCATGTTACGGAAAAACATTTATAGGTAGAATTCAGTTCAGCCTCCATTGCACTCCATGGCCTTATTGTTAGCATAAAGTGAATTTGAGCAACTCCGTTGTCAAAAACTCATCACAGGGGCACCTGGGTGGCTCAGTGGGTTAAGGCCTCTGCCTTCGGCTCAGGTCATGATCTCAGGGTCCTGGGATCGATCCCTGCATCCGGCTCTCTGCTCGGCGGGGAGCCTGCTTCCTCCTCTCTCTCTGCCTGCCTCTCTGCCTACTTGTGATCTCTGTATGTCAAGTATATAAATAAAAAATATTTTAAAAAAACCAACTCATCACATAGAATAGAAATGGTGTAGTTTTGTGGCCTAAGGTGAAACTGGAAAAGAATGAAAATGTACGCAGGGGGCGCCTGGGTGGCTCAGTGGGTTAAGCCTCCGCCTTCCGCTCAGGTCGTGATCTCAGGGTCCTGGGATCGAGCCCCACATCGGGCTCTCTGCTCAGCAGGGAGCCTGCTTCTCCCTCTCCCATTCCCCCAGCTTGTGTTCCCTCTCCTGCTCTCTTTCTCTCTCTCTCTGTCAAATAAATAAATAAATCTTTAAAAGAAAAAAAGGAAAACCAATCTTTGGATTTTCTCTTCTTTTTTTTTAATTTATTTATTTTTAAATTTTTATTTACTTATTTGACAGACAGAGATCACAAGTAGGCAGAGAGGCCGGCAGAAGCAGGCTCCCCGCCAAGCAGAGAGCCGGATGCGGGACTCAATCCCAGGACCCTGAGATCATGACCTGAGCCGAAATTAGAGTCTTAACCCACTGAGCCACCCAGGCACCCAGAATTGAACTTATTTCCTTTTTTTTTTTTTTTGGACTTTTTTTTTTTGAACTTATTTCTTTCAAATCTCATGACTCTTGGTATAATTAACTGCTCATGCAAATCCTGTCTTGTCTATTCCTTGTGGGGCATATATTCTTTTTTCCTTGCTCCAATGTTTGTGGACGATTGCTCATATGACTTGCTCAGGGATTTTAAGAATGGCTTGCACTGAATTACTTGATATTCAGAAATTCATTCAAGTGAGAGTAATTCCGCTGTGAGCATATTAAGTTGCATGTTGTTTAATTGGTATATTTCATTTTCTTCCTTCTCAATTTGACAAGAACATCAAGTCTGCTTCCTTTAGTTATTGGTTCCTTCACTTTTGGTAAATGATGTCATCTAAGTTCACATTCCTGTGACAATTTAATTAGGGGAAAGCATGGAGATTTTATGAGTCTTGGGTTGTTTTGATATTTCTTTGAAATGAACAAACATGGGACAGTGATGGGTATGTAGTAGCTTTTCTATACTTAGGAAGATAATACTATTCCATTAGGAGTAAAACTACTGCCCCATGAAAAACATCCAGACTGAAGTGTTGCCATGAATTCTCCATGTGGAGACAGGACACCTGTCCCAGGCTGTACTACTGAGTTTGAACTTGGGAAGGTAAATTCTCTTTGTTTTCATTCCAAATCATCTCCAGTTCTCCTGTGTCTCTTCTTTTGCATTGCCAGTAACATATGCATCAGAGCCGCCCCATTCACACATTAATCACTTGGGTCCTTCTAGGTTCTGATAAGAAATTTGGAATTTTTTTCAGCAATGAGAAATGATTTTTAAGCAGATCGTTGGAGGCCATATTCAAGATTTAAGTACAACGTTGTCATCACTTCGTTGAGGTAAGAGGAAAGAGAGGCCAATGGGCCACAGGCTTAATTCAGTCACTGACAGTGAGAGTTATGAAGGCAGATAAAACATGATGCTGGTATCCTTAGAGGAGAAGATAAGACCTACTGAAAGCAAATGTGAAAAACTCTTGAAATGTGGGGAAAGAAATGGCAGGGAGTGTCTTTTAGTCATTGCAAGGACTTAGGAAGCTATTTGTGATGAACAAATATGACAGAGATGGAGGCTTGGTGGTGGGTTTCAGAGAAGTCAGATCCTGTCTTCACAATTTTACAAGTTCCTGTGTAGTACTGAGGACAGATGCTGTTGGATGATAGAGATTTCTGTATTCAGGCCAAAAACCACTGGAGTAGGGGAGGGCTTGCTGCAAGATGCAAACACTGTGGCCATACCCTTTAGATGGCACGTGGTAGAGTAGATGTTGGAAACACAGAAGCCTGTGGACACTGGAGGGATCAGGAAGGTGTGTGCCGAGTGTCCACAAAGCACTAGAATCTTCGGTCTCTAACCCCAACGCTGGATGACATTCCAATGAAGCCGCTGCACAGCCGGCAGGAAACTCCGTTCTGTTTGAGCCCCGTGACGAGTGTTACTCCTTGCGATCTGTGTGAGGGGCACTGATTAGTCGGGGGGCAGCTCACCAGTCAGAGGCAGTGAGCATTTCTGCCCCAAACAGTCCACCGGCTTTTTAAGGTTCATTCACGGCCCGTGCTGCGTTTCTGCCCATCCTGTGGGGAGCAGGGAAGCGGACTCCTGGCAGTTGTGGAAACTGATACCATGAAGCCGGATAGCAGGTCATGTGCACATTGAACCCTGATCCAAGTGAAGTATAATCCTGCATTTGGAGTGGCTGTGACTTTGTGGTCCGCTGTACCCTGAAAAGGCAGATGTGTGCTTCTAGAAAAGAGGACATATGACGTGTATTCCGTGCATGTTGTGTAGGGAATGCTCATGTCTGATGAAAGGGCTCGTCCATACAATGGTGTAGTCTGGTTGGTCCGTTGTTGGTCTGTTGTCCACCAGCAGACATTGTGCTAACACTTCTCTCGTGGCCAGACGTGCTTGCCCCACCCTCAGTCATCAAACCACGTTCCCGGCATCACGGAGGCAGTGTAAGTCAGATAGGACTCAGGGAATTTGTTTTTGAACCTTTGTCACTCAGGGAAGGCCACCGCTTTCAGGGGCTTCTCTCTTCATCTCAGTGACCAGAACGCTGTCGCGAGGCCCCTCTAAGTAACAACATATCTGTACACAGGTGGACGTGTGAGCTTGCTGGGAATGGCCAGTGTTACCTGACTGGTTTCAGGACATCTGACATAAAGGGCCTCATGCCTTGCAGTAGAATGGGATATTCTGAAAAGGCCCTGAAACCTAGAGTGTGCCTACTCAGATTCACAAAAATTTCTATCATAGATGGAGATGGAGTGCTAATTCTTCGGAAGTGAGCGTGAAGGTCTCTTTAAACCTGCAATTATTTATGCTCTCCTAGTAAAAACCATCAAATGCAGATTCCTAGTGAGAATTCTACATTCACATCCGTTATAAATCTATTAATGTTCGGCTCTATGTATTTCATATCTTACCCCATGAAATACTTAAATAAAGTCCAATGCATTTAGGATGGATTATTTGGGTGAGAGAATGTGAAGAGTGAAGACAAGTGTGTTTGTGGGTGATCCCAGGAAGCTGGAGGAGGGCACTGAAGGAAGTGAGGTATGGGAGTTGAGAAAGTCAAAGAAAGACCATGTTACGATAAGATTTATTTATGAATAAAGACAGTGTGTATTTTGTGTGTGTGTTTGTCACACCACTAACATCACCACAAACACAAAGAGTATCGGAAAATGACCATCCGTGCATGACTCAAGGATGATCTGTGACTTGGTTACTGCAGAGCTGTCACATTTATCTTACATCAGAGTCACCTGATGCACGTGTCACAAAATCTCAGATTTCTAGGCCTCTTCCCATGTTACCGTTTCAGTAGTTCTGGGTTGTAGTCCCCCAGTTTTCTGTTCTCACAAGTTCTCAGGTGATGTCAGTGGAGCCTGTCTGGGGAACCTGCTTTGAGGATGAACATCTCTGGGCATCCTTACGGTGGTCGTCCTCAATGAAATGATCAGCTCATGAAGGATGCAGTCCGAGACACAGATGCGCATGAATTGTTTTGGGTGGACTCTGGTCTAGGTTCTGCGGATGTGACAGTAAGTCACGGGTAGGCTGGACTTCTGTGCTTAAACCCTGGAAGCCGGAGCCGCGTACCTGGTCTTCAGGGGTCAGTTAAATACCCGTTCAGGGTATATGCGTGTGTCCAGGGCTGGAACGTACACTCTCAAGTCTCAGACCATGGAGGCTGTTCTGTGCAAAGATTTCTGGACAAAGCATTGATTGTCAGACAGTGGAGATAATCCATGAACTTTTTGGAAGGTCATTTGAATGCCTCCTCTTGCTATAGGTACCCAGGTTCAAATGCTGACTCTACTGATATTTAGATGATCACTAAACTTTTTTTTTAAAGAGTTTATTTATTTATTTGAGAGAGAGAGAGAGAATGAGTGGAGTGAGGGGCAGAAGGAGAACAAGACTCCCCCCGAAGCAGGGAGCCCAATACGTGGTTCGGTCCCAGCAGCCCGAGATCATGACCTGAGCCGAAGGCAGATGCTTAACTGGCTGAGCCGCCCAGATGCCCTTAAACCTTTTTATTTTTAAGGGGCACCTGGGTGGCTCGGTGGGTTAAGCCTCTGCTTTTGGCTCAGGTCATGATCTCAGGGTCCTGGGATCGAGCCCCGCATCGGGCTCTCTGCTCAGCAGGGAGCCTGCTTTCTCCTCTCTCTCTGCCTGCCTCTCTGCCTACTTGTGATCTCCCTCTCTCTCAAATAAATAAATAAAATCTTAAAAACAAAACAAACCCCCCCCTTTTTTTAAGGTTTTATTTATTTATTTAACAGAGAGAGAGAGAGATATCACAAGTAGGCAGAGAAGCAGGCAGAGAGAGAGGGAGGCAGGCTCCCCGCTGAGCAGAAAGCCCGATGTAGGGCTCGATCTCAAGACCCTGAGATCACGACCCAAGTCGAAGGCAGAGGCTTTAACCCACTGAGCCACCCAGGCACCCTCCCCTAAACCTTTTTAACTAAACGATTTTGGTCAGTTGTGAAGAAAAACAGCCCTATTGTCTATTTTCTATGAAGGGAAAAACCCAGTTCTTCCCTACTGTGCTTATGCCCTCTTTGTCCCTCTTACTATATACACAGAGCTTGTAGTCACAAATATGCTGGGGGGGGGGGGGCGGCTTTCTCCACAATAGCTAGCAAGTCTCCAACACTACCAGCATGTCTTGCAATTTTACTCAATTTGAACACTATCTACCCAGAGATATTGTCAGGTCCCACAGATAAGGGCTCAGTCCCACAAGACTACCCCCCACACACACACAAACAACACACACCCACATATTTGTAGGGTATAGACTGAAGGTTCCAATAATCTCCTCCTTGGTTTCGATTAATAGAGCCATCTATAGATGATAGACCATCTCAGAAAACAGGGAGGGCGCCTGGGTGGCTCAGTGGGCTAATCCTCTTCCTTCAGCTCAGGTCATGATCTCGGGGTCCTGGAATCGAGTCCCATGTCAGGCTCTCTGCTCGACAGGGAGCCTGCTTCCCTCTTTCTCTCTCTGCCTGCCTCTCTGCCTACTTGTGATCTCTGTCTGTCAAAGAAAGAAAGGAAGGAAGAAAGAAAGAAACAAACAAACAAACTCAGGGAAATACTTGTGTTTGCCAGTTTATAAAGGATATAGATGAACAGCCAGATGAAGAGATACATAGTGATATATATATATATATATAATATATATGTAATATATAAATATATATATACTATTATCTGACATCAGTAAAAAATGAATATTTGTCCAAAACAAAAAATCATGAATGTTACAATCATTAGAATAAATAGTAACTGTGGACCATACATTGTAAAGACTATATGACTTTAGACTTTGGTGAGTACTGTAGATTTTATTTTTGATAGAAGAGGTAGCCAAAAACTCATGTTTCCATGATGATTTCTCTTTTTTATTTATTTTGTTTTATTTTATTATTTTTTTTTAATGATTATTTATTTATTTATTTCACAGACAGAGATCAGAGGCAGGCAGAGAGAGAGGGGGAAGCAGGCTCCCTGCTGAGCAGAGAGCCTGATGTGGGGCCTGATCCCAGGACCCTGGGATCATGACCTGAGCCAAAGGCAGAGGCTTTAACCCACTGAGCCACCCAGGTGCCCCTGATTTCTCTTTTTTAAACATAAATATTGAACCCTGGAAAATGGCAGCTGAGACTCTGACAGTGGGAATGATCTTCTTTGTCCAGATTTTCCCTGGAAATCTCCCAGAGTTCTACCACTTATGCCATCATTTCCCATACTACAGGGGTATCAGGGCAGTTTGAGAGGTTTTTTTCCTCAGTCACCTAAATGTAGCAAACTGTTGATCGTTCCTTCTAGTGGAATCTCAGACATCTTGGCAGTCCTTTGGTTTGAAACCTTCGCTCCATGATTTTGGATAGATACTTATTTTCTAGGTTCACAGACTGTCCAGAGGTGTGCCCATTGGCAATAATGGCCCCTTGACTGTCTTCCAAGCCATCACCATCAGTCCCAGGGTCTCCAGGTGGACAAAGCATTAAGTTACAGTCCCATGTTCCACTGGCCCCTCCAGTGTCCTCTGCCGGATCCTATGTGAGCTTGTAAATATCACACTTTGTATTTATATGTGTGACAGGAAGAATGACACATACATCATAAACACTGCTATACCTTGTGAGGCTCACATAGACTTAGTCTATGCACCATACAGATGTATCGCAGATGTTTTGTGTTTAGGTCTCATGAGGGTTGTCATTCTGTGTAAACGCAAGCCTAGGAGCCACACCTTCACAGGAACAGTATCACACCGAGATCCTCCCCTGAGAGGACAGCTACGACCCCAAGCATTCTTGTCCTCGAGAGCACTTTTGTTAACTTTTTATACCGTGTCTGCCGTCATAGTATTTTTTTTTTCTCTTTTGCATTAGACTGTGGGGAGGGAAGTGAACAACTCAGCCTGAATCAGTGCGTGTTTCCCACCTGCCAGTCCCTTTATTCTCTTGAGTGATGAGCACTGTGTATCCAGGTCCTTCTCTGTATCCTGGAGGAGTCACAGAACTTCCTCATCTCATGAGAAAATGTAGTGTGTTTTCCTCCATGTCAGTCATTTATATTTTCATGCCTCGCAGAGTGTTATATACAATTATGAGCCAGTCACATTGCAGGTGAAATTGTGAAGTATATAATCTATTCTAGTAATAAATAATAAATTATCACCATACAATGAATACTTTTATAATTGTTATATAATTATCCATAAAATAGGTTGTACTAATGGTACCAGTAGATAAAGTTAAAGTCCAATCAGTAGTAAAATAGTTTTTCCTAAAAGAATGCAAAGATACTCAAAATATCTTTGAATGTGTATCTTTCAATATAAGGTATTATATTTGCTTATTATTTACCTGACTGTGGGGTTTTGAGGATAGCCCCTTTCCCCTCTCTTCTTCTTCTGGGACTCCTATGATACAAATGTTATTATGCTTTATGGAGTTGCTGAGTTTCCTAAGTCTATATTCATGATCTAACATTTTTTCATTCCCTGTTCTTTTCAGCCTCCTTGTTTTCCATAATAATTTTATTTTCCGTATCACTTATTCATTCCCCTGCTTCTTCCATCCTGTGGGCATTACATCCGTTTGGTTTTCCATCTCTGTTATAGGGGGTTTTTGTTTGTTTGTTTGTTTTGTTTTGGCCTGACTAGATTCTAGGTCTTTTATCTCTGCAGTAAGGGTCTCTCTGGTTTCTTTTGTGTTTTTCTCAAGCCCAGCTAGTATCTTTATGATCGTTGTTTTAAATTCTGGTTCATTCGTGTTACCTACATCTGCTTTGATGAGCTCCTTGGCCATGATCTCTTCTTCTTGCTTCTTTCGGAATGAATTTCTCTGTCTCGGCATTTTGTCTAGGTCTCTGTGTTTTGTATGTTAGATACGGCCGTGCCTGTCCTGTGCCTGTCCTTCGACTAGAGTCGAAACTTTGCAGGACTGTATGATCAGTAGTCCTGGTGCCTGTGGGGGTTTGTCCTGGTATTCTAGGGGACGGACCTCTTGTTGCTCTGGCTATCATAGTTGCCCTATTTTATAAAGGCACCTGCAGGGGGCACTGCACTGTGCACACCGCGCCCTTATTAAAGTCCGTCCCTGTGGATGGGAGGGATGAAAATGGCATTGGCTCACTCTCTTCCCAGGGAGGGGAGTTTGCCCCACTGCTCAGGAAGCCCTCACAGAGGAGCAAACAATCTCCCCTCTGTGTCCAAGGCTTCCGTCCGATCCCTGCCTTCACCCGGTCTCCGTCCCTGCTGTCTGCCCTGGCGGCATGGCACAGCACGCTGTGTTTTATCTTAGGCATGTGGCTGGGTTTCAAAAGAAGAGGTTGACTTAGTCTTGAGACTTTAAAAGAAAATCTAAAAAATTCCCCTACCCTCAGACACTCTAATAATCGACTTCCTTTTTTTCTCATTGTACATGGTCGGGAAAGGAATGCCCTCAGAGGACTCAACCAAAAACATGGAGAGCATTTCCCCATAGGGTATTATAGCGATTAACTGGACTATATGGCTTGACAACATCCCCCTGGCCTCAGGGGGCCTCTTAGTTAAGACCCTTGGGGAAACAGTCATGGGGTCCCCTTAACAATCTTGTGCTGTCAAACTCCAGGAAATAGACTCTTGGATCACATGACACATGTAAAAAGGCCCAAATCCTGACTGGACCTGCACACCATCTGGTGCTCTGAAGGCAGAGACTTCCCAGAATTGAAGCAGATAACATCTGGGGACACAGCTTTCCCAAGATTTCCAGACCAGACCAACGTACAGTTTGGAATTATCATGTTGTATTTGTCGTTTTTCAATCTTCTGCAGAAAGGACGTGTCCAATAAGGTGATGCTGGCCCAACACTCACATTAGTGAGAAGATATAAACTTCAGATGGGAAGTACTTGAGGGTTTTCCCCTTCTAAACTTCCCTGTCTTTTAAATGTAGCTTAAGTGTCTTTGAACTGCGATGCACTTTCACTCTGACATGAGACCTGACAAACAGGCACAGTCCCTCCTGGCACTGAGAGACAAAACCACTAAATTAAATATAAAGAACTTGACTGTTGATCAGTGATGCCTTCAAAAAAAGATCTGATCAAGAGGGTGGAATGTGAGACTTAGTAACGGGAAACCTCACTAACACGGAGTCTGGACGTTTTGATGCCGTCCTAGTCCTAGTCAATTGCAGACCCATTAATAAGAGACGGACTTGGGGCTCCTGGTAGACTGAACCAGTGAAGCATGCAACTCTTCGTCTCAGGGTTGTAAGTTTGAGCTCCACATATGGTGAAGAGATTGCTTGAAATAAAATCTTAAGAAAAAATAAGAGATGGACTTGGCCTTACATGGACTAAAGCTTGTCCCTAGATACTAAAAGAGACACTCACCCTGGGCAAAAGATCCAATGAGAAGCTACCACACGTTGAAGTTCAAGTTACTCCAAAGGACTTTTAGTTCATCACAACTTCCCAACATACACTTTTTATCCTTTTTAAAATAAATTGCTCTTTTTTGTTCCCCAGTTTTACTACAAGTTGTTTTTCCTGGATTGCTATTTTTTTTAAGATTTTATTTATTTATTTATTTGACAGAAATCACAAGTAGGCAGAGAGGCAGGCAGAGAGAGAGGAGGGAGCAGGCTCCCTGCTGAGCAGAGAGCCCGATGTGGGGCTTGATCCCAGGACCCTGGGATCATGGCCTGAGCCGAAGGCAGAGGCTTTAAACCACTGAGCCACCCAGGCACCCCCTGGATTGCTATTCTTTTTTACTCCTGAATAAACCAGTCTTTTGCTGGTAAAATAATTAGCACTGTCTATTTTTAAGGTTAGCATTACCAACACTTGTCTCTCAAGTATTGGCTTTTAAGCATGGAGCCCCTGAACTTGGGTTTGAGTAACAGGGTATCACTACCTTCTCTACCCTTCTGTAAACTTCAGAGGATCAGCAAAGACTGTGATGTTTCACGATGGTGATTCGTGGTCTTCTCTGAGAACCAAGAGAATGTATGTTGAGACACGATGGTGCATATATGCAGTTTAGGTGTGCTGTGTCATCTTTTATTAGCTTAGTGATACTGATTCTGTGTCCATGTGGTCCTTTATCAGGACTAGGTGGAAGCTTCTATGATGCCAGTCCATGGACCCACCCTCCAATCCTGAAGCATCAGTTTCTTCAGGGGAGGTCTGGAGCAAGTAATAATTTCTATGCACATTAAAGCTCGGGAATTCTTAGTTAAGTGGTTCTGAGCCCAGGCTGTCCATTAGAATAACATGTGAAGTTTTGAATTTCATCACTTGTGACCTCCACCACAGAATTTGTCAATAGGTCTCAGTGAGAACAAATGTGCTTTTAATCATGTGTTTCAGGTGATTCTAAGTGCCATAGTGAAGCATGAGAACCCCTCAGTAACTTATTAGAGTTGAATGCTGGCTATGGTCCAGGGAGAGGTAACAGGGTCTCCCCTACATGAATCTGGAAGGGTCAGGTCCATGCAGCACAGAGTTCTTATGCTGTAGTAGAATGTGTGGGTGTCATTGGCGGGGAGGCTCCCTGACAACAGGGAAGGAGAAACGGAGGGATTGGTCTTCTTGGAGAAGCTCATGATCTTTGAATAGCTCCTGACACACAAAAGAGTAGGAGGTAGGGCTTTTTTTTTGTATTTCAGTGTCCTGCCTGGAAAGGAGTAGGTAACAGGTGAAGAGAGTCTTTGTTAGAGGCAAATGCTTATGATCGATCCAGCTGTGATTTTCACAACAAGGGTCTCCCAAGAAGGAAAGCTAGAGAACAAGGAGGAAGAGGATGAAATGGCCGGTTCTCAGGTAAGCCTTGTATCCCTGGTTAGAGGCTGTGTCATCTTTTCCTCCTGAAATTCCATGCATTTAAAAATTGCAAAGGTTTATTTCTCTAGTTCTGATATTCCTGTCTTATGAGTGTTTTCACCTACTCTTAAAAATCTTTTAAGAGGGCACCTGGTTGGTTCAGCTGATTAAGCATCTGCCTTGGGCTCAGGTCATGATCTCAGGGTCCTGGAATGGAGCCCCACATCAGACTCCTGCTCAGCGGGGAGTCTGCTTCTCCCACCCCCTCCCCTGTTCATGCACTCTCTCTCTCTCTTTCTCAAGTAAACTATTTTTTTTAATGATACTGAAGTTTAGCTCTTTAGAATACTTCTTTGCTATATTCCAGAAGTTCTCTCTGTTTTCTCCAACCTAGCTTCCAAATAGACATGAACATTTGTCACTTTGAATTACTGTCCTGAAATTTTGAGAAATGTCCCCTCTGTGTGTGTGTGTGTGTTTAAGATTCTATTTATTCATCTGACAGAGAGCACAAGCAGAGAGAGCAGTGGGCAGAGGGGGAAGCAGGCTCCCCACAGAGCAGACGCCTGATGCAGGGCACAACCCCAGGATCCTGGGATTATGACTTGAGCCGAAGGCAGTTGCTTAACCAACTGAGCCACCCAGGTGCCCCGAGAAATGTTCTTTTTGACAGAGTCACAGGAGAAGGCATTAAATCCACGATTTCTATCGTGGAAGGGCTCAGCTTCTTGGATATCAGTCAAGGAGAACAGTTCATATGTGGGTCCCATGTGAATGCTTTATCAGCCGTCCACTAGGATTAGGAAAATGTACAAATAAGCAAAACGGACATGTAGCCCAAAATAGCTAAGAAAGGTCTGGAAAAAGAATCAGAGCCTTCCTCTCTGGAAAGCCAAAAAAAAAAAAAAAAAGATTCTCTATTTTTTTTTTCAGATTTTATTTATTTATTTGACAGACAAAGATCACAAGTAGGCAGAGAGACAGGCAGAGAGAGGGAGGAAGCAGGCTCCTCACTGAGCAGAGAGCCCAATGCGGGGCTTGATCCCAGGACCCTGAGATCATGACCTGAGCCGAAGGCAGAGGCTTAACCCACTGAGCCACCTAGACACCCCAAGATGCTCCATTTATGAGGTTTGAAATTTCTATAAATCCACTAGGGTTCTTTTGTTCTTTTTTTTTTTTTTTAAAGATTTTATTTATTTATTTGACAGACACAGCAAGAGAGGGAACACAAGTGGGGGAGTGGGAGAGGGAGAAGCAGGCTTCCCACTGAGCAGAGAGCCCGATGCCCGGCTCTATCCCAGGACCCTGGAATCATGATCTGAGCCAAAGGCAGATGCTTAATGACTGAGTCGCCCAGGTGCCCAAATAAATAAAATCTTAAAAAAAAAAAAAAAAGAGGGGCACCTGGGTGGCTCAGTGGGTTAAAGCCTCTGCCTTCGGCTCAGGTCATGATCCCAGGGTCCTGGGATCGAGCCCCGCATCAGGCTCTCTGCTCAGCGGGGAGCCTGCTTCCCTTCCTCTCTCTCTGGCTGCCTCTCTGCCTACCTGTGATCTCTGTCTGTCAAATAAATAAATAAAGTCTTTAAAAAAAAAGAAATATACACAACTTATACTGTATGATATAAATACAGTACTCAAACATGTGTAAGCCTCTATTGAATCCTTCATTTTCCAATTTCTTTTCAAGAAATACAGAGTATTAAAAGTGTTTCTGTGGTTCATACGCCACCTCGTTACCTCAGCTTTAGAGAATAAATACAAGCAGATTACTGTGTTAAAAATTATCTTACTGGATAAAGCAGGAAACTCACCTCAGCCAGAACCATTTGTCCTAACTCCTTCTTTACAACTTGGGTAAAATTTTGAGGTCTGCCGGTGGCCACTTGGTGACTGTGGTATTTACTGCAGGGACAGCTGACATTCAGGGATGTGGCCATAGAATTCTCTCAGGAGGAGTGGAGATGCCTGACCCACACGCAGCAGGAACTATACAGGAATGTGATGTGGGAGAACCACGGATGCCTCCTCTTCTTGGGTGAGGATAAGGTCCTGTAGCTGAACTAACATGAGTTCACTCCATGATGAGTTACTGGTAGAGGCTACACAAGGTGTAGTTCTCACTCAAAGGAAACTGAATCTGCAGCAAATATAGATATCAGGGGAATAACTTACAAAGCTGTAGAGTGTAGGCAGGGTGTATGACTTCCTTTTGTTTAGGGTTAGGATGAAAATCTGGAAGGGAAGTGTTTTTTTTGTTTTGTTTTGTTTCTTATTTTAATAAACATATAATGTATTTTTATCCCCAGGGGTACAGGTCTCTGAATCGCCAGGTTTACACATTTCACAGCACTCATCATAGCACATACCCTCCCCAATGTCCATTTCCCCACCACCCTCTCCCATCCCCCCTTCCCCCAGCAACCCTCAGTCTGTTTTTTGAGATTGAGTCTTTTATGGTTTGTCTCCCTCCCAATCCCATCTTTTCATTTTTTCCTTTTCCTACCTCCTCCCAAACCCCCGCATTGCATCTCCGCTTCCTCATATCAAAGAGATCATATGATAGTTGTCTTTCTCCGATTGACTTATTTCGCTAAGCATGATACCCTCTAGTTCCATCCACGTCGTCGCAAATGGCAAGATTTCATGTCTTTTGATGGCTGCATAGTATTCCATTGTGTATATATACCACATCTTCTTTATCCATTCATCTGTTGATGGACATCTAGGCTCTTTCCACAGTTTGGCTATTGTGGACATTGCTGCTATAAACATTCGGGTGCACATGCCCCTTCGGAGCACCACATTTGTATCTTTAGGCTATATACCCAGTAGTGCAATTGCTGGGTCATAAGGTAGCTCTATTTTCAGTTTTTTGAGGAACCTCCACACTGTTTTCCAGAGTGATTGCACCAGCTTGCATTCCCACCAGCAGCGTAGGAGGGTTCCCCTCTCTCCGCATCCTCGCCAGCATCTGTCATTTCTTGACTTGTTAATTTTAGCCATTCTGACTGGTGTGAGGTGGTATCTCATTGTGGTTTTGATTTGTATTTCCCTGATGCTGAGTGATGTGGAGCATTTTTTCACGTGTCTGTTGGCCATCTGGATGTCTTCTTTGCAGAAATGTCTGTTCATGTCCTCTGCCCATTTCTTGACTGGATTATTTGTTCTTTGGGTGTTGAGTTTGATAAGCTCTTTATAGATTTTGGATACTAGCCCTTTATCTGATATGTCGTTTGCAAGTATCTTCTCCCATTCTGTCAGTTGTCTTTTGGTTTTGTTAACTGTTTCCTTTGCTGTGCAAAAGCTTTTGATCTTGATGAAATCCCAATAGATCATTTTTGCCCTTGCTTCTGTTGCCTTTGGCGATGTTCCTAGGAAGAAGTTGCTGCAGTTGAGGTCAAAGAGGTTGCTGCCTGCGTTCTCCTCAAGGATTTTGATAGATTCCTTTCTCACATTGAGGTCCTTCATCCATTTTGAGTCTATTTTTGTGTGTGGTGTAAGGAAATAGTCCAATTTCATTTTTCTGCATGTGGCTGTCCAATTTTCCCAGCACCATTTGTTGAAGAGGCTGTCTTTTTTCCCTTGGATATTCTTTCCTGCTTTGTCGAAGATTAGTTGACCATAGAGTTGAGGGTCTACTTCTAGGCTCTCTATTCTGTTCCATTGATCTATATGTCTGTTTTTGTGCCAGTACCATACTGTCTTGATGATGACAGCTTTGTAATAGAGCTTGAAGTCTGGAATTGTGATGCCACCAACTTTGGCTTTCTTTTTCAATATTCCTTTGGCTATTTGAGGTCTTTTCTGGTTCCATATAAATTTTAGGATTATTTGTTCTATTTCTTTAAAAAAAATGGATGGGATTTTGATAGGGATTGCATTAAATGTGTAGATTGCTTTAGGTAGAATAGACATTTTCACAATATTTGTTCTTCCAATCCATGAGCATGGAATATTTTTCCATTTCTTTGTGTCTTCCTCAGTTTCTTTCATGAGCACTTTATAGTTTTCTGAGTATAGATGCTTTGCCTCTTTGGTTAGATTTATTCCTAGGTATCTTATGGTTTTGGGTGCGATTGTAAATGGGACTGACTCCTCAATTTCTCTTTCTTCTGTCTTGTTGTTAGTGTAAAGAAATGCGACTGATTTCTGTGCATTAACTTTATATCCTGACACTTTACTGAATTCCTGTATGAGTTCTAGCAGTTTTGGAGTGGAGCCTTTTGGGTTTTCCACATATAGTATCATATCATCTGCAAAGAGTGATAGTTTGACTTCTTCTTTGCCAATTTGGATGCCTTTAATTTCTTTTTGTTGTCTGATTGCTGAGGCTAGGACTTCTAGTACTATGTTGAACAGCAGTGGTGATAACGGACATCCCGGCCGTGTTCCTGACCTTAGCGGAAAAGCTTTCAGTTTTTCTCCATTGAGAATGATATTTGCGGTGGGTTTTTCATAGATGGCTTTGATAATATTGAGGTATGTGCCTTCTATCCCTACACTTTGAAGAGTTTTAATCAGAAAGGGATGCTGCACTTTGTCAAATGCTTTTTCAGCATCTTTTGAGAGTATCATATGGTTCTTACTCTTTCTTTTATTAATGTATTGTATCACATTGATTGATTTGCGGATGTTGAACCAACCTTGCAGCCCTGGAATAAATCCCACTTGGTCGTGGTGAATAATCCTTTTAATGTACTGTTGGATCCTATTGGCCAGTATTTTGGTGAGAATTTTCGCATCTGTGTTCATCAAGGATATGGGTCTGTAATTCTCTTTTTTGGTGGGATCCTTGTCTGGTTTTGGGATCAAGGTGATGCTGGCCTCATAGAATGAGTTTGGAAGTTTTCCTTCCATTTCTCTTTTTTGGAACCGTTTCAGGAGAACAGGAATTAATTCTTCTTTAAATGTTTGGTAGAATTCCTCTGGGAAGCCGTCTGGTCCTGGACTTTTGTTTGTTTGGAGATTTTTGATGACTGTTTCAATCTCCTTACTGGTTATGGGTCTGTTCAGGTTATCTATTTCTTCCTGGTTCAGTTGTGGTAGTTTATATGTCTCTAGAAATGTATCCATTTCTTCCAGATTGTGAAATTTGTTGGCATAGAGTTGCTCGTATCCATTTCTTCCAGATTGTGAAATTTGTTGGCATAGAGTTGCTCGTAGTATGTTCTTATAATTGTTTGTATTTCTTTGGTGTTGGTTGTGATCTCTCCTCTTTCATTCATGATTTTATTTATTTGCATCCTTTCTCTTTTCTTTTTGATAAGTCTGGCCAGGGGTTTGTCAATCTTATTAATTCTTTCAAATAACCAGCTCCTAGTTTTGTTGATTTTTTCTATTATTTTTTTAGTTTCTATTTCATTGATTTCTGCTCTGATCTTTATGATTTCTCTTCTCCTGCTGGGTTTAGGCTTTCTTTGTTGTTCTCTCTCCAGCTCCTTTAGGTGTAGGGTTAGGTTGTGTATTTGAGACCTTTCTTGTTTCTTGAGAAAGGCTTGCACCGCTATATATTTTCCTCTCAGGACTGCCTTTGTTGTGTCCCACAGATTTTGAACCGTTGTGTTTTCATTATCATTTGTTTCCATGATTTTTTTTCAATTCTTCTTTAATTTCCTGGTGGACCCATTCATTTTTTAGAAGGATGCTGTTTAGTCTCCATGTATTTGCGTTCTTTCCAAATTTCCTCTTGTGACTGAGTTCTAGCTTCAGAGCCTTGTGGTCTGAAAATATGCAGGGAATGATCTCAATCTTTTGGTACCGATTGAGACCTGATTTATGTCCCAGGATGTGGTCTATTCTGGAGAATGTTCCATGTGCACTAGAGAAGAATGTGTATTCTGTTGCTTTGGAATGGAATGTTCTGAATGTATCTGTGATGTCCATCTGGCCCAGTGTGTCATTTAAGGCCTTTATTTCCTTGTTGATCTTTTGCTTAGATGATCTGTCCATTTCAGTGAGGGGAGTGTTAAATTCCCCTGCTATTATTGTATTCCTGTCGATGTATTTCTTTGATTTTGTTATTAATTGGTTTATATAGTTGGCTGCCCTAACGGGGCATAGATATTTAAGATTGTTAGGTCTTCTTGTTGGACAGACACTTTGAGTATGATATAGTGTCCTTCCTCATCTCTTATTATAGTCTTTGGCTTAAAATCTAATTGATCTGATAGAAGGATTGCCACCCCAGCTTTCTTCTGATGTCCATTAGCATGGTACATTGTTTTCCACCCCCTCACTGTAAATCTGGAGGTGTCTTCGGGTCTAAAATGAGTTTCTTGTAGGCAGCATATTGCTGGGTTTTGTTTTTTTATCCATTCTGATACCCTGTGTCTTTTGATTGGGGCATTTAGCCCATTAACATTCAGGGTAACTATTGAGAGATATGAATCTCTTGCCATTGTGTTGCCTGTAAGGTGACTGTTACTGTATATTGTCTCTGTTTCTTTCTGATCTACTCCTTTTAGGGTCTCTCTTTGCTTAGAGCACCCCTTTCAATATTTCCTGTAGAGCTGGTTTGGTGTTTGCAAATTCTTTCAGCTTTTGTTTGTCCTGGAAGCTCTTTATCTCTCCTTCTATTTTCAATGATAGCCTAGCCGGATATAGTATTCTTGGCTGCATGTTTTTCTCGTTTAGTGCTCTGAATATATCATGCCAGTTCTTTCTGGCCTGCCAGGTCTCTGTGGATAGGTCCACTGCCGATCTAATGTTTTTACCCTTGTATGTTACCAACTTCTTTTCCCGGGCTGCTTTCAGGATTTTCTCTTTGTCACTAAGACTTGTAAATTTTACTATCAGGTGACGAGGTGGGGACCTATTTTTATTGATTTTGAGGGGCGTTCTTAGCATCTCCTGGATTTTGATGTTTGTTCCCTTTGCCATATTAGGGAAATTCTCTCCAATAATTGTCTCCAATATACCTTCTGCTCCTCTCTCTCTTTCTTCTTCTTCTGGAATCCCAATTATTCTAATGTTGTGTCGTCTTATGGTGTCACTTATCTCTCGAATTCTCTCCTCGTGGTCTAGTATTTGTTTGTCTCTCTTTTGCTCAGCTTCTTTATTCTCTGTCATTTGGTCTTTTATGTCACTAATTCTTTCTTCTGCCTCATTTATCCTAGCAGTGAGAGCTTCCATTTTTGATTGCACCTCATTAATAGCTTTTTTGATTTCAACTTGGTTAGATTTTAGTTCTTTTATTTCTCCAGAGAGGGCTTTTATCTCTCCGGAGAGGGCTTCTCTAATATCTTCTATGCCTTTTTCGAGCCCGGCTAGAACCTTGAGAATCGTCATTCTGAACTCTAGATCTGTCATGTTACCTATGTCCGTATTGATTAGGTCTCCAGCCTTCGGTACGGCCTCTTGTTCTTTTTTTTGAGGTGAGTTTTTTTGCCTTGTCATTTGTCCAGATAAGATTTGCTTTCTCCTCCTGTGGGATTCCGCTGTTCTTGGTGAGTGAAGTTGGTTTTGGCTGGGTTTCTTGTTGATCTTCTGGGGGAGGGGCCTGTTGTAGTGATTCTCAAGTGTCTTTGCCGCAGGCGGAATTGCACCGCCCTTGCCAGGGGCCGGGCTAAGTAATCCGCTCCAGTTTGCTTTCAGGAGCTTTTGTTCCTTGAGCGCTTTCCGTAGAGTCGGGAGGACGGGAATGAAGATGGCGGCCTCCCAGTCTCCGGCCCGGAGAAGCTGAGAGCTTGGGGTTCCGCTCCTCAGTGCGCTCTCAGAGCAAAGCGCCCAACCGTCCCGCCTCCCTGGCCTGCGGTTGCGCCTCGAGGAAAGCAGTCAATTGCTGGAGCTGGAGAAAAGCGCCGGGTCGCTTCTGTCTCCGTGGCCTCCGGCCGCGCTCCGAGCCCACCCAGCCTGCGACCGGCACAAGGTAACCCTGGGCTTAGAGCTCGCTCCTCGGCTTTGTCGCTGTAGCCGGCTTCCCCGCTCCAATACCTGCGAGCTCTGCGGCACTCAGACACCCCCAGTCCTTCTGTGACCCCGCGGGACCTGGGGTTATGCTGACCCCGCCTGGGTTTCCCCCCAGTTTATCCTCTGGAGCGATGTCTCCCAGTGGAGCCGACTTTTAAAAGTCCCGATTTTGTGCTCCGTCGCTCCGCCGCTTGCCGGGTGCCGGCCCCTCCCCCCGCGGTCTGTCTTCCCGTCGCTTTGGATTCACTTCTCCGCAGGTCCTACCTTTCAGAAAGTGATTGATTTTCTGTTTCTAGAATTGTTGCTCTTCTTCTCTTCGATTTCCCGTTGGATTTGTAGGTGTTCACAATGGTTAGATAAGCTGTCTAGCTGATCTCCTGCTACCCGATGTCGTCTCAGCCTGCTACTTCTCCGCCATCTTGACTCCTCCCCCTTGGAAGGGAAGTTTTGTCATCATATGTAGTGATGGGTATAAGGGAGGCACAAACACACGTGTGCTTAGGAAACAAGCCTAAACATGTCCTGTGTTGTAGCAATGAAATCCAGACTCCTTCTTGGGTGGAGAGTTACTGGTGACAGTTTTAGCCTCATTCACTTCATGGGACATGGTTCCAAACCCACACTCAGGGATTTGTTCCTTCCTGGAAGGAGGTCTCTTGGGAGATTCTTTTTAGCATGCATAGAATTCAGATCCCCGCCGTAAGGGAAAGAAGTTGGGCTCTCTAGGTGTTGAGCTAAAACTGTTCATGATGCTTCATTTTCAGTTTTAGCTTTCCTTTCCTTAAAGTACCATCATCATTACTGTAGATGAGTGATAGTTCTAAACACTGAGTGACATTAAATGGTATTGCCCACATCCTAAATTCTAATTTCAGCCCCTTGTTATTTTATCAGTAATACTTGGCTTAAGATCTGAATATTAGGGATGCACCTGGGTGTCTCAGTGGGTTAAGCCTCTGCCTTCAGCTCGGGTCATGATCTCAGGGTCCTGGGATCAAGTCCCACATCGGGCTCTCTGCTCAGTGGGGAGCCTCCTTCCTCCCTCTCTCTGCCTGCCTCTCTGCCTACTTGTGATCTCTGTCTGTCAAATAAATAAATAAAATCCTTAAAAAAAAAAAAAGATCTGAAGATTAGAAAACTCTCCTTTGTGTTCTAAAGGAGCTGTTGTGCAACAAAGTTTGGGAAATCATTTTCCAGAATACTACAATGTCCTCTTTTCTCTACTGAGTGCAAAACTGGACTGAAAGTTAGAATCTGGGTGCCTGGGTGGCTCAGTGGGTTAAAGCCTCTGCCTTCGGCTCAGGTTGTGATCCCAGGGTCCTGGGATAGAGCCTCACATCAGGCTCTCTGCTCAGCAGAGAGGTACTTCCTCTTTCCACCTGCTTTTCTGCCTACTTGTGATCTCTGTCTATCAAATGAATAAATAAAATCTTAAAAAAAAATTAGAGTCTCCAGCAATACTCATGTTCTTCTTCTTCTTCTTTTTTAAATAAATAGGTCTTGTGTCAAAGCCAGACTTGGTCACCTTTTTGGAGCAAAAGAAGGAGCCCTGGCAAGTGAAGAGAAAGGAGAGCATAGCCACACACCCAGGTAGGTTGGAATGAATGAAGCAGATAATGGAGGCGAGGTCTGAAGTTCAAGGAGAAAGCTGGACCTTTAAGTGTGATTTGTTCTTGTTGAATGGAAACAAGTTTGAGAAGTCTAGGTTTCTTTCTTTTGCTGTCACAGAGGGACACCTGCTATCCAACATTATCTCTTGCTCTTCCATTCTCTAAGGATCTTCCTTTAGCTCCAGTGATGGTCCGTCAGATCCACAGGGAGGGCTCAGGGCCTCTCCTTGGTCTATGAGGGTCACAGTGATCTCAGTGCTTTTCCCTTGTTCTTGGGGCCCCAGGGAAATCTGTGCCTATTTCTGAGGATCTGTCTGAGAAGCTGTTTCTAAGTTCTATTTATGCCTCATGTCCAAAGTGTGTGAGGGGAATACTGGGTGTATTGGGGTTTGATGCAAAAATGCCAGGAACACTAGAAACAGATATCACATGTTTTCTGTTTTTGATCTCCAATCTTTGAGAGGCTTAAAGCTTAATGGTACAAAATTGAGACACATTGTTTCCATCCAAAAACAAGCCACCTCCCTAAAATAAGAAATTCTAATACTTCATTTCACTTCAAAAATGTCTTTTTTTTTATTGGCGCGCCTGGGTGACTCAGGCAATTAAGTGTCTGCCCTCAGCTCAGGTCATGATCCCAGGGTCATAGGATCAAGTCCCACATTCGGCTCCCTGCTCAGTGGGGAGCCTACTTCTCCCTCTGCTGCTCTACCTGCTTGTGCTCACTCACTCTCTCTCAAATAAATAAAATCTTCAAAAAAGTAATAATTCTGTGTTGTTTAGTACAAAGGGAACTGAGCCTGTGTCCCATGTTTTCATTTTCTGATTGGATATATGTCAAACTTAGGTGTCCTTTTAGATTGAAAAGTTTTGATAGGAAATGCTTGAATGTGCACATATTATGTAGCAAGTAATAGTAGGTACCTGTATTTATTAAAATATCTAACTTACAAATTTAAATTTACTTTAGTAAAAAGTTACTAGGTTTTTCATTCATGTCTCTCAACATGTAACTGAGTCATGGTATAACTTAATCCCAAATGTTTATTTTATGTATTAGTGATGCTCAGCATTTTTACAACTTTCATTTCTTCCTTTATTTACAAACGAAGAGTTTTTTGTTTGTTTGTGGGTTTTTTTTTTTAAATTCTTCTACAGAATGGCTTAAAACTCTTATTATTGTGTAAGAATGGGAATGCTATAATAATACTATGATAAATTTCTCCAATATCTTTTATTTTTATTTACTATTTTCTAAGATTTATTTATTTGACACAGAGAGACGCAGGGAAAGAGGGAACACAAGCAGGGGGAGTGGGGAGGGAGAAGCAGGCTTCCCGCCGAGCAGGGAGTCAGACATGGGGCTCAATTCCAGAACCCTGGGATCATGACCTGAGCCAATCACAGATGCTTAACGACTGAGCCACCCAGGCACCCCACTCTCCAGTGTCTTTTAAATGCTCGATCAAAAGTTGTTATTTCAAACTGTTGCCTTTACTGTGAAATGTTCCTGCCCTACAATACAGACTCATGATTTGAAATGTTTGTGCTCTATGATTTTACAGTCATGGTTAAGACTTCCAGTTATGTGGAAGAAATCTTTTTTTTTTTAAGATTTTATTTATTTATCTGACAGTGAGAAAGATCACAAGTAGGCAGAGAGGCAGGTAGAGAGAGAGGGGGAAACAGGCTTCCCATCGAGCAGAGAGCCTGATGCGGGGCTCAATCCCAGGACCCTGGGATCATGACCCGAGCCGAAGGCAGAGGCTTTAACCCACTGAGCCACCCAGGCGCCCCAGAAGAAATCTTTTTTAATAGTACATCTATGATGTATTCAGAATTGAGATGGTGAGTTTTCTCTTGTTTTTGCATTTACAACTCTGTATTTCCAATTTTTGGTAGGATCCATGATATTAGTCAACCGTGCTTTAGATTTTTACCAACATATTATGATTTGGGATCAAAATTTTCGACTCGTTATTTTTAAAGAGATCTGGGGTTTAATTCAAGTATATATTAGCCATGTGTCTATTGCAAAAAAAATTCTCTGTGTCATTTTATGTAGGAACATCACTCTGACTCTGCTCATAACTTCTTTATTTCTATTCTTGGTTAATGGTCAATGGTTGCTTTGTCCTGCCTAAGTGAGTAGTCATGAAAACTAAATCTATTTCATCATCTATTCATTCTCTTCACATTTTTTTTAAAGATTTATTTATTTATTTATTTGATAGACAGAGACTACAAGTAGTCAGAGAGGCAGACAGAGAGAGGAGGAAGCAGGTCCCCTGCTGAGCAGAGAGCCCGACGCGGGGCTCGATCCCAGGACCCTGAGACCATGACCTGAGCTGAAGGCAGAGGCTTTAACCCACTGAGCCATCCAGGCACCCCATCTTCACATTTTTTTTTAAAGATTTTATTTATTTATTTGACAGAGATCACAAGTAGGAGAGGCAGGCAGAGAGAGGAAGAAGCAGTTTCCCTGCGAGCAGAGAGCCTGATGTGGGGCTTAGTCCCAGGACCCTGAGATCATGACCTGAGCTGAAGGCAGAGGCTTAACCCACTGAGCTACCCAGGCGCCCCCATATTTTTTTATTTTAATTGTAGTTTAAAAATGGCATAAAATTTACCATCAAAGTATCGTGGACTAAACATTTTGAATTATTGTGCAAACTAATTACTTAACCTTTCACATTACTGTGCAAACAAGTTCTGTTACTTTCTCTTGTTGCAGGAGTAAAATGTAATACCTGTTAAACAACCACTTCCTCCTTTCCCTCTACCCTAAGTCCCCGGCAGGTGCCATTTTAATTTTTTATGAGTTTCATCACCTTAGTTGACTCACGTAAGTGGATTCCTACAGAATCTGTCTCTTTGTGACTCATTTCTTTCACTTGATGCAATGTCCTCAAGGTTTATCCAAGTTGTATCATGTCATAATGTCTGTATCCTTCTCAAGGCTCAGAAATATTTCATGATATGTATATGCTACATGTTTTCTTTATCCCTTTAACCATGCATAGGCATTTGAGTTGATTGTACCTATTTTGGGCTCTTGTGTGTAAAACTGAAATGGGCATAAATGTGCAAATATTCATTCAGGTCTTTTTTTGAGTTCTTTTCTAATTTCTGTTAAATTAAAACAAAATTAGGATTTTATTTATTTGTCAGAGAGAGTAAGCACACAAGCCTGGGGAACAGCAGGCTCCCCACTGAGACGGAGCCAGTGCAGGACTCGATCCCTGGGATCATGACCGGAGCCAAAGGCAGATGCCTAACCAACTGAGCCACCCAGGCACCCCAAGTCATCTTATTTTGTAAGACAGCTTTTCTCACTTGGATTTCTGAGTGTATCAAGAAATTGCATGAATAAAGCACAGGTAACGGTTGAGAGAATGATAAACTCAATGTCGGAATCCTGAATGCTGCCAGTGGGAAGACGTTTAGATGTCGGGCTTCAAGCATCTTCAGATGGAGGGCAGGCAGTGGCAATCTGAGAGATGTTCCTGGTCTGCTGCCGGAATATCTCCGTGGGTGTTCTGAGTGGTCCAAAGAGCAAGAGGCAAGAAGACTGTGTAAACACGGGCCATTTGGCAGTTTCTCTGAAGTTTACCTGGAGTCACCTAGCTTCAGTTTGCAGGCACAAAGAGAAGTTTCGGTTCTCAGTGACTGCAGGTCAGAGGCAGATACCAGAGGAAACCAAAGAATTCAGGATCCAGCCAGTTTTATAGGCAAACAACATTTAAAAATAGTTCATCGTAACTGGAATCTAAGATCCATAAAAGTATGTTACAAAAATAGAATTTTTCTCTCTAAAATTAACCTCCTTTTAAACAAACATAGCAAATCGAGACTATTTGTTTATAAAATAGCCCAGTTTTAACAAGCTTGGCCTAATTATGTCAGTGCAGCACGAATAGTGACTGACTTTAAAGTTTCAATGAAATCTGCTTTGCTGGAACCCTTTCTAAGGAATTTCAGATTGAATTTATATTTTTTAAGTGTTCTTTTTGTTTTGTTTTGGGTTTTTTGGGGGTAAACCCAATGTGGATGTGGGGCTCAAACCCATGACCCCAAGATCGAGAGTCAGATGCTCTGCCAACTGAGCCAGCCAGGTGGCCCTCAGAATGAATTTTTAGAACCTCATGAGTTTAAGAAGCCAGACCAAATACCCGCCATCACATTCACCTGCAACATCTATAGATGTGGGTTATTTCTTCTCGAGTCCCCAGAATAGCTTCAGGTTCTTAAGCCTGCCAGAAAGTGAACTGAATTTACTCACCTGGTAAGTAAGGCTCTTTTTTAAACACTGACAGCAAGGTACCAGGCAGATTATTTCAAGGGGCTTTATTGATTTCATAATGTTGATCTGAATTCTTTTTTTTTTTTTTTTCTATTTATTGGGGCGTCTGGGTGGCTCAGTCATTAAGCGTCTGCCTTTGGCTCTGGTCATGATCCCAGAGTCCTGGGATCCAGCCCCACATGGGGCTCCCTCCTCTTCGGGAGGCCTGCTTCTCCCTCTCCCACTCCCCCTGCTTGTGTTCCCTCTCTTGCTGTGTCTCTCTCTGTCAAATAAATAAAATCTTTAAAAAAAAATATTTGATTTATTTATTTGACAGAGAGACAAAGAGACATTTATTTATGAGACTTTATTTATTTATTTGACAGAGAGACATCAGAACACAAGCACGGAGAGTGAGAGAGGGAGAAGCAGCTTCCCACCGGGCTCCGTGACTGAGCTGCCCACACGCCCCGGGAGAAGAGATTCTTATTAATGGCTTGTTAGAAATGCAGACTCAGGGCGCCTGGGTGGTTCAGTGGGTTAAAGCCTCTGCCTTCGGCTCAGGTCATGATCCCAGGGTCCTGGGATCGAGCCCCACATCGGGCTCTCTGCCTGCTTTCTCCTCTCTCTCTGCCTGCCTCTCTGCCTACTTGTGATCTGTCAAATAAATAAATAAAATCTTTAAAAAAAAAATGCATTCTCAGATCCCATTCCAGAATCCTGAATCAGAATTGATGATTTTTTCAGAATTGACATTTTTTAAAGATATGTGCTGCCGAAGCGAGCACCAGAATTGACATTTTTAATAAGGCCTCTGATTCCCTGTTGTGAAATTAGGTTTCACAGTAGAATTTTATAAGTTCACTTCTAAACTATCAACATTTCCTTCTAATAAATATACACAACTTTGTGTGACATTAATGCAGTACTCTAAAATGTATATGCTTGGGTTGATACCATTA